>NW_028288993.1:6602500-7852500 GCF_059628265.1 Tinamus guttatus | reverse complement strand
TGAATCAGTAATGTAATGAAAAGAAAAAAAAAATTCCTCAATTACCCAGATTTAAAGTTCAATGGTACTTCCTTTAAAAAAAAAAAAAAAAACCCTACCTAGCTGCTCCTTCTACAGCTAATCCAGTGATCCTAATCTTGAAAATTTACCCTGCCTTTGGTGTTTGATTTTAGAATTACAATATCCTTCTACTTCACATAAAAATAACTAAGCTATGTTTTCATGAAAAGACCAGAATAACTCAGTGTCCCTTCTTCTAGTTTACTATTGACAATTTTTTATTTGTTTTTTGGGTTTTAAAATCATAATACTGAAAACAGTATAACCTTCCAGAGAGATAGGAAAGGTTGCTACAACAACTTTAAGTCAGAATAAACCAACTGTCTTAAATGTGCCTGTTTCGGGTTGTAGATAGACATGGGGAGTCCACATGCATATGCTGTTTTTCAAAATCCCTTCCCTCTTCTTGGCCTGTGTAATAACTACAAGAACTCAGTAAAAACATGGGACCAGGCTCTTCGTGACATTGCATGGTGTAGCAGGAAATGAAACAATATGCGTAAGTGGGGACAAGAGAGGTTTAAACAGGATGGAAAGAAAAACTTTTTCACCATGAGGATGATCAAGCTGTAGAACAAGTTGCTCAGAGAGAAGACACAATCTCCATCCTTGGAGGTTTTTAAGATCAGATGGGATAAAGCCATGAGTAAGCTGATCTGACCCTGAAGGGTCATAGTTGACCCTTCCTTGGGCAAGGCGGTAGGACTATAAATCTCCTGAGGTTCAAGCTGAATTTTTCCTATGGACTTCACTTCATTGAACATATCGCTTTTGCCTGAACTTCTGACATTCATATGCATCAGATACTCAACATGTTTTTAGCATCTTACCTAAAAGTGCCTTTTAAAAAGAAAAAAAAGTTTTCATAAAGAAAAGGTGACCTTAAGAGCTTAATCTTTTCCTGAATGAAACCATGTTACCTTAGGACTTTTTGAAATTAGGAGGATTACTTAGTGCCAAATGATATTTAGGAGTGTCCTGGGAAGCAAAACAGACTCAGAATCAGGCTTTTTTCAGGTACAGCTAGAAGCAGCACTATCCATCACTAGGCAACACTTTTAATTAATCTGCTTCAAGGAGAGCAGGGAAGACAGCCAGGGAGAGTCACATTATGCAAAATGTTCTTTTTAGCTAAGTTGGTTGCCCTCTGTTTGCTCAGTATGTTCCTGGCTGATTCAAGATTCATGATGTAAAAGCATTATCCAAGGCAGGTTTCATATATAATATACAATGTCTTCTCCCCTGAGAACCATGGCACATAATCAGATATTCTCCTAACCAAAAAAAAATGATCAGACAAAACCTCCGCTCGAGAAGCGAGCAGTAGTTGCAGCGTGTGGAGCACAGCTCATAAAAGAATTACATTATTGTTAACTTAACGAGAAAGTGTGCCTTAAGCTAAAGTGAATGTCTCAGACACAGAACATCTTCTATCTGAAAAACTGCAGAACAAAACACACAAAATCAGTACAGTTCTAATTCTATGCATCATCTGGAGTTTCTTATAAGCGTATTTTAATACTACCTCTCTTTTCTCTCCACAACGAGAAATTCCATTAACGGCATTATTAGCTCTCCTTTAAATAGCTAATTACACCTAACTCCACTCATAATGTCTAATTACTGGTTTATGCACTCTGAGCGGTTTGTAACATGATGAGAAATTACTGAGATGAAATTAGATCGAAGGGTAACATAAATGTATTTGCATTTCAAACTGTTTTCATAGACAGAGGTGGAGCTAGAGAAAGAGGGTTGGATGAACAGAAGCAGTGCCACGAAGATATGACCACATTTCCATGAGCATTCAACATCTGTTGCATTCATTGCTCTACTTCCTCCGTGTCCAAAAACATATGAGGGCTGTGTGTTCAGGAGAAACATAGCAAAGTAAAACAGTGAGAGTGCTTAATAGGGTTTCATAATGTGCCAAAAGATGAATGAAATTATTCTGGAGGAAATTCATAATGGGGTACATTAAACCCAGCTAATACTGCTGTTTTCAAGGGGTTCTGTAGTGTTACTGTAATAAAAATCTGCTACCTAAAATATTTGTACAACAGATGGATAATAAGTTTTAGCTCATTATCTCACATCAAAATAATGTTGTTCATTTAAATTTCTGCATAGAAAAATAAAAATGGAACTGTTACCACTCCTGCAAACTTAAATTGTTTCTACATATATATATATATATATATTGTTTCTACATATTATATATACTTTAACTCAGCAGAGTCATTTTGTATCTTCAGGTTTCTATCCCCAAGCAATTTTGCTCTTTTCTATAGATGCTCTGGTTTCTTTCTGCTCTCGATTCTTCCCACTCTTGGAATTTTTTTCTCCTGACAGTAGGCTGATTCTCATAACAGTGTCCCTCTCAAAATCACTTACTGCAGTTCTGCTTTTCCTGAAAAACTATTCTCAAAGCCAGGCAGATTAAGCAGTGATTTACCTCTCTTCAGAAAGGCAATGCTCCTAGTCTCCTGCAAAGGTATCTGTCTCCTATTCAGCAAGAGGAGATGCCTGAGGTCAATACTTGTGCATCAAGATGCATTTTCATAGCAAGACTGACTTAAGAACCAACTACATTCTTATCAACAGTTAGGCAAAATCTTTAGGCTAATTGCTGTGTAAATGTTACGTTTTTCTGCTCATGATTTCAAATAGGGAAGACATTGCACCTTACTTTAAGAATATTTTTCTCCTTTCATTCTTTGTCACAGTATATGATGTCTCTTTCCTTTGTATCTCTGTCCTTTCAGAGGTGCATCAGTAGAAACACTTTCTCATTGACTGGTAGGAAATAAAGGAGTTGAACTTCATGCACCACAGCATCAAATTAATAGAGATGGGTCATGAATTATACAGATAGTTTGTCATTCATTTCCTTTAGATTGTACAGCTAATTAAAAGCTGTACTTTTCATACAAATTCTGTAATTACCCTAACATATGCTAACCAAGCATTCCATCCCTGGCTGGTAGTATGCTCCATTAGAGTGAAAGTTAATGGTGGTCTGCAATTCTGACATTAGTCTGAACCATAAAAACTAACAGCTGAAACTTCATGTTATTGGTGATCCACTTCTGTGACCTCTCCCTTATGTTTGCTAAAGACACACATCCTCCTCCATGAAAAAGAATGAGCCTGTTTGAAAGGCTCATCCCATCCTAGGCCATTCCATGAAAAAAAAATAAAATAAAATAAAAAATCCCTCTATTAAAAAATGAAGAGAAACTGCTGAAACAAAGCTACTGATCTGAGACTTTGGACAGGTCACCTCCGCGCATGCCTAAGCATCTGACAGTGTCATCTGGGAAATGACAAAGTACATTCACTACATTACAGACAGAGCATCCCAAAACCATGCAGGATAATATAATTCCCCAAAGTATTTATTTTGTATACATAAGAAGGAAGCACATTAGATACACGGACAGGCTTCAAAAAGTCACCAGAGAGGAAAAAAATCACGCTATTCTATGCACAGCCCAAAGTGAATAGTAATCACCAGTTTGGGGTCCTATATAGGCTCCTAATTAGCAGCAGAAGCTGCAAAATGTCTGAGGAGCTTGGGAGGCAGCAGCAATCTGTTCATGATTCATTTGACTGCTATAAGGTGGCCGATAGCCCGACCTTTCTCCCCTGAAATCAAAGGGAATCCATCTCTCCATTTGAAATAATTCCCTAGAAAAGCAGAATTGATAGTGCATCTTTAACTAGATATTGCTTATCAAGGAGCTGCACCTTTTGCTCTTAAAAAGATTAGAAAAACAAAGGAGTTACTGCTTCAGTAACGTGAACAGAAGCTCTTAAGGTGTCTGTGCATCCCTTATCCCCCATTAATAAAAGCTTTAGTTAATAACTGAGTCTATCTACTGCTCCAAGGGCAAAAGAGCGGTCATTTTCTGCTGTGTAGATAGTGATGAATTTTGGAAGGTTCTTACAAAAACTTTTTTCAGCCTTCGCAGTATTCTGCTTGTTAGATTTTCCTAGGTTCCTTTCTGCCCTTTTTTATGTTCTCAAGATAAAAACCTTTGACAGAAAGCAGGGGAGCACAAAGACTTTCAGAGAGTCTGTTCAGTATCGGGTGCCAACTCAGAGACATCTTAAGAAAAACAGTTTTTACAGATTATATGGCCCATGCTTTCACAGTACATGACACCAGAGCACCACCAAGTCAATAGCCATAATCGAAAGTCTTATGTAAAGTACCTGATTTTCCTACTCTTCTGACTCTTTATTTCATCATTTATTGCACTTTGAGGCGCTATTAAAATAACCATGGTTAGGAATGCCCCAACACCTCAGGGCTCACGATCATTCAAACTAGAATATAGAATCTTGTGCACAAAGTTAAGCAAAGCAGTAAAATAGATGAGGCTGGATTCAGTACAGTCCTGTGAAGAACAGCCCGCTCTGAGACATTCTTTGCAGAAGAAGAAAGCAGCTGCACCTAATCTTTACTTGGAATATTTTTCTCTGTATAAGATTTGTATCACCTACTCCTATTATCTATCAGACATAACTTACATTATGGATCAAAGATGAGCTTTCTCTCATGAACACAGAAAACCACTGCAGGTTTTAGCCTTTTTCATCCTCTCTATGTTGTTCAGAAGACAGAACCAAATAAGAGAGAGCTGTAAGAGGATAAAATTTCAAAACTTGTCTTTGCTCTACTGTATCTCAGCAGTTCAGGGTAATGATTGCAAGGTTATTTTCTGAGCACATACGTAAGGACTAAAAAGTTCTTACTAAGAGAGTTACGTCCTTTTAGTGATTCACAGTGATTCTGCAGCATTTAAAAAAGTGATCACCAGCCTAAGAGGCATATACTGAAAAAACACTGACAAAACCAAAACAGAGGCTAAAGAGGCTAAAAGAGGCTAAATTTTAAGCGTGTTGCTCTCAGGAGTCAACAATGCAACAGGCACTTGAATTCCAGTCTGAATGGGCATGCCAACACTGGCATTTTATACTGCCAGACAAATTACTATGGTATCAGTAAGAATGGTTTACCCAGAATGTTCTATTTAATCCCTGTAGACAGTTTTGCATCAAAATGGCTCTTCAGAGGAATTCCCAATTCCAAGGGCTAATGTCCACTGACATTAGTATCTCAGTGCCTTCCCCTCAGGACCTCTTTGTTCGAGCATCCAGTTCCCAGATACTCCTGTTCTAGTCCTCTAGAATATTTAACTGTGCTTGTTGCACTAGCAAAATAGTTGACCTTGAACGTAAGGCTGCTCAAGTAAAAGGTGAGATTTCTTTTGCTGTAAAGAGCATCACGTTGTAAAATTTCATCTTTTCTTTGCAATAACTGAGAAAAACAGAGAGAAAGAGAGAGAATTCTTCCTCTGACCTACTGAGATTTCACATAACTTCAAAACACTTCAGTGTATTCTGGACATACATTGACATGGATTTTCTCCTCTATAGTCCATGCAAGCCTTAGCCACAAGTGAGATCATCTACAAGACTAAAAACCTGTGTTCCCAACACATTCTCATCACGTCAGCAGCAAACCAAATAAGAACAAGAATTCCTTCCTGCGTCAGGGCAGTACATAATTTATCATCTCTCTCATGGCAAGCTAATCTCCAAAACTCAGTTTTAAAAAGTTGATGAGGCTTGTTAGCCCCTGGGAGATCTAAGCTCTCATGGAAGAGTAGACACATTTGGTAGCGTTCAGATATACTCTACAGTGTATGTTTTCAGAAGGATGTGCCATTTGTCAAAGTCATTTAGGGGAATGTTACCAAAGACTGATTCCTTCACCGCATTTTGGAGATGATGTCCCGTGATTTGAGCAAACTGTTGACATAAAAGAAGCCAGGTGGGATACTGAGTTACTTGTTCTGGAATCTATGATCTGTGTAGTTGAAGGAAAACAAAACAAAAACAAAATAAACAAAAAACCCTCACTATACAGAGCAGCTGTGTATCTGTGGCATGAAGTTCCTCATATTTTTATGCTGTTGATACAGTGTAGGACAACTTCCAACTATGAAATGCAAATGAACTGCACTCAGTTTCTGCTTCCAATGCATTAATTATAAAGAAACAGAAGATTGGTGGTGTTCTTGGTGCTTTTGCAGAGGTTTTTCTGCAATTGCTCCTGTGAAATTGTGCATTTAGGACTTGTTTTATGGTCAGGTAGACATTTCACATATGGCTTAAATGAGTTCAATTTCTCTATCTTGTTAAACATTTGGATTTACAGGATTTTGTTCAATTTACTTCATATGATTGGCTGAATTTAAAGCCAAGGCTCTGAATGTGATGGTGACAAAAGACAAACATATCCTTTCAAATTGGCAGTGAAAAGAGCTACTTCCTGGAAGAGTGAAAATATTTTATCACAGAGCATGTGTTAACTCAGACACAAGAAGAATTCATTACGTGGAAATGAAAATCAGAGCTGGAAATACTAACCAAAAGCAGATTATTTCTGCTATCTGACTTTCTTTAGTATTACATGTCCCTGTATTTTCTATGCAGAGAGTCAATTCTGCAGGGAAGGAGGAAATTACCTGGTACATAGATGCACATGCAAAGAAACTTGGAAGGGTGTTATTAAAGTCAAAAAGTCAAGCATTCAGGTGTTAGGAAATGTCAGAATTAATGTTATTTATACAACCTCAGTCAAACCATCTTATCCCAATACATTATGCCAGTGTCTTTAGTTATTTGACCACGTACTGTTTTTCCACAGGACTCCAGCCTCATTCAGTACATGGAATGGGCAGCACTCAGTTTGACAGATATGTAGTCTCTGCTCTGTGCTGCCCAATATTTGACCCTTTTTCCTGCCCCATATGTAAATCCTCATTTGAAAAGAGAATTCTGTTTTACCTGTCAGCTTTCCAGGAGTACTTCTTACAGGATTTTCTGAAGATAATCCTACAGTGCTGACAAGACATAAGAAGTAGCACTATTCCCATTTCACAGATGGGGAATGCAGGCACAGACACAAATGTTATGCTAAATTTAGCAGAATGTGGGTCACCCAAGATTCAACTTTTTCAGCATATATATTATTCAGGTAGCACTTAACTATATGCAGAGACTAGTACATTACACTGAAGTTCCTACAATTTACAAAACTTTGGTTTGAATAGTTTCCCATTAAATCTTTCAAAACTGCAAATTTTTGATGGAAAACTGTGCCTTGCTTCCCAAGGGAAATGAAACACATACAATTGTGTCATCTGTCTATTCATGTGCTGTTAATACTCCCTGCATCCAGCTTCTGACCTGTTGGTTGGTTTCATACAAAATTGATAGAGGAAAAGGTCTCTAAGTGAATGTCTCTAAGCTTAATAAAAACTGTCTGCTAAGCAGGGAGAAAGACACAAATTACAGTCTCAAATGAGAGAAAGCAAGTTGTATCTTTCTCCTATTCTTTTGCTGGCAGGGAATGAGAAGCTCCCTGTTCTACACACCTTTGACCTGGCTGCAGTATGGAAGGCTGCTTATCCAGCCTAACAGGTTAAGGATGCGGAAAGGGCAGGGAATGCTGCGGAAAGGGCAGGGAATGCTGCGGAAAGGGCAGGGAATGCTGCGGAAAGGGCAGGGAATGCTGCGGAAAGGGCAGGGAATGCTGCGGAAAGGGCAGGGAATGCTGCGGAAAGGGCAGGGAATGCTGTTGGCTGGGTATCCACCCCTAAGGCTGTAATCTTCAGCTGGGCTGCTGCGCACGAGGAACTTAAGCAAAACTAAACCTACCATGCAAATACATGGAGCCGATATTCACATTGCCTGCTGAGAAGCTGTGTTCTAGTTTGACAGTACAAAACCACCAGAAGACTATACCAGCTTTATTTGCTCAGCTATTCCCAGATCTTCTGCAGCTAGCCCTCACTTGAGAGACTGGCACTCACCAATATCTGAGCTCCATTCTGCTCTTTCTTTCCAGATCCCTAATGTTCATGATCACATTTCATTCACCATTTTGAGGTCAAGACGGACTGATCACAACATCTCCCTTCTGCCTTATCGAGGACAGCCAGCACCTCCCTCCTCACCTTCCAGCCCCTTCATTCAGACACTCCCTGCACTAAACCTGCCCTCACTGCCATTCATCTGACCCGAAACTCTGGTTATTTTCCTCTTCTATATTAAACTAGATTGTAGGGGAATAATCGGGTGACATTGACTGCATGATGCAAATTATATGCTGTGCTTTTACCTGGAGTCTGCACGGGGAACATGCAACAGGCCTGCTGCGGAATTTACAAACCAGGCAATGAAAAAGGTATCATTTTCATCAGCTTAGAGTTGTTCAAGGCACGTTGAATGCATTTTTAAAGAGAACATAGCTGTGAGCACAGCAAGAACTGCCCTTTTTGTTTTTTAACACTATAAAGAGTATTTCTAGTATAGAGGTGATGCATTTTCATGAAAAATAAGGAAAGTCATACAAAAAAATAATGGTAATAGCATGGCAGTAAATTCACATTCTATCACCTCTCAGATCTCTAGCAGCTGTAAAGAGCAAAGCTACAGTGGGGCCAAGGAGACACCAGCCTTGGAAACAAGAACATAGTGATTGATGCTACTAGAAACTTGCCCTCACTTCAATCCAGGAGTGCAGATTAGGGTGTGTGGATTGGGAAAGCATCGAGGAGGAGCATAATTTACTCTGTAACAGAGTTTACAAGCCCTGTATACAACAAGACTAACATAAGTGCTAAAATAGTCAGCATATTGCACTCCAGCCTCATTTCCAGCCTGCCCACAGCATTCGCTAGCAGAATGGGCTCTATGTAAGCAAATGTATGCATACAAATAATTAAAGCTAGACATTCCGGTTTCCACATTACAGAGCAAGACCTTTGCTGATTAAAGCAGCATGCACCTGTGACAGAGAGGACAACCCTATTTTTCTCTTCACCACAGCTATTAAAAATGATTTTTAAGAACGTGCTTCATAACCACAAATTACAAGCAGCAAGGACCAGGAAATGATCCCGCTTCCTGCCCCCATGACACATGGCTCTCCTCAGAGATGTTGCTATTTCTGCATACAGAAGTTCCTCCATTATGCACAAGGAGAAACAGCTGCTTCTGATAGCGCACAAACAGCAATATTTATATCTCTAATGGCTAATAAATGCAAAATAGCTTTTGTCCAGAATATTCATTGTGCCAGAGAAAGTAATGTCTGTGCAAGCTCTTTTGGCCTCATGTGCCCAGAACCCAGTGGTATTGGAACTACAGTTTCCACCAGCTTTGCACTGGAGCTGTGTGCTTTGTTTTACAGCACTGCTTGCATACAAAAACATCTTCAGGCAAAGACAAAGATAACAAAATTCAGAAGAACTCTCTGAAAGATGAACTTTGTTCCAGAAGCAACTGAGCTGCATAATGAATGGCCATGATAGTCTCTCTCTCAATCCTTACTCACTAGCATGGCACAAAACAGAGATCTTGAGGATCCATATCCCCAGTCAAGCTTTTGTAAAGTGATACCACATCCACTAGCCAAACTCAGTGCATCTTAAAAAAATAAAAACAAAAATATTGCCTGTTTAGGCAAACATTGGATTTTTTTCACCTCCATCCTGGTTTGGCGAGCGCTTGATGTTGTGCTATGCACTAGTTTTCTAGAGGTATAGAGGAAGATCACGTAGGCTATACGGGACAGATGAGCACATAGCAGAATGGGAATGTCGCTGCACTCCGGTCCCACAAGATGATGCAACAGACCCAAACGGGAAAAGCTTCACTCAAGTCAATAGACAAATACCTGGAATGCTGTAAAGCAACTGGAATTCCACAGACCTTGTTTTTGGCCTTCTATAGTCAGTCTATCAGATCGATGGCTAAGGATTTGACCCCTTATACTGCAGGAAAGTGGCATTAATTACTCTGAAAGTAAAGAGAACTTACCTTTTAGGTTATGCAAGCCTACCACTGTCCTATATAAATACTCAGCACTAGACAACATGCAAGTGAATGAAAGCTGCAACACGGGGCAGGGAAATGGCTGAAAAAAATAATACCACCAATCAATGATATTGATTTATATATTCAGTATTCCAGGCAGACTAGGCCATTTTAAGTTATTACCCTCAGGAGTCAATGTATTCAACTGCCATGCAAAAATAAAGGGGAAAAAAGTCAAAGAATATAATTTGCAACATTTGCAGCTGAGAAAAGGAGATATTGAACACACAATGTGCATCGAATGGTGAAAAATTGGGTTGAAAAAGGAATGGTGGAGAAAAAAAGAGAAGCATGCACAAAGGATTGCTGGCGTACTGTAGAAGGTATAATGCATTAAATATGTTATTTACACAACCCTTTTATTTTGTCCTTCTGATATTATTCAAAATCCAAAGAATTTCATCTGTGTGTCTGAGTGTACATATATCTAAATACATGCATACATACATAAATATATAAAACAACATCAAAAGAATGACTACTGGGTCAGAGAGGACTTCAAAGCATTAAGTGATACAACATCTATCTGTATGTAAAGTTAAGGTAACAATATTGTCAGTTAAGAATAAAATAACAATTTGCATTATTATCCACTGTAATGCAAATTGTTATTTTTACCAGCAAATACATGGCTTGCTTTAGACTTGGTGTCAGGATGAATGTTAAATCAGAGCTGATGAATAATTCATTGATATTATATAATGCAACTGCTCATTCTGGGATCCGTGTTTGAAGAATGACTACTCCTGGTTAGATGCTGTTTAGATTCTGGGCCAGAAAATGCTCTGGCATGACCTGTCTGCAAAGAGATAATGATTTGCTGATGAAAGGATTGATTTGCTGTTTGTATTTTTTAAGACATTAAAATTTTATTGAGTTTTCATTCCACAGACCTATCTACAAAAGACTAAATAAGCAAATACACAAATTCATCAAGCATGTCCCATGCACTAAGTTGATTGCAGAGTGCAAAGCAAACTAAAGGCCAGTACCCATCAAACACAATGCAAAATGTAGCATAATGGTGAGAGCACCATGCTGGGTTCATTCCTAGCTCTGCCAATTGCATGGGATATAACAGGGAAGTGATTTCTCCTGGTGTCCCTGGTTGGGAAAGACAGAAAAAGAAGATTGTAACATTCCCAGGACAGAAACAGAGCCATCATGTTTTTATAATTAGACCACATGCTTGATTGGGATCTCCTCTCCAAAGTGAAACAGATACCTGGCTGCTAATGCAGATGTAGGACTAACATAGATGCTAGCATAGATGCAGACGGAAAATTGTTTTGAAGAAAAATAGTTTTAAAACTTTTTTTGAGGTGGGTGGAAAGGGTTAATTTGGGACACTATATGTGTACCTGAAGAGCACAGCTAAAGACTATGCATTAGTACCTAGAGGTTCCTTAGAGGAGAATAGTTTTACCAGCATTCTTGCGGAGCTGTAAAGTACAATTGTCTTAATGAAAGATCATCTTTGTTCATGTTTGTGTTAGTCTGTGAAATTCTGTATGCCTATTCAATAATTCACTCTGTAGCTACTAATAGCCATGGTGTAAATCTGTTCAGGCTAAATCAAGTTATTATAAGACAGGGAAATTAATAGTTTTACAATTCAATTCCTGCCTATATTTTAAGATTTTGCTGCCAAGTTTTAACATACTTGTTTCCTGAATGCTGACAAGCAGAACAACTTGTATTGATTCGCAGTATTCATTCTCCATATGACATCACTGACAGCTTCATTACATGGATGCTAATTTTTTTTCCATGTGGTCACCCTTAACAAGATTAAATATACTTCGTATTTTCAAGCCATTTACTTGAAAAGGATTGTGGTTAGATTGTCATCACATCAAGGTTATTTAACCCAAGTAGAAAGAAAAAAAGACAAGGAACTCTGAAAAAGAGGTCATCTACTGAGGATAAGAACGTGTACCACTCATAATTTTTGTGACATATTAAAGCGGCATCTTATTTTCAATCTTAAACTATTCAAATTATCTTAAGGTGTTTTGCATGGAGCACGTACTTAGGACAATTCATTTCCTCTTTGAAATCAGAATTCTGATCCCACTCAAGTCAGTGGGAGCTTTGCCAGCTACTTTAATGAAATCAAAATTTGGTTCTTACTATATATTAGCTGAGATGGCTTTATAATACTCTGAAAAACTGGCATGAATTATCCCAGACTTCTGCCTCTGCTGTAAATTGCTAATACAGTCACCAAACTGAGGGTGTAAAGGAAGCCAGAAAGAGATTGCAGTTGTGAAAGAGGCTTATAGAGACACTCTGCACCATATAAGCCCATTTATTCATATTATACATATAAGCACATTTACCCATATTATGATGTTAATCTGCATGAGTTTCCTGGTTAATCTATCTTCTCTAATTAAAGTTGTTTAACACACCACCTGAGGCATAGAATAATACGTTACTGCAAATAAATATGGTGCTACAATCAGCACATTTTCAGGCAATTCATACATAAGTGTCACTGCATACAAAGTATACATAGAAAGAAACATTACACCTTTCTCCAAGCTTTTCTCCTTTTTCCTTTGGGTAATGCTTATGCTTAAGAGCTCAACATGATCATTATTTGGCTGACTGGGAGATTGTAGAGAGGCTCAAATAATGGATTGTGCCACACAGGAGGAAAAAAAAAAAAATCCATAGCTAGTTAGCAATACAAGGTTCATTAATAACTGCTTCCTAAAGGGGTCCCACTAGTCTGCAGAGAATTTCAGACTTTCTTTTTCCCCCAAGGAGGTTGGCATATGATTGATGCAGACTAGAACAAACTTGCTCAGTTAATGCAGTCTCACAAAACTCAAACACTCCAAGGGCAATTCCTTGTAACTAATTCCCTTCAGTTCATCCTCTGATAGGCATGAGACAAGTCGCAGGAGAAATAAGAAGGAAAAGGCAAGTAAAATATCTTTTATGTGTATTTGCAAAGGAGGTACCCCAAAACTGAATAATTTAATGTGAACACAAGTAGGCTCTCAATAGATTTGGAAAGTTCACACCTATTATTACAAGCAGCTTTAGTTTGCTCAACAGAGAGCTCCCCTACTTTTCAAAGATCAAGCAAAAGGATCGCTCTCACAGGCTTTTGACAGGTCTGCTCTTCCACTGATGCATTAAAAACAAAGCACAGAACTAAACTGAAAGCTTTTCATTTCTTTCTCTAATTACCAAGCACAGCAGCTGCATGGTTGAAGAGTAATGACCTCCTCCCTCCCTGCTCCTCATATGGAGAAAACCCAAGGCTGCTTGGTGCATATTTTTGTGGGGTTTTTCTTCTTATGATATTACTACTTTCCACTGTCAAGAGTTGGGTTTTATTGCTTTAGCTAAGTACACTAAGGCAATACAATAAATAGAATATAATTGGATACATGTGTCCTGCATTTATTACTGTGGCGTGCCTAAGAATAGGCCGCAGGTCCTGCACCTCAGTGTCCTTGTGCTGGAAGTGGCACAGCAGCTAATTCGCCTTTGCCCTAAAGACCTGTCCGAGATGCTTTTTCTCAGTACTGCGCCATACACGGTGAAGGAACAGAGAGCCCCTTAAAGTGGAAAACCACCCTGCTAAAACTATCCCTGACTTACTGAGCAAGGAAATCATGACCAGAACGACCAACAGCTTCACGTAAAACTCCAGAGAATAAGGCAAACTCCTGTCCACAACTAGCAGTTAATGATGTGGCAAAGCAGTGACAAGCAGCATGGAGAGCCCCCAGACTCTGCTTGACAAACGTGACTGCTTCAGCACTATTACCTAGCACTGTGTAATCAGCACCATTGAAATGAGTGTGAGCTGAAGGAACTTCGTTGTGCAGCTACTAGAAAAATAATTCAAATATTATGCTAAACTATGAAGTCATTTAGGTCAGGAAGACAAGGTTGAAATGTTTAAAGTCAAGGCATGCAAAAAAAAAGAGGAAAAGAAAAAGCTAAGATGTTTAAAATATGAATGATAAGTAAGCTCAAGGTTCAGGGAAAGGAAAGCAACCAAGTTCAGTCTTGTGCCAAGCTCACAAGTAGCTTTCATTATTCTAAAAGATCAGGACAAAACAACCCCAAAACACTTTGGGGTGTAATTCGACTTTGACCTTGAGCCAAGATTTATTGCTCAGCCTCAGTTCTCAAGTACATTAATATTTTCTCTGAGCTTGCTACAGAAGACAAGGGACTTGACTGAACCTTAAACTTGGCAGCAAACAAAGTTTCTTTTCCTGCTCAGTGTGGAAGAAATTACTGAAGTTTCTTGACATCCTGACCACAATTCAGTGCAACACACATGCTAAAATCCAAAAAGTCATCAATTTATTCCTAAGATAAAAACTTAATGCAGACTCTACTCTGAGGAACAACCAGGTACTCAAGAAATTTGTGCGTATGCACAAAAATAGGACTATGACCCCAAATCGAGAGATTAGTGGATTATACCTTTGCTATAGCCTTCCTGCACTGTCTTTAGTGTGACACTCCATCTTCTGAATAGGGAAAAGAATGGAGATTTGCTTTCTTCCAGTTAGGCCATGTCCTGTCTCCATAGAACACACTCTTTTTTAATCACTAAAAGTCAGTGAATAGAAGTCATTCAAGATGATGTATTTGCCTTTTTGTATTTTCAAGGTAGAATCAAACTTCTCTTTACAAAAGCATCAATACATTTTTATATGGGTTTATTCCTGTATATTGTACAGAACAATGGAACAAATCTTAACATAAACAATATGCTTGGATTACTGGGAAACTAGGTTTGTATAGCAGACTGCAAAACACAGTGTTTCACACCGTGCATTATTCCTACGCAAAGAGCACAAGACCACAGATGCATCTGGCAATGTAAAGCGACTGCTACTATCCATCACCTAAATAGATGACAAAAGTTGCCAGGAAGTGCTGCCAACTGCTGCTCTAATAAACAATATTTCTCTCAACAGAAAGCCAGTACCATGTGTTGATTTATAGTAAATGTGTCGTTCTTTCCGCTATCAGACTTGAAGATAGTAACAAGTACCTTAAAGCACTAGAATATATTTTTAATAAATACACGGCGATGGGTGCTGGCACAGCACTTTATCTGCTATATGTGGGTAAAAAGCATTTAAATTGCCCATGTAGATACCTTAAGGTATTTTACTGCATTCTATATTGTTGGTTTCCTAAGCACTGCTTTGAGAATGAGGATCAATAAATTATATATGAATAATGTTTACTGATATACTTGACACGTATGGATGCATAGGCAGAAAGCATTGCTGTCACATCAAAGCTGTAAAGAGGCCATGCCTAGCAGAGGTGAGCGACACAGACTTTTAATCCATGCAAACACATCATATGTGAGAGCTGAAGTAATAAATAATGTCCACAGAAAATACCAAGGAAAAAGAATGCTGAAGTCCTCCAAGCACTAGCTTTTTTATTTTTTAAGCTATTGTTGGAACTGTGAGTTTCTTACAACCATAACCACTGCTTCTCTTTCCAAATAGACCAGTGTTAATTAGGGAGGAACAAGAGTCACTTACAGATTTCTTCCTCACAGACATTATTAGTTAAATCCTTCTTTTCAATTCCTACAGCCAGAGATATTCTTAAACGGGAGAGAAGCAGTTTCTCCCTTTCCAAACAAAAACTAGAAACAAACTCCACCACACCAGACTAGCAAACTGTGACAATGCCTTTGGAGTGGGCAGCATCTCATGACAATAAAGTTATCAGAGGACTGAACTCACAGAAGGAAATGCAGTCATGAGAATTAACAACTGCTAGAAGAAACAAGTCAGAGATGGCATTTTGACTGCAGCTGGGAAGGTTAACACCTCAAGTTTAAGTGCTTCTTTGCTAGAATCCATTTCAAAACCACACTGACATTTTGCAGATACAGTAGGGGCAATAATTAAGTAGTGTAACATGATTCAGAAACAGATCTTATAAAGGTGGCAGGTTGTCTGGAGTCACTGACATAAGTGAAACAGGAAGAAGTGTTTGGACTATGCTGTAGTATTAAAAGATGTCCAAAGTCTGTTAAATCGTGTAGCTTTTTGAGCATGGCAAATTTGGTTTCCTTCAGACTTAATACCTAAGTGCTAAGTCTGACAGCAGCTTTTCCTTACATCTTCTTCCAGTGTAGATTTGATTGTGTCTGTGCTGATGATACAGATCTTACCTTCGAGGAGATACAGGATTTCTCTAATCCTCATGTCCTGTTTACTTAAACCAATATAAATTTATCTTTGATGCATCCACCCTTCTATTAAAGTTCTCCCATGCAGGCTTTCAAAACTTTTAGTCAGTTACTGTATCCTAAAATAAAATATTTTATAGTCCTTTGACTTCCCAAAAAAAAAAAAAGTGTACATCTGGTAGCTCTGTACTGTGCCTGTTTTGCACCTGTCAGACCAAGTCGGTGATTAAGGCTGTCTGTCAAACATTTACAATCTCACAATTTCATTTTCACAACTTCATTTTTATCTGTTATAATTTTCTGAAGATAATTCCTCCTCCACACACTGAACTTAAAAAAAAAAAAAAAAAAAAATCTACACAAAGTGAAAACTGGAGAAACTAACTTATCCACGAAGTAGCTTGGAAAATAAGTTTGCTGTGAATTATCAACCATAAGTGACAGAAATTTCATTACTCCAGACTTCAGGAATCACCACGGGTGGCTGACTCTACTTATCCCTGCTGTTACCTTTAGGATGAAAAGATAAAGTAATTTTAACAATACAATGTGTTATATGAGTAATTAAAATTTTCATTTTCAGGTTGCATGTTATTCTTGACCATCAAGGTCCCATCACCAAATACTGTTGCTTAAGCCATAAATTAGATTTTGGAGACAATAATTCATTTTCCCAAGACATATCAAGCACCTGTACTGTTATTGCTTCATTTTCCTTTGAAACATGAACCAGCTGTCTGATCCAATATTTCTAACACTTAAATTCTTAACCAGAAGCCACAATGGTATTGAATGGAAATTACTTTTACTGGAAGGAACTTCAGGAATGGTGAGACTGCTGAGCAGCATTTATTTCCTTTTTATATAAACCACACTGACCTGTACTCTCCTTCAATCTGACACCTACCTAACATGAACAAGCTCGTGCAGATCAGAGTAGAAACAACACAATGTTAATTACAGAGTCCTTCTGCCTTAGGTCTACAGTCGTAGCAAACTGAGTTAAGAATTTATTGCAAAATGACCATAAAAATACATATTGTATGTGAAGTTTTTTATTTGACCCTCTGGATTATTTAAGCAGCAGAATAATCAAGTTATGTAAAGACATGACAAATACTTAAGCCTGGTTCAATGAACAGTGGCACTGAGCCCCCTCCATTTTTTTTCCCCTCTCAATTCAAGTCTTAGAATTTGCCTTTATGGAAGCACTAATAATTTACAGCAAGCAGATCTGTTATGAAGCTATGACAGCCCCACAGGACTTCAAGTTTCTTACTTGATCCTAGCCAAACTGTGAATGGGAAAGGCAAGACTTGTAAGGGACAATGACGAGTTGTACCAGAGAAGAAGCACAGAAAGACAGTGACAAATTCTGTATGTTTTTACGCTGACTGATTGAAGCCAAAGTGCATAGCATACACTGAAAGCACCAGCTATTGAGTATGAAACATTTCACACTTGAGACATTTAGAAACCAAACATCAATTACTGAAGTAGAACCTTAAAAATGTTTTCTGACAGGTAAATGCTAGTCCCCAGGAAAAAAAATAAATATTTGATTACTCGAACTATCAATATCAATACGATGCCCTCAGGCATCATACTCGTTGCCTTTGTGAATCATACATACCTAAAGACGGTGCTGCACAATAGGCAGTTGTAAGATGCAGGCAGCCAAAAGCAGCAGCAAGCAGCGTATTGCCCGACCGTGCCACCTGGCACGGGTTAATGTCTCTATCAGGGACCCTTTTCACACTTCTGACAAGCTGTTACTTGGCCACACAACCAGATTGGTCAGTTGTCACCTGCTCTGATTTGTGATTTGTCTACCCAAGGGCTACCTGGCTTCCCTGGAGTTACATTATGACTCAAAGGAATGGTTATTTCAAAAAGCAATTTTAAATGTTTTAGACTTTAGACATTAAACAATGCAGCACTAAGATCCGACACAAAAGCATGTTTGAAATAGCAGATCATTACAGCAGTTGCTTATTAGAGACCTCAAACATAAAACTTTACTCTGAAATTCATATGACTCATTTCATGGACACCAGCAAGGACTTAGAAGCAAATCTCCTACAGACGTGTTAGGCAAACCCTGTATGTGCCAGTTCTTACCAGGTGCAGGAATCCTCTAACAGTAACTCTGTCACAAGACAACCTCTCCTCTCATACTCCCCATGCAAAGGTGGGGAAATGCTGATTTCAGTTTGACAACTACACACATTACAGCTTAACCATATCTATATTTCCATATATAACCATATTTTCATTCTCCATAGAAACTAGGCAAATGATTATATTTGAGGCTTACATCCATTGATGCAGATTTAATGTTCTGCTTTCCAATACAGATCAATAAAACTCCCACTGATGTAAGCAGCAGTCTGGCAAGCTGATGACTCACTGCACAGATGGATTAAAAGAATTAACAAATTGCTATTTGTGAACATTCACAGGAATCAGAAAGTAACTGCGAGATACAAAGACAGTAAAGGATATTCTGATCAATTTGCAGACAGTATGTCAACAAAGCAGGACAAAATAGTAATTTTTCTTCTTCACAAATTCTCTTATCTCTTCTTTATGGATTTTAATCCTTATCAATGAACCAATTAAACATGTTTATCAATGATCAAATGCCAGCCCTAAAAATCAAACAAGATCAGCATCCAACATCTCTTCACCTCTCTAAAAGGCTCAAGAGGTCTTCTGATAGCTACTTTCTTTGCAGCTTTTCACAAATTATACTGAACAACTAATGTTTGGGAAATTATAGAAACAAATAAAATGAAAGCTTTTAAAGAGTAGTTCATAGATCAAAATTCACTGAAGAAGGAATGGCTGCTGCCACACCTTTATTCTTCTACAACTAAGTAGTAGTTTACCAGGCCCAAATCTTCAGTAATTACTTCCACAACAGCAAGCAGTATTGACTTTTTCTAAAGCACACAGGAGACCAGGAATACTTTAGCATAATTTAAGAGAAAAGCAATGGCTGCTGAAGACCAATATTTACTTCATTTGCAACAAGAAGAATTGCCAGAACTATGAAGTTTGCAACTAAGTTTGCCTCTAGCTTTGGCACTCATTTTATCAAAGGGAATGAAAATCATTAATGATCTCTATTTCTTTGTTGTTATTAGTAATAAATACATCCTCACAATCCATTGAAGCAGATGAATCTCTTTTGGGTTCTTTAGGCATGCCAATAATACAAATAAATAACGGTTGTTTTAATGCAGTCCCATGAAGGCAGACTTTGACCTTTCCTTTTGATATTTGTTTACTTTCAATGATACAAAGCAGAAAAAAAAAAAGCACAAAAAAAGGAAAGAAAATTATTTCCTCATGTACAAAGTACAATTCTCTCCAAGTAGCACAGCAATAATTTTCAAGGCTTAATTAAGAATGCTACCACATCACTAGAGAAATGGTACTGCTCATTAACCATTGATTAACCTATATCCCAAACCAAAATTTGCTCATAAGAAAAGTTTATTGTCTGAATATACTAAACTTGGTGAGCTATAACCTTCTCCTCTTTGCAGAGAGGATAAGCATCCTCTTAACCATCAAGAAGGTAAATACTATTGACCAGACTGTAACACAGAGTCGGCTGCTTTGTTGTGCAAAGAATTTAATGAAAAACTTTTTGAAGATAGACAGATACACCACCAACTTGAAGACTCCCCTTAAATATATCAGTGTATGAAAGCTAAATGCAAACAATTTGGTTAATTATAAATTGAATCTTTAGCACAGTAACAGAAATTGCATATGTTTCATCCATTTTATCTATCTCATCGAAAAGCATTTTTGGTAGCAAAACAGGAAGAGGACAAAGTTGCTCCTATAAGGGAACTCAGGAACAAATTCAGTATTGACTGTTAGTAGGATTCAAACTTTAACTTACCCTTGTCAAGCATATTAACTAACTTAAATAATAGTCATGTATTCCTTCCCACTGATAACAGACTAGAGCAAAAAATAAAAATGAAATAACATTTTTTTTTCTTAAAAATACTGGGGGGAACCACCCAAAGGAAGAAAAGAGTGCTTTTTGATTACTGTACAAATTCATAATGCACCATCATGTCCTTTCTGAAATACACTAAAGCTCATATGTGGTCTGGTCATGTTCTCATTTAATTTCCTTAGGTAGCTAATAATTTGAAAGTGATGTTCAATAGTTCTTCCAGAAACCTCTTAACTCCTTTCCTGATTACAAGTTAATTATATGCTAACATATAGGCTTGAAAATTCAATAGTAAGACACTACTACAAGTCATTTTGTCTCCTTTTTCAGAATTAGACATAAGGTTCTTCCATTTCTTTAGGTTATGTTCAATATACCACAAGCTAACACTTTTTTTTTTTTTAAAGACTTGTAGTTCCTTTTTAAGACTTGCATCCCCTCCTGTTCTTGATAATCAGTAAGAACACTATCAACACCTGGTGCTTTATTGTATCTGGGTGTTCTGATAGCCTCCTTGTTCTTCTACAAACAGCTCAGCTGCCTGGAAAACTGCTGTTTATTTACCTTTATCCATTTCACCACTAAAGAACTCATGAAAATATTCCCTCCAAAGAGCCCATTAAAATACTCTCACCATCTTTCTGTAATTACATTCTTTGTAACTAAGACTTCCATTTTTGGCCATTATCTGGCTCACACAGTCCATATCCTTGTCTCAAATGCTGACACCTTAGCAAAATGTTCTGTAGTTATCTTATTACACTGCCACTTCAGTTGCATGGGGTCATTTCTATGCCATATTATTTGATATGTTCCTGCTCTATCTTTTGGCTGAATCATTTTCATTAACGCTGGCCTTACAGAAGTCACTAAATCCTTGCTACATATCAATGTTCAATTGCTCCCTGTCAAGAACTGATTCTTTTTTCTCTTGTAGTACTTCCCATTGTTTTTTCCTGCTCCTTTCTTTACTCTGAATGCTTCCCAGGTGGTATCAACCTGTTCCACGGTCTTCAAGCCTGTTTTTAATTGCCCCTTGGCACACCTGTACACAATCTGTGTTTTCTAAGGTTACCGCTGCACTTACAGCTTTGCTCCTCTTTGAAGCAGCTCAGTCAATATTTTCAAGTCAGGAACACCCAGCAGTCAGAAGCAACTGCTCTTAGCACATTTGTTCGCTGGAGGCTATGACACAATCAGATTACCAAAAATTTCCACACATTCATGAAGTTTCTTAGATATTTATTTGTTAAGTTCAGGGCATTTGTTTTTTCTACATCTTCTCTGGTAAGATTGTTCTCCTTCAAAGAACCTTTCAGGTAGCCCCTCACCCGTCTGCTCTAGAGGCTCAGTCTAGCCATGCAGTTTAGCAAAACCTTCCCAGCCATTCACTTTCTGAAAAAGCCTTCCCCTACTCCTCAATCTTTTTCTCCCACAACTTTGGTTCTCAGACCCACTTTCCCCCTTCTCTCACAGAGCCTTAAGCAGACACCACCTCTGGCCGCCTGCATCACTTTTCTGCAGTTAAGCCCCTCTGCTCCCTTGGAGCGCCACCAGCTCCACCATCTCCTCTGCCCAGCTCCGCACGGGTCAGTTCCTCCATTTCAGACCAGCTCTACCAGCGCCCCTTCCCCAGAGCCTGTGGGGCCACCCTCAAACGCGGGGACGGACAGGCTGGGAGTTCCCATGGCCTCATTGTTACTTCGCCACTGGCCCCAGAGGGCCCCGGGCGCTACCCCGCGCCTGAGCGAACATTTAACCGAGGGCAACGGCCGTGACGAGGCGCCATCGGCCCGGCCGCCCTCCCCCTCGCCATTAGCCTCCGTACACCCTAGCCTGCAGTTCAGCTCCCGCACTTTCCTCACTGCCGGCGCGACCCGTTCCCCTGCCTGCCTGCCAGATGGTCACTCACCACTCGCCCTTCTCTCCCGGCCCAGCAGCTGGACGTAGTAAAGGGTCCCTTTTCTCCGCCTTTTCATTTTATTTTAATGTTGTTTTCCTGAAGCGTTAGGCGAATCTGTTAATCGCCTGAAACTAAAGCACCATTTACTCTCTTAGCGGAAGCGGATATGTTGCCATTTTGTTTCGGGTGATGGCGACTGTGGTGCTCTGGTGCTGGGGCGCTCCGGGCAGGCCCGGCCTTTAGGGGGACTCGCTTTTCGGACACTCGTTGTTAACCGCGAGTTTCCTCCTCCTCGTGGCACCCTCTGGTGATGTACGGAGGGGCCGGGGGCTCTCGACGGACCGCAGAAGACTCAGGCCCGCCGCCCCTAATGTTGTTGTCAGGCGGGGGAGCGGTCCCGGGGCCCCCCGGAGCAGGTGCAGGAGGAGGAGGTGGAGGTGGGAGTAGCCGTGTGGAGCTGCTGGTGTTCGGCTATGCCTGCAAGCTGTTTCGAGATGATGAGAAGGCTCAGTACCAGGAGCAGGGGCGACACCTTATTCCTTGGATGGGAGACCCCAAGATCATGATCGATAGGTCGGTGCAACCCAACCCCCAGCCTCTGCTGCGAGATCTCCTGTTATAGCCTCTTTCTGTTCCCCCCCTTATGCTGTGGGCAGGTGAGGGGGGGTGTGAGCGGCGGAGGACTCGCTCCGGCAGGCGCGTGGGGAAGTTCCTCGCTGGCAGCGCTGGAGGGCTGCTCCTTCGGGTAGAATTTTTCAGATGTTGCTTTGGTAACGCTGCAGAGCTTTTCCCCATGGCAAGGGGAACTTGGGGGTTCCCCTGTCTGGCAGCTTCGGGAGTTTGGCCCGAATCTTTCTGATATTTGGTGTCTTTTGAGGTTTTCTGCTCCACGTGGATAGGGTAGGGTTCACTGGGCGGAGGGCGGGAAGGAGTTGCAGTTTTCAATGCAAACCCCAACATCATCTCTTCCCACTTGGAAATTAGGGAAGTCTTATTGCAAGGAAATGCTGTTAAACATCTAATGTTTGTGTCCCCAAAATGAATAGAGTGCACCGTGGGGAGTGGAAAGATGTTTATCCACCAAAGGGAAAATTGGGCCTTATGTAATCTGACTGCAAGCTATTGATGTGATCCCTCGTGAGCAATTCTGGGCCAGATAGCTTTCTGCCTGTGCTGCGAGTGACTGTATGAGGTAGAATGGCTCTGTATTTTGGAGTTGCTTTCTCTTCCAATTTTATCAGGCACAACTTTTTTTTTTTTTTTTTTTTTTCCTTTTTCTCTTGGATGGGTGTTGTTTTGTAGTAGGTGCTGGTTTATGGCATGAAAGATGGTTTTTTAGGGGTTGTTTCTGGTCTCTACAATAGCATCAGCAGTGCAGAGTTAGAATTTAGGAATAAATTTATTTAGAATAAAATTTTTGCATGTTTTTGTGGGCAGAGAAGATGAGCGGTCAGGTTGGGTGTCACTAGGAGGAGCACTGAGAGCTCAATTCAAGAGGAGTTGTGGCTGTCACTGAAAACCTCAGTGGGAAGGATGGAAGGATTTTGGTTTTGAAAGAATCACATGACATACAATAGAAATTTGTTCCCTCAATTTCAGTATTCAGTATTTTTGGTGCTAAACATAATTTTCCATGTTTCGGTGTTAACAGGGATATCTGGCTTGAAAAAAAATTAATAATAAGGGTTAGTCTTTTCATTGTCTTCCAGAAATCCAGAAAACTGGAGAAAATACCCTTGTATTATATTGGATTTTTCCCCATTAATGATTTTTATGATTGAAGTTTATTGACACATTGAAATAAATGCAAAAAGAGAAGAAAAAATAACGATGAACGTAGGTTAGATATGTTTTATGTCTTATATGAAATAGAAGTGTTACAGTGCTTGTCTTCTAATGGCAATTCGCTTCTATGACAGATTTCTTTAGTAAGTAGAGGCATTTTTATGATTCTGCATAGCTGTGACCCAAATTAGAGTAGCTACAGAAATTGCTGGGAACAAAAGCTAAGTATGAGCATGTATGCACATATAATACCAAAAAAAAAAAATGGAAATAACCTACATTTGTAAGCTAGGGAAGTTTGCATTCACTAATCTTATAAACTGCTTTGGAAGCTTAGATTTTTTTCTATCTCCAGCAGCAGGAAGTCTTCGTTTTCTTGTTTAGAAAAACACATTGCTATGAGAAGATATGGGTTGAAGTTTGCCTGTGGATAGAGCTTGATTAACCAGACCTCCGTGTTTCATTAACTTTTTGCTATTAGAATATTTACTTTCTTTGTTTTTGGTCTAGCAAGTTGGCACAAGTCAAGAGTTGTGTGTGGGAAGACACCTCAGCGGAGTCGAGCTTACTGTCACTTTACTTTCCAATCAGTTTCTTTTACTGATGCATAAACATTATCCCAATGCAATGCTTTTCCTGCAAATAAAATTATTTCTGCTAGTAGAAAGGAACTGTACGTCATTGATCTTTGCCGTTTTTACGGTGAACCTCCTTAAATTGCATGTATATGTTACTGTTCCTATGTATGTGTGTCTCTCTATCACATAACCCAGAACTTATTTCCTCAGCCAAATGGCTAGGGGCCGAGCCTAGCCATGATTTTACCTCCAATGGACGCAAGTTTCTATGGTGAAGATATCTCCTGAGAGTTCGGGACTAGCAGAAAGAAGCGAGGAAATTTCGACCGTTTGGTTCTTACGGATAGGTATTTATGTATTCGGGTTTGTGTGAATGTAAGCTATTTGACTTTCCAGAAAAACGTATTTTGCAAGTGACATTGATTGGTTGGTTGAACTACATACGGTAAGAGCTGTTAAGGAAATGGATCCCACTTAAACTATTAAAGGATACTTTTGCCTTTAATTGTAGTAATTTATTATTTTCTTTGAGAGGAATTTAGACAATTAAATTTTCGATAGTTGGTGACAAATGATTAGCAAAATTAAACGTAACTTCTAAAAGGAAATATGTTTTAACACATAAGTTTTTTTTTTCATTTTTAATGGGTAAGTATTTAAGTAGTCACATAAACCCAAGTCCTAAGTTTCTTGCATTGACCAGCTCTTTCATCTTGCAGGTATGATGGACGTGGTCACCTGCATGACCTTTCTGAATATGATGCTGAATACTCTACGTGGAACAGAGATTATCAATTGTCTGAAGAGGAAGCTAGAATAGATGCCCTCTGTGATGAAGAGAGGTATTTAGCCTTGCATACGGACTTGCTTGAGGAGGAGGCGAGGCAAGGTATTGCTCAAGGAAACTTCCTGAGTTAGCACATGTTTAAATAAATAATTACGAAATTATATTTACTCCAGTTTATTTTATACTCACTTTTTCTGATGTTATCTTGACAGTACCCAGTGGATTCGAAAAACAGGAGTCTTTGCGTATGTGAGAGGACCTCAGGATAGTTTAAATGTAGATCCACACAGAAATTGCCCAGATTCTGAGGGCAGACTGGGATTTCAGACCAAAAAAAGCCCCAAAATAAACACAGTCTTCTTCTTTTTCAGTCTTTTTTTTTTCCTTTTGTTTCTTTGTTTTTAACTGAAAGTGAGTGTTCTTGTATACATAATTTCAATAGAATATTTTGACTCTCAGCCTTTATTTCTTCAGGAAGAAAGAGTCAGCAAATACAAATGCTGCCTCTTTCTGTTCAATTTTTAATTAAAGTTAAGATGAACAGGTGAAAATTTCTTTATTTCTAAAAACTTAAGTTTTTTTTTTTTTTTTTTTTGAGAAGTTACCTTTTAATTATATTTTATTAATTGGTAATTGCATTTTTGTTCAAGAGGAGGAATATAAAAGATTGAGTGAAGCTTTGGCAGAGGACGGCACATACAATGCAGTGGGATTCCGTTATGGCAGTGATTATTATGATCCTTCAGAACCCACTGAGGAGGAGGAGAATCAGCCTGCAAAACAAAGAGGTGAGAACTAAATGTAGCAAGGATTCGCTTAGATGAACAACACACGCCTTTGTCCTGTAAATTTCTAGTTGGAAAATCTAGTGTTTCGTTAAGACACATATTCAAAAATCTTTAAGGATTTCGGCTAAATCTTTCTGAAAGTGTTTTACTAAATTCCAACAAACTTTGTTCCTGAAGTGTTCAAATATTTTTCTGATATGCCACAGTCAGTGCTGCAGTAGTTAGGAAATTTAGTTCAGCTGTCTTGCAGGTTGCCATTCATAGATAAAAATTCATCACGGTGCTCTGCACAACCAATATATTTCTTGTTTAAGAAGGAAAAGGTCATAACAAACATGAGGCAACATAATAATTAATTAGAATACCAATTTTGCTTTGTTTAAAAAAGCTTTATTTTGTCATCTTAGTTTTTAAAATCAATATCCCTTTGACGTAGGTTGTCTCTTTCCAGGATCTTATAAAATGCAGAGCTACAGTTCACGGTTCCGTGTGTTTAGTTGCAATAAAAGTGCATTTTTAACCTGAGATCTTAAGGAAGCTTTCACAATGCTATTGAACTATGTTTTAGTAAACTTAAGATCATTTAATAAACAATTGGGTTGTCTAGCTATATATTGGTGGGTTGCAATGGTATAAAATGTGTTTACTGAGTTGTGTGATATAAAAGGAAAATGTGGCATCTTTTTAGATTTTAAAGGTTGTTCAGTTTTTGTTTTTTTGCAGTTTGTGTGGGAAGTCATGTCAGGGCACTGTCACTACCACTTGTATTCTGCCAAAAGTTTCCCCTGTATTCTTTACTACTCATACTGAATTGGACCTTCTTTTCTGGCTTATCTTTTGATTTGTTTTATTCCCATTTGTTCAGTAGAATGCATAACCAAACAGTTTTAAAGTCTCTTTGCCTGCAGTCTTTGAATATTGCTTGTGAAAGGGATGTTCTGCATATTATGTAGAGCAGTAAATAGCTAGGGATAAGCCTATTGGAAAATTGAGGATAATGGAGAGGATGTTTGTCATTCAGCTCCTGCATCTCTCTCCTGCATAGAGATTAAAAAAATGAATGTTCCCTCCTTTTTAGTCCCTAAACAAGAAGCTATTGAAACTTACAGCGTGCCAGTGTGGTAGAAGATGTTTGCAAAACTTTGTATGAAAACATGCCATAATATTAGGGAATCTACCTATGATCATTTGGGGAATAAACAGAAATTGCACTTTGTAAGAGTGCCATTGTGAGTCCAAATTGTTTGTCTGGGTTGCTTCATGTTACTTTTCTCTGCTAAACTGATGATATATCTAGAATAATTCCAGTCCTTTTTTTTTCTAGTGTGTTTCACCCTAACTACTTAAGGGATATAGATTTTCTGTGAGGATGCTTATAGACACCTAATAAAATAAATCATAACATTTGATCGATAGGTCAAATTGATTTTAGCTTTTCTAATGCATTACTATACAACTTTCATTAGAGTTTGTAAGATGATGGAAGGGGTTGGCTTGTTTGCCTTGGAAGAAATGGTAGATTAATGAGCAATGACTTTTTATTGTGATTGTTTGTGTAGTTTACTGGGTTTCATCTTAACAGTGTTTTATTCTGTCATTTCTTGTAGAAACAGCTCAGACAGAAAATGCGGAAGAAAATGAGGAACCTTTTGTTGCACCTCCAGGACTGAATGTACCTTCTGATGTGGAATTGGTAAGTGTGTGTATTTAATTTAGCCTATTTTTATGTCAATTTCAAAAAAATTATGGTGCTTTACTTGCATTTTTCTACTAGCTTTATCTTGGTAGATTTTTAAACCATTCCAAAATAGCAGCTTCCATTAATAGCTCATACCAATTTAGACAACTGTATTGAATCTTACGCTTTACATAGAAAACTCACATAAAAATATTAAAATTTTTAGGCTAGGTGCTTTTAGCATCAATTGTGGTATTATTTTAGGTAATTAGGAAAAATGCCGTTGTTCTTCTTGCACGTTGTTAAGTAACCACTATGCATCATCCAGCACACAAGGTGAAATATGTATGAAATGACAGATTTCATTTTAAGAAAATCTTAAAGAAACTCCAGGGTTGGCCTTCCAAATGTAAGGGACCGTTAAACCAAAAGATTCTTTCTGTGTGTTTTTTTTTTGTTTGTTTCAGTTTCATTGTGAAGGGGAGAGAAAGTGACTACATTTAAAGCTGTGTTTAAGACAAGCCAATTTGAGGAGAAAAGTAATAGTTTATTTCTAGACTATTATAAAAAACAACGTAGAAGTTCTTTTTGCTTCATGTGATGTTTCAGAATTCAATACACCATAAGCTGTAAACTTTATGGTTTGCACATTTTCCCTGAAGGAACACTTCTGTCTAACTCTTTCTAACTATCTCCTGCCAAGGTACTTCAGCAAAGTGAAGCAATCCTAGGATCAGGGTACAGTTGTAAATAGGAAGAATTTCAATATGTTTCAAGTTTTATAAGAGATACTGATATGTCAAATAATAATCTATCTTGTATGATGTTGCTGTCAAAGTGTTGATTTACTTTGAGGCTGCCTTCTCAAGTTGTCTAAGTTTTGTCTGTGTTTTGCTTGGGGTTTTTCTTCATTCTCAGAAGGTTGTGCATAATCCAAGTAACCTGGAAAACCAGGAAAGCATCTAATCTTTAAAATTATGAGGAAAGATCGAAAATTGCTTTGTTTTTTTGTTTGTTTGTTTTTTCTAGATGAGAATTCTGAGAGGCAAAATATGAGTTAAATTATTTTTCAGACTTGATGGATGGAGGATATCTGCTTAACTTGTAGTAGCTCACCTAGGAAATATTTCTAACTGCAAAAAATAATTAAATATTGGTACAGAATGTCTGACTAGTTTATAGCATTGATGGAACTGGAGTATTTCTCAGAAGCATTTCTTCCCTATTGTGACAGCTACTGCTGTGTGCAGAATTTTTAACAAAAAGGACTTATCAGTTAAAATGCTTCAATTTTTTATTAAATATAATAGTTAACTGAAATATGCCTGCCACAGCTGCTTCTCTTATTTGACAGTCATTTAATTTTTTCACTCGGTGAACTTTAGAAGGTTTTGTCGGTGGTGTTGCTGATGATCTTGGCTACATATTAATATTCATAGCATATGTTTTCCAGGCTGAGGAAGTAGCACCAGGTGCTATGACACCAGACGGTAATTTCAGATACAGATACAGTCATTTTTGATCTTCTTTGCTTGAGGGTTTGTTACTTTTCATCTAGTTCATTCATGAATCTCTATGCCTTAAAGGGTTTTTTGTTGTTTTATTTATTTATTTATTTATTTTCTATATTCCTGTGTAAGAACTGCAGGAATAGGAAAATTCAACATACAATGAAGTTGTGAAACTGGCTATGCACAAAGTGCTGTCAGATTGAGAACTACATTGCCTCTAATTAAAAGAATCTTTCATACTGTTCTAGAGAGACAAATAAATTTTGAAACTATGAACTATTTCCCAGATTGAGTGTGTTTTTCTAACAAAGAATCTAAAAAGCTGAAATAATTTCTAAAAAAAAAAGTCTTCTTTGATCACATTCATGCTTTTTTCTTAAATAAAGCATCAATGTCTGGTATGCTTCTGATCTCTTAAAAAAGATTTTCTGAGCTCTGCAACGTACTTCTGCATCTAGAATAAAAGAAAAGTGAAAGCCAAGTCATTAATGTAACACTTCATTGTCCATAGGTGTACTGTATGCATTTCTGCAGGTTACTGAGCACAGGATAAAACAGACCTACCCAAGTATGAAATTAAAGACAATGAATGGTGAAGTTTATCCATTCTTCCTCTTTTCACTTCTTGGTATTGAGGTTGCAGTGCTCCTTACGTGGAATTTCAGAAGTGCAAATGGATTGGTGCTATTTAATTTATTCAAATTCTCTTCTTTTTTTTGCAATTCTTACACTGGTCTTCAGAATCAACATGTCTCTTTAAGAAAATGCACAGATACAAGCTTTTCTACCTAGGGAACATTATTCACATGTTTAGTGATAATAGCATAGAGAATAGCTGTTGGGAAGAAACAATTACATGATGAGTCTTCAGAGCACCTTGAGTTATTCTAAAATAGAGCCACTTAAAATTGGGACTGCTGTGTGAAGAAACACATCTGTCTCCTGTCTGATGAATGCAGAAGTGTTTTTGTTGCTATGGAATAGACCTGGTTTAAAACTTTCTTTTTTTTATTGCCCTGAACGTTTGCCATTTGAGTTTGGTGTGCAATGGCAAAAATACTTGTGCTGATAAAAAAGAGAGGATGCTGCAAAGAGGGGACGAATGACCAGCTGGGGAAGGATGAACTGTTTTTTTTCAGTAATGATTGGCTTCCACCAACTGAAAGTGATTATGAAACTATAGAGCTAAAGAAAGCTAGAAATGGGGCAGGGCACTGATGCTGTTTCTAATTCTCTCTAAATTCTGGCAAACTTTATAGGCTGCTTATGAAAATATGTTATTTTTCTCCCACAGCCACCAACAGCAAAAATGCATGCAATTATAGAACGAACTGCAAACTTTGTTTGTAAGCAGGGAGCACAGTTTGAGATTATGCTAAAAGCCAAGCAAGCACGCAACTCCCAGTTTGACTTCTTGCGATTTGATCACTACCTCAATCCTTACTACAAATTCATTCAGAAAGCTATGAAAGAGGGACGATATGCTGCTCCTTCTGAAAATAAAACAGAAGATAAAAAAAGTAAGTAATTGCTTGTCAAATAGCTGGTTTTAAGATGTGAGCCACTGAAATGCCTGCTGATGTATTTGGTAGAAAAGTCCTATCTTTTTCACATGTTGGAATGATGGTACTGCCATCCTGCAACTGAGATGGATGTGGTGATTTAAAGTAAGAGGATAATCTGCTTAAACAGAAAAAGATTTGTATTGGAAAAAGATCTTTTCGGGAGAATTTCAGATTCTTTTAAAGCTTCTGTGATCTTGGAGCTTTTAGAAACACCTTAGTTCAATGGAAATTTGGTCTGTGTACTTTGGTTTTATTGATGGTTAGTAATCTCTTGTACCTGTCACTTTTCGTGAATAAATAAATTTATGAAAATCACGTTTCCTTAAAGAAAGGAATGCATATGACCTGTGCATTTTTTCCTTCTCTATACAAATCCTTATAAAACTCAGCTAAAACTTCTGACATTGTTTTCATTTAGATTCAAAAGCCAAATCTGAGGAAGATGATGACGACGACGATGATGATGATGGAAACTATCTACATCCAAGTCTGTTTGCATCTAAAAAATGCAGTAGGCTTGAAGAGCTTATGAAGGTACTTAAATAAAATGACTTTCTACCTTATAATTTGTACCCTGTAATGAGACATTTTGCAATATGCAAGATGTTTTGTTAACAAATTTTTTTTTTCAGACTGTTACTTGGAAATGTAAATATATTTTAGTGAACTTCCAAGCTACCTTTTACCCAGTACATCAGTTTGTTATTTTTCTCTTCTTAAGCCATAATGTTCCTGTTTTTGATGCCCCCTGGTATGAGGGCAGCATATCAATCAAGAATTTACCCCACAAGCTGTACTAAAGCTAAAGATTTTAAGCAGTTTTTAGATATTTAAGATATGTAAATATCTTAAGATATTTAATGTTTTTCATATAATAACTGAGAAAGACTATTAGAAATCTGGAAAGATTTAGAATTAGAAATCTTAGAATGTTTTCTTTCTAGAATTCCAATTCTAAGTGACTAATTTCAGCAGAATTAGTAACACTCATTAGGTCTGAGTTTTAATGGATGTGTTAAAGACGTTTTTGTTTTCCGAGTTTGCTCAATAATGGAATAATAAGAATAACAGATGGTTGTACCATTTGAGGTACATCTGAAAGCCATTTGAGGCTTTCAGAGAAATGGCACTGATGCTTTTAATATTTAGACAAATCAAGTCCTTTATTTGATCATTACTTTGGTAAACTAATGAGAGTAATATACACTTCTCCATGTCATGGATTTACGTTCCCATCAAATGAGCTTTTTTCAGCAAATTTGCAATTTTTTTTAACAAAAATCAAGTTGATACTGACGTGAGGTAGAGAGTTACAGAGGCAAGAATTTTGGTAAATAGATGATATTATCAATGTTTATTAATTTAGATCTGCTTGCCTTCCAAAATTAGATTTATAGTGCTCTGTTTTCAGTATACACTTCAAATTCTCATCTCTTCTGTTTTCTTGATTTTTGCAGCCTCTGAAGGTAGTGGACCCTGATCATCCGCTTGCTGCGCTGGTCCGCAAAGCACAATCGGATAACAACTCATCTGCACCACAGTCAACAGATGGAGCAGCTGTACAGACATCACAAGTAGAATATTCTTCTGATTGTAAGTGCATTGTGATTAGGCAGCTGTTGGTTCATCTTATTGAATTGCATGTGGATGCTAATGGGAAGAAAATGTATTAACTACATATTTGCTCATTCATAACTGATATTTATTTTCTTTTAACTTCCTAATGTGTTAAAGTGTTTTAAGCCACTAAATATCTGTCACATTGTTGATTGTTTAGAAAAAATAAAAACTGGTGGTGGCACCCAAATCTTCAGTGTGTGAGTATGGTTAGAACAGGACCCTTAGTGGTTTTGATCAGCTTCAATCAGTTGCGGTAAATGAAGCCTAGTAGAGCAAAACTGTGTGAGAAAGGTGATGATCCTTCCAAATCAAGGGTCTGTTCCAATCCTCCCAACTGAAATTTACAGCTTTATCCTGAGAAGCCAGAAGCCCAGATTCAAAAGTCTATAGTAATTTTTTGAAGTTCATTGCCCTTTTCATAATCCTTTTATGAAGGAGGAAAAAAGTCATGACTTTTTTTTTTTTTTTTTTTTTTTTTAATCTGGGCTAGTATCTTATAAATCAAATGGCATTTTAAAACTGTACATTAAACTAAATACTATACAATAGTTTTCATTATCTGTTAGTAAGATGATTATGAAAGAGTACTATTTGCTTTGAAAATGTTTCCTTTTGCATTTATGTCCTGTAACTGATCTGATACGACTACTGTTTGTGTTCAGGTCATTACAATTGTAAAATCTTTTAAGGGGAAAAGTTGCAGAGCAAAATCTATGAGTTTAAAAGCTCACCTTTTGGTACAACTCAAAATAATATTTTGTGATCACATGAAATCGTGTGATTTCATGATCTAATACTATAATCTGTGATTCATACTAAAAGATCCTTTTCATCTCAAAGTGTAAGCACAGGCTTAGCCGTTTAAGAGAGCCATTTTCTTCATAATAGTAAAATCGTTGCTTTAGTGAGGTCTCATTACTGCTGTTTTCTGCAAGTAGTAATAAACAAGTGGGATAAACTAATTCAGTCATGCCATCGGAAGCAGTGTTCGAGATTGTAAAATATCTTCAGTGTTGAATATAAAACTGTCCCATAAGGTAATTGACGAGAGTCCCATCAAAAAAGCTTGCTGTATTAAGCAAAAAAGTATATAATAAATCTACTTTGAACAGTTTTGTGGACTGTGTGACGCTAGAAAAACTCTGCAGAGCTCTAATTATGTATATTGAAAGATCCCGATTAGGTGATAAATCCAGGTTTTAATATGATATTCTGTTCTAATGTTGGCAGTAGTTCTAAAGTGGAAAAATATTTTAAGTCATTTGCTCAATTCATGTAATTTCTCATCATTTCACCTTGCTTCTATTCTCTGCATTGGTACAGTGCTATTAATGGAAATCTGTCAGTAATGAACACACTTACTCCGAAGTACTTGATACACTACATTTTGAATAGTTTCAGTAGTGTTGTTGCAAGCACTATTACTTTGGAGATCCAAGTTGATTACGATGCATTATAAGTTTCCTTTCTCACCCCAAATGACGGGTTTTTCAGATGTTTTTCAAATATATTTCTTAATGCAAGTAAATGATTTCTATTTTAGACTGAACTTCAAGAGAATCTTATTAGAATTGAAATAAGAGTTCTATGTTGATATGGAAAACTACTAGATATTTTGAGAAAAGCTAAAACTAGAATTAGTATCTCTATAGAGTAATCAGAAAACTGAAACATATTACTCTCATGTCAGCCTTGGATCTGAATGCATCTTATGCATTGCTATAAATGTCCTCAAAGTTTGCAAATTAAGTTTGCATCTCCTCTTCTTGCCTTTATAAGTCAATAGATTTTTATTCTACTCCCTTTACAGTCATTTATTCTTTAAATAAAGTCAATACTGCCGTACAGAATTGCTTATGAAACTCATTTTAAGAAGATAACTCATTATAACATGATGCACTGGTTAAGCAGTGTTGATTCTGTTAAAAGGATTCGGTTTGAGACATGCAAACTGCTATTATTTCTCTGTCCTAAAATCATCTTGGAAATAATTAGTGATTTCCTTCCATTTTAACGTATTTTAAGGTATTTGGCTGAAAAATGCTGCTTATGAATGTATGCAAAGAAAGTTAATGTTCAGCCTCAAGCTTTTATGGAAGGAGAAACTCCTAGCCGTGTTTAAAAAGAAAAATTTCTTGTAGTATTTCTGTGATGTAATCTCAGGTAATAAAGCTGGTATAGTTAAATATAACTTGCACTTGGCATGCGTGTTTTGTAACACCTAACAATTTATCTAAACTAATGAAGCTTAAATAGAAGATTTTTTTTGTCCGTTTTTAAGGTGGACAGAAAATTAGCGGGTTTTAGTGGCAAATTTTTCTGGCACTATGTTGCTTTTCTTTTGACATAGCTTTTCTGTTACTACAGAATGGATTATCCATCATAGCATCGGGAAGTGATTAGGTTGTCTCTACTGGAAAGCCTTGGTAGAGTGAGATGTAAGAAGCAGTATTGGAGAGGGTAAAACCAATGACTAATCAGGAAGTGCATCGGTGAGGGGCAGCAGATAAAATTAAAAAGCATCAAAGTTTAATACAGTGCTTTGAAATACAAAGTTATGGTACTAACTGCAAGAGCACGTTACTGAAGCAATCAGTTTAATCTTAAAGCAAGTTTATATATAGGAAGCAGGTACATTATTGCACTAACTGGAATTGCAAAGAGTGTTAATCTCCATCTTTCTTTGCCTGAAAACTGCTCATTGTCCTGTCTTTGTCCTGACACTGTTGTCAGCCTCAGGTGATGAGATTTTACCAAATAACCTGGGTCCCTCATTTATTAGATGTGTTTAACTTTCCTGGGTTGTTTTCTTAAGGTGTGTTACCTGGTATCAGTCAGACATACCCTGAGGCTTTTTCCCTCCTTTGATAATAATTATCTGTAGAACATGATGCTGGATTTAATATTTTGGGGATGTTTGAGTGTATTAAAATAGGTGATGGGGGGAGCAATATACAGACTGAGAATTTTCTTTCATTATTTGTATATTAGTGTGGAGCCTGCTTTAGACAACAGTCCACAGATTTTTCTCAATTTCCCTATAATGTGTTTTTCCTCAGGTTATAGGCATATGTTTAATGTTTAAATTATTAAGCTGGGTTAATAGATGGAAACTAGAAACAACCAGTAATGGTGGATTGTTTTCTGGTTCCTTAGCTCAAACCTAAATCAAAGTATTCAGCTTTTGAGCATCTATTGATATGCGTATGATATGAATGATGATTTAATATCATTTGGTGCATTGAAGATGAGAAATAGTGCATCTAATATATGAAACACATTCTTTTTCTTCCTGTTCAGAAGCTGAATGAGTTAATACAAGGAAATACGTTAAATATATTTTAGTTATTTTGAGCTGGAAGTAGTTCTCTTGGTCAGGGATTGCGTAGTAAAAATTATCTGCCTGAGATAAATAGAGTTTATTTTTCTTGTTATTTTTAATGAGTTCTGAGTGGTCACTGTCGTTCACTCACTGAGTCACCCTTGACTCTGGGTCATTCGTTGGGAAAAAATGTGCCTTCTGACATGTGCTTGGACAAAACTTTAAAGTGAACTTAAATGACCCCAGAGCCAAAATTTGAAGTTCGAACTATCGAGTGCAGAGGATGAATTCACTGCCAATGAGGTAGATTTAAGACTACCTGATAAGATTATTTTGAAAGTAAATCTATTCTGCTCACAACAAATACTAGTGATATATTCAGCTATTTATTTATTGAAAAATTTGTACATAGTTCATGAGTGGAATGAAGTATTGGGCACTCTGTTGGTTTTTTGTTGTTGTTTGTTTTTTTTTTTTTTAAAGTATATGTTTGTGAAATATTCATAATTTTGTTGTGACCGTAGCGCATATAAATTACCTGTTTCCTAACTCAGGTCAGACAACTACTGCAGAGGTATTATAATCTAGAAGTTGAAACATAACAAAAGGGAATCATATCTAAGCTTTAAGTTTCTACGTTTGTGAATGTGAATGACTACACAGCTTCATAGTTAATAGACAATGTAGTCTAATTTCTGTTTATCAGGGTATGTTGTTTGTGTAGCTGGATATACAGTCAACACAACTCTGATCCCAAAGCTCGTAATGCAAATGTGTTTACCAGTTAAGACAAGAATTGCTTGAATGCTCAAAGCAGATTTTTACTAGCTTTATATAAAGCTGTTACTTTTATTTTGATGAGAGGTAGTAGTAAAGGCTATTAATAAAGCAGAACTTAAAACTAAGTATGTATTTATTCTAATTTTCTCATTTGAAAAGCAATTTTGTCCTAATTGTGATACAATTGCTTTAATTAAAGCATGAGTCATACTATTAACTACTAGTTTGATTTGTCAAAGTTAGTTTTGAATGTGTGTGCATTTCTTAATGCATACACAATTTTAATGGAGCTGAAATGCCTGAGGTGAATTGGTCTGCGAAGAAGGGTTTCATAAGAGATGATCGGTTTTTGTAGGCCCTCTTTGGTTCATTTTTTTTTTTTTTTTATTCATACCTATGTTGTTTCCAGCTGACCCTCAGTAAGTAGTGATTATGTCCTTTGATATATATTTTTCTTACTCATTCTTGGTGCATTAATTAGAATATTTTTCTTTTTAACACAGGAAAATATGGGTAGTCAATTTTAGTGTGTTATGTGAATCCGGATTCTAGATGTTTTGTACTGATGCAATTATGTCTTTGGGGAAGAGGGGGTTTCTAATCCAAATTTTGAAATTTTGACTTTTTTTTTTTAATAGCAACTGTGGCAGCCATGTATTACAGTTACTACATGCTACCTGACGGAACCTACTGCCTCGCACCTCCGCCTCCAGGAATAGATGTTACCACCTACTATAACGCATTGCCTGCAGGGGTGACTGTATCGGGCACTACGGGGGTAGCAACAGTGCCACCACCCCCGGGTACTACACCTCCACCTCCCCCAGAAACAACCGAGAGCAGCAGCGCGGTGACTTCCACCACCACTTCTACAAGGTACCACATGAAATATTTGTCAACAATTTTACTACTTCCTTAGTAATGTTCTTCAGTGTTTATGTTGCTTCAATCATCGGATTCCACTTTGGTCTTTTTGGTCTTAACTATTATAACGTTTTTGCTTGATGAAATATTAGGAGTTGCTTTAACTGCATAATGACCCAAAGAGCAAACTTCTATTTAGTGTTTACTTGTTAAAACAGGAGCTTGAAAGATATTTATGAGTTTTTGGTTTCTTTTTGTTGTGTTGTTTGTTTGCTGGTTTTCCTTGTAAAAACGATGTACTTCTGATGTTTTCAGCACAATTGCTCCAGTGGTTGCCATTATACCTCCACCACCAGACATCCAGCCTGTTATCGACAAGCTAGCTGAATATGTTGCTAGGAATGGAGTTAAATTTGAAACTAGTGTTCGTGCAAAGAATGATCTTAGGTAAGAGAAGACTTTTAACTTTCATCTTAATAGTTGGTAATAGATAATGGTTTCATTTTAAAATATATTACCAGGACATGCATATCTCCAGAAGAGTTGTATTACCTAACTATCTTCTCTGTATGTGTGTGAAATTCAGGGACCTACAATGTTAAGACATTGTTGCCCAAAACAGTCGATGAAACAATGTTTCTAGAACTGTGCTGTGAATGTATGATAGGCATAAGCTACATTACGTGCAGACATTAAATAGCATTCCCTCTGCAGGAGATGCTTAGATAGTAAATGATTGTACGTGTTATGTTCACGTGCATTTTCACAAACTCGATTTTCTTTCAACAGATTTGAATTTCTGCAGCCATGGCACCAGTATAATGCTTATTATGAATTTAAAAAACAGTTCTTCCTTCAAAAGGAGAGCAGTGACAACTCTCAGGTAGGTGAATATTTGCATATAGGTATACTAAAAATCTGTTTTGAATGGGGAAAAGGAATTGTTGTTTTCTGGCATGTTAATGTGAGACTTTTTTAGTATGGACATTTAAAAAAAAATGGAATTGCTACTTTAAATTTTTTTTTTTTGCATTTGTTTGGAGTATTTTAACTGTGTGGTTACAAATGGCAACCAGAGTCTCTTCTGACATTCTATGCAAGGGGAGGAAATCTAGAGCTTTCTAGATGTAGAGCTTTCTAGGATTAGGGTTCTGTTCTTGGAAATGCCACGTACAGCTTCTTGGCAGTCCCATCTTCTCATATGTTTTTTATAAAACAGTAGCTAAACTACTTTTCTGATATACTTCTGAGGGAGTTTTTGTTATGGAAGAGGCCATGGCTGACTAAAGCAATAGTGAAGCTTCAGAATATCTCTTCAGTTTCATGCTACCTTCACTCTTTAGTCCAAGATATTGGAAGATGGTATGATTTAACATGCAAAATTGTCCTTTTCTATTGTATTAGAATTTCTTATTTGTAAATCAGGGAGTTAGACTTCATAATAGTTACATAATTATTAAGGATTTGTTAGCATTTATTTTCTGAAGAAAAAAAGTACATAAATGAAAGTGTAATAATAAAGGATTTCTTTTGTGTGCTGAAATGAGTATAGCCAAAAAGCAAGCAGAAACTGAGTTAAGTCCCTACAGGTCTTGTGTAGCCATGCGTACTTTCCTACTGCATGTTTTTTTTGTAGATAATACTTATTTTAATAATGATTTCAATATTATTTTTTTTTACTTTAATAATGTAAGTATAATCAACTACTGCAATTGATTGCTCTCCATTTGGCCGTTAAAATTAATAGGAGATTGGACTTTTGGCTTCAGTAAATTTAGCCGAAGCCCTAGATTCCTTTGTGGTCTGTGTGTGTTTTCAGGCTTTCGGAAATTATTGCTGTTGATCAGGGAAAAGCTACAGGGAGTAGTGAAAGGATCTCTTCAACACCAACATTCAGTACTTAACAGAAGCTGGTTGGAAGCAACTAATTTATTGAGAAAGTCTCATTTAAATGTTACATTATTTCATATGATACTCTGATTCACGTTTTAAATATTCTTAATGTTCTACAATATATATCTCAATTTTTGTAGTACAAGTTTAGACCTCACGTAGAATGGTACAGTTATGTAATAGTAGAAGCAATAATTCTTTATGCTTCCAGTAAGCTGTTTGAAACTCTGAAAACATCTGTATTCTGTCAATTAATGCCACAAAAGCCATCAGTGGACCCAGTGTTTCTCCAGCAGAAGATAACAAATCAAACATTTCAACTTATGGTCATTCCAGTAATAACTTGAATTTGTAAAGAAAGCATAATGCAATTGTGGATTAGCAAAAATGTCATGAGCTTTCATTTTGGCACTGTGAATTATTTTTATTGGATCTTACTCTGAACCCAGAAGATCAAGACCTAGAAGAATAGACCTTAATTTTAAAAATATATCCAAGGCCAAAAGTATCATTTTTTAAATCAGCTGTTGGCAAAAGCAGAACAGCTGAAGAATTTATTTTCTTTAGAATCACAGCACATTCTTCTTGCAACATCGGGTTTACATAAAATAGTTCAGTACTTAAAAGAAGCAAACTTTAGCTTGTGACTGCATGGAATAAGATTGCTGATATACAATTAGCTGTTGGTAATGTGCTTTTTGTAAAGGCTAGAAGAATTGCAGCTCTACAAATACTGCAGCAATGCTGACCTGAATTCCTCAGTTGGTAACCTTGCACTTTTCTATTTGAGAAGGGACTATCTTCATCTGAAGATGTTCCAGCAGATACTGCCTGTGATACACCGAGTGAAACTCAGTTTGCAGAGGAACATACACCCGAGGATGCGTCTGAATCGAGTGCTAAGGGAGTTCCGGGGACTAAAAAGGATGTTCCTCCTTCTAAAGCTATTAGTGATGGTAAATTGGTGAAAGGTACGTTGGGATTTATTGGACTCCAAGATATTTGTTGGAATAAACTTTAAAAAAAGGTAGGAAAAGGCATTTGCAGTGTGTAGAAGAAATATTTTAAATAGAAGCATCAAAAGGGGACTGAAATAATTTGATTGCTTTCATGTTTCTTATTTTTGTATCACGTCCTATCAAGTGTTCACTGTCTGACAGATTAATTGCTTTATTTCAGTTTTGCACAAAGCTAAAGGCTGTCAACATTGATCTTAATAGAGTTTTATTTTTGTCATTAAGCCATTTAAAACCTGACTATTACAAATTGCCTATGCGAAAGAAAATTTTTTTTTCTGAATAAAAACTGTAATCTTACTGAGACTACCCATGAGGAGGAAGTAGGCTAGGCATATTTCTTATTTTCTCCATCTTCATGTGTTGGAAGATAGCCTAGAGAAAAAATCAGTCTTTAAGTAAAATGTTTTTCTTCTAATAGCCTTAGCAGCAACCCAGGATGCACTTTTATTTATTATTATTTAATTAAAAAATGCAACTCACATCGTATAGATTATGTAATGTAACCAAAGACTTGTTTCATGTCAGCCCTGTTCCTTTAAACTTATTTCAATTTCCTCTATACTGTGGTACAAATTGTTGTTTATTGCAGACAAAATACAGGAGTTGGCTATAAACCAGATGTACCAGATCTTTTTTTTTTTTTTTAAACTTCCTCCAAAGACTTAAAAATCTCATTTATGATTTGTTTGGCTATATGAGAAAGTTGGGAAACCACTGTTGTTATTTGTTATCTTGTAATCCTTGGGCTCTTCCTTATCTTCCTTATTTTTAAGCTGGTTTTCTAACCCCAGAATTACAGGATGCAAAGCTTATTTGTCATAAACCTTGGCATGTAAATCAATTTAACTTAAATTTCCTTAATTGAAAGCTTAGAGGATGCATATGCAAAAGGCATTCTGAGAAAGAAAAAAAATATTGCAGCAAACCATATGGCAGTAGATTACAAGATGTACAAGAAGTTCAATCCTTTGTTTTTTAAAGTTGCATTTGGATAAACAGCTAACAGATTAATTCTGTGTTTTCCCAAAACTACTTTTCAAAACTATTCCATGGGAATTTCTTTGAGGGGAGAAAGGATTAGTTCAGACTTACATGTGGTAATACATTAGCTATGCTTATTATTTTTGGAAGATCCACTAGTAAAACCTAGCTCGAAATGATCCACTAGCTTGAAATTTCCTTTCTACTGCAGCATTCTGTTCTCTATATGCAGGCAGTTTTCTTCCTTTGAATGTGATGGGGTTTTTTGTTCGGGAGGGAGCAGCAGCTGCTTGAAAGAAATAGTTGACCACCAATCTTGCCACAGCGAGATTAGCTAAGAAATACTTGTATTTAGTGAAAACTGCTTAGCTTTTGCATTTACTGCTCCTATAATGAAATGCAGTTAATTCCCAAAGTAATTAATTTTCATATAGATGGAAATAAGTCTTTAAGCACTGCTGTGTAAGCCTGACAAATGCTATCATTTTACAAGCTATCAGATTTAGTGTAAAGGAAACATAGGCCAGCATGTGCAATATAGATTCTCAGAAAGCAGCCTTGGCTGAATGCTTGGTGAGGAGAAACCAGGGAAATAGCTGGTGGAGAATATTAAATTGTTTATAGTTAACTTGAGGAAAATGTAATTCCTGAGATGGTTTAGAGTACCTTTTTTCCTCCTTCTACTGAAGTATTAAAAGAGGTTGTAAAGAGCATTTGCTGTCAAGAAAAATAAGGAGAAAAAAAAAACTCTTTTAGTCCTGTCCTTTTCCATTGAGTAATTTGCATTATGTTAAGATGACTCAAGTTTTCTTTTTTTCCCCACATCTTATCCTTTCATAGTGTAGCCTTCATTGAGTAATGGATAAAGTTTTTTTTTTAAAAAAAAAAAAAAGTCAACCTGCTTTCTGCTGTTGTCTAATGATGTGTAAAATATTATCCATTCATTCACAGCATCATTTGCTCCAATAAGCTTTGCAATCAAGGCCAAGGAAAATGACCTTCTTCCCTTGGAGAAAAACCGTGTTAAATTAGATGATGACAGTGATGAGGAGGAAGAAGAGGGCAAGGAAGGCCAAGAGAATGCTATTACTACTACAAACCATACGCCAGCTGTTACCACTCCTTGTACTGTTAGTGAAGAGAAAAAACCTCAACTTACACAGGAGGAGTTGGAAGCTAAACAAGGTATCCAGTGTTACATTGAAAGCAAATGAAAGATTGACTCCTTCAGGCAAAGAGCAGAATTGTTGCATGAAAAAGTACCAATTCTTGACCTTCTTCTAACAGGAATCCCCTGCAGGCTGCTCCCCACCAGCAACCTTTCCTCCTTATTTTTAACAATGCTGGTTTCATTGCTTGCTCAGCTAAAGTCAAGCTGGATTTGAGTGCTTTCCCATAACGTGTGGTCTCTCTTTGTTTTCTTGTTTTGATTACAGCCTCTGAGTAGACACTCGACTTCTAGTTTCCAGATTGCATCAACACAGTCCAGAAAAAGCATGTCCATTTCTTGTTTTCCTTCACAGAACAATGAAATGCTTCAAGCTATTTTTCAGCCATATAGCCTGCCTGTATGCACTAATATCAACCTTTTTTATGTTTTGTTCCTGTTATAATGCAGTGCTTTTAAGTCTTCGTATGTTTTTTTCAGTTACTGTGTTTATGCATGCAAGGGCAGAAGGGTATGTTGAATGAAGTTTTCTTTCAAAATGATGATGTTTCTCTCCCTTTGCCCCAAGACAGCTTCCTTTTTAAAATAGTGTAGTCTGTACTAATGCTTCAAGTTGGCTTCTGGAGCTGTGTGTAAATTACTATAGGATGAGATTGACAGCTGCGAGGATAAAAGATTTTATGTGGTGCCTGAAACAGTGGGAAGCTTTCTGATTCTCTCGGTACAATTCAGTGATGTTTGGCTAATAAAACATTACAACACAAATGCAGTAGCTAAGGCTTTCATGTCGGTTCCTTTAAACTTAAAAAATTCTGTTTAGTCTTTAACACTTATCATCAAACAAATGCCATGTCTATAAATTAAGATGCTTGAAATTTTGTAACTTCAAGCTACTCTGTCCTTGTTATGTCTTTGGATGTAATAGAAGAACTTGTGGGAATTTGGGGACAAGGGTGTTTTTAAAGAAACTTATGTTGCTCAGCTGGACCTCATTGTGAACTTTGTATTTGTATCTCAGCAAAACAGAAGCTAGAGGATAGACTAGCTGCTGCAGCGAGAGAGAAGCTTGCACAAGCCTCCAAAGAATCAAAAGAAAAGCAATTGCAAGCTGAACGCAAAAGGAAAGCTGCACTGTTCTTGCAGACCCTGAAAAATCCTCTTGCAGAAGCAGAAGTTGAGAAGATTGAGGAGAATTCCTTCAGTATTGAGGTAAGCAAGAAATAGGTTTCTCTTTACCATAAAGCTAGCAGTAAACTTATCTATAGAATGTGAATCTGAGAGTATTTTATGAAGTTCTCTGAAGAGAGAGAAGATTTTGCAAATGGAGAGAAATCTGAAGTTAGAAATCTGTTCATCTTTTTCAGTTATCTTGGGTAGTTCTCAAATCTATCAGTTATGGAATTGGTAGAGAAATAAGGTGCATGATACAGTGGTCAGTTACGGAACACAAAACAAGTAAATCAATTTTATGTTTAGTTCAAGATGGATAGTGGAACTGCTAATAATGTTTGACTGCTTGGACTTGTTTCCAAAGGAAATTAAGAGTTATGTTTTTACCATTGTATATTGGATTATTAGCACATATCACCAAGAAGAAAAAGTGGATTTATTATGCTAAAGTAACTTGTAATCAGTTAGCTGGATTGATCAATAGACTGACTGGTAATAGATCTGTAGTTATAAATACAATATCTCTTTGGCTAGAGCCTTTGGAAATCTGCATTAGAAGACTAAAAAATTTTGAGTAGGTAACCTAAAAGAAGGATCTTGGGTTAGGGTTAGTCCTGGTAAAAGTTTATTAAGAGTTCAGCTGGGATAGAAATAGTGAGCATTCACAAAAGCCAGGAGGTGGCAATGTGCGAGTTAAGCACCAAGTCAGAATATCTGTATTCATGCTATAATAAGGTGATGAATGATATCTATACAGAAAAATTCAGACTGCAAGTTTGTGTTCTACAGCAATGTAGACACAGCTACAGTCAAGTTCTCAGCTGCTTCTGTCATAAAGAATGAAGCGTTCAACTATGCCCTTAATCACTGTTAGAACAGACTCCAGAAGTAGTGAAATGCTTCTGCTGTCCTCTCGCTCCAGTGAATGGTTTATTTCGACAGTATGTTTGTGATTTTTATTGATGTTTTCAAGACCACTATAAACAGATGGAGAGATGATGTTTCTGGAAGTAATCACTTCCAGCTTGTTGAAAGCTGGAAGAGGTAGAAATCATACAAATAGTGAATTCTGTCCCCCATTTTTAATTGGTGAAGACATGTATTTCCTAGGAATTCCTAGGAATGCTCTTTTGCAATTTGTTGAAGTACAAACCTGAAAAACTTTTATTGATCAAAGCCATAGGTTTACTCTTTTGGTACACAGAGATAACTGTTTGAGATAGCTAGGAAATAATGTATTTCACACACGCAAATTTTGTTTTCAACAGAATAACTACAATCCTAAAAGCTTAAATGAAGGATTTGCATTTATTATGTATGCATGTAAAATCCTTCTAGTATTGATCCATTTATACATCATAGCTCAGTACTGGAGCTTTTCAGAAGATTTTGGCAGCAGAGCTACATTATCTGTCCAAGAGTCTCTTTCAATTTTATGTTGTATTATTTTCCATTAAGTTTCTAGTTACTTGACTTCTTCCCAGTCCATGGAGGAAAATAACTTAGTTTAATGGAGTTTGTTTGTTTGTTTTGTATTTTGTTGTTGTTTTTTGATTTTTGTTTTTCTTACCTCCCTTTCTCTTCTAGGTAGTCTCTCCCTTTCTGCCAGGATAGTGGATGCCCTAGGTTATGAAGGGATAGTTTAGCTTAAGAGTGTCACTTTTCTCTATTCTTAGCATCATTTTACCATAAATATATGCCCATCCAGAGTGATTTCATGTATTCTTGCGAAGAGGTTAGTGGTGGGAGTTTTCTGTATTTTCAGTACCTGTAGCAGCACCTCCAACAAGTCTAGACAGTCTCTATTCTTAGTGGAAGAAAAACTCTGTCAAAATCAATTTTCAACAAAGTCACCTTATACTTGCGTCTTCACTGCAATAGCTGTAAACAGCGCGTGGGCAAAGTAGGAATGGGATTTGGTGTGGATTGTGTACGGTTTTCTGAAACCTCGGCGTATTCTCAGGGCCTGAAATTCATAAACCACTGGGTTTTGTTGCTGGATCCTACACAAGCCATTAAATTTCCCGTGTGTGTTTTATACGTGCTGCAGTCAGGTCCACCTGTGCCTGCTGCAAACCCAAGCATCTTTGGGAAGTAGAATCAGTTTACTAGTTCTAGGAATACAGCACTCCCAGAGAAGCCAGCAGGTTGTTTCTTTTTCCACTGATCAAACTAACTTTCCTCTTTAGCCTCTGGCTGAAGATCAGAAATACTGGTGCTTGAAATAACTTTTCACTAACAGTTATCACTTTTTCAATGAGTTTAATGAGAATTTTGAAGCAACCACGTTTTACCACTAGAAATGCTGTGGAAATGCTGTCTTGATAAATGGTTTTATTTATAATTTCAAATATATATTCAAATGTCACTGATGTGACCTTTCTTTTTGAAATAAAACTGACATTTATATTGTGAATATGGGAATACTAGTACCGTGTGAATGCGCAGTGTGAAAGGCCATAGTATCTTGGGAAACAAAATATTTCTCCTACCGTTCTCTCTCATTTATGCTATCACTTTTGCTCTCTATATATACACATATATATTTGTTTTGTTTTTAGTTTAGTTTGAAATATGGGTGTATTTTAAGCTGATGTCTTTGTTTAGTGAGTCACCAGTATTGGTTTGCATTATTTTAAAGTTCTGCTATCTACATATGTTTTAATATGTGGCCTGTCTGCTGTAAAGCCCTTGTTCTGCTTACGTGGTCTTCATAAAGAAGAATTTTTTCATGGAAAAGATAAATGAAAGAATACTGTGGTTTTGTTACCCTCTGTCAAGTGCACAGTCAGATTCTTTGTCACGATACCTAACTCCAATTGTACATAAATGCAGAGCGTGGGTTTGGATTTTTGGTTGGTTGGTTTTTGTTGCTCTTGCTTGTGTTTTTATAACAGTGCTTGAGAACTTTCTTGTAGCAGGTCTGTTTATTCTGAAATTAGGTGGCTCAGTAGATCTGACATTTTGAAAAGTATTTATCTATTTTTATTACTCAGACTATAGGTCTCTGTGCAATCAGTTTGACAACAAGCTGGTAAATCATCAGAATGCTGGAATCAAGAACTACAGCCACTGATAGATGAAAAACTATTTAGGCAGTTTTGCCAGTGGAATTAATTAGGGATATTCCACAAAATGAGGAAAATATAAAAATAATTGTTTCTAAAGGTCCACCAAAAATGTCATCTAGGATATTTGGTTCCTGTTTTGGGGGAAGGGAGCAAGAGGACAAAGAGTCCAGGAAACTAAGATCAATATGTAATGCTCATAAAGGACCTGTAGTGGAATGATTTTTGTCATTTAAAATCTTAGAAATTGGAGTGGTAACTGAGATGTATAATAAAGCATGAAAAGGAGTTGAGCATTTCAATGAGATGTATAATTCCCCTGAGATTACTTTTGCCTAACTAGTAATGCTATTTATATGTGTATACACAGCCTGCATTTTGCTGAAGGCTTCCTTATCACACTCTGTAGAAATGCATTAGACGAGCAAGGCTTTTCTGACCTCTGTCAGATTTTCATGATACCAAATGTTTCTTAAAAGAAATGCTGTTACTGGCTGTACGTTTTACCTTTGAACAAAATTGATTCTATTAACTGCGTGTGGAGGACTGTTGATACCATAGGTTATATTGCTTTTATTCTTTTTGTCTTTGTCTGGATCATAAAAATATGCAAATCTGCTTTCTCTATAGCAGATTTTTTTTTAATATGGTTTCCTGTTTCTTGTTTGTTTGTTTTAAAGTAACATCAAGCAAGAGGAACAGTAGGCTGAAAGATCAGCTTGCGCAATGAAGCAACACAGCTTTTCAGAAAAGGCTTTTCATAGTACTGGCATGCGTTATAACAGTGCAGTTATCCATCAGACCAGTACTTGAAAAATGTTTGAGTTTGGTTGTAGTGACCAAGGACTCAGACCCCAAAAGGGAAATCAGCTTCTAGGAAGGTTGTAATCAGCTTTTGGTAACGTTGTGTCTAGTCAAGTCTCTCCCTTTTTGAAGTCTTGAAGAAAAGTGTAGCATTATCCGTTTGGTGTTTTCATATATAATTCACATAGGCACTTTTATAGCAAGCCAACCAACACATCTTTTAGTTGCAGTGGGTCAATCACCATCAAACAGTTGCGTCATTGACTTATGATAGGGAACAGCTTCTAGTTTTAAGGACTGCAAGGGTTAGGTATTCAGAACTGGAGTTCTGATTTGGAGTACTGGATTGAAGAATTTTTTTTAAACAAGCAAATTTCTTCTAAATTATTTCATAATCCGAAATTCAGAATTGATTCCAAAAGATTTGGAACCAAAATTTTAAGTAGGGGAGATCTCATGTTAAGATGGGACTGGGGGGCAGGGTTTGGTTGATTGTTTTTGTTTCTCATACAGTTTTTTTTTTCAGTTTAATAAATAATGCTGGCTCTTTGCATCCTGAGTACAGGCTTTACACTCGTTAGGGATACATACAGGCCATACTGACCACTTTTGTGGTTTTAAAATTATGTTTGACTAGTCAAATGCCAGCTAAAAGCAGTGAGGCTTCTCTGCTCGGTCAATGTGAACAAAATTGTTCTTAAATGCATCTGGGAGAAGGAACAGGACCTGGGGCCAGTGCTTCTCCAGCCCCTTGCAGCCAAGCCTCGTGGGAGGAGAATTGGCAAGGCTAGGTGTCTTGCTTGTGATCAACTGCGTAGTGTTCTTATTAACAGTGTTTGATAACTGTAGCACATTGTAGATATCTTCTGGGATGGAAAACCTAACCTGCTAAATCATTACTTAATACAAAAAGGTTTAGTAAATACATGTAGTTCCTTTTATCCCTGCCAAAGGAAGGCCTATGGAGGCCTATTCAAAGAAACTGGTATTAAGTGACCATTAAACTTAAGTGATGTAGTGTCTCTCAGAATTGACTGGGCAGGAAATACCTGGCAAAAATAGGAGAAGGGGCCAACAGTAGTGGTTGGCAAGACAAGGCTTCACATATTCCCTGGAGTACAGTTTGTTTGACTTCAAAGTAGTTGATGTAGTGACAACTGGATTGCGTTTGTAGTACAGTATATTTTTGTATGAGTCATGATTTACCTAATAATACCTTATCTGCGTTTGTAATACAGGCTGTTCTGCTAATCTCATATTGTATGCTGTGTCAGTGATGAGTACTTTGATCTGTATGTAAAAGATAGTTAGTTATACCCAAACTCATAACTATGTAACTCTTACCTTCCAAATGAAATAAGGAGAAAATCTGCAATAGTAATGCTTTAAAAATAGACAAGTGTTTAATTTGAAAGTAATTTTGTTTTGATGACATATCTCAAATGTCATCTATAATATAAAGATTCTATAGCACGAGGCAATACTTCTTTTGCCTCTTTCATCTTTTCGCTTCTGAAGATCTGTTTTTGTTCTTTTTGTCAGATGATTCATCCTTATATTTGTCCTGTGTATAACTATTCGTTTTTTCTGCAGAGGATAGAATGTTTACAAGTGAGATAGTTTTAAACCTGCACTATTAAATTTCTAAGATGCTATTCAAGTTTTGCCAACCATAAGAGGGTTATCAACTAGTGCAGATCACGTATATCTTTGATACTCAGTGCTGTAGTTAACCCTAATTTTTTTTAGCAATGGAACATTGTGCATCTACAGAAAATGATAAATGCGTGCAGGTTGCATAAAATATATAAAAGACCAATAGATGCCTTTTTTTCCTCTCTTCTCCTACATTCTCACCTTTGTTTCTGGTTCCCTCTATCGTACTTTGCCCAGTTCAGCTTTCCCTAGTGAAAGCACAAGCCGATAACAACTTCTTTCTGTTGTCAAACACTAAGACAGCAGATTCTTTTAAAGACTTTTGTTCAGCAGTGTTAATTACACACGCAGAAACTTTTCTGTGTGGCCTTGCAACGTGGTGGCATTAAGTTCTCCCACATAGTTCTGCAGCCTGCCCAGGCTGGGTTTAGCCCCTTTTGCTAGTGATGTTTCTGTCCGTGACAGCAAGTGGAGTAGGTGCAGAGGGATTCGCCGCTTTTCCTCACAGCGGATCCTGCGCTGTGGCCTGACAGCTGGAGTCTCGGCTCCCCGTCTCGGCTCCCCGTCTCGGCGGCGCGTCGTGCACATTCGGTTCAGGAGGCGATTGCTTTATCTGTGCTCGCTGTCATCTCACGCTCCAGGACCTACGTGTTCAGCGAGGGGGAGAGTCCCCTCTGCACGGCTCCGCTGCAGCTCTCGCAGCGTGACTCGGTAGTACCCTGCAGCAGCTGGGCTGAGCAGGAGAGAGCCCGTGGCTGCACTTGAGGGAGATGAGCAGAGCAGCTCTGTTCTTCGTCATGCAGAGCCCAGCACTTCCACCAAGCACCTTCCCTGTGCACAGGGATGCGGAACGTTTGGGGCTGTCCGCTGCTTGCTGGAAGCATCCCAGTATTTGTGCTGAAAGTAACATCATCTTCAGTTTATTAACTTCCTTTTTGGCACTGGTATCATAGGTTGTATTTCATGCAGCTAAATGAACTTGCGCGCTGAGAACTGTTGTTTCTTACTTGTGCCTCTTGTTTTCCCTCTTAACTCTACTTCGCCTACAGCTGTTTCCTTTCAAGCTAGGAGAGCTTGCTACTTCAAGGCAAGCCAATGTGTTACATATTCAGTAATGTTCAAAGGGAAGACTAAGGTACTGTATAAAGAGATGAATAACACTGTCAAGGAACAAAAGTAGGCTGCAGTAGTCTCTTAGGATACCTTGGAGTTGGGAGATGAAGTGTCTGGAATGATATATGGATTGTGAAGTTGGTGGAAGTGGAAATGGGCCTCTAGTAAAGCAGTTATCTTGAAATAGGAGCAGCCTTTACATTTAGCTCTGGTGATTGTGTCTATGAAATGTTTAAAATCCTTGAAGCAAACGAGTTTAGCATAGCTTTGTTGGTTGTTCTATAAATACTGTAATAGCCATTATCAGTTAAGGCTCAGAAAGAATCATGGCTCTCCAATACTGGAAGGAAAGCCCATTTCCAATTATTCAAATGTGGCCAACTCTATTGCCTTGACATATTCACAGTAGGGGATGAAAATGAGAGAAAGATCACCAATTTCTAATTTGGTTATTTCACATTTTAATGGATTAGTTTCTATTCTGATCACTGTAAGCATCCTTGTATCAAATGGTGAAGTGTCAGACCAGGCAGAGGGGAAATTATGACATAAAGAAACTGATCTCTCCAGTTGCCTTGAAATGACAGCTTGGAGAGTGACAGAATTTGAAATACGGAGCGTACCTATAGCGCCTGAGCTGAGTTGTTCTAAACAAGGCATTCAGCAAAATTCTCTCAAGTGCAAACTGATAATATGAGAATTTATTGGAGTATCGCTTTGCTTAATTATCTGTAGTCAGTTATTTACTGGATGAATTGAGCAATGACCTAATTTGTCTTTAATAATACTTAGTGATCTTTCCACCTCTTTACATACAAAATATTTATTTTACAGAGCTCAGAAGTACTTTGTATCAACATTGTTATATTTTACTGGATTTTTTTTTGTGTTATTATAATTGAAGTAGCACAATCAGGGAGTAAAGAGGCTTTAGAACTTTAGAATGTCAGTAGTTTCCGATTTTATTTTTAGCTTTATCCCGTTTTAAATATAAATGATACATAGATGAGCGGTTGTCTCGTAGTGCCCACTTTTTAGAATGGATTTCTTTACCGAAAGGAAAAAAAAAAAAAAAGAAAGAAAGCTTCAGAATTGTGTTCTAGCTAAGCTAACAGTTTTACCATGTGTATCTTGCATATGTACCACTGAGGGACCGTATAGGCCTCTTAAATGCATCCCAGGGACATGCTTTAAGATGTCAGCCTTATATACCAAATAATATTAAGGCAGCACTGTGAGGATTTAAGGATTTGTGGAAGGTTATTATTGATTTATCAAATGTTTTCTTAAGATAGACATATTTCTCTTGAGCTTTAGTGAGTCAAAAAAATGTAGGATGAGTATTTATATATTATTTTCCTTACTGTTTCACTTGTTATGCAGCATTTCTACCAAAGCAATACGTAGTACAGCTGGAAAGACTACTGAGCAAGGTATCTTAAGTTTTTTTGCCAGAAGCAGCATGCACTTATGTAGCATGCCTAGAAGTTTAGCCCTCCATTTAGTGTAAAGAACTAGAGATCTTCTTGTTGTTTGTACATATAAGACTTTCTCAGATTAAAAATTTGTATGTGTCTTTGAATATAGTTTTGTTTTTTATTTACCTTTAATTGCAGAGCGTCAGTAGTTTACCATGTCCTGTCACTGCGGTAAGAACGTTATCAACTTCGGAAGTTAAACAAGCAGAAAGACCTTCCAGCAGAAGCAAAGATCCTCCTAGAGATGAAGAAAAAGAAAAGAAAAGAAAGAAACACAAGAAAAGATCTCGGACAAGATCTCGATCACCTTCTAAATATCATTCATCATCTAAGTCCAGATCTAGATCACATTCAAAAGCAAAGCATTCACTTCCCACTGCCTATAGAACTGTCAGACATTCAAGGTGGGTTTGGAAATCAAATGTATTCTTTGGAGTTCTGTATGGGCTACTGCTTAGCATATTTCTGCACTTCTTTCATTATGTAAGCTTCCTCATAACCATTACAAAGGGTATTGTCACCTTTAGAATGGTGAATAAATAATGATCAGATGTAAAAGATCTTTTAAAATATCTTTAACAAAGCTATCATTGATTTCTAGTTAACAATGCAAAATTTGCACCAGAAAATGTTCTTTCAGCCTGGTCAGTCAAGTACCTCATGGTATAAATGTGGGAGTGTGATTATAATAGGAAGAGAACTTGCTAAGAAGTCTGTGGCTGTTGCTGCAATAAAGTAATCTGACAATATCAAGATGAGAGATGAGGAGCCAGGTGACTGAGCAGCAAAATTCAGAAAGGAGCAAAGAAGTTGGGTAGCATGTGAAAAGTTCAATGGTGGGAGAGAGATGACAGGAAAACAAGAAGGGTGAAAAATAAAGTGGAAGAGGAAGAGAGACCAAATAAGAATGTAGCCCAGTGCAGTTAAATATAGAGTTAATCATTAAGGAGATTAAATTCATTATATTAATTCTCTTGATTATAAGATTGTATAACCCATATTCTGTTGTTAATACTGTTAATAACATCTGAGATTTGTGTTTCAGTACCTTTAACATTTATTGTCAGTAAAACTTTCAATATCTTGAAGCCCAACCACAGTTGGCAGTGACTGTGGTCACTAGGGAGGACATTGGAGTAGCATTGCCTGAATCAGGCCACAGGATACCTGCACAGTGTTCAAGTACCTTGTGATTCAAATGCTTTGTGCATACACATGCTGCTACATTTATCTGATGCATTCAAAATTGGATATTCCTTTCCTTTAATGTTTGTGGAACAATCTATGACTTTAAATGCTTTTTCCTGAGAAAAACAGGCTCTCAGGTATGTTTCAGATTTTTGTACCTGTTTCAGCAATGTGCCAAAACTTCTGATCTCTCACCATGTTCATTTTTTTGTATATTTAGCAAACTATCTAAAACTGATACTAGTAAGTGTTAATGATTTAGAACTTGTTCTTTTAAACCGCATTTTTAAGTCAACTAAGTAAGATCTTTGCTGGAGATATTTCTGCTATTCAGAGCTGCAAGAAATTAAGCAAAATCTTGGTGCAGAGGGCTATCGATCATCCTGACACGTTGCTTGTTTGACAGTGTTTGACCTTGATGATGCTGATAATCCATATGTTTTAGGACACATTACAAAATACCACGTGTCATTCCTTCTCTGTGCATAGCAGTGTGTAAAGGGAATGATGCTGCATGAAGTTTTCTATGCTTAACAAATGAATACAAGTCTTTTTAGGACTAAGGAGATCTTGGAAAGGTCTCCTTGGGTGAATTGCTCATCAGTTCGCTGTCTCACCATATCTTCACTGAGAGCTGCCACATCAATCCATCTAAGCTGTGTTATGTATTTGTCCACTATTTTACTGATTTATGGTAAAATCAAGGAGGAACATCGTAGTAATGATGGCAGAATGAAATTGTAGTCCTTGGTACCTTCAAACGGGTAAAGAATCACTTGAGAAGATCCTTTCCAGTACTTGAGTATGCAGCAAAATGTGATAACAACAGTGCTGCATCTGCTGTGAGCTTGTGCATGGGGAGAACTTGCAAGACCTGTTTGGGGTGTACTAGGAAGTGCCTTCATTGACTTCAGGATGATCAGGAGATACCTGGGCCTTTATAGAAGTTTGAATTCCTGCAGCTGGTCTACATTCGGTTTTGCTGGTACCATGTTGAATGTGTCTACAGGCACAAACCAAGTAACAGATGTGTGCTAACCCTAGCATAATGAATCAACACCTGATTAAATCTGGTTGGGTATTTTCTTGATATCAGCTGTAGAATCCTACACCCTGATTGAGCTGTCAGAAGGCTTGATGCTGGCTAGGTGAAATTTACAGTTGTATGACAACTTCAGGATGTTTTGCATCAGGTCTTAAAACTTAACCAAACTTAGAGCTGAATGGAAGCTTTTCTACCAGTCTGAGCTATGGTTTCTTGAGGGTCTCTCTCCAGTTCAGAAACCTGTTCATTGTGGGACCTTGCAGCAGTGTCATTAATGCTCCTTGGCTGCCAATTCCCTTTGAACCTTTTTGCAGACCATCTAAAGCACTTGCAGTAGCCACTGCAACAGGTAGGAGACCTGTTAGAAATCCGAATTACTTTCCATCTACAGCATTTCAAAAGATCACGGCTACACCTAAACCTTCTGCACAATGTCCTTTTGCAGTTCAACATTAATAAATGCTCTTTCCCTGAATCTTTTACTTAATATAATGACAGTATTGGTTTACCTTAATAGAACTGTGTTACTCTTAACATGTTTTTTTGTTATTTGCAAGTATTCTGTTATGTACAAAAGGTGTGTTCCAACCTCCAAATTTCAGTATAGATCAATTATTGATGTTTTAACTTATCCTCTGAAATGGACTGAAAAACAAAAGTTATAATTTTCCCTTTCTTTAGTAATTACTGCTACAGAACGTTTTAATGAAGTAACTTAGAATAACAAGATCTTTTTTTTTTAATAAACAGATTTTCATAACTTTTCCATTAGGTTTGAAATACCTGCACAATGAAAACACTGTACTTCGGATTTTAAACTATTTCAACTATTATACTTAACAGGGACTAGCAGAAGAGGAGCTATATGTGTTTCAGAATTTCTCATTAGAATAGCTGCAGTTGTAAATTAATGGATAATAAAGTGTGTTGATGACTAGGTATCACATAGCCTGTATTCAGGCAATATTCTTAAAACATTAGATATTGTGGTGTCTCCATATGCGCATGTGTTGGACTTCTATTTAAAACACTTGGTAGTCAGTAGTTAATTGTGAAAGTCATTAAAGTAGTACTAGATTAAAAATAAATAGTAACCATATAACTTATTGTAACAAGTGTATAGGGATAGATGTGAGAAGCAAAGTTAAATGTAGAACTTTCCTGTAAGTTTCTGTGCTGTATTTGTACAAGTGACATTTATGGGTGTTTTTTTTTTTTTTAACAATCTCTTTGGCTTATGTATTTATTTTCAAAATAGATTTTGTGTTTAGAAATCCTACAAGTGGATGTTGCAATATACCTTTGTATGTTGTTTACATGAGTAGTTTATCATTTGCTTTTAAACTGTTAGAGGTTTAGAGGCTCTGTTTCATTTAAAAGTCTTTTTTTTGTATTTGTGCATTTAAAAAATACATTTTCTGTTGTTTTTTCAGTAGTATTTAACTTAAAATTGCTGTTCTGATGGCATCAAATTGATTGAAAGATTTTTTTGGATATTCTTCTTTTTAGATTGCAACCAAATCTACTCTACAGAAACAAATTAAAATAATGTGTAGTTCCTGAGTAAGGAACCCAGATGCATCAGTTTTATTGGAGCATATAGTCTGCCAAGAGCATTTCCCCTATGTAAATGCATGTTACTTTTTCTTCCAAAATTAATCTCATCAAATTCTTGACGTACTGTGATGTTAATTCTGAACCGTTATGACAGATGTAAACTTAAAAATCAAGGATAGTAGTAAGGCATGTCCAGCAGCACCATAAGGTGTTACAGCCTGGCTTGCTGTGGAAGTGTTAGTCCCAAAGAGATAATGAGCAATTACAACTTAGTAATTAATGCCAAGCATGAGGCAAACTTGTTAAATCTGTCTTGAAAAACAAAGAGCCTTTGGTACCTTTTCAATCACTTGTAGTTAGTACTTCATTGGTGCCTTTTTTCTAATTAACTTTTAAGCACTGAAGCAGATTTGTATCTGCTGAGTGCTTTTTACAAGTGTAGTCTGTCAGTCGCTGGTGTTGTAGCTGAGGGGTTTGGGATTTGGCAGTGGGTGGACAGGAAGTGTCAATAATGACCATGTTAATGTCCATCTTCATTTGTGTCAAATAGGAAGCACGTGGTGTGAGTTAATTCTGTACTGTACGTGTGTGTGTGTGTGCGAGGAGAGAGGAAGGGATGCAGAGGAGCTCATTATCTGTTATATGATTTAGGGATTTGGTCAGATGATGTTTGGGTGTTCAATTTTAAAATAGAATAGAGGGCCTATTATTAAATTCAGTTTGATCCTTCTTTATCCTGTCTGTCAATGGAGCAGTGCTAAGTCATGTGTATTGTTTATCTGGTTAATGAGTCACAGATGGTGGGATGCTTTATTAGTCGGCTACTTTTTGAGTGAGTTTGGATAAAACTTAAGCATATCTGTGTGTGTGCCTCAATTTCCTGAGTTTAAGACCCTTGAAAGTAGCTGTTGTTTGTAAAAGCAGGTATCTTGATTTTCTCCTTTCAAATCTGTTTTCTTACTGCTGAGGCAATGTCTATCCATGCAGTTTCTGTTCCTGTATTGTAATGAGACATGCCAAGCTTTGCAACACTCCAAGCTTTTGGGACCCTACTAAACACAAGTGATATTAACGTCATTTAAAGGAATAGAGTGTCTTATGAAATAACAATTAGTCTAATTAATGGTGGATGTGTCACAGTAAAACTGCTAAGTTGTTTTTAATTGTGTAAAGTTAATGGCCAAGTTTCTTAACATTAGTAATTGGAAGAATGTTGTAGAACCAAAAAAAAAAAAAAAAAATCATCTCCACTTCATAAAAAATGAAGCTAATGCGTTTTTCTTTCTGATTGTTTGGACTTTTTTAGGCTGGTCCATATAGGCATGTTTCACTAAGGTTCAGCTTTTGGTTAAGGGCCTGAGCCTTTACAGGATTCTAGCTAATTCCAAAACTAGCACATTTTATTCTGAATGTGAAGTGTGTGCCTCCGTATCACAGACTCACAGCATCCACAGGGACACTGAGCATGGAACCGAGTCTGAGCAGCTCATCAATGGCAGCAGCAACAGAGCGAGAAAATTATCAGTCAGCTTCGACAACGAAAAGATTTGACTGCTGGAGCTCTTTTGAGGGAAATCCTGGTAAAATGTCAAGGTGTCTGACTGACCTCCAACTTTATGATCTGTTTTTTGTTTTTGTTTTTTAATTTTTCTTCTTTTTTAATCCTTCTGAAGGGCCTGGTAAAGATCAGATTTCTAAGCGAAAAAGGAGTTAACTTGCAAAACTTACCTGCTGTTGTGATTTATTTTATTTTCAGTAGGTCTGTTCTATTATAAGTGTAAGAGAAATGGTGCAGGTGTGTGTGGTGTGTGTATGCATGTATAAACATATACTTATCTATGTGGTGTGAGTCTGCAGTGATTCACAAATGCTTCTCTTTAGTCGACACAAATTAGGTATTTTTAAGAAGGTGAATGCTTGATATATGTAAAGTGCCTGTAATACAAAAATTGGAAGGGCTTTGAAGTAAGTAAATTTCTAAAGCAAAATGATGAGAATTATGTATTTCAGTGGGGTCAAAACTATTGCTATCAAGAATTCGGGAGGGACTAGGGGTTTATTTTTTCTTTCGTTTTCTTTCAAGCAGGGTCCCTGTCTTGTTCCCTTCTCGCTCTTATCCCCTCCTTCCCTCTGACCTTCAGGATTTTTCCCGTTGCATTGATTTTGTTACTAAAAGTTACTCAGGTTTTACTTGTGCATCTACTTAATTTCAAATCACAGAGGAAAAAGCCTAAACTGTTTAAACTGATGTCTGATCTTAACTGGGCATCCATTCTCTCTCTCTCTCTCTCTGTCTCTGTCTCTCTCTCTGTCTCTCTCGATATATCCCTAGAAAATTTATTTCAAGTGAAACGCCTGGCAGAGCTGGTTATGGGTTGGTAGTCACTTGTACAGGTGACAATCTTGACTACATTACAATAATTCTGCAACATCGGAGACAAAACTTCCCAGACTTGTCAGTGTTAGAGATGCCATGAAAACAAAAATTTCTCTTTGATGGAGCAATTCTGAAAATGTACTGCTAATTTGGGACAACAAGGTCAGGCCTGGCAATAGGGCTTGAAACCAAATTGGAGTTGTGCATGCCAACACAGTAACAGCAAACGCTGTTGCTACAAAAGGTGACTGACTGCACTAAAGCAAAACCTTGTTGCCTACTAATTTACAAGTTGATGTTAGCACACAATGCCAACTGCTTCTTCCCTTGTTGGAAGTGAAAAGCAAGGGATAACTACCTCCTAAATGTATCGGATTGGAAATTCTTATGCAACTGACAAGTCTTGGACACTAAATCCCACACTGATGTCAAATAGGCATTTGGTACTATATTTGGGTTTGGTGACAGCAGAATTCCACTGAAATAGAAGTAATGAAATAAATAGCGTAAGTAACAAAAAGTTAACTATTTAATGTGTTCTTTCTCCCATTTAGGTCAAGGTCAAGGTCGCCTAGGAGAAGAGCTCACACGCCAGAAAGGCGGCGAGAGGAAAGGAGCGTTCCGACGGCGTATCGCATTAGCAATAGTCCTGGAATTAGCAGGAAACGCACACGCTCCAGGTGAGGGTACCCAGTCCTGGGGAGCCTTATCTGCCAGCCTGGGAAAGGGCTTGAAACATGCACACGTTTGCAGAAGTAAAGTATCTGCAAAGTGTGTGCCCCAAAGCCTTGTGTTTTGCACCTCTAATTGCAGTGTGGAAGCAAGTGCCAATCATTCCTGTGCACACGTACATGTGCGCATCCAGTGCGCGTGTAACTGAGCACGTGGAGGTTATTAAGGGAGGCATACAGAATTTTTCACATTGCATAAAGATTACTTAATGTGCTTCTCCATATCTCATGTGGAATAAGAAGCAAAGAGCTCGTTTTCATGATTTTTAAGAATACTCTTTTGTTTTTTAAAGCTAACTTGAAATCTCTGTCAGCCTCTAATTGATGCGTGGTATATAAACGACAGCTTCAATATACTTTGAGGAGCTTTTGTGTTCATCAACTTGAGATAATAGAAGCTTGTGTACAATTCACCTCGCAAATCTGTTTAAGCAGAAAATATTCAGAAGCTTAAAATGTTTTTTTTTCTCTATAAAGGCAAGAATTTTTCATATCCCTGTGTTATTTTTTGAGTTCAGAGATCTGTGTCAGTTGCTTGACCGTTCAGCAATTTGTTGTGAATTACTTTTTATGATTTATTGTGAAACAAACTAGATTCTTCTTTAAACAATGTTGTTTGTATAGACAGAAATTTAAAACTTCTGTTAGACATCCAACAGAAAACAGTGCTATTTCTTCCATCTACCTTTTTTGCATTTACTGCTGTATTTTATTGTGCATTGTTCTGGAGTTAAACATAGATGAGGATATATTGCATCTCTGATTGCAGAAAGCCAGCTGTTTTAGTACTCTTAGCACTGACTTATTAATTTTTCAAGTGAAATTGAGATGCTGTGATGGACCAGTTTTCACAGTCTTCAGTTGCAGAGTGCGTTTTCGACAGTGCTGTAATGGAAGGAAGCTTTGGGTGCAGGCTCTGTTTTAAGCTAGTTTACTTGGCCTTTCTGTGAGTGAGTAGCGTGTATTTGGCCTGAGAGCAGGTATGAATTTTGTTTGACAGCAGTCAGCTGAGCGGTTATACTAAGAAATAGGACACCTTAAAAATCCAGCAGTTTCAAAGGACTGGAAAGTACCCTAGAATTAATAAATAGTCCTGCGTTTGAATCTGACTAATCTCCAAAGCAAGTTATTGGTAATGCCCAACAGGTCAACCCACCTCTTTACTGTGAGGGTGGCTGAGTGGCCGAGCACTGGAATGGGTTGCCCAGAGAGGCTGTGGAGTCTCCGTCCTTGGAGATCCTCAACAGCCAAGCGGGCGCCGTCCTGGGCACCCAGCTCTAGGTGACCTTGCTTGAGCTTGAGCAGGTTTTGGCCCAGATGAGCCCCAGAGGTCTCTTCCAAACCCCCAACTATTCTGTGATTTTACAGTTTTAGATTTTGAATGTTAACTTCTATATAAAAAATCAGATTTTCACATGATAAATTCTGAGCGTCAGAGATGGTATTTATATGTAAATTCATTGTGTTGTAACATAGTTTTACATTGCACATATATTCCATAGTTTGTTCATTTGTGGGCTAGGAATATTATAGAGGACATAGGCTCATAATACATCAACTCTCTCACATTATTCAGGAAGGAACTTTCCTCTTTCACAGTTATTTTGCAAGTCTCCAATGACTTTTCTCTGTCTTCCTTTGAACTAAAAATATGAAAAAGTAATTTCTGTGTATCTATAAAGCAATATTCAGGTAAGGAGCTCAGGAACCTCAACTTAGCCCAGTATTAGGTTGCCAAACCTAATGTGACTTAAAAAGGGCTGCTGAGTATTTTATGTGAACATCAAAGTGCAGTTTGTGCTCAGTGCATGAGAAATATCATGTGGAAGAGGGTTACATTTAGAAACGTCAAGAGCTTCCACCCAGCTAGTTTAATTCTGCTTTATATCTCCTTCAATAAATTATTTCCTTCTCGCAGGAGTCCCCATGAAAAAAAGAAGAAGAGGCGATCTAGATCACGTACCAAGTCCAAAGCTAGGTCTCCTTCACCACCTGCGTCACCAGGCAAACCATCCACACACAAAAATTCTGTACATTCAACTAGTGTCTCTCCTGTGGAGAGTAGGGAATCCAGCCAGGAACGCTCCAGGTAATGCATTTTCTTTCTGTAATATGGCAGTGCTGACATCTCTTGGCCATGCTTGTATCTTTTGACCTAACCTGTATGGTGAGAAGGTTATCTATATGTAAATATATATGCGTGTGTATGTGTGTGTTTAGGGTATTTAGTTCTTTTTCTTTCGTTTTAAAAGTAGAAGACACTGGTAGGACAGGCACTGTGCATCAGAGTCTAATGAAGACGTTGCATCTGTTATCTGCTGAAGTTTTTATGCAATCCAGTGAAACTTCAGGATTACATTTCAAAAACTGGAAGACTTCTAACATTACGTATGCTATCCCTACTATTTTAACAGGAAAAATGGAGAAATTTTGTCAAAAATGTTTCCGTTACCTCTGAGATGAAACATGATTATTTAGTATGGAAGACAGGAGTTCAAGGAGTTCAAACATCTTGACATACTCATAAAGCAAAACTTGCACTGAACGTTCTACTGCTTAATTCTAAGTTAGCAATTGGTAACTAAATATGTTAACTGAAGTAGAATTTTAAGGGATTGCTTTAAATTGTAATGTGTTTGAGGGATTCAGAATTAATTATTTCCTTTAAATACAATACTTCTATTGAAAATCCCTAGCCTGCTATTCATATTTCTCTATGATACCAGTTGCATGAGTAATTCTTCTAAATATGACTTACAGTGGCTTCCAGTAGAATGAGGAGACTGTTGACTAATATAATGCGTCTTGTACCATAAAGCCCCAAATCACGATGCTCAGTGAAATGAATCTTGAAAGCATATACCGTGCATTTCTAATTTTGGTTTTATCTTTTTTTAGGGGAGTTTCTCAGGAAAAAGATGGCCAGATCTCTTCAGCGATTGTTTCTTCAGTGCAGAGTAAAATCACTCAGGTACAAGCAAATCCAGAACATCTTGCCTAATTAAGTCTTTCCGTCATGTAGTATTCTGCATTTGATATCTTGTACAATTGTGAGCTTTGCATAGGATGTAGAGATGTGCTCATTGTCATTCTTAATCCGTTTGTTTATCAAAAAAAATTCTCTAGCTGTTGTCTTTTCAAGTGTCACCAAACCTCTAAAGGTCAAGCTCTGTTTAATGCACTGTTAAGAAAGTTCACCTTCTGCAGGAACAATCCATCAGTTGCCAACAGCAGGTATTATTGAGAGCCGTTCTTGCCAGGTAGTATTCCTGACTTATTTCGTGGAAGGAAGAATGAAGGAGAATCACCTTTGCAGAGGTTAGGTTTGTAGGGCTGGCAACAGAGGAAAAATCTGTTGTCTTGTAAGCTAAAGCAAGTATGCTTTGCCTTGAGCAGTATCTTCAAGTCAGTGATTTTACCCTTGTTGCTGTTTACATATGTGAACTTTTGTTGCTATGATTGTGTTGATATATTCTGTACTTGCTGTGAATCACTGCATGACTACCTGTGAGTAATAGTATTAAGTGTAAGGCTCAGTGTGGTGTGCAGTGAACTACAGGCATTTGGGTTCCCTAACAAACATTACTGGTACGTATATTTCTTGTATTGGATGTTCTTTCTGGCACAACATCTGCAAGCTGGTAGTGGTCTGCTTGCTGAAAATGCAGATGTAAGAGAAGGAAAGATTAATATGCGACTGAATTGGAATTCAGCTTAAAATGTCCATGACCAGCATCTTCCAAAATGTGTTAAAACATTTTACTTAGCAAGATTGTTTTGCTGCCAGTTTCCTAGCTTCCTCTGGCCAACTTCTGTATGTTTTCTCATTCAAATTACCCCATCTATAACATGGGAGTGATGATGCTGAATTACCATGGAAGTGTTTTGAGAGCTTCAGGTGAAAATTGTTCAGTAAGAACCAGGTATTTTAATCAACCTATGTTGCATTTATAAAGAAATATTTTAAAGTAATTTGTAACTCATTACTGACAAATATTTTTGTGTTATTCTTTGCAGCCCAATTTTCTGATGCCATTTACATGAAATTTCATTTGTTATTATAATACTGTTGCCACTGAGTGCTCAGACATATTTGAGAGTTGCTATTTTGTTTCACCACAGTCTTGTGTTTCAGTCTCTCCGGCGTACATAGAAACCCCATAGCACTGTAAAATTTGTTTCAGCTTTAAATGCCTTTTGACCACAATATTTGTAACTTTTTTTTTTGAGATTTTTCAATTATGACACTGAGTATTCTATGTGACTAGAGCATAAGGTAGCAGTTTCATTCAGCTCTTGGCTATCACATGCTTCAGCTCTTTAAAGCCCATGCAAGTCTAATCGTTTTCCTCTTATTTTCTGCAGGATCTTATGGCCAAAGTGAGAGCAATGCTTGCAGCTTCCAAAAACATACAAACCAGTGCCTCCTGAGACCCATTGAACTGACCATGGAGAGATTGTGGGGGAAAAAATACATAAAAACTGCCTCATCTCAAATGTACAGCTGAGCTTAGCTCACTTGGTTCACAACTCCCTTGTGTAATATTATCAGAACTTAAGGAGCTAAAACCTACCTTTCTGTACAGAACTGTCTCCTGGGAATTTCATTGAATTTTTTTCAGACAGAATCTCTTTGGAAAGTTCTTGTTTTTTTGTAAATTGATTTTTTTGACTAATTCTTCAGTAACATTTTATGATCAGCAGTCTATATGTGTATATTTGTAAATATCATGTTTCTGTGATAAGGTATTACACAATAATAAAGAAGGAAACACCTTTCATTAGCTACAGAGTTCTTGTGGAGTCTTTAATTAATTAACTTCTGTTAAAATTTCCGTATGTTCTTTAATACCTTATTCTTTTAAAGTAGCAAATAGATGCCTGAGGGAGTAGTTTGAGCAGAGAAACACTACATCTTCCTTTGTGGACACAGTGATCTAAGGATGCAGGTTTGGGCATGTTAGTTGTGAACAGTTTTCTGCACAGGACCATAATTTTCTGTCCGTCATTTAGCATGGACTGTGAGCCTTCATTTGAGGTGTTGACCCTCTGAATTCAGCAACTAGTAGTCAGTAGCTTCTTTTTTATGTCTCTCTTCTCTCTAGCTATCTAGAGAAGCAAGTATATTTTGTGGTCATTCAGCAGACATACTTAAAAGAAATTTAGCATTCTTCTAAATAAGTATATTTCATACTTTGGAGGAAGATTGTAACTAGCTTATATGAATTTCTGACAGATACCAGTTAATGCTTTTCAGAAGGCTTGTGAACTCGGTATATTTCAGTGCATTTCAGTGCATTTATTATGCATTCTGTGAGTACAGTGAGATTTTAATTATTTTTTATGAAAATGATCTGAAAGGTAGCTTGAAAGCAAGTATATAAAAAAGCAATCTCTGAAAATAAGATTAAAATTAAAGAATCCTCCAGTGTTCTCGCAAGTAGGGCAAAATTTGTGATCTTTACTTACTGTTATGTAAATCTTCTAAAACTGGTGGTTGTGAATCTGGCTTACAGGGGTTAAGACTACAGAAAGGAAGAAAATCTTGAGGGATGTTCAGAGTAATGGATATTACAGTCAGCAAAAGGAGGCTGTTCTGCACAATATGTACGTTTAGGTGATAGGTTAATGATGCCATAGAACTCTGCCTTTTTATATTTTTTCCCCTTGATTTTTAATGAGGGCTGATGTTTTAGAAATGGCCAAGTTGAATTCGTAATCTTTGTTTTAAAGAAAAATCTCACTAAATACCATTGCAACACAAAAGGAGCATGGAAATGGTTCCCCAGGCTTGCTTGAACTGTGAGGTTTTATTGTAGTCTGTGTATTCAAAGACAGGCCTCATTGGCAGTTTTCTGGTTTCATAAAGAATGGAGTTTTAATGACCTTGGAAAAATCTCCATGGCCTGTATCTCCATGGATCGTGATGGCAGCGCCTCACCTTCGAATGTGAAGTCTGGTAGAGGTCAGGTGAAGAGATTCAGATTAGAGAACTGCATGTAGTCAATATTATTCACTAATTAGTACGTCAGCTTCATAGAACTGCACAGTTAACTCCAGTGCAGAAATCTTCTGTTTCAAATGAAGTGTAACAGCCCTCCCCACCACCACTGATATGATTCAAATATGGGGTAACATGGTCAGAACTGCAGTCGAAGTCACTTGCTGGTGCTTTGTGCCTGGAATGATAGAATGATACTTGAACTGTGTTTCGTTTTCATTTTTGGCTGGTAATAATTGTAAGGACTGGCAATCCCTAAAATAATGTACTGTGCAGTGTGTGGTGCAGAGAAATTTTATTGGCCCCACAAGCTGTGATGAGAGAGAGTCACCTAATCAGTAATATATATTGATATTATCCACCGTTTACCTAAAGCTTTTACTTGTAAAGACTTGTTGTATTAGCATTAAAATCCTTTTGGACCTGTGCAAAGGCAATAGCATTTTCTCTCTCATGGTGATGAAAATGCTAGTAAAAAAAGAGATAAACAAGGATGTAAAGTAAGTTTTGTGGACAACTGTTATAAATTGTTGTGCAGTGTTGAATTTATGAAAGTTTTATCTTTTGCCTCATAAATGGAGCCAGAAATCTCACCGTGGTTAAATAATTGGCAGCTACGTCCAGCTGTTCGTCACGAAATACAAGAAAAAGCCCAGCTCTGATATAACAGTCCGGGCAGCTTGTTATGCTGCTGCTTTACAGACTTGCTCCCTTTAAGAAGGTTATTGCTTTAATGACTTCTTAAAATATTTTCTTCCCTTTTCCCCTTTGTGGTATGAAGTGAGATGGAGTGTTTAGCTGCAGGAAAATTTAGATTAAATTGCATTTTTATACACTTTTTATTGTTTACTAAGGCTTGTTTGCATTTTAGCACACTCTCATGGGTGAGACTATTCTGCAGGATTTAAAAATTACTGGTGTTTTTGCTGTTGTTTTTTCTTCTTTTTTTCTCTCTATTCTTTCCCACCAGAATGGGTGTTTCCACTGTATTTAATACAAGACTTTGGGCCGCCTTGCCAGTATAATTCCTCTATATGTATTTCCATTTAGAAATCGATTCTCCTCATTTTGTCCGAGTCTTCGCAGACATTAGCTGTGCTGTAACTGCTGTAAATACAGCATGGACCTTTAGCTATAATAAGCAGTGTGGTTTCTGGTGTCTGATATATCAGGTGAATGTACAACTGAATATCAGGCAAGGGCTTTAAGAACTTTGAAGTGGAAAAATTTCCAATTTCTCTTTCCGGGGTGTGGAAATGTCAACAGAGTAACTTAAACTTGATCAACTTTGGGAATCCACCCATCTGAGTGTATTCTTGGTAGTTAAAAGTTGGATTCATAATGGCTTTCATTTCTTTTAAAAGTACACTTAAATGCATTAAACAGCCTCATAATTAGCTGTTCAGATGGCTGGTGAGTAATAATAAAACAAAGTATTTGGGGTTCTTTGTGTATATACAGATTGGTGCAGTCATCAAGCATTTGCTTGACAAGGGTTATTTTGGAGCACACACTTCCTCACTAATTAAACTTCTTACATTAGAGATAACTGAGAACAATTCTCCATTTATTCATGGGAGAACAAATGATAACATTTCAAATTCATGTTTTCTTGGGTGTAAGGCAATGCCTGTTATCCTATCTGAAGAATTTTGTTGCAAAATCTTATTTAATTGCCTTCTACTCAATTAAGTTTATCATATACTCTTCTTGTCCCATCCTTGCCCAAGAAATAACTATATGAAGCCAAAAATCATAGAATGCTCAAGGTTGGAGGGGACCTCTAGAGATCATCTAGTCCAGCCCCCTGCACACGCAGGGTCACCTAGAGCACGTGGCACAGGACTGCGTCCAAGCGGGTTTTGAAGATCTCCAGAGAAGGAGACTCCACAACCTCTCTGGGCAGCCTGTTCCAGTGCTCTGGCACCCTCACTGTTAAGAAATTTTCCTTAAGTTCCTGTGGAACTTTTAGTGCTTCAGTTTCTGGCCGTTTCCTCTAGTTCTATCAGTGGCCGCCACTGACAAGAGGCCGGCCCCATCCCCCTCACTCCCTCCCTTGAGGTACTTCTAGACACTGCTCAGGTCCCCTCTCAGCCTTCTCTTCTCCAGGCTGAACAGGCCCAGCTCCCTCAGCCTCTCCTCATAGGGCAGATGTTCCAGGCCCCTGATCATCCTTGTAGCCCTGCGCTGGACTCTCTCCAGCAGCTCCACATCCCTCTTGTACTGTGGAGCCCAGAACTGGACACAGTACTCCAGATGTGGCCTCACCAGGGCTGAGCAGAGGGGCAGGATCACCTCCCTCAACCTGCTGGAGACAGTTCTCAAACACTGTCTTAATCAAGATGGAATTAACTTTTTTTTTCCCTCTCCTACTCTGTAAATTCAAGGTGGTGTTCTGCATATCTTTGGAATAACTTCACAGAGACATGTAAAGTCCAGAAGCGAGTGCCTTTTGTCTTACCACAATAGGCAATAGAATTTCTCTGAAAGACTGGAAAAATCTAGTCTACTGAAATAACCTTTGTTATTCCTTTTCATAAAAGATACATCTAAAAATACAATGCTATGGTATGTAATTTGGGCGAGTTCTAGCTGGATACTGGCAGTTCCTTAGAACATAGTCCAATTAAAATGTCCCCTGCACTTACACATCCCATTGCCAAAAATTTCTTGTGCTTTAAATTTTTATGCATCATGTAAATGTTTGTGATCAGTGACATCTTCTAATTGTGCTTCTTGAGTGGATGTTAGCTTATCCAATGCTTGGAATCCAGAAATGGTAGAAATCAACAGTCTCAAGCTATCACTGCACGCACAGACATGATTAGCCACACATCTATTAATCCTGTGGAAAGAGAATGTTAAATTCCTGCTGTTCATAATCTCCCACTGGAACCAAGAGTGGCTAATGACTTTAATGGTATCACACATGGCAAAAATTAAACACATCTTTTATCATTTTCTAAAGCTTTCTATTTTAGGGCATTATAGATAAGGAGACAAAGTAGACCAAGAATGATATTTTATGTGGAATTTCAGAGAATGCAGTAAAAATGAGTGAGATATGCTGGAAAATCTAATGGCATTTGCCTGATGTTTCTTAACTGACAGAGGGACACTCAGTTCTGACAACCTAATAATTTTGATGACACTGTGATAGCTTCTTGAGCATGAAAAAACTGTTGTTCTCATACAGCGACAATGAAAAGGTGCTGGGTTTTAAGGCCACTGTAACTTTGTCAATGAACCAAGCCTCAAATCTTTACAGAAGCGATTTTGCATTTACTTCCCAGGAAAATGACTGCTTTGAGCATAGGTCCGACTTCACCCCGGCTCAGAAAGTCTTCATCTCATGCCGATAGAAATGGTTTTCCCTTCAGGCAGAAGGAAACAGCCGTGATCCAGTTAGCGAGCCCAGCAGATCAGTGACCCTAATGCGGTACCTCATGGGGAGTTTTTTTTGTTTCCAAGCATGAGCACCTCGGCCCTGCTCTAACCCTGGCCTTTGCAGTCCATTCAAAAACCAATTTTCCTGGGTTTCTCCTCATCTAAACTGCAGAAGGGTCAAATCCAAGGTTTTGCAGCTTTTAGCCCTTTGCTAGTAATGAGTTTCACACCTCCATAAAAGCTCCAGCCAAGTAGGATCTAGCTGCACTTTGAAGTCACTGCAGAGTCCCTCTCTCATTCAGGCATTGTCAGCAGCACAAAAGCGCGTTTCAACAGTTGTCTTCCAAATGAATCCTTACTTTAAGAAACAGCATTCCATTACATGTTTTAATACAGTTACTTTTTTCTCTATCTGTATCGAATAGCTTGAGTTCAACTGAAATCTTGTTCTCTGTTATAAAAAGCTTTCGATAGCATTTCTCTTTGCCTAGCCAGAAATTAGCAGTGGGGAGGGGAAGAGTTTTGCAGAGCCTCCCCTAAAACATGTGGTCGTACAGAATGGGCTGCTTGTAAAAAGCCTTCCAGATCCTTCTGGTTCTCACTCTGCACGTTCCTGGGCCGTGAATGATGTGTCACAAAATAAGTGTGACCTGTCACTTACACTTGCTTTTCCCTGTCTTCTTAGGGGTATTTCAGAGTTGAGTGTGTGGCTGAATTCCATGAAAAACCTGCGGCAGACACTGCGGGAGAGGTAAGTGTTAAACCTTACAATACGTGAGAACCCAATTCAAATGCGTGACTAGAACCATGGAGATCTGAAAATCCCCTTTTTTATGCAGAAAATGAAACACTGTCACTGTGATGTAAAAATGTTCCTTTCAAAAAAGGCAGCAGACTGTAAGTGGGGAGGAAGTCAGCCCTATTACCACAAATGAAATTAAATGATCTCTTTCATTCTGCCAACTGTTGATGTCATGAAATAACAAGGTAAAATGCTTAAGCAGTGCTTGTATTGAAACACTGAATCACCAAATCTAACTTTTTTTTTTTTTAATTGGACTGTCTGGAGGATGAGCTGTTGCAGTGTCTGAAAGTCTCCATGAAAAGTCAGAAGGGAGAACAGGAATGAAATGGCTAATTTGCTGACATAGTGCTGCGATGCCCTTTGCATTCTGCCTATCAACAGAAATCATAATGGACTAATTCCTTGCTGTAAAACGTTCCGGTTATTTGTGTGGTTGAAAGTAATGGAAACCTGTATCAAATGGAGATGGGCTGGTGCTTTCACAAAAAAAAAAAAAAAATCATTTCATTCTCTTGTTGTAATGCTGCAAGTTATTTTGCCAAAATGTTCACCCTGACCAAGCAAAGGGGGAAAGCTTTCTGCTACCACACAAATAACAGAGGAAATTTGCCCTTTTAATTTAATATTTTAAATAATATTGCTGTAAGTAAAATGCTTAAAAATAAGTATTAAAAATACTTCAAAATGGAAAATATTGAAAGCGTGGTAAGAAAGAGGACCTTTGAAATTCTCTGTTACTTTCATTGGCATCTGTCCAATAGAGTTTAAAAAAGTTAAAATGTCCTCCCATAACCAAGATATAACTTGACCCCAACAGCGTATCATTTTACACTGTTGCCAAATATTGTTTTTTGAAAGGACAAGAAAATGAGTGAAAAAAAGAAAAAGAAATGTGCTGAAGAGGCTGCATTATAGCTTCAGTTTTGATTTATATTCATTATAATTTTTACCTATGCACAGTTTATCAAAGCATCGTGAGTGATACTGGCTAGATTTAATTGTCAGGATTTGTGCAAACATTTTGCCATTTGACTAATTAAAGTCTGGCCAAGTGCACAATGTTGGGCCTCGGGTGCATCCACTAATTGCGCCGACCTTTCTACCTGTTACTTCACCGGGGGAAAAATATTCTCCAAAGGTTTTTATAATTAACAACTCTTCATGAATTCTGTTTGTCATCTGCTACCATTCGCTTAGATTGCGCGCACCTACAATGGGAGGCTGAGGCATTACCCACCGTAACAGCGAGTTAACAAGCCAAGCAGGACATGAAGAACTGGACACTTCAACCATCTCAAGAAGTAAGGCAGGTTAGTGTGGTGAAAGCACCAGCTCAATGGAGACGCCTTCAATCTTCTGGGCTCAGCACCTCATGGGAGGGCTGGAGGTAGCATGGTGCTTTGATCAGTGGTCTGTACCCTTAGCTTAAAGGCAACGCATGTGTTTGAGAGTTTTGACCACAGCTTAGAGGTGGCAAGAATGAAAGCTTAACCTGAGGAGGAAGCAACGAGTTGGATGTCGTCGTATTTCTTGGTTGAAGTTTGCTGCTCTAGACTGAGCCTTGTGCTGTTCAGTGTTTAGGTAGCAAAATTATAATGCCAGTAGGTTTGGTATTACTTTTCAACATATTAAATTCTTGACTATTAAAATCTTAATAATAAATGTACATAATATGGCATACCAGATTTTGTTTTGTGTCTTAAGAATTTCATGTAACTAAGGTACTAATTTGTACTTGTGCTTAAGAAAGCAAAGTGGTAGTGGTGGTTTGTGGAGAAAATTTCCTTGCCTGGTTTCTTCTACAGTGTGGGATATTAATCTGCTCCTCTTAGCAGCACGGAGATTGATGACTTCTCTGATAGGTTCCTTCAGAACATCTTGGTGATAGCTAGGGAAGTTAACTAGGTGCTTAACGGATGATGGTTGGTGATGAGAACCTAAAAGATTAGTACGGAGCTAAAAATGACACCTCAAAGCTTGAAACAAGAACTTCCTTTGGCTGTAAATATTTTCTGTGTAATACAAAGAAGTAAAGCTGAATCTTAGTAATAATAATTTTTCTTGAGAAACTATCGGTCTGTGCTGAGATATCTTTATGGAGCTAGGTATTGATCTTTGGAAGAGCTGTTGTGTTTGTAATTATTTCAGGGTAACATTGAGAAAAAGCAAGATCATCTTGGCACAAGGTTTTAAATTTTTTTATCACTTAAAAATACATTTGCTGAGGAAGTATCTCCTTCCAAAGAGGTGAAGATCATTTCGAGCAGCCAGGGCTGCTGTTTTCATACTCCAAATGTCTGAAGCTTTGCATCTGGCACAGTTCATTCATCCTGTTCGATCTATACTCTCTTAAACCAGCAAGGAATTTGATAATCGCTGTGCTGGGTTTTTAACATACATTTTTCTTTCTACTGTGGTAGAATGGCTTATTAATATGTAAAACAGAAGCTTTTCTCATGCTTTCTCCAGAGAGGCAGGGTGGGAACTGCAGTAAATGGACTGTGTGATGGCCTCTCCAGTATGAAAACTGGTTAGAATGGATGGAGAGAAGTGCTCTCTGGCTCTCTGCTTAGTGGCTATTACTGACATCCGTATGGAGTCTCCGCTCCTCGTCCAAGCTGCAAGAGCATCCAGCCAGTTGCAAGAGGACTGTAGGCCAGGAAGTTGTGAGAAGAGTGTGAGCATCCAGAAAGCCAGTTTTGGGAAGGATTACCCAAAGACCTGGGAGGGTGGGACACAAGCGTGATGCTCACCTGGAGATGGGTGCGTGGAGCCTCAGGCTGCCCATGAAGCAGTCTCACCACCACGGGCAGGATGGACTGTGTGCAAGTGAGAGAGACCTGGGAACTGCACGTTGCTTGCCTGGAAAGGCTGCGCTGCAAGCAAGGGGCACAAAGGGTTAAGGGAAGATCTCCCCTCCTCTGCCCCATCCAGGGAAGTGTGGATGGATACGCACAGGGAAATATTACAGGTGTTCGCAATTGTCTCTATAACATATTGTATCATTGTTACAACCTTCAAACACACACTGCCTCCCTCTTCTTATTCTCTGAAAATTATTTTATGACAAAGATCCATTCTTACTAAAACTCCTGATACATAATTTATGCTCCGAGAGAACCTGTGTGTATTTTTTTTCCTGCAGCTCTTCCTCGAGTACTCTGGGGAGATCCATTTATCAGGCCCAAAGCAAAGCTTTGCTTTCCCCTCCCCTCCTTGACAAAAAGCTGTCACTAGATGCCAGTGTCAGGAGCAGCGCTGCGGTCTGAATTTGTAAAACACCCTCTTGTACTGCTGCATTCCTGTCAGCTTTCAGATGAGTGACAAACTGTTGTTGCTTTCATCTGTACATGTGTGCAATATTAATAACTGATTTGTTGACCTTTGCATTTCCTCTCAATGCATCCCCGCGGAATTGAAGCAATGCACATAATTTTCCATTAAAAATTGCAAATGGGTGACTTAATGGAGAAATCCACCCACTCCTTTGACTAGACTGTGCAAATATTTCCATAGCTGCCGGTGAATTCACATACGCTAATGAATTGAGAGCAGCTTTCTGGGATAGGAGCCCATTCCTGAAATCTTAGGTAAATCAGGACTTCCCATGAGGGCCATGCATGTGGTTGTGTGATGAGGGCTACGGTGATGGACTTCTGCCAGTAACAGGTCATGCCGGGCACGGTTCTATGTTATGTTTCCACCCTCCTCTGCAGAGCCCTCTCTTAACCACTAAGCCTGATCCTTTCTGTGCCCTGTTCCCGGATAACTGATGGTCACATGGGGTGAGGTCTGGGGCTGGGACAAGTGTGATCTCCCGGAATGGCTCCAACACTGGAGCTCCCTGGAGCAGCATTTTTGAGCATGGTTGAAAGGAAGGAGTCTCCTTACCTCAAATCACTGCAGACACAATAGGCACTACTAATGATAAGTTTGCTGGCATCCATGCAACTCTTGCTGTCGATATAGTTAAAAAAAATAACCGCATGTGGGTTATTTCAAAAGCCAGTGCTGCTAGGCTCAGTTTGCAGTTGCTGGGTGCCATTTGGTTGCGTTCATCAGCATTTCGGCTACTCAGCAGCTACCAGCTAGACCCACCTCTGTAGATTACGGTCTTGCTGCTACAGAACTAGGTGGGATTCAGGAAATCTGAATTCCATTCAGAATCCAAATAAATCTTCCTAAGTGGCTTATAGCAAGGCAATCTCTTTGTTACAGTTCTTATTTGCAAATACCCGCGTGCACGCCTTCTTTCTTCCACCCTTGGCCGTGTCTATTTAGTCTGTAAGTAGCTGGGACAGGGATGTTCTTTGAGTATATCTGCACCAAGCTTGGCATGATGGAGTGGTCTGTGTTCCTATAACCATCACAGAACTGATGTTTAAAGATCAGTTGTGTTTCCAGAAGGCTAATCTCTGTGGTGTGAGATGAGTTTTCTCTTTCTTTTTGCATCCACAAAGATATGTTTATCAATTCTTCATTACGTAAATCCTTTCAATTAGGAGGAATTATCAACTGGGCAGGAGTCAGAGTGCATTCTTTTCATTGCTGGCTCTTAAGCGATGCATCGTATTTCCACTGGAAAATCCAATATAATTAGCTAAATGTACCTGGGGCCTAATTTACACAAGCTTGCTGAATAATTGTCACTTTCTCTTAAAATTAGTTGGATTGGAACATTTCATGTCCCTCCATTGCTGCTACCCTCTGAAAATGGTGAAGATTTAGCGATTTAGCTGTTTGCTTAAGAGAAAGAATTTTGAGGCAAGTAAAACATGACCTTTATGCTGCTGGGGAACGTCTGCTTGCCTGAACACACTGACAATTCCTGCATAGGAGGGAAGAAAAATTCGGAAAGAATATTGGGTACTTTTGATCATATAATTGACTTCCTCCTCCTCCATTCCTCTAAGATGCTGAAACACCTGTAAAATGTCTTGTCTTTTCTGCTAAAAATAAGCAAGAGAAACAGTCTCTAACACCCAATTATCTCAGATTGGGAGAAGCAGTTGTGATTAAAACTTTAAGGCAGCATTCAAAGAGGCCTCTGAAAATACGTCCAAATTGCGAATGATGGCAGATGTAGCATGGAAGGGAATGTGGATAGCACTCATTGACTTAAGAAGTGCATGGGATTATAAAGGAGGCTCTAACAGCTGGGAAATAAAAACCAAGGGGAATGTGGGAATAGCAAACCCTGTGAAGTAGCTGTTGACAGAAGAGGAGAAGTGGGAAATGGTGCTTGAATGGAGATGTTTTGAGAAACGGTGCAAGGCCACTGGCTCTTGAGGTAACAGAATTTGCAGGGCTTGCTCTGCAAGCAAGTTCCCCTTCCCTTGGGAAGAGGGAAAAGACAACAGAGAGAGGCTAAAAAGCTCTGCTTCATGGAAAAATGTTGAGTTTTACAGGTGTGTTTTTGTTTTTGCTATCAAGAAAAAACATTTTTTTCCTGACAGTTTTTGTAAGGTAATATGGCTGCAACCACTCACCACAGTCCTTTGCTGCCTGGGCCATACCAGCAGGCAGAGGAGCAGATGGGTTCTGCACAGGTAGCTGCTCCTTGGATCAGGAAAGGCTGATGGTGCCTCTCGCTGGTAGAGAGACATCGTCCTCTGATGGTCTGGAAACCTGCCCTAGAGCAGAGATATGGACCTAATCTCCACCTTGTCCCTCAGTGCCCAACACTCACCCCACGAGAAACCTTCCTGTGTGCAATCCGATGAGATTGGGCAGGTTGTTCTTGTCAGAAACATTTCAGGTGGCTGGAGCCGCGTGTGTCTCTGAGGACGCCGCCTCAGCGTGGTGGGAGCGCGCGACGCTGCCGCCCTGCGAGGCGGGAGCTGATGCCGCGGCTCGATGGCTGCAGTGAGCTTCTTCGCGATTTTCTTTCTCTCTCCGGAGTCCTTGCAGGCTTCAGGAAGAGGGGGCTGGAGCTGCTTGGGCGGTTTATATTGAGAAGGAGACCTCAGCAATTCCTCCGGCTGGGAACTGAACCAGTACTGCGTGGATCCTGAGGCCTGGCTGCATGTGGAAGCATCTCCAGGGTGTCTACACAGCATAGCAGGACTTGAAGCTAGGCCTGGGCCCTCTCTTAGCTTCTCCCCGTGCTGTTCTGAGCCGCAGAGCTCGAAGAGCTGTGAATGACGCTACCCTGAGACCATCTGCTGGGGCTAATGAGGCTTCTCCAAGAGCCTCAAAGCCCCTGGAGGGCTCGGCAGGCAGGAAGCCAACATCGGTGCTCTCTAGGCGCACGTTGTGACCTGACGTGCCCAATTCCTGCCTGCTTTAGGCAACTGACACAGCTAAAGTGTCTTTTAATGACACTTTCTTTCCTAGGGAAGGAAACGCCATCTGACTCTCTTCTCAGTAACAAAAACCCCTCAAGAACTTGAGGGACTTGCGGAAATTGCCGACATGCTTCAGCCAAGCTCCAAAGTGCACAGAGGTGGAAAGCGGTGGCAGAAGGGACGTGGCCCCAGCAGAGCTGGAACCAGCTTCTGCTGCCAGCAAACACTCATCGAGACGATCATCCAGCCTCGGGGACTGTGCGGAGCCAGGGCAGGGAGGGCAGCAGGGATCCGAATTAAGGAGCTCCGTGTAGGGAAGGGATGGTGAGAGTTGAGGGGTTTTCGTGACGCTTAATGGACTGTCCTTTGGAAACACAGCGCTTGCCCCTGGGAATGACGCATACAGTCGAGGCAAGAGTGCTCCCAGTGAATTGGGCTGCATAATTTCAGGTTGCCTTTGAGTCAACGAAAGTATTTTTTGGAGATTCATTGCTTATTTATCGATGCATTTGCTCTTGCTGCAGAGAAAGAAAAAAAGGAAAATTTCCTGCAAGATAAAAGACACTTGCTTGTTTTTTAAAAGAGAATTGCCTCAGGAATTTTATGAATTCTATGTTACAAGTAGCCAGCAAAGTTAATTGGAGGACTGGACAAAAACTCGAGCATTTTTGCTTTGCATGAATTCTTGCCTTTGCTTTGCCTAAGTGCACTCTGTGGTTTTGATACTGAATTGTCCACGTGCAGAATGAAAATGGATTGCAGCTGGAAAGCTTGGGGGGAAAAAACGCTAAAAAAACTAAATTATTCAAAGTAATCCTTGCATTATTTTTGTGAGCTCAAGGCTGGCAGGACCTCAGAGGCACAAGAACAACATGGGCGCCCTTCTTTCTCTTTGGAGCAACAGGAGCACTGAGCAAAGACAAGCTCTCCCTCTGCCTTCACCATGGGTCACCGTGTGGCACCGGCAGCTGCCAGAGTTTGTTTTTTTGGGGCTAATTAGCATGGCCCTTTCCAGGTGCCGGTGCTAGCACTGTGAAGCCTCTCAGAGCTCCTCTTGCCTTGCTTGTCCCTTGATCTCCTCACAGTTTGCTAAATTTATTAAAAACCTCTTCTGGGAGACGGCTTTTCTTGCTCTGCCCTGGCAGTGGTGGAGGAAGTAATGATCCATGTCAAGAACAAACAGGAAGTATCGGGGTCTGAACGCGCTTTGCCGTGCAGGAATCACAACGTCACGGCAGCCGTTATCATTCCTGGAGACGCAGGGACTGACTCCGCTGAAACACACCGTGAAGGTGAAATCCACTCCATTATTTTTAATAAGAGCTGTGGAGAGCATAAACAGGTCACCGTCTTCAACACCATCAGCAAAAGAAGCTCCTGTTTAACTGCTGTGCAATTCTGTGCTTTATTTATGGCAGCCTAGGAGCGTGCTCGGATAGTCAACGTCGCAGTAAGGAGCGGACACGGGACGAGCGTGGGCACGGGCCTCGGGTCGGGCACTGAACTGATGCTATTCCTGGGGCCCAGCTCTTGGCTCTGCTTGTGGTTTGTACAATTTATGTCATCCTTTGGCAAACACCTCCCACACCTATAAACTACAGTCGTAAAAAAACTTCTCTCTCCTTCCTGCTGCCTGATTAAGCATTTTAAGGATCCTCTCTTCGTAGACACGTGTCCTGCACCTGGTACACTTTGGTCCAACCTCAGGTAAGCCCTTGCAGGGCTGTGTTGGTGCTGATAAATACATGCAGGCTGACCTGTGGTGAGGAGTACTGCTATATCCCAGTAGCATTCCTGAATGACAGCCAAGGTTGATAAAGAAAATGTATAGCGACAAGTTTTATGATCTATGATGAAGAACACAAGGTGGAAAGACTTTCTCGGGACGTGTGCATTTGCGGCTTCCGTGTGAGTGCACAGCATTAGGAAGAAGATTGTGCACAGGACATGGTTTCCGTCACAAGGGATTCTTCTGCCGTGGCCTTCACCGGCTGGGCGGACGACGCGGGGGCCCAGGTTTGTGGCGTGCTGAGCAGACGTGGCGAGAGCTCAGCCACCAGCAAGACAGAAGAAACGTGTCTCCTGCTACTGGTCCGTAAGCCTTGTGCCCCATTTGCTGCAGCAGAAAAAGGAGGACCCAGGTGGGACCGGTACAGCATGCTGCATCATCTGGGTTCTAAAAACACAGTATTGTGACTGTCCGGCTCCCTGAAAGCCTCATGCTGACAGCAGGGAGTTGCCTGGACCGCTGGAGCATCCCAGGAAGGGGAGCTGTCTCCTCCCAAGATGGTAGCTTCCCTGGTCAGAGCTCACTCCCTGCACCACAGCTTAATATTGCTTGGCTGAAACAAAACCTTGCAGCACAAGCCTCCTTTTCTAAAGATTTGCCAGCTTTTGGAATTCATGTGCTGTTTGGCCTTGCAGGGAAAGAGAAATAGATCAACCAATGCATCTTCTCTTTGTCATCCTCTGGTTGGAGGACTCTCTCATGACTTGGGTTACTCATTGCGCCTGGAAGGGAAACAGTCCAACTTTCCCTCCTCACGTACCACATCGATGCACCCACCACTGCAGATGAACTTCTTTATTTGTGGCCAGGTATTTCTGAGATGGCTTGGCCTGAACTGGGCTACTGCATTAGCTGGAGGGATGCAGCTTTATTTCCTGGGAGCACCATCATTTCTGGTATAACTTCTGCCTGGACTTTATCATCTGTGTGTTGGTTACAGGTTTTCACCTCCTTTATATCCAAGGGAGGTACAAGAGCCATGTAACCCTTTTCTCTCATCACATTAGTGTATGGCCTCATGAATCTCTATTAAATTTGAGAGAAAACATGAAGATAGTTGCAGCTGCCTTGTTGATTTTATATTTCCTCTCCTTGTAGTGCCTTGCTGTGAAGCTGAGAATTAAATGGCTAATGAGGCATCTGCTCCAAGCAGGAACCTCAAGATTGTGACAAAAATAGGTTGCGTCAGCGCTTGGGTTACTGGGGATTTTTGGCACAATCTAATCATGTTGTTAAAATCTTTTGGGATCCCTGGCTAGAGGCTCTGATCGCAACCCAACCAAGACGATGCAGAGCATGGGCTTTGGCCCTGGTGGGTTCTCCCAGGCGGGTGTTGTGGCTGTGTCTGAGGGTGAGAAGCATCAGCAGAGCAGTCCGACCCGCGGTGCCTGCTGCGTTCCCCACAACGCGCCAATTGTAAACTGGAGCCTTGAAAGAAGCGGCCACGGAGTGGATCACAGGAGCACTTCATTCCTAGCTGACAGCTGGGAAAAAACACCAAAATGCTCCAACAGCCACGGGGAAAAGCAGCTTTTGCAGGGAAGGGAATCGTGGTTGGAGGCAGAACTAGATGAGCAGCCCCAGGCTGAACCTGTTCACCACCAGGCTGCGGGCGAGCAGTGGGCACGAGGCGAGGTGAGCTCCCTGGGGAGGACAGCGGGGGCCACGTGGGCCAAAAATGGGCAAAATAGAGATGCCAGGGATGCCCTGAGCCTGCGTGCTGGGATGCACGTGGCCAGACGCCAGCAGGAGCCTCAAGGTCTGTCCTGGCATGACAGCTGCTTGGAGAACAGCAGGAGGACCTTGTGTTTTGGCTCGTGTGCAGTTAACTAACACTATCTTTTTGATAAAAGGAAAAAAAATAGATCAAAAATACAGTGTCAGAGCTGTAGTTTCCATGTCAATTTGAACGCCAAGTTCATCTTAATTCAATTAATTAAAGCTATAGCTTGATGGAATGGGTCTTATCCATTGCGACTGTGGCCTTCATTGCTGTAATTAGTGATGCCTCAAAGATAAATTAATTTTTCAGATGTGCTGGGCATGGCTCCTGTTTTTACCAGTTAGAAGTGTTGCTTAGCACAGGGATCCCAAAGTCATTCTGGCTGTTACACTGATGTGCCTAGGAAAAATCAAATATTTTTCTTATTAATGAAATTGCATCCATTTTCATTAAAATAGCTGTGTCTCAATTTGTTAGGACATTTTCATAATGTATTTTTTGCTCTTTAATGGGAATTTGCTGTAGACCAGTAGCACACATTTTTAAACAGGATTTGTAGGTACTAATGCACCAAGCTCCCATTATAGCCAAAATGAAGCTTAGCTCATCACTTCTAGAAATGAGGCCACTTTGGCTTTCCAAGTTGAAAAACATCAGCAGCAGAACTGTGATCATTCCATGTGTGAGGCACAATCTAATTCCACTCTGCACTGGAGATGATTTTGTATAAAAATGTTACCTACTAGGGTCTTCTAAACGTCAGTATTCCTTGCAGGATTTAATTATTTCTTCTTAATGCCACTGTTGTGGTAGCTAGAAGAGAGATGCTGCTGCAGTTTATATAAATTGTTTAGGAAACCTCCTCAAATACTGCACAGCTCCATACTGTTAGTGGGGACATTCAAATCAAAATGCTTAATGGTAATTCTAGTAATTAAACCTTCATTAAAGTTTACCTAGTGTCTTTAGTCCCCTAAGTTTTGCAGTGTCCTTCTAATCAACTTTTAGATGAAGACTAACCTCTAATAAGCAATTGTTTGTTAGGTCTATATCAAACTGAAATGTACATGTGTTTGGTGGTTATTATTATTATTATTATTATCTTCCCACCTCTCAGGCTTAATGGGCATGCTCATCCCAGGCATGGTGTCACCTGTTTCAAGAGTTAGGTAGACCAACATTTTGCAACATGGACAAATACCATCCAACAAACTCTGCAGGAGATTTTCTTCTCTGCCCTAAACTACTAGTACTGTGTGGATGAGAAAGACCCATTGAGACCAGCAAAGCCAATTTTGACAGTTTCTGCTGGGTCAGTGTGATTTGATACTTCCTTCCATTTTGTGCTGCAGGTGAAATTTATCGTTAAAATTGGAATTTGCTGTGTTAAAAATCATTCCAATATGTAAGTTTAGCTGCTACTTATGAATCTCTCCCAGCACCATTAAATTTGGTAGGAGGCTACAATGGGCTGACTTTGGTGAGGAAGCTTGTGTGGTTCTGGGGTCCTGAGATGGGGCAATCCGTTCTGTTCTACAGCATCCTACTTTCCTCTCAAATAACTATTACGCATGTATTCCGACTGATTTAAGCCTGCCAGGCCTTGGGTGCAGTGCACAGATATATTTTACTACTATAAAACTCTCAGGATGGAAAGAACAGCACATTTCTTGTGTCTCAGGTAGTCAGACATTTCCACTTTTCATTCTGGTACCTGCTCAAGCTGGAAATAGATGCTCTCCCTAACACCGCTCTACCATTATTTCGGGATGATTGTGCTACCTGTGTAACAAAGATACTGTCCCCACGGATGTTCACCACCACCTTCAGCTCTTGTCTAGTTCTCTTCCCCACTTTTCCTTTGTGTTGATTGGAAGAAAAGCTTTGGGGTTGCTCTGAGCATATTTTAAGTTAGGAACCATTTCCTTTTTAATGAAATCAGCAAATGCCTCTATAGCCAAAGGAAAGCAAAATTTTGTTATTGTTTACTTATTCTCACCAGTGTTGTAACAAAGCACTCTGTAGCAAGCAACAAGCTGTGAAAATCTCCTTGTTCCACATGGAAACCGTGGGAGATTCTGTGCCATTGCCTGGTGCACATGTGACATCCTTCTGTGCAGGAGCAGATGATCAGGACTGTTATGCAGCAGCTGATGTACTTAAAGAGATATTGTGCCATTTCAAAGGTATGTCGAAAGCTGAAATGGTTCACAGAATTGTTGTGGACCCCAAATATTCCCATTGGGCTGGGGTTTGCTCTTGGGTTCTTCTACCCCACTGTGTCATGATGAGAAAACTCATCTTCCCCTTCCTGGGACAGACAGAGCTGTTAAAGCTTGCAGGTCATTTCTAGGTGCTTCAGAGAATGGGTTTCTGGTGAGATGGTTTTAGCAGGCATTAGGCCAGCAGAAAGCTGAGGACATGCCCACCAGCCTGAAATTTTTTGACTGCAGGCTGGTCCTTCCTTCATCTTCATGTGAGATGCTATCAACTGATGATCGTGTTCCGTAGTCTAGTTGGGTCTTGCAAATGATTTTGGTCTACTGGCAACTTACCATTTCTATAAGTAATTTCTATTTATGGATCCTAACTTGACTAAGTCATTGCTTATCAAAAATGCATTGGGTTCCCCACATCTTGAACTTAGATGAAGTCTAACTTAAAAGAAAATGAAGTTACATTTTTAGAAAAAGAGAGACTCTATCTGTTGTTTTGGGTCACTGTTCTCAAAGTGGCTGTAAAAATGTTTTCCTGGTGACCTGAACAGCAGTGTGCTCTGCAAACACTGTGCAAGCTGGTTTTGCTGGTTGCCTAACTATGGATTTCCCACAGTTTTATCCATGTGAACATGTGTCCTTGTTTCTTATGCTGCTGTTCACTCAGCGAGACCATCACTTACCTGAGTGCCCTCAGTCAAGAGTCTTTGTGCCGTGTCCCCAGAGACAGAGGTACTGCAAGTCCAGGACAGGTAGTCACTTCACTTGCTTACGTTGAATTCTGCCTTCAACAAGATTAGTCTTCACCCCTTCCCCTTTGCTCCCATCATGTTAGCATTAACCATCTTCCAGGTCTTGTCCCTTTTGGTTTTAACATGCTCAGATTAACAATGACTATATTCAGTGAGTAGGAAAGAATGTATATTCCACTTGACTTTGCTAGTGTTGTTCGGGTCAGTGGGAAGAAATTTTTGCACCGATAGAGGGAAAGGCCATTTAAAAATAAACCTGTGACAGTCTGTGCTGTTCGCACATGAACTGAAAGGATGAGCTCATTTTGGAAGTCTTAACTACCCTCTAAAATACTTAGCTATCTGTTCCCAGATGTAGCAGGTAAATTTCTGGTCCCAACAATTAAGAGCAGGCTGGGATTGATGATGAAAATGAGGAGCACAAGAGAGGCTGATGACTCCTCTGGCACTTTAGCTCAGAAGAACTCAATTTGAAATCTGCCACTGAACTCTGCTCTGATACCTTGATTTTGGTGCTTCTTTTCCCTTTGAATTATAGGCTGTTCCTAATGGAGCAAAATTGTGTTCTGATGTTGCCAATGCCTTATTTCAGCACCAAGACAAAAATATAATGATGATTAACATTTTCATTAGATTGTAAATATCAAAAAATAAATGGGAGAACAGTCTCACTCACACGTAAAACGTGGATGGTCCCATCCATCCACAGGGGTGGAATGATGGGCTAGTTAATCAACATGAGAAGGTTCTGAGAGAAGAGCCCTAACTGGAATGTGGTGTTTGAGAAAGACTAGACTGTAGTAAGTCACAGAATTAAGAATTCAGCCTTGTTACAGTATTATTAAAATGCAAAGCAAAGAAACAGCTGCAGTGTCCTCAGTAGATGCCCAAAAATAGGCCAAGGGTGGGTGAGATCCTAGGAGGCAGGAGTGACAGAGAAGAATAATGCGACTGCATGAGAGGTCTGAGCAGAGAAAGTCATTTCTAGAAAGAAATACTCATTTCTGGATGAGGAAGCAGAGAGAGAAATCTTGCCCGAAGGAAGGCAATCATCCTATGCAGGGGATTCCCAGAGCTAGAAGTCTTCTCCCTTTCTCCTGCAGAATTTGAAGCCAGAAACTTGATGACCCCAGTGTGGGCCAGCATGACTGTGCTGTTGGACATCTGAAAAGGATGAGTCCACCTTGGGCTGCTGCTGCCTCTGCCCGTGGATGTGACCTCCTGGGTCACATCCCTGCTTTGGTCTTGTCCCTTCACCTGACTTCAAACCGTGAATCCTGTTGGCTTCAAGGCTGATTTTTGAAGTGATGCCCAGCTCGGCTCCTAGGAACAGCCACGGGAGGCAGACACAAAGCCCAGCAAGTGAGAAGGGGAGATAAGGCAGCGCTATTCAAGGAATCCAGCTGCGGGTATAATCTGGGAGGCCGGTGACCTTTAGCTCATGCTGAGGAAATCCTTAAGCCCCCCTCTGTGGGGAAGTATCAGCCTCGCTTCTCAAACGGGAGCCTGGGAATAGCAGCCCCCTTGCCTGTTTTTGTTTTGTAATATCCTCTGTCTTTGTAGTGGGATAACTAAAGCTGAGCTCTTTTCAAATCAAAGGGAACATATGTTCTGCCTACTTATAGCTCTTGTTCAATTTTTCAACACTGTAGAATTTTTTTACAGCCTGTGAAAAACCTGTTGGAGCGGAAATAAATCCAGGATAACATCTACACCTCATGTACAAGCGGAAATAGGGGATCTCCTCCCAGAGCTGTGTTTGCCGTCCCTTCCCTGCTGCTTGATCTCCCTCTCAAGATATAATTTTATGACAGAAGATGTTTAGTTATATGGTGGGAAATCATAGGCTGGCTGGATCGGAGACAGAAGCTGCAGGGCAAAGGTCCTATAAAGGTCCTATAAAGGTCACGAGCCACCACACACACGGCCCGATGTGGACGTCCTGCAGCCATTTCATAGCAAGAGATAGTGTCTAACCTGCGGAAGGAAATAGGTTTTGGGCATGAAATCCAAAGTCAGGAGTGGCCAAGCACCAGGAATGACCTCTTACTTTAGACAGGACAAAATGCTCTGTGATCAAAGGTGGGTCACACCATGGGAGCCCTCTGCTCAGCACTGGACAGGGTAAATTTCCATGATGTGGCATCAGGAACTCTGGGAAAGGGAGGGGAGAAAAAAGCACGATTCAACTCCCCCTTTTTTTGCAGGAACATTTGTGAAATGCAAATGCTAGAGACCGTCCCTGTGATCTCAGGAGAGCAGTTTAATGCTGCAGTCTGCTGTTGTGTTCGGGTACTGGCCAACTTGCTATCTTTCCCATATGAAAAAAAAAAATCAGCATTTTGCTAAAGCTCTGCAGGATGGTGATTAGAGAAGCTGTCGGGGTGTTGCAGAAGCTAGGAAAGAGCAAAAAAATGTCCCTCCCATCGGTGTCCGGTTATTCCGACGGAGGCGAGCAGCGCTGCCCTGCGACGCGGCGGCTCCCTCGGCTTCTCCCGGTGGCTCCGTGGAGGGAGCAGTATCCCCTGGCACAGGGATGTGCTCAGCAGCTCTACCGAGAGCCGCAGCAAACACTGCGCAGGGCTCTCGGTTCTGCCTGCAGTTTGTGTGAGATTGAGATTCCTCAAATCCCACGTCCGAGGCAAACAGGGCAGCAAGGCTGGTGGCTGTTAAAGGATCCTGTATCAAAACGGATCAGAATAACTAAATTTCCACATACTCCACTTTACACCCCTCACACAGGGTTTGGATTTATTATAGTCATTTCTCCCAGCTTCACCCCCATTGCCCACATGGAGGTCGGAGAGGCTGCAGTTCATTCAGGATAACTGAGGAGCTGAGAAAAGACTTCAGTGTGTCCCCAGCTCTGAGCACTTCAGTGGCCATACAATTAAATGATACTTGTACCTAAGTAGCTGAAAGTCTCACCAAACAGAAGCTGCTCACACAGGATTTGTAATATGTGTTAAAGTCTTTGAATTTAGCCCTTAAACTTTTGGGTATCCAAGCGCCGTGCCCACTCTGAGGATGCCTCGGCGACAGATTACATATCAACGTGTCTCTTGCTGCTTTACAATAGCATTGAACAGGATTTAAATTAGGTTCAGCTCCAATCGTGTTGCTTTTCTAGCAGTACAGAGATAACTCCCAGGCATTGGTTATGTAGCCTCTGAGGGAAAGAGATTTCAGATGTGTTCAGCAGAAACGCGCTGTGTGAGCCGTGGTTATAATTTCATTAACGGGATGCTACTCAGCTCCTGCTGGGACTAGGAGCAAAGACACGTCGCACTCGATAGCAGATTAGCTTTGTAATGGGGATCAGGCACGTAGCGGGGTGGGTTTGCAGCCCTCTCCGGCCTGCGGGGAGACGGGCTCTGAGAAGATGCCATTTCCAGAGCTCTGCGTCGACGTCCGACCCCTGCCCGCGGCTCCCTGGAGGAGCCTGCGTGCTGGAAAGCCTCTTAGCAGATGGAGAGTCGTATCCAGCAGGTGGATGGCTTTTCCCTTGCGTGTCCTTGGCAGAACGGCATATAGGAAGCAAGGTGGGAATCGGGGCAGCCAGGCACTTGGGCGCCTGCAGATCCTTCCCCAGCACATGGGACTTGGACCGTTCTGACATTTCCAAGCCATTGAGTTATCCCCGGCCTGAAGTGAGTGCTCAGTGCTTCCATTCCATAGGGAACTCCAAGTTTTACATTAAAATCACTCAATACGTATAGGGGAAAGAAGCCAAGCGGTGCATGCTCAGCTGCTTGGCCGGAGCTGGGCCACCGATGCCAACTCTGCACCGCATCTCCAGCCCCTGGGAGGGATGCGGAGGAGAGCGGGAGGCCAATGGGCAGGAAGGAAAACTTTGCTTTTTGTTTTTTATCGGAATGTTTTTGGAAGAGATGACAGAGATGTGTCCTGGCTGGGGTTGTGCACACACACGTGTCTTCCAGCCTGCCCATGGCTCCAGCAGCAGCAGCGGGATGGACGCAGAGGAGATGGGCACGCGCGGCCGTCAGCAGCACCCGGCACTGCCGCTTCCCACACCAGCTTTCTCGCTGCTCTTGCAAACACGCCAAGCTCAAGCAGAAGCTCCGGGATTCCTATGGGAACTCTATTGTTTTTCCGGAGCCGGAGCACTATTTCAAGTTCTTTTATGTGCGGGAGGCCCCAAGGCGGTTGGTTTTATTGAGCAGATTTTTCACCTTATCATTTACTGCGATGATTCATTTTCTTCAGCTTGTTTTATGCATTTGAGTCTGAAATACAATATTTAACTACCCTTAGCGGGGCCAGGGACCGAGCCAGCAGGTTGCCCCAGCCCAGCAGCCCTTGGGATGGGAGAGGATGGGAGAGCAGAGCGGTGCCGGCTGCTGCGCCTGCCAGGGCCAAGCTCCCATGGGAGCAAAGCTGGGGCGGACGGGGCAGATGAAATGGCCTTTGGCCTCAGGATATCTGACTGTTTTTTCACAGCTTTCTTTGCCATTAGAGGCTCTGTGCCTTACGGAGGTGATGGCAGCGAGGCGGGCTGCTCAGCAGCTGACCTTTCCAGCCTTCTCCACTGCTCTTTGGGGACTTTTCTTTCCTTTTCTGGCACAAAAGCATCTGCAAAGCCAAACTCTTCTGGAAAGCTCTAAAGGTTGCCTTAACCTTCCGCATGGTAATTTCTTCAAAAGACTTTACAAAGTTACACGTGAATGTCCCCGACATCCCCAAGCCTTTCCCTCCTCTCCTTGCTCATCTCTAGCTGAGCACCCACCTCCAAAGCCAGGTGTTCCGAGGGGCTGAACATTTTCACTGGGAAACTCCCATGGGTTTAAAGCCTTTCTTGTTCTGAAGGGGTAGCTCAAGGGATGCTGAAAAGCTGAAGGAAAGAAATCAGCATCCATTTAGACCTGTGTGAATCCTTCAGGAATTTAGCACACAGCCTCAATCTCCAAACACTTCTGCTGGCTGCCTGTGTGACTCGGGGATGGCAGGTGAGCTCTGGCGAGGCTGCTGGGTTAATGGGATGAAGCTGCGGCCTGGGAGCGAGCGGTGAGTTACAGTGTGATGGGATGGAGCAATTTAAGGAGCCTGCCCTGCATGGGCATCTTTGCTGTGGCTGGGAGAGGAGCAGAGCAGGAGCAGCTTGGGGAGGTGATGGAAGCAGCACAGGTAGAAGAGCAGTCCCTGCTCTACATCCCTTGGGGTGCTGGAGGTGAAACAGGGAGGAGGTGAGGAAGAGGAAAGGGGAGAAGTGATGGGAGCTTGTAGGGCACCATGAAGAAAAGTACTTCTGCCTTTTTCTTTTCTATTTTTTTTTATTATTTTTTGTGGTGGGTGGGTAGGGGGAAGGTTTCATGTATTAGGGTAGTAAAACTTACAACTGGTGGGAAATGCTGTGTGGCTGGGGGAGCTCAGGTTAAATCTATTGACTGCAGGGCAGAGTCCTAGTGCAGTGGGGCCAAGTGTGAGGCCTCCTGAGGCTCTTCCCTGGGGGGCATCTGAACACAGGACAAGCACTTCCCTCCCTGTGTTCCTGTGCAGTATAGATATATTGTTCTTCTATTGAGTGTTCTTCTTCTCCCTTCTCTTGGTTATTGGTACCAATAAAAATGAGGTTTTTATCTTGCCACTCTGGGACAGAATTTCCAGTGCTTTTAAGATGTCAGAAACTTTCTGCCCATTTATTGCTCCCCTTAAGGTGCCCAGACATCCTCGCGGTGTGGAGAGAAGCAAAAGCAGGACCATCACCAGGGAGGTTGACTGAGAGTTGTGCTCCGATATATCCCAAAGTTGCTTTTTGGGAGAGACCATGGAGGATGCAGCATGATGAGCTGTAAATCTGTGAGCAGGGAACTACTGTTGTTGGGCTCCTGGCTCCCGTAACGCGTGCGGCTGACTTGGAGCGCTGCTTCAACAGAGCATTAAGCACTGCCAAGCTTGCCCGGCTCTGCAGTGAGCTCACGAGCTCGCGCAGTTTCCCTCATATTCTGACTTCTCCAAATCTTGCCTCCATCCTGCTCACGTAGATTTCCCAGGGCTGTGGATAGACACACTAAGGGGAATCCAGTGATTTGGCATAACCTGTCTTTATGCTAGTTCAGTGTGGATACCCCAACTCCAGAAACCATGGAGCATATGGCATAGCCCAGTGCCCCAAACATGCTTTCACTGGGGCTAAGCACAGGGCAGCTGGTCTGAAAACTGCCTAGGAGGGAGCCCGGGGCTCCAGCCTGGCTGAATAAAGCTCTGATTCCTAAGTGCTAAGATAGTGTTTTTAAGCCTGATTTCTAAGCTGTTACCTGACTCAAAGTGCAGGTTTTCAGTCTGTAGGATTTTGCTCTGATATGGAGCAGAAGACGGAGAAAACGGCTAGAGGGACCAAGCAGAAATGCCATTAAAGGTTCGCCCAGGAGGCAGATGTATTTTCTTTGTCCTTGTTCGCAGACCCTGCTCTCCTCCCTTGCTGGTGCTGTTCTCTCCCCCGCGTGGCCGTGGGGAACATGAGCAGATGCTGGAGCGAGCGGGTGCTCGCGGGCCTGGGCTGTGACAGCGAAGGGAAGAGCAAGACTGTGCTGCTCCTGCTGCCTTGCAGCGTGGTCAAAACAACCCATTGGGAAGGCCCTGGAAAGAGCGGGTGGATGGGGAGCTGGTGTGGGATGAACTGCACCAAACAGCCCAGGCAGCCTCTGAGCAGGACACAGCACATGGGCATCGCAGACCAGTCTTGGGGGGTGATGGCAGCCTCCAGCCCCGTGTCAGCTCGGGAGGCCCCAAGCCTTGAGCGACGCCTGCAGACACCCCCTCTGACTCCATGGTTTCCATCTCCACAGGCTGCCAGCCTTCCCAGGAGCTGCTTCCATGGCCACATTCCCTGTTGATTAAAACACAGCTGTGTCTTTGCTCCTCCAAGGGCCTCCCTTGGTGCCAGAGGGGTCTCCCACCTTGCAGCAGCTGCTGTACTGCTCTTCTGCAGCAGATATCAGAGCAGACATGCAGGACACGGCCCAGTCTGAACATGCTTTTATATACTCCTAAGTGTCTGTCCTTAGGCATGACTTTGGAGCAGGAGGTTTGATGGTGCAATGAATTTCAAATAGGATCTCCACGGGTCTCTTACTTTCCAAGCAGGTATATTTTCTGTCTTTTTAAGAAGGCCGAGGAAATAATTATATGAATTATTTTATAGAAAACTTGTCAGAAAGGTACAATAGCTCTCCCACATCTAGCATCTGTGTGCAAAGGACGTGAAAGATGAATGACTGGAAGAGATGAGATTATCTAGCCAGGAATCCTTATTTGCTGTGGTACCTGAGATGGTCCCGATCCCATGAGGAATATGGAAAGAGCAATGAAACAAAGGAGCCAGTGAATGTCATTTGTATGGATTGCATATACATATATACATGAATGTATATTTTTAACTGCTTCAAATCCTGTTCTTTTCCTTCCTTCACCTTGCTCTGCCCCAGCCTGAAGGGACATGGCCGCAGGAGTCCCCTACCAAGCCCATGCCCAAGGCCCCCTTGGAGCTGCCCGTGCGTGGGCTATAGGCTCATGGCTTTGCAAGCTACAGGTTTATCCTCAGTCCTGCTGCTTGGCTGCACCAGGGCCCTGCAGAGTGGTGTCAACAAGCAGCAACTGATGGTCCAGAGCCTCTTATGCATCTGTCCCCTGACAGTTCAGGTGTTCAGGTGTGATGAATTCAGATCAGAGCCACTTGGAGCTGAGGCTTTAGAAACCCCAGACTTAATAGACTGAGGATTTGCAAGAGCCAGACCCTAGGCTTCTCATTCAAGTTTTAATAAGGGAAGGAATTAGTGGTAAAGTACTGGATGATTTAAAAATAATAAAACACTTCTCCAGTGATGCTATTTTTTTAAAAAAAAAAAAAGGTAGCTGATTGTATTTTGATTAAGTACAGAGACAGGTTGGATATAAAACGTCCCTTTATGTAACAGCTTGCAATATGTGTAATACATTTTATTCTGCAGTATGGACATGGAGCTGAGCTGTGCTTTGATTGCCAGAAGCTGTGATAATCTGTTATTCTGAGGACACAAGGGGGTAAATAAGAGCTTTTCTGTAATGCAGGAAGACTTTTCAGTAAGGCCTTTAACAGAGCAGAGCTTTTTTTATTTTTAATGTGTGTACCTGGGCATCATTGCAAACGGGAAGATTTACTAGTAGCTTCAAGCCAGAGGGTTCATGAGCAATTTATTTCCAAAGCACTGTGCTGTTGCATATGTTTGTTCTTAGGAAAGAAAAACCATTCAGGGCCCTTTTTTCCTCCTTTTTTTTTTCTTTCCTCTCTCTTTTTTTGTCTTGGTCTGATACTGTTCAGTATCTGCTGCAACTTCAGCTTCTAACGTAACATGACATAACAAGCTGCTTAAGATCAAGGGAGTAGGAAGAAGTCATTAAAGTTAAATCCTGAGAAATAATTCAATTTCCAAAGTTGTTTCACAAATTATACTACTATTTATTTCAGATGCCTCTTGCATACAGAGGCCCAATCCTTCAAGGCTCAATGGGGCTGCTGTTCTTTGCCCTCAGTGACTCCAGGAGCTTGTGGCATAAGGAAAGAACGTTGCTCTTGGGGCTGCACCTGGTGTTCCAGCAATGAAATCTCCCTCTTCCACCAGCAGCTACTTTCTTTTGACCTTGATAGAATTCTTTTCACTTGTAAGAACAGTTACAAAGGCAAAATCCCCATGTGGGTTTGAAGAATGAGTTTCACCATCAAAAGTAGATTTCATAGTAAGCATTTGCTTTATTAAATGACACTCTCTTTCACTGCAGGCTTAAAGCGGGGAAAATTGATCAAGTGGCTTCAACGCTCCTTTGGCTGTAGTTTTGCTAAGAAGCTACAGAGGAGGCAGTGGGGAAAGAAGCCTTGTAAATACTGATTTGCCTGCTTTTGATGCACTGGAGTCACTCTGCTAGGGAAATCCAAGGTTTTCACACTAGGACATTAACAGGAAGACTGAGAAGCGCTGTCAGCTCTCCTTAGGTTGTGCTTAGCTCTGCTAAGTGCCACATTAGCACTCTGGGCAAGGTATTTCTGAAAGATGAATTGTTTACAACAAGGTAAAATCCTACATTTGCAACCCTGGCTCCAAATTCTCCTTGGGTTTTGCTGAGATTTCAAAAGTGGTTCCACATTTTCTGGTTCTGTAGTTGGGCCAAGGTGAACTGCAGGATGGGCAATTTGGTAAATGTTCAGCTCTGAATTCAAACGTGTGTCTTGATTGCATCTTATACGTCCACATTTGTAAATTTGTGCACATTATTTTTTTCAGAGCTATTCAAGGAAGATAAATCAAGGTCTGCAAAGATACTGAGGCTCCTAAATCCCATTACACAGAGTAAGCAGCTGTACATGTGAACATGGGAATACAGCAATGGGCTAAGAGATGATCTTTTAGCTCTTGGGCCTCAAGGTATTAAAGGAGAGAAATCCAAGTCAGAGGAAGTGAGCAGAAGATAGGCATAAGACACCAGAAAGCAGAAACGAAGGTTAGAAAGACCCTCAGGAGGCTTTCCCAGCCTTCTGCATGAAGGTGGGACTAGCCATGTCTAAACTGGTCTTGGAAGCTATTGGCACAGTGGTGAAGAGCCCACAGTCTTCCTGGGTTATATTTTTCATTATTCTTGCAGCTTTCTGATACCTGTATCACATCTCCTATTTTAACCTGCTTTCTGCTTGTCCTGTCTCCACAGTGTTTCTTTCCTGCTTGCTCTTGACCAGTAACCTTTCCTTTGCAAAAATGGGTTAGGTTCAGTCTCATGAGTCTGATTCCTGCAAGGCATCTGATTTATATTAGTTGTTAGTTTTCCTTTGGACTCTTAAGTAACCCTCCTCTCTCTTGAAATAAGGTTACTAGAACCAGAAGGTGAGGGAGACCTGGACTTTTCCAGAACCCAAATCCAGCACCACCAGCACCATAAGCTGCCCTTGCTCTTGGCATGTGGCTGAGGTCTGTCAACTTGTCACCCATGCATTGCATTAGATGTTTTACCGACCTTACAAGCAAAATCCTGGAGCTATCTGGGCCAGGTCTCTAAAACGCTTGCTAGTCAAGATGTTAAATGTTGAAAGAAGATATATAAGTAGATTTAATTGATGAGACATGTGTTGCCATGGCATACTAAAATGACTATTTGCCTCTGTACTGGTACAATGTGCATGTGCAGCTGTTACAATTTGCTGGTTTTATATGTATGACACACAATTTGCTGTTTTATTGACGGACAGAAAGCATAAACGCCTATTAAAGTATTATAATAAGCACAGCAGTTTTTTTGTTGCATGGGAAAACTCTATCAAATGTTGCCTTGTACTTTTTTTTTTTTTTTTTTTTGGAGTAGCATGACTATGTTCTACTTCTGATTAATTAACCTCTGGGCTTTTCATTGCTTAAAAGTGCGTGGAATGATGTTGATGTTATTAAAAGGCAAGAGGAGCAAAGAGAGGGATGCTGGTAGTGAAGAGACAATTTTGCCTTCCATTTGCTTTAATGCAGCAATCTGGCCCATCCGTCTGCCTAGTTTGTGATCACAACATCTTGATCGAGGCTTTGCTGTACTGAGGGAGTTAGCAGCAAAGCTAAGTCTGGAAAACACATGCTTCTGTTGTCCTGTTTCTTTTTCCTTCACGGATTTTAATACTTTAAACGCTATCATCTCATAAGAAACATATGATCTGGCTGGCAGTGTGTGCTGGATGCTGTGTGCTTGTGTCTGCTTGGTGGCAACCTGGCTGCGAGCTGAGTAACTGGATTTTGTAGCTCTCACTGATGTTTCTGCAGTGTCCAAGGGTTGTAGCTGTTGACAAAGCCCACCTTGTGCTAAGGGCATTCCCTGCTTGGAGCAAAGAGCCCTTTTGCTCTTGGCAAGACCCAAACTGATGCATGAAGGCAGCCGTGGGATGCAAAGGCAACACTGGTCAAGTCCCCAGCATGGAGCTGTTGGCCAACAGCGCAATGGCTCTTGCAGCCAGGTTCATTGCCAGAGGGGACCAAAGGATAGGAGCTTTGGGCTGGGCTTGGAGGCAAGATCCCCACGCGCTAGGGGCTGCGGGGAAGAGAATGTAGCTGCGGTTGTCTGAAAAAGCGAGCAAAGGAGGATAAAGGCTGGGTTTGTTGGCCAGCTGGAGGAGGGAGCTGATTCCTCACTGCTAAATAAGTGATAAAAGACAAAGCAAGGTTGTCTGCGTAAGGCTTTGAAAGAAAGACAAGCAGTTTATGTTTGATCTGATATAGAGAATTCAGTAAAGAGATACTTGGAGAGGAGTGCAGAGATGGTCAAAGCGATGAGCTCAGAAAAAGACCTCTGCAACAGCATTTGATAGAGATACTTGAAGCAGGATAGGCACGAAGAGATAAAAGGTCTCTACAACAGAAGTGATACAAGCTAGAGAGAACTTTAGCTGGAGGCATAATGCAGCCTTCCCTAGCTTTTCAGGTTATGTAGGAGAAATCTGCAAGATTTAGACCTAGGCTGTGTGAGAAAGGTCAAAGCTGTGCCTTAACAAACCCAAGTGACAGAGGGTGACACTGAAAGCGGAGAATGCAGAGGCTGGGAGAGCTCTGAGAGAGGCCACCAGCCCTGCCTGGGCCTGATGCTGGCAGATTGGTGGCCACAAGATACCAGAGTTGGGCCAAACCAGCGCTGCAGACGGCAGGATTGGAGTCCTCAAAACTGAGCTGGTTCGGGTAAGGTGGTGCAGAGGGGAGCTGGAAAGGGGGCTATCTAGGACGCTCACAGTAAACTGAAGGATGAGCAGAGCACTGCAAGCACCTCTTTGGTGTCCCTTGAGACGCTTGAACCCTGGTTTGCAGGAAAGTGCTGGGTTTTTTCCTATCCGTCTAAATTTTGCCTCCTCTCCCATGAGAAGAGCCACTGGACTGAAGGTATGGAGATCCTTTAATGTAAGTTATTGATAATAGGCTGGGCTTTCAGCTGGAGAGCAAGGAAGCAAAAAGAGCTGTATACTACCAAGCCATCTGAAAATGCCCATTTGGTTTCATTTTTACTCCCAGGAGGAAAGATTTTGAACTTTCCATGAGTTACAGTTAACATGTATGTTCCTGCGTGTCTATTATTGCTCTCAGAAACGCAATCATTTTTCCGCTATCGCTGGTCACCCATCAGTCCTAAATTTAGGAAGGCAAATACAGAGCCGCTGGGCGACATTAATTACACACGAGTAAATTAGATTGCAGTAACGAATTTTCCCGTGGTTACCAAAGCTTCGAGGGGAGCAGCAGGACGCTATCGCCAACGTCCCCGTTCTCACACTTCCTGCCTCAAACGGATTCACCGCTCGGCTCAGCGGCGCCTCCCGGGAGCTCCGCGCGCCGCCGGCCGCGGAGGCTCCGCATTAGCCTGGGCCACTGCTCTGCTGAAACGCTGCAGTTCCTGCCTTGCTGCTTGATAGGGCAGAAAATCATTATTTCTCACTTGCCAAAACCGGAGCATCCGCAGCGATATAACAGTGCGGGAGATGTTGTAGAGTATCTACTGATAAGGAGTGCTGCATACTTAATGCAAAGGATATTTTCAGTGTAACTGTGTAATTGGGAAATTAAATTGTCTGAATGTTGTCATACATGCTAATTATCCTGAATCCACAGAGAGGAAAATCTGCATCTTGCATGTAGCATATCCAGTGGGAAGATGATGACATTTTAAATTCATACTTGCAATCTTTGGTGCACAAAGGTGAAAATATTTTAAGTATGTGTATTTCAGTTGGAATGCATGTGGAAAGAAAACAGTGTAATTGTTTGTGTTCTTTTCCCTCCAAACTTGCAATGCCAGCCAGATCGGGCAAATGCTAACTTGTAAATCAGGTTTACTAGCATCTCTTTGCATAAAAGTTCTGTGCTAAAAAAGACTCTCTTCTATAGGTATCATAATAAACATCAATTTGCTGCGTCTGTCAGTTTGCCTGTTCTTACTTACAGTTGCTTGCAGTTATCTGTATTTTGCTGTTGTGCAAAGCAAATATTTTGGCTAAAATGTGTTGAAATGCTGTTTTAACTGAGCCATTCATTTGCAACAAATGAAGCATAAAGAATACATTTTGGATGCTCCATTTAAGAGGGGTGATCATCATTTCTTCCTTACATAAATCCTGTTCACTAACTTACCTGTGCAATGAATAGCATGGAAAATACATCTACCCATGTATTGTTCTTATGACACAAGTATGGTATTAAACCTGTACTTTTGATAGGCTTTTTTTATTTTTATTAACTGAAAAGTAAATGGAAGGAATATTCACAATTCAGTTTCTTCCAACAAGGATCTTCATATCTCCTGGCTTGACTTTTGTAGCTCTAAGGAGTTGATGGCATCTATACAATCTGCCTCATTATGTTGTGCACAGCTTCCAAACTTCCCTGGAAGAGATGTACTTTTATGACACCCATTTGGTTATTCTGATGTTGGCATGATTGCTCATACGCTCAAAGTTAAGTACATATCCTGTAAAAGCTTGAGGTATCAAGGTTTTAGATCATCTCTCTGACCTCTTTGGCACATCTTGATCGTCAACAGCATTTTCTTGGAAGAGATTTAATGTAACAAAATTAAATGATTCAAAAAGTTCTTCCAGCTGTGTGTACACGGCTGCATTTTTTGTATCATGATTTGTGCCATAGTTTCTGATTAACATATAAAAATCTGTAATCTTCTGATAACTGCTTACTAACTATGTTTATAAATATGCTGGGAATTATTCTGACTAGCTGTAGGGAATGGACACAGCACTTATTCGTACAGTGTGTTTAATTATTCAGGTTGCAGGCTTTTATGGGCTAAGACTTGCTCTGAGGTGCTGTCATAGCACAGATGATAACAATTAGTATCTGGGCAGATGGTGAAACAGAACCAGTATCACCAACTGCAGCAATCAGAGGCTGCAATATCTGCTGGGACGTGGCCACTGCAGCTCCTCGGCAGTGCAGGACTTTTTGTGTTTTGTTTTTTTGAAAATCCCAGCGATGGGGGCTAGCAGAGTGTAAGACCCTCCTGTAAAGGGGCCAAGGCAGCACTCAGATTGTTAGAATTAGAGACAAAATGTCCTGACTACTTGGGGATCCTCCTCTACCATTGAGGAGCTGGGGCTTAAGGAGGTTTAAATCTCAACTTGGGCAGTGCAGCCTGGGAGTTTTCCCTCTTTCCACAGCAATATCCAAAGCCACCCAAGAATTCCTCCTACCTGCCAAGGGTTATTAGCAGGAATAGCTACAGAGCACTATGATTTTTGATGTTTGTTGGGACCGTCCATCTATCCACTCTCTCAAAAATTGGTCCACGATGGCAAGGAGGAATTTGTCTGTGGTGCCATGAAGCAGGTGACAACATGAAGGACAAGCCCTTGGTGGCATCTTGATCCCTGCAGGACTTTGCTTCCTTGGTAGGATTGGCCTGTGCTGCTGACGCAGCTGTGCCTGGGTCTCTGCTGCAGCGAGAGGGTCTGCAAACCCAATAAACTGACTGCAATGTGCATGTTCCTGCAGCAAGCCCACAGGCAGGTGTGCTAAAGGATTCTCCTGCAATAGCCAAGTTTTAATATATTCTAGATTTGGTACAAATCTGTACACTCTTGCATTGAGCACAAAAGGAAAGACTCTAAAAGGATTAAACTGTGTTTGACATAGAGCAGTGTTCTCCATTTGCCCTGCTGTCAATCTGTTTAAAACACCACCCGCTCTGATGGAGACTGTGAAGATCATGTCCCTGATGTGCTGCTCTCAGAAGGGTTGAGCTGGGAGTTGAAGATAAAATGGCAGCAGGAGCTCTAAAACCTTGACCCCTTGAAGCGAAGACCAAAACTTTTAGATCAAGAGGGGTCAGTCTTTATCTTTGATCCAACAGTGCACAGGTGACCCATGAGGATCCTTCATCCTTCATTGCTTTCAGCTGCAAAAATGGAATTAATGGTGAAGAAAACAGCATCTCCTGGTAGTGCAATGGAGACACCCAAGGTAATCTCAGTGCTCAATGCACCTGGGGACAGAGTTTGTTCGTGTTGTTCTGTAGCAATGGAGCTTGAGTATCATCCCAAACCCCCAGACAGTGCACATTCAGGCTTGGGAACAGCTCAGTCTTCCACAACTCTAATCCGGTGCCCTAAACTTCTGTGTGCACTTGCTAGAGCATTTGGCAGCAATAACCCCAACCCAGGCTAGTGAAATTCTGCATTGGCCAAGAGTTTTCAGTTTAGCAAGCGATGCAGTCTTGCCCTAATCTGTAAGATTTTGAGTATTTTTTGCATGCTACTCTGAGCGCTGTACTTCTCTGCTGCCTTTGTATTCCTCCCAAGGATCACTCTGATCTGCCCATAGTCATGTCAACTGCCAAGTGAAATGACCCCTAATAAGAGATTTTGAAGCTACTTAGCAGGAAATTACTACATGTGATGTTGCTAAGCAATGTCAGACTATCAGTGAATGCCCAAGATAATGTTTCTCTACTGCAAAACCAGGAAGGTTGAGGGGGTTTTCAGTAGCTTCTTAATTTTGCACAGAGCTGAGCATTGTGGAAATAATGGGAAATAATGACACTTGTTCCACCAGGGCCAGTGCAGTAATTACTGAGTGGGAGAGGCAAAGCCCTCCCTGGAGAGGGGCAGCAGCTGCAGGAAGGACAAGAGGAGAGGGGACAGGGGAGGTAGGAGAAAGGAGACAGGCAAAAAAAGGTGGTGGGGGGGTCTGATCCAAAGGGAATGCCAATAGAGGGAAATGCACAGAAAAGGGAAACCCTCCCCCATCAAGAGCCCATGAGGCCACCGAACTGCTGAGCATTAAGGTGACAGGGGCACCTCTCCAAAATGAGATTAAATGGAGAAAACTAGAGCTGCTGGTGAGCCCATCACATAGCCCCCGTGCGAGCGAGGTCTTGTCCTTTGGAAATTACCCTCCCTTGCACCTGTTGAAGCAAATGATGGTTTCGCTGTGCTTTTTAAGAACTTGAACTTTGCTTTAGTAAGGAGAAAAGCTCTTGAGATACAAGAGCTCTTGGGCTATGAAGGTTACTGTGATGGGCTAGATGGAGCCCTGCAACACACTGCCTGGTACTGCAGGAAGCAACATCTTCATGTCTCTTTAAACAGTTTCTTCTGGACAGAGATTTCTTCTCTCCTCCTCTGCTGGGTTGCTCTAGTTCTGTCTGATATTTAATATCTCCAGAAGCAGCTATGCTTCAGTGCTGAATTAATTTATTTGTGCAGAAGGTGTCATATCAATGTCCATTATAATTTTGTCCCAGCAGCATCTAGAAGAAGCAATTTTTCATCTCTGCCAATTTTTCCATTTCCAAGAAATTTCTATTCTAATTTATCTTTTTTTCCCCTTAATTCTAGGAAGACAGTACCTTGCAGCCTGGTTTTCAAAACAACTTAGACATAATTTCCAAAGCTGTTGACCATGCTTATGTGCTGATAGGAAGTGGAGGATGCGGATGCTGATGTGAAGCACCTTTTCACCCTGGACTGGCAGGAGCTGGTGAGGCCGGGGTACCCCCCATTCGGTCTTTCGAAGCGAAAGCAGCTCTGCAGGCTCCTGAGCTGGGAGTTGAAGATAAAATGGCAGCAGGAGCTCTAAAACCTTGACTCCTTGAAGCGAAGACCAAAACTTTTAGATCAAGAGGGGTCAGTCTGCTGAGGCGCTGCAGAGGCTCGGGCTCCCGTCGTGCTGTTTGTGGCCACGAGCCACTGGCTGCCACACTGAAATGGGATGTCACTGGGTGTTTTGTTTCTACAGCACCTCTGTGAGCTTGGAGGATGGGCCTGGTATGTGCAGAAATTGAGAGGTTAATGCTTATAAAGGGGTACGATCAAACATGTTAGACTATGGCCAGGGACTCTGCGTATATGCACCAGAAAGGTGGTCCCAAGGCCAGGAACACGGTCCCCAAAGGACAAAAACGCTGCCTTTCAGCTCCAGGCCGTGCCAGGGCTGAGCCATGTCCTGCGCTGTGCTGTTGGTGATGGGGTTGTTTGCAACAGCTGCACTGCTCTGCCCACATCACGACACCTTCACACGGACACACTCCGAGCTCCTCTGGGAGCGCCCGTGCCCAGTAAGGGAAATCTCCTGCTTCATCCTCCTCTGGCGCTGGGAAGGGGCCCGGAGGGTGCCCGGGGGTGCGCAGGGCTCACGAGGGGCACCCGGGTGCAGGTCGGGGGATGCTCTGCCCCTTGCGCCCGGCGGCCCCGGCTGCGCCCTGCCTCGCCGTGCTGTTCAACACAGATCCACACGAGAGACGGGGCTCGTATCTAGGGCGAGCGCCCCGCCTTGCCGGGGCCCAGACACCGCCTCCCGCATTAGCATGCCTTCCTCCTCCTCCTCCTCCTCCTCCTCCCCCTGTGCCCGCCCGGCCGGGGCGGCTCGGCGCGGTGCGCGGCAGCAGCCGGGCGGGCAGCGAGCTCCGAGCGCCCGCGACAACTTCGCGGCTCCGCGGGGATGTGAACGCGCCCCGCGGCGCTCCGGCCCCGCAGACCCCGCCGGCAGCGCGGAGCAGCCACCCCCGGCCCCGGCAGCGCGGAGCCCCCCGTCGCCGGCGGCCGCAGCCCGGCGCGGGCAGCGCGGATGCGGCGCGGAGCCCGGCGGCCGTGCGGAGGGCAGCGCGGGGCCGTGGCCGGGCCGGGCCGGGGCCGGGGGCGGCGCGGGGCCGGCCGCGATGCTGAGCGCTGCCGCCGCCGGGCCCCGCGGCCGGGAGATGCTGCTCGTGCTCGCCCTGTGGCTGGCGTGGCAGGAGGCGGCGGCGGCGCCGACCCCCGCGGCCGAGGACATCACCCGCGGAGTTGTGAGTTACGGGCCCCCGCAGAGACCCCCGCGCGCGTCCCCGCAGAGACCCCCGCGCGCGTCCCCGCAGACACCCCGCGCGCGGCCGCCCGGGCCCCCCCGCTTCTTCCCCTTGCCCCCCCTTCCCTGCTGCGCGCCCCCGGGCCCGGCTTTGCCCCCGCCGGGCTCTGCGAGCCCCGAGCAAGGGCGCGGGGATGGGGAGTTCGGAGGCTCCGCACCGCGGGGCTGCCCTTGCCCGCGGGGGGCACCCAGCACCACTCCCCGCGCAGGTGCCCGTCCCCTCTGCAAGGTGATGGATGCGATCCAGGGGGGCTGGCATGGCCAGGGCAACCTCCCACCATCCTCTCTCAGAGAGGGGAGGCAGAGGCTTTTCTCCTGCAGCAGGAGAAGTTTATGGGGATCACGGCTCGCAGCGAAAAGCCGCCCGGCTGCGCCAAGCGCGGGCTTCCAGCGCCAGCGCGTGTCCGAGAGCCGGCGCGTGGCTGTGCCTCGGTCCTGGGGCTGCCGCCGCCGCCTTGGAGCAGCTCCAGGAGCTCCAGCGCTGGGCAGGCCGGCTCTGCCTCGCCAGGCGAGCAGCGCTTCCCTGGAGCGACGCGGAGCGCGGAGGCCGGGTGCCAGCGGGACCCGAGCCCCGGAGCAGAGAGGCTCCTTCACAAGCCCCTGTGCTCCGGCAAGGACAAATGACGCTTTTTGCACGCTGGTTTCGTAGAAAATGGGGAAAATCAGGTGCCTCTGCTTTATGGTTGTGGATTCGCTTTCCTCTGTAACCAAACGTTGGTGCTGAAATTAGTATTTAATACAAATGGCACATGAATTTGTATGTGCTTCCCCCATCAATTTGACTCCAACTTGAAGTCTCTGACCTTCCTTTGCTGTTGCGACTGCCTGTGCTGCACTCAGCTCTTACAGGTTAAATGCTGATGCTCGAGCGGGCTCGTTAGCTGCTGCTGACCTCTTCGGGTCATTAAGGCACCCGGCTCTGGGTTGGAGGGGGCTCAGGACGGTGCCGCAGGGCCGGGGGGTCCTCGCAGGAAGGGTGGCAGCTCCGGAGAAGTTCGATGCAGGTGACTGCAGAGAGAAGTTACCCTGGGACCAAACCTCGTTTATTCTGGGGAGGGTGGAGCAGGCGACCCGAAACGCGCGTCTCGGTGATCCCTGCCTTGCCGGGGTGCTCTTGCTACAGCCCATCTTCCCTTCGGCCTCCCCAGAGCTGCTGAATGAGGAAGGGGGATGATTATGAGGACACCTTGTGCTTATGCCCTGTAATGAGCAGCAGAAAGCAGAAAACGCCAGGTGTTTTTGGAGGTATTTATCAAGGGGGGGAAAAAAAATGTGCGAAGCGAGCATTTTAAGGAAGCTTGTTTGACATCCCCTTTACGAAAGAACTGAGAAATTGAAGATGTGCGATGCCTTTCCACCAAATATTTGGAAAAAAAAAAAGGGAGTATGAAACCATGGCAATAGAAAGCTCCGCTAACCTTTGAAAATCGCATCCAGCAATTCTCCGCAGGAAACGCAGCGCCGTCTCCCCACGGCTTTCCCATCCGAGGTGCCCCCCGGCCGCCGAGGCTGCGCGGGGCTCTGCGCCACGCGCTCCCGCGCTCGCTTTGCTTTGAACAAAACCGTGGTGCGGGGCCAAAGTAAAGTTCAGCAAGACGGGAGAGGGCAGTAATTCAAAGGCGGCTCTTGTTAGAGTGCTGCCCAAAGCAATATAATATTGAATGATACTCCAGCTTTCATTACCAGTGGAATATCTTGCCCAGTTTATAAATCTAGCTCCGTTATTAATGTTTTTATTATTCTCCATTAGCTGCTCCAACAAAGAGAGCATAAAATAGAGCAGATGGAATGAAGCTCGACCTGAGTGTTTTCCTTGAATTTTGGCACATTGGTTTTGAGATTTACTGCTTCCCATTTTGCACCGCTGCCTTTTCTACAATAAAACCCCCAAAGCGCCGCGCACGATGCTCAAGGCCGGGGTATGTGTATCGCTCACATATCGCATCTTCTTACGGCTGTTTGACTTAAGAGTCTCAGGGGTCCCGGCAGCGAAAACTTTATATACCTTGGTGGTAACCAAGTAATGAGAATTCTCACTTCACCAGGCTTTGAACCGGGGCCCGAGGGATATCTACCTTCAAACCTTGTTTTTCACAAGGGCTGGTGCGCTGGAATCTGTGCACTAAAGGTGCTGACCCAGAGAGCTGCTGTTTTAAGAGTGAGCTCGATGTTAAAAAGCATCTCTTGGCAGCAGGGTTGTGTTATTCTTTGCTACGGATACAGTGCTGCCTGTTGGGAAACGCTGGGTGTTGAGCGAAACCTGTGGCTGGTGGGTGGGTGAATGTCCAAAGGCTCCTGCGGCTGGAGAAGCCCCTCCATCACGTGGGGGTGGCCAGCAGTGGGGCAGTTGTGAGGCCGTAGCCGAGAATAGCCCTGTGGCTGGGGGACAAGGGACATGGCAGTGCCAGGAAAGTTTTAGTTGCTTTGCAAGACCGTTTGTACCAAAAACAAGCGTGTTCTTCTTACTGAGAGTACGATGGGAGGTGCTGGGAAAGTCTGGTGCTCTGCTCTTCCCTCCGCTTCCCAGGGGTTCCCAGCTGGGCGCTCGGGGCATTCCTGGTGCCTTGCGTGTTGCACAGACGCCTCTCTCCGCTCACAATGCCCGTCTCTGTTGTTCGCAGCCCTGTGGCTCCGAGGAGATGTGGGCATTTGCATTGGTTGCCCGGGGCCGTGGGCCGCCGTCCCCCCTCGCCCGCCATCCCAAGCGGCTCTTTGTGCGCGGGCAGGACCCTCGCCTTTGTAGCCGCTTCTCATTTGAATGAGAAGGATGCGCTGGCGGGGAGGGTGCTCCGCAGAGCCCTGCCAGATCGCACAGAGGTTCCTCTGTGCCCACGCTGAGGAGCGCAGGGCAAGGAGGAGCAGCAGCAGCTCCGCGTGTGCATGAGGGTTAAGGAACGGCCTGTGCCGGGGGCTGCTCAGGTGCCGCTGCCTTCCCGGGGGATCCCACAAGAGGCCCTAGCGCAGCCTCCTTTGCGCTCAGGATGCTCCTAGAGCAGCCCGGGGCTTCCCTCAATGGATGCACTTAAGTGTCTGGGACAGGGGATGGTGTCTCTAAGGCCTGTCTTATTTTCTGATCCGAAGCTTGTGACGATTAGTCCTTTTAAAGTGAAATCCTTGTATGGAGATAGGCTGCCTGATCTGGAAGAGCTAACAGGCTTGTAATCTTCTGTTGCCGCTAATGGGAAAATTAAAAAATCATAATCCCTGTTAGAGCTTCCCTTGGCCTTCTAAAATGGAAAGACTTTCGGGACAAAATGCTTGACAGATTCCCTAAACAACAGTATATTCAGGCTAAGTGTGCAGGCGAGAAGGGCTTTGCTTGGCCCCCCTGCCATGAAAACACTTCCTGCCCTGTTAATAAGGAGTCCTGGCCTTCCCAGCCTCATGAATCCCCTCCAAGACTGTTCAGCCACCATGCAGAAAAATATGCTGCTGGTTACATTTTAAGACACCTCTTAAAGCCAAAGTACAATGCAAACTAAATTGGCTTGACAAGAGGGTGGTTGGAAGCTTTTAAACATACAGGCTCCTGTGAAAGCATTTAATCTGGTATTAAAGCCCTGGCTGGTTTGAGCTGCTACTTCCCTTTCAGATTGGAGAGCCCCAGACCTCCAGATACAGTAGAGCAGTTTTGTCCTGTGCTTGGCTGCTTTGTAGGCCTAGCTGCGTGAGTTACTGCATGGTAGTTAAGCTAAATTACCCACTTTAATGAGCCTCTGCCTTTAGTAATGGTTGTGAGCCTGTGTGTGAAACCGCGTCGCCGGAGACTTTCCCATGTTCCAGGGGAAGGAATCCTGGGGGAATGGATGGCGTGAGCCCCCTCCTCAGCTTTGCTCTTTATCCTTGGAGCTGAGCTCCAGGGTTGCACTTGGCAGGCAGGGCTAATGTCACCAGTGACCCTAAAGACTGGTGGGATTTGCTGTAATGAAAATTGCTCTGCCTGCGTGCGTCTTTCCCTGATTTAGACAGCCTCCCTCCTGCGGTGCTTGGTTATTCTCTGTCAAATTGCACTTGCCAGTGGCTCTGCTTAAGATGCTGTGTTGTGTCCCCAGCCTTTGGCCAGACGCTGCTGTCCTGGTCCGGGCTCCAAGGGCCGTGCGTGACGCGGCAGCGGGACCGGGTGTTCTGCCCCGGTGGCTGCACCTCTCCCTGCCCAGCCCATGGCTCGAGGGACAGTGCTCTGAAACCAGGGGACTTCACAGACACCTCGGATACCCGCCGTGGCCTGCAAGTTCATTAGTTCTAGCGAGCGCTTGCTGTGACTCATCGCTATGACCGCTCACTAATTTCTAATTATTTACTCATTGGCAAAACTGCTGCCGGAATGGATTGCACGGCTCGGAGAAAGGTCACGCTCTCACTGAGGAAACCTTTATTCCTGCAGCGCCGCAAGAGCGGGCAGATACCCAGCTCGCATCTCGGGTTCCTAATTGGCTTCATGGAGGTGACGATGTGGGAGGGAAAAGACTTTCTCTTAAGCTGGGCCTATCTAGGATGTGTGCTGCTGATTAACAGTAAACCTGGGTCACCGTGTTGCCGCTCTTAAAAAACAGTATCCTATTTTAGAGCAGAGCTGAACTTGAAAGCCAAGGATTTGCGTTCAAAATAACCCAAGATCTGACAACAACAGTACTTCTTGAAATGCTTTCTTTAATCAAAATCGCTATAAATGGGTAGATTTGGGAGTTTCAGAAGCTCTTCCTGATGTGCGCGTGCATCTGTGTGTGCGTTCTTTGTCCCAGATTTTTATGAGGATTGTCTCTGATTTCTGGGTCAGAGAATTAAGAGATTGGATGCTACATTTAAAAAAAAATACATATATATGCAAAGTTAAATCCAGTGAAAAACAAAACAGACGTGCGGGGGCGAGGGGAAGAAACTGCGGATGTCAAACAGGACTGGGGAATTTTAGATGAACGCGATGAGAAACTGCCTTTGACAACAGGTTTGTTCAGAGAAAAGGCTGACATGGAGTAAATGCCAAAGTTCACTGAGAAATGTGGCCTTCAAATGAGACTCTGACAGTTTGATTAGCTTTGATGATTTGATAGAAAAGAACTTGATTAAATTTGAGGAATTTCCTGCATCAGAATAAACCATATGCACAGAAAATCATTCTTCCAAGAAATCTGGTGATGATCTACAGTTCCTGGCAAGAACAGTCCAAATAAGGTGATTTGGAAGGTATATTAGTATATTAGGATTTTTTTTTTTTGGTTTGTTTTGATTTGTTTTTTTTTAATATTTTTTTCAAGAAGGAGTTTCCTGATCGCTGACTGTCTGCAGACGGAGTTCTTCATATCAGGTGGCATATAATTTCATCCTGACAATATTGATCTTTTGAGTGAACAAAAGCAATTTTACTGGTGTCACAGGGTCCTTGCTTGAAGGTGATGGACACGTTTGGATTATATAGTCTTGACGTTTGACAGACCCCAGATGGCATCTCCTTGTGTTTAACTCCCAGCTGCTGAAGAATGCCCGACAGCCTGGGCTCTCCACTGTTACGTCCTCAGTTTACTTTACAGTTCAAGCGTGGCTTACACGACCACCTACCCTGGAGCCCAGGTGGGCTGCTTTGAGCCTGTCGTGAGCCCGGGAGCTGCTTGGGTCTGGTGGCTGCTGTTGGTGACTTCTTTCTGCTGGTGTTGGTGACTTCTTTCTGCAGGAGGCACCTGGGAAGGGAGCAGCTGATGGTGTCTGCACCACCATTGGGAGTCATCGATGCACGAAGCCGGTGGAATGGACTTCTGGAATGTGAGGATAGCTGGCTGTTTGGGGGCTGGAAAGCCTGTGCCTTCCATGTGCAATGGACTTGCTGACCAAAACGGGGAAGTGAAGAGATGGCTCGTCTTTCCTTAAGGATGCAGTGCAAAAGCTTCTCTCAACCAAAGCAAAAGTGGGAGATTAGAGATCTGGACAGGTTCATCCAAAGGTCTGAAATCCTCAGTGCAGTTTCTCTTCTGATTTGAGGAGCTTGCCTGCTCCATAGTGGAGATGTTTAATCTCTGTACAGCTACCAGAGTGACCCCTCCTCAAACTGCCCAACTCTGCATTTTTCACCTTTCTTCCCACCAAATTCCCCTTGCTGGAGATGGCAGATTATCAAGAGAGCAAAATGAATCATCGTAGGCTATTGCCAGCCTTTTGAGATCTCAATATCTGATGCTTTTTTGATGTTCACAGCAGAGATGAGAGCAGTATGGGTACTGAATGGGCAAATGAACCCTGGATGGGACCTCAGTGGGATAGAAACAGTAAAGACTAGTGTGTGAGGAAGGTGGTCTGCATGGGATCCTTTTTGAGAAGAGGCCTGGAAACACTAATGTGAAGAGGTGCACTTGATAAGCTGCTATAGTCACAGTACTCCAAGTTCAGGGCTATACTGATGGTTCTTGGACTTTATTTTTATGGATATTGGTAAACCGTCATAAATACTTGCTTTTCTCACTGAGATCTTGTCAAATGCAGAAGTAAAACTACCAGCATTCTGGCTGAAGTGCAGTTTGGGAAATTGCTTTTTGCATTTCCCTTGAAGTTTAAGCGAAGTTTGTGACTCTGTCCTAAACTGCTGGGCAGCTCTGCTGAGCTCGTTTGCAGCCACCCTGTGGGCAGAGCCTTCCTGAAGGTGTGTGATAAGCAAAATAACTTGGATGCCTGTTTGTCTGAAGTGTATAAGGGAAGAAAGTGCTTCTGTTGTTCTACAGTGGCTCCCAGAAAGTCAGTTGTAGACTCAGATACCAAAAAATGCATGAGGAGCAAAAAGATATTTTAACCACTACAGAAGTTCCAACCAAGGCTCCAGATCTAATTACCTGCAAACTCTGGAGCTGATGAATTCAGCCTCTGAGAAAGCTTGTCAGCTGCCATTTATCACTCTGTAAAAGAGAAACTAAACATTCTTCCCAGCTTTTCTTGACCTCACCATGTGCAGTCTCCTTTGGAGATATAGCAGCCACTGAATGTTTTTATGCCTTAGCCGGTGCTCAGCCCTAAACCGTGGGTGTCCCTTGCTGGAGGGAGAGCTCGTGCTGCTCTGAGAGCTGAAGTGAGCTGCAACGTGCTCGGCAAGGTCTTTTGTAAGGAGGCAGAAGCTGAGCACGGGGGGCTCCCGCTGCCGAGCCATGGGATTGTTACCACCCCGCTACGTGCGTTCGCTTTGTTCTTGTTCCCTCCTTAAGCTCTTAGTCCCTTTCCAGCACATTAGGTTCCAGAATGGCAGTCAACAAGGCCACTTGAGAAGCGTCTTTGCTGCTTTGATAAATTTTCTGCATTAAATTGGCTTTTATTTTTCTTGTTTGTTCTCCATTTTGCTGTTACTCTGCAAATTCCCCACTGCTCTGTAGCAAACCATGCTGTCTCTGCCTTTGCGTCCTTCATGTCAGAGATGCGTTTTTGTTCAAAAGCAAGAGGAAATTGGGTTCACAAAAGGAAAATCCCTTATGGACACGCTTGTGAAATGGCAACATGTTTTTATGTAAAAACACCGCTAAAGACAGTTAGGTGGTTTGGGATTTTTTTTTTTTTTGCCAAATTTTGTTTATGCTACAGAAACATATCCTCTAGGCCTGATCAATGTGAAATGAGGAATAATCTTTATTGCCTTAGCCAGCGCTAAAATGTACAGCAATCCAGTTCTTCCTCCGGGGCTGGATGCATGTCATTTTCCATGACAGAATGACAGTGCTGTCACACAATCTGTTGCTATTCTGGCGATCCGAGGACACCTCGTACGTTGGTATGATGTAGGCAGTTGGTGTCCAGAAAAATCAGGATAATCTGGAGGAAAACAGCCACCCTCTGCCAGGTCCCATATAGGCTATGAAAGGGACAGCACTGATTTGAATAGTCTTCTAAAAGACCACTTAGATTAAAAAACTTCCCCGAAAAAGATATTAAATTTGTTTTATGTGCTTGAAAGCCCGAGGATGATGTTTCTGAACAGCCTGGCCCCGAGAGGCTGCAAGTAGTTGCTGAGCAAGCAGCTGCATTGCTCTCTGCAGGGTAGCATGGCCTCAAGAGACCAAGTCTCTAGTCTTTAAAGACTTCTCCTCACAAAGCCTCCAGCTGGATCTGAGTTTGGACCTCCAAGCCAGTGTCCTGTGAGTCCATGACAGTGCCAGCACAGCTGTACCCGTCCAGTGCCCCCAGCTTGGTGGTGGCCCTCGTGGTGACCCCTCCTTTGACCATCGTTGCAGCATCTTGGAGTTAGGCACCCTTAAAGGTGCCTAAAATAAGACCCCAAATAAGACTCTGTTTCTAGGTCAGTACCTTTCAGCGTTACATGTTTTGGCTCTTAAGGGCTTCTTTGCTCCCCACTTCGCTGCGTAGGGTCACCTAATGGATTAAGAAGTGATTTATGTGCTGGGAGTTGCCGTGCGCACGTGAACACTGCCGTGTGTGGCAGGTGGCTGTAGGCCCGCAGCGCGTCCCAGGCCCTGCCACACCACGTCCTGCTCATGGTGCCTGAAGCCTCCAGTGTTGGGGCAGCTCTGAGGGAAAACCGTGGCACCCGCTGAGCTCGCATGTAAGAAGGAGCGCGTCCCTGCGTCTGGGAGCAAGATTTGCTCAAAGTGCTGCCTAGAGATGTGGTGCAGGAGCACGAGGCTGAACCGCGTCCTGGCGGGGCACTGGGCCCTTCCTGGCAATGGCGGCGTGTGGTCAAGGCCCAGGCGTGTGGAGGCTGCGTGGCCTGGTGGGCACTAGCCCGCCTTCGCCATCAGCGTTGTGCTGGTGCCCTCCTGTGGAAACCAGGAAAACAGAAGTTGTATCCAAACCCCGGCAATATTGGTGGAGGCCAAAGATTACAGGGGCGCAAAGAATGATCCCAGGAGCAGGAAGGGCACTTGGCGCAGCAGCAACGTTATGTTGAATTCATCTGGAGTACTTGGCGTGACTCGGTTTGTGTCTCTGCTGCATCATTCCTGTCTGTACGACCCCAGAGAATCAATTTTGCTTGTCTGTTTAAGGTCATCTGCTTTTTTTATTGCCCTAGGGATCATCTGGCATCATCTTAGACCCTTGGGTTATCCACTCCCTGCTGTATCTGAACCCTCCAAGTCTTGAAATCATTTCCTTCTGGTGAGATGGTGTTGTATTCCTCATGTTACATGCAGGAAATTTGGTCTTGAGCCCTGTTTGAACAAGTGTGAGGAACTGAGCCCTTCCTTGTGAACTCAGAGAGGCCTGGGTTTTATATAGAGCCAACAGATACAACTGCAGAAATTTAATTAAGTTGCAAAACCTTTTAAATAGAATTTCTGGAAAAATTGCCCGTTTTGCTGTTCAAGTGGGTAGGATGCCTGGGCAGCCTCCTTCAGGACTGTCAGAAAATAACAGATGTTTCTTTGCCCAGACTGTTGCTAGCACCATGGAGGAAATCAGTCTGGCACTCTGTCCTCCTCCAAGATAGCCTTGAACCCTAAAGAGAAAACTAATTGTCAGCCAACTTGCCCAAAAGTCTAGGAATACTCCAAGGAGCTGGAAGTTGCTTGAATTGCATCTGGGAGAGCAGCACATCGTGATGAACCATAAGGGCCATCATCATCATAATCTGCAGGTGAGAGGCCAGGCCCAGGGCTGTGGGAGCCCTCAGCAGAGTGAGGTGCACAGGAGGTCTCCTCCACTTGCAAAATGTGGCCAGCAGTGTGACCTTGCATAGAGGAGTGACCATCTGCAGCTGTGGCAGCCTGGAAAAATAATAGTAAAGTGGCAGGTGAACTAAAATATGCACCCAGTTGTTTCCTCCATAAGGATGAAAGGCAAAATGAAAAGGCAGATGAATTGCTCTGTTGAGATCATTAAGATACCTGCATTTTTCAAGGTCTCCACTTCATCCTAGAAGAGGAACCTCATTTGTGACAGGCCAGCACACCGCAGGAACAAAATTGGTTTCTTCTGAGATTGTATCATCGAAATCCGGATGGGATGTTCTCAAGCTATCCAAAAAGTGGGTTAACAAAAATGGACCTTCTCTTGGAATTGCACAGAAATAGGGTAGTTATATTAATAGATCATTGTCAGATGCCAGACAACGTTTTTGTCTCCCTTGGGCCAATATAATAGAGCAGCAATTTCTACTTGCTTATGGAGCCCTTTTTCACCATTTCATTCTAGATACGATTTCTTAAAAAGACTTCACTGAAAGGCACAAGTCTTACAGCAAACATAAAAGAAAACAAGGTGCATTTTAGTGATGGATTAGTTTATTCCCAAAGAGTATTATTATTATTAATGTCTGAGATCCTGGTGTTTATTAGCAGGTGAATTTTGCTTTACCTATGCCAAAGTGTGTTGGGGGTGAGAGCTGAATCCAGCCCCTGGTTCTGCCACAGGACTAATAGTGCTGGAAAAGGAGCAAAACTTCCACTCTGAACATCACCCAGGCAGTGAAAGAAGTTTCAGCCTGGTAATGGGCTGAGCACCTCTTATCTGCATGTTGGGAGCCAATGAACAGGGAGTGCCACAAAGCCCCTTGGGCCTAATCTTTATAGGTCTGGGCAAAAAAAACCCCTCCAAACAGTTGTCTGCAGCCAGCTGGGGTGGAAATGCATCAGTCCTGAGACCAAAAGCTGGCATGGAGAGAAATCACACTCATAGATTTCCTTACCTTAAAGGGGCATAAGGGCTCATTAGAGCAAATAAGGGAGATTCTGTTCTTCATTAGAAAGCATAAAAGAAATTAGTTGTTTCCACAGCATCAAAACAGCTGAATCAAACTCAGTGTTCTTCATCTCTTTGGGCATGACTTGCTGGCGTCCAGTGCTGCAGAGAGGCAGTGGGAGCAAGAACTAACCTTTGGAAGAGCAGAGACTGAAGCAGCTGCAAACAAATCCTTTAAGGACTCTCCTGACATAAATAAACATGGAAAATAAATGATGTCCCCGGCACTCTGCCCTCAACTGATGGGAAACAAGCTGCATTAACATAGTAGTTCAATAACCTGGAAGAGCTTCAAAAGAGAACTGCTTGCAAGTCCCATGAGCTAATGGGAGCAGGGGAAGGGAAAGAGTTGTTTGTAACCATACAAAACAAGATTATAAAATGTGACAGAGCACTTAACAATGGAGTGAGAAAGTACTTGAAAATCGAATTATGAGTGATGGAATTTTTCATATGAAGATGAGCAGGAAGAAGTGTCTGTGTTGGTGATGGTGGATGTGCAGGGCTCGTGTGCTGCTGAAGGCCAGGGAAGGACCCCGGGATTCCAGCTGTGACCTCGAAGAGTTGGTTATATCCGTCACAGAGGTAGCAAGTGCTTTCTGCAGGGGAATACACTAATGATTAACATGAAGGTACATACAATCTCTTGGGAGTCTTCAAGATGTAAATTCCGTCCCTAAAGGTGCAGAAATAGGTGCCCAGCATATTAAGCAGGCTGTCTTTTTTTGTCTTTATTGTATTCAAGGTTTTTAGGAGTCATCTCTGCCTTCTGGGCGCAGGGAACTGATACAGATGCAAGATTCATTATAACCTGATGGAGATCACTGTGCTAAACTGGCTGGGGGAGCTCCGGGCTGGGAAACGTGTCTGGGAGACCCGCTGCTTCCCTGGCACGGTCTGTGTTTCACAGGGTAACGCTCGCCTTGCGCAGCGGTGGCTCAGCAGCAGAGAGGGGTGACGACATCGTGTCCTGTCCCCAGAGGTGCCCGGGTGGCTCTGGCTGCCTTCATCCCAGCAGAGAAATTCTGGCAGGTAGTTAGCAACTGGCAATATCCACAACTGCCCGTTAAACGCAGCTCTTCAACTAATCGCCAGGTTAACACGCAGATCATGGAGTTCAGAGGTTCCATGATTCCGTAGCCAGTCCTGGGGTAGAGACAGGAGGAGATGGGGAAGCAGCAGTGAATGTTTTGGCTCCATAAAGTGTTCATTTTCAGCCACGGTGCTGCAGTGTCCAGGCACCAAATAACACCAGTGTGGGGTGGTTGGGTTCAGAGGTGCTTGAGTGAATGTTTAACGCCTGGGGAAGGAAGCCCTTTTCCACGTGGGAAGGTTCAAGCTGTGTCAGGCACACCCCTGAAATGACTTCTGCCCTTCCACAAATGCAGGCACCTTTCCTCTCGCAGTGAAAACAGCGAGAATTTTATTTTTCTGAGTGGGAATTTGTCGTGTTGTGGAGCAGAGATCCATGAGAATGAGAAGCTCGTTTTCATTATAGGAACCTCCCCGGGCTTTCACGGGTTTTGTCTCACTCCCACAGTCTGCTGGAGCCGTTTAGAAGTGACAAACCGCTTCTCATCTGGCAGAGGCAGAACCTGGCACTCGCTGGGGTGAGAGGGGAGTTTTTGCCTGTAGGTTTTTCCCTCGTTCTCTGCCTGTGCTGGAGATGGTGTCGGGGAAGTGCTGCGCATCAGCGCGCCGGGCGCCGCTGCCAGTGCCGGGAGATGTGTCTTGCTCCTGCAGCCTCCCCTCCGTGACCTTATGCAGTCAATCTCCCGCCCACGTTGTCCTATTTTACAGATGGGAAAATGTTGCTTCCTTCCTTCTGTGAAGTCCTTTGACAGTGACAAATGGGAAGTGCTGTGCCAGTGTGATTTGTAACGCAAACTCCCAAAGCCCCCGGCGCAACGGGTGGCCGCGGTGCCGTTCGTCATGCAGGCTGGGGCAAGATGTGTTCCTCACCCTGCGTTGCTGTTCTCCACTCTCCTCCCAAGCAGGCAGGACATACGTCTGCGCTGCCGCAGCGCGCGCTCCGAGCGGCTGCACTGTGTCCCCAGCAGACACGGCTGTGTGTTGTGTGCCAGGCTCCTGCTTTCCTCCAGTGCTGAGCGCTCCGGGCTGCAGGCAGGACTGTACGGTGGGACAAACCTGCGTGGTGACCTGCCAAGGGGATGCAGAGCCACGTATCACCCAGGTGCCTTGCAGAAAGCCTTGGAAGGTGGTAGGAAGCCATTGGAAGGTAGTGTTGGAGCTGGAGGCAGCTGTGTCACTGGGCAAGCGCTATGGGGTGCAATGGAAGGGAGCGGATGGCCGCGGCGTGTGCGTAATGCATGAGATGTGGCAGCGTCCCCGGGCTCCTGCTGCAGACCCCGGCTCCCCTAAGCTGGTCAAACAGGAACGGTGATTCCTCCTTGGACAGTGAAAGTGGAAGGAGGGGAACGGGGGCTGCTTCTCCACCAGCTGTCGTGATCGGCTGCCCTGGCTCCTCGTGGCATCGAATGCCCCAGACTTCACTACCAGCCCATCCTGCCCTTAATCCTGTCTCCTTCCTGCTTCCCGCTGCTTTAGCCTGTCTCTTGCTCTGGCCTTTAATTAGCCAGGACAGGGTGTTACCGCGGGTATTCAGCACTCCCTGAGAGCTAGTCTGCGCTGAACGGCCGTGATGGATCGGAGGGCTTACCACCGCCTTTGTTTAAACGCTGCCATTCTCCGGATTCTCCAGAAAATTCCCCGTGTTCATTAAATGACCTGTCTGTTAAGGCCCAGATGGCTGTTTTCCCCTCAGCTTTAGAACGTGCCTGCCTCGTTTTCTTGGTGCACTGCCAGCACGGGGCAGCCGGGGCACAGCAGTGGGCACAGGAGCAGCGTGGAAGGTGAGAGCTGGCAGCTCCCGACAGGCTCCCTGTTTTGGAGCAGCTTCCATGAGATTTAGGCTGCCTCGTGACGTTGCTGTGTCAGGATATTCTTCCTTGCTACCAGATGGGCCAAGGCACTTTAGCAGCAGCTTTCTGTTTCTGTACTGGGTCACAATAATTCCCCCTGCAATTGCGAGAGTGGGGAGAGAAGGGGGAGACTCTCCAGAGCCCCGCGGCTGCCTGGTGTTGAGCTGAGCTATTCAAAGGGAAAAGAGCCAGATTCAAAATTGCCACAGCACTCAAGAATGGCATTTTATTATCAATGTAGGCCTAAGTAATTGTATGTGGTGGCTTTTAACATTCAGCTCTATTTGGGAGAAACTGCTCTTTGGAAGAAGGGACGGTCAGTTAAGGCACCGCTCGGTCAGGCCGGCTGACAGCAATTCACTGCTGCAAAGGTTGTGCAGGCAAAGCAGGGTGGATTTGCTCAATTGTGCATTTTGCAGCTCTTTCTTCTCTCCACCCAAAGCTGCTTTTACAGGAGAGATTCCTGCAGAAAAGCAAAGCTCCAAAAGTTTATTTGGTGACTCAACCGATCTGTGTCTGTTTTGATATCTTAACTGTAGAAGGAAGCTCAGGACACTGCAAGAAATCACATTTAACTTAATTCCTTTACTGATAGCATCACAAAAAAGATAAGTGGCCTCTTCATTGAGGGGGTGGGAGTCTTTTATGGAATTAGCTTCTTGCTAATTTTTACTGCGTGAGAGGACAGCGCTGTTAATGGCATCGCGGGGCTGAGCCTCCTGGTTCTGTGTTTTCTGAGGGAGTCCTGGTGTGTGTCCTGGGTGTGTGTTGCCATTTTCCATAGGTGGACAAGTCTGGAGCTTGAGGAGCGAGGGACATCTGTACTGCAATGCCAGCTCCTGGTCCTGGTGGGATCAGCCATCGAGGTGCTGGACACCATCTCCCAAAAGCCACCAAAATTAATGGTTCCCTTCTATCCACAGCTCCTTTCCTTGCATAGGGCACCATTAACACACACACACACATCCCAAGGAAGGTTTGCATACCATGCATATACTCCAGTGTTTGTCTGAGCCAGTGCAAACTGTTATACTTGTAATTTTTTTGTAAGAAAGGAGGAATCTTCAGGCTTATTTATGTGCCTAATGATTTGCATTAATCACAATTCCTCCCCCACGACCACCAGCTCCATGGGGCCAGAAATGCAAATATCTCTAAGTCAAGAAATAATTAATTACCTTTTCCCCTCTCTGTCCCATGGGTCTTCACAGTCAGACTTTCTCCCATCTCACTGCCAGTCGTGTTTCTTCCACAGATGCTTAAGCTTCATCCCTGAAGATGAACTTCTGTGCTCGGAAGCTTATCATGATTTGTTTTGTTTTGGAGGTTGTTTTATGTTTTCTTTCTGCTTCTGGATATTGATAAGTCAAGCATTACCTGCTGAGGAATTCCAGCACAGGAAGGTACAGATCTGTTCAGGGGTACTCGAGGTGCTTAGGGACGTGGCTTAGCAGGCATGGTGCTGAAGGGCTTATGGCTGGACTCAATGATCCTGAAGTATTTCCAACCATCAGTACCATCAGTATGAGTATGAGATCATACCATCAGTATGATCCTGATGGTATTTCCAACCATAATGGTTCTATGACCGCTGCTGCATGAGGGTCTGCAGAGCCGGGCTGCTATAGGTACAGTTGGGGAAGGTGTTTCTGGAGGCTGCATTTTTGGATGTTGGTCTCACCTTGTGCCCTTTCGTCCCAGTCTCCAGAGCATTTCTGCTTTGCCTTCTTCATGATGTCCTCACTGACTTCCCGGAAAGGGCTCTTGACTGTAACTTTTTATCGCTAGCTGATGGGTGCACTTAATTTAATTCCGTGCCCATGATTCCAAGGCAATTGCGAGGCAAAAGGCTCTCATTAGAGCGCTTGGCCGCAGCATGGGCCAGGCTTGGCCACGCCGCGTTGTCCGTCTCCCTGCTGAGGTAGCTGCTTATTCAGGAGCTTGTCAGAGCTCCGGGGGCGCCTGGTCTCATGACAGCGCTGAAAAATAATTGCCAGGCTTTTTACTATCGACCTGTTAATGAGGCGGACTCCAAATACAAGTACGTTCATCCCCGACAGTCCCGATTCTGCACTTGCTGCCTGCCGGGATCAGATCTTTAAGATATTAGTTTTGGCCTATAAATCCCTAAGGGGTTTGCGAGCTGCAGGCTGCTGCCCCGGGCTGTAGCTTTGCAGCTGGAGGCAGCAGAGGTGCATGCAGGCAGGTTGGTTTGGGCTCACTGTGAGTCAGCTACAATGCTGCTGCGGTTGAGTTATGGGGGATATTAATTGTGAAGTACTAAATTATGTTAAAAGTGTCTGAGTGCATGCTCCTGTGCAACTATTTGTATAAATCCACCTAAAGGCCCCCAGGGCAAACTCGTATATATTCCACCTATGCTCCTGTGAAGGCTGCAGAATACTTTTCTCTTGGTAAGCGACCTCTTGGGTTTTTTTTCCCTTGAACTGGGCACATTTTTGCCCTTATAAAAGCAAGTAGTTTGGCTTGGTTGTGCCTGTGATGTGGGCAGCCCGCAGCTACTTTCTGCAGGATCTCGGCAGCTGGGCGATTTTGCTGTTATGCAAAATTTACCACTGCCCAAACAAAATCTGGTTTCCTTCCTGTAGCCATAAGGCTGGTGACTGATAGCTTTCTCCTCTTCTGCTGTATGTAGGAGGCAAATTGATTTCCTGGGAGGATATTTCTATCCAGGGTTTGCCTGTGGCTCAGCATCGTACTCCCCAAACCCATCCAGAAGAGTCTGTCGTTGGGTTTGGTGTGTTTTGCATTGGGTGGCTTTCAAGATAGTCCTTTAAGTGCTCAGACCATTGCCTTTCTATCTGTTACAACAGCAGTCAATTCCTCAGATGAAATGCTTTATAGAAAAACTGGTGACTGCTTTCTAAAAATGGACATTTTGGGGTGACATGAGCCAGGGGAGCGGGCATGCACTGCCATGCTTCCCAGGCAGCCTCACCAGCCCGTAGCAGAGGGCTTGGGGCAGAGTTTTAGCTGCAGACGTGTCCGTGCGTTGCCTCCTCGATGCTCAGACGTGCTGGGGCTGCCGTCGGGCCAGGGGCCGTCGCTCAGCTCCACTGCAGCAGCAGCAGTGTCAGCTCTGCGTTACCCAACCAGCAGCGGGGACCTGCCGTTCCGATAGGTGAGCAGGGAAACAGCTAACGACCGCTGCCGTTTGACAAATGTTTCCTGACACCGCCTGGGAGGTCATCTCATTTCCCCCGGAGCAATTTGTCTTCCCTTCCGCAGAGCTTTTGCATTCAGGCTGCATCTCGGCTCCGGTGGAGCCGCGGGCTCCCGGGAGCTGCTGCCTCCAGCTGGCGGTCCCCGTTGCGGGGTCTGGAGGGAAAGGCAAGGCTGAACTCAGCTCCTCTCTGTCCCCTGTGCTCTGAACGCGGGCAGCTGGGACAGGCTGGCATTGGGACCGGTGTCCTCCTGCTGAGAGGGTGCAAACAAGCTGAGGGCTTTGGAGAAGCACCTAAGGGCTGATGGGGCTCAAGAGGAAACCACTGACCCACGGAGGCAGCAGGGCAGTGCTCCTGGGTCTGTGCAGGGCCGTGCTGGTGGAACCAGCCTCTTGGTCACTGCCAGGAGCCTTCATCCCTCTTTCTCCTTCTCTTGCCTCCTCACTGGCCACACTTTATTGGTGGCCGATCCTGCAGCCCCTGGAGCTGACGAGGGCTTCCCACGTGCTCTCCTTTCCCAACGCCGCAGCGTGGCCCAGGAGCAGCTGAAGTGCAAGGCCAGGCCGAGCCGGCACCTCGCCAGTTCCTCGAGCCCTGCGAGGGAGCCACAGCAGCACCATGCGGTGCCCGACAGCCGTCCCCAAGGCTGGGCTCCCCGTCAGGGACCCCCGGCCCAGCCCGGCACGCAGCAAAATCCCCCCTCTGATTTGATTAGAGCAGCCCAGGCACTGCACAGCGGCGCTTCGATGGAGAATTAGCTTTCTGAGCACTGCTGTCGAGAATAACTGGTCTGTCACTACGCGTTTGCCAATGCTTTGAGTCGAATTGAATGTGACAGCTGAGGAATTTGCATAGACGCAAAATCCTGACCCAGAGAGCAGCTCCCTCCCTAGAAACACCCCAGTGAAACTTTGTTTGTGCTGTTGATCCCTTCCTCCCTGAAAATGATCCCGCTGGAGCCCGGACGGATGGACGCGTGCAACATTCCAGGCGACCTGGAAAAGGCATTTGCTCAGCAGAGCCGTGTTTTTCAGTCTCCCCTTAATATTGGATGCGTGTTGAGCACAGGATTGAAATTACTGCGAGCTCCAGGCAGTTTTGTCTGGGAATCAATATTTTTTTTGGCTGGTGCTAACTCAAATACTAACTTGAGCCATTTAAGACAGAAGAAAACAACCAAAAACAAAATAGTCTCCATGCAACCAAATAAACAAGACCTCTAGAGCAAGATCAAGTAAGACAGAGAGTCTTGCATCTTAATGTGGGAAGAAATGCTGTTTCTTGGCTATGTTTCCCCTGCAGGAGAGCTAAGCCACAACACCAGTGAAGGTGGGCTTGGTTCCGAGGCCATGTTGTGTTAGCAGGTGTTGACACAAGTGGAAAGGAGCAGCAGGAATCCTTGGAGCAGAGCAAAGAGGCCTGAGTGTCCTTGAAAAGGCAACACGAGGAGCTGGGTGGCTGCGTTAGACATTTCAGCAAAGGGATGCAGCAGCAATGGGAAGGCTGGAAGCAGCCGGAGGATTTGGGATGTAGGAAGAGGGGGCGAAGGGCTGGATCAGTCACTGCTGGCACAGGAGATGCTGTAGGCAGCAAGGATGGCCCAAGGGTGGTCGATGGGTGCAGAGCCCTCAAGAGTCACTCGCGCTGTCTCTGGGCCCCACGGCTGAAGGATGAGTGCGGCAATGCCCAAGTCTTCAGGAAAAAATAGGAATTGAGAACTAAGTCTTGGAAAAGCTTAGCACTGTTCTGGAAAGAGTGCTGCCATTCAGGAAGCTGTTGTGTTTTGGAAACAGTTCATTTCATTATTTTCTTTCTCCTTGTTGTGCTATGAGATGGTTGGGTCTTGTCCAAATAGCTCCCATGCGGATGAGAGATGGGGGTCTGCATTTCAGGTTTCATAATCCGTGCGACTTGATTAATTCAGTCGTATGCTAGAACCTCATGAAATTGGCCAATTTTGCCGAGGTTTAAAATAGATTATATCCATCTCCTAATGTCAGTTTTGCAAATAACCACTTGGCGGCTTTTTAAAATGTTAAAGATAGGGATAGGCTTCATAGTGCCAAGGAGAAGGCATATTAAAAGAGATAATATGTCTTCTGTGTGAGCTCAAATGGGGAAATAGATGTTTGTAAAGCTCTTTAAAGCATGGTTATGTCAAGAGCGAGAGGATCACATTTGCTTTTCATTTGCATGCAAGGTGAAGAAAGGACACTTTTTTTTTTTTTTTTTCATTCTCCTCTGCTTACAATCTGCCACCATGCAAGGTGGTGATAATTGCTGCGAAACGTCCCCACTGGCTCCAGGTGTAATTTTGAGCCCCGAGTAGCTTTCGCTCTGAGAGAAATTCAAATAACTTGGCTTTGACACCTTGGCAACTCATCGTTGGAGCAAATAGCAAAGTGGAGAGTGGGTGCCAGCTGCAAAGCGCCATCGATCCCGGCTCCACGTGGCCCTGCAGAAGAGCAGCCCTTGCCCTTGCAGACACCTCGCTCGTTAGCTCACCTTTCTTTTGGTCATCAGTGGTAATTGGCTTTTGCACCTCTGGCTGAGAAGTGCTAGAGACATTTACGAGTTTTTTTATATTTATTTTGTTGTTTTCTTTCCTTGCTGGAACATTTTCTTTTGAACAAGAATACGCGTGGAGCTGTAGGATGAACTTGTGGTTCAGAGCAGGGCTGTGGTCCACGGCGCCTTGTCTCGTGGCTCGCAGCCTCTTCACACCTAGCAGCCTCGTGCACTGCTGGGGCCGTGGAGCAACCGCTTGTCAGCTGCCTTGGAGGAAAGTGGTGGTTTTGCAAGTGTCCCAGGTGGTGATTTTGAGGCAGGGTGGTGGGTACGGAGTGTGCAGGCAGGAGAGCGTGGTGGGACGTGTCCCTGGGACATGGTGGGCGTCCCATTCGCTGCTCGTCCCTTCGCAGCTCCTGGTTTCCCAGCTTATCTTGTTAAGCTTATCTAAGCTCTTGCTTAGAGCCTCTTGCAGGCTGTGACATTAACTTGGAATACACCTTTGCTCCTGATCTTAGTCAGAGCACCATGCCAGGGCCACGCTGCCTTCAGTGCAACGCGCAAAAAGGAACAGGGAGCCGTGTTATTCCACAACACCAGGGTGCACTGGCTTCCCTTTTACAGGGAGAGTATTCACCTCCGGTCACAGGTTTATCCGGAGCAGGTATTCACCCGCCTCACACTTGCCGTTTCCGTGACGTGGGGGGTTCCCTGCAGGGAAGCTCCCCGGGAGCTGAGCATCCGTTTGCTGCCGCTGCCCTCAGTGCACATCTGCGGTCAGAGCGCGGGGTCTCGGGAATTCCCTGCATCTCTCCCCTTTCAGAGTGATGCAAAAATAATCAGCTTAAGCAGGTCTTGCCTCAGTCATGGGGAAGCTAAAGGGTACTCTCTGATGGCCATCGCACTGATCCCATTTGATAGCTTAAAAGCACTGATTCAGCAATCAGCAAAATAAGCGCTTGTGTGTGCTCTGCTCAATAATGATTAATTTATTCACATGCCTAAGACTAAGCACCTGCTTAAATCCCCTTGACCTCAATGGGTCTTAGACAGAACGCTCGCTGTACCGGAATCAGAATAGAGATAGTGCTTCCACCTCTAGGCATCTTTTGTTGTGACCTATACATTTTTAATACAGCCCTGCTGTGGGGATAAATGCCACGAAGGAATGAAAAGTAAAAGCCTGGCTGTGCAAACGCCTGTGGTGAAAGCTGTGTTAGTTGCATTAGGATAAGGATTTCATCTGTAGATTTGTCTTAATTTTACTCTATTGGAAGCAAAAAGGGAGGCAATGGCATGAAAAATTAAGGCGTAGTGCTGTTATGTTGTATAACAAGAAGAACTAATAAACATCATTACAGAAATCTGCTTATTAATTAAGCAAACGGTGGCTGTGGGCTAGCAGCACTAGCAGCATTTCCTCCTGGAAGGAGGATCTCGCCTGCTCTTTTCGGTGGTTATTTAGCTGTTATTAGGCTGTGGTGCTCAGGAGCTGTACCCACATTCGAGACCACCCCTAGCAGTGATTTTCCTCCTTGCTCGACACAGTCTGACGCAGTTTAGTGACGCATCTCCGTCCCGAACTTGGCGTCTCGGTCCCGGAGGAGGCCGAGCGGGGAGTGTTCTCCGTGTCGCTGCCCATGGGTCTCCAGGGCAGGGAGGAACCATCTGCCCAGAGGTTTATTTTCCTTCTCGCCGTGCAGTTCCCAGGCTGGTGTTGCAAACTCCCTAGCAGGCTCTCCTGTCCTTGGTGTGTGCCAGAGACCTCTCTTGGATATTGATGGCCTCTTCTCGCGCAGGCTCCTCTAAAAGAGCATGTGTGACCTGAAGGAGCTGTATACTGTTACCTTCTGGGTGTGCTGGCACAATGTTGAAATGCCAGATGCTGAGAGAGATTCCAGTGTCCCGGTTTTAAAACTGCTGCTCTTGGAGGAATTGTTGCCTCTTAATGTATTGAATTATTTATAAATATTTTTATTCGTGACTCAATTTAAGGATTAAAATGCACATGTGAAATAAAGGTTTTCAATAATGAAATAAGGTAACAAAAAGATAAAGCCATTATATGCATAATTAAAATGATGAATAGCTATTGGATTTTACATAGCTGCTTCAGCATCTCAACTAGTTTATTAGACTGGCTAATTAGCCCCTGAAAGCTGTGCCAGGTCGGGTCTGTGTGCGGCTTCCTGCTCTGAGGATGCTGCAGAGCCATGGGAGCAGCAGTCTGCTCTGTCCCTCGAGGACACTAACTCCCGCTTTCCCGCGTCGGCCCTGCCTTTCCCTTATTCCCAGGGCTCGGATGGTGGGAAGAAACAGAAAGACAGAAGACTAAATATTAAAACCGTTTAATGATCTTTCCTGTTGCACGCCTTCCTTAAAGTCTTCCTGGCTCCAGGCTTCAAGGAGCTTGCAGCCTTCTGAGGGCACATTGGTAGAGTTTTGTTATGAGGAACATTAAGTATTTCCTGCTTGTGCATTCCCTGCTCCGTTTCCGTACACACGGATCTGCGCGTCACCGGCCGCTGCAGCGGGATCCAAACACATCCCACGGGATCCCGCAGCAACAACCTCAAACGCAGCATCCTGCCCCATCCCGTGTTTACTACACGCGTCAGGACGGAGCAAGCAAGTGGAGCGCGGCCCTGCGCCCGCAGCACCCCGGCTCCGTGGGAAGCAGCATCTCCCATTCCCAAGGGGACCACATGGCATCCAGGATTGCTGGAAAGCCTCTGCCCACAGCCTCCTCCAGAGAAATAACTGGCCCTGCCGAGAGCAAAGCGACCGTGTTAATTAACCACCCCGGCTAATTAACCAAGGTGGCGGGGAAGGGCAAGGTCTGAGGCTCTGCTCTGTTTTTTTCAAGCAGCTCCTGGAGATCCTAGGTCAGAAATGCCACAAAATGAGCTTGAATGATTGCCTCCTCAGTCCATTCTCTAATTAACGGAAAATATGTTTATCGCCCATTCTGTAGCGAGGTGCAGCTGGAGCCTGCGGCGTGGTGGCTGGGGAAATGAAAGGAGACACAATCTCCTGCAAATGTTTTCTTCTCCCTTGAAGCCCAAAGTCGCTGCAGGAGCGAGACCCCGTGCTCGGCCGTGCTTCCAGTTCCCATTACCTTAAGCAACATGAAAGACGTCACTTCTAAGCCTCCCAAGCTCTGAGAGAATAATTTAAGCTTCCTTAACCTTTCCACGTAAGATCAGTTTCAAAGGAAGCCTGGCTGCAAAGTCCACTGTTACGTAACGTCAAAATGCTCTTACGAGCTCCGGGATACGGCTGAGCTAACGGGAAGCCACCTCCAGCCTCCTGCTCCGGCCTCCCAGCTGCTCCAGGCCTTGCTGCTTCCCACTGTATCCCGTGTCCTGCTGGCCAGGCCTGTCCAGGTGCTGGGAAGTGCTGGCTTCGCCTCTGCAGCCCCAATCCGGGCAAAAGAGACACCAAGCAGCTTGCTGAGATGGTTTTCCTTGCTGCCCAAGTCAGGCACGTTGGATTTACCGTGTTTGTGTTTGTTCCCTTGGAGCGTCCCTATCCGAAGCGCTCGCTTGCCCTCTCCCCGTAGGAAGGGCACCTGCGTCTCCCCATGTTGATGTGTTTATTGTGGGAAAACCTTTGGTGTCAGGTTGCTCGGGATGGCAAAAGCTCATGTGGGATGTTCTGGGTGCCACCAGGACAGGCTCCGCTGGGGAAGGTGGCGGTGGCACCACGCGGAGGCGGCGTCCTGGGGCCTTTGCCTCCATGGAGGCACGGCGGGGAGGACACGGCTCGCCGTGGTGCACAGGCCCGTCGGACGCTCCTCGGGGCGCGCTGGCTCCCTCAGCCCTTTCACCAATTCCCCTTTCTCCCTGCGCTCGCTTTGGGAATCTCTGCAGGGCCGCCCCCTCTTGCAGTTTGCTATTTAGCCCCATCAGGATTTCTCTGACGACGTCTGTCTGCTGTTATCGGGCAGTCTGTCTTATTTGTCACTCGTGCGGCGAGAGCCTTGCAGCTACGTAAAAGCTCTCCGCAGCGAAACACGGCTGCTCGCGGGATAGGAACTTACACACGGAGCGAACAAAAAGTCCATTAAAACAGGCCCCGCTGAGCTGGTGGGCTGCTGTTCCTATAGGCATCTGGTTGCTGCTTGCTTTGTGGTCACGGCTTTTAGTCAGATTAAATTGTGTCAGAGCAATCTGAATATATTTTCTTCTGTTCCTCCCTCTCCATCCATTTATCAGCGGATGTCTTTAGATGACATGTTTATACTCCCTCCCTGTGCAAGCGCTGGCTGGGTTTTAGGCTCGGTCTTGCTGGAGGGCAGCAGAATAGAGGAAGGAAAAGGAAATTCTGGGACCTCTGTCACTTGAGGCCGAGTGGAGATGAGGCTGTTCAGGTCTGGGAGGGAAAGCCTGGCTCCTTCCGAACCGTGGAAGTTTTGCCCCTGGTTTTGGAGGCGCTGCGATTTCACGCTCGCTTCACATGCCGTGTTTCTCCCAGGATCTCTCCTACCATAAAATGACGAATTACAAACCGAGGCGTCTCTGAAAGGAGCACACGGCAGTTGCCAGGATCGGCGGGTATCGGCGAGCCGGGGGTGCTCACCACCTTGAAGCAAGGACACACACTGCACCCTCCGGGCATCTCCTGCTTAACTACACTTAAGAATGAAGCCGTGGGACTAGCAGTGACCCATTCCTGGCCAGGAGTGCTAATGGCAGATGTATTTACTCAGGCAACTCGAGAGAATGAACAGAAACTCGGGGACAACATCCTAACTTCCCCATCCAGGAGCTGGGCTAAACCTGGGACTGAGTGACATCAGTCTGAAGAATGGGCAGCAAGAAATATAACGTGTTAGTGGCTGGTGCTCTGTCTGTAGGTCGATAAATCCTGCCTGACGTTTGTCCCACCTCCTCGATTCCCCTTGCTCGAGAAGAGGCAGGGTCCTACAAGAAAAGCCTTTGCCATAATTGCTGTAATCAGGATCCAGCAGGACAGTGTTGCTGCTGCTTGACTGCTAGGAAAGCCTTCAAACACAGGAGCAAACTTGTTATTTTTGACAGTGCTGCTAGATTTGTTTGGGAAGGGCAAAATTAGGTAAGATTTTGCTGTAGTGGAAGTGCCAGATTGCATTCTGTGCTGGTCCCACAGAGGAAGTCCACTTATAGCCGTGTAATTGAGAGAAAAATACAAATCTTTTGACTTCTGCTCTCCTCCCTGCTCCAGGAGCTTCCTCTTTATCTGCACTTCTGCGGTGATGAACAAGAGGTGCTTCCAGCAAGGGGTCCTTAAACACAGCTCTCCGAGTGCTCTTGTGGGCTCTGCCACCAGGTCTTCAGCCCTCCTGGGCTATACATCATGGGGATACAGTGTTCCAGGAATGCGATGAGAGGGAGCTAATCCCAACCTTTTCAGGAGCTAATCCCAACCTTTTCGGGAAGACCAATTAATCTACTAGATTTTGGCTCCTGTTTGCTTCTTGAGCCTCTCCACTGTATGAATTAGTGATTTATTTTGTTTCAGTGATAGCTGCAGCTTTTCCCTGCATAGTTTTGAGTCGTGTTCTCTGCCTCCTTCCTGGGAGCAGGGAGATGTTCAGGAGCAAGGTCCTTTTTGACGGGGATGGTTTCAGAAAGGAACAGAGTGTGTCTCCCATGTCCTCCAGTGTCCAAGAGAAACCTAAATAAAAACCTAAGTATGCTAATATTTGAAGACAACTATTACAGAGGAAGCAAAGGCTGGAAGAATGTAACAATCTGGAGATGAGTGGTCCCAGGTGTGTTTTGGAGTCCCCAGGTTTGTTGTGTCCTAAAACCGCCACATTTGTGGGAGAATGAGAGCTCCTAGGGCAGGTGGGGCCAGTGCCGGCCCTGCTTGCTTTCCTGGTAGACTTCTCCCTCTTGCGCAGCCTGAAGAGTGAAACTTTCCTTTCTTCATGGTGCAGCTGGACCCGCACGATTTCTGGCTCCAACAGGGGCTGCCCAGCGCTCATAGCATCAGACCGGCCTGGCACGAGAGCCCTCCAGGGTCTGCGTGGAGTCCATTAGCAATGTTTCTCCTAATTAAGACAGGAATTAAAGGAATAGCTGGCAAGCAGAGCGTGCCCTTAGCTATCTTGTCCACCACCTGCTTCACCAGGCACCAATAAAATCAATGGAGGTTTGCAGGACCAGGCAGGGTCCAGAGATACTTCAGCAGAGCACAGGTCTCTCCTTGGCTCGGCTGCCTCCAGGGTAGGGCAATCGTGCTCCCTTATCTGCCAGCTGCATCGCTAACAGTTTATGAAATGCTGCTTCTGAAAGAAAAAAAAAATCCTTCCTGGCTCTTGTCAGTCAGTAATTAAGGCCTGATATATGTGAACTGATTTGATTTCTTTCTTTTTTCCTCATGCCATTATCTGGGTTTGCCTAGCTTGAAATATTCCTGATGGTCATAAAATTATCCTGGCCTTTTTAAAAGTCAATACTTGCTACTTAGTAAAACCATGAGCCTACAGGCTGGAAAAGGTTCAAGCCTTGCAAAGCTTAGTGAAAAGGCATTAATTCGCAGCATATATGCATGACAATGCTGTCCTAGCTTGCACGGAGACCTGCCTGCAGGAGCTCTTCCTTTGCCTACAAGGTAGACTAGGTGAACTTTTATTGTTTCGAAAACTTGGTTTGATGGATGAATTGTCCAAAGCCAAGTCAGGTGTTTTTTAAAGCAAGAAGAGAGATATATCAAAATTAAGTACCCAGATGACTAAGACTGGTCAAGGTTGCAAAAGCTTCTCCTTTCTAGCTTGTCTGCTTAAAACCAGACTCTTATGGCTAATTTTGGCCAATGGAGAGTAATTTTAGTCTTGCTGCAGATCCCAGAGGGTGATGCAAAGGGTGAAAGTCAGATCCCCCCTGTCTAAAGCGCTGCCTTTGAGGCCATGTGGCTCCCTGAAGGCGCTGGGTGACGCGCGGGCTGTGACACTGACGGTCCCTCCTGCCCCGGCTGCAGAGCAGGGATGGGGAATTCTGCGGGGTTTGTATTGCTGCCACAAGCAGTCACCTAATTAGAGGCTTTAATTCTGTAGGCTCGTCCAGCTGGCCACGTTTGCGAGCCGTAAGCCCTCACATATGCTGTGCTTGGCAATGCAGTTTGTAGGGACAAGATGAGCACGCGTGGACACCTGCTTTCCCCATGCTGTTTGGTGTGCCTCAGTTTCCCTGCTGGAGGCAGTGGTCCCTGAGCCACTCCAGAGCATCTTTGCAAAGCAGGGTGGAGAAGGTTTCAAATGCACTCATTAAAAAAAAGAGAGAAGAAGAAAGGGAAAAGCAAGCCTTTTTGCTAAATCCTTCCCCTCTCTGTGCAGCCAGCTCTGACATAACCCAATTAAACCCGGCCGCTCGCATGCCTCCCTGCTCACAGCTTACCCATGCAAACCTGGTTTCCTTCTAAAAATTTACAGGACAGTGTCTCCCAAGCAAGCCCATTGCTTCTCCAGAGGGACTTATAAATGATGACATTAGATACGAAAAGGCGAGCAAAACAACGGCTGTCAGGGGTTCGTTAACCGCCACGGCCCTGCGCGCGCTGGCGCCGATCCAGCTGACGGCATCGCTGCTCCCGCGTCTCGGCGGCGATGTTCCTTCCATTGAAAATCTGGCTCTGTTTTTATCTTTGGGGATGTGTCTGCAACATAAACACTGTTTTATTATTAACCCGAGGTTTTAATGGGGAGAGCCGGCTAGACTACAATGCATAATGTATAGCGTTGCGATGAATAATTCCTGAGAGGCAGCGAGGGGCGGCGGCGAGGGCGTCTGCCCGGGGCTCTGGGGACAGGAGTGCTCCTTGATGTGACCTCGAGGCTGCCCTTTCTCCCTACCATGTCCCCTCCCGTGTCCCATGTGTCTGCTCAGCACCGAGTAACGTCCCTGGGGAAGGGCCGGCTCCATCTGCGGGCAGCTTGGGGACCACAGTGGGGTGACGGTCTCGCTGAGGAGCAAAGATGCTCCCACCTATTGAAATGCATTGGGGATTATGATTTGTATGCGGTTGCCGTACGAACATTATTTTTCACTCCTCTAGATTAAGCAATTAGAGAAATATGTGTTGGGCAATCAATGGGAAAGCTTAAATTTGCATTAATTTAGGATTTTACATTCTGATGTCTTTGGTTATTTCACAAAGAGTAAAACTGACTCAGTTTAATGGCTTGATCGTTGAAATTGTCCTAATTATGCTTTGAAAGCCACATCCCTCTGAGGAAGGGACCGTGTCCTACCTTTGCTGCCACTGTGGTTGTTTTGCTTGGGGACAGCTAAAGTGGGTTAATTGCACAACTGCAGATCAGCTTGCACTGAGATGTCTGCATCTTCGCGATGGAAGAAAATACAGGATAAAGTCTACGCAGATGGCTATGGCACCATGTAGGAAAAAAAAAAGAACAAAATAAAGCTAATTCGCTCTTAGGGTAGATGGTTCTAAATTTCTCACTGCTATATTTACAGTCCATAGGCCGTATGTACCCCCAAACATCTTTTAAAAGGGCAAGCTTTGGATTCGTAGAGGTTGTGGGTATCCAGAGAGGTCAGTTTGTGCTACCGCCTTTACTCAGGAGGGAATAACGCTTATTTACTAATATTTTTATAGCTCTCCCGTGCCAGCTGCAGTTGGAGCACAGCGGTGTTTTTCCTTTCCCAAGCAAAGCAGGAGGAATTTAATGACGATAAGGAGCAGCAAGGCTCCACGGGGCTCGTTATTGAAAAGAAAGTCTTCACCTGCAATTCTGAGCAAGCTCATTGCATGGTCAAGGCAACATCCAAGCAAAGCAGTCAGCAGTGCCGGTGCCTGGAGCTCTTCTTTATTTGCTTATCCTGCATTTAATCTCCAGCTTTTCCAGTAGGTTTTGTTGGCCGTTCTGTGTAACCGTGTAACCGCACAGGTCTCAGCACTGCTGCTCGGAGGTCTTGACCACTGTGGTGCTGTAGATCGGCCATACACAACTTGTGCTCCAGGGAAATGCACGCAGGGAGTGACCAAGGTGCTCAACAGCGTGGGCTTTGGAAGTGGACATGTCGGCAAGTCACGGGAAGTTCCTCTGGTCCAACCAGCAGCACCGATGGCCTCGCTCGGCAGTTGCAGGATGACTCTGCTTACCTGGCTCCACGCGGTGCGTCGGGACAGGAGGTCATTCCATGGCGTTTAGGGCAGGGGACAGCAGCCCTGGACACTTGGCTCCCATGTAGGTAACAAATGGTGCTTGGTAGAGGTGGCTGAAGAGCGCGGCAGCCTGTTGGGCCTGCTGGGACCCGCTGCCGCGTGTGGTGCAGAGCCATCCCGGTGCTGCAAGGGAAGGGACCGCGCTCGCGACGTCATGCACATGGTCACATTGACATTTTCAATCAAATGTGTTGACAGAGCTTGTGTCCTGAAGCTGAAGCAGTGAAAATATATGGGCTTAAAAAAAGAAAAAGAAAGAAGGAGAGGAAAACAAACCTGGTGTGATTAAGTGTATCCAATTTACCAGATGGATTTTCTGCTCCGCTGTGCAGGGTGGTCCGTTCCAAGAGTTTCTCCGCATTTCACATTCTGTTTCTGTAGGAATGCGAAAGACCTCTCCGCTTAATGAGTTTGATTTGTATCAAAAGTTAGCTCGTGTGTTTCCCGGCATAACAGGTCTCAGGCAAGAGACTCTGGGGTAAATTTCCACATAAATCTCTGGCATTGCAATAAGCATCCAGGGTGAGCATGGAAAACCACGTGCCTATAGTGCCATAGCCACTGCCATCCACGGGCCTTGTGGAGGGGAAGCTTTAGGCAGATGTTTGGATGAAATACGAACATCATTCTCCTTTTATTGCCTCTGCTGTAGGGGTTGGAGGTGTGAGAGAAAGAACAGGCCAAGAGTGAAAGGAATTGTGGCCAAGGGTTGAAAAAAAAATGTGCTTGCGGAAACGATTAGATTAGATCTTTTTAGCACTGTCTCAGTATGGGGTGCTTGGCTGGGAAGCTGAAACCCCTTAATCTCAATATCCATCTGCTACTGCAAATATATCTAATAGATATATAAAGAGTGACTGTTTACGTGGAGGAAGGTGAAAGGATGCCTCCAGCTGTGTCAGCCAGTATCAACACCACGAAAAGGCCGCCGCACACTGGGGATATTTTCCCATTAGAGCTTTTTCAAATATGTAAGTTTCAAAACCTTTTTTATTTCATCATTTGCGGCGCAGCGGGGGAGAGCCGCTCTTTGTGCACAAGCGCTCCTGCCGCGAGCCGGGCTGCGAAGGGGACGCGCGGGGACACGGGCAGCAACGGGAGCGCCGCTCGCTATCGCCAGCCCCGAGCACCTCGTGGTGGGCAGAATCACAGGCCCTGCCTTTAGTTTGCACGTTGGTGTGACGAGGATGGCAGTGACGGGGATCTGTGCAGGGTACCGAGATCAGAGCCTGGCAGCAAGTTGCAGCCACAAGAGGTTGTGCAGGAACTGGGGACTTTTCCAGCTCGGGAAGCCCCAGGGCTGGGGTCTCCCAAGAAGAGCGGTTCTTGGCCTCAAAAAGCAGCTCCTGGAAGCTGCATACGGGCACCTAAGGACAGGTAGTCCTTCAGTGCCCAGATGCAATTCCCTTACCCATCCAAATAGACATGAGTCACAACAACAATATTTTGTACCTGTGTTCTGCAAGGGAACATTAGAAGACACCTAAATATTATTTATTATGTGCAGCCTAAGGCAAACTGTGCATAAACCATCTCCTTTTACCAAATGACTGACTCTCTGCCTCGGCTTGTGCCATTCGTCACCAGCAGCAGCTCCTGGATTCCTGGCTGGTTCCGCAGGAATGGGGAGCCCTACAAAGGGACGCAGTTGTGGGGGCCTCCCTGCGGAGTCGGGATCACTGTTCCCTGGGCACCCAGGGCTCTCAGACCCCATAGTTGCCCAGAGAAAGAGGGACACCTGCCCCAACACACCTCACACCCAGCACGTGTGTTTCTAGCTATTGGTACTGGCTAAAATCATGCAAAAACCCTGCTAGCAGCAGGGCTGCAGGTGCAGTGAGGCTGCAGGTGTGAGGGGAGGATGCAGAGCAGGGAGGATGGGGCCGTTTGCAGGAGATGGGGATCAGCTGGGCACGGCTGGGAAGCACCCCTGGGTCCTCAGGGAAAGGGCAGGGGCTGGTGAGGAGCTCCCTGCTCTGCTCTGTGTGATCTGGGTGCTGCTTCTTGCCTAGCTGCAGTGGTCTGGTACATCTGGAACTGATGCTGCATAATCTGATGCAGTCTGTGGAGATAACAGTGAGTGTATGGGCATGGATTTATTATTATTTAAATTAGCAATTGGGGGAAAATGAAAGAAGTGCTGGTAAAAGCATATTCTGCCTTGCATGGTTCAGCTTGTTTCCCCAAGTCAAGAACTGCAGGATTTTAATCACTCAGGGGAAAAGTATAATCTTTGGGTTTGTTCTGTTTTTGCTTTGTTCCGGTTGCTTTCTGCAAAATGGCTTTAGTCACCGGTTTGATTAAAACAAGTTCCTGTTGAGAGCAGAGCCTTCCTGGTAGCCACAGGAAAGCGCCTTGGACTGGGGAGAGCAAGTTAAATTATTCATTGCCATAAGTTTGTTTTAATAATTCAAAAACTTTTTTTGTCACGTCTTGTAAATTGTCCAACACTTCATCGCAATTCAAGGCTTTTTTTGTCTGTGGTTGTTCAGTGGGTAGTTATTTTTCCAGCTCATACAGCATGTAGGTTGCTGGTAAAGTACTTCCGAAGGGTTCCTGCTGCTTATTTTTCCACCTTAGGGTTGGTCACCCGATAATTGTGATATTATTTCTTCCTTGTGATTTAATAGCCTTGCTCGTAAACAGAAGACTCTTTTTTTTCTGTTTGCCGGTCGCCCACAGTGTCAATAATTGTTCGAGACACTTGTACAGCTAATAGAAAAAGCCTGTCAGGAAAAATAGCTCATTGTAATATTTCTGCTTTGAAGAATCTGTGGGAAGCAGCAAAGCCAACCAGGTAGCAAATGTATTTTTACCGCAGTTGCGTGGGTCCAGGGACAAGAGGCGTAAGTGGGCTTAATTGTCCCGCAAATGGATGCTCTGTTTCACACCTCAACAAAGCTTCTGATTTATTGATTCTTTAGTGTTACAATAATTCACCATCACTTAAAACTAAGTGGGGACATGCAACTAAGGCCAGCTGCAGTAAACACAAGGACCATGGCTGTTGACAGTCCTTGGATTGGACCCAAGCAGAGAACGTGCTCTAGGAGCTCTGGCTTTCCAGTCTGCAGCAGGTTACGGGATTTCTGCCGTCTTTTGAAAGGAAAATTGAGCCATTTTGTGTAGCCTTTAAACAAGCAGACCATGTTCCTGAAGTTGTCTTCAAGCCTAAGGCACCTAGCCGGAGGGAAGCTGGATGCTAGCAGGGGCAGGAGGGAAGCTGCTGGCCTGGAAACTCATGGGTGGAGGAAGGACGTACAGCTGAGCTGATTTATCAAGCTCAAACTCTGCCAGGAGCCCTAAGTCATCCTGGAAGAGCTCGTAAGCCTGGGGTGAAGGCTGAGCAGGGAGTGAGCGCGCGCAGGCCGAGGGGAACTCTCCCGTGACCGGCTTTGCTGAGGGGAGTCAAGCCTGGGCTCCATCCTGGAGGAGACGCTGTCCTAATAGAAGATCCAATAAGTGGAGTTTAGCAAGAGATTTGTTTTGATGTGTAACAGTCTGTTCAGTTAGCTACCAGACGTGGTTTGTTTAATGACTGAAACGGAAAGACGAGGAGCTCATCTCGGCGAGATCGGGAGAGAATATAGATTAACGCCAGCGGGTTCTCAATGCATCATTGACTTTCCCTATGTGTTGTGAGCGAACGTGCTGTTCAGGGCCCATGAGATGGGCAGACTCATTAAGAGAAACAGGACCTCCAAAGTTCCCCTGTACGAGAGCCTTGCCGTGTATCCTCGGTTTGGTAAAGGGCAATCGGTGTTTCTTTAAAAATTTTCTATCATTCTGTGCTCTTGGTCCCGAACCAGCTGGAAGACACAAAGTATTTGAAAGGTCTTTGGTGATGTCTGCAGCCTGCCGAATACTCGGGAGGCTTGGGGATTTTAATTAAATGCCCAAACATCTGTTTGCGGAGACAAACCGACCCTGCGGAGAGCGGCTGTGCCGGAGCGTGGAGCGGGGCCGTCCCGCGCGCCCGGCGGGACCGGGAACGGCGGCTCCCAGCACAAGATGTTCCTGCTGGAGGGGATTCCTGCGGGGCTGGGGAGCATCTGCCCTCCCGCCAGCGCTCCGCAGGCGGTGCTATCCGAGGAGGAGCCGCGCGGGAGGGGAGGGATGGAAGCGCTCCCTGTTCCTGCTGTGCTGCTTTAGCAGATGTTTCCCGAGGAGTGCGTTCCAGCTGGCTCCATCACGACGCTCCCCAGGCTACTTCAGACTCCACCAAGTCTGGTGCAAAATCATCTCAAGGACCAGGGAACCATGGATGTGCCCATAAGACCCTGCCTTTGCCAAGTCTCAGCCTCTTTCTTCCCATGGAAATGATGTGACCACAGGGAAAATGAGGCAACCTTGCTTCTGAATTCAGCAGGGAAAGCTCTTCCCTCAATTGCACATGGAAGGAAACTTCTCTCGATTTACAAATGCAGGAGAACTGCACCCAGTGTCACTTAACGTAGCCCTCGTGCGCTGGGCTGAGGTGAGAGAGCTGGAGAGGGGGCATCCAAGGGAGGCCTCTTTCCCGGGGTGTTATATGACCAAGTGGCAGCTCAGCACCTGCAGCCGCTGCCAGACCAGCGTGGGATAGGTCCCATCATCTCCCCATGCATCCGCTGCTGAGACTGGGTGTTCTCCTCTCCCTGCTCAGCTCCCTGCTTTCTTACGTGGCGTTCGTTGTTTGGGGTGCCCTGGTTGGTCTCCTTGGTGGGGCTCAAGTGATTCCATCAACTAATATAAAAATGACTGTGCTCCACTGCAACCGTGATGCCAGGGCTCAGTCTTGGGACCAGTGGCACAGGCGCTCGCAGGTCCAAGCTCTGGTGCTGGTACTAGATGTTGCAGTGATTGCACGACTCAATCAGCTGCCCTATTGGTGGCAGTTGCATCCCCCCAGCTACCTGCACCTTCCCTTGCCGTGGCATCTTGGGCAGGTCATTGCTCCCCAACCCTGTGTTGGCTGCAGCAGGGACACCGCGGCCCTTGGGCTCTGCCCGGCTGCTGCAGGAGCGAAACCACAACTCGTCTTTCGTAGCCTCCTTTAGGCGAGAAGGCAGAAGAGCAGAAGGCACCTGGGTGGTGGGATCTGTCACCAAACGGCTGCTGTTGGGGATGGAGGGCACCTACACCGGGGCAGACACGGGTCCCGCTGCATCCGCAACGAGAGATGTGAGGCTGTTTCCTAAATCAGGAGCAGCAACCGCTTATCTGCTTTCGAACTGTTGTTTTAGCAAGGTGAAAGGGTGCTAATTTGGGCATTTTCCTAAAATCCCACTGGAGTGCAACAGACCGCCCTGTGGCAGAACTTCCTTCTTTTCATTTTTTAAATACCTAATTGGTGACAAAGGATACTTCGCCATGACATGCAGCATTATGCAAAACTGAGCATGATTAAAAATATAAATATACTATTCCCATTGAAACTCCCTTGTGATGGTCACATGGAGCTTGAGTTAAAGAAGGATTTTTGCATCATTCATTGCGCTTGCATGGAAAGTTTTGAGGTGTGATGAAAACCCCCTAGTGTATTAAATCCCCATCCAGAAAAATACACTTTCATACTGAAAATACAAAAGAAACCGTACTTTTTTTGTCAGTTTTTCTTATTCAGAAGAGAAACATAAGCGAGCCCCAGCAAACATTGTTTTGCGCTGCGCCATTCTGCCTGCCTATCGATGGGAATTGGTTCTTTGATCCTCAGTTCAAAGAGGTGGAAAATGCTGTTTTGGTCCACAGAGAATTTCTGCTTCAACAGCATTCCCTGATTAATTCTGCATCTCCGGAAAGGTTCTCAGTATCCATCTAACCAAAGAGACAATTTTACCTTGTGGTAACGTCTACTGCTGGAATTTGCCCCCCAGTGAAGATAATGTTATTTTGTTCGTATCTGGCACTTTGGAGTATATCACCTGGGCAGCATAACACAAGCAGGATGAGTGAGCAAACAAGTGTTTCGGGTTACTGGCAAGACCCGATCCCATCCGACAAGCTCGCGGGCGCTGGCTGACAAGTGAGGGACGTGGGAGCTGCTGCTGCTGCTGCTTTCCTGACCTGGATGTGCCAGGAGCCGTGGCCTCAAGCTATGCGATTTCTTTACCGCCGGCCTCGCCAAGGGATCTGCTGTCTTTTGAAGTCGGAGGTTGTGCCCTTTTGCATCGCCGCTGCTGTTAGCCTAATCGAACATTTAGAGCAGGGGGAGAGAGCAGAAATCATTAGCCGTTGCATTAACTTCTCCCCTGAATCCTGTTCGCGGTGTTAGCTGGAATTAAAGAGCTGTTTGGATTCAAGTGAGCTCCTCCAGCGCGAGCTAATGAAACTGCTCCTGCAGTTCAGCTGAGGAGGTGACCAAAATCCTGGTTGCTATCCAAGCTGCAGTTTTTCTCCTAATGAATTAATCGGCTGATTACGTGTGTGCAATAGCTCATTAGAGAGGTGCATGTCAACCTTTGGAAGAAAACTGTTGGCTTTGTCCATCCTGCTGCTGTTGCATGGCAAGAACATGGTCCTGGGAGGGCTGCAGCACCATATGTGTTGCTCTAATTAATGGGCATTGTTCCTAGGGTCATTTCATCTCCTGAAAAGCACTGTAAAAACTGGAAACCTTCTGAAACTTGGAAGAAAAACTCAGACGGCCAAAAGCAATTTCCCTTCAATCTAGCTTTTGGTGGTGATGGCTTTTTTTTTTCCAAAGCTTCCGCCCTACTTAATGGTTTCAGTGCAGATAAAGTGAAGCCTTATTTAGAAATTAGTTCCGCTGTTTGAGTTGTAGCTTTATTTTACTAATCTGGGTTGTTAATTTTGTTGGATGCTGTGTTTGGACTTTCTTCCTGCGTGTGTTTAAGGGGAGTTGCTGCTGCTGCTGAAGACCTCGCTGCGGTCTGTGCAAGCTGCTCCCACCAAGGACAGTGGAGAGGGGCAGAGTTAAGGAGGCTGTTGGGCTGGCTGCTGTTCCTTGGAAGGCAGCAAAGTAAGAAAAGGTATTTTTAATGTTACTGAACTTTGTGTATTCATGCGAGTACCATAAATGCGGCTTCCAAGGGGAATGCTGCAGTTTTTGGAGGCTGAGCAGCTCTGCCGGGCGCTCTGGGATCTCCTGTTGCTGCTGGATGTGCTGTCACTCTTGGTGTCCTATTGATTCCAGCTAAGCCTCAGTTAATGCCTCTGTGTCCACAGAGCCATCATGCAGGGTAAGCTCCCTCTCCGAGGCATTCACATCTGCAGAGGATCAGAAGCTCTTGCATCTCCTGGGCTTCTAGGATCACTGTCAAGGTAAAAATACTGCGGTGCTGGGAATTTTAGGAAGGCGAGGACTTAACAAATCAAAGGAAGCGATAGAAGGGAGGCTAGTACAGAGCAGATCCTGCTTGTGTTGCTGTGCAGCTGCCTTCGGCATTGCGGTGTGAGATGGCTGAAGCGATGGCACCTCTTCCACGCGTTCTCCCAGCAAGCAAGACTGCCTTATCCGTAAAGCGAGCATGCAACCCTAGTAAGGGTGTAGTGGCTCTTCCAGCAAGAAAGGAAGTTTTAAAATTCTCATTCTTCCAGGTGACCCTGCAAAAACAAAGCTCGTTTCCTTGGGGATGGTGTCTTTGCTACAGGTGCCCAGCGCTGGCACTTTAAGCTCTTGTGTCCCCAGGGACAGCAGGTCGACATCGCGCAGAGGAAGGGAACTCAGGGTCTCGTTTACCTGGGACCTGGAAGCCCCATTCAATCCAGGTTACAGATTTAAGCTCCCGGCAACCTTGTGAAGTTAATGCAAACACCTGGTAGCAGGAGGAGTCGCTGGAAGCTGAGCTGGGATTGCTGTGTGAAACCCACGGCAGAGCCGGGGCCGAACCAGCCATGCTCCTGCAACGCTGGCTTTGCTCAGCGCGGAAATTTCCTGTGTATTTATGCAACACTCAAGGGAAATACTTTTCTCTGTTTTTTTTCCTTCCTTCCTTTCTTTTTTTCTTTCTTTCTTTCTTTTTTTTTTTTTAATTGACTAAGCTTCAGAAATGCGGTTATTGTAAAAGGCGGCAGAAGCATGGAACAGGCTCAGGTGGAATTTTTCTGTTTCTCCTGATTTCTGTTGTGCTGTTTATGCCCTCCTTGTTAGGCTGAACTACTTTGTATACTTGTAAATGGGAACCTGCAGCCCTTATAAAGAAATCAGCAAGAAGACTTGCTGACTGAGTCTTTTTTTGCCTGTGGCTGTTGAATGAGTCCATCAGCTTATATAATATTAATATTTGTAAAAGCAAAGCTACAGAGCTCATAAATCTTCCATAAAAGAGGGACAATATCTACATCTATTTTAAAATGAGGCAGGTAGCTAGGTGCTAGGACAAAAGGTCATTGATACAAAGGAAGTGGGTATATAAAAGAAATGAAATTGCCATTTTAATCTGAAGATTGGCTCTGCATAAGTGATAGCTGGAGGTTTCGTTGTTGCTAGAACCAGCGTTTTGCTCTGGGTTTGGACATCACTTGGCCCAGTAGAGCCCCAGTCCCTGGTTGCCACCACAGTAATAGGGAGTCTGGCCCTGGCGTTCAGTTCAAGTTGACTGAGCAGTAAAAAGAAGTCTGAAATTGGAGCAGGATTTGCTCACAGTGGAGAGGAGAACTTTGTAAGCGTTGTTTCTAGCTCCATGTCTAGCCCAAAAGAAATTACATAAAAAATTCTGCTGTTGCAGATTCTGTTAACAATTTTTTTAGGGCATTAAGCAGGCTCTTTGCCCATAACTCTCTGCCACAGCAATATGGAAACCCAGATGAGAAAAAAAATCATACAGCTTGTTTTTAGTCAACAGAGTGAGCTGTCAGTCTGCAAACATGCTCCCGGAGCAGCTCCGTGGAGGGATGATGCTGTTGGATCAGAGTTAGCGCAGTCACTTTTTCAAAGGAAAACTGTGCTTTAAAGCAGTGGCTTTAAAGCATCTTTTATTGGATACCACCTGCAGTGGGGCTGGAAAGGAAAAATGGGGCAAAGGGGAGGAAAAAGCTTCTTTTTTTCTTTTTTTACAAAAAGTGCGCCATGTGTCCCTACCCCTTGGTGGTGCCATGCCATCCCCGTGGGTGCTCGTGCGGTGCCGGGGGGCTCGGGACACCCAGGGTGCTCGGTCGTGGTGTGATGCCCAGCGGGATGCCCACCCCCGCGTGGGTGCTGGTGATCAGAAGATCCTTTTTGCACTAGGGCTCGGTCACTCCTCCTTCCACCCGTCTTTGTCTTGGCAAATTCTTGGAGAAAAAGGAAAAATCTGTTGCACGGATCCTCTTCCGGGGGTGGAAGTTGTTGGCAGTGTTGCTGGGCAGTGTGAGGGCTTGGGTGAAACCCAGTGGGACCTGAAGAGCTTGCAGTGTGACCAGACAAGACCAGAGAGAGCTGCAAGGCCCGGAGATGCTGTCGCATGGGTTTTCCAGAGATGAGAAATCGGGGCTGGAGGAGAAACTGGGGTTGGAAGCACAACGAGGTGGCTCTCATAGACCCCAGCATGAGCCCCAGACCAAGCTACATATCCCAGGCTCAGACATGAGGTGTGACGAGTTGCTCTGTCTATTCCCAGCTTGTCTTGCAGATGGAAACAAAGGCAGATATTGTTTCAGTCTAAAATTTTTGATGAAGCAATATTTTTCTTTTGAAAACAGGGATTTGGTGAAGCTGAACCTTTCCATAGAATTAAGTCAATTTGTCTAATGCAGCATGTGTCCAAGCAAAATCTTTTTATCTTGTTAATTCAATGATTTGGGCAAGAAATATGTTTAAGGAATTGTAATATTTCAGCTCAAATCTGATGAAAATATTTAATTTAAACTGGTGAAGGCTGAAAAAATCATTTTATTTAAAAAAAAAAAGTGGAAATAAGGGAACACTTTGTAGTGATCTTGCTGAGAATGTTTTCAAATTTTTTATTCATGAAAGTTTGTGTTTAGCTTTTGTCCTAATTATGAACAAGAAAAATAGCAGAAAAACTTTCAAAGGACACACAGATAATTATAGCCAGATGTTTCCAGCTGATCTTTCTCATCTCCAAATCCAGCATTTTCCCTAATCAAATTTTCTGCCACGTAGGAGGTATAATGTAAAATTTCAATATTGTGGGTCAGCTAGATTATGAGAAGAGAATAAACTGCCCAGAAATCTTACAATGGGAAAGAGATGAATGAGAGTGATAAAACAGAAGTCTATAACATTATGAATATTATGGATAACTCGAATAAGGAATGATAAACATGACGGTCTGGGGGAAAAATTACGTGCAGGAGAATCAGTGCTTGGTGAAGGGCTCCTTGATATTTGCCCCTTCCTTATATATTTCCTTTAGGAGACTCCCTGTTCCTGTGTGTTACTATTCCAACCCTCCCTTTGGATGCAGGCAGAGTACAGCTCTGCTCTTGCTGCAGCGAGGTCAGCAGGGCTGTTGGCCGGACCTCATCCCTCTCCTCTACCTTTGCCTCTCGCAACCCACAGCGATGTCTTCACTGTCCTTAACCTTTCATTGCTACCTCGTTCTTCAGATGGTTCTGAGCTCAGTGGAATTATTTAAAACTCCAGTTTATAAAAGGCTTTGCTATCATTAGAGGACAAATTACACTATCTCCGTGGCTGGAGAAGAAACCAAATTAAACCCTACTATTCTTCGCAATTGATGGGCTGACTGTAGAACTCCATGTCATAGCCAATTTCTCACGAACAATCGGGAGAAAATTGTATGCAGCAAAATGTCTAATTTCTGTCACAAATGTTTTTGCTGTGCAAAGGGACAAATAACAGCAGTGAGAGGAGACAGAGAAGAGAGCGCTTGGCTTGGCCTTCAGGTTAACGGTGAGAAGGGACGAGGGGAGAGCTGCGGAGTTGCTCATGTGTTCCTGGTCGCTCGTGGAGCTCTGCCATTGCATTGACCAAGAAGAAATGGCAACATAAGTGACTTTCTCTGGCTGTAATAATGCATCACCAGCCAACTATGGCAGAGAGCGAGGGAAGAAATAAACGGCCAGTGCAGGAGACCATGTTCCCCAATGGAGAGCTCTTAAAGCTGCTCCCATAGCAAGCTTAGGAAGACCTGTAATAAAGCTTTGTAAGTGTGAAATCATTTAACTGGACTTGGCAGAGAGAGGCTGAGGATGCTGTGGCATTCAGGGTGGCTGTGGTGACTGATAGTGAGATGAGAGACATTCAAATTTTAGTGATAAGTGAGTAGCGACTTTCGGCGTTAATCCGACTAAATACATTTGTGATATATTGACTGAGGTGAAAGTCTAGATCAATAGTAGCTTTGAAGAAGCTCAATAGATCAATGTTTCTTTCATGTGATAAAGAAAATAGAAGGAAGGTATTTACGGTATTCTTTACGTGCGGTATTATTCTTTGCTGATCCTTATTTTTTCTACCTTCTGACTCAAAAGAACAAAAGGTTTAGAAAGGGCTTCTAAACCCTTTCCAAACAATGGTTTAGAAAGACAATTCACAGGCCAGTTAAAAAGCTGTTGTAAGAAGGAGAGTTAGGGTATTATTTGCCTCAATTCTAGATTATCAAGAGGAAGTCAATTCTAGATTATCAAGAGGAAGAGACGTTCCCTACAAAAGCGCATTGCCCATTGAAGATGCATTGCTGTCAAATGACAGTCTTGGTTCTGCTGAGGTGCTGGTGGCCATGCTGGTGCGTGCACGTGGCTGTCTTCTGCTCACCTTGTGGACCTTGCTTGGGTTTTGGCAAAGATGGAGCAGCAGGTGTTTTGCAGGCCCCCTTTGCTTTTGATCATAGAAATATAGGTGCCTGGCTGTAAATACAGCTGGCAAAGAGGTGGTTAATGGCATGTTGAAACGCTAGAGAGGACAGCACAGAGAGAAAAGCCATTTATCCTCTTAAATAAATCAGCCAGTCCTGTTGGGGGTTGTGGGTGATTCAAATTTCAGCTTCCTCCATTAAACAAATCCTGGCATTCCTGGTGCTGCTCGGGTGAGCGTGACTGTGTCCCATTTATCCAGTTGAACAAATAATCTAAATTTGAGAACCCCCATGTCCATTATCAGTGGAATATTTTTACAGCGCTTTCTGTAAAGATTTCGTTTATGCCTTTATTCTGTAACAAGGCTTATCAATCATCAAGAATGACTTTTTAATGTAGGTCAAACTTTAGCCTAAAGCTGTTGAACAGTATTTCTTCGTGCGTCCATGGACGCTGCCGTGTAGGAGCTCCCTGCCCCCAGATCTCCCTTGCTGATGCAGTTGGAGGGGAGCAGCATGGCGTGGAGACAACGTGGGGCAGAGCTGCTGTTGGTGGCCCTTCAGCTCCTGGAAGCTGAGATCTTCACATCTGAAGGGTGCACGTTGCCTGCGAACTCAGGGGAAGACACAAAGCGAAGGGCCTGCAGCACATGTGGTGTGGTGGCCCCCAAGGAAACATCTTGTTTTTACATTTCCATGGCATTTTCTCTGTAGGGCTCAGTTGTGTGTAAGCGTTGAGGCCATCTCTTCTGGGCCTCGGATGGCCCAGGTCTAGCTGGCAACCAAATTGCTTCTGGCTCCTTCTTGAGTAGCCTGAGAATGGGAGCGTTCTGCTGGACTTCAGCAGGGATTTGGCTCCCACCTGTGGCTAAGGGGAGTTGTGAACTTTATCCCACCAGCGTTGGTTTGGTTTGGTGTCTGTGAATCTCCATGCCCAGTTTGCTTTCCCCACTTTTAAGAGCTTCATGATTGGACTTTGTGTCAGATCGAAATTCTGCAATGAAATGTGAGGTGGAAGAGTCCAACCCCAGCCATTAGGATGCATTTGGGGGATTTTTAGCATCTGATGTCTGTTTGGGTCCTGCCCAGGTTGCTTCTGTTAGGCGAAGGGAGTCTTTGCTCTTGGTGTCCAGGCCAAGTCTCTTTTCTTCATTAATTTACCTTCAAACCTCAGCCATTCCACAAACTAACTCCACAGTGAGAGTGGACTCCAGGTCCCTCTATGCCCTGAGCCCCTGGGGCCAGAAAACAGGAGGAGGAAAGGACCTGAAAGTCACCGAGATGATTAATCTCACAGCAAAATGACTAACGCAGGAAGCATTAATCTGTCCACCAGAGAAGGTCCCTAAAGGTGCCCTGGGAGAGGGATGAACCAACTAAGTCATTGGCCTAGGTTGAAAGTTGGGGAGGTTCCTCTGTTGAACCCAGAAACCCTTCCTCGAAACCACCTCAAATTTCAAATGAGGCCTCAAGTGAGGTGGGATTTGCCTGGGTCTGGTCCTCCATTATGGGCACTTTGTTGCACTCTCTGTGCTCAGCCTTGCAACAAGTTTCCACTAAGAACTGCCAGCATCGAAGAGAGGAATAAAAGATGACTGTATAACCCCCCGGGTTAGGACTCTGCTGTTGCTATTATCAAAGATAGTTTGCAGCCGGATGGGAAAATTAAATGTCAACATTGGAATGCATGAAGGTCATCGGATCCCATTACTTAAGTAATGTATACAGATCTGTTGTGACACATTCATTTGTTAACAGAGACCACACAGTTCAATAGGGAAGTTGGGTATAAACATGTAAATGGAAAAGGTATTTCCATGCGGAACGGACAGGACCTTCAGCGCCTCTTTCTCTCTATCTCTATATATTTTTTTTTCCCTTTTCTCATCACTTGCTCTACATGTTTCACAGGACTGGCTGACAAAATTTGGTTATCTGCCTCCTCCGGATCCCGTCACAGGACAACTGCAGACGCAGGAGGAGCTCACGAAAGCCATCACGGCCATGCAGCAGTTTGGAGGCCTCGAAGCAACAGGCATCCTAGGTCAGTTCAAAATGAGCCCTTTTGTCTTGGTGGACGGGGACAGACAGGGGCTGAGAGGGCCTTTTGGGGACGAGGAGGACCGCGTGCTCCGCAGCAGTGCGCTGTGCAGTGGCGCCATTCGCAGGAAGGTCTGACACGTGTGTGATGTGCGGCTCCGTTTGCACTTACAAGAGTAATTACATGGCTCAGGTGCTTTGTTGCCTTGTGCTTCCAACAACCTGAGGCAAGCAATTATTTCACCGGGCCCACAAACCCTCAGGGTTCCTATCATGCTTAAAATAGCTCTTGATGTGTTCAAAAAATAAAAGGAAAAATAAAAGCAGAAAAAAAACCTAAGGCTGATAGATGACTTTGTTCAAAGCCTTAATTGCAGCATCAAACTGAGTGGAACAGAAATCCTGATTTTAACCCTCCACGTTTGTGTAGGTAGATCTTTCTGTATTCTTCGTGAGGAAGAGAAGTAGAGAGCAGGATTCCTGCAGCGATACCCTACCACGGCTCCTTGTGCCCAAGGAGTCCCCATCATGAGTTCCCATCACGTTCTCAGGCCCTTCCTGGGACCACTCTAGCCAGTGGCTGCACTCAGAGCCCCCATGGGGTTTGTCCAGCCTTGGTGTAGCCCCAGATTGGCCCAAAGCCCTTGGCCTTGGGCAGCCCGGGCGGCTGGCGAGGGCTCGGCGGTGGGTGACTCTTCTCTGGGCTGGTGACCACGTCTCACTGTTACAAAGTGCCTGCAAGCATGGACCAGATGAATCAAAGCTAGGCCGGAGTGATGCAAGTCGCCTTCCTTGGCCCTGGTTTTCCTCAATATTCTCATTGAAAGGAGTGAAGAGGGAGGGAGAAAGCGGCCTTTATCCGTGCCCCCTCGCAGGGGCCGTTGGCTCCCTTCCCCTCAGGCTGGCTAGCAATGGGCCCCTTTGTGCTGTGAGGCCGGCGGCCCCCCACAGTGTCCTCAGTCTGCTCTCCATGCTGCTATTTAGGGAGGAATTAGAGAGAAGCTGCTAATTAACAGTGCAACAGTGGCTCCCTGGCAACGCCGGGACCAGGGCTGGGCTGCCATGGCCCAGTCTTTCCCTCTCTGTGCTTCATTAAGCAGCTACAATTATAGTTTTCCTTCCACTTTTCTGCAAGCTCCAGGAGGCCCCAGCACAGGCACTGACTTTCCTTCCAGCACTACCTGCAGCTTCTGCCTTGGAAGTGATGTTTAAAGCGGGACTTACACGAGTCCCTGGTTAGATGGAGGGCTTGGGTTTGAGCTAGGAAATGAAGTGCTTAACAAAAGATAGGAAAACAGTGCTGAAAAGAGGTGAATGAGCACCATGCTGGGGCAGCATTGCCACCGCCCGACGGATGCGTGCACTGCCTCGCTGCCTGTCCCAGGGGCTTTCTTAACCCGCGCTTCCCAGTCCTGCAGCATAATTATTTCCAGCACGTTGTTTCCATGGTTTGTTTCTCCCCTAGATGAAGCCACGCTGGAATTGATGAAGACCCCTCGCTGCTCGCTCCCTGATTTCGCCTCCTCGGAGAGCAGGGAAAAGCGGCACACTCAGGCCGCGACCAAGTGGAACAAAAGGAACTTGTCCTGGAGGTAAGAATCAGTCTCACTGTTTAAGTGACAAGCATGGGACACTCTGAACGTGGGGAAACATGGGAGTTTAGAGCTGGCTGCCCAAGCCTACAGCACCCCATGGGGGAGTGTTTGGAAACAAGTGTCCTCTCCACCTGCCACCGACCACGATTGCGCTTTCCAAGGCTCATTTTTCTGCCTGCAGAGACCGTGGGCAACAGTGGTGGTTCTTCAAAGAGCTGCTGCAGGAAGCTGAGAGCATCACAAGAGCACTTGGAGCGAGGCCACAGCTGGGGCTGGAGCGTGTGGTCCCAGCCATGCTGAGCTCTGGTTGCAGTTACACCACTGTCAATTCGTAGGGTAGCTGCCTAACTCTGAGCTGGGTAAGGCATGATAGAGATATCATGGCAGGACTAAAGAGTGGTGACATTCACATGAGGACTCAAACCGTGCTGATATATTTCACTCATCCCAGGCTCAAGTGCAACGTAAGAAGGGGAATAAGGTCAGTAGCTTTGGTCCCAGGATACAAACCCGCTTCACGTTCCCTCTGCAGCTGAGTGGTGCTGCTGCAAAGGTTGCCATAAAAAAGGGTTTTAGGTCCAAGACAGTTTTATATGCATGATATAAAAATTCCATCTCCCGACAAACTCACGGCTGCTTTTTATTCTTTCTTCCTTTCCAAGATCGTGGCTGTTGTTCAGGAAGGGGCTGTATTTTATAACTGGAAGCTCTATAAGCCAGCAGGAGGCTCCAGTATGGTATTTACATCCAGCACTTGAGATTAGAATAGCTTTTTTGGAAACTGTCATGAAAATCTGTCAATAGAGGCATAAAGTTTTACATGCCTACCTCTTATTCATTGATTGGAGATTTAAAAAAGAGCAAACAAAACCCAGAATTGGATTGAGCTGTGCATATAAAAAGGAAAGATGCCCTCTGCCAGAGCCGCAAACCCACAGGCTCCTTGCAAGGGGTTTTGCTCTGGTTTTGCAGCCTGCTTGTATTAATCTTTCATTAAGGACAAGTCCCACATGCCACTTCATCCATGCTGCAGTCTTGCAAGCTGTGAAATTTAAGGGCTTGGGATGTTGGAGCCGGAGCAAAGCCTCGTGGTGGCAGCTCTGCAATCTCCATGAGCGGTGCCCAGCCACGTGCAGCAGGTTTGTGTTGCTAGCTGAGCTGGGATGTGGATCCACTGCGGTGAGGGGGTAACAGTGGGAGCAGGGGATGCTGCCAGGAAGGTGCCTATAAATGTGGAAAGAGTATCCTGAGCTCTCATTCCCAATGCAAGAGCATTGGGCTGCTGAGGTTCCTGACTGCTGGGATGTGCCACCTGCAGCCCCATGGAGCCCGTGCAACCCTCCAATCCCTGGTCGAGGAACAAGGCACAAAGCTGGCTTGCTCAGCCTCATCCAGCACAGCTGCTCCTGTCCCAGCCCGAGGAACTGGGTGTGAAACTTGGTTTTGCCCTCATCTTCTCCCTGGGATCAATCATCTCTTGTGCTGGCACACAGGTTGTGCTGTAGGTGCTGCCTGATGGTGCGTGTGTATTAAAGGGCAGAATAAGGATTATTGCACAGAAAGAGTGGAGGGCCAATCTCGCTTGTCTTTGCATAATGCTGGGAGAGCCTTCGTGGAAGGGGCTCAGAGAGCACAAACTGCGGGGCTGCTTTCCCAGCTGGGGCTGTTCCTGGGGTAGCGCAGCAGCACACCTGGTTTCGAGCCAAGCGACTCTGGGTGCTTTGGACAGTGTCTACACTTTGCTGTCCCCTCTTCTCCCCTTCAGAAAAACCAATCTGGGCTTATCAAGCAATCTGTGGTCTGTTGTGTTGGGTAGTTATCAGCATTTATTTTCTTTCTCTCCGGTTTCAGGGTTGCACTGTGTGATGGAGTGCTTTCATTAAGCAGGAATTGATTTCCACACATCAGCAATGTAGCTTCTCCTTTGTCATCGTGGGGGGAAACGGGAAAGGGACCTAGAATCTCAAGTGCTCAGTGGCACTGCTGCTGGTCCATGGTGGGCAGAAACCTCTGTCCTCACCGTGTTCTGCTTATTAACTGAGTTGGGCCCAAAACTATTTGGGGATGGGACTAGCAAAGGCCCTGGCAGTACCTGCAGGAACCACTTTAAAGCTGCCTTTTATCTATCTACAAGATACTCTTTGGGCTCCAGCTGTGCTGCTCAGAGGCTGGTGGAGCTCATGGTCAGGCTGCTGCAGCAATGAGGTGGCATCACCTCGTCTGTAGGCCACGGCCACAACTGCGACCACAGGTGCCTCTCTCAGCAAGGAAAGGAGCTGCCTGAGATGGAGAAGCCGCATGGATGGTGCCCCTGGAGCAGAGCCCTGGGAACAGGGAGCAGAACATGACCCTGGGATAAGCACTTCTTCTAGGCAGAGTGTGGAGCTGCTCAAGGCTACGTAGGGCAGATGTTGCCTTAGCATGTCCCTGACTGCACTGCATTAGATCTGTTTTCTCCTGCCCAATTTTCACCCTGCTTACATGGGAGTTTATTTCCTTTAGTGTCTCAATCCATAGCACCTGCGGGAATTTCTGGAAGGGGCAGGTTTCCCTCCTGTTACTCAACTCGGGCTTTTACCAGAGACTGGAGCTCCTTAAGGGGAGTCTCAGGAGGGATTAAAGTCCAGGAACAAGGGGTGCGGGTTTCCACTGACTACCTGAGCACTGTTTTACTGTGAATAATAGCAATAATCAAGGTGGGAGGAAGCCTCTTTAGCCTTGTGTGCATGTGCGTTATGTTAGAAATGTGTTGCTTTTTTTGATGGGACTTGATAAAGCAATGTTGCTGAATGTCCTGTTGATATAATAGTCTCCTCTTAATCTCATTGAAATCAATTAGCAGAGCTCCTGCAATCAAATCAGATTCTGAATTGGAAATCCTGATGGGAATCTGTTGAAAACTAATGGTTGTAATGAATAAAGGATCAGGGATTTTTCACTTACGTCTGCTGCCTGCTAATAAAATGTGGGTCAGCTCAGAGGTGCAGGACCTTTAATAAGAAGCAAAATAAGTATTGATATTGCTTCTGCCTTAATCTAATGTGTCTAGCATTAGGGACTGGAATGAATATTAATAATATTTGTCTCTTCAAACAGAGATTTTCATCCACCAGCCTTTTCAAGTGAGATCAGATTTATTATTCTCATTTTTACAGCAGTGGAAAGTCAGGTCAAAGGGAAAGAAAATGGCTCATGCAGGAGAGCAGAGCTTGAGGCAGGAAGAGCAGATAATAGTCCTGAATCTGAGTCCCATGCTCTGGGCACTCAGACCTTGGAGATGAGGTCTTACCTCCTGACATAAGCACAAGTGTGCTTTACGTATATAATTATTTAGTTGACATTAAAGCCACCAAGGTTTTACCTAAATTTGGTGGGATACCCTGGAAAATGAAGATACTTCCTCACTTAGTTAATGAATATCTGAAAGCCAGTGTCTTCTTTAAACACTGTCTGCAAGTTGTCTGTTCTGATCTCATGCTCATACTGTTTGTATCACCAGGTACTACTACTCCTTAGATGTATATGAGCAGTCAAGGCTCTCTCTAGAGTAGTTTAGGTATAACAAAGGTGTAGATATGGCTAATTTTTCCTATTGTGGCTGTGATCTTTTGCCTGGTCTTCCCAGTTCATTTACAGTGTCTCCAGTATAGACTTCCCAAGGTCTTCAGAGAAGCTGTTGGAGAGGTTTCTTGCTGTCTTCTTTTTCTCATGAGTCCAGTATTTTTTGTGTCCTGAATTTAAACCTCAGTGACTTTGCCCAGGTCAGGACGTGGTGTGCTTTGGGCTCTATGTCCACGAGGGAATGGGATGCAAAGCAAGTATTTGTGAAAGCAGCAGTTGCAGCAATTTGCTCGTATTCCTCTTTGCTGATCCGTAAAGTCTCCCAAATGTTACACAATCGTACACAATTTTTCACTAGTAGGAAAAGCTTGAGTGACATGGCATCCCTTCCTGCCACCTGTAATTGCCTCTGGACATTTAGTCCTTGCTTTGCACTGGTGCTGGGGAATGGTGTAATACTGAGTGATGTTCTCTGAGCTATATCGTACGGGAGGGCAAGTGAGGTGATCGTAATTGTTGCTTCGGCCTTTAAAAATCTGTCAAGCCATGAATATTTCTTGAATGCTTTGGTTGGTGTGCTGGTACACTAGAAATAAAGTGTACATTATTACTAGGGTAGAGCTGGCCAGAAATTTTCCAGTAGAATTGTTTTCTGTCAATAATTACTCAGTCAACAGTACATTTTCCTGGAACGTATTTATTTTTTGTCAAAATGGTCAATGAAAGATTATCTAAACATACTCTTTCAGAAGTCAGGAGGCCTTATTGCGTCTTTGTCTTTTCACCTTTTATATTAAATCAGTAGCATTAGGGGCTCTTTCTCGAGGTTTGGTTACACAGAAAACATTGACTTTTTTCATTCCAGCTCCGAGCGAAAGGGAGGTTTGAATTATGCTGCTGCACGGCAAACCTGGCTCACCGTTACTCCCATCTGACTTTCCTTCAGGACAAGGCAGTGTTGAGGACTGAATGGTGATATCCCAATGCAGAGAAAACATATTGTACCCTTCATATGTACAATGGTGTAATAAGCCCCAGCTAGTCAGTACTTTATCTACCAAGGAGCAGGATGAGATCTTTGCTGTGGTGCTCCATCAGATACCCTGTCTTCCCCAAGTAATAGTTTGGAGGACTTTGAACAAGATTTACATAAAATGCATCTTTTCCTCTTCCTCCTTTTTATATACTGCAGTTCTAAAGATTGCTGGCAGTGTGCAGGTTTCAGAGTTTGTTTTATGTCTTCAGCAGACATGCCGGGGAATATATGGAAGCAGAAAATGTGTCATGGATTTACATGCCAGTGTAGCGAGAATGAGCAATGACCTGCTGGTTGTTGTGGGAAAACTTATGGGCCTGTGTGTGGTGTGAAGGCTTCAGAAGTAAATAATCTTTATATTTGGGTTGCACTTGGAACAAAAAAATAGTGAGAACATAATTAACAGTAGATCTGAAAGGGAACTTGCCAAATAAAATGTTTGGGTATTCTCTAGAAAGGCAATCAAGCTTTGTGATGTCTGGGGTTGGGCAAGGTGGGGGATAAGTGGCAGGGTTTGTCTGTGGAAACATTGCTAGTAGCTCTGAAATGTGATTTTGAGTCTCTCAGACACGCATATATCAAGCGTGTTGAGGCACTTCTCAGGTGAGCTAAGAGCTCTATAGCCTCCTTGCAGGTACTGTGCTTCGCAGCTGAGCCAGGCATCTGCAGAGCCCATTCTGCTGCTGAGCACAGAAGACCCAAGCCATGGAGGAGCTCCTTCTGAGAGGTCCCTGTCGTAAAACAATCAGCAGAATGAGGAAGATGCTCATTCTCTGTGTTCCTGTCTCATCATTTTTTATATAGTTTTCTTTTCTTGTCTCTCAGGGTCCGCACCTTCCCAAAAGAATCCCACCTTGGTCACGACACAGTCCGTGCCCTGATGTACTATGCCCTGAAGGTCTGGAGCGACATTACCCCGTTGAATTTCCATGAAGTGGCCGGTAACAATGCTGACATCCAGATCGACTTCTCCAAGGCAGATCACAATGACGGTTATCCCTTCGACGGGCCTGGTGGCACCGTCGCTCATGCTTTCTTCCCTGGAGACCACCACACAGCAGGAGACACTCATTTTGATGATGACGAATATTGGACCTTTCGATCATCAGGTATGGAGGCTCCTGTTTGGATCCTCATGCTAAGCTTCTTTTCTATCCGTTTTACAGAGGAGCAGAGTGGAGGTGAGCGCTGAAGTTCAGTAGCTTGTCTTGGCAGATGTGTTACTAGAGATTAAGCCAACAAAGTTGCCCTCTTTGAACTTGGCGGGCCTGATTGCTGTCTGTTCAAGCATAGTGGAAGGAGTTTCCACGTTTCCCTTGTGGGCTCGGATGTGAGGAGAGGACCATAGACTGATGACCTCGAGGAGGGGATTCCCTCCAAACACAGCCAACAGGCAAGGGCAGGAGGCTGATGACAGGAAAGCTGCCCTCTACTGCCAAGGTCTGGAGCTATCTAAGCTTCATCTTTTATTTATTTTGTTCTCTTCCTAGTGATTCAAAAATAACAACTTGGTAGGTGATATAAAAATATCTCCAAGGTTGTCAGTTTGGCTTTAAAATGTCAGGAAGTGCACATCTTGTTCTCTCCTGGTGCTGGGGAAAACAGTACAGGTTATAGAAAAAAAACACCTATTTACAGGTACTGTAAATAATGGTGATCAAGAAAGAAGGAAAATTCTGCAAAAATTCCCCCAGCGCCATAGGCCCAGTGGGGAATGCAAAGCGCTAGGCAGGATCAGCCCGTGACAGCTTCTTTGGGGGCCCTTGCCGTGGGTTGGAGACTGGACTCCATGGAGGTGTCGGCCTTCCAGCCTCACTACCTCCTTCTTTGAGGACTTATGATCTTCCAGCCTCACTACCTCCCTATTTGAGGGCTTGTGATCATGAACTTTGCCACAACCATACTTAAAATTGATCGGAGCTGACAATTGCATACATGCTCAGTCCAGGCTGGACAAGGAGCCCATGCTGTCCAGAGTCACAAAATGCAATCAACAGGTAGTGATTTACGTTTTTATGATGTTTTTATTTCCAGATGCCCATGGGATGGACCTGTTTGCTGTAGCTGTCCATGAATTTGGCCATGCCATTGGCTTGACGCACATCTCTGCCATAGAGTCTATTATGAGACCCTATTATCAAGGTCCAGTGGGAGATCCTTTGAAGTATGACCTGCCTTACGAGGATAAAGTCCGAATCTGGCAACTCTATGGTAAGTTTGTGTCCCTTACCCACCTGTGGCCCATTTCTGCCACAGAATGCACTGGACTAGCTCTTCTCTGTGTGGAGCATGTGGGGAGGATGGTGTTCCCTTCTACTGCTTCTTTGTCTTTGCACATAGGAGTCAGGGAATCGGTGTCCCCCACAGCGAAGCCTGAAGTAAGCAAAGCCGACGACCATCCTGTTCTGCCAGAGTTGCCAGAAAACCGCTCCACTGTCCCGTAAGTCAAGCCCATTTTTGTTTTGCTGTTGTTCATATTTTTGCAAAGGCCATGTAGAAGTAAAAGACCACTTAAGCATTGGGATCTTATCTGCCCACTCCAGCTGTGGTATTTCCCTCTGGACTTCTTAACTGCCTGTAAATACACACACCGAGTACACCTTCCTCCTCCTTATGTCTCCTGAACATCCCGGGGTATATGGAGACTGGCCTGCTGACTCCAAACTGAAGTGGTTAATAGCACCAGTGAGTGACAGTAGCTATTGGTCTGTTAGCTGTTTTTTATCATTCAAGGCATATTCAGAAATTCTGTGTCACTGTGGAATGCTTTGCATTTCCCCAAGGCTCCAAATTTTACCCCTGTGAGTAGAAATTTGTCCCCATCGCCCTTAGGTGAACTCATCCTTGCTGAAATTTTAATCAAACTTCTTCTGCAGTGTCCTGATTTGTGCAAGCATAACTTACCTAAATCTTTCTACCGTGAGCAACTCCCTCATGTACCTGCGGGGGTGAATATTGGAGCAAGTGGACTGAGAGGCTGCCTCCAGCACAGCTTGGGGTTGGCAAAGAACTGCTTGTACTGAGCGCGCTATCAAGCAACCAGAGCACCCTCATTTAGGAAAGCTCTGGATCTAGGTCATTAATAAACGTAGGAGTTACCAATTTGCTTTGCTTCTAGGACAGCAGAAGGGCTAGGAGGGGAAGCGTCCTTTTGACACTGAGTAAATAGGTAGAAGTTAATGGTTGTGCACTTTTTTTTTTTTTTCCTGGTCCCAAGAGTGTCCCAGGTGAGAGCATCAGAGACAGAGCAGGTCACCCAGGGAGGTGCTGGTTTTGTCTCCTCTCTGCCCCTCTGCTGGGCTTGACCTCCCTGGGCCTCAATTCCCGCCCTGCAAAGAGGGGTGAACAACAGCATCCTTCTTTGCAATGTGAAAACATGAAAGCCGGATTGCTGCCACAGCAGTGGGGCCAAAGGAGAATGTAATCTTGAGAAAAACACTGTGCTGTGGTCGCTTCTTCCCATCGGGGCACCTTCTTCTCCCCGCTTTGCCCACCTTGGTGATACACGCGTCTCATTAGTAATGACTAGTGCAGAGACCGTGTCCCAGACGCTGCCCGCTGCCGCAGTGAGAGCTGGTTCTTGCTCTGTGCTGATCCGTGTGGTTGTGATGCCACCTAGGGCTGGCCGAGTTACTGCTGCCAGCCAGGATGGGCTCTGCTAGGTCAGCGACACAGCTCCTAACCTGGAGGCTCTGTATCTGGAGGTCCCTTCCAACCCTAAGCATTCTATGATTCTATGATTCTATGATCTGCCCGACCAGCATGTGCCCAGCCTAAGGGGCCATGTGAATTCGCGCTGTCCTCTAATCTTTCTTGCTGTGCAGCTTCTAAAGGAGCTTGTGCCTATAGCTCTGTATGACCATCGTGTTGGCTGGTGCATGTTGTGAAGGCACCTAGAGAAAAGAGAGAAAAAAATATATGTATTTTTGCCGCTATGGTAGCAGATTGTCATCCCACAATGGCAATGGGGGAGCAGGAAACTCACTCACCTCCAACCCCTTCTTTCTGCCCTGCGTGTGACTGGGAGGCTGCAATGGCTTCAACTGCATATCTGTCACTTTGCTCCTGAAGAGGGTTGTGAAGCTGATCCTACCAACCTCACACAAATCTTCTATCACCAAATTAGATTTATTCTTGCCTGTCATCTGGAGCAGCTTTATTTGTGTAGATTTCCAGCATCCGCTCCTCGTTCTCTATCAATCATCATTTTTCATATGGGTTTCATAGCTCTTTAGGCCCTTCATACTCTATGCTTTTCCCACCCACCTTGTTAAAAGCAACTCAGTATCTCAGCCAGTGACTTGCCAGGTGGCTTCCACTATATACCATGTGGCATCATCTCACCTCCAAGTCTCTCTGCTTAGTGTTTGCTGCTGCCTCACTCTCCAGCTTTGTCACCTCTAGCTGGCTTTTCTGGTCTTAGCGATGTTCCCAACCTCTGGAGCCTGCTGCCTCTTGCTTTTTTATTCACCCAGCATCCTGCTGCTTCAGGGCACCTGGCCAGACCCCAGTGTCCTGCCCCACTGGGGAGCTGGAAGCCAGCACTGCCCTTTGCTATCTCAGCTGGGATGTGTGTGCCCTGTGTCCCTCAGCTCTTCTCCGCAGTGGTCTTGGGTAGCCCAGGTGCTGGCGCAGGCCCCTTCTCACCTGGCTCGTCTCTCCGCAGGCTCTGGAGGGATGTGCCCAACAGATGCAACACTCACTTCGATGCCGTGGCCCAGATCAGAGGAGAGGCTTTCTTCTTCAAAGGTAAGTGACTTCTTTCACCGCTGCTGGTGTCCGTGGTCTTGGTGTGCACGGAGCCCTGCAGTAATGTCCACGTGACACTGGTTTGTAACGCCGCAAGGGCAGTATCGGACCATCTGGAACGTGCGATTAGGATAAATAGGCTCCGGGATCACAGACCCCAGAAAACTACTGGGTCTTGCAGAGCCTGCAGCCCCAGTGATACTTCTCACGGACTGTCAGCACCTTTTGGCCCAAATAAAGGGTGTGAGACCTTTGATCAGTCCCCAAGACTGAGGCCAGGTGCTAAGGAGGTTTTAATGTGCAGAGGGAAATGCCAGGCTCAGCCCTGCCAGGCACCGGGTGATGATGGAGGTGCCAGGGATGTGCGTGAGCACTGACGAGCAACGGGCAGAGACTGTGAGCTGAGGGATGGAGCTGAGCATGGGCTGCTAGGGAGGAGGAGAAAGGACCTGGTGGAGGCATCCAGGTGACTGAACAGTAAATCCCATGCTTCTCTCCATCCAAAGGAAAAAAAAAAAGGAGAAATCCAGTGAAGCTAAAACACAATTTATCTAAAAATGATTAAAAAATATATTCTTTAACACAGAACATAATTAAGCTAAGGAGTCTTCAGCCAGGAGAAATTAAGGGTTTGCCAAGGTTGAGGGGAGTCTAGCGGCTCGCTGGCAGGGTGAGAGCAGAGGAGCTTCTGCGGCTCCGCGGATGAAGGCAGCGCTCGCGCTCCCGCTAACTGCCCAGCGCGCCGTGCTCGGCGCTTTGCCACTTGGAAGTGGCCGTTCTGCTGCAGATCCAGCTCGGCACTTTCCGCTGTGCTGCTCGTTGACCCTTTGCACCCCCCTGCCCAGGAGTTCAAAGCAAAGAACTGAAGTCTGGTACTTGCAATGTGATGTCAAAATCCGGGTTGAGCGGAGGATTGGCAGAACAGCAGCTCTGATGCTTTTTTCCCTGGATGCCTTCGCCTTCCCTCGCCTCCTGCGCGTCCCCGTCTCTGCTGCCGCGTGCTGGGCATCGCTTGCAGACAGCACGCGTGCAGGTACGGAGCCATCTGCTTCTGTGTTAGCAAACAGTTGCTGTCGGGTTCCTCCGGGGTGCCCGGCTGTCTGCAAGGATCCCCCGGTGCTTCCCTGCCGGACGCCACAGGCTTCTCTTCCATCCTTGCAGGATGGAAAAGTGCCCGGCGGGCACTGCTTTACGTTCTTGGCCAAAGTTCAGCTATCCCAAACTGATCCAGCGCAGAAACAGGGAGGAACCAAAAAAAATCAAAGCTAAGAAGAATTCCATCGCAGTGCCTATTTTCTGTATGCAGTTATTTTTACACCCGCTTTCTGCGGGCCAGGATGCCCGGGGTGCCCAGCTGCAGGGGCCCTGGGTCACCCTGCAAGGCTGCGCTAGGGCACGGAGCGCGCGGGGCTGCCCTGGCCCTTGGGAGGCTCCCAAAGCTTCTCCCAGTGCGATGAGACGCGGTGGCTGCTGTTCCCCAGGCTCCCCACTTGCCTTTTGTTCAATGCCACGGCGAGTTCTCCACACTTCCGAATTAGTGTTAAGGAATATAGCGTTAAAGAAAGCCTCAATGCGTCACCCATATAAATGAGATGCGTGAGACAGCAGGACTTTACACTTAGTTTTCATCCTTCTCAGTCTGCTAGCTTGGAGGGTGGTTTGAAATCACACTCTTTAACTTGAAATGAACATGGGTTGGGGTTTTTATTTTTTAATTTGTTGTATTTTTGCATGCTCATAGCAGCACTTCCCTGATGTGTCTGGCTTTGCGTGATGAGTGTCCAAGTTAAGTGCAGCACTTGGGCAAGCAGGCTTGGCCTTAGCAAAACATGAGCGTGGGTAAAGTGGAGTGAAGTGTTAAGAATTCATTGCTACCTCAATTGCTTTTTTTTTTTTTTTTTTTGGCTTAATAGCCTATCAAAAAAAAACCCAACCACCACCAAACTTAACCACCAATCCAGACCATGCCTGACTTTGTAGATTTAGATCTCGCTTGCTCTAGTTGTGCATCCCCTGAGCCCAGTGCTAGAAAATGGCTAAAATATCTAGAGCTCTGGGGCTTTGCTTGTTTTGTCAAACAGCACAGAGCACTTAGAAGTTTAGGTAGGTATCTACTAGAAAGGAAATTATGGCAAACTGTGCTTTGTATTAGAAAACAAGCTGTGCTTTGTATTAGTCTAGTGCGCCTCTAATTAGAAATGCAGAGATCATCTTTATGTAATTACATGTGTTTCCATAGACATACAATGGCCTTCAAGTTTGAATACTATTTTTTTTCATGTCCTTAAAAAGAATCTATAATTATGACAGTCCCTGCCATATTTGAATGCATTATTCAGCTATAGGTTTCAGTCAGATAGAGCAAATATGCAAACTGGAGCAGAAGAACAAGAAAATTATATAAATCCTTATAATTATAATAAAAAACCCTTCCTGCAGATGTTTAAGTGTTGGATTTTTGCCTCCTGCATTATTAGGCTAAGATCCAATTTCCATAAAATTTCGAAAGACCGTCTCACAATCTGCCCGCTCTGGAGAAGGAGCATCTTGAATACAAATTGAAGACTCATCTTTGGTTTCTGTTGCTTATTTCCCTTTGGGAGTTGATACAAACGCAGCTGTAAATAACATGCAATAATTTCTACCAGGCAAAAACTAATACGAGGCCAAGCTGAGAGTGAGACATCTTGCTCTGACCCAGCTCTTGCTGTGGGGGGCTCTCCAGGGAAGACGCAGCATGAAACACACTGCGACAGCTCAGCCTGAGGAGGCTAGAAATAGTAAAGATTGTTGGTTTTCGAGTCACCACTAAAATCATTAAGAAATCCAGCATGAGGTGTCCTTTCCCCACCAGGCCAACCTCTTTCCTTTTCCATACCCCAAACTATGTAAAAATGCCCCCTGCCAAACTCTGCTGTGACAGAGGCCGCAGCAGGGACTGGTGTCTGCCCGTGGCACCAGGAATCGTGTCCCTTTGCAGTCCCTCCAGAGCCCTGTCCCTGCCGTGTCCCTTTGCAGTCCCTCCAGAGCCCTGTCCCTGCACTCACCACACGTCTTTGGATTGCACCCAGGCACCTTGGCTGTGCCTCCTTTTCTGCTTTTCCCCAGTCTTGCTCCGGGAGGGCAGAAGTAGGCATGTTTCTTCCAAGTCTCTCCAAAGGCTGGGCCAAGCTGGTTTAATTTTAGACTCTCCAGTGATTTTTAGACTGTTCTTCCCAATTCCTAGGAAGTTCCCATGCAAAAGCAGCAAGGCAGGAGAGGAGAGACCTCCTCTTGCCATGGGTGATTTGTGGTTCAACACAGGGTGCTCCAGTAATGCCCAGTCTGTCCCTCTAGGCAAGTACTTCTGGAGACTGACTCGCAATAAGCACTTGGTCTCCCTCCAGCCGGCCCAGATCCACCGATTTTGGCGGGGTTTGCCCTTGAATTTGGACAGCGTGGATGCAGTCTATGAGAGAACCAGCGACCACAAGATTGTGTTCTTCAAAGGTGAGAGCAAACACAGGGAAGGGATATTCCCTAGCCCTACTGATGGGTCTGCCCAATTTATAGCTCCGTGCTAAAGTTTGACTTAATGTCATTTCTGGATGATGCACGAGCCAGAAACTGAACAAAACACGGCTGCTGGGAAGGGTGGTCAGAAAAGAGCAGCCAGGGTCCATGAGAAATGGGGCAGACTTCCTGAAAATTTTCTTAAATGAAAAGCTTACTGAAATCTTTGCTTTTCAAGAACAAAATGCAAGCAGAAACCACCCTGCCTCTCCCCTTTCAGAGTTTTGTTTTCTTCCCTCCTTGACTTTTCTCTCGTTTTAATATTTGTGGCCAAGGAGAAAAGAAGGCACAGAGGAGACAAAAATGTAAACCTCGAGAGCAATGGTTTGCTTATTGCATCTCTGTTGTAATTTTCTACTTAAAATAAATGCTATAATCCCCTTATTTAAAAAAAATCCCTTAAATTTCCTTCTGAAAAGCTGGGAAAGAAAGATTAGCTCTTAGCTCCTAAAGAAGTGTCCTGCTAGCATCTTTCGCATGCCCTGAAATCATTCGGGTCTCCCTTTCCCAGGGGTGCAGCTCCCTGGCTATGGACAGACAGACAGACGGGCCTCGTGCCGCTCCGGTCCAGCAGCGCCTGCGTGTGCCACGATTGCCACAGGTGCCACAATTACAGCTGTGCCACAGCTGAGTGGCCACCTGCCCTAAATACAGCCCTCTATAGCCCTGTGTGATGTGTTAGTTAGTGCTGCCTAACTTGTAAAATTAAATTAGAGATTTTCTTTCCAGCCATCAGATACCATCTCGTTCTCTCCTTCCACTTCTATTTCATTGATCCCTGGACAGAAAGTGGAGCCACAGCAATTCCCTGCTGCTGCTGTGTGGGCAGCCTCTTGTAGCTGAAGTGCCTCTTCAAATTTTCAAGAAAATTGAGGGAGGAAAAGCCTGATCCTTAAAGTAGTTTGTGTGATACCCAACAGGGCCCCACAGAGCTGCTGCCTTGTCTCCAGCTCCGCAAGAGGGGTCTGAGAGATGGAAATACTGAACCCGCAGCTAGAGATTTAAGCTGGAATGGAGAGACTGGGGTTCATTTTCCTGTGCAGCCACAGACTGTGGGCTGTGTGACTCTGGGCAAGTCACTCGGTGCTTCATTTTTAGTTGAAAAATATGAATGTATCGGCAGTGCTGTCCTGCCCAGGTGCAGCGCAGCCAGGAACCGCGATGCCAGTTCAATGTGGGGCTGTGCCCTGGGGAGAGGCTGACCCAAAAAAGCAGCTATTGGAGAGATTCCCCACCGGGCTGCTGCCCGTGCTCCGGTGCCAGCAGCTCAGCCCCGAGCGCGGCCGCAGAGGGCCAGACACGGGCCGGGCTGGGCTCAGCTGTGAAACAAACGGGATTTTTGCCACGTGCCTCTTTCCTTTCCTCAGGAGACAGATACTGGGTGTTCAAAGACAACAACGTGGAGGAAGGATATCCCCGGCCCATCTCGGACTTCGGGCTGCCCCTGGGAGGAATCGACGCTGCTTTCTCCTGGGCCCACAATGACAAGACTTATTTCTTTAAGGACAATCTCTACTGGCGCTACGATGACCACGAGCGGCGGATGGATCCCGGGTATCCTTCAGAGACCGCTTTGTGGAAGGGAATTCCCACCCCTCTGGATGATGCCATGAGATGGTCAGATGGTGAGTCCTTATGCTGATTTTTGGGATTTTTTTTAAGAAATTATAAAACAGCACCATTTCCACTTAGAACATAGATCCTTCTGGTCCTTCCTGCATTTATAAACTGCTAAATCCCAGGTGTGCAGACACCTTTAGTTGTCTTACATAGAGTTGAAAAAGAGAGCTAAACTTTGAGTCAAAGCTCCCTGTGCTGCACTCTGCTCACTAAGAGACACTGTAAGTTCAGGTAGACAATAAAAGTATTTTGGGGCCCTAATAATTGGGTTTTATTAAAAGAACACAGTTCATCTTTTTTTTTCTTCCATTTTTTTTTATCCTGATGTATGCTCTTTTGATCTTCACTGTATTTGTTGTAGTTAGATTTTCTGCTAGAGAAATCAGAATGTGGACAAAAATATTTTTAAAGGAAATGTTTTTCCTAGAATTAGGACTGCTGGGACTTTTTTTTTTTTTTTTTTTTCCAGTGGTTAGATTTCTTAGTGGTTTCTGCTCCCTGAAAGACCATGGAAGTTTTACTATAGGAGATGTTTAAAGCTAGAGAGATCCCAGAGAGGAGGTTATCATCATCTTCTAGAGCATCCTACCACCACCACCGTGCTAACAGACGCAAGAAGCGGTGGTCCTGCGCACACCTCTGCTCCCTGAGTTCTGGCTGGGGGTGCACGTGCTCCTGCACTGCCGCACTGGAAGGCTGCCCATCCCGCTAACTTTGCCTTGGCCTTTCGTTTCTTTTCCAGGTGCGAGCTACTTCTTCAGGGGCAAGGAATACTGGAAGGTGCTGGACAGCGGGGCCGAGGCCGAGGCCGGCTACCCGCAGTCCATCGCGCGGGACTGGCTGGTGTGCAGCGACATGCAGGCGGACGCCCCGGAAGCCGCGGGGAGCAGCAGGACCGGGGCGCGCTCCGAACCGGGGCATCACGACGAGAGCCGCTCCGAAAACGGCTACGAGGTCTGTTCCTGCACCTCGTCCTCCGCCTCCCTCCGGGCTCGCCCCGTGCTCAGACTCTCTGCCGGCCTCGTGCTGACGAGCGTGTGGACAGCAGCACTGGTGTGTGCGGCCCTATGACGTCCCCTCACGCGGGCAGGGCGACGTCGCGGTGCTTCGGGGACCACAGGTGGATAAAGTCCCACGATGCTGCACTGTTGCAAGCAGACAGAAACATTCCTAGGAACATACCAGAAAAGGTTTTGAATTCTCCATGAGAAGTGAACAGTGATTGTTTCTTTTCTTTTTAATTTTAGTTTAAAGGTCTAATAACAGATTTTGAGTTCTGCACCTTTTTATTCCCCCATCCAGTTAAAGATGAGAGCAGCCTATAATGTTGAATTTAGAAATGTTCCATGCAGATGTGTTGCTTTGAATGTTTTAAAACTGCAAACAGAGGAGGGAAAAGCTACTGAGAACAGAGCAGCTCCCAGTGAGACGGGGGACGAAAGGCAGCAGGGCTAGGGCAGAGGTGCAGGAGCTGCGCTGACATCCGATGACACGGTGTACGCATCCTATTGGATGTACTAGGTAGAAGGAAACTTGGGCTTCACTAAGATGAACTGCCAGGTGATCATTTTACTATCAAATCTGCTGTGGTAACTGATGTCGAGATAACCTGTATCAGTTCCTATGGGTCAGAAACACCTTTGCCTTTCAGAAGGCGGTGCAGCTTATCTTTGTATCCAGGTCATTTGAATTTAAGAGTTTATCAAATAAACCTTGGCTGCCTACACACAGATGTCACAGTCATCTGCCCCGCCACGTCCGCCGCCTTCTGCAGGTGCTGACAGCCCGGGCCCAGGAGCCGCCGGCCCTCTCCGCAAGCGGCAAACCCGCTGGGTGCAGCCATGCAAATGAGATGCAAATACAGCCGGTCTCATCCGTGCGCGTGAACTTCTCGGCTCTTGGCGTTTCCGTTTCAGGTTGTCTTATGTTTTAGATCAAGATGAATGTCATCCATTCATGACTCTGTTGTGCCTGACTGCACTGTGGAGGATGGGATGGAGTAAGTGAGGGATGCTGCATAGTTAGCCTGAAACTCTTCTTGAAACACAGCCACAATGTAGAGTGACAGAACACCTCTATAGGAACACTCCTGGCCATCCTCTCACTGCTAATCCATTTCCTGAGATATAATTTGGGTGTCTGACAGTCTTTGAGAGGAGTGAGATCCTGTGGAAGGGTCCATGATAGAGCTGTTCCAAAGGCCAAACCAGGGTCATGGGATGTCAAAGAGGAGAAATGGGCAGCAGCTCTGGGACACACTGGGCCTCTCTGCCCGGCTAACTTCATCTCCCCCCATGGCTCTTTGCTGCCTCTCTGTGCCAGAGCCTGGGGGAGACCGGGCACTGATGGCACGCTGAATGTCATGTTGTGTTGGGACCCAGGGCTTCTCTGCTCTCCCAGAACAGAGGGAGATCTGGCCTGTCCAGCTGCAGGGAGGACATGTGGTTACCTGCCAGAGCAGTGCCAAGGGCAGCCCTGCAGCCCGTGCTATCGAGGCTGCCCAAACTCAGCAGCTTAAAGCTGCCTGGGGATGACTCCTGGTGCTGCCATCCCACCCCTGACTCCAGGGCTGAGACACAGAGAGCCAGGGGATGTGATGGGTGACAAGGTTGCTCTCGGGCACAGATGGCCACAGCTCAAAGGCTGTTGCAATCATCACACTGCTGGTGGCTGGAGAAGGTTGGGCTTGGACACGAGCAGGTTGCTGAGGCCGGTGAGCACCTCCCGGGGCTCTGAGCTCCCTGAGGCCACCTGGAGCATGTGGGAAAACCCTTGGTCCCTTCCACCCCTGCTGGCAGGTGGACGGGAAGGACTTCGGCATGACTCTTAGGGTAAAGCCAAGGTACAAATCACCACCCAGAGCTGGTGTACGTAGGCTTAGTGCTCAGAGAGCCTACTTGAGCTTTGGTGGGTTTTCTCCTCAAGCGTGGCCAACTTGGCTTCCTCCTGGGCTGGGGGAAAGGGGCTGCGCTGCTGCAACGCTGCCTGTGCAGCACGAGCAACCACCACCCGTGCGCTCAGCACCCCGATAAGCAGGGTGGGGTATTTACCTTCATCTTGCACAGGGACACGGAGGCTGAGCGCCCCAGATGGCACAACAGGTCTGTGCTGGTCCCCAGGCAGGTGGTGACGCGGGGACCCTGTCCCGCGGCGGGAGCAGCCGCGCACGGGCAGCGCTGGAATTCCCGGCGCCGCCACGCGAGGACAGCAGAGACGGCGGCTCCGCTGCGGCCTCCCGCTGCCTCCGCGTGAGCGCGGCCTCCGCGCGCCCGAACACCGCGGATGCTCCACGGCTGCGCTCCCCGGCACCGACCCGGACACGAATTCCTCTGGACCTACCCAGCATTGCTCTATGGGCTTTTCTCCACAATGCCATTCTTAGTATTAGCTGAAAAGGCTAAATCAAACCAACCCCACCTCAAAAAAAGCCTTGAGCATCATATTCGTATTGCGTGTAGTGCCTTTACTCTGCAGACTGAGTCTGGCTGTTTTCCAAGGATTTCAATCCTCGCGGGACTTGGTGAGGTTATTTCAAACACTTATCCTCTGGAACACGACAGATGGGATTTTAAAGTGAGGGGGCTTTGGCCAACTGAATCCACACATATTTAAAGCTGAAAAACCTCAGCTTATGATAGCCATGTTTGTGGCTGGGGCCAATTCCCATACCTTGGTCGGGGTTTTCCTGGCTTTCCCAAGCCACCTGTCCCCAGGCTCAGACAGCCCATGAGGCCCTTTCTGTTGTATTGCTCAAAAGAAAAACAGAAGGAAAAAACAGAAGGGAACATTCAGCCCATAATCCAAAGGGCTTTCCTAAAAGGCAGGCTCCTGCTTTATTAGGAATGAGATTCTTCACCTTTTCCCAACCCCTGGTTTAGTAAGAAAAGGTGGGTGCACAGCTGGGCTGCAGCAGCGAGGGGCAGGGGTTGGCCCCGTTGCTCAGGTGCAGCTCGTCTGCAAGGTTTGAGCTCGGGCTCCCGGGTGGAGCGACCCTTCCTGTGCGGAGCGTGGTTGGAAGCAGGCAAGTCCCTGAGTGTTCCCAGTCCTGCTGCCTTGTTCTTTCCATTCCTGCGGCCAGGTATGGGATCTGGAGCCAGGTGCTAAGGCAGCGCTGCCCTGGGCAGCAGTCACCTCGGGGATGTCTTGCCTAAGGAAAGGTGGCTGATCCTGGCTCTCTGTGATCCAACAGCTCCCGGTAAGCTCTGTGCTAGGGGGTACTTGCTTTTCCCTGATGTTTCTGGGTCGGACAGCCAGAAGAAAGGAGCAGGTGGTGGAGGATGTGTCCATTGGAGATATCTGGGCTAAGAAGAGGAGTGAGTGTTAAAGCTGGATGGTACCTGGGGGATTCCTGCAGGGATGTGCTCAGGCTGCAACCCGGGAAGCGCAGAGCTGTGCCTGCCTCCTCCGCGGTGGGAGCGATTACTGGCCTTGTAGTACTAACAAAATTACTGCAAGAGCTGCAGAAGCGGTTCCCTGCTCTCCATCTAAACTTTGGGTCTTGGTTAAAAAAATAAAAAAGAGGAAAAAAAAAAAACCCAAACTTCTCACTAGAACTGCCAGCACTAGGTTGCCAGCTCTGTAGTTTCATCCGAGCGGTCTGGGCTTTGTGCTGCTTTCAGTAAGCACGGCTTGGCAGGGGGAGAAGCTGGCCTGCAGCATTAACCGGGACACCTCTTTACTGTGGCAAAGACAAAACTTCACAAGGTTTTTGCAAGGAATTGCTTGAAAATCTATGGGTTGTGCTGCTTGGACTGTAGTGCCTTGTCTTTGGACTTCATGTGAGGAACTGCATGTCCTGGGGAGAGGCCTTTCTGCTCATATCCAACCAGCCAAGTGCTCTGCAGCTGGAAATCTTGCGAGCAAATAGGACTCTTGTGCTTGGGATCAAAGCTGGAGTGAGTTCTTGTCCTCCCTAAAATCTCTTCTTGTTCTGAGGGACAACTGGTGACTGCAGAAGCCTCTCTGGATGCAGGGCCCCTCCACTGAGATTTAAAGAAAATGCTTTTCTTTTTTTCCACATCTGCTGTATTATGGGAATAACCAAGCCGAAAAGATGGTCCCTGGCATGTGCCTTCCCTGGGATCTTGATGGTTACATGGCAATTTGGTGATATCTCCATCTTCTGAAGGACAAAGCCAGTCTGAAGAATGCCTATTCTGTATCTGTGGTGAGTTTTATCTGGAGAAAAAAAAAGAAAATTATGGTGCTGAGTGATCTTCATGTGGAGACTTGCCAATTATCTGTCTTCAAGCACCAAACCCACTTCACATCCGGCAGTTCCTCTGCTCCTGGTACCTCTCCCTCCTCGTCCAAGCTGACTTAGCCGGCAGCTGTCGGCAGCCCCAGAGCATGTGGGTGTCAGCAAGGAGAGCCCTGCGGGACGGGTTTGCTTGTTTTGGAGTTGCCAGGTAATGGAGCAACCCTGGCCAATGAGCACCTGCTGTGACGAAACCATGGCTGCACCTTGATACCCTGCCTTGGAACAGAGCGCCTGAGGAGGGGCTTCCACGGAAGCAGAGGCAACTCTTCGCCCCAATTATTTGCTTTGCTGTGCTAGAACTTATCTGCAATGTCATCACTGTGTTCAATCCCAGGCTCCGACTACTGAATGGCTTGGTGTTTTACAGCAATTACATACTTCAACCTTTTCTCTTTTTCTGTTGTGTTCATCTGCCCTTTCTCCTCCTTTGCTGCCACGAAGCTCTACTCCTCATCACAGATGCACAGGTCAGACTGGAGTCAATCTTTTCTTTGGAAAGAAATCCCGTAAGCTCTGGTGGTTGGAGAGTGATTTGTACCTCTGCTCTTCCTCTCGGCTCACAGTTATCACTAGCTGTGTAGAATCATTGAGTCATTATGATTGGAAAGACCTTCAAGACCATCGAGTTCAACCGTAAACCCTTCAACAACATGCCTGTTAAACCACGTCCCCAAGTGCTTCATCTACGTGTTTCTTGAACATTGCCAGAGACAGAGACTCCAGCCCCTTCACCAGCTTCGTTGCCCTTCTTTGGACACACTCCAGCACCTCAATGCCTTTCTGGTAGTGAGGGGCCCATATCTGAACATGGTCTTCGAGGTGCAGCCTCATCAGGGCTGAGCATGGGGGAACAATCCCTTCCCTGGTCCTGCTGGCTGCACTGTTTCCTCAAGCAGATCAACTCTTCCTCCCAGCTTGGTGTCATCTACAAATTTGCTGAGAATGCACTCGATCCCCTCATCCAGGCTGTTGATAAAGATCTTGGAGAGGACCCGCCCCAACGCTGACCCCTGGGGAACACCGCTCATGACTGGTCGCCGGCTGGATTTAACTCCATTCACCACCACCCTATGGGCCTGGCCATACAGGCAGTTTTTCAACCAGCAAAGAGTACGTCTGTCTAGGCCATGAGCTGCCAGCTTCTCCAGAAGGCAGTGGGAGACTGTGTCAAAGGCCTTACTGAAGTCTAAGTAAAGCATGTCCACAGCCTTCCCTCATCCACTAGGCAGGTCACCTAGTTGTAGAAGATCAGGTTGTTGAGGCAGGACCTGCCTTTGATGAACCCATGTTGGCTGGGCCTGATCCCCTGGTTATCACACACATTGTGTGATCACCCTCAAGATGATCTACTCCATAACTTTCCCCTATATGGAGGTTAGGCTGACAGGTCTGTAGTTTCCCCTCATTTGGGACCTCTCTATTTGACCAGGACTTCTGATAGATGATGGAGAGTGGCTTTTTTTGGCTTAGTTTACAAAAAAACAAACTACAGAATGCTTGGGTTTCACATTTGGCTGCCAGATAACAGCACTGAAGTGTAACCCATGCCTTTGTTAGACTTTTTAAACTGTTAAAGGAATGAAAGCAACAACAGAAACTGTATGGCTTCTGGAGATATACAATACAGAATATAATTTGGTTCTGATTTCCATCTACAGATTTTGCATGTTCAGACATCACCCCAAACTGGAAGCAAAAATAGCAATGGCTCTGCCTTGGCATGTTCTTTCCAAAAAAAATACCTGCTGTTAGGTTGGGCACTCAGCTCTGTCATCCATGAGGTGATAGGAAAGGCCTGTTTCCAAAGCACGGCCTATGGTAGGCACCGGGGGCACGTGCTGGGCCTTACTGTGCTGGGCTGCTGTTCTAGCCAGGTACCATAGTGCAGAGTACCAGGTAGAACAAGCAGCTGTGGTAGAGTCTCAAATCACAGTATATAAATCCATGTCCTAAAGTTACTGATTAGAGTGGGGTATTGGGATTAGGGGCTGAGAGCGAGGACTAGGGCAATGGATTGGGGATGAGAGGGATTGCAGGAAGCTGTAGCAGGAAAATCATTATCTTGTGGGTACTAGGTTTTGTTCACATAAGGACTGCTCTCCCAGCAGGACAGCAGGAGGCCAAGCCTGCATAGGGGCTCTCTCTTAAAGCATGCTCATGGTATAGGTAGAAAACCCTGTGCCTTGGGCCCAGGGTGACTTGGAAGGAGAAACTCGATGTAGATCCTGTCCTAGACTCATAAGAAACACCAATGCCTCATGTAGGCTGCTGAGACTTGAATGAGGGGGCTGGCAGCAGCTTGCCAGGAACGTGTTTCCTTCATCTCAGTTGGCTCTGGAAGGCTTTCATGGAGATGTACGTGCAGGATAAACAAGTGAGATCAGCAAGCCCCTAAGCAAAAGCTGTGCTCGGGCGAGTAGCGTTTTGCAAGGCCCACGCTAATCCGCACAGCACATGCCAAACACTTCCCCGTGTTTATAGGAGTGAAGTCACGTCCCCGTTGGCCTCTGCCGCCGTCGTGGGTGCTGATGGCAGCTGGGCTGCACATCTCGAAGCCCTTCTCCCAGCACACTTGCCAGGGGAGCAGCGCGCTGCTGCCCTAGGATATCTGCCCCTAAATAGCTTTGCTCTGGCAGCACGAGGCCGTGCAGCCTCAGTGTTATTCTTACCCTTCGGGTCACGCAAGGTAGCAGTGACATCATGGAAGAACTTTGCTCTATGCATGCAGCGCAGTTTATCTCGACTCTCGGGCGGTGAGCGCATCCAAACCTCTGTTGTTGTGGAGGGGAACAGTCCCAGCACCTTTGCTCCGCTGTCGCTCGCTGACATGAGTCAATTCTCACTAGCAAAGCATAGTTGCATTTTCCATATGTTGCCAAAGGTGCTCTGGTTATAGTGCTGGGAGTCAGAGCAGGTTTCGTGGCCTCCTGTGGTCCGATGAGCGCCGGGCTCTGTTGGTGCCTTGTTCTACTCATCCCTTTGGTAAAGGCAGAACGAAATAATCCTAGTTGTGTTGGCTGGTGGGGTTACAGGTCCCAGGCAAAGCCATTCAAAGATAACTTGTCTCTTTCCATGAGCATGTGGAGAGTGACACTGATAAGAGGCTGACTTTGCAAGTGCTTGCCAAAAAATGTTGATCCTTTAGTGGTTCTTGTCTTATTCGGTTCTAACAGGAGGCTGTCAAAGAAACATAGGCTTGGCAAACATCCGAAGGGGCCATTTTACAGCCTCCTGTGTCCTTCTCTGCCACATTCCCAAAGCATAAGAGATGCTCCTGGGAGTGCACCAGCTCTTCAATCTCATCCCAAGACTTGTGAGCATGTTAGGATTTAGTATTTGAATTCACGTCTGCTCCCTACTTGCTTTTCTATGTCACTAAGGGCGAAACAAATACTGGAAAACAAATTCCACCAGAAGGCCAAGCTGGTTGTCTGCAACGTGCCCGTGTTTACACAGGCGCTATCTCCACGGTGTTTGGACTCCGCAGGTGTGTGCGTTGGGCTGCCGGGGGTGTAGCCGCACCGCAGAGCGAAAGCGCAACTATCGCTCCTTGTCGGGCACCGCGGCTGTGGCCTCGCTTGAACCCACCGAGGAGACGAGTGCCGAGGACGTGGGGCTCCGGCAGAGGCTCGGGAATGACCGAGCGCGGCTCGGCAGCAGCCGTCCTGCCGGCAGCCTCTCCGCGGCCGGTGGCGGTTGCTGCTCCCGGCTCTGCTGCAGCAGGGCACCCGTTCGTGCAACCGTTGGGGCTGTTTGAACCCCCTTTTCTGCACAGAGTGCCCGAGCTGATGTCCTGCCCTTTGAGGACTAGGTACCTCATCCCAGGCAACTGAGCTCCTCCTGTCTGGGCTTCTACACTGAGCATTCCTCTATTTGCTGTTGGATTCTGTTGCCTTCATTTCTTTCGCTGCTTGCAAGGATGAGTGCCAATGAGGAGTTTTTTCCCTTCCCCTCTCTCTCTCTTTTTTTTTTTCTCTCTCTCTTTTATGCCCTAAAAACCTAAACTCAGCGGTGGACACAGTCCTGTGCCACGTGCTCTAGGTGACCCTGCATGCGCAGAGGGGCTGGGCTAGATAACCTCTAAAGGTCCCTTCCAACCTTAAGGATTCTACGATTCTATGAAAGGAAAGGTAAGGAAAAATGATGAATTAGGGTGTGGTGGACAGTTGGAAAAGTATTAAAAACTGACTCCAGTCTTGCCCTTCAGGTCCACTGCGAGCTCTGTAATTAGACCTGTAGTCTAAACTGGAGAACAGCGGCCCATTCTGCGTTCCTGGCTGCGTCCCGCAGCACCAGCCAGTGCAGCAGCCGCCCGGGGCACAACAGTGTCCCTTGTCCTCCTGCCCCAGCTCGTGTGCCAGCCGCTAACCCCAGCACAGGGCACTGCACTCGGGGGGTTTCTTCTGCATCCTTCTCCGGTGCTCCTGGGCTTCCCTCCATGGGACGGTGCCAGTCGAGCAGACCGATGGGCCGGCACGACAGGTTTGTTTTTCCACAAACTGCTCAAATTGTGCTGGCGCTATCAGTGAAAGCAAGTTTCCGTATGGCCTCTTGGTTTGCAGGTGATAAAGGCCTTATCTGCGTGTGTTTTGGGGACGGGGGAACGTCTTGCATGGATTTGCACAGAGCCAAATGCAAGGTGACCGTGCTGTAATGACTTATCACGACAAACTAGTGCTACACATAACTGCAGCGCGATGTATTGGGTCCTGAGGAGCATCCCAAATGCTGGGGGAGGCAAGACGTGAGTGCAGGTACCCCTGTCTCTGCACCCCGCTGCCGGTGGGGACCAACCAGCTGCCCCAAGGCTGCGGGGCTGCCATGTTCTCCTTGCCCTTGTTCTGAAAGAAAGCTGGAAAAACTGAAGTGTCAATGGGAAAACACAATTATTTTGAAGACTGTTGCTTGTCTTGCTCTTGCCCCTTCGAAGGGGATGTGACTTGCCAGCCTCACCAGGCTGCAGCAGCTGGAGGTCAGCCCAGGTTGGGACTACCTGGATTTTCTGCTCGGATCCGGGACTTTTGGTAGCTGGTTCAGTTCTGCCCACGTGCTGCCAGCACAGGATCTGCTCACTGGCCTTTCTGCCCTGTGCTGCTCTTCAAACAACCATCCTTGATCTATACCCTCATCAGACTCCAGGAAGCAACCAGCCCTGGTGTGATAAAACTTGCCAGACTGGTGCTCCAGCCCCGTGCACGTAGGCAAAGCACCGGGAATAACGTCTGGCTCCGCTCTGCACCGCGCTCGGCTCGTGCCAGGCCCTGTCTCTATTGCTTCTCCAAGCAAAAACAAGCGCCATCTGCTCACGTGTCTGCTGCCTACGAGAGCCTGCCAGGGACAAAGAGAAGTTCAAATATTTGTGTTCACTTGTTACTCTTTCCATTCAGACGGTAAGTGACAAGCTTAAGCAAAACCTACCCGTGCCAACTGCAGGATTTCCAGCACACCGGCCCTGACTTTGCAACCTCACTGAGACGAAACACCTGCAATTAGCAACTGGGTTTAAATCTGGGGGAATGACTGATGAGCATTTCTGAGTTAAGGCCTTAAGGAAAAAAAAAAAAAAAAAAAAAGGGTCACCAGAGTTTCTCTGTGTCTGGTTGAATGCAGGCATGGAAGGCCGAGCCAATATGGTCTGCGCTTCCTCCTTCTTTTGTGTTGATACAGGAGGACAAGGTGAACAGGAATCAAGGCAATGACAGGTATTTTCTCTGACTTGTTATGTTAAAATAGATGCTGCACCCAGGAGCTGAATCTCTGCAATTTGAGACATCCTAAGGAAGTCTGTGTGGCTCTGTCTTGGGGACTCTCCTTGCCTCTTAACTCAGTGACGTTGTTGCTTCAAGAGTACGATTCCGTAATAGGAATCAATATCGGGTGTTTCTGTTGCAGGGACAAGATCGTACTCTGCCTGGATCACTTCTGTGTTGTGTGCTGATGACACTTTGGCTTTAAGCTAAGTTGGGAAGCTTTCCATTCTCTGGCAGGCTACGTGACAGTTTATTTTGCAAATTTGTGCAAAAATGATGTAATCTGCAGTAAAGGCTTGATCTCTGACCAGGTGGCATGTGTCAATAGCCCAGGCTTGGGGAGCTGCACATGTAGTTCCTCGTGTTTTTTTTTTTTTTTTTTCCCTCCTTCTCATGGACTTCAGGCTCTTTAGCCCTGTGGATCCTCTATTACATGTGGGGTGTCACTGCCCTGCCAGCCTGTCCTAGCATCGGTCTGGACAACTTGTTTTGCTTGACAAAGCCTGATTCCCTTCTCAAATTAATGATGGTTCTTCCACTAGTCCCAACAGGTACTTTTTGGCTCAGAAACTTCTTATCAGGAGCTTATTATTCCTGAAACTTAAAGGAATGACTCCTCAGGCTGCATTAGGTTCTGTAATTATCTTTGCACTACTCTTTGAAAGATATTATTAGTGTTTCATTCACAGCATGCAGTACTTTACTAATTTCTACATTATAACATCAGATTTAATGACCCCTATCACAGATAACTGAGAACTTAAAAATCTTAAGAGCTTTAGTTAAATCTAGTGTCAGAGACGAGGCTTTTTCTGGCTTTTTGATCATAGTCATTGCACGCAACAGAGACAAGAAGCGCTCTTGAAGCCTGCTCCAGCTGCTCCCCATTTCCAAAAAGGATCGATTCTGGCAAGCTCTTTAAGCTCCCTCCTTCTCAGGCCACTTCTGAGATCACGTAAGAGCTGAGGCATCTCCCAGTAGCCTGTTCCGCTGAGTGCTCAGCTCTGTTTTGCTTCCAGGCTCACTGTCTGACACTTGATAATCATGCCTATTGGAAATGTAATAAAAGTAAGTATTAAAAAGTAGACACTCCAGGCACACAGTAAAAGTGGGTAAACTCTGCACAGTCCAAATGAGAAATGTTGGAATTCAGTTTATCTGCATCTGCTCTCAGATGTGTCTGAGCCTAATGTTCCCTGCCTGGCACATTTGAGTGAAGTAGCAGAGTACTAAATTCCACATTATCTTTAGACCTTTAACATTGGCTCTGGATGAAGGTCAAAGACACAAGGCTACAGGGAGATAATTTTGCCAAATATCTGTCCTTTTCCTAACATAAATACGTGAAGCTTAGGTTTAAAATACACCTACTAGACAGGTTGCATATATTAATGTGTCTTTAAAAACAGCTGATTGATAACAGCTCTTGCAATCAGCACAGCCAGTACAGTTTGAAACTTCCTGGAAAAAAACATATGCACAGCAAACCCATTACAATGAGCTGCATGATAAGAGGTATTGCACTTTAATGAAGTTTGTACATAACATCAAAGAGCCCTTGGTTTCTTGGATAACAGCAAACAAGAGCAGACGTTATGCAAATCAGCAATATAAGTCAGTTACTCGGTGTAGCTACAAGATAAGTTTAATGCTGGCTATAATCATTGTCCACTGTGAACTTAGAACATCTTCATTACTCCTGTTCTCCTGAAATTGTCACTTTTTCCCCTGCCAGGAGTAATCAGGCTGCTATTTCAGCTACCTGGCAGTCGAGCCACCCAATGGTTCTTCATTCACACTTGCAGCCTCTGGAGCTCCAGTGCGGAAGCATTTAAGCTAAAATTATCTAATGCTGGAAATCAGCTTTTTTAGTTAAAAGCCAAAGAGCTGGCAAGAGCTTGGCTAAAGAAAAGAAGTGAACGGCCAGCTGAAGTGCAGAATGTGATTCATTATTGAGCATGTATCAGCTGGGGTGCTAAGTAATTCCCTGCTTGTGCATCGCATAGTGATGCCCGTTATGTGGCTGCTTCCCGGGAGCACCAGGATACTTCCCGTGTGATGCAGGCAGCGTGTGCCCCCTCCATCACGAGGGAACCGCCTAAACAATTGTAGGGAGGACACTAGATTCGTTATGTAACAACAGGTCCTCTATGATTCAGATAAGAGTGTGCTTACGTTGGTAAAACGGGATGATTTGCATATGGCCTCGCTGGCTGAATCCAACCACAGAGCAATTCTCTGATCAAATGAGGCAGCCTGGTTTGGCACTGGTGAGTCTGTGGGTTGCAACTCTCGTCCTCAGTGACTGTGCTGAGTTCAGTGGTGGATATTGTTTGTGTTTTGATGGTATCTCATGTATTTTCTGTTTGTGGGTTTTCCCAAACGTTAGGAGGTATGTGGGGCTGGGTAACCTGTTTCAACATAGAGGTGTCTTCTGCTGAAGCTCACGGCAAGAAAAGTTAAGCATCACATTTGCCAGGACATACTCCTGGCTCCCATTCATGTGCAGTGATGAGAATGAGAGATGTGTGCACGGGAGAAAATGAGCGTGCATCCTGTGCGGCTCTTCCTCCCACTCATGTCTGATGGCTGGTTCTGTGTCAGTGTCTTATGTAACAGGCTGTAACCATAAAGGTATCAGCAGATTTTTTTGTCATGGCCTTAATTTGGTGTCTTGTGACACCTTAACCCGATGCCACAGTGGTTACACGTGTCTTTCAAGTGAGATCTCTTCCTAAGCGTGTTGGCTGCCTTAACTAGGTCCTCAGAATGGTTGAGTCCAGTCTTGAAACGTGTGGCCTGATGAAGTGCCTGTAGTTTATTTCATGAAAGATGCTATATTAAAGATATTAAGATTGTTGATAGAAAATCTGTCTCAAGATAAACCTCAAAATCTGAAGGAAGTTATGCCAAACAAACCTTAGTCTTACAAACTACAGGATCATGTCATCTTCAAAGAAAATAAAGCTGCTTTCTTAAATAGTTCCAGTGTCCCTCTCTTTCTCTTAATGTCATTTAAACCGTATTCCTTTGCCTATTTTTCCCCTTATCCATCATAAGTAGCTTCTGAGGAAGAAAATCTCTATTAACTTGTAATCGCTATTGTTAGAAAACATGGGATGTATTATTTAAACCAAAATGACTGCAATGTGTTAAATGGGTAACGCATTGCACAGCTCTCTGGATTACTCTGCATTATTAGGTCTGAACAAGTGGATTCAAACAGGTCATTAGGATGTCAGAAATGTTAAAGGTCAGATGGAAACCAAGTACCACAATAAAAATACCACTTTCCCTGTGAAGTCCTTGAGCAGACAAACTGTCCAGGGCCAAACCCTTTGTGCTCCTCCGGAGTTTATACCTGTTCAATGTGTATCATCCCAGATGCTCTGTGGCCTCTGTTACTGCAGTCTTCCACAAAATTTATAATTTAATATTTTTTAAAAATTTATTTAATCCTCTCTGCAATTCCCCTTGCCTCTTTTTGCAGAGAGAAGTGCAGAGAAGTTAGAGATGTTTGTCTGCAGTCTAATTTACCACAGTGATCATGCTGTTGTAGTTGCACAAGAAGACAAGCTACTTGCCCTGAGTTTCCTAGGAAATTCATTGCAAAGCTGCTTGAATCCACATTTCTGAAGTCCTGAGTTGATGGAGATTCCCCTGCAATGGAGTCCATGGGGTCAGCTCCAGATCAGATGCTCCTGGTATGGAGTTAAGCAAATGCATAATATTTTGGTAGAAGGGGGTAGTTAACCTAGTTATAGTATTTTATCACACAGTTCATTTAAGCCAATATTCTGGTGTATGTTTATTCACCTGGTTAATTTTGTGTGGCATGTTTAAACTAGTATTAACAGTTTCTTGCATCTGGGTATGTTTTCTGTAATTGGATTTTATTAGTACTGCTATTCAAGCCTAGAAGCTGCAAGTTTTCCGTCCTAAATACAACCTCAGTTGTGGTACCCTGCTAGTGAGTGAGTGGACAAAACTCTTTCTTAGGAGTTTCTCAGTTGTCAAAAAGGAGATATTGCTGTCCTGCTTAATCCACTGTTTTAATCTTGAACAGGCTCTTGTCAACCGATGACTAGATAGTTTCTCTCTTTTGTTTTCTTAGGCTAATGCATGAGTCATGGAACATTTGACTAAAATCTAATGAGTCATGGAAAACCTCTATAGCTCCGAATGATCTTGCCCAGCACTGCTGAGATGGGTGTCTTCCAAATGCCTGGATATACAGCATGATTAAATCCTATAACATTTTACAGTGTCAATAAAAACAAAGTTGTCTGCTGGGAAACACTAGGGTTAGCCTGGCTTTATTAGCTGAACAGCTCATACAGCTTGTACCTCGCCCTGGGGAGCATTTGCTATAAACAGAAAGCTAGATAGTAGTTAGGTTTTTTTTTTTCCTTTTTTTTCTTTTTTTTTTCTGTTACTTTCCTTCAGATATTTATTGTCTTTGTTAGTGACTGTAGCTCGTTGCGTTTGACAAAGGGCAAACGACATCAGGGCCGCTTTGTGGAGACGCACCCGTTTCTGATCTTTAATTGGATGCAGCCATTATCATTATTGCATTAGACTCACTGTCAAAATAAAAAATAGTACAGAAATTAGGTCTTTAAAGACCTTGCCTTTCATGAGAGAAAGGAAAAGAGGAACAGACAGGAACCTAGGGGAATTAAATACTAAACTAAATAATGCTCAGAGATGTAGCTCTGGTTTGTCAGGAGGGAAGTATGTGGCTAGGTATCTTCAATCCCAATCAAGTGCTTCAGCCAAACTATGTTTCAGGGCAATTGCTGTGTGAATTCATTGAGCAGAGAGCTCACGTGATGTGCAAAAAGAAAGAAATTCAAAATTTGGATTAAAAGCATCTGCTTTATTTCCCTGCCTTCCTCACCTAGAGTCTTCCCTTTTGCTGCAATGCTGTAAGCAATGGAGTACAGATATGGGCAGGCCTGGTATTAGCAGGTCAGGGCTTTTCTTTTATTCTTTTCTTTTTTTTCCTTCATGAAGTGATTTGAAAAACTTCAAACAGTAAGGACACTTTTCTGATGCTCCACTGAGAAGTTTTTTATTTCTGTCCCTGTTACTTATTGCTACTTTCTCCCATAGACCCAGCCACGTTGACAGTGTAGGGGACGAATCCTTTCCTATCTGTGACGGACACCACCTCTTGTAAGGAAGTACATGATGATACCTGCTGATTTAAGGACAGGGAGTGCTCGTGTTAGCAAGACTCACCCTCCAAATAGCCTGAAAATCCACTGCTGTGGATTTTTTGACTCTCGTATTTACGGCAAACCTCACGTTGATACAATGGGCTGTTTGACAGGCAGGTTAGATGATGGTCCTTGATGTGAGCACTGATCTGAACACTGAGAACAGCCTGCAGTGCCTGCAGCCCTGTGCCAGTAGCTGAAGTGCATCCGATATTAAAACGTGAGGGGAAACGAGGAAGCCCCTTGCCAGAACACCTTGCTGAGTGCATTAAAACCCTGCCTCAATAATTCATAAAAGCTGTTCCCTCGGCTGGTTATATACGTGCGGGGAGGGGGGTAATAAAACATCTCAGAGCTGGCCTGCCAGGATAATTGAGTGGCTAGTTAAATCTCCCAACAGCATTAATCAATAATGGGGCCCACAGTGTAAATAAATCCAGAACATAATATGACAGGGCTTTGGAAGTGCCTGGAAAGCGTTTCCTTCTCCCTGGTGCTTAAGTAACGCTAGGTACCGTAGCCCTCTACAACCAGTATTGCAAACAGTCAATATTATGAGTTCCTTGCAGCGAAGCTCAAATATTCAGTTTTTCCAGCTGTTACTGCATGTTCAAATGTCACCTAGCTGTCCAAGTCTCTTAGATGAAGACTTGTGTGACAAGGGATCTCTGTGTGTGACATGGGAGAGCTGCTGACTGTGAAAGGTGGGGACCTGATTTTCAACTCTGTCACTTAATTCAGTGTCTCCAGTTTTACTGATCAAAAGCTGCTGTCAGGAGTGGGGATCCCTCCTGAAGACAAAAAGCATTTTACCAGGCTATGAGAAGTTGTCGAGTCTTGAGAGAGGCATGAGCAACTGCTCTTGACATAGCTTACACCACTGCTGTAAACTTACGTACGTTTTCAGGACTCCAAATTAATTTACTTGCTCAGCCTCTCTAGAAATGCAACACGATGCTACTGTGTTCAAAATGCAGGTTTTCTGGTGTGATTTTGATGCAATTCTATCAGTCTGTATCTTGCCCACCTGTAACTGAGCCAGAATCAGCATCTCAAAAAGACTGGATTAAGAGATGTAGCTTTAATTTTTCATTAAATTCAGGTCACTGCTTGTCTTCAATTCCATTAGTGCTAATACTTCTTTTACCAGTTACAGATATTCATGGACCTATGCGCCTTCCTTTCACCAAGCTCATTCTCAGCCAAGCATGGCACATTCAGGCTCTTTACTCCTTCCTGATGAACCTGGCAAATATTCCAGCATTCAGGTTAATGTTGGCTCTGTCCAGACATTTGTGGTGACTGTGCTGAGCTGTTTGCGGAAAGTGAATGTTTAACTGGTTTTAACGTGTCTGAGTTTGAAATAGATTTTGAACCGCATGAATACAGTATCTGCTTTTAGTCCAGATGTGCTCTGAAATCAAGCCATACAGGATCATTCCTGCTGCTTCTCTCTGAAATCATGTTAGTTTGTCCATTTTTTGGCCGTGAAATACTGAGAATAATTTTCCAGTGGCAATGCACCCATTTCTATGAGGAAAATTACTTGCCCTGCAGCAGCGCTACCTCCATATGCACCTATTGCCATGTCATATACAAGTTAAAGCTCATTTTAAAGGCTTAAACTAGCACATCTCATTCCAGGTAAAGAAGAGATGCATGATCAATCAACAAGCAGTAACAGGCATTGGCAGTATCTAGTTAAGTCACAGCTTACTCATGTGCCCGAGCCACATGGTTCAGCACTTCTTTTCCTCCAAAACAACCAGTTTGTTTTCCTGTGCCTTTTTTTTCAGTGTGAGAAAGTACTCATCACAGAATGAGATTACAAACGAGCCTTGGAGCTTCCCTCAGCATCTAGCAGAAGTCTGATTTCAAAATGGAGATACAGAGAGAAGGAAAGAACCTGTTCTTCACCACTGTATCTGGCCAAGGATCACCTCGCCCCTCCCAGAGTGTTCCCCAAATATCTCAAAATTGAATTGTATCTGCCGTGATGTGGCTTGACACCATTAGCTGTCCTTCAGTAAATTTTCAGATGTGTGTAAAAGTTTGCTTGCTGTTGAAATCGATCTTATTTTGGGGAGACAAGACACATTTGAGAATGGTGTAATTGCTGCAAGTGTCAGTGCAAACACTGCGTCGTGCTTCACGTGTGCAGACGGCATCCAGCACAGCTTGGTCTTGATCTTTGTAGAGGCATCAAGTGCCTCCAAAATTGCTGTGCTACTTTGAAGGTCCGATTATTCCCTACATACAGTGAGTCTTCAGACTTACTGGTAAGAAAATTCACTTTACAATTGCATCATTTTGTTTTAAGAATTAAATAAAACAAAGTGTCAGCGGAGGGAAGCTCTCTTTGCCTCCTGGTTCTGCATGTAGAAGGCTTCTTTAGGCCCTACGTTTAATTAAAACAAAACAAAACAAAAAACACTATTTAAGACCTACTTAAGCCAAGCATTATTTTTTTTTTCGCAGCCCTCGCATGCGGAGGAACGCGGGAGCACATGCTGTACAGAACAAAGCACATTTATCACTGGGGTATTTTGGCCTCTAATTGAGCAGCGTTTGTATCCGCTTCCTCGCTTGCTCTGCAGCGGGACTGTGTGCGCCTCCACCAAGAGGAAAATAAAAGCAGAAACACCTGTGGTCACTAGAGATTTTACCACATTTTGTGCAAGAGCAGGCAGGCTAACCATGGTGCCCTGGCTATTTTCCAAGGAAGGGGGGATGGACACACGATTTGTCCTACCTAGCAGCTATCTAACATGTTTCTGAACAATTTCTTCACTTCCTGCCTCAAAACTTTTGCAACTGTTGTGCTCCGCGCTGTAGACAGCAGCTTCTGAACAACTGGCAAAACAAATTCCCCTCTGCCTTCACCAAAGAGCCTGACTCTATTACAAGTTTTATGAGGCCTGCTATTATTGCACAGCTTCGGGGCTAACTTTTGAATTAACCCCTTGCGGTCTCAGGCAAAAGCCTAAAAGCATGAACTTTAGGGGCAGAGCAAGAAAATAGCTGCGGTGGGTTGTGTGTGAAGCAGATCTCAATCTCTTAGTTTTGTGGGCCGCAGCGCTGGCATCGCAACTGTCCTGAGCCTTGTTCTGGTTCGGGGCCCCTTCAAAACCGGCAGTTCTGGAGCAGAGGGGCCTGGGCGCTGCGATCGCCCGCGCGGCGGCTGTTGTGTGGTAAACTCCCAAGGATCCAGCCCTATTTTTGTTTTATTTATTACGTTTTAAGCGTGTGGAACCAGTTCCACCAGAGGCCGCGGGGCAGCCGGCACCAACGGGCAGGAAGGCAGCAGAAACGCGAGCGAAGCCCCGGGGCGGGCAGGGGGCGGCCCCTTGGCTCTCCCCCTCACGGGCGCCTCAGGTGGCGCCGCCGCCGCCGCCGCCGCCTCCCCCGCTCGCAGCCGCGCGTGCGCCGGGGCCGCCGCTGTGCTCGGGGCCGCGCCGCGGAGCTCCGAGCGGCCGCGGGGACCCGCGGGGACCCTCGGGGCGGCCGCGGGGGCGAGCGGGGCCGGCGCGGCGGCCCTCAAGGCGGCCCGGAGCGTTAAGGTGGACGCGGCCTTAAGGTGGACTTGCCCTTAAGGCGGCGCGTCAGTTAAGGTGGCGCGGCGCGGGGCGGGGCGGCCGGGGGAGGGCCCGGTCTCGTCGCGCCGCCCTCGGCGCGGGCAGAGGCGCCCGCAGTAGCGACAGCGACGGGACGACGGGCTGCGCTCGCCGGCGGGCCGGTCGGTCGGTGCCGAGGAGCCGATGGGGAAGGGCCGCTTCTGAGGAGCCCGCTTCGCCCCGGCCTCTAACAATGAGCAGCGTCCGGGCGGCCTCCAGGAAAAGGCAGCCCCTGGCCGGAGGAGAGGTGGGGGCGCGGGGCAGGTGCCGGCGGGAGGCGCTGCCCCTGCGGCCGCAGCCCCGCACCGGGCCGGAGCCCTAGATATCCCCTTCTTGTTTTATTTTATTTTATTTTTATTTTTTAATTTTTTTTTTGAAGGGAGCTTCTTCATCGCCGTCGCCCTCGCGCTCCTCGCCGCTGCGCTCCCAAGTGCTCGCCACCACGTAGCTCGCCCGCCCGCCTCGCCTCGCGCCGGGAGCCGGCCGGCGTCGCGCCATGGAGGCGGTGGGGAAGTTTGAGTTCAGCAGGAAGGACCTCATCGGGCACGGGGCCTTCGCCGTGGTCTTCAAAGGCCGCCACCGAGAGGTGAGACCCCCCCCTCTGTGTCCTGGGCCGCCCTTGGGTGCCACTGTCCCCTCACCCTGATGCTGTCCCCGTCCAGCCTTAGCGCTGGGAAGGCCCCCGGGAAGCTGGGAAATGTGTGCTGGGGGTGATATTATTACTATTACTGTTATCATTGATCTCTGGTGTCTTCGGGACACAGGCCCCGTCGGGCCTTGGGACAGGGTTCGACCTTGTGTCTTGCTGGCAGCTCCCACCATGGTCCTGCAAGGGGACGTGCGGTCGCGCCGCATGGAAACGCCATCTGTGCCAAAAAACGTACCCTTGTCTTAAATCAGAAGCAAAATAAAAGGGCTAGAGGAGCCCAAACAAAGAAGAGGGGGAAAACAAAACAAAAACCAGAAAACCTAACCCAAAATACTGCCCGACTCCCAGGATCGACTCCAAAGTGTCTCTCTGTCATTGTGGAGTTTGCTCCATCTTGGTCCCCTTTATTTTTTTCCAAGAGGAGGGGAAATCGCTCACCCTTAAATAAAAGGAAACCAATCCATCTGTGGATTTTCCATCATTAGCGCTCAGGATAAGCCCTGGTTCCCACAGTGCGTTTATTTCTAGCGCTTAAATAAGAGGATAATCGTGGTATAAAGTAATAACAAAAACCTGAACCTCGGGCTTTTCTCCTTGGGCTGACAGGCATAATTCAGGAAAGGGCAAGTCTGAACAAGTTAGGGATATGCATTAGGGCATAAAGTGGAGGCCTTTGCTAATGCTGCAAGACACTTCTTTCAGTTGTATTTTTAATCTGTTAAGAGGCTGCTTATCCTAATGTAAATTAATGGTGGAATTTACATATATCTTTGAATTACACATGCACTTTTTAACTTCCAGAAACCTGAGCTGGAGGTAGCTGTGAAGTGCATTAACAAGAAAAACCTTGCGAAGTCTCAAACTCTGCTGGGCAAGGAAATAAAAATACTGAAGGTAAAGGTAGAATGAATTATTTTCTTCAGTGTCTTTGTTGTATATCTTCTTTGTTATTCATAGCTTACTGCCTTTGTCTTATTTTTTTGTAGGAATTGAAACATGAAAACATCGTTGCCTTGTATGACTTCCAGGTAAACACATTTAATTATGGCAAAGCATTCTAGATTTGGGAGAAGTTGAGTGGAGTTTGCGGAGTTTGTTTTTATCAGATGTTTGTAATCAGGCATACCTCTTCTTGGAAAAAGGCCCTTATAAGCTAGGGAAAAGATAAACAAACATGTCTGAGCAAATCATGTATTAATTGTGTTCTGGGCCACAGAGCACTCATGCAGTTGAGGTGGGAGCTCCTGCTCCTCCCTAGCTTGGGAGCTGCAGGATACTGTGTGGTAAAGTGCAATGCGTGGTGAATATGTCTGTGTTTTGGAAGGCTTCAAGTTCTTAAAATGCTAAAATTAAATAAAATTACAGTAGTTCTTGGTATGCCTGCTTTTTTTGAATATTTCTTTTTCTTAGACTGCCTCATTTCATGTAGAAATGGTGTGAGCATGACTCTGTAGCATATGATTTGTGCTCAGTTTCTCAGAATTATCATTTGCATTTTTCTGTTGTCCTTGTGGCAATCAGTAAGTGTTTAAAAATTGCAGGCGATGTTTTTGGATCATTGTGGTTTCCCACAGTTGCTTTTTCCTACAAAGTCAGCTCTAAAAATCCCCTCTAAGGGACTGGAGCTGATCTGCTCTGAAACTCAGGTTACTCAATGATATTTTTTTCCTCGGACTTTTAGTTATAAAGCTCTGTTGGACCATGAGGCACATTCTACCCATTGTTAGTTATGTTATTTAAAAAAAGAATGCTGTGTGATATAAATGTATAAAATGGAATTCCTCTGTTTCCAGACTGAGGGGCTGGTGTGTGTGATAAGAGCCTGTTTCACACTAAGGTTTTATATTTATGAGCGACGGCTGTGGTGGCTGCTGGCCCCACTGCACAAGTCGGACCACCCGGGTGGCTGTTGGGTGGCTTATCTGGAGCCGCTGGCCCCTCGTCGGTCCCTCATATCACGTGGCCCCCAGGCCGGCGTGTTTGTTGACATTCCTCCTGCTCCCGTGGATTGGCTCCGGTGGCCTCTGCGTCACCCGAGACACGCGCCTCGGTGGCTGCTGCGGTGCCTTCTGGGTGCTGTAGTCTGCGCGCGCCAGCCTCGCTCCGCGGGACAGTGTCACCCGCTGCGCCCGGCCCTGCTAGCACAGGGCTCAGGACGTCCTGCGGGGGGTTTAGCGGAGGTTCCTGGAAAGCCTTTAGCCTGGTGTTGTTTTGTTAAAGGAAGCTGGACAGTGGCGGAGCGGGGAAGAGGCCAAGGCATTAGGAGCAGGAGCAGTTCTTGGAAATACCCTTTGGACAAGCGACCACCTGTCCTCTTGAACTAGCATTTGGAGCTGATCATGTGAAGTCTGAAGGGAGTGACCTCCTTTGCTATGATGCCCCAGAGTAGCACAGAGATAGAGAAGTTTCCACTGGGAAAGGGCACTTGAGGCACTAGATATCTCTTTTTGTTTGTTTGTTTGTTTATTTTCATTCTCTTCCCCTGTGTTCATAAGTTTACTTGCTCCATAATTTCTCAGTTGAGGGAGTGAGTGGCTGCTTCTGCTCCTTTGCTATAGTTTGCATTTGCATGTAGTAGTACACAGCAGGATTTACTTCCTGCAGACCTTTCAGAGCCTTTGTGTGTGTCCTCTTCCTCTGCCTGCCTCAGCAACTGCCTGGTAGGAGGCAGCTCAGATAACTCCACTTAAAGTAGTGAGTTCATAGCAGCTATAACAGAGACAATGCATTTTTCTTATGTGTTGGCAAAAGAGCTTTAGCTAAATTCTGTATTTAGCAGTGTAGCCTGTTGAGCTGTTTGCAAGAAACTGTGTAAGTTGTGAGGGAAAAAAAAATAGGAACTCAGAAATGGTCCTGCTTTCAGGACGTGCCCAGATCTGTTTTGTGTTAGCAGCTTTCAGAGGCTCCCTGTATGTCCTTGGGTAATGTGACTTGTTGGGCAAAATGCCCAACAATTTAGGCTGTGTTGGGGGTACTATGTGGTGCTTCCAAGGCTTGGAATCTGGTAGAAGGTGATCTGTGGTCCTGCACATCAGACTGTGTGTGATGCATCTGAGTTTGGCCTTGCTCTGTATCGGTTCATGATTTATCTGAGAGTAAACTCTTGGCAAGGGTAAATGCAGATTCTGTGGAAGGCCGTCTCCTGCCCACTCTTTACTTTGTATAAAAGACTTTTTTCTTGCCAATCTTGTTCCTCTGATACAAGATTAATTTTCATCCATAGATACCTATATATGTATATATTTACCCTTGAAAATGTTATAGTTGCAGTTATTTTAAGTTATTGAGCCATTATTTAAAGGCTTTCTAAAAGTCAAAAGGTTTATTCTTCTATTACAACTTCATAGAGCAAAAAGAAAAAAAAAATAGTTCCTGTGAATCTTAATGTTGCCCTGCAGCTTTTTCTATTACATTGTTGTATCTCGACTCTTCCCTTCCTCTGCACCTCCTGTCAGCAGTGACTTTAACTTTTACTCACATGTTCCTTCCACACAAGGAAATGGTTGCTAAAACCACAAAGGCTGTAAGCAAGTGATTACACCTAGCGATGCTTTCATTAGCATTAACTTTTAACCAGGAAAATGCAAGCCTGGCCTAACACGACTTTAAATTTTCTGGTGTAATGCCAGTTTGCCCCAGACAGGCACTTGCAACACTGATATTTCATGCAGCAGCTCATTCCCTGGCACTCTTATTTTATCCTCAAATCTGGGAAAGCTGCCGTGTCCCTCTTTTTTTGTTAAGCATCTTTGTGATACTGGCTCATAAATAATGACCAAGTTAGAAGCTTCCTAAGAAAAAATGACACTGGTGAATGTTTTAATGCATAAAGGTGCGGGGTTTTGGACTTTTGTAGATCCCCTTGCTGGAGTCCTAGGAGCAGCATCGTTATGTGAGAATGGCTCACCAAATGAAATATGCATATTCCCATTATTTTGTACTCATGTATTAATGAGAGGTGCTGTGACTAGTCCTAATGAGAGAACCTCTGCTCAAGAAACAGATAAATCGTGTTTTATGGCTTTTTATATTTAGAAACTACTCTCCAGTGTCCGTATGGGGTTGTGCTGCAGATCTTTCCTAGGCCCAAGAGATGTTTGTCATAAAATAAAAACTAGATTTGTCCATTTGCAGGCGCGTTACTTGCAGCCAAACAATCCCTCACTCCTTTGCTGCCTTGCAGAGTATTTGGAGTTAGTCTGAACGGCAGCAGTCTGGAACACCTCTGACATCTGGAGCGTGGGATTTTTTTTTTACTCTTTTCAAGCCAACCATAATGAGCTCTTATTGCTTAAGGTGGAAATTAATGACAATAAGGAGTTATCGTTTCACTTGCATGAATATTTAGGTTGAAAATGAGGTTTCTTAAAACGCAGATCCCCAAACTGTGGAGATCGATTCAGCTCTTGATTCATTTTGATGATAAAACTTAGTGGTGTCTGGTAATATATTTCTACTGGAGAGGCTACATCACCTGAAACTCCTGAAGGGGAGATGTAGAACATGGAGTCCTTGCAGTCCGAACTATTTGTTTTCCTCTTGTGCCCATGGATTGAGGCATGGGGTGGTAGAACAAACATTCTTGGGCTGAACGGTCAGTCTTCCAGGGCCAGTCTTGGGAAGGAGCGGAGCCAAGTCAGAACAGCCTTATTCTATTGCTGCTGCAGAGTCCTTGTGCTCTGTAGGGTCACAGCTGCTTGGCTTTGGCATTTGGTTGTGCTCTGCACCACCATCCTCCTCTGACACCATGAACTAGCAGCCAAACGCTTCATCTTGTGCACGTGCCTGCTGCTGTCCCTCCAGAGACCTCTGGAGCTCTGCGTGGCAGTGTCCCTTGGTGTGCCCTGCAGTGCTGCTCACTTTTTGCTGCACTGCTTTGGCAGCGCGTGCTGGTGGATGAATCAACGCTGCAGTGTCACCTCCTTGCCTCACCACCCTCTCGTGCCACCTAATGTGAGATCTTCTGCTCCTCAGGCATTGCTGATTTGGTGCCCTGAGACAGGGCTCCAGTGTGACTCTTGGAATGACTAAGGCGCTCCATGTCCTGGGAGATGGCACTCCTGAGGTCAGGCTGGCTGCCTGGTTAAATCCACTTTTAATTCCCTCCCTGAGTGAGGCTGGCAAGTTGCCTCGTGAGTGGGTGTGAAGTGCAGTTCCTCTGAATTGCCGAGCGATGCTCCCGCTCGCGCTGTGGGCAGGAACGGTGTCTGCTGCGCGGCGCCGGCAGCATTCCTGCATCCCTTGAAGGGAATCACCTTGGTAATGAAGGCTCCGTTTGGAGATGCAAGGGGTAAAACGTAAGGAAATCTAACCTGCCCTCTGTCAGTAGTTTTGTAGAATGAGATACAAGAAGCTAGTCAATCGAATGGTTATATTTATGGCAAGTAGAGAATTTTATGGCCTTGAACTCCTGTTTATGTCAGTGTCACCAGCTGATACCCCATGGAGCAGGTCATGGAAACATCTAGCAAATTTTGACCACTAAATATAGACCTCGAAGGAGTCACAGGGCTTTTTTTGGAGGAGTGGTCTTGCTGCATTTCTGAAACTCTGCTCACTGCTTTACTCATGGTGTGTGTAGAAGCACGTACCTGTGCTCCTCTCACATGACACCGGTGTCACGGAGGTGCCAGCGATGTGGAAGGCTAATGGCCTCCAAAGCTCCCGTGGAAGGTAGCGTTACTCAGGCTATAATGAGAGATTAAGGAATGTTTCCCAAGAGTAATCGGAAACTGGGAGGCCGTGTTCACAGTCTGACAGCAAAGCCCTGGAACTGCTGAGGCGCGATTAGTGCTGCTCTTCCTTAGGCTCCATCAGTGTTTCCATTATGAAAATTTCCACTGTTTAAATCCTTGTGATGAGTGAAAACATTTTGCTGGAGTGGGGAAAGCAGGGATAGGGTGATCTGGTGGGGAGTAGGTGCCCCCTAATCATGTTGACATGAAAAAAACACCGCTGTGTGGGAATTTAGATGGAGAACCACTGCTTTAATTTCTGCCAGAGACTTGTAAGTCCAAACCAAAGCCCAGTTAATACCTTTAACTTTGTGATTAGATTAGATTGGAGTGGACCCTAAATTACAAAATTGCAGGGAAACAAAGTGTGTGTTTCAAAGGTTCATCTTAATGCTTACTTGAAATGCAAAGCGATGATCTCAAAGCTGCCTGTCTTCAAATCTAAGGTTATTTCAAAGAGGGGGGCTGATTGATAGAAATAAATCAAACTTGGCATCACTGGTTGCTTAGGGCAAAAATGTTCTGTCTGGGCTGCGAGAGCACCTGGCTGCCTCTTAGCATGCGAATGACGGGAGGAATTAGGTCAGCTGAGCTGGCGTAGCAGAGATCAACCAGACGGTGTGTATCACTTGTGGGGAATGAAAGATGCACAATTTTAAGATATTACAAGTCCTGTTTAGCAAAGCATCTTGCATCTCTGAGAGAGAGAGCGGCCTCCCAGCCCATGCAGGTCTACCTGGGGTCTGCCCAGGTGGTGGTGGAAGCAGCAGGAGTCACCCTGGGCATGAGGTGGGATAAGGCAGGGAGGGCAAAGGGCTGTGGGCAGTGAATGGCTTTAAAACACACAGTCTGTGTGTTCATTAGTATCACTATACACACAAGGAGCATTTTTGGGGCTTTTCTGTTGGGGTTTGATTAATGGATTTTTTTAAACCTAGTTGGCACTTGCAGCTGACGTGAAATATGTTAAAACATATTGCATTTTCTTCATTTTTGAAATATCGTAGTCTTAAAGCCATGTTAGTCTGGTTTCTGGCTCTTGGATTTTCTTAAATGAATTTTTTTGTTGTTTGAAATAACCTATGCTTTGTTTCTGTAAACACCTTGTAAGAGCTTTGTGCTGCAACAGTTTCTTATTATTAAATATGGTAAAGGAAATACAAAATAAAGGGATATATGAAAGGAGACTTGCAAGAGCCAGTTAATCCTGCAACTTGGGGTTGGGCCCTTAATTTCTGCAGTTGCTTAAGAATCTCTTGCAGGATATTGGATTAAGTGTGTTTAGGATTTGCTGTTAGACAAAACAAGCCTTTCCCAACTTTGTTAGTAGAACTGCATTCTTCAGTTCTAAAATCAAGCTCCTAGATTAGCTCCCTTTCTTTACATTTGAGTGTATCTCATTAAGTGTGTGATTGCAACTGAAATGTTCAGTGTGAAATTCAGTGAGTGTCCGAGGGAGGCCCTGGCTCTTGTAGCCTGCCCTGTTCTGTGCCTCGACCTGCAGCGCTGCCTCCTGCTCCCTCCTCTTTGCGTAGCCTCTTAGTCTTGTAAATGCAGCTTCACAGTGAACAGGAATTTTGTTCCAGTGCATGTGACTGAGCTTAAGGTAATGGGAAGTCAAACCTTAAATGCTCATTTTATAGTATGGCTGTAATACTGCAAGGAGATGAGGAATAAATATGGAACAGCAAATCAGTTTTTTGGTTTATCGTTAGTTTTGGAAATGTGTACATCCCCACTCTGGGCGTTGGCATATTCCATGTCTTCTGTCATTTGCAAAAAGAAACTTCTTTTTGTTTGACAAAGCTTCTAATCTTGTTTTGTTTGTTAACAAAGGAGTAACTGCTGTTCCTCCTATTATCAGAGCAAGGGAAAGTCCCAACTTTGCTGCTTTTTTTTCAGTCCTGGCCCTTGCTGGGCTGCTGCATCAGCTGCACGTGGAGGCAGCAGGCGCTGTATGTGCCCAGGCAGCAAAGCCTCCAAAGAGGTGGCCAGCTGGGGACATCAACTGCTGCAGTTGGCACTGTGCTACCCCTAAGACAGGCTGTGATTACTTGTGTCCCAGCAGTGAGAGCCTTGAATTTGACATGATGCATGGGTTTCTTTCGGTTGGCCTCACCTTGAGTTCTGCAACTAGTGGAGCCTGCTGCTTTGTCTCTATGCTCTTATTATGACATTAGTCCTATATTCGCGTTTCTGTGGTTAGGCTCAGATGCTGCTTTCAGCTTTGACTCGCTGCAGCACTTTGCTCACTGAGGCCCAACCTGGCTTTGACAGTCATGTTTTCCTGTTGGAGCTCCTGTTGAACAAGTGATGACTACAGCACTCGCAAGTGCTTTGGGGGGTCAGGATTTGAAAGCCTGCAGTAACCTTTGTGAAGCTGCAGCTGAACATCCCCTCTGTGGAGCTGTCGAATGAACATCCAGCAGTCCGCAGGGGCCTGGAGGTAGAGAAGGGAGCTCCTGATTTGAAGAGAGCTGCTGAAAGCTCCAGTGGGAGGTACTGGTGAAGTTTTTCTGGCAAACCTGAAGTTTGAGCTGTTCTACCAGCAGTCCTATCACTTGCCTGTGGTTGTTTACCAGACAGCTTAATACCATAACTTGGAGGACGTGACTCTGCATTTTGTTTTTTGTTCATGTCACGCAATCAAAATTTAGGGCAGTTACTGTGAGGTTTTATTTGTATGGGAAGTACATTCCCTCCCTTCCTGAAGCACACACAGAACCAGAGGAAAACTTTCCTGTTGTCTTTAATCTGCACAAGAGTATGACCCGTTCTGAAGCAGCTCATCGCCTCATGGCACTGGCCCTTTCTGTTGTTGCTCTCCTGATCCTACAAAAATCCAGCTACTGCAGGTCTGTCCAGAAAACTCTTTGCTGCAGGACCTCACTCCTGCTTGCCATGTATCTCAACGGGTGCTCGCAATCCTGGAGCAAGCTGACAGGTTTAGAGAAAGCACAACGAGGTCAAGAGCCAAAGGGAAAGTCTGAGCTTCTCTGGCTCTTGCGTCTTACATCCTAGGACCTGCATTTAAAAACTTGGGACACCTCATTCTTTTTGAAAGCCAAAGGTCTCCTGAGTAGGTGAAAGTGCTTTTTAATCACTTGGTGTATTGGTGGTCCTGGATCTGCCAAAGCAGGCCAAGACATAAACTAGGTTGTTGCATGACTGAGTTTGTTGTTTCCATGCCATCTTTTGGACTGTGTTTGTGTGTGACCGATACCACAACCCCATGTTTGTCTGTTCTGGTATAGCCCTTGCACAAGAGGAAAGTCACTGCTGGTTCCTTATAGCTGGTTCCTTATAGCTTGCTGTGGGGCAGTACTGCATAGGTTGCAAGATGCAAGTCTCAAAAGTCTGTCCTAAAACTCGCTTTTGGACAAGCTTAGCCTTAAAACTGTCTCTGGGTTTGGCAACCAAAGTCCTGTGGATATCACTTACCTGTTTGCTTTAGAGCTATTCTGCTTAGGGTAAAGCAGTGGTAGATGCTCCTGCAATTCAGATTAGTATTAGTTTGTCTTGTATCTTCCTTCTGTTCAAAAAAAGTTGCATCAAGAGGTAATCTTTGCTTAGCATGAAGGCTTTCTTTTCCCTTTTCAGTAGTTAACCTGCTCAAGCCAAGGTCTGAACAGCAGTAAAATAACACTTAAGAGATTTAACTCTTTGGAAACTTTCTTCTCTTGGGAATCATAGGTTCTGTTTTCCAAGCCTAGTCAGCTTGAAAACCAGCACGTTAACTAAAGACCTTTTCAGATGGCCTTGGCCTAGGAGTTGAATTCTCTTGAGCAAAATCTTGCAGCTACAGCCTGTGTTTGTGGCTCCTTCCAAGAAGGAGCTGCAGGGCGATGCCCCTGCAGAGGGGAAGGTGCGAGTGCCTCCCCGCTGCCGCAGCCCTGCGGGGGCATCCGAAAAACTGCCCACAGCAGAAAGCCGGAGCTTGCAGCTGCTGCCGAGCTTATCTTCTGATTTCAGGGTAGGCCCGGAGCTTTGTTTCGTGTTCTGTGTTGCCGGTACAATGGATGAGCTGCAGCCCTGTTCACCGAGATCTGCGCTCAGCAGTTATCTTGCCTCGGCAGCTGCTGTGGGTTAAGGTGCATGTGGCTGGTGCTTCCTGCAAGGTGCAAAGCAGGAGCTTGGGTGCCAAGGGAGACTAGCAAAGAAGGCAACGTAGGGAAGTGACAAAAAGGATTCTGACAAAAATGCCTCGACTCCAGGAGTCCTCCCTTGCAAGCAGCCGGAGCCTTGTCAGCCATGCTGCGCTCGTGGACATCAGAGCGGAGCCTCCAAGCGTTTGTGCTGCATTTCAGTCTTCCTGGAAAAGAGAGCAGTTTGGCAGGGCCAAAGCCTTTCTTTTGTAAGTTTTTGACCCTGTTGTACTATTAATACTCAGATTAGTTAAAAAGCAGCACTGCTGACAGTTCTGAAGGTGTTGTGTAATTAAAATTATACTTTGCTTGAGTGTGTTTTTTGTTTTCTGTTTGGGTGTTTTTTTGTTTGATTGTTTTTCTTCCCTCCTCCCTCCTCTTTAACAACCTTCTAAATCTGGTTGCAGCCCAGGCTGGAGCAGAGGAGGATTTCTGAGGAAGTTTCCTCTCCCAGATGTTTTAGGCTGTGGTAGGAGGATGACTAAGTCTGGGTACACCCAGACATTTCCCTTTGGACACACCTAAGCACACACTTTCCAAGAAGACGATCATGCCACCTTCCAGTCTGGGCGGAGAGAAAATATTAAGGCAGACTGGGCCTTAACATCCCTAACACCCTCCTACAGTGCCTTAGTGAGGCACTTCAGCAGCGCGTTCTCCTAGGATGATTTCTGTACTGCTAAATTAAGCTTCTCCGTTTCTTTGTTCCCTGCTAGCAGATGTGCATTAGTTGTAGACAGTAGAGGCTGTTGCCTATTTTTACACTCAATTAAAGTGTAACTTCATCGCTGGGGCCTCTGCTGTAAGAGCTACAAGTCCGGCAGTGATCCAGACTGATTAATTGTCAGCTTAATGTCTTTGGCAGAGGCCTTTGGTGCTGCTGCGGAGCACAGTCGGGGCACTGCTGCACACTGTGATGGGGGAAGGATTTAGGGTTCTTTGGTGCCATTCCCATAGTCGAGCTCCTTTGGTGACAGAATTAGCCCTCGCTGTATGGGCTGGCATGTGTAAGAGGTCCAAAGTAAACTCCCTGCAGTGCTGCTTGGGCGTGAGGCTCAGCAGAAATGTAGCAAATTGCAGCATCGCGCTGGTTGCTGCTGGGGAAATGAGTGGGCTGGGCATTTTCTTTCTCTTCAAAGAGGCTGGTAGGCTGCAAAGTTTTGCTTGAAGCTTTTTTTCCCTTGTTTTGTTAATGAGCAAATTGTAAATATTGTGGAAGAATAAAAATGGAAAAGAAATGGCTTCTGCTGCCGAGTCAGCTTTAAAGGAGTCCTTCAGCCCATTTGATGAAACCAGAAGTTTCCTTCAACAGTTGTGTCTGTTATAATCAAGCTGCTGGCTGAAGGCTTTTTCCAAACAAAAGAGCTTGTTTCTGGGGCCTTCTTAAAATAAGTGCTTGGTTTAGGTGGCAAAATTCTGACAAACCTCTTTCCGGTGAGCAATTCTTGAAATGCTGAGGCTGTGAATGTGAAAGTTCCTGACCCTGCTACCAGCAGCTTTGCTCTGGGAACGCAATGGGTCAGTGTGCTGCTGCTGCGCTGGGTGTGTGTGCAGCAAGGTGATGCTTCGGCTCAGGAACAGAGCAATGCTGCAGAAAATACTCATTTGGGGAATCTATGGTGGGATATTAGGACTGAGGAGGGCCCCTGGTGCTTCCAACTGCTAGTGGCCCGTGGCAGTTGAGTAGAGCTCCTCTGAAATAACCCCCCTGAAATGTAGTTAGTGTTGATGTTGAGTCTCTGGCACCACTTGTTTTGCTGCACTGATCTCTCCTACTGCGTTATGGTATTTGTTGAAGTAGATGCAGCCAGGATGAAACTCGTGCTTCCAATTTTGACTATGGGCCTTTTTCCAAACTGAAGGAACACGGTTTCAGTTCTCATCAGAAATGACAGATGCTGAACACAGCTTTTGCATGAGGTTTGTATTAAACACAATCAGTGGAGGAATGCTGCCTAATAAGACTCGAACAGGCAGTAAGGGCTATTGCCAGTGGACAGACAGGGCAGCTCCTTGGTACCTACCAGATGCCTTGCGAGCGTTTCACTCTTGTCCTCACCCCACATGTGCTGGTGAGATAAACCTTAAATATAAAGGTTCTTTTTTTTTTTTTTTTTTTTTTTTTCCCCCCCGCTAGGGAAACTGAGCAGAGCACCTCCCTCATCTGGTGCCCTTATTTAACCCTGGTCACCAAAGCATTTGAAGCTTATGTGTACACACTGACAGCCAAAATCAATGCCTGTCTTTATAATGTTTGTTTGCAGTGGCTTTAAATAAACACTGTACAGCCAAACTGTACAGTGGACAGTAGCTCTTGGCTAATAACTAAGAAGTTATTACAAATGTGTTTTGAATTTAGCTTGTATAAGCTTAACTTCCCCTTCATTTTGGACAAAGGTAATAATCTATTATGCCTTCCCAAGCCCTGCTCGCACTGTATGTATCAATGGGTGGAGGTACTGAGCCAGGTTACCACAGCGTGTTTGGAGAAGAACTGTCTGTGAGAAATTTTGTGATAGTGATGAACTGGATGTGGGCTGCAGAAAACACTGTGGAAACCTCCCCTGTGCTGAGCTCTGCAGCAGCACTGTCCTTCCCCTTGCAGCTGCTCGCAAGGCGGCTCTGCCGCTCGTGTCTTGGGCAGGTCTGTGGCTGGAGTTCACGGAGAAGTGAAAGGCCTGGGTAGCTCATAAATCTTCCCTTCTGCTGTTCTGCCAAGGCCAGCAGGGATCCGAGGGCTTCGAATGCTGCTGAGAATTTTCCCGCAGTGTTTTGTCATGTCTGAAGCTTGCGATGATGCCTGGGGTCTCCTGTGCTGACTCCCTAGCTTCGTGCTTTTAAGCACAAACTGTTTCTCGGCTTTATCTGAAGCACGTGTAAAAGTGACTGGCTTAGCTGTTGTAAGTGTGGGGCCTGGAAAACAGGGCCTGTCTAATGCAGTTCTTGTCATTTGACAAAGGTGCTCTTGAAGTATTGCAGAAAACTGCTTATTAGGCAAACAAGGAGGCCTTTTAAAAAGTTCAGCTTGGCTTGGTAGTGAGGACAGTTGCAAGTCAGGAGTTGCCACCCCTGCATCTGGTGGCGGTCTTGAAGGAAGGAAACCACTTGTGGTAAAGCTGCTGGGCTGCCAGGTATTTGTGTGCACCGTTTGGGGCGCGTGGCCTGTTCTGCTGCAGCTCCAGCAGCCTTTTGGCCTGCACGTAGTTCAGCTTCCTGACCTCTCACCACCCTTCCAGCACCCAGTCTGCCCACGTGCGTCTGAAAACCCAGGTATCGAGTTGTAAAGTTAGACAAGAAGTGCAAGAGAAGGGATAGAAGGTGACGAGGACTGGAGGTGCTGACCAAGGCAGTCAGGCGCAGGCTTGGCAGGTGGCAAGTCCTGTGGGCAGAGCCAGGTGAAAGGAGCTCAGAGCAGGCAATGGAAGCTGATGCAAAGCTAAAACACTGGTAGCATGGATACTGAGACTTTGTGAAATTTTAATGAAGCTGAGAGGGGGAATTGGATAGGCAGGTGCCTAAATTGTCTGTATGCAAAGGCAGGCTGCCCTGGAGCTGCAGAACTGTAGGGGATTTGCTCTGCCATCGCTTTCGGAGCTTCTCCACAGAGCCAAGTTGCTGCTGCCTGTAGTTGTCTGGAATAGGGCCTTGTGCTGGGGAGTGATTTTTAGCATTTAGGGTTTCATGTCGTGACTCTGCCCAGCTTTTTTTTTCTCTCTGTTGATTGTCATGATGATTCAGAAAGTCTTAGCCAGCCCTCAAACCACAGGTGAGTCCCTTAACGCGCCTTTCCGCCAAAGAGCAGATCCCATCACTTGCATGTGGAAAGGTCCCATCATTCAGACGGGTGCTGCTTGTGTGGGCCTGCCTGCTATGAAGGACCATGTTAAATACAGAAATGATCAAGAATGGGATAGTTTGACAGCATCTCCACGGCTAATCCCAGGAGCTGGAAAGGAACATGAAGACCCAACCCACAAGAGGAGCAATTTGCTTTGTCGAATGAATGCTGTGAGAGGAATAACATGTTTAAATTAGTGTGAAATTGTTCTCTTATTGTTTTCTTTTCTTTTTTCCTCCAGGAACTGGCAAACTCTGTCTACTTGGTTATGGAGGTGAGTACTTTTGTTAAACTTGTATTTAGCAGACCAGCTCGTTACACAGGTAGTGCTTCCCGATGAGTCTGACCTATGGTGCTTTTGCCAGCCTGTGTACTTGTGAGAACTGTAGCAGTGCAGGTGAAGCTGGCAGCCAGCAGGACTTCTCATAATACTGCAGTCACAAGGTCCTGCTGGCACAGGTTTAATCAGCCAAAATTCTTATCTCAAGGGTAAAAGGGATGTTATGGGGTAGTATCCCCTTCTAGATACATGGAAGAACTGTCTCCACACTGGCTGCAAAGCTCATAAACTTCTTATTTGCACTGCGGTCTTCGCTCTGAATTCTTGTTGACTTTCCTTAATGACATGGAGCATAATGTGGGGAATTTCAATATTCATGTATAACTGCTCCAAGGTTTTCCTCAACCAGTTTTCCTCTGGTCTTTCAAGTGGTCCTTTGTTTTCTGAGTCTCTTGCACACGTGTGCGGGCACACGTACAAAAGCCAACGTATGCTGATATATCATAACAGAGCTTAAAATATAGGGGAAATGTGACAAGACAAGCCTACCAGAATGATTTTTTTTCTATCATCCTCTGAATAAGCATTTTGATATATCCGTGTTTGTTTATATTTAAATATTATGAGTAGCCTACAATCCTAGAGGAGTTTTTTTCTTTTAAATCTTCGCTTCCCTCGTGCTAACTGACCTTTGTGTTCTCTTTCCAGTACTGTAATGGTGGTGACCTGGCAGACTATCTTCACAGTAAGTACAGCAGTATGGAGAACATCCTCTGTATTTGGAAGAAATCAGTAGCTGTTCTAGCTTGTTAAAGTTGCTGGGGTTTGTGAAAGATCAGAGTAAGCAGATGGGATATCTTCTTTATTTTTCAAGAGCTGAAAACAGTTATCATTGCTCCTCTTAGAGCTTCACCCTTGGTAATCATTTGAAAACTGAGAATTCAAGGCGGTAACATGAGGTGGATGACTTGTCTTTGCTATATAGGTCAGTAATGACTGAAGGGTATGGACTGCTGTCAGCAGTTACCTATCTATTTTGGTTATGGTGGCCAAAAAAGTGTTGAAACAGTTTTACTTTGCCAGTGGTATGGTTTGTCTGTTTCTTGATTTAAAGGAGGAAAAAAAAAAAGAAGACATAAAGAAATAAAAATACTTGTTCAGGCCTTGTATCTGTACGGTTTGATCACATGAGGTTCCAAGAATATTTGATTTGCTTTAAATTGTCCTCTAAGAATGTTCCCATGCCCATAACGGAACACATTTGTTACTCCACTGGACAGAGCTGTCTCCAACTTGTAGGCTGGAAGCCAGTGGTGGTTTGAGGGGGACAAGAACTACCAACTCTGGGATTTTTTGGGCAGCACAGAGCAGGAGGCAGACAGATATCTGTAACCAGGATGCCTTGAGGAAGCTTTTAGTGGAAGTGAAGAGCCCTTTTGCCATGAAATGGAATGAAATGTGTGTTGCAGGTTATCCACCTGCAACTTGGGCTTTAATCTCACTGCTCGCCTGACTGTATTTTTTCCCATTTAAAAAAAAAAAAAAAAAGCCTTTCTTGTTGCTTTGCATATTAGCTAGGAGATGTAAGTTATCTCTTCATATTTAGTTACTAATCTCACTTCTTGTGTAGCTGTGGGTCATGATTAAACCAGGTTTGTCCATACTGTAAAAAAAAAAATAAAAGCTAGGTAATACATCAGGCTCTTTATTAAAGGTGCATGATGCCTAGAAACTGTGAAAATTGAAGGGTTGAAAGCTAAATTTACATTTGCCCTACAGCAAGTGTTAATATCCCCAGAATTATTATTTTGGGCTTGATGCTCCTGTTGTGTATTCAGTTTGTACAGGGCAACGAATTATATTTGTGGATATTTTTTGTTTGTTTTTAGAAAGGATTTTGTACTTGAAAAAATAAAAGGATTATTTTGCCTTTCATAGGTTTTATATACTTAAAATACAGATGAGTCAGATGTGCCAGTTACTTGTGTTTGTAAATTCAGGTTTTGTGTGCTTTGTTTTAGTTAAGTGATAATGTTTTGCATCCATTGTACTTTAAAGAGCTTCTTTTCTAGTAGTAGGACAGTGCTATGAATATCAAGTGAAAATATTTTTGTATATGTATATTTAATTTTCAAAATGTGTTCAAAGAAGAGGGGGAAAAATAGCCTATGAAAACAATGAAATGCTCTTAAAAACAGTCAAGCTTGGCCAGGGCCAGGCAAGTTTCACACAGAGGATGGGCAGTGAGTGATGAGTGGAGGCTGGGGGTCAGCTGGGAGCTGGGGCTCCCTTTCTGTTAACTCTTCCAGGCTCTACAGCTAAACTTAAAAGCTCCAGGTCTGTGTCAGAGATGTTTGCATGTGAGGCAGGTTTGTTTTGTGAGGATGGGGGCACGCCGAACAGGTAATAGTGTTCTTCCCCCGTGAGGGAATTGGTGACATTTTGTGCCCTGTCATTAAATATAGCCCAGTTAAAACACAGAGAGGACTTTTCTAGCTCTCGTGCATGTGAAGAGAGGACAGTGACAGTAAAGCCTGAGCTGTGCCCGCCTGCTGCTCGAGCTGTGGGTGTAAATGGGAGAGCAGAGCCTCTGGCTGAATGGCCAGCCCCTGCCCTGACTTTAGGGGAAAATCTGCCTGTTCAGAGCACTGTTTCCATGTGGACAGCACGGTGTTTTCATTAAAGTGCGCCATGCTGCCCAATTAACTGGGTTATTAATAAAGCTCACTTCCTTGTTCATCAAGTGAAACTACTTGGGAAATCGGTGGCTAGTTTGAGAAAGTGACAGTGAATTATTTTTGCCAGATAAAATACTGGCAATGAATTATATTTGTCAAATGAAAGACTGTTTTACCCCAGCATGGGTAGTTTGAAGGTTGGCGGGGCTAATGCTTCATCCTACTTCATCTGACTTAATTGTATAGAAGTTAAATTGATCTCGTGATCATGAAAAATACTTGGAATCTTATATTGGAAAGTTCAGATTTCTTCCATGGTGCATTGCTGGTATGCAGGACTCTCATTTCTGCTGAGCAGTTACTGAGCTGCTTCAGCTGTTTGAGTAATTGTCTGATGGTTTTTAATTGCCAGGTGTACTTTCCCACTGGCTCCTTGGACGATTTTGCTGGTCGTTGCTGCAGCACTTACGCAAGCTGCACATGCAGATCCCCTGGCTCTCATTGAACGAGATGCCTGAAAGCTTCCCAGTCCGTTCTGCCCTCTAATTACAGGCGTTAGGCAACATGGTAATTCTGTGTTGAATCAAAAGACTCCCTAATTCTTGTCTTTGTAACTGGAAGACGTGCATATGTGCACGTTTCCATGCACTATGCATTTCTGTTGGATTTCTGTATCAGCCTCATCTCTTTGATACAGCCTTCTATGAGTGTTTGTGTCCTCTTGAAAGGAACCACCCTGTGTTTCTTTTAAATGTTGTGTTGCTTTTTCTTGTGGATCGCTGTAGATGTTGGCTTCACTTAAAACACACTGAACATGAGCATGACAGATCTCTGCAGCGTATGACAGAGCTGTGGAGAGTACTGCAGGAGTTACTATTCTCACTACAGGAATAACCGGATCTAATTCTGGGCTCCTGATGGTCAGGAGGTCAGATCAGGTTGATATCTAACATTCTCTCTTTAAATTCCCTGACATGAGCAGTAATGAACAGTTCATAAATGCATATTTCTGATCTTTCTAAAAAGCTGCTTCCTGGCAAACTCGTCTCTGTGAAGAGAACTTCGCATCTACGATTAGTGTTTCTTTATTAGACTGTGACATGCATAAGATGTAACTTTTCTCTTAGATTATTGAATCCTCAATGATCTTGGTGGCTCTCTTGCAAATCAAAGGTACAAAGACATTTCTTTAGAGCTTTTCTCCTTACAGCAAGGTGATTAAGAGTAGCTATGAGAAGAGTGGATCTATCCAGAATAAGTCTTCTGGTTAGTACAAGAGACTGTTTTAAGGGTCATACTCCTGGTGTTTGGGGTGGATGGAGCCCAGGGAGGATATGAACCATGATGGGCCCCAAACAGGCCAGCCTGGTTTCTTTGACTTCAGTCCAATTGAGATCGGACCCACGTTAAGGTGATACTTGTGAGCAGTCGTTACATTGCTGAGCAGTGCTTTCCAAGTGGCTTTTTAGGTGATTTCCACCTTTTTCTGTGCCTCAAGATCTACCAGGCACACAGCCCTTGCACTGACCTGCTGTAAATATTTGTTCTGCTCTCCTGACCCGTGTAGCGGCCGTTCCCGGGACAGAAAGCTGAGTGCCCTGGCCTCGAGTGCAGCCCATGAAAATAAACACAGGGATATTATTACTTCCCAGTAATGGCAGAGTCAGGCTTGGGAAGCAGCAATCCCTGCGAGATGTGTTGCTGACTGCAGACGTCCAGGGGGATGCCCAGACTTCAATGCAGAATTAATGTCCTGCAGAAAGTTTTCTGTGGAGATGAGAGCTGGCCCCTCTCGGTAGCCACCGAAGTGCAAGCTCCATGTTTAGGATGGGATAGGAAAGCAGTCATGTTCTCTGCATTTGTTCTGGCAACACCTAAACCTTCCTGTATGTTCTCCCTGCTGCTGCTGATGGGTGGTTGGCCTGTAAAACTTTGGCTGACCAGTATGTGACTGTTCCAGACTTTCAGAAATCGTGCTAGTGGGGTATGGCTAGTGTTGCTCCTTCTGACTTTGTGGGAAGAAGCCCTGATATGAAATGAGACCTGGTAAGACTGAAGCAAACTAGAAAGCCATCAGAAAGACTGGAGGTGGAGACTGAGATTCTCAAGGCCTCTGAAGTGTCTCTTGTGTTTATTCTTTATTTCTCTGTCCTTCAGCTGGAGCTTGCTGCTGCCCTTCCCTACACTGGTGGGCTGGCTATGAGAGAGAAGGCCCCAGGCTGTGTTGTGGCGAGTCTGTTCCTGGCGGGCGGTAGAAGGGGATCTCCCTGCGAACCTGCCTTCCCAGCGCATTCCCCGTGGGAAGCGGCAGCTCCGCGGTGCCGCTCGCTGCTCCACGCTGCAGCTTGGCAGCTCCCCTGAGCCCCGCAGGGCAGCCTTAGAGGCCCCTCACGTTAGGGGATGTCTTTGCAAGCCTAAGAGCTTCGCATAGAACTTCTGTTAAGTGGAAAAGCTTAAATTCTGCAGAAAGTGCAAGCTTAGAGACCCTGTTTTCTCTGGATGAATGGATTTTCGGACCTTGGTATCATTTTTTTCCAGTGTGAAGGCTTAGAGCCCTCATTAAGGAGGCTTAGCATGTTTGCACAGAGAAGGTGGCTGGCACTGTGTAAGATTCTTATAAACATCAAACTGTGTAAAAGAGAGGGTAACGCCTTAAAAAATGTGGCATGCTTTGGGCCTGCAGGTCAGAACAAAGCTCTAAAGAAAACAGCTCCCCTGCTAGAGGCAAGGGGTGTTTAGCCAGGAGTTCATTATCTGTCTTGGATATGGTAAGTACTGCCAAGTTTCAAGTCTTGCTTCTTGTTGGGGAGATAAAGGTGCAGTTGGACTGTCCCTTCCTGGACCTGAACCGAACTGAGCAGAACACAGGGGAGCCCTTGCAGTTTTGTTTAAAGGCAGTAGTCCCTGTTTTAACCGTTCCCAGGTAATTTCTCTGTCTCCATTCACTTGGGGCTCTATTTGTCCAAATAGTGGGCAGGAATGTGAAGTGTGCGAGGACAGCAGGGAAGGGAATTGCAGAAGTATTTTAGAGAGGCTGTTTGTTAGACGCAGAAGACTAAGCCCCGCTCAGCCACGATGCCAGCCCTTTAGCACACACGAACTGCTGCACAAGTGAGTACTGTGATAGTGTCAGCTGGAGATCTGTCACTTAATGCCCTCCTGGGAAAAGCCTTGTTGCAGATGAGGCAGCACTTTTCGGTGCACGATAGCAGTGGGTTTGGAACATGTGCATCTGAGCTGCCTCTTCATCTTTAAAATTCCTTTGTAGACTCTCCCCTTCTTGCATGGGATTTCTGAATTGCAGTTGAGTTCCAGTTCATGGAGAAAAAGGCCCAGAGAGGAGAGCAACTCTGTAGCCATGTGCACTTGTGTCACGTGTATGGAGCAGGGACCAGCTGGTACCCATGGTGACATTTTAGCTCTGCTTGTGCCTCTTCTAGAACAGGAGAGTTTGGGAGCGGTGGGAGTTTATTTTCCGTTCTAAATGCTGTTTAGCTGACCTTTGTCCCTTGCTGTTTCCCATGCACATATTTTAAAAGTTAGATTTTTAATTTCCTGTGTTGTGTTAAAGCCGCCTGCAGCCTCATCTGTGTTTTCATAAGGATTCCTCCCTTCTAGCTGACTAGGTAGGTTAGCAGTTTGAAGCTCCTGCCAGCTTCGGTTAAGGACTTGCTAGAGAGCAGCTGGAACAACTCTAATGAAGTCCCAAGTATTTTGCAGGGGGCTTTTACAAAAGAGGTGGTTTTATTCAAATGGAATTGGGCTTTTTAAAGCTTGACTGACAAAGGGGCAGGGCAGGAGCACTGTTGATGCTGGGGCTGGTTCCTCAGACTGCTCCTGGCTTTGGCAAGAGTTTCCTGCGCACAGTTCTTAAAATAACCAAAGCTGACATCGTGTCAGTCTGGCTGCAAGAGCCTGCTGGACATTTTTAATCCCTTCAGTATGTCTTAGTTTTCACACCACAGTTCTTAGGAAGCCTGTCTCGCAGGGAAAGTGCAGTGCTTATATACTTAAGAGGGTTGGATTATTAATATTATTAAAAAAGTATTTACTTAAAAAGAGTTCTGAGCTACTATAGCTGCTCCTTCATATCTGTGGATGCAGGACCGAGAGTGTTGAGCTGGAGTTTGCAGGGACCCACTTGGTCAGATACTATGTTAGGTATCACTGAGCTCTGGTTCATCCAAACTTGGGGAATTTGAGGTATGGTTTGTCCTAGAGGGTGATGATGCACCAAGGTTAGGCCCAGGCTTTGATTTAGTCAAATCCCTAAGTTACAGGTGCCTTGTGGTCATGGCTCTTACTCTGTCCAAAATGCCTCTGAAGCCCTAAACCTCAAGTGTTGCTTTTGGACCCAGCTGGGAACTCAAGTTCTGGCCTGAGTTGACCACAGTGTGTGTAAAGCGCCGGGGAGAAGGGAAGGGAAAGCTTCCCTTCCCCAGAGTACTAGTCTCTGCAGTAATTGTTCAGAAATAGTGTGGTGAAAAAAAAAAGTTACACATGGAAGTAAAAATGCCAAATTATGGCTAATTGCTGTGGACAAGCTGCCCTCTGGGCTCTTAGGAGAACTGGCATTACAATTTTTCATCTGTTTTTTTTTTTTTTTTTTTTTTTTTTTTCCTTCCCTCCCTAGCCATGCGGACACTTAGTGAGGACACCATCAGGCTCTTTCTGCAGCAGATAGCAGGTGCCATGAAAATGCTGCACAGCAAAGGCATCATCCATCGGGATCTGAAACCACAGAATATCCTTCTTTCCTATGCTGGAGGCAAGAAATCAAATCCCAACAACATTCGGATAAAGATTGGTAAGACCCCGATAAAAGTGCCATCCCAAGAGCTCTCAGGAGGGCTTGGTAACTGATAAGCAGCAAGCCTCAACTTCTCTTTTGGGAACTGTCTAGATGGGAGGAGGGGAAAAAAAAAAAAAAAGAAATTCTGTGCTTTTTAATAGGCCGTAAGGTTTTCCAGCTTCTTCTGTTAATTCCTCTACTAGAAAGACCCAAGCTCAGCCAGCTCCAGTCTGTCTCAAAGCAGTAGGAGCAAGAGTGTTCTGCCCTGGCAGGGCAGAAACTGATGTGAAGTGAATTGGATGGACTTTCCTGCCTTGGATGGTGCCTCACTTCGTAAAAACAAATACCACCCTGCCCAAACTGGCTTGTAATCTCCAGCCGTGTCAACAAATGAGTTCTTGTAGTGACTTTTTTGTCAAATTCTCAAGAATTGTGTCTTAAGGCTTGAGACTGTCTGCTGGCCTCAGAGGTTATAGTGGGAGTCGGCACAGTCATGTCCACTGTTTAAATTACAGAAAGGCTTCTTAGCTGCAGCCTGAAGAGCTTCTTTTCGTGCATATTGGGCACAGAGGGTGTCAAGCAGCATGGATGGATTGACAATTAGGAAAAATGCTCCAAAAATGCAGTCACTGAGCACAGATATCCCCTGTGGTCCCTAAGAAATGAGTGCTAGTTAACATCATTCTCGACACACAGGCATTTGTCCTGTTATGTTACAGTTCACAAGCTGAAGTTAATGCCAGTTAGATAAAACTAGTCCTTGCCTGCCCTGTGGAGAAAGTGTAAATGCCCTCATTTGTTTGAGAAATGAGAGTCAGTGGAAAAGCTTCTTTGAAACACGGCTGCCACTGGCTGTGGTTGAAGCGGCTGCTGAAACGCAGAGGTCTCGAAGGTGGAAGTGGCTGGAGCTCTGGGGCCTGGCACAGCAGCTGCCTCAGGAGCACAGCTCTTCTTCAGCCTGTCCTGCCCTCGACCCACTCCCTCCCACTTCCCTGAGCAGTTTGTGGTCCAGGAGAGGCTATAGGCAGCCAGACCAGTCTGTCAGTGACAGATGACAGTGTAAACAACTGTGTCAAATAATCTCCTTGCTTGAAATATCTGGTAACCTTGAGAGAATCTCTAAACATCATATGATAAGATGCTGAGTAACCTGCAGATGTAATTCATCCTGGTTTTCATAGCCTCTGGCTTTTCTATCTACCAGGTGAAGTAGTAGCTTGACTTTCTCTCTTCATATCGATTATTATCATTATTAAAACTCTTCTAAAAGAACAGAGCAAGTCAGGGTTAAGTCAGCAGGTTCCAGAAATGTGACTGGTGACAAGCAGTGGCTTCTGTTGTATGTCTGTTGCTCTGCAGTTCTTTCAGTGGAGAGAAGCTTTTATTCCCCCAGATTATAAGTGGAGGTAGCAGCAAATTAGTGATGTGAAAATCTTTGCAGTTTGCTAGCACTTTGACACATTTGTAGATTGTGAGTTCTGCTGTAGCTAGTATGAATTGGTACACCCTTACTGAAGTCAAGAACTGTAATCAGTTTGCTGATACTTTGGAATACAGACAAATAGCTGCAGGAAAAGTGACTGGTTTCTAAGATAGGAAGGAATTTGTTCCTCTGAATACTTTTTGTATCTTTGTTTCCCTCTTTGTAATGTCTGTAGCTTGCCTTAGTAACTAACACAAGGATGTCACTGTTCAGGGATATGGTTAATAATGTCCTGTGGAAAAGACAGAATCATTTGCTGCAAGGATTCATGAGGAATAGGGCAGTTTGAGGAAGGTGCAGAGCCTGTAGAAACGGTGTCTGATCCTGATGCATTTCTTTGTTTCTCTTTGTAGCTGACTTTGGGTTTGCTCGATACCTGCAGAATAACATGATGGCAGCAACGCTGTGTGGTTCACCTATGTACATGGTAAGTGAGTTTTGCTGGTGAGTGTTTCTCCCTTGTTCTTACTCTGCTCCTCTAGAAACAAAGCCTTTCCCAACAAAAATCAGGGTAGCTGCTTTCTTTTTCCTCCCCAAATATCTTACAAAGGTGGAATTTTGTCTACTTGTCAAAAATCTATTACACTGGGAGATTTTCTGAAGTCCTAGCAGCCTGTAATGTCAGGTGGCGGATGCCTGTGGTGGGTGCTGCTGTGTTACCTAATTTTCAGGTGAGCTGTTGATAAATAAAACTTAACAAAGAGTGAAGGCCAGGATGGTGTTTCACACACCTGGTAGACTCAGAGGCCTTTCTTGGGAGAGGAGCCTCAGCTGCTGTGCTTCAAGAGGCCTTTTTGAGACAGAGGTTCCAAAAAACCCCTTTCACCTTGGACCTTTCAGTCACTTTTGCCAAGCCCAAAGCATCAGCGTAAAGATCCCTGTTCCGAAGCAAGTTTGTAGAGTTCCCAAACATTTTTGCTCTTTGGTCTCAAAATCCATTTGGGTGCTGGCAATTCTGCCATCCTTGCCATATTTTTAACTGGCAATTAAATCTGTTTTGCTATGCAAACAACTCTGAATGGAGCTCACCTGCTTCTATTTGGACTTTACAGTTTGTGCCTCCTCCAAATATTCTTTTAGCAAACCAAGTGCTTCAGGGATGATTTCTTTCTTGTGAAATAGATGCTTTAAAAAAACAAAGTGATCCCTGACACCTCCTTTGTACCTCTTGCCCTCAGAGCAGGATGAAAGGAGGTGATCTCTTGTTGACTGTTTTCATCAACACAGACATCTTGGTGTCCCATCAGGGCACTAAAATTAAAAATGACAAAAGTAGGTCAGAAATAAAAATGACAAAACAAACTATGTAATAGTTTCCAGGAATGTGGGTGTCTGAGCTCAAAGTAAAGAGTTCATGTGGATCCATTTGGCTGAAATTTTCAGAAATGCACTGGGGAGAGCAAGGATCTGAACTTGAACATCATTTAGTCCACCTAAGTTTTGTTTGAACTGTTCAGGCACAAAGCTGGGCCACACTGCACAGCGGTAGCGTGTTTGATAGTCTGCTCCACCATACAAACCTTGTGCAAAGCTTATTTCCTCCCTTTTTCTTTTTTGAAACCTGCTGTTTACTTGACTGCGCTATATGTGTAGATGATGTCACTTTTTTTTCCTGGTGAGAGTTTCCTGAATTGTCTATTTTTAGTGATGCTTTTTATTTTTGAGGCTCTCGTGAAAGTAAATCGAAACACTCAGCTCATGTTTTGAGAGTGCTGGAGGGAACTGCTGATGACCCTTGTGTGGTTGTGGGTTTTTTCTTTTCTATAAAGAGCCCTGGAGACTTCTTGTAAGCTTGGAAAATTCCATGTTGTTCTGTTTATTGCAAGATTTGAGGGAAAAGGGCAAGGGAGGGTTAAACGGGGATTTAGGGTGGGTGTTTTGAAGTCTCTCTAATGCTATTGTGGGTCTTGTGCGTTAGCCCTGGGAACATCTGCTAGCAAGGCTGATATTGCTTGTCTTAGCTCATAGCCTGTAGCTGTTCTTTTCATTTTCTTAAAAAGAAAAGTATGTTACCAGCACGAAAATGAGCTTTGTGTCTGAGCACGATACGATCTGTGTCCTGTGAGATGTGCAACCTCCGCGCATAGTTCATGTCCCCTTTATTTTCCCCAACTTTGTTCGGTGTTATGTCTGCTTCCCGTCCAGACAAGCTCTGCTCCCCTACTTACTTGCTGCCACTTGTTTCCATTACACATGGCCTTTCTTTGTGGCAGAACTAGAAAGTTCATCGTCGTGCTGGCAGCACGGAGGTGAAATCTGTTGTTTTAGTGTTTGGGGTTAGCAAGCCTGCCCACCCATCCCTTCCCTGCTGCTGCTCCCAGGACACGTGGACTTGGGGACCATGCGGCTCTGGGCACTTGCGCCGCTTCCAGCTTCTGGAACGATCCCGGGCGGGAGCAATCGAGGGCACCGTGTGAGATGAGACACCAGCCTCTGTGGGCTAGCAGGGCTGGAGCCGTTCGGGGTGAAACGGATCTGCCTCAGAACCCCAACTGTGTCACTGGCAGCGGCCTCCGGTGCGTAATTAATATCCTGCCATCTTGGGATAAATGAGGCAGACGTGGGCCGTGACGCTGCCCGCGGCAGCGGCCGGAGCTCCCCGGGCAGCTCCAGCCTTTGTTCCCCACCGCGTTCAGCTCTTGCTCCCCTGGCGTGGGCAGGTCCGGCCGTGCCAGTGCCCGGAGACCCCGGGGTGCAGCTCAGCAGGGCAGGGTGCCCTGAGAAGGGGATGGACAGGGTCTGCCACGGTGGGCAGGACAGCGTGAGTTTAGTGGGATGTGTCGCTGGGTTTGGGTTTTGCCTCTGCCCACCCACCCTAGGTATGGAATTGCCCCTGTCAAGGTAGCATTACCATTCTCCTACGTGGGAGCTCCCACAGCTTCTGGGGAATCTGCCTCAGGGCTTTTTAAAGAATATTGGTGGTTTCTGGTTCTTTTTTGCAGCTGTTCCCCTTAGCCCCCCCCCCCCCCAAAAAAAAGCCACTTTTTTTTTATATGTATAAAACAGATTTCACTTCTCTTCCCCTAAAAGGCACCCGAAGTCATCATGTCTCAGCACTATGATGCCAAAGCTGACCTCTGGAGTATAGGAACCATAATTTATCAGTGTCTGACGGGAAAGGCTCCATTTCAGGTAAGTTGTTTAGATTTAATGTTTCTGTTTTTTTTCTCTCGCTACTTAAATCCAGTAATTCTAAGGCTTCTGTCACTTATAGTATCTAGCCCTGCAGACCCTTGGAGGTCTGGCCGTCCAGCACACCGCAGTGTGATGCTTTATATGTTGTAATTCTGGAAGTGATAGTGGAAGATGACACTTCTTCAGCCTGTGTCTGTGAAATGTATCTTCTAAGCATAAGCCCTCAGCAAAGGTCATCCCAGCAGAAAATTATCTTGGATTAGTTAAAGCAGTGGTGCTTTCAGGCAGTGCTTTAAAATTCACTGCTGTTTACAGCTGTGCTCAGAGTGTAATTGATAATTATAATTCTGTTGGATATGTAAGGACAATAAGGAAGACTCTAATTACATGTTAATGTTATGGATGATTTGGTGACAAGTGGTGTGTTGCAGCTGAACTGGCTTTGTTTTTGGAGTAGTTAAATAGGGTCATATCAAAAGGATCTTATCTGTCAACGCGTACGGATCCCTTCCAGCTTTAAATGTTTACAATCATCAAGTCCAAATTCCTCTGAATATAACAGCTGACTGAGCTAGAGTATATCTTTGTGACAGACATTCTTTGATTTAAAATGTGCAAGTGATAGAAAAATTGCCACAACCTTATGCAAGTTGTTTCAGGATTACTTCACCTATTTTTAATCTTATATGTAACTGGAGTTAATCTGATTTAGTGCGTTTCTCTTTGCCGATCCTTGGTGTGTCACAGAGTGCACATCGTGTTACTTCTCTCTTCCGTGCTGACCCATCAGTCTGGCTGCTTTTCTTAATGAGATCTTCAAAATAATGCTTGCAAGGGAGAGTCTGAAGTGCTGTATTTGTCATTCTTTTCCTTGCTGGTTTGCATCCTAGCAGAGATGCTTAAGTTACTGGTGTCTTGCCACATCTTTAACTGTGAGCTCTGTAGAGCTCAGTTCTTTCCAGTCCATGGAATATGGATAAGACCAAGCCCTACACTTGCCTGCTGAGTTAGTGTCATTGACACCAACTCTTCAGCTTCCTAGATCGGGTCCACCAGATGGGTGAACTGTGACCTTTATTTCCTCTTTACCAGTCCTGGCATCTCTTGACCCTAAATAAAAAATGAGTCAGTGGTGTGAGGAAAATTCTGTGCTCGTGTAATAACCCAAGTTTTATAAACGGCAGGACATCCTGGCCTTTAACTTAACCCTTTAGGATTTCATAGGCATTCAAAGTCTCATGTGAAGTTGCATAATCAAGAAGGATCAAGTGAATTCTGAATTTGTGGCAGGAAAGATGCTGCAACTTAGGAAAATATGGAAGTAAACTAATGGCACGTTTGGGTTTTAGATCAGTGCTACAGCTTTTCTCCTCCAGGGTGTTTTTACCTCATTGCTCTAAGAACCTTTTATGCCAGTGCTTTGCAATCTTTACTCCCTCCTCCTTGCTGTGTATTTAGAGCAAAACTTTGTTTCCTTGGTGCCTTTTGTGTGTGTTTATATGTGTGTGTATGTATGTATATGTACTTCTGTTTAAGAAAGAAAAAAAACAACTACTAAGATAAAAGAAAATAAACGTTTGCATTAAGGGAAAACTGTGGGGGTGGAAAAAAGCAAAGGTTGACCCTGAATGCATGGAGGAGTCTGGTGCTTATTTCTTCTTGCAGTGGAGCATTTTGGTCTCTGAAGATGCCTTGATATCCTCCTCCTTATTGAAATTGTTTAGGCATCACTGACATGGTGACTTTATCACAGGTGTTTTGCACTTAGAATCCTGGGGCAACTGATCTGTTTTTTTTTTTGTTTTGTTTTGGTTTTTTGGGTTTTTTTTTTTTTTTTTTGGAAGTAGGTGGCTCTAATCACTGGTCATTGAAGTGCGTAGCAGGATTTTTTTTTCTGAGAATATTGGGATTTTTCCCAAGAAATAAAATGAAACAGTAGTCAGTGTCATTCATCCCTTTAGCAAAGGTGAGGAGGAGGAAGGTGAGAGCAGTCCTGTGCTTGGTTGATCCCTTCTTTCTTTCACGTGTACATCTGACATCTGTTGGGCTGGAGCAGGGGGGGGCGGATATTTTTATTTTAACTTTTCCCCAAGCCCTTTGCTCTTTTAGGGGTTTGTGTTTTGAAACAAAATGCCAGGCCCCATTTGTTAGTGCAGTAGCAGCTGTGGATGTGTTTGATCAGGGGGAAGGAAAAGCTCAACCCAGATGGTTGTCCACGTGCCATCTATTTGCTTTGACCATGTGTGCTGAAAACTGCCTTTTCCCAGCTGCTAGTTTCAGGTGAATGAAACCTGCCCAGGTCAGATATTGGCAAACTAGTTAAAAGTTAACCAGCTTTTTCTTCAGCTAGACTACGTGTAAAGAATTTGCTGTGATGGCTGATGGTCTCCAGGCAGGCGAGAAGCCCTTGCTCATGGGCAAGGGGAGAGAGGTGGTGAACAGAGGTGCTGCGTCCAGATGAGATTGCCGGGGACCCTTTTGGGGTAGGAAACGGACCTATTGGAATCAGCTGCTCATCTCCCCACCTGCCTAAAGCCAGGGGACCTCGTGGTGCCACCAGCAAACCCAATTGTTTGGAATGGCCAGGAACTGAATTTCTGACACTAACTCCAGGCTAAAACCTCCCAACTTGTCCCTCCCTCACCTTCAGGGATGTCACCACTGCCCTTTCTAGTGGGAAACCCCAGCAGAACCTGGAGTGCAGCTTGAGACCTTCTGCTTTTAGGTCCTTAGCTGTTCACTATGTCAGCCAGCTGGGCCACTTCACAGGAATGCAAACGAAAAGGACTCGACTGTAGCAAGGAGGAAGGAGTAAACTAAAAATAAAATGGGCTTCAGGGGCCTGGAGAAAAGATCAAACCTGTGTGGAAGGGCTGAGGTAGCTGTCAGTTGAGAAAGTGCTTATAAATCAAGGGAGAGGTGTGTGTGTATGTGTCAATATGATTTCTTGCTGTCTCAAAGTTAAAATTATCTGTAGGTGGGTCACCCAAGGTAACTTCCCAGAGCTATTCCTGCCTCTTCCCTGCCTTCTTGCATGTGGACAAGAAGCTGCCGAGGCTGTCGGACGTGGACAGTTGGTAGGCTGGCTGGCGAAGCTGTCTTAAGGAGCTTTTTGTATTAAACATGCCCATAAACAAAACAGTGAGACCGCCAGAAGGATGAGATTAATAGGATTCAGAATCCCTATAAACAGATTTGCTGAGCACTGTATTAATGTGGAATTGTTAATTTGCCTTGCTGACTAAGTGGCCTGGGCTTCCTCTCTGTCACTGAGGACTTGGGCTGTGCGTTTCCTGGCCTTGCTGGTCCTTGGCAGAGAGCACCTAGGGGCTCCAGCAGTGATCTCTGCTCATCATGAAGAGATGAAGTCTCTGCAGGCAGGTGACAAGCAAAACTAGGGGTGGGCAAAGGGAAGAGAAAGATTTACAGAGCCAAGAAATCTCCCCAAATCCAACTCAGTGCTTGTTGGATGATGTTTTCAATGAGACTAGAGTCACATGAGCTCAGTCTTAGGAGGAGCTGGAGACGCACACACATACGGAGTTGGATGTTGAAGGAAGGACCTTATGAAAGAGCAAACAACATCCTCCCTGCTATGATACGTTGTCCACCGAGAGCGTGAACACTTGTGGCTCTCATGCCTGAGCCCTGGACATCCAGCTTTTTCCTGGATGCAACAAATCCCATACTGAGATGAAGCGCTCCCCAGTGCTTCAGGGCTGAAGTTGGCTTGCAGGCAGTTGGTACCTGGTGGGATTTGGCAGGGTTGTGGTGGGTGCCTTTACCAGCTAAATGTGCTTACCTGCTGCCTGGGACTGAGCAACAACCGGCAGGGTTGAATTTGTCCCATTGTTTTTATATATGGAAAGAACAAACAGAAAGACTCAGTTGTACTAATGCAGCTGCTCCAGAGTAACATGAGAGGAGGGAACAAGGACATGAATTGGCCTGTAGTTCTTCTGTTCCTGGGGAAAACTGAGACGTCCTTTCTGCATCCCTGTTTCTGACAGATGGGTGCTGTCCTACAGGTAGCAGATAGGTCCGACTACCTTGAATGGTCCAGGTGTTAGGTGGCTCCAATGCAGGTGGTTTTTTTTTTTTTTTTTTTTTTTTTTTGTGTGTGTGTGTGTGTGTGTGTGTGTGTCTTTGTGCCTGAAAGGCAGGTTTCAGATGAAGTCTCTAGCTCCAGGAGGTAGGAATTCAAAGGGCATTTTTAACACTTCTCAAATATTTTTGCATTTTCCATGATGTACAGAGCAGTGTTCCCTGTTGAAGGAGGAGCTGAGCAAAGTGTCTGAGGGTACCAGTGGTTTATGGAATGGGTGCTAATGGCAGGAAAGCAATGGGTTCATCCAGGCAGCTACTGGGAGCCTGATGTGTGGAATTGTGCAAAACTTGGGAAAACTTACTGAGGATTTTGTTTCTCCTCCAAGCCAGTGCTGAGAAACTCTCTCTAATGAACTAAGCTATATGCTGCTCTTAATATTGTCTGTCTTTATTGTCAGGCAAATTGACAAAACAATGTTTGAAGTAGATGGGAGGTTCATTGCATTCCGAAGCAAAGGAGCTGTTGCGAGGGGAAGCGAGCAGAGAAAGCGGCCGAGGCTCGTGGGGCTCCGCGGGAGCGAGCGCCTGGCTTCCCTGCGGTCAATCGAGCTCCCCCTCGGATGGGCGTCTGTCCGCCCAGTTTTCTGGGATGTGGAGCGTTGTGGGCAAGCTGTGTGGTGCAGCGTGGACACTTGCCTCATTTAAGTTAGCCAAATATTAAGGATCTAATTACAGGGCAAGATCTGCAAGGGGAGAGGTGTAAGCTGGGGTTGTAGTGAGCTAAAATGAATGCCGTTTCACGGGTTTACTTCTGGGTAGCAATGTGCTCTGCTGGACAGCACTCAGTTAATGGTTTGCGAAGAACATAATATCTTTGCATCTCCTGTTCGGGCCCCTGCTGAGTCTGTGAACAGCAAAGGGTGGATTATTGCAGAGGAAAACCAGATTTTTCTTATATTCTCTGCTTGGAATCCAGTTGCTCTGTGCCAGCGTCTGCAGATGCAGCAGTACCTGTCGTGCATTGCTGGTCCAGGTCGGTCGTGGAGCTGGGTGGCTAAGGCTGTGCAAGAAGCCTTGTCCTGATCAACACTCGCCAGTCTGACCTTAGCTGCTTTTGAGACTCTCCATGTGTGTGTTTGTTTTTTGTTTTTTGTTTTTTTTTTTCCTCCTCCTGGAGCTTTGTGCTGAGCCTTCATAGTTATCCTTAACTTAATTTTTCATCTTCAGCCAGAGGGAGTAGGTGATGTTGAAACAGCATGTTGTGTAGCTGCTCTGTCAGCCATGCTGTGGTGTCGGCATTGATGGCCATCTGCAGATTGGCTTGTCAGATTTGCCATTTTAAGCATCTTAACTGACCTTAAATGCTTCCAATTTAGAAATGGAAGTGGGTGGAAGGCTCGAGGTTCCCTCTTGGCCCAGAGCATTCGGGAGTTGCTGACTGTTGCCCACTCATTCATCCTTTCCTAAACATTGCTGCAACAATAGCAGCTTGCACACACATCTCTGTGATCTTCCCTCCTTGTTTGTGTGCACTTTCATGTCTGACACACCATCCAGCCTGCTCTGCCCTTAGTAAAGAGACTTTACCTAAGCACAAAGGCTCGAGATGGTTGGATTAATTTAGTGCCCCTGTCTTATTTGGTATATGAAGTCCAAAGGAGAAATGACATGCAACTTTTGTGTCTGTTTGTACACTGGCGATTGCAAACTTCTTGTGCAGAAAGAGGCACTGTGACTTCAGACCTTCTGGCTTCCTAGAATTAAGTTAGAAAAGTCTAATTGAGTTGTTGTTTCCCTGTGTTCCTGGTTTCTACACAGACTTGGGCTCCCTGCCCCTTCTCTAAATACTGCAGCACTAATCCTTGGTCTCAGCAGGAGCTGCCATTCATCATTAGGCAGCCCTCAGGTCCTCAATTATTTGGCCTGTGGGTGAGGCTATTAGGCATCTGAGCATCAGGACCCACTGAAATGACGCTCAGAAGGGCAGAGCAAAATGCAATCAGGTCAGGGACATAAAGTCTGAAATGTGGTATTCTTGCTCTGCCACAGCATTTGCTTTGCAATCCAAAGCGGGCTGCAAGTTCACATTGTGCTCGTTCAGCAATTGCAAAGCTGCCTCTGCTCTTCAGTAACTGTGAAATGGAAATACTAATCCTCTTGCTTTATTGCAAACTGCTTCATACACTGGTTTTCTTTCTCCTCTGTAGGCCAGCAGCCCACAAGACCTTCGTCTCTTCTATGAGAAAAACAAGATGCTGATGCCGAAGTAAGCACTCTTCCAGTGTCACTGTTTGCTTCCACTTGTTTCCACTGTAGTTACACCTGTCCCCTCATGCTCCTGGCTTGTTGTTCAGGGATGTAAATATAAAATATTTGTCCACCTGCCTTCCTCCATTCCTCAACCAGCAGTGGTTGGGGGCTCAGAGCACGCCTGACAGCAGGGAATTACCTGATTTGGTGCCTTTCGCTTCCCCCAGATATTCCTTCCCTCCTGTTATTTAGAAGTGATTCTTAGTGATTTTGAGAGCCAAGTGGGGTTCTGTTTCCCTCATATGGTTTTCCCTGAGAGTGGAAATGATTCTTGGGAAGAAATCATGGCCACTCTTGAGTCATGCGAGCAGCCAAACTTCAGTCTCTCCTGTAACCTGCCCTACCTGACTGGAAGCTGCATTCCCACTTTTCCCATGTTGGGACAGCAACTGCTCATGTCCATCATCCTAATAGGAGGAAATACCCAAGCTCTATCTATAAAAATGGACACTAGTGCAGTTTCCAGGGGGCATGCAGGGAAGGTATCTGCTCTCATCCTACGGGGGTGTATGTTACCTAGCAGAGGAGCCAGCTGCCACTGAGCCCTGTGATTTGTCAGTGTATTTTGGTTTTGTTGCTGTGCTCTTTTCTTTTGAGCTCTTAGGGCAGAGCTTCGTGTCTGCTGTTAAAAATCTGAACTTAGTGTGGAGACAGGGCTGAATTTACAAGTTACCCGGCCAAATATTGAAACGTTTTTTTAAACAGAAAGTTTGCTTCTGTTTGGCAAAGTTGTGAATGGAGCCACATGCACAGGAAGCTCATTGAGTTGCTGTTTATGATTTTTCCTTATCAGCTTAGACAGCTTTGAGGCATAGTGGAAAGAGCCGTCAAGAAGCCAGAGCTCTTATTAATGACCTGTGCTGTGCATTTAGCTTCTTTACTTCATTTTTTGATTTGGAGAGAGCTGGACTTTTGATCAGGATTAAATCCTGGGCATGTGCACACACATCGGGGTGGAACCAGAGCATATGATGGAACAAAACACCCAAACAAATGACCACCAGGTATTTGGAGCCTCATAGTATGCATGAGTAGAAAGCAGAGTCCATTTCCCATAAAGGGCCTAAAAAGAAATGGATGCCCACCTTCGTGTTGGTTGCTGTTACTAAGAGAAATAAATCCCCATGATTAACAAGCTTCCTCCTGCTGATAGGACCGTGCTGCCTGCTGCCACCTCGGCCTGCCGAGCATGCGGTAGGAGGCAGCCCGGAGGAGGAATGCAAACTCGGCAGCAAGAGGACAGCGTGTTTGTTCTTGTAGGGCTTGATCCTCTCCCTTTGTCCTGCACTCTGTGCACACTCTCTATTTACCATTTCCCCTCGCCACCTTTCAGCTACCAAAGTTCACCAAGATTTGGATCGAAGGCCATTGTGGGTTTTACCCCAGGACTTGGATCCGAGGCTGCCTTTGAGTTCTTGTTGACCCCCTGCTTTCCAAAGTTGGTCAGTCTCTTTAACGGCAGCTGTAATCTGTGCTATTTCCTGAGTAAACACGAACAAACTGCCTGCCCGAGCCTTGCCAGCGCAGATGAAACACGAACCCGCTCGAGAGACCTTGTTTGCAGCCTGCAGCAGTGCCAGGGTTGGGTTTCAGCCTCCTTGGGGCTAGGCAGGTTGGCACCCACCTCCCCAGCATCCCATGGGAAACGCCGTGCTCCGGCTTGGGAATAGGGCGGGATGGACGAGCTCACGAAATCCCCAGCAGCAGCCCCTGCCCGCAGGCTGGTGCGATTGCGAGTGCTGAAATGCTGCTCTCAGGTGGGGAACTCGTGTCAGCAGGGGCAAGCCCGAAGGCCTCACAATTTGAATAGTGCTGATCTAAATACCTAACATGGATTGTACTCTTTTGCATGGCAAAATAGACCATGGGGGGAAGGAGGCAGTTCTCACTCATGTTTAACAGGATGGCCTTGGAAAATAATGCTGGAGGGTGGCTAAGCTTGGCATCCCAGAGGTGTGAGAGAAGAGGAGGCAGACGGGCTGCTGACCTGCGCTGTCTTCAGCCTGCTTTGTGATTTCCCAGGCCTACTGCTTGACCTGCCTGTTTCTTGGCTTTAAATCCATACAAAAGCTAAAGTCATTTCTGGGAAATGGACTCATCTTGGATGAGTGTTTTGTGTGTCATGAATAAATAAATTCCGACGATAGCAGCGGAGCACTGCGAGTCCCCAGCGCTAATGTATTTTTCAGGAGAGCCTGCTAGCTGCGGTGCCTCGTGTTGCTCCCTTGCACAGTCTGCTTCTGTTTTCTTGACAAAAGGTTATTTTCTTGGCTCAGGCTAAGTCTCAGCTTAACTGCATCCCTTCCGGAGCTGCCGGCCTCCTTCATCAGCCCGTGAGGCTAGCCCGCGTTAGGCTGGAAAAGCTGCTCGAGCTGTTTTTGTGTCAGGGGTGGAAAAGCAGCTCCTGGAGGACAAACAGGGATGATGAATGCTAGCCGTGGCTCTCCGTGTTCTAGGAATCACTGGACTCAAATTCTGCACAAGCAGGGCCTAGCACTTCATAGAAAAATAACCAGATAGTGCTCAGGCCTATAAATACACACCTTGTGCAGCAGCTCTGGTTTCACTCCCGCCTGAACAAGCTTCTATTAATGTTACCTCGCACATGTTTTCCCCTCCCCTTGCCCCAGCCCCACGTCCACGGCGGGTGGATGTGGTGGGAGAAACGCAGACGCAGCTGTTCTGCCCGTGTGGGTCCCGCTTGGGCTGGCGAGCGCTGCCCGTCCTGAGCGGCGGCAGCGGCGGCTCCGCGCGCCTCAGAGCGCCGGGCGCGCGCAGCCCGTTACCTCAGCTGACCCCGGCGGCCTGCGCTGGGCACGGCCGCCATGAGCGGGGCTCATACCGGAGCTGGAGCCACCTATGGAGAGCTCCGCTCTGGCTGCCGCCGCGGCCCTGCTGTTAGGGCCCCTGAGAGCACTTCTGGTTACAAGGGAAGTCAGCGGAGCTGAATCCACTTATGCAAGAGCTGAACTCTGCTTTCCTTTCCTTAATCCGTTCATTTATTCCCTGCTTTGTGCAATATGCCCGGATTGTGAAGAACTGCCCTGGCCTCTCCCTTTCCCCATCTGCTTGTGAGGCAAGGGGGAGAGCAGCCCCCTACTAGCTCTGCTGGGCGCTGAAGAGTAAATTTCCTTCTCTACTTCTCTTTTCCTTCTCTGCTTTATTGCAGAGTGGGGAAATAGCAGCACTAATTTTAACTTGCTTGGGTGGCAGATGCTCTGATCTTAGTGGCCTTCGATTAATAAATATTGTATAACAAGGGAGCAAATAGACAAAGGTTACTTGCTGGTTTATGTAAGTTGCATTTGAAAATGAATACCTTAATAAAATGGTAGTAATTGGTGATAAACTTCACTACCAATGTCTTAATTGGAAGCTTTCCCTAAATAACTGCTTTGTTTTAAAGATCGCCTCATTCTCATTAGAACAAGAAGAAAAGATCTAATTTATCTTCTGCAACATATTTTACCTTTAATGGACTTAGCTGAGAACTAGGCAGATGATATTGGCTCCACTGTGGAAGGGAAGGATCTGCAGCTGCTTTTGGGAAGGCCACTTAAAGCTAGATTAGCCATAGCCTTAATGATGATATTGGGAAGTAACAGGCAAATGGAGATGCAAATGGAAGTGTTCCTGTTCAGCCTCTCTCCAGTGAACACTTCTGCTCCTACCCAGCATGCACAAAGCAAGTTTGCATTTGTAGTCTGCCTTCCTGAATATATAGAAGCAGCTGAAAAAGTCCGAGACTCATTCTTATATTGCTTTTGTTTTTAATTTTAGCATCCCCAGAGAGACATCAAGCCACCTAAGGCAGCTGCTACTGGGGCTTTTGCAGCGCAATCATAAGGACCGCATGGACTTTGGTAAGAAGCCCCTGGCTCCAGTTCTGCTGCCTGTCTTTGCCTTCTCCTTTTTGTGCCTTGCACTGCACAGACCTTCGTAACTGTGGTTGGTGCTGCTAGAAACATCCAGACAGGTGGCACGTGTGTTCCACCTGCTCAGAAGGTTGCATTATCCTGTGTTTTTATTATATGCTTGAAAGTTCAGCGCTGGTTCCAGTAAAGCTTTGTGAGCCCAGAGACTTGGCACACCTTTGCCAAACGCTTTCCTCCCTGTATTCCTTATGCTGACCTCTGATTTTGTAACCTCTCTCAACTTCTATTGTGTTTGGTGTGCTACCTGGTGAAATACATAACTCTTACACTTGTACTCTGGCATGATAACTTCCCAAGGGGATGGAAGCTGCATCTACTTAATTCAATTGTTATGTTCCCTCTCCTTGGGTCTGCAATAATAATCCAATTCAATGCAGCTGCTTGCAGCACGTTCATTCCTCCAGGTTCCTGTGGAATAATGCCTTGGTGCTCACCAGGGCTCACAGCTGGCTCTCCTTGCAGATCTGTCTCAGTGTTGACCTGCCTGGCATAGAGATTTCTTCCTTAAGGCCCTTTTTCTGGTGACTAACTCCTTCCTGACTGCAAGCAATCATTAGGAGCCAGGCAGTTATTTTTGGCAGCCTCTTCCAGATGTGCTTAGCTAAGCTAAAAGCTCTGAAAAGCTAGAGGAGCCTTGTTTTAGGGGCAAGCAGGCAGAGTTGGAATTATTCCCAGAGCCCCTAAAGGACCAGGTCATCTAAAGGCAGGTCTGTTGTCTTCCTCCTCCCTAGGCAAGGACAGAGGCTAGGCTGTAAATTTTCACCCTTTCTCGGGTAAAAATCAAGATGTGAGTAGTGTCAGTGTTTGTGAGTAGCGTCAGTGTTTGGAGGTAGGGAGAAGGTTGTTACTTATCTGCTTAGGTGTATTATTGCCTGCTGGGCAAGACCTGCTAGTTGAAAAGAAATTGTTTTGCAGCCTCTGTGATTTTTTGGATTAGAGATATCAGGGAAGCCTTTCTGGGTAAGCTGTCATCTGGATAAAGCAAGTGTGTGTATTAAGAGGCTGATTGTAGTTATCCAGTGCTGAATGTAAAGGACTAGAACTTGCTAGGATGCAGAAATGAGAAAAGCCTTTCAAAAGGGAGTTGCTGAAGCTACAGTCAGGCTAACTGGATCATGAGCATCCCTCACAATTTCCTGCAGTTCCTCTGTCTGCGCTGTGGATCTCCGTGTCTTTTATCATGCATTACAAAAGAAATGGTATTTAAAGTTCCTGTTTTTCTGTCAAAGACTGATTCTAGCAAATCTTTTTGGCCCTCTTTAAGCCGTTTTTATGCTTCTTGGGAATTTGCTTCATGAGTCAGTGTCTCTTAATACTTGGGGTCTAACATGCTTTGATTTCGCTGGGAACAACAGATACGACACATTGTTCTGGACTGAGATTGTTGCCTGCCCTTAATCGCACGAGGGATCTTTCTCTATACAAATTAGCTCATCCTTGTAAGATGTAGCTGTTTCTCAGGGATAGTTTGTCGATATACCGTGTACAGAAGCCTGTGTATGAGATGTTCCTTCCTCCCTGTTCCCAGAGGTCCTCTGCAGTCCTTCTGCAGAGCTTCCCCCTCGTTTTGGGGGATTCACATGCCAGCCCTGAATGAAGCTGAGACTTCTTGGTTGCTGTTTTACTTGGAAGCAGAGGTCTTCACAATTCCAAGATTATCTAGGGACAGCCAGGGGGATTTCAGGTAGCAAGTTTCCAGCTGATGCTTATAAGTAAGATTGTAATTATTACTGCAAAGCAAAAATCAAAGCAACTTGGAGCAGGGAGGGAGAAGAGAGGAAGAAATGGTCATTTCCACCCACTCTGCGGCTACTGTGTAACCAGATGAACCAGCTGTGGGGATGAAACCTTCTGGAGTGGTGGGCTGGAGGAGAGGCCGGAAACGCAGCAGTCCACATCAGAGCAGGGATGTTCTCCATCCCCAGCAGATCTAATCTGGGAGATTCCAGCTTTCCTGCCAGAGATTCCTATCACGTCTGTTGCGCTGAGCACCAAACCATTACACTCTGACTCTGAGGCCCTGCAAGGAGAAGTGGGAAAGAGAGGGCTCGTTTAAGTTTAAAAGAAAGGAGATAAAAATGAGAGAAGGTGGGAGGGGGAAGAAGCTTACTTTCAGGAAAACTGACGGCTCAAGAGGAGCTGTTTACAGAATGCCGAAGTTTGTAAACTTGGTGTTGCAACAGGAAATCTGTGCTGGGAAAACAAGTTGAACTGCCTCTAGCTAGCTAAATAATCAGTGTTGATTCATGACTAATGCTCCAAAAGGCTGAGTTGCTGGCAGAGATAGGAGAGGAGTCAGTGCTGAACTGCACTGGATCAAAGGCAGAGTAGTCAGGCAGGAAGGCTACTGTGAGGGCATGAAAACACGTTAAAGGTCTCCGGCAAGTCAGGACACATTTTTCCCAATGTGGATGAGTGGAATAGCCTCCCATGGTGGGAGGCAAAGAAAGAGTAGTGGGGCCTTGTATAACAGAAAGGGAGTTCTAGGCTTTTAACTCTGTAGTGAACTATCAGCAAATCCATTTCTGCCTTAAGTGCAATGTGGGCTCAGCTCTGATCTCTCCAGGGAAGCGTTTTTGCCCACTACACCTCTTCTGTGCAATGAGTAACAGCCTGGTGTGATAAATACGCAGTAATCCTGGATCTCTGCAGCTAGGGTGACTTGCCATCCTGAGCAGCTGGGGATTCTGGCTCCTTTTGGTGCTGCTGCATTTAGGATCCCCTTTTGTTGCTGAGAGCTTTCCAGCTCTGCCCCTTGGCACAGGATTTGCTCATGCCGACTCTCAACACGTTCTGTCATCTTCGGCTTTCAATAACTGATTCCCCTTCCTGCCGTGTAAACTTTCTGGTCCTTTACTACTTTCACTGAGTCATTGCTCTTGATCTTTTTTTTCAGATGAGTTTTTCCATCACCCGTTCTTGGATGCAAGTGCCTCTATGAAAAAATGTAAGTGTTGCTTTTTAATTACTACTCTGACCTGTGACATGTCTGTTGTCGCTTCCAGTTCAAAAAGAAACAGACCTCTCTGTTCTCTGGGATATTTAAACGTGAATTGAGTTTTCATCAGTGTGGTGTCTAGATTTTGCAATCAAATGTACTTAATTTTGCTGAATTTTCCTCAAATGGGGATTTGGGGGCTATTAGAAACCTAAAGTAAGAAATAAATCTAGCATTAAATATATTCAGCTACTTTTTCTGAAGTGCTTGGCCAGTGGAGATGCTTGTAGGTAAACAGAATTATGCTGCATGATCTTGTCTTTCGTCTACATCTCTGAGACAATTAAGGATAGTGAATGATGCACAGGAAAATTAATATTATTGGCATATAGGTTGTAACTTAGGTTGGCTTTGCCAAATGGCATGTTCCAGTTACTGAATCTTGTTTCAAGACTTACCTTCAAATTCTTGCTAAATCTTCTAAACCTTGTTTTAGAGGGGTTGATTTGGGGTGTTCTGTGAACTATCTGAGGTAAAAGACCTTTTCCGTTAAAAATCCTTCCTTTCTTCTTCCGATCCAATTTTCAAAATTTTCCAACATGTTTCAGTAGAAAACAGTCCAGAATTGCTGCTAGTGTATGGGATAATATTCTTTTGGCCAAGAGACTTGGTCTGGTAGAATTGTTCCTAGTCACCTTCCTCCTTGAAGGATGCACCCAGGCCTTTAATCCCCTGGATAAAGGATGGAGCCAAGTGGCTGCCCTGGGGAGCCCGTCCTGCAGGGCCTGGATGCTCCGGAGGAAGCGTCCTTGAAGCTCTCTGGTCATGGAGCCTCTCTTGGACGTGTGTTACGATGGATCCCCCTTGTTCGACAGCCTCTTGCCTACACCTTTGTGGTCCCAGAGCAGGACTTTTCAGTTGTTCCTGATACAAACTTTTAACTGTGCACTTAGGTGACCGTCCCGCGGGCAGGAAAAAACGCTTCTGGTTTAGGTGGGCTTGCAAGCCAGCCCAGCCCCTGTCTCCGGCCACGCCAGCAAGATGTGGGGTTAATGCTGTCACACCTGGCCGCTCCGCGGGCGGGAAGGGACTCTGCCTGTGCAGGACTGCTCCTGAGTCAGCCCAGCGCTCCGCACCGACCGTGCCACTGCCGTGTGGGAAAAGCCCTTCCAAGCCTGCTCATCCTGTGGGCAAGAAAGGACTCCCTGAGCCCTGTCTTGCCTGCCCACCAGCTCATCTCCTACCTCCAGCTGCTCCATTGCTTCTTTGCCCTGGGGAACAGAAAATCCCAGGCAAGCAGGAAAGGATTCTCTTGACTTGGCCTCAGTTTCCAGTTTCACCTGCGCCTTCCCTGTGTGGAAACCAGAGGCACCATCATGCTCAGAGGGTGGTTCTTCTAGCTCAGCCTTTGCCCCCAGCTGCTCCAAAGCCAATAGCTTGGGGTGCAGGGCCAATAAAGAGGGCACCTGTATGGATAGGTAAGGACTATCCCAACTCCAGACTTCTTTCCTGCCCTCTTGGTCCCCACTCCCGGGCTTGCATCCACAACCTGGAGCCTTCTCCAGGCAGGAGACGCCACTGCTGATCTCAGGGGCATGAGAGAAGCATCTCTTCACCAGCAGAAGCCTTCAAGCTTCAAGCTGTGCTGCACTGTTAGGAGTGTGGTACTTGAGAAGACACTCTGTGTAGTCTGCTCTGGAGGTCTCTGCCACTGCCAGATGGTAGTGAGAGATGAAGTCCATAAGTGCAAAGAAGACCCTCAATGAGAAAGGCTGGATGTGCAAATTATGATCTTTTTGATTCCTCAATAGTTAGAGAGGAGCCAGTGGGTCAGGAAACATCCATGTGATCTCAGAACAGAGACCAGCCCGAAAGCTGCTGCTTCATCTTAAGTGTGTGGCTGTGAACCACGAATATTGGAAGGATTGAGGAGAAGGGGGCAGGCACTTGCATCTATGATCTGCATCATGCTAAACTGGAGTTGTTTGTCAGCATCCTTAGGCCTGTAATGGAGAACTGGGGAGAGGAGCAGCTTTAGGGAGCTCCCCTGTCCCCTCTCCACATCAATTGCAATCTGAGCAGAACGTGATGGCCTGCACCCCTGCAGACAGGTTTGCCCTTGATAGCAGAGGCAGGGCAGGAGCTTCCACCACTGTGCAGAGCCAGTGGCAAAGCTGAGATCATACCCTGGGCCTCTGAGCCCCATCAGGGCTGGTCCAGATCTGCTCAAAATACAGGCATTAAAAACAGTCATAAACTATTCTCTTCTCATATATCTTGGTACACCATCTCATGCAATTATGCAGGAAGTCTTTTTTAACATAAGAAAATTTTGCAATTCAGGAAAATCTTGGAATTCTCTTCTAAGTGGATAATTTTTAAGCTTCCTGCAAGGTTTTCTCCTAGTTTAAACAAAAACTGCCATGTTTTTTGAGATATTTCAACAAAATCCACATTTTTCATCAAAAATCTTCATATGCAACACTTCTGGCAAGCACACCCTGTCTTCTGCAGTCTGGAGGGCCCTTCGTTCTGCTCTCCTCCCTCCTCATCTTATTTCTTTAGTAACCAAGAACTTGAGTCTTCTGGCATCCAGGGCGTGCTGCAAAGCTGCCTGTTTGCCACAGGCTTTAGCTTGAAGAGTGATTCAAGGCCTTGAATTTTGCTGACTAACTTCTGTTAACTTCATTAACGAAAACACTCTACTATGTTTTGTTTGTTTATTTATGTTTTATATTGTGGGTTTTGTACCAGTGATTAAACATGTACTTTAGATATGTAAAATTATTAATAAAGTCTTTAAAATACACTGTCTAGTCAGAATGTCGTCTGTCTGCAGCTAGGGCTCTGCTCGGTGGGTGCTGTAGGATGGTGTCTCCCAGCAGGGCTGCAGAAGGAGGCATAATTAGATGCTTGCACAAGGCTTCCCTCCGTAAACACGGTGTAATTGCTACCCGTGCAGAGTATTTGGGAGATTTTCCGCCTGTCTTTGAATGGTGAACTGGTTCCTCCTTTGCTCTGGCTTGAGAGGATGTGTAGTGTGAACACTTGTAGTTGGTGAATGTAATACGTAATGCTAGCAAGAGGGTTCAGTGTCTGGAACATCTGATTTTACCATCTTATATGGTTATCTTGTGCATAAAAGGCTCAAGTAAAAAGTAGCAATAAATCACCATAGCTTCTACATATAAGATTTTAACAGTGCATTTTTTTACTCAAAAGTACAATGAAGTGTTTTTTGTTGTTGTTGCTTTTTGTTTTTTAACCAGTGCCTTTCCTCTTTGCACTCAAACTACTGCTTTGTCAAACTGCAGCAAAGAGTCAGTTTTGATGACTGGTATTGATTGAATCCAGATAATCACAAAAATGCATCTCTTCAATGTTTGGGTTGGATTTAGACTCCACGCAAAACCTTTATGCAAAAAGTTTGAGGCTCAGATATATATATTTTTAAGATAAAGTATCTAGCAGACAGATTTTTCAGAAGTTTATTCTGCAGGTGTGTAGATGATGGAGTTCAATGCTTTTACGTAGGATGCAGTCCTGTATCAGGATCTGTACAGCTGGGGCACGGGCACGGCTGATTCTTAGCTCTCCCCTTTGAAACCAGTTGATGTTGGTTATGCAACATACAGGATGACTGTTTTGTTGCTGGAACAAGTTGGCGAGGGCAATTACAAGAACAGATTTATTTACATTACAATTACAATCCAGCAATTTTTGGATTTGGGTGGGGGCCTACAATTCATCTGAACATTCCCTGCATTCAGGCTTGAGCTGAAAACATGATGAGCCAAGTGTCTGCACCCTTTTTTAATTTTAAACTGGGAGTGCCTGGGCGTATGGAGAAGATGGAAGCCAGTGTCTTGCTTTCAAGCTGTCCTATACAGCTGACACCGCAAAAAAAAAATGTACCAACAGGCACACGGTGGTCAGAGATGGTTTGGCAGAGCCAAACTATACGGGTCTACATGCATGGACTCAAACACTCTGCTTGCAGTGGCAGGATCTTCTGAACTAGACCTCCTCCTATTAAAATATGGAATTTGGGAGGTACTGCTCTTTAATAATGCAATTAAACAGATTGCATCTGTGCTTAAGTGCAGATATATTTTTTATTTCCACTTAATAATCAAAAAGTCTGCATCCTTGTCTTTTTGTAGATCAGTGGAAAATTGTCCAGAGCAAACAGACAAAAATAGAAGGCTCCAATCTAGCCAGGTTTAAAATCGATAGTAAACACAAAATCAAAAAATAGGATGAAAGGGACCTTGAGAGAGACCTGACATGACCGTAGTGAAAATACTAATTCCAGGAAACAAATAAAAGGTGAAGCAAATATTGCAGCTGACATGTGAATAGAGTTCAGAACACTTAACTCTTAAGGAGACTTTGTGAAATGATGAACTGTTCTCAACCCTTTACAGGAAAAAAATGGCTCCAGACTTCTAGTCTTCTGTTTTTTAAATAATAGGGAAGGTGCTAGGATTGCTCTGCAGGCTCTGGGGGGTCCTGAGATCAAACAGAGGTGGACAACGGCAGGACAGAGCTCTCCATTCTGTGGGCAGGTTCTCAGTGCCAGGTTTGTTCCGCCATTGTGGGAACATGAAGCAGCTGTGCTCAAAAAGCAGCATCGGGCCGAGCTCACCAAGGCCCTGCTTGCAGCTTCCCCACTCACAGGTGCTGCAGTCCCTGATCCTTGGAGAGCTGTTTCTGCCAGGCAGTACTTTTTCCCTTCCATTCTTGCTGTTACATGTGTGCAGGTGCATGTGTACATATCACTGCACATGTGTCACAGGCAGCAATCGTGCTAGGACTTACTATGGCAGAAGTCTAAAGGCTCCACTGGACTGGTTTCTATGTGTAGTAGAACCTCTTGGAAAAAGGTACCCAGCTTCTTTTAAGCACTGCAAAGAGTGAAGGAGGTCACCGTGACCTCCTAAAATGTTCCAGTGGTTGATTACCTGTGCTAAAAGTGCACACTTTGTTTTACTTTGTCTTCGCTTTCTGTTTTATTTCATCTTCGTTTTCCTGTCGTTGGGTCTTGTTGTGTCTGTTGGTCTGAGAAATTCGGTATCTAACTGATTGCTCTCTTTGTGCCAGTAGACACTGATCTAGTTGGCATTCAACCCTATCCAGACAGAATGAAAAGATGTCATTAAAAGACACATGTTCCCATTCTTTTAGCACTAAAACATTTTCAATAGTTAACTGTAAAGAGGTTGAGCTTTTATTTTTCTAGCTGATGGAGTAAAGTTAGTTTCTTTGTAGTAGTTAGTGTAAGTAGTGACAGGGGTACCTTCATTTCAAACAGAAGCATCCTCCTTCTTAGGTACTATTACACCTCTTTGCATTAAATGTGGAGTCATTTAGCACAGATTCTGTAAAGTTATAAATCTGGTGCAGGTTTCTAATTTTCTGTCAGCACAAAAGCCAAACATTCCTCTCTTCGCTTAAGCATTGTCTTTGGTCTCTGCCTTACATTGTGAAAATACTAAAATGCTGAGGAGTTTCATTTGACTTTGAGCTGCATAGTAAAGGACTCTTTTTGCAACTTCTATACCATTTAGTATCGTGCTGAGAGACCTGGGAATTCAAACCACTAAATGTTGCAAAGTAGTCTGTTAAAGAACCAGTGCTGCCTTTGCCTCATCTCCTCAGCTGAGCTGAGCTCTTCTAAATTATTTACTGAACTTCACTTGCACAAGTCATTGGAGTTAAATATTGTTGTCTCCTGTGGTGTCTTGATCAGCTTTTCTGCCTGAAGGTCAAGGCAAACCAGGCCTTTCAGGATGAACTTTCTGTCTCTGTGAGGGTTATAAAAGCTAGTTTAACAATGAAGTGAATAAAATGTGCAGTTCTGATCTTGAGCAATAAAACATAAAGCAAAGGCCATGCAACATAAAGCAAGAATGACCAATGCTGCGGAACAATTTCTGTAGAAGCAGAAAGCAAAACCTGCTCAAATTTCAGAAGATATAAAACAATAAACAATTTCCTCACAGAATAACTAATTCTGTGTTTTTAATTGCATGCAGCCTGGGAAGCCCAGATGACTTTTTGGACATTAAGAACTTGCTCCACTTTGCAAATGAAGGGGAAGATGTACAGAAAAGGTGCCTTGGAGGCTTTTTAGGCAGAAACCATTTCACCAGCTCTAGGTCAACTCTCAGCCAGTGGACCTGATCATAGGCAGATGTTCAGAGAACTTCCACCTTGGATGTGTAGGAGTGGATGGATGCAGATCTGATAACCAGGCAGAATGCTGACTTTACTCCTGCTCTCCGTTAATTGACACAAGAGTGGTACACAAGAGAAATCTGATGAGAAAAGATGAAAAAAAAACCCTTTTGTTATTGAGTGCTTTTAAATTTTGACCACTTATTTTGGTTTATGTTCTTTCCCTTATTTTTAGCTGCTTCTGTGCCAATGCCTTCCTATCCCAGTTCAGGCTCCGGTAGTTCCTCCAGCAGCTCTTCCACCTCCCACCTGGCGTCGCCTCCTGTGAGTACAGCTCAGAGGGTCGGGACTTCTGTGGGGCTTGTGTGAACAGTCTCCCTACTTGCTCCTTTGAAAGAAGAATTCGGTTTTTGCCATCATCTGGTGCAAATTACCAAATGTATTATTTCAGGCTGGGTTTGGCTCAGTGTCCTCTGCATTCTGTCTACTGTCTGATTAGGGTTTGAATCCTGAAGGTTGTCCTCCTGTTCACAAGGAATTGGTAGTTTGTTGTTGCCTATTATGTGGAAAGCGTTCGCAAAGAAACTGGCATTAGTGACGTTAGTGCCTTGTTAGGGACAGAAATGAACTGAAAAGAGTCACTAATTCAGCGTTTCGCCCCCCTTATTTGGCTGCAGGTTCTCTGTCCTTGAGCAAAATCTCTCTTTGGTGCCAGGTGACCCTCCTCATTTCTCACCACCATCCTCAGGCACCAAGGAGCTCCTTCAGCAGAGCCACATGCCCAGGCCTGTGGTCTTGTGAGAGTTCTTGTCATACATATATATATATATATATATTTAATTTCTCCCCTGGTTACCTGAAATGAGGAAAACCTTCCTGAAGGACAGAATATTGAGTGACCAGCTCACTGCTGGTCGTTGTTTTCAGAGACCCTTGGTGACAGCTGCCTGCTGGGTTCTTGGCACTCAGAAATGCTGCTGGTGTGGCATGGAGGAGAGCTGAAGGAGGGAATTTTCTTCTCCCTCTCTTGGGGTTGCTGCTTTTTGTTGTGTTGGTTTCTTTGGGCTAAAGCTTCTCCGTCTGCTTCAGGGATGCCAGGATTGAGCCTTTCTTACAGTTTCAATGTGGCAGCACATTCAGGTGAAGCTGCCGTGAGTGCTCAGATGTGGATGGGGCAGGAGGAGATCTCTGCCCTCCTCCAAACTTCACACAGTCATATTTCGAGGGTCATATCCCTATGCTGGCCTCTGCCCTGCTGGCAACCCCAGGCAGGAGGGCTGATGGAGGGCCTCAAGACTAGATGGTGTTAAAAGAAGACTGTCCTCTGAGGCGTCTTGGTTGGGAAGCCCGAGGATGCCACAGCCTTGCTGCCCCGTGCGAGGTGTCCGTGTTGGAGGTGTCCCGCTCGGGCCTGCTCCGCGTTTTCAGGTGTTGCTGGCGGAGCGGGGCTGGCTCTGCCTGTGGGAGGGCCTTGGGGAGCTCATCCCATGGCTCTGCCGTGTGGAGACGGGAGGCGCTCCCGCCTGGAAGGTCTCCTCCCTGGCGGGATCTGCACGCGCGGTGAGGGAGGCTCCCCGCAGCGGCGGCTTTGCAGAGGCAACCGGGCCTTCCCAGGGCCGCGAGTGAAAGCTGATTTAAGTCTTTTCAAAAATGCATTAGGGTAAAGGGGTAAAGACAGTCTGTGATCTGCTCAGAAGGCAATTCAGCCGTCTTAAGGCTTTCTTAAACCGCCCAGCCTCCTCCATCTGTCCGTAAGATGTAAGGATTGTGGGGTTACCCATCATTTGGCTGAAGGACGAGAAGAAATGGGCTGTCTAAGGCCTGTCCTTCACTGTGATGGTGAAGAGGCATTTGTCTGTTGACCACTGTTTGCTTTAGGCCTGTCTTTAACTCATCAGCAGTGCTACTGTAAAATAGGGTTGTCCTGACAGCACGTTTATGTGCATGTTCCTGAGTGCTGCTTACTGCTCAAGTGTCACCAGAGAGCAGGCACGCATTGTTTACAAAAACAAAACAAATGAGCAACCAAAAACCCTTAAAGCTCTTCTGTTTTTTCTAAATTGCGTTGGTAGAAAATGCATGATTGATCCAGAGAGCCTCAGCAGAGGGATGCATTACCTCAAGTAAATTCCTCTTATCCAGGCTGTTTGACACACGAGTACTATGTTCTGTGTAACAAAAGATGCACTGTTCTGAGGTGGACTTAAAAGACTGTTCCTTTTCAGTATACAGCTGCTTCTGGCAAATTGGCAGCCCTAGTTTATCAGTGAAATGTTCTGTAGCCTTTCACAGCCCAATTTAGAGGAACCAGCAGAATGATGAAGTAGGTGTGCTGAAGCTAGTGTTTGTTTTCCTCTGGAATTAGCAGTCCCTTGGAGAGATGCAGCAGCAGCTGCAAGAGAAGACTCTGACGTCTCCAACCCAAGATTCTCCTGGCTTTCTGCACGGGTCTAAGGAGTCTGTTGGAAGCAGCAGTAAAAATTCATCCTGTGACACTGATGACTTCGTTATGGTCCCAGCACAGTTTTCAAGTAAGTTGGTCTCTGAAAATGTGATTGCTGATGGACCAGAAGTTCTGCCAGAGGGAGTTGTGGGTGCTAAGGATAGAAAGACAAAACACTGATAAACCTGTACGTTTTGACTGAATAACAGGAACATTTTAGTTCCCAGGCTAGGAGAGACATCTGTTTCACTGATTAATTTCATAGGACATTTCGTAATTAATTATCTTTGAAGATAGGATTTGAGAATAAAGACTTTGGGGGCTTGAGTAAGAGCATAATGCAGACAGGTTTTCGGTTAGCAGACTGCATTTTATACTTGAAAAGTACCTAAGAAACAGGAAAAAAAATCTGTTTGATATTTTTTCAAACATTTGAATTTCAGTTTAGCATCTCTGTGTATGTATATGTTCATAGGAGTTGTATGACAATAGGTATGTGCATGGAGGCCAGGGTCCCAGTTCAGCCATGCACCAGTTATGTCTGTAATTCTCACTTGACCAGCAGAAGGACATTCTTCAACCTTCACCATGCATAGAGTGCTTTGCTGATTTGGGACTTGGTGGTAACTGCTGCAATGCTTCTTTCTGTAGCTGCATCACTCATGTTAGCATAGAAATTTTGAGAGGGCAACTTTGAGTGCATGTTGGACAGGTCTCTGCTGTGTAGCTTTTATAAGGAAAAACATGTCTGGTGCTACTCAGCTTTCCAGTGTTCAAATGTTTTGGCTGAGGTGTGAGCTCCCCTGTGTTATATATCCAGCTGCCAGCTTGTGTTACTGCCCTGGATTTTTGCCACTTGGGGCACAGATGTGTCCAAGCCCAACATTCAACATAATACTCCTGTGCTTGTACAAAATAGCTAATTGTTTGTACCAAGTTAGCAAGTAGCCGTTGCCCCAAACAATTCTGTCAATGATTGGTCATCTTCCAAAAAGAGACTCCCTTTCAGCCTAAATTTTCCAGAATTTCAGGGTGTAACAATCAGGAGCAGCATTAGACATAGATCAGTTTCAGCCTGCATGAATTTGGCAAAATGCTGACTTCAGAAATAACTTGGCTGATCTTCAGAGAGGAGAAAATTCCACTCAAAATCTCAAGTACTCTGAATACATCCCAGATTAATATCTCTGCATTTCTGTGTTCCATAGGTGATATAACTGCTGAGGCTGCCGGCGGAAAACCAATCCAAGACAGTCTGATGTACAGCGGGTAAGAGCACTTAGGCAACTGAAATAACGTGGCCTTTGGAGCACTCTGCACTGGATACTTTGGGGTTCTGGTGGATTGCAGGAAGATGCTGCTGAATTAACTTTCATTTTGGAGCTGATTGTCACATAGCTGGTTCTGACCAATTTCCAGTTTTCACTATTAGGTCTGAATCAGAAATATGGATATAGGACTCTGATGATATTGGGGAACAAGCTGGAAAAAGATTTCCTGCCCCAGTAGTGTTTGTAACACAGAGGTATCTTTCAAATCCTCTGCCTTTGTAGATAGGGAATTTTAGGAGAGGGAGAAACCAGGAAGGCCTGGATGTGCACTGAGGTCCAGTCTTGTTCTCATCACTGTGTGAGCATTGGCACAGCAGGACGTTTAAGTTGGAGTGCAGCCCGAGGTGCTGGCATCCCATTTTTATTTGATCTGCCAGGTGAAGATCCAAATCCCTGTTTCCTCTCTGTATCCAAAGCCTAGGAACTTGCTGTAGTGATAGACTCCATGATGCAGAGAGTGTACAATAGCCCTTCTGCTGCATTCCCCTAGCTTTGCAAATAGGGAAAGAGAAGAGTGAAAGTGATAGTTTTTTGAGTTACTAGTGAAAAGAAACCTTCATCTTCGGGTGCTGTTTTTCTCCTGCTGTTCATTTCTCTTGTCTTCATTTATTCCCTAACAAATTTATAATTGGAAAAGCAGTTGTAGAGACGAACATCACAGTGAATCTTTGCTGGCTTCCTTGGGTTAGGAAGAGTTGCACTAATGTGAATATATGTTTTGTAAGAACTAGAACGTGTGTTCTGGTGTGAACATACACAACTTTAAGAGTGGATATTTGTTTGCACTTTGCTTCATCTTCCACCAGAACTAAATTCTATTACATTTGGCTGTTATGCCAGGTTGAAATGACATAGAAGAAATGGAGTGTAAAGGGCTAGTCAGTTATTTAAATCTCTGCCATACCATGGGTGTTTGGCATCTGAACACCAGATTGTGGGACAGCATGGCAGCCCCATGGGCTCTTACAACGAGGCTTGGCAGAAGGTGCTGGGCAGGCTCAGTGCCAGTGCTGTGCTCTGTAAGGGGTAGCAGGGCTGTTTCCCAGGCTCTAGCAGCTTTGTTTTTTTTTCTCGTTTTCCAGGAGTTCTCTGGTGGCTTCAGCAGGCTTGGAAAGCCAGGCACGGACACCATCTCCTTCGCCCCCTTACAGCGGTTCTCCTAGCCCGTCCAGGTAAGAAAGACTGTTCAGTGATGGCCATCCAGCATTGATTAATTAAACCCATTGACCTCCAGGAGAGAATTTTGGAGATCTTGGGAGTGTTGGGCTAGGTTCATATCTTTTCGTGTATTAAAGGGTTACAAGAAACACCATTGAGAAGCTCCCAGCTTTGAGGACTGATGATTCTGAACTGCAGAGCTTGTCTCTCCTTCTGGTCCTCAGGAGGGCTCTGGAGAGAATATAGTAGAGCAGGAATTAATGCCCCTTCCCTGAGGAAACAGAGAATGTTCTCAAGTGGACAGTAAATGTACACCCCACTGGTGAATATGTTATCCTAGCCCCCCTTCTGTGTTTAGCCTGCAGAGGAGATGAATATTCCTACTAAGTTCCTTACTTCTCAATTTCTACAGTTCTTTGGAGCACAGAACCAAGGTTGAAACCACTACAGGCTTGAATTGCTGGGCAAGGGACAGGAGGACAAATGTAGAGGAGTGTTGCTCATCTCTCCTGGCTTTTGAAGGCTTAGTTGTTTGCCTTTTGCTTGAAGCACTAAACAGCCCGCTGCAGTGCGTTTAAAGAAAACACTTCTGCTATGTGGGCCAGATTTAGTAATGAAGGATGCAGCAGTTGGAGTAAGGAATGCAAATAGGCTTGGTCACAGGTTTAGCCCCAACTAAATCAGTTGCAGCAAACTCAGCTTGGCCTTTAGAAATGAGCTGCGTGTCAGCTGCTCAGCTCTGCTGGTGGTTCCAGGAACATTTTTGGTCAGCATGCACACGGTAGTGGCTGTAGAAGGTGATTCCATTGCCTCCAAAGCCGTGGGGTGTGTGGTTAGCTTGTGGAGAGCTGGCAGGGGCTGCCTTCCACGTGCTTGCCAACTGGGGAAGCAGAACAGCTTTCATATGCTGTTCTGGCAATATGGCACCTGTGGGGGGAAGAGAGTTGGAGGGGAATTTACACCGCAGGCAGGAGGGATGACCCTAAAATTCTCTCTTGGGGGAGAAAAAAAGTACAGAACAGTCGAAGTGACGTGTTGGAAACACTCTTCACGTAACAGAGTCCACACAATGACAAAAAGTGGCCTCTAGCAGATATATAGGAGAAGAATACAGCTCCAAGCTTTGCTGATGCGATCAAGTAATTGGCCAGCACATACCACAGAGTGGAGTTTAATTGCATGAGGCTTCTAATGCCGTTGCGTGTTGTATTTTTTAACAGTTTATTCTTTAATCGATCAGTTTGCATTCTTGGGATCAGTCTTGATTAAAAGATAGGGCCTTGTTTCTGGACAGCAGTGAGTGAAAATGCATGCAAGATTACTACAAATGCCACCCACTTTTCACTGTTCCCCCACCCTCTTCACCAAATGGGCCCAATCGTACTCTGCTGGATTAGAAGGTAGAAAGTCACTGCCAGTGGCTATGATCTAAAGGTACTTCTGCTCTCCCTGTCTTTCCTACTTGTTTCCAGCAGCTTCTGTGGAGCAGGCACCAAAATCTGCAGAGCTGGTTTCCATTTTTCTGTTTGCTTCAAAGAAACCCTGAAAAGTTGCTTTCTGTTCTCTGTCTAGGACAAGGAACAAAAAAACATAGGTAGTGAAAGACTGGAGCAGCCGTTCTGAATTCCAAGCCTGGAATATGATCTTTGGTCAGTCCCCTGAGTAGTGATTTGAATGGCGCTACCAGAAATACCCTTATTGCTAACAGGGGTGTCAGTGCCCTCCACTGTAGGTGCCATGAGGCCTCCTGGTTCAGATCTTGGCTTTGCCAGTACAAAGGACCTGTATTTTTCTCTCCTCCTTTCCTTCTTCACGAGCAAGCAGGAACTCCAGGCTAGCAAGCAATACTGGATTCAGCCCAACTGGGACAAAAATCAAGGGCTATTTTTGGGTGGACAGCAGTGGATTTTCCTCAGGATGATTAAGATGGTCAACACTAGACAGAATTAATACATGCTAACAGTGGAGCTTATTTTAAAAACACATGCTAAAGATGCTTATTAAGTTCAATGAAAGATACATCCAAGGAAGTATCCCAAAGCAATGGATATAATCCCATTTTCAAAGAGCTTTTAATTACTGGCAAGTAATTAAACTCCTTGTCCCAGCTTTATCTCTTGGTGTATGCAAGTTTATGGTCTGTTTAAGACTTGAGGCCAATTAGCAGGTTTAATTTCTGTCGGTTAGCTTGGATATTTTTATTTGCAACTTGTAAAGAGCTGGCTTCTTTGAAGACTTGATATAATTCCTGGGTAGAGGGATCCTTTCACTAAAGAGGTCACTTCCACAAAACGATTTTGGCCAGACTGAAGAGTGGCTGCAAGTCTGGACATTTCCAAATTGAAGTTTGACATTGAGCCTCACCTTTCTTGGTCAAAGTTCTGTTCAGCTTGTCCCTCTGACTCTGTGTTTTATGCTTTTGGAAGGCAGAGACCCCAGAAATTTGACTTTCCACAGAGCCTTAAGTTCCCTTATTTTCTTTTATGTCAGTGAAGCATCAAGGCCTTCTTACTGCCTGTTAGAGGCAGACTAAAGTCATCGAGTTGTTTTTGTGGGAATTGTGGTGTTCTAATGAGGTGCTCAAGGTGCCAGGTAAGCAGACAACTATTCTCTCCTCCCCTCTCCACATACATGCACTGTCGCCAAGTTAAGTATCTTCCTTAATCTTTACCTAAAGTTAAAGGCTTCCGTACCAAGTGTTACACCTGGGGAAGTAACCCTTCCTGCTTGTAAGGGACAGTACCAGCTGTGCCTCCTAGACTGACAACAAGGAAGACTACAGAAGCCTTCATTACCAATAAGATCCTCCTGTAGTTGTGCAACAATCCTGCAATTGGTGTTGGCAGTTGTAAATAGCATTACCATGGCAATTAATCCTAGAATTCTGGCACCTTTGGGAAAAAGACTTAAGCACAGCTATTTAGTTAAGCGTGTGTTTGCATGGGTTTTGTGTAGCATAGTACCCAGGCTAAGAATAAGAGAGGGAGCTACCATTGGGAGACAGCAGATAGCAGATATGAGCCAAATAATGTGCTCGGGTGGAGCCAGGAAGGAGTCTGCAGTCTGCAGAATGGGCCTGTCCCGTTTAGCATGGGTGATGTTTTGCCGACCTTTGTGGGCATTTCGGTGTATAGCCCCTGGACCTTCTCTCTGATTTTGTTCTCTCCTAAGGTGTCTTCTGCACCCTGTAGTTAACTGCACCACTCTGATGTTCCCCACGAGTGTGTGTTCTCTTCTCAGCACGGCAGTTCTCGTAGGGATCCCCCTGCTCCAGCTATGCACAACTCGCTAGTCTCACTTGGCAGCGAAACCTTTTGCTGGATTGTTTGGAGAGCCACGAGCATTTAGCCTTTGTTGGGCGATGTGCTCTTTGGCTGTGCATCTGAGCTGTTGAAAACGAGGCCAGTCTGAAATATCTGGGCTCCAGTTTTGCAGAAGGGAGTGGTGTGCTCGGAGGTGGGAGCTCACTGCAGCCCGTGGGTGGGAGAGCTGCATGTTCTCACCTCATCAGGGTGATGTGTGGGGCCACTTCCTTCTGGTAGGACTGCGACCCAGCAGCAGCTCGCAAGCCGCGGAGAGGAGCTTTGCAGAGCTCGTCCCTCCCGTTACAAGGGGCTCTCCTTGTCTCTCCACAGCCGGCCGGGGCAGTTTTCCAGCAGCAAGTACGGACACTCTGTGCCCATTCCGGTTCCGACGCAAATCCATAACTACAGGCGGATTGAGCAGAACCTGCAGTCTCCCCATCAGTGCTCCTCGCCGCGGTAAGTGCTGCGGGCCGGGGCGGACGGCGCTGCCGCTGATGTTGCAGCTCGGGACACGCTTTGCAGTCTGTTCTTGTTACTCCTTTAGAAACTTCCCTGGGCAATGGGCTCTCCCCGTTGCCCTGGGGAACTAACACAGTATGTGTTAGGTGGTAACATTGCTATTGGGGTATTTTATTGTCACAATATGATTTATTTATTAGCAATTACTGGAAATTTGATGTGTGATGGCTCTTGTGGATTTCCAGTGCAGGCTGAGCCCTTTGTGAATCTGACAGATTTTTTTAAATGCTAGATTGGGCTTGGATATTCAAGTGGAGAGCAACATTTATTTAGCAGATGCCTTTATGGAAGCAAAATTTGAGAAAAACATCTAAAATTAATGGGGCAGTAACACTTACCTGGCTCCACCTTCACCTGTTCCTGCGGCCAGTCACGCCATGGATGATGTGTCTCACGTTAGTTGCATATTAATGTGGTTATGCAGCCTGATTAAATCATGAGCAATTTGTGCCTGTGAGGCAGAATCCGCGTTTCGGAGGGCCGCGAGGAGGAACCGGATGCAGCCTTGCACCATCGAGCCGCCTTCCTGAGTTCAGTGCTCATGGATTGGGCTTGCATGAAACAGCAGCCTTCTGTCACGTGTAATTCATGGTTCTTGCCATTCTGAGATGAGACTTAACCTGACAGCCTGGGTCATTCAAAGGAGTTTCTTACAGTTTCTCAGGTGTACTCTACTTAGGTAGGGCAAAACGCAGGTCCTTTTAGCCTTGGTCCTTTTGTCCCTGCGTATGCAGGGGGGTTGGACTAGATGATCTCTAGAGGTCCCTTCCAACCCTAAGCATTCTATGATTCTATGATTGGGCCTAAGACACACATTACCCATGTAATGTACGAAGGGGCAGTCTGGGAGGCACATAGAGGATGTGCCCAGGGTCCCCGACACGGCGCAGACTCCGGCGTTCAGGTCACAGCCTGGAGCCACCAGCCTGGGATTGACTGTCATGTTTTGCTCCTTTTAGTCAGCACAGTGTAATGGTGAGATTAGCATCGTCCCTGCAGAGGAACTCGAGGAATGGACGCAATCAGATGATTCATGCTCTGCTTTTAGCAGCTTCTCAAAATCACTGGCATCATGTTTTTTTCTGTCCAAGGAAGCCATATTTATCTCTCATGATCACTTCCTCTAATCACCAAATTCAGCAGACACCCTTCAAGAATGGAAGGGGAAAGCTTCATCAGGTAGTTAATATGTGATTCCAGTTTTCCATCATGAGTACAACTTAGGCCATTACAGCCAAATGCCTAGTCGTGCCTGGCAGGTGATTTGACTAAAAACTTTGAAATGTGCTGTTTTTGAAAAATTGATACCGTCATCTGACTGGCGGGTGCAAGCCTGTGTAATGTAGCTTGTTTGTGGCAAGATAAGTTGCTTGTGGAGGTGGTAATTATGTGCACTTACTTTTGGCCACATCACCTGTCCTGCTCGTCTGCTTGCTTATGCCGTGTCTTGCAGGTGGTGGTTGACATTCCTCATCGCTCAGCAGCTGCAATCAGCTGCATGTTTTTCTGAAAGTTCATGATAGGTAGGGTCAGCCCTTTGGCTGGCTCGTATTATGGAGAGTTAAAAAGGTGGCGGGGAGAAATACCAGGTGTCTCAATAGCAGAAAGAGCCTTTTTGTCCTCCTGGGTTCCTGTTCCCTTTTGTGTGCACATATGTGTATAATCATTCGTGTTGCTTCAGGGCCAGGCACTTGATGGTGCTAAAATGCAGAGCAACCTGGCATGCACAGGAGTGTTTTAAGGTTGAAGCTTTAAAGAATTCCCTTTTTTTTTCCTAATGTATGAATGGAGTGTGGATTCATCTGACTGAGGCACCTTAGTAAGACATTGAAGGAAAGGAGGAGAATTAAATTCTTAAACCCCAAAATAGCCTTTTTTTTTCCCCTGGAACATGGTGTAAAGTAAAGCTTACTGAATGGAGTTGTTGAGTGGATATAGGGATACTTCATCGAGATGACTTTGCCATTCCTGAGTAACGTAGTTAGCCCTGCTTGTGCTGTTAAACCCCACATGCCTGTGTTTCTGCTGCTCAGACGTGCATGGACAGCGTAATCCTGCGGTGGAGGGAGAGGAGGGGTGTTTGGGTGATAGAATCTTTCAGTGATGTGAGCTCAGTTTTGTTCTTTTATTTTTTCAAATGGTTCAATGATTCTTGTCCAAAAAAACACCCAATGGCTGAGACCAATATCCTTTTAAATGAGGAAAATCAAGAGTAAAATTAAGGAGCTGATGAAAGGAGTGTTTTCTTATGTAGTTGACTATGATGGGAATCTTAGTGAAGGAGCCTGCAAAGGTAAAACTGCATTTCAGAAAGCAGCGTTTGGTTTGAGTGCATGTTCTTACTATGCAATGAAAACATTCAAATATTAAGAAACACTCAATATGCAAAATCACCAGCTTTCTCCAGAGAGATGGTGTGGCTGCACTGACTTTACTCCAGTTTCTCTCTTCTGTCTCTCTGTAGCAACTGGGAAACACTTGAGGTTCCTGCATGGGTGGCCTGTACAAATTAAAGTAATCTTAAGCCTTCCAGGCGAGGTTTTACAGGCAGTTAAAGGCACTGGATGCCCAGACAGTTCCGAATACCCCAACCTAGGGAGTTATTCCTCTGGGTAGGACAGAGATGGTTTAGATCTGCCAACCAGGCACTACTGTGTTTGTCTCCTCTGCTGATTTGAATCAAAGCTCTGCTGAGGATCAGTTGGTTTGGCCAGCCTAGCTCTGCATGACACAGCATGCACTCGCAGAGCTTTCTAATTAACAGGCTGCTCTAACGAGGGAGCGTGCGGCACAGCAGGCAGGGAACACTCGAGTGAAGCCCTGTGAGTGCATTATGGAGGCAGTAGCCAGGATAGGGAAGGTAGGGAGCTGTTACTTGTTCATAGTTGTTCTACATATCTGAAAGAGTCCAAATACGATTCTTAAAAAAGGTAGGCTTTTCTGCTTGCATTTAAGCTAATCTCATTCTTTTCCTCCTTTGTTTTATGAAATTTTGTTTGGATTAAACATTTGGAACTAGGGCTACATAAATGCCTATTAAGATGATAATCCTTGTGCAATGGGATTTTGATTCAGGATGAACAGTCAGGAGGGATCATTTCTGTGGAAGTACCTAGGCTTGAGCGTCTGGTGATACTGTTTTTCTTGCTCTCCTTAACTGGCAACTGAAGTAACGTGTGCGTTGCTGCTGTTTCCACCAAGGTCTGGGGCGGTTCGGAGATCTAGCAGTACAAGCCCTCTTGGTTTTCCTAAAACTGGTGCTTCGCCTCCTTATGCTGGAGAGCATGGATCTGTGCCCAGCTCTAGGAAGCTCTCGTTTGGTGGTGCCAAGCCGTTCATGCCATCCCCGCAAGGTAAGCACCACAGGGAATATTGCTGCCCTGATAAAATCAAGGGTGTCCCTTCCTCAGAGAGAGAAGAGGTGGTGACCAGCTGTCGCTGCCACGTAATGGGGAATTGAAGTTGTTGGGTTCTCTCGTGGCCTTTCGATTTGACAAATGTTTTGGCTTGTAGTAAAATGGAGATGAAGATATTTGTCTTCCTCACAAGATGCAAGCTTTGTTTTAGTTTTTGCATGAAATATTTTGTAATCTTCTTAAGAGGGCTTCTGCAAGTGCAAAATATTTTTTTTTAGCATCTCAGACTGGAGTGATAAAAATGGAACTCAGTTGCTGTTGGAGCAGAATTCTCCCTGGCTTTGAGAGGGTCTGAACTGCACTGTTCAGAGTGAGTTCAGAGTAGTTGTTCAGAGTAGCTATCTGAGTAGCTGGTAGCCTGATCCAGATGCTAACAAGCAATTCAAGTGGAAGGGGATAAGAAAAACCCCAGTGTGCAATTGATGCCATTTGCTAATTTCCAGAAAGGAATGGACTCTGATGTAGCTAGATATTCTATATTCCCAATCCTATATTTATAAGTCTCTTTTAGTGGGCAAATGCAGAACTAGTCATATTTTACTTTGCAATTAACATCAGCAAAACCAGACTAAAGCTGGCTAAGTTAATGCCAGGTAGGGCTTACTTTTTCCTTTTTTATGACAGTTGTTGATCTTTTCACTATACAGTTAGGGCTGAGGAGGTGAGAGATGACTAGTGTCTTCCTATAGAGTGGGTTGTGCATAGTGTTGTTATTGTCTGTGGAAAATTAACGCTGAAGTAACTTACTGGTTGTGTTTCTCTCAAAGTGGGAACGATCCCCGAGCAGCCTAACCAGACTGTTATCCCTTCCTCTCTTGGAGCAGAAATGAGAAACCGGATTCCTGTGGCTGGTACGTTGCTTACTTTCCTTCATTATTCCTTTGGGTAAAGTCAGTCCATGGTCTCAGAGTATTGAAGGTTGAGTGCAATTCTTGGAAGCTTCTCCTGGTTGTTGGCCAACCAGGATTTCTGCATGTTGGCAGGAGCAGAGATTACTCTGCGCAGGTCCGCAGTCTCTTCCTGTGCTTGACAGATCTGTGCCACAGAAGCTCTGATTTGGGGCTCTGAAGGCAATGGATTGAGTAGAGCCCTCCTGACTTCTCCTTCTGCCACGAGCCCTGCTTGATGTGCAGTTTCCTTGCTGCTGATGTAAGGGCTGCAATGAAATTAAAAAATCCAGCCATGCTTTTTGTCTCTGCTGTTCATGTCTGCTCCTCCTGTGGGTCAAACCCTGGTCAGATCTAGTTTTGTGGCACTGATAGGAGTGCCATCCATATGCATCCATTGAAAATTTTGAGCTGAAGAACCCTGATAGAAACATACCGCTTTGGATGTTCTAGTGAATCCAGTGATCCTAGTGAATCCTGGCTTTTCGTGTCAGTAGCAGGGAATGATGTGGTTTGTCACTGTGTTTATGCCCTCCAGGTGCCGCAGCACCCGAACACTCTCCTCGAGGGATGGGTTCCCGGCTCCACAGCGCTCCCAACCTGTCAGATTTACATTCGTGCAGGCAGAAGATAACCAAGCAGCACTCGGACCCTCTCGTCGCTCACTTTGGCCACAGCGCGGCCGGCCAGCCGCTGGCCATGCACGGCCTGCAGCACTGCCGGCAGCTCCGCTCCTCGCCAAAGCTCTCTGAGTTCATGCAGAGAAGCCCTCTGCCAACTATCTTGGGCTCCCCTACTAAGGTATTTCTAGGAGTCTACTTCTGGGTCTCTCAGCTTGGTCTGGTGGATTATTTGGGGTTGAAATACTGTGTGATCACGTAACTCTGGCCTGGATTTATCACGTGCTCTTCCGCCTTCCTCAAGGGCTGTTTAGTGATCCATGTGGAATGTGGTGGTGCCCCAGTTCTTTGTGGACACATCTCGCTTGGCAGGGCTTTTGGCCATCTGAGTGGAGTCCAGGGGTTTAAAGAGTCCAGAAAAGGAGCTACCCAGATTAGGCCACAAGTGCATTAGTGAGCTGTCATGTCCAGGGTGATTTGCACGCACTGACTTGGCTGGTGACGCAAGCGTGTGCCCACTAGGAATCCCCAGTGGAGATGGCAGACGGTTAAGCAGGTGGCAGCCCCGGTGTCTCGTGTGGAGCTGGCACTGTGACAGCCTTTTCTCTCTGTTTGTGTTAGGCTGCTGTGGTTTTTCAGCAGGATTTTTTCACCTTTCGTTTTAGTTTTTCTGTAACCATGTGGGCTGTAATTTCTGCCTGTTTATTTCAGATATATTTCAGTTTAATTTTAGTAAAAAAAATGGGGAAAAATAATCTTGATCCTTTGATTTTAAAGACAGATCTATATATATTTTTTTTCCCTCTCCCTAGGCTGTGTCCCCTTTCGAATTTCCCAAAACACCAAGTTCCCAGAATCTCCTCACACTCTTGGCTCATCAGGGGGTCATGATGACTCCAACACGGAACAAGACCTTGCCAGATCTGAAGGAGATGGGTCATTTCCACTGCCAGCAGACAGGCTTGGGACTGAGGCCTGTGGAAGAGATCAAGGGCAGGTAAGCTGTACTGGCTACTATGAAGTATAAAACACTGTGGTGCTTTACTCCCTAGCACAGGAGGGATGGGATAAATTTCACACGCTGGCACTTCTTAAGGTATAGTGTAGCATCTGCAAATGTTCTGCAGTAATGTGCTAGCACCCTTGGGTTGCAAGCAGATGTTATGCAGATTTTAGAGTCTTCCTCTATACCATCAGGCCCTGGCCTAGATTTCCAAATGCAAAAGATTTGCCTGCAGCTTCACGCTGTGTTTACTGCCCAAGGTTTCATCAAGCAGGGATCAAGGATTTGGGAATTAGACCAGACTCCCTGCAACTATGCAAATATGCACCTTGCTCTTTCTGGAGCCTAGCTCTGGGAGATGTTCCTCATCTACCATTCAGTGGGCCCGGGTCTTCAGACCAGATTGCTGCTTGAAACCCAGGGAGCAAGTGTCATGACCACTGTAGGATGCAGATCTGCTCAAGTCTTCACATTAGATTTCCTTACCTGCCTACCTGTAGTTTGCAGTTTCTCCAGTGATCATGGATTTGGGTATTCAGAGTGCTCCAGGGCTTGGCTCTTGGGGCAGGTAGGCTCCAGTTCCTTAAGGGAAGAAATTAACTTCAGTATCTTCCCTTAAAGACAATTTCTGTGTTATGGTAATGCTGCATTGAGTAATTGCATGGCTGCAATTAGTTACAGTAGTCCTAAGCTTTCTGCGAGTATCAGGAGAAGCTTTGGGTGCTTTGTTACAAGGAGAAAGGGCCTGTGGTTATGTCTGCTCTGCACCATTTGCTGGACAGTGGTACAGATTGGAGCAGAAGTCAGCAGAAACCTTGCACGTGCCCCAAACTTGCTGATGACTTCCTGAATCATGTTTTGTCCTCTTTTTAGGTCGCTGAGCACGGGCAGGCTCACTGACCTGCTCCTCAAAGCTGCCTTTGGGGCACAGATCTCGGAAGCTGGGAGCAGTGACAGCCTGAACAACGAGAAGCCGATGGAAATTGCAGGTAGCGGGAGAGACCAGGCGGATCCGGCAGGATGTCCTGGCTGGGGCTTGGGGGCAAGGGTTTCCCTGCGTCTGTCCTGTGAATGGGAGGCTTCTTATCTGATGGTTTTGGTGTAGGAAGTGTCTGCTGTGTGTGAGGAGTGTAATGATGTTTGCTTCCTCTGTGGAAGGCTCTGAGGTCTGTGGGTTACGCGTGCTGTGTAATTGCTGGCCAGCGGTGTGATTTTTGTAGGCAGGGCTTCCTCTCTTGGCCCTTTCTGGCTGTGATATCACATGGGAGTGGGGACTTGGTGCCAGGCAGCCCTGGTGTGAAGGGCTTTGCAAGGGTGGGTGTTCCTGGGCTTGCAGGTTGGGGAGCGAGGAGGGGAGAGCAGCTGCAGCAGTGCGAAGCAGTGCCAGGCTCCCATGCTGTGGTACTCGCCAGCCTGGCTTGCTAGTGCTCTCAGGGTGCTTCCAAGGGGAGCCTTGGCCTGTGCTGGTACCCATGGGCTCTCCGCAGAGCGTGCAGGAACAGAAGGCTGCTGGGTGAGGCACACGGTGCTCCAGGAACGCTCCTGTAATGCCAGTCTGCACCTTTCAACTGTCTCCCCAGCTCCCTCAGGTGCTTACGGAGGGACCCTGCACGCTGGTGCCCGGGCTGGGGGCTCTGCCAGCCCGTCCCCAGTGGTTTTTACTGTCGGATCCCCTCCCAGTGGAACAACCCCCCCACAGACCACGAGGACCAGGATGTTTTCAGGTAAAGGGCTGATACCCACCTGTTCCACTGCAAATGTCTCCAGGCTGAGCTCCGGGCCGTGTTTCTCGCTGCTGAACACGGCCAGAGCACTCCGGGATGGCCGGAGCACGAGACGGAGCTCAGCTGCTCAAATACCTTTAAGGTTCTTGTATCGATTCCTGCCACCCCTGTTAGTGCTGATAACTGTTTGCACAGGTACAAGGGCATTTCGGTTACTGGTGCTGGAAGAGAGAGGCCTACTGTTTGTTTTTGCTTAAGTTTGCTATACTTGAGGAGTAAAGCTGCAGCTGGTCATAGGCCCAGGGATTGCTGATAGGTCAGCAGTTGCAAAGATTGCATTCCTATGGTTTTCCTCCTAGGTTTTGGGTAAGCTGTAACAGCCAAACGTAACTGATGCACAAGTACTGTTAGGGAAGTGCTTTTTCTCTTTATGCAAAAGTACTAATGGTGTTAATTATGCCCCGAGTTGCTTACGTAGGAAAAGGAGAATGCTTTCCCACTTGGCAAATCCATCATTTTGAGATGCCAGCACTCTGGTCTCATCAGGCAGCTGCCGAGGCTCTGGTACTGGCCCTTCTGGGGTAAAGAGTCCAGGAGCTGGAGTTTATGCCTAGTTTAAGAAAATATTTGGACACATCTGTTTGCATTTTTGGCCTGATTGGGTTTTTGTCTGGGTTGTTCCTCATCTGAACATAGTTGGCCCTGTTGTTCTTAATTACCACAAGGAAGGTTTGGATATAACCACAAATAAACTACTTTCCTGGGATAGGGGGACATATGGGCTCAGTTCCTGGCTGTAGCCTGAATTTCTCATAACTAAAACCACTCAGATCTTTGATTATCTGTCTGGAAAGTTGGGATCATAATCCTTCTTTTGTTCTGTCTGTTTTTAGAGTGTAAGCTCTGTAGGGCAGGGACTCTCTTGCAAAGTGTCTGCCTGGCTCACAGCCAAGGTAGCAACTCCTTTGTGCGAGGACCTCTGGTTCCCACTGAAATGTTTTGAATAGGGAAATCAGGCTTCCTGTATTGCTTTTGCGGCAACTTGGAAGCAGATCCAAGCCCAAGTTGTTAGGGGGTCGGCACTTGGATCTTCAGGGTCTTCAAAACAGGATCTCAGATGGGATCCGTGGAAGAGGAGGCTCTTGGGCAGAAAAGTTAAATCTCGTGCACAGCACTTGGCCAAGCCAGTGTGCAAACAGTGCAGCTTGGCAAGCTTGGTCTGGCAGCAACTCCTTTTGTTATAGCTAAGACACAAAAGGGTTGAGACTCTATAACCTAGATGTTTATGCCAGCAATGAGTAAGACTGCTTGACAAAGCCTTTTAACACATGATGATAGAAACTTCTGCGAGCAGGGTCCTGGAAATACAGGATGCTTGAAGTGTGATGTTGTCTCTGAAAGATCTCTCTGAAAGGTCTGGAAATACCCTGTCAGTCTTTTGAGGTCTGCTTGGCACTGAACTGCTGCTAACTGCAAGAGAGGTTCTGGAGGAAAGGAGCCTCTGCCTTGCTTGACTGTGTGTCACGTTGCTGGACCTTAGAGCAGCAAATAAAAATCACAGGGGCAGATGGGTCCCTTCTACCCACATAGTCAGTGACAGTGGAGAGTGTCACCTGTGTAGAATTAACACAGTCTTGCAGCTGGGATTAGCATCTTCCTGCTGGGCAGAACCCCTCTGCAGAAGTGCAAGTTCAGGGGGTGTGAAGCCCTCTGGAAAGGAATACCCAGGGACAGAAGTTCTTTTTAAAGTATTTATCTTTATACATGATATGCTCATGGGGTGGATTCAGTGATCAAGAGGGCAAAGAGATGATGTTAGAGGATCGTGTGATGGACACAAGACTAGGCAGGATTTCCTGAGTTCTGAATTAGGGTGTTTCCATAGCCGATGTCACTTACCCTGTGCCCAAGCTCCCATTTGTCAAGAGAAGGAAGCAGAAATGTGGGGAATGTAGTGGAAAACTCTCCTGGCTTCCGTCTAAATTGCTGATGTTTTAAAACTATGATAACTTCACTTAGCAGAGGTAATGAAGACCCAGAGTTCAAACCATGCTGAACTGTGATGGGGAATTCGCTGTAGTGGCATATGATAAAATAAGGCCAAGATACTGAAGCAGAATTTGAAAGGGCTTTGGGGAGGGAGAGGGGAAAAAAAGCTCCTGTAATTGTCTCTGTGAATGACAAATGTTCTGGAAGGTGCTTTAAATGTTGGAGTTGATAAGTTGAGATGATGAGGAGCTTGCACGAGGAGCAGTTGTTCTGGATCCATTGCTCTCCAAAGCATCTGTTGCTGACCCCTATCAGGGATGGGATCCTGCATCCCACCGTGGCAGCAGTACCCCAGCCTGGGCGAGGAATACCCAGTCTGGTATTAAAATACTAATTTCCTTGTCTGTTTTTCTTTTCAGTGGGGTCTTCCAGCTCTCTCAGTTCTGGGGGCTCGTTCACTGGCAGACACCTGGCCATGGGGGCGGGTGGTGACGTCCTGGAAGGCCCCGCCAGTCTCCGGTACGCCTTCGCTGACCCCATCGCCGCTAACCTGGAGGGGGGTGTTACGTTTGAGGCACCTGAGTTGCCTGAGGAGACGCTCATGGAGGTGGGTGTATGTCAGAGTCTTGTTAGGGGCAAAGGGGAGGGAGGATAAAAGGAAAGCACATCCACAGCTCGAATGACCCTGTGCGTGCAGGGAGACGTGACCTGATGATGTGAACTGGCTGCAGGAGAGCCAGCACAGTTTGCAGAAAGCTCAGGACACGTTTAGCAGAGTGGCTTTTGAGCCTTATATTGAGTCCCTGGGACAGACTATGTCGGGGGATATAACTTGTCATTTTCAAAACCTGGAGGTTGGAAATATCAGTTATCTGATGCGTTCTGTGTTAACCGTTTCCGAAGAAAACCTAGGTGGTTTGTCACTCTTTCTCTTTATAAGGCTCGGCATTGGTAACAGCTAATTTGAGAGAGTGAGTAGCTTAGTGTATCAAATGACTGCCCTCTCCATGTACTTGGGGAGTCAGACAGTGATACAGCCTCTAATGAAAGAATCTGAAAAAATTTAAACCTGACATGTTGCTTAAGGCAGGGAGAGGGTAAAGTCTGTACCAGAACAGCTGAACCAGCCTGCGAGGCTGAAAGGCTGCTAGGGTCCCCTTCTTTGCAGGCTGGAGTGAGGCTGAAGCAGAGCAGATGCATCTGTAGCTGAGATATATTTGAAATGTAGGTCAGGCTGTCCATGTGCAATAGAGGTGGGAGGCAGATGCAGTCATGGTTTCAGCTCTATTCCTATTATCTCCTTGGCTGCCCAGCACTGGGGAAGGTTCTTTGTATCCAAATTTTGCTGCTGTTGCTAAAATCTCCTAGCTACTGCAGAGTTCTGCACACATTGTTCTAAGGATGCAGGTTTGATCTGCTATTCCAAATTGTTTCTAGCTCAGACTTTTCTCACTTTTCCATTGGATGGCATTTGTTTGTTTGTTTACCTGCAGAGCCATGGGGCAAGGTTTTCAACATTGATGTGAAATAGTAGTGAATTTATTTAAGCATCATTCTTCTGTAAAGTCCCATGAGTACAGGGCTCTGCCAGCTGCCACCACTCCTCAGGATTGGAAGAAAAGTATTCTAGGAAAGTATCAGCTTGATCTCATTCACACCACTCGGTTCAGCTTCCCATATCTGTAGTGAGTCAGTTTGGTTTGGTGGTTTCTTCTGCTGAGCACAGCAGTCCATTTGCCTGTCACTGCCTTTCTGGCACCAAATATGCTTGGCATATTTGGACACCTCTTCGTACTCTGGGGATTTGAGTGGAACACAAACCTGGCTGGTTTTCTGCTTTCCGCTGACATTTTCAGGGCACTGAAAACTTGCTTTTTGCCTTGTTTATCTCGAGCATTGCTGTTACATTCAGATAGATGGTTCTCCTATCATTTGAAAAAGTTTCCCTAAGTGCAGGCAAGGCAAATTGAAGGTTAGGTTTGCAAGTTCGTCCTGTAGTGCCAAACAAGGCCAGGAACTGCAGTGTAATTAATAGCAGCCAACTATTTAAGCAGAGGGGAAAGACAAGGCTTTGGTTAGAGATACCAAGCTGAGGCCTGCCAGATCTCAATTTCCTGCTCTGCCACAAACTTCTTGTATGACTTGGCAGTTGCTTAATCACTGACTTCCCCTCTGCTTTTAAAGAGAAAAGAGGAAGATGGAGATAACATTTCCTTACCTCACCAGTCTGTCCAGGTAGCAATATAGTAGAGGAGAGATTTGTATTTCAGATATTCAAAGCTGCTGTGGAAGCCAAGTGCTTGAGCCAGTGAATAAAAAATACTAAGCATGCAAAAGCATGAAGAACTTGAGGCATATTTTTGTCCCAAATTCATGTAGGAAAGATCCTTACCAGTCCTCCTTTGGGAGAACCAACCCACTAAATATTTGAAGGTCAAACAAATTAGCTGCTTTTCTGCAGAGGCAGGGAAGGAACAGTGAAGCTGCGTTTGACCCAGACAGCCTACAGATTTGATAGGACCCGCAAGCATTCAGTTTTTCCACAGATGCAACCTTCCCAAAAAGCTTGCGTGCGATTTGAGCAATGCAGCTTCCCAGAAATGGGATAATCCCCTTTGATCCACAATAGCAGAAGAGAAGCTGCTTTGAAAGGAGCGTAACACCCTGGGTGAGAGTCTCTCTTCCCTCACTGACCAGACAGGACTCGCAGATAAAAATGTTGTCTTTGCTGTTGCCTTCTGAGCACCTCACCCAGGATTCATGTACACTGACCTGGAAGCATGTGAGGTGGAGAGCTAAGTGAGGGCATCGGGTATAGGGAGGGTTAAACTGTGGGTCAAGTTTCCTTGAGGGAGGAGGTTTCCACACTCATGAAACCGCCTACCGCTTGTACCAGCGTTGCTGTGATGAGGAGCAGAGCTGGGCCCACGGTACAGGCACTCTCCCTCTTCCACGTTGGCTTCCAAGCCTTGCCAGCCTCTCCAGGGAACCGCCTGTAAATATCTGTCCTGGGGCTGTCACTGCTCCTTGGAATGTGGAGGAACTGGGTGCGTGGGCCCGGTGCGCAGCCTGAACGCCCCTTCCCCAAGTGGAGGTACAGAGGGATTTCTAGCCTGATGTGTTGTGTTTTCTAAACCTGGATGAGTCGCTGACACTGCCGCCCGGTGAGCGGCCCTCCCTGCCCTGCCAGCTCTGCCGTTAACCCACCTTTGCCTTCCCTTCTGCAGCAAGAGCACACGGACATCCTGCGCAGCCTCCGCTTCACGCTGGCCTTCGTCCACTACGTGATGGAAATCGCTGCCCTGAAAGGCAGCTCCAGCGAGATGAGCAGCTCCGTGGCATCCGAGTACCAGCTGCAGGAGAGCGTGGTGGCTGACCAGATCAGCCTCCTCAGCCGGGAGTGGAGGTGAGGGAGAGTCTGGAATCCCAGTGCTGGCACTGCCTGCAGGAAATCACCCGGGATGCGTGCTGCTGTAACCTTGCCCTGCTCAGCTGCTTGCATTGCAATGTGCTTTCTTTGCAGCTATGCAGAGCAGCTGGTGCTGTACCTGAAAGTAGCAGAGCTGCTGTCCTCTGGCCTGCAGACAGCCATAGAGCAGATCAAAGCTGGCAAGCTGTGCCTCTCCTCCACCGTGAAGCAAGGTAAGGGGCTGACTAAGCAGAACTGCCCCAAAATGAAAGTATTTAAAGCACCACAAGGGCAGGGAAGAGCTTGAGTGAATGTGAGCCCCTATGTGTGCTGGTTCCTCATGGTCCCCATGCAGGGCAAGGCCTTTCTGTCAGGATGTTTTTTATATATACGTAGTACTCAAACTCCTCCTCCTTTGCAAATCTCCAGGGCTGGTTAGTGAGAGGGGAATATCTCTTATCTGATTCTTGTATTCCTCTATCTCAGATGCTTATTTGCACTTGACGTAAGTCCACTTTAATTACATGTTCTAGTAAGTGCTTACTTGGCAAACTGAGACGTGTCTTGGCAGTGATGATTTTCAAGTGAAATGAAAACACAGGAAGTGAAATACTGGTAACACCAGAGTCGCTTGTTTGCTAGTCTCTTATGGCCTTACATTTGCATCTGACTGCCTGATTTGTTGGTTATGATGTGAGCTGCCTGTGATTCAGTGATTAGAGAAAAAAATCATTCAAAAACTACCATTAAAAACTACCATAAAAACCATTATTATGGTTTTTTAAAGGAGATTTTTTTATGGTCTTTTTTAAAGGAGATTCTTGAAGCACAGGAAGTTCTTGACCCCTCAGCCTCCTTTTCCATAGGGCTTAGTCTTTGGAAGTACCTGTGCTTTCTTGGGGGAGAGAGTGTATATATAAAAATAAATAAAAGAAAAACAAAAATTATGAGCACACATATGCTGTAGTGAGCATTTTGGAGAAACACAGGTTTCCCTACACATCTTCCACGTACCCAGACTAATGGGAAAGTCATTATAACCCAAGCAAATTGTTCCTCTTCATGGACAGATCGTAGTGGCTGATGACAGCAGTGCTGCTCTGTTGGTGGTGGGAATTGGGCAAGGCTCTCTTCTTATTTGCCCACACAACATGACTCCCCTGAGGTTTTCCTCAGGGAAAAGAGGGTTTTCGGGGTACTTGGGTAACTTGGTCCCATGGGCCAAGTGGGGAAATGTGACAAGGGGTTGCCCCCGACTCTCCCTAGCAGTGCGTGCCAGGCAGGGTCTCTACCCACAACTTGCTGTTTTTTTTTTACAGTAGCTTGGGCAATGCCCAGACCTCTGATTGAATTTTATTAATGAGGACATTGCTTTGTTTGTTTTAAGAAATAAAGTCTGCCTTGGCTTTTCAAGCGCGAACCCTTCTCAAGGAGTTCTTGATTTCTCCCTCCTGATTCCATCTAGGAGCTTTGGGTTTCCCACTTTCAACTTCTTTCTGAGCAAGGCTACCCTTTGAGTCCCTCACAGGAGAACAGGTTCCCCAGGGAGCCTCGCTTGGCTCTTTAGTCCGTGCTGCTCCTCCACACTCACCTCTAGCAGCTCTCATGCAAGTCCCATACTTTTTCACAGCACATCATCACCCATCAAGTAACAGAAGCCTCATATCTGGCATGTCTGTTGCTTCTGGTGATGCGTGAGACAATTGCACAGTGCAAAGTGCTTTACCCTGAGGCAGCTGAAAGAAACAGAAATAGACCTGGCCTCAGGTGACCTGGGCGTATGTGTAGGTGTTGCCATGTGCAGGCTTGTAACTGGTGAAGGTGACAAAGGACAGGAGAAAGACAAAGCCCTGTTGGTGCAGGGGGTGCTTCATTGTTGGTCTCATAATGGCTTTAATACAACCCACGGGGCTCCGGGTTGTTTATGTGGAGTCCTGTGCATGAGGAATGGGAGGCACAGGGAGAACTGGAAGTGGAGCCCAAAGCATTTCCTTCCTTTGCCCTAGTTGTGAAGAAGCTGAATGAGCTTTATAAATCCAGTGTGTCGTCCTGCCACTGCCTCAACATGAGACTCCAAAGGTTCTTCTTGGACAAACAGAAGCTCATGGATCGCATCAACAGCATCACCGCCGAGAAGCTCATCTTCAGCTACGCCGTGCAGATGGTAAGAGCCACACAGTGCCAGGAAGAGGGGTCTGGGCAGAGCCAAGGGTGGGCACTAACAATTCCTGTCCGTGGCCTTGGATGGGTTCATTCCTGATGCCGTGTGCAGCCCCTGGAGAGCTGGACAAGGAGGTGGCACGCAGCATAGGGACCGTGTTGGGAGAACTGGGTCTGATCTGGGAATAAGCCCTTGCATGGGGTTGTTGTCTGTAGGTGCAGTCTGCAGCCCTGGATGAGATGTTCCACCACCGAGAGGACTGTGCACAGAGGTACCACAAGGCCCTGCTGCTGATGGAGGGGCTCTTGAACATCATCACCGAGCAGGGAGACATAGAAAACATCAATAAATGTGAGTGTTCAGAGCCTGGTTCTTCAGCAGACCATGCTGTGTCTTTTCTAGCTGCAGGGATCAGGAGTTTCAGTATCCAGCATCCTTGTGTGTGTGTGTGTTTGGCTACATTTTAGTGGACATAGTAGAGATTTCTTGGCTTGTAGTTTCTTCTAGCCACCAGGCCTCCTGCTTTCCCAGTGGGAAAACTGTTGGAAACGCAGGCCCTTGTTCCACGCCATACACTGAGAGCTGCTCTGCATTTGCCAGAGCTTTGCTGAGCTTTTGATGCGTGAGAGAACTTGCTGAAGGAGGTGGCTTGGCAGCAGCCAAGACCGGCACTTGGTTCCCAGCCGGACCGTCCGTCCGGTCGCGCAGAGCCCTCGGGAGCGAGCGCGAATCCGCAGCGGCTGCCGACGGAGCTGGGGGCAGCTCCGTGTCCCCCTGCGGAGGGCAGGCACTGCCGTGGGCACAGGCAGCCCCTGCAGAGCCCCTTCCTCGGCCTGCTCTGCCCCGTCACAGCTAAACCCGCCCTCAGCAGCAGCCCTGCGAGGGGAGAAGGCAGAGCTGGCAGCGGCGTCTCCTTCCCTCTGCTGGCAGGTGGACGTGTTCCCTGGGCCACATCCTAAACGCTGCCAGGCTGCCCTGCTCGTCCCCGTCGATACAGCCCTGGGATAGGTGCTGAGATGGGAGTTCTGCCTCACAGGCCATCAGACCGTTAATTATTACCAGCTTTAACAGTGACCTGAGGCTCAGCGAGGAGAGCAGAGTGTGCAGTGCTGGCTGGGGATCAATAGGAAATGCTAAGCAGCTCCCAGGGCACCGTTGCTTACAAACCTAAAGCACTTCTTTGCCCAGAGATAGAAATTTCTGATTCATGCCCCTAATAGATTTCTTTCCCCCACTGATATCCAGCTTCCTGAGCAGGTTGCTGCCTGGTAGGCTCTAATAGGTATGGGTTCCATTTCATATCTGAGATACATGTGTGTTTTGTTATTTATTTCTCAAAAGTGAAGTAATGAACCTAGAAATGAGAAAGCCTTCGTGGTAGAGAAATGAGTTCCAGCAAACTGAAAGCTTTTGAAAAATTCTTCCCGGGCTGGTGCAGACAAGAACCTGGCACTGACCACGCTGAGCTGGGCTGTACTTGTTCCCTCTGATTTAAGCCATGACAAAGGGCATTGAGACCTTGAGCCACCTTAGCTGCTGGCAAAGCCACTCCATTAACTCCAAATGGATGGACTGGTAGTGGCAGACCGTGGTCCTTAACGGCATCTTGATGCCTCCACTGCAGCCGCTATCTCCTGGTTTTCTTTGCTGGAGCTCTGATTATTCCACTCCTCAGCAGGGTGTTTTTGGTTAGATGCTCACCTGAATAAGTGTTTGTAGTGCCAGGAAAATGGAAAGATGATTTTCTGTGTCGTCTTTTTCTCTCCCAGGCAAACTGTGCATCGAGCGCAGGCTGTCGGCTCTGCTGTCGGGGTTCTGCGCCTGATGTCAAGGTTCATCCTCTCCACACATCTCACCCTAGCTGATCACTCTCTGCTTCCAACACCTGCTGCTGTGGCAAGAAATGATCCTGGCAGGAGGAGACCTGGAGGATGAACTGCTCAGTGTTCTGTATTTTGAGGCTTTGGGAAGTTGTTCCACAGACTCGGATTCTCTTGTGGGTATGTGTGACTGCAGCGAGCACCAAACTTCCCTGCCCAAAAGCCTGGGTGAAGACACAGACAATGTGGAAATGTTTCCCTCGTTGGCAGAGGGGGATGAAGGATAGAATTCCACTTCTTCCCAGCACTTTGAAGGAAAAGACTGCCTATCCCTCTTGTTTAAGAACAGGGTATTCCAGTGCTGTCTCCATTGCGGGCAATGGATGTGCTGAAACTGCTGGCTTCAGTTCACGTTGGAGGGTGTCGTTCAGAAATCAAGGCCAGTTTGTGACTTTCCCCTAGCCCAGCTGATAGGCAGGCGTCCTAACGCTTCCTGGCAACCCGAGGCTCCCCTCCCTAGCCCCTTCCCCTCCGTGTTTTTGCCTTGGAGCGCTTGCTGCGTGGCAGAGAAGGGGAGTCAGCTCCGTTGAGAGCTAAAGCGGCTCCCGCCTTCCGCAGGCTCCTGAGCAAGGCAGGACACGTCGCTGCCGGGCAGGTTGCGGCACCCGTGGCTGTCGCGTGGCTGGAGAAACGACGCAAGGAAAGAGACTCTGCCCGGAAAGCAAGAAGCCGACGCGCTGCGTAACGGCGCCGCGGCAGCCGAAACGCCTCCGCGCTCAGCGGGGCCGAGGGTAAAACTCTGGGCTGTGCAGCTTGGCCTCTCAGTACATATCTGCCCGAGGAAGCACGAGCGAGTCCTGCTTTCAGCTGTTGGTTAGAGCCCCCTTCCCGTCCCCCGTCCCGGAACTGAAAACACTAGCTTTGTGAATCAAAGGAGCACTTTACAACTGTGGGAACTGCGAGAAGTTGACTTTGCATCACACGACAACCCAGGAACATCACGACTGTTAGGAATGCTCTTTTTTTTTGTTCCTTTCCTTGTGTCCTGGTTGTTCAATTGCACTACGTGTGTGCATATATTGATATGTATTCCTGAGGGTTGAATATATGTTGATATATAGGGTTTGTGTGTAACTGTATGTATTTAACTGTACTGTATCTCGTGAGTGTGAGGCAAAGAGCACGGCAGAGTCTGTGCGATTCCTCCTCCACACCAGGCAGAGCTGACTTGCAGTCTGGCAGTACCAAGATAATTTGTGTTTTGTTTTTTATTTAAGTGTTCTTTTAAGGACAGTCGATATAAAGCTCCTTGCTTTTTAAGAGCTCAAGAACAGGCGTTAAGATCCTACACACTTAGATTGGAAACGCATTTTTAAAAACAAAGTTTTATTTGCTGCTTAATTTTTATAAAGAAATCTTGTAGTGTTCGGTTTTTGTGTTCAGCATTTCTTCTGAAGAGACTCTGTAGCCAAACGAGGCTGTGGGTGCGTGTGGCTGGGTGCGGGGTGAGCTCGGGTGCTGTGAGCGTGCGTGGGGAGCTGGCTGCCCTCCCCGCTGGCTGCGTGCGCATGTGTGTGTCTAAACTTAGCAGAGTCGTGGCAGTATTTTGTTAGCGCTGGGCAGAAAGCATCTGAAAGCAACTCGAAAACCTCAGGCTTCGTTTTTGGGGATCTAATAATATTTTGCACATGGTGGTTAAGTCCTCATTGCTTTTCTTTCTCTCCATTTTTGCACGGTCAGTGTGATACGTTATGAGGGTTCCAAGGAGCAACTTAATTGACTTTTGAGCTGGCATCATCTTTGGCAACATGGATGTTTCTGATCGCAGAGCAGAAATGCTAATAACGAAATTAAAAAACACTTTTGATTGCCCCCACCAGGGAAGTTTGAGTGTAGCTCACAGAAATCCTTCAGTATCAGGTCTCCGTTACATTCTCCCTTCACAGCCTGCTGCTTCTGTGGCTGCTTGTGCTTGTGCCTAAAAAAGCAAATACAGGAAAAAAACCAACAAAATAAGCCCCAGCCTGTGGCCAAAAATGTCGAAGAGACCCAGACTGCTTCCAAAAGGATGTGACCAGCTCGGCAAGGGCTTCCTGCAGGTCCTGCAGGACGCAGCGCGAGAGCACCAAGGCCTCCGGCACCCGCGGCCCCGGTACCTTCCAGCCAAGGAGAAGAAGAGCCCAGGACTTGTCCATGCTGCAGGTTCAACGATCCATGGACGTGGCAAGCTCAGCACTAACCTTCCAGCTGTACTTAATTACTTGAATGTACCAAAATTGTCCACATTCAATGTATACAAATATATATTGCTCCAAAAAAACAATTGTGGTTTACAGACCTACAACCAATATATATATGTATGTGTTTGTGTATATACATACAATTCTACGTGTGTGTATGTGTGTGTATGTATATGTACGCACGCAAACACATACATGTGTGTATATATATATGTTTTCTCTCAATACTTGAAACTTAGCCACTGTGCTTGAATTAAAAAAAAAAAGAAAAAAAGGAAAAAAAAAAAAAAAAAAAGGAAAAAAAATCCGACAGGTGATTTATTTTGCCATCACTTTGGTGACTTTATTTTTTATCTAATTGCATGTAGCGTGAAACCAACTTTTTTGGTGAAAAATATTTATTGCTTTGTAGACAACAAGGAATGCAAAAAAATCAAAAAAGAGAGAAAAACATTGTTGAAGTTGCTAGCGTAGTCCACTTGCTATTGTCATGGCTTTGTTACTGTTGCAGCGTTTGTGTGTAGCGTCTTTATTAGATTTCAAGAAACCTCAGTCTAATAACACGTATCTTCAGGTTTATGAGAGCGTATGATGTTGTTCTTTATAAGGTAATGCTTGATACTTTGTCAACTTCTTTTTTTTTTATTTGTGTTTTGTGTGACTTTTTTTGGCTTTAAATTGTATAACACCAATTTAAGAAAATAAAATTGATTTGAAATTGTTAGTGCCCTATGTATTTTCTGAAACTGCTATAATTTCTGTTGCTGCAGTGTCCAAGTACAGCACTCAGCATGTTTTGCTCTGCCAGCCTTGCCTTTCGGAGGGGGAAAGAGCTGTTGTCTCCTTTGCGCAGAGGGTCAAGTTTGAGGCAAGAAACCAGGTTTTAGTATTTGCAGGATCAGCCTGTTGAAACTTTATTACTGGGTGCTTGGTGAAGGCATCTGATGCTCCTGTTAAAGGGCAAGGAATGAGCGTCAGTTGTTACTGTTGTTTCCATGCAAGCGGATGGTTATAAACATGATTTATTTCGTGATTTATTTATCCAGCTTTATTTTAGCAATAGAGTCAGGAAGCTTATTGCTGCATAAGCAGTGTGCTTCCAGATGAAGCGTGGGAGGAGGGATGAGATTTGGGTACTTCTACTTTGGATTAAACGTTTCCCTGGGGGATTTGTGCTATTTTAGCAGAACAAATGGCCTCTGGCTTTGTTTTCTCTTGCTCACCTAAATCTTGCCCACGTAACCTCAAAGGAGGTGACAATAATTCCACGATCCTTTCCCAAAACTCGGCTTGCTGGTGTGTGGATGTTACTGTTGGCCTCAACGCCTGGGGAGAGACTCCTGCCCACCAGCCCCTGCTCCACTAAGTGCCGCCCCCACAGCAGTTACGGGACCTCCTGCTTTTTGTAAGAAAAGGTCTTATTTCCAAAACGTAGTTTTATGGGGACTGGGATTGTTTATTTCTCGCTCACTCCTATTTATAACCTTTGTTTCCCAGCCCTTTCCCACCAAGGGAACTGGACGTCGCGTGTGTCCTGCCTGGAGGTGCCAGACTCTGTGGAGCTGCCATTTGTGCCAGCTCTCCTGCAGGAGACGGGGCTATTCCATGTGCACTCCGCGTTTGTGCAGGAGACAGGGTTATTCCATGCGTGCTCCATGCTTGTGCAGGAGATGCGGCTATTCCATGTGCGCTCCACGTTTGTGTGGGAGACAGGGCTATTCCATGTGTGATCCGTGCTTGTGTGGGAGACGGGGCTACTCCATGCACGCTCCATGTTTGTGCAGGAGACGGGGTTATTCCATGTGTGCTCCACGTTTGTGCAGGCGACCCCTTGTTTGCGCTAGTCCCTGTGCCACAGGGCAGCCGGGTAGGGAGTGCTCCATGAATTCCCCATGAAGGAAGATGCTGCTTTTGAAGCCCTCCATGAGGGAGTTAAAAGGATCATATGGAAACTTAAACCTAAAAGGGGAATGGCTGAGTGCCGTGTGCCCCGTGCGGATTGGGAATACTCTGCTGAGTCCATAGGACTCTTTCACGGGCGGCAGAGCAAAGCGGGGAAAGTGCTAGCGGGAGACTTTAAACAGCAGAAATAAAGAGTCTCTCCTAAAAGCTCTAAACCACAAGGCCTGAAAAGTTTAAAAGCACCAGTGAAAATTGCACAACTTTCTAGACGTTTATTGTGATGTTTTGTAGCTGTTGCTTGCTGGCTGAAAACAAGCCCAAGCAATTCTCCCAGCGCCTTTGGCTCTGTTCCCATATTTTATATTTAGTTGTTGGCATGTACGTCAGCAAAAATGCGCTCATTCAGCTATCAAAGATCAGAAGTGGCCTGATGACATCAAGGAAGCAGGAATGGGTGGGTGTGTTTTAAACCGAGGGGATATAAAGATCAAGAATTCCACTTTTAGCTACCAGCTCTTTTCCTTTTAGAACTCTGTTTTTCTAGGGGGAGTTAACTCGTTCGCAGCGTGCCTAGGCCATGTGCTGTTCAGCTCTGCATCCTCTTCTGCAGTGACGTTTTGGCCAGTCTCAGTGCGCCCACTGCAGGGAAGTGCTGCCCAGAATCGCTGTGGAAGAAGCTCTCCGTCCTCATGGATGTGGAGGGTGGCCTGGCAGGAGAGCGGGGACACGAACACAGCCCCTTTAGGCAGGAGAAGTTCACGCTGCTCAGAGGCACCTCCTGGCAGCAGGGCTCCAAAGGGCTCTCTGCACCCCTCGAGCAGTGTCTGTGGTAGGCGCCTGCCTGGCTGGGGAATGGTGGAACACAGGGTAGGGATACAGATTTCCCCAGTGCAGTTCTGTGGTGAAAACAGCATTTTTAGGCACTTTAGAGATCCCCACCCTCCCTATGCCAGTTGAGACCTGACAGGGGATGTTCATGCTCTCAGGAAATGTGTTAAATAACGCGTTTGTAAGAAGGAGCCTAAGAAGGTAAGGCCAAACACAGGGTTCTTTCCTTAACAGGGACCAAGGCCAGCCGAGTTTCAGCATGTTCCTGGTTAACCCTTCATCAGCCCTCCCTGAGACCCAAGCGCTGCTGCTGGAGATCCCTGGGGCCGGTCCCAGTCCTTTCTGCTGTCGCACACGGCCGTCTCTGCCCACAGGAGCCAAAGCTCCCACACAAGAGCAGTCAGCCTGCCGTGCCCGAGGCTGCCGCGTGCCAGCAAACGCCTCGCAGGCCCACGGGTGCTTCGTGGCATCCCATGCATTTGCTTGCATGGACAGAGAGCACGGTAAGTCACTGTGGCGCGGAATTACAAGCCTGTCAGGATTCGTGCTGCAGGTGATCTTCAACTACAGACAAATCGTTTCCAAGCCTCTCACAATTCAGATCTAGCTTTAGGCAGCGCTGTGTGCTTTCCCAGTGAGACTGGACTGGCCTGTGTTCTGGTTACAGAACCTGGTGCTGATGGGACGCTTGGCTTGCAATGGCACATTGCTGCTCTCCAGTGGCGACGGTCCTAGGAAAAGACATGGGCAGGGAGGTGGGACTCTGCCAGAGATGGCACAACAGGAACAAGCTGTTCAGGGCAGATATTTCACAATATGGTGTATGCTGAAACTCTGTCTCCTCAGTGCCTAAGCAGGGCGGGTTGCTTCACTCTGGATGTTAAGATGTTCAGCTCCTGCAGGGGTGGCTTCAAACTCCTGCCTGTAGGACACAATGTAAGCAAGGGAAAACACTTTGTTTTTGCTTTTCTGATAGCCTCGTAAAGAAGCGGATATTGGAATAAGCGCTCAGAGCAGGGCATGAAGACTTCAGATTGCCAGAGCTGACTTAAGCCCCCAGTTCTGCAGTGGTAGGTATGATTGCCCAGAAATTCCAAAGATGCTCCATCCTTGCAGCTACAGAAGGATGAATCTGGTTGACTTCATGGTTCCTTGCTACAAATATGAAGGTCTTACTTAAAACTCAGAAATATTGAAAACATAATCATAGAATCATTAAGGTTGGAAGGGACGTTTAGAGCTCATCTAGTCCATACTCCCTGCACACACAGGGTCACCTAGAGCACGTGGCACAGGCCTGTGTCCAAGCGGGTTTTGAGTTATCTCCAGAGGAGATTCCACCGCGATTCCCTCAGTCACAGCACGGGAGGAAGGATGGAGCGGGAGGGCCGCGGGCAGGTTCGCGCTGCCGGAGCCCCACCTGGAGGCTGCTCCTGCTCGTCCTGCCTCCCGCAGGCCGCCTCCTAGGGCGGCTCCAAACGGAGCGCGCGCAGCCCTCCCTGGCCCCGGCCCGTCGCACGGCTCGTGTTGGACCCCCGGGCGGGGGGTATTTTCGCGTTTCGCGTTTGCGGGCTGCAGCGGAACGAACCTCCTCCCGCCGCTGCGGGCCGAGCGCCCGCGGCCGCCGCTCCCTCCCCACAGGGGCTGCCCTGGGCGGGGCCGGGAGGCGGGGCCTCCGCGCTCGCCCCGCCCCCGGCGCGGCCCTGCGCGGCCGCCGTAGCCGCCCGCCGCGCCCACGTGCTCCCGCCGCGGCCCGTAAGTGGCGGCGCGCGGCGGCGGGGCCGGGCCCGCGCGCGCCCTGAGGGGGCGGCCATGTTGGCGCTGCTCCGCCGCGCCGCCAGCGCCCTGGGTCGCGGCGGGGGCCGCGCGGCGGGAGCGGCGTGGGGCCGGCCTGGGCCCGGGCCCCGGCGCGTAGGTAACGCGGCCGCTCGGCGCCGGTGGCCGCGGCTCGTGCGCGGCGTTTCAGGGGATGAGGGAAGGGGCGGCAACTGGTCTCTGGTCCCCTCTACCTGAATTTGGCCCCGGAGCTGCCTGCGGGCTCTGCTGAGGGCCCTGCTGCGTACAAGGCTGGACAGGCCGCAGCTATCTACCTCAGCGAATATCGGTCACCTTGGGAAGGGCCCCTGCAGAGATGAGGGTGTCACTGTGCACTTCAGTCTTGTGCTGAGTCCTGCCTGCTCTCCTGCCCCTTGCAGGTTCTCATCATGGCTGAAGAGGTGAGGGCAGCGGTTGCCGGCCAGCCCAAGAGACTGATGAGCAGCAGCGAGGAGCCAGAAAGGCTGGAGGAAAATGGGCACCTGTCCAAAAGGCTGAAGAGCCAGGTGGATGAGGAGGACCAGACTAAGAAATTGCCCAAAAGGAAGATCGTGCTGTTGATGGCGTACTCAGGGAAAGGCTACCATGGGATGCAAGTATGTGGTTTAGTCAAACATTGCAGCTTTCTTGTCTTAAGAGTTTGTCAGGTCTGTAGCTGTAGTCAGAATGATTGAATAGGGAAGCAATTGTGGCTTCAGAAAGCTGGGCAGGTAGGATCTAACTAAAGAATAACCAGTTACACATCTCTGATGTCTGATTCTAGTAGATCTGCCTTCATATTAGAGCATCTGCACAAATCTCCTAGAAAACCTGTGCTGATGACAAGGTCCTGGGGGAGGCTGAAAGCACCGGCTCTGCCGCTCTGGCAGAGGTTGAAGTGCTCTTTCATAATCCTCTTTGGACCAGTTCTGCAGTTTCTGGTTGAAGCTTTACATTTCAGAGCAGTTGGGCTAAGTTTGCTTTAAGTTAGGCCTCAGGTATTGTGGCATTATGCAAAACATCTCAGTTCTCTAGAACCTGGTTACGTATTTTTATGAAGCAAATCTGTGTTTATATTGCTTTCTCTTAAACGTTTAAGTTTGCACTTGAAGACATTGCAAGTTGTCCTTTTTTGATGCCCTGACTTACGGCAGCTTAGAAATGTGCAACACTGTTATGTTTGCACGTGGAGGAAAAGGGATGTTGCACCGACAGTCCCGGCGTGTTACCGGTGCCCTGCACTAGCCTGACCAGCGCAGGGACCCGCCTGGTGACATGTGACACCAGAAGGATCACGCTGCTCCATCTGCTGCTCTGCTCCGTGTACTGCAAGCTCCACATGCTCCTGGGGCATCCTGTAAAACCTCCATGGGATACTTAATGATTCATGGGATACTTAATGATGGTTCAGCACAGAAAAAGGACAAGTCTTTCATGTTTATGCAGCAAAGTTTAGTGCAGAAAATCCTGGAGAACATTGTAGTCTGACTCTTGGAAGAGCACAGGCAAACTGAACAAAAGAATTAAATGAGCCTCTAGGATAAGAATTTGTGTCTGCTAGGTTGGGAGCAGCAGTGGTTAGTGTTCCAGGCTGCACACTGGAACTGTGTATCTGTGGTGCGGTTTCATGCACGAAGGTGAGTGAAACATCAAAAAAAAATACATTGCAGAAATCTTCCACAGGAAAGTTAAAAATGCCCTTTTGCTTCCAATAATAGTAAAAGTTAAATGAGAATGTAGATGTTTTATTAACAATCTCAGGTGAAATGTAGTTAACTTTGTTAGAGAAAGGCAGTGCTTTTAGGATTGTGAAAGGATGATCTTAAAGAATCTTGTAACATTGTTCAATGCTGATCTTTAGGGAGGTTACTTAATTTTTACTTGTTTTATTTCTTTTATTATGTCTTTCCTTTTCTTTTAGAGAAATGTGGGATCTTCGCAGTTCAAGACAATTGAAGATGACTTAGTATCTGCCCTTGTTCAGTCAGGCTGCATTCCAGAAAACCATGGGGAAGATATGAAGAAAATGTCTTTCCAGAGATGTGCTCGAACAGATAAGGTATGCTGGTTGGTAAATGTTATTCAGCATAGATGTTATTTGAAAATTCTGCCTTTATCCACTATTAAAGATAAGTACAAATAACTATCTAGAGAGTTAGAAAAATGCCCTAGAAAGATGCAGGACACTGACTGGATAATGTTGGTAAAACTGGTGCTTTGTTTTTGCTGTGTCTGTTGGCATTTCTATCATTCATCTGCTTCAACCTCCCAACCTGCTGCTGCTTCTCACTGTGGCTGCTCCCTGGTTGATGTGGAGCTTGAGAGCTTAAAGCTGCATCTCAGTCATTCTTAGGGCTGCCACAGTGGTGTTCTAGCCCTGAAGTTCATGACTGATCTTATGTATAAATAATTTCTTTTCAGCTCTTGCTTAAATACAATGAGATGTCATGAAAGGAAGTGAAATATTGTCCAAGGCTAAGGTGCTGTATGGCTACAAAGCTATACAGTGCTAGCAGATTAAATCATGCTCATCTGCAAGTTAATAGATCTGTTTTGTGGTTGAAATGCAGAACTGAGAAAGGAGCCTGTTCATGGCTTTGCTGCCAGCTTCTCTGTGGCTTAGGCAAATCTGTGGTTCTTGGTCAACTTTGTTTCAAATATGGAGTGGGGAAACACCACTGTACAAAGGTGAAGTTGAAGAGTAATCTGACTTGCATTTCTGCATGTGGTCTTGTCTTTGTCTCACTTCTGCCTGAAAGGACTAAGGAGAAAAAAGGGATTAAACTCATTCTTCAGCTATTTCAATTCTGCAGGTGCTTCCTTAGAGCCCATAATTAATTACCTCTGTGTTCTATGTTTTTTTTTATAGGGTGTATCTGCAGCTGGACAGATTGTGTCACTGAAGGTCAGATTAATAGATGACATCTTAGAAAAGATCAATAGCCATCTTCCTTCTCACATCAGAATTCTGGGTAAGGATACTGCAACAGGCAAAGGAAATGCTTCCAAAGAGGATGTCTCTCCTGCAGAAGGTCACTCCCCTATCATTATAATTTTAACCTGAATCCATTTGTTCCTGTTACTTTAAAAATAATGTCCTGTAAAATAAATCTTTTGTTGTATTTTTATTTTAAAAATACAATTGCATTCAGATTGTAACCTACTGATTCAAAAACTATACTTTTAAAATAAGGGCTGAAGAGAGTCACTGGAGGATTCAACTCCAAGAACAAATGTGATGCCAGAACCTACTCTTACATGCTGCCAACATTTGCCTTTGTCCATAAAGACCACGATGTGCAAGAGGAGACTTTCCGACTGAATAAAGAGACCCTTGAAAAAGTGAACAAACTGCTCGCTTGTTACAAAGGAACACACAATTTCCACAACTTTACGTCTCAGAAGGGGCCCAAGGACCCCAGTGCCAAGCGATATATAATGGAAATGTACTGTGGAGAGCCCTTTGTAAGGGAAAGCATAGAATTTGCAGTGATCAAAGTAAAAGGCCAGAGCTTCATGATGCACCAAATAAGGAAGATGATTGGACTGGTGATAGCAATTGTGAAAGGTTATGCTGCTGAGTCCATCATAGAACGCAGCTGGGGTGAGGAGAAAGTAGATGTCCCCAAAGCTCCAGGACTTGGGCTGGTCCTGGAGAGGGTGCACTTTGAAAAGTACAACAGGCGTTTTGGAAATGATGGGCTGCACGAGCCGCTCGAGTGGAAGGAGGAGGAGGAGAAGATTGCTGTTTTCAAAGAGCAGTACATCTATCCTACTATCATCAACACGGAAAGGGAGGAGAAATCCATGATGAACTGGCTGAGCACCCTTTCCATTCATGACTTCAACTCTTCTGCAGTTGAGCTGCAAGCTAACAACAAAACCTCAAAGGTAACAACATGGGAGCAATTAACTTTTCAAAGGGAAACTGTCAACTTAAAATGGTTTTTGTTTTCTGTGGAAGATGACAGTTGCCTGGATCCTGAAATATGCTTTATCTTTTTAGTCTCTGTGCACTTGATGGCAGTGGAAACAACTATACATTTTTATTTTTTCCTCCCTCCCCAGCATTTTGTATGAGGCAACTGAGGGAGGAGGAAAAGTTTCTAAAACGCAGGCTTGCAGAATCACAAGTTGACAACACAAATTGTGGATACATAACTGGCTTTTGCTATTGTGAATCTGTTTAACTACTAGTTAATCTGTTTTAACTACTAGTTTTCAGTACTAGCCCTAGTTTTAGAGTTTAATAGTCTTTAAAAATAGTTTTATCTAGGGCAGTCCTGTTTCAACATGTAAAATAAAATTTACATCCCAAAGATTACAACCAAGAATTCACAGTCTTGGTTGAATAGCATAAGCAGAAACTTGTTGGGATTATTTTTGTACTTCTGTATTGTAGCGCTGTATGAGAACACTCATGACAAGAGGTAGGACTCTTGCAAAGAATGTCACGTTAGTTTGGTGAAATGGGACCCAAAAAGATTGAGGCACAGACAGTGCTTACCTGGCTCAGGTGTATGGATGATAAAGTTGACAGGGCTTACTGCAAAACTCCAAAATCTGGATTTACATGATGTAACAAATGTAGCTTTTGAGCAACTTTCATGGAAGAAAAAGCACCTGCAAGTCTGTATTGCCTGCACTTATTTTGAACATCAGCATTTCATGCTGTTAGCCAATTCTAAGTTACTCACGTACTGCAAGTTGTAAATGTAATTGAAAAGAGACTTTTGCTGGTAAGTGAAACCCAGTGTGCGAGGTCTGCCACAAGAAACTTTTTACTGTCACACAAGTTTATGACAATAAACTTGGCTATGAAGTTAGGATCTTGCCCCATTTTCTTACACTTCTGGGTAATTGTAGAAGACAATATTTGATTTTTAGGACAACTGGCAGAAATAAATGAATACTGACGGTCTGTTTTCTTTTTTGCTTTACAGAACAGTGATTTTGAAGGCAGTGATGGTTGTGATGATGATTCTGAGTGAGCCAAGAAGTGGCTGGTCTGGGACTCTTACCTCTTGCAATTTGCTTTGACTAGAGGAAAAAAAAAAGTGGCCTTTTTAAATCCAAGAATGCAGTAAAGCAGAGGTTTGCATGCATGAAGAACAGATGTCCAAGAGAAATCGGGTGGGGAAAACTGCAGAAGAAAAAGTAGAAGCTGCTGCTTATACCACTGACTGATTCACCTGACTGGAATACTTGAAAATAATGTAATGAAAAACATGCTTTCAAAAAGAATCTTGTATTGCAAGAAATCTTAATTGCTCTTTGCATAATTTTTATTACATATTTACCTGGAGAATAGTATTTTAAATATGTATAATCCCTACATGCAGATGGAGAGAACATTTTAAATACCCATTTTTTATTAGTATTAAGCAGTTATGATTCCATGGATTTGTGAAGATTTTAATAGTTTAGAGATCAGGTTCACTAGAAGTGGGGGGGGAAAGGTTCTTATTTTTCCATGACATCCACAACTTTCCTGTGGGATAATATGCATGGGTTAGCATTCCTTATCATGTCAGTCGTTCAGAATTCTGCTGCCATAGAATCAGTTCTTCCATGCTTTTTAAAGCTTTGCAATTAAGATTTCTTACTTGGTGAGTTCTTAATTTCTGAAAGTGAAATGAAATATTTTTAAGACCAGATGTTTTATTTGGAAGATGTCATCCCAATATTGTCCTTCTACTTAGCAGAAAGTGTGCAGCCATTAAGGTTTGTGTTGCCTATGGTGGATTGCTAAATGTCTTGTTGCTAGTTTGTTTCTGAATTTTAGTGGAAACCCGCTAACCATCTGCTATATTTTGAAGGTTAAATGGTTCATATTTTCTCTGGGCTGTAATCAAGTCTGGGTTGAATTTGTGCGAATTTTCATTTCCCAGGAAACTGCTCAGAATAGAGGAATTCATGCAGTGATGCGGGAAGCACGTGTCCAAGGAGTGTGTTCCTTCTCCTTTCATTTTTTGTGTTCTAAGCATCCATCCGCCTCTGAATTCTTGCTCTGCTTCCCTCAACTCTGGCTTGAGTCCTGGTTCTTGGTTACAACTTTAAGGAGAGAAAAAGGAATAACGTTGGCAGCCCTTCTGCCCTCCTAAACCAGAAAGCACCTTGGAAAGGGGTGAGAGTGGACTAAGTCTCTCCAGGTTTGGGGGCTTTGGTAACCAACCCCTGTGTGGAGGGTTGTGTGGAGGCTTACTCCACAATATTAAAGCTCACGTCTGTGACAAATTCCTTGATAGAAAGGCAGTGGTGCCTTCTCACTTAGTTGTTCACACAAGCACAGCTGTCCTGTCGGCTCAGGACACGTCTCAACACTCGGTGCCTCTAGTGTGAACCAAACCTTGTGGCCCTTGCCGCATGTTGTAGTTCAGGTCAACTCTTCACTCCTTTATTCATCAATTTCTGTCCAAGGCCTCCACGTTTGAGGGCTCTTTGTCAGAGCAGGCTGTCCTTTGGAAAGGATTACCTTGATGCTTCTTCTAGGTTAAAGTTAATGTTTCTAAACTGGAGGCCTTGCTCTCTGTTTGTCGGTCGGGCTGTTAGAGTTACCAGCTGCTCCAGACCGAGCCGTCTTCTCTCCCAGAAACTCTTTTAACTCCCTGTCAACTTGAGCAAAATATCTTTGTTTGCTCCTCATAAACCCCTTAAAGTGACACCTGTGTGTCTGTTGAAATGGATGGGAATTTCTGCCTATAATCTTTGGAGAAAGAAAAATAAAATAAATGGATATTTCTTATCTTTTAGTATGCGTAAGTTTTATTTTGTGGGAATTACTGGAGTGGTGTTTCAGGCCTGAGTTCAGTGCAGTTAAACGGCTTTAGGGCTCAGGAAATGAATTTCAAGAAGTGGTGCGGTGTCCAACCCCGTGACTCAAACCACCCCGCACCTGATGGGGAGAGGGAATCATTAATTTAATTAAAGCAGCGGCAAAGCTGAGGTGAAGAGCGGCGCGCGGGGCGCCACGCGCATGCGCCGCCGCCGCCGCCGCGGCGCCCCCTCGTGGTGCCGCAGCCATGGCGGGGGCTCCGCGCTGTGGCGCGGCCGGGCGCGCGGGGCCGCCATGGCGGCGGGGGCGGCCGCGCTGAGGGGCGGGCGGGCGCGCGGGGCGGCCGCGGCTCCGCGCTCGCCGCGGCGGGGAGGTCCCTGCTCTCGCGCTGCCGCCGTTCCCCGGCTGTCGATCATCCGCGGCCGCGGAGAACACAGGTTTTCCTCGCAGCAGATATTTGCGTTCTCTCTGACTTGATTTTTAGGCTTCGTGAATTAAAATTTTCTTCTTGCCTTTGCCCACTACCTTTTTTTTTTTTTTTCCCCTCTCTCTCCTGAAATATCTTTGTTGCTCGTTTGTTTTTTATTTTTCTTGCTCTCATACAACTTATGGGATAAATCTTATTCTAATTGCTATCATTATTGTCCTCAGTCATCACTAACTTAATGGATTTGCTGCTGCCTGAAAGACCCCGTGGGCCCCTGCACCTTCCTCAATCCCAGGGATTTCCAAATTCCACCTGGATTTCCTGAGGTGGCTCCTGCAGGAGGGAAGAACATCCCATTGGAGAGCAGGTATCTGTGGAAGATAGTCTTTAAATAGCAATATCCCCTTCCTTGGGGAAATACATCCAGGAAATAATTATTTTGGGTTATGTCGGGTAGTGCAGTCCTTAATTTAACGGCTGGGGGCAGGTAGAAGGAAATCCGAGCATGTGCAGGAATGTCATCTTCCCAATGGGCAGAGGTCTGTGCATTGAGACTCCTGCCTCACCCCACGCATGTCTCTGCAGTAGCCTCTAGTGGCTCTGTCACCGTTAAAATTAGAAAGCTTTTCAATTACAGCAAGAGAGCTTGATTACCGGTAGGTTATTTTTAAACGAGTCGCAGCCTCCAGATTAAAGAACACGGTATAATGATAGCGCTCTGCAGACCGATCGTGTGCTACCCTATGCGGTAATTGCTTTCAGTAATTTCTTCTTTCTATATTTAGTTATATCTAATTGTTTTAGAAGAAAAGAAGCATTAACAGTGTTTGAAAAATACAGGATGAAAAACAGTGTTCTGCATTTGTAATTTATGCACTTGTGATTGTTTCATAACTTTTGTCTGAACTTCGTCCTTAAATTATTTAGGAGATGAATATCCTAGTTTATATTTTTCTTCACTGTTCTTAATATCCTTTTTTATATTTCCAGTAAATTTCATCTTGTAGTGGTGTTTACTCAGGCATTAAACTAATGCCTTAATATTGACAGTCTGTTTCATGTGTTATCTCACCTCATTTCCTTTTGAAATGAGGTGGCTAGTTGAGAAATATAGAATATCCTCATATTGTAACATCATGTATCTGTGAAATTAAATTGCTTTCCTTCATAAAAAAAAAATACTGCTTTCCTGGACAAATTAATTTATTAATGTGACAATGGATGACTTAATCACTATGTCTAGATCATTATCTACTCTTTGGTGTCCAACTCAAGTAAAATATTAACCCTTTGTATGATAGGGTATGATACATGTTCACGAACAGTGTATAGTTTACAAGATTCGTGTGTGCATATCTGTTTGCTGAAATAGAGGCACTTTTTAATTTGTGCGCTCTCCAATGGTAGTTTGAAGGTCCCACTATATTCTTGCCAGCAGGCATAAAACAGGAAAGCATTTTTATACATTAAAATATCAAACCTTACATCCGTCTTTGTATCCGACACATTATTCTGTTCTTCAGCTCTTAGGTTACTTACTTCTTTTATATTCGTTGATGGCAATTATTATTTACATAGTTATTCTACTTTATTTTCAAGTATGACATATCTTTGTGTGTCTGAATTCTTACAAAACAAATGACAAGGGTAAGCAAGAGGGAGAAATATCTTTGTAACTTTAGAGAGAGAGGCATTTTTCTCTTGCCCTCTTCTGATAATGAGGGTTTTACCTTTATCTCATGTTGACATAAAACTTTACTAATCACTCAGCTACCTTTAGCCAAATTCTTCATGTTTTGGGGCATACACGCACTTTTATTACTGTTACTTATTTCTTGAGTAGTTAACAGCCCAAGCTGCTACAAATTAGAATGAAATAAGACTTTCTTATATTATAGCTTCCCCTCATTAATATAACAACGAAATGACAGACTTCAAATTTAATCTGAAAGAGCAGATATTTTCCAATTTCCATCTGCTGGAGCAGACAGTAAGGCCTAATTTTCTACGGTTTCTAGACACCCAACTGGTGCATCATGAATCAGATAACAAACCAAAACATTGATAAAACCGTACCAATGTTCTTGTCTAACTCTTGATCGCTGCATACAGGACTGTTAAGTTCTTATTTCATAAACAGGCAAGATGAAGGCCATGCTGTCGGTCTTATGGAGCTGAAAGCAAGAGGAACATTGTGTGTTGATTTTCATGGAAATGATTCCAGCACTTCCAGTACCGGAGCTTTTCCATTTTATCACATACGTAACAGTAAAAGAGTGGTGCTCAGAGTTGTCTGTTATCTGGTGAGAGGATTTCTTAGTCAGATTAATAGCAAATAGACGTGAGGAGGAGGGAAAATGCCAGAGGGAAGTTATTTATTTGGGTCTGTAATTTGGGAAAGCCATAAGCTTATTTGTTATTTAAGCAAAATACATATGTAGCTATAGCACAGGACATAGCTATGTACAAAATACGTTGGTTATATTGGTATTTGATGTGACATCCAGGGTGTTTCCAAGAGGTATGCCTTAAGTTGTTGTACGCTTGAATAATTTATGCTTGAAATACGTCTTTTTTTTTTCTTTTAAAATAGCATTTTGCTAATTGCTTTTGTTTTCTCTGTGTGTAGCTAGGTACACTGTTAAATCCTTAACTGTAGTTGTGTTTTTGTGTTGGCACTTCCTCAGCCTTACTCCAGGGGCTTTTATTTCTGTATAGTGCCCTGGCATTGCCTGAGGATAAATTGAAAATATGCTCATTTCCCTCCCCAGTAAGATTCTCAATATCCTTTGGGGCCTACGCGCTGAGCAAACATTAACAATATAGTTAAGTTGTCCTTTGTTTATTTGATTTCAAATCTCATTGTCATGCTTTCTGTCAGATGCAGTATAAAACCTAACTGGAATACGTTGCCTTAAGGCAACTCACGTCAGCATGGTACAAGGTATCCAATTTAGTCCATAGACAAGAAAATGATGAAGATGATGAAGCATGAACAGAATGTAATAAACCAATCAGGTGTGCCCAGGCATCGGACCCAATGTTGTTATTGTAGATTTCTGGGTTTTAGTCTGGTCAATTGCCCTATAAATGGTACATAAATGATTTTTAATGGTGCATAAAATAATTTTTCAGTTATGCACATCTATAATGTGAGCTCTCAGATACCTTCCCAATCTATACCAAGCTTGCCTACATTTTAAGGTAATAAGAAAGCATTTTTTCTTTAAAAGAAAATTGTTTGAGATTTATGTTGTATTGATGTGAAGTCGTAATGAAGTTTTTTGGCTCTCCATTTCAGGAATTGATAAAAACCTTCAGCCAAGAAGCTGCAGGTGTCAACCATGTAAATGCAGGAACTGCCGTGTTCTATGGAACTGATTCAGATCTGCTGGTAGATGCAAGGCTCAAGAACGGTGTGTTAGGACTGTGAGCGACAGACAAAACCACATATGCAGGTGACTTTTGTACTTGAAAATGGAATAGTTTTTTTTTTTTTTTTTCTAATTGAAAGTATAGGGAAGGTGTTTCTAGGGGAAACTGTAGGATTTTTGACTGAAGTCATATACTTCTGTGAGAATTTTTTTCTTTAAAGATATGATCAAATCTTTGATATGCAAAAAAAAAATCTTCAAAGTAAAGAGAAAAATAAAAACCTTTAGGCCTCTGCCTTTATCTTGTATTTCCATCTTTCTCTCCCATGTTTCATCTTGTAATACATCTGGATCTCCAAGTTGGGACTATCAGAAAGAACATTAATATCTCTAGGTGTTTCCTGATCTTGATAAATGTCTTTACGGATGTTCTGTCTTTGGATTTTGAACTGACTAGTGATGAAGTTCACAAGCAGAAGTTCGTGTCGTTCTAAGATGTGTCTGAAAGCTGCTCTCAAATGACTGTGTGCTGAGAGCATGGGAGGCTTTTTCTTACCTTACACCAATGGTCAGGTATCTGCTCTTCATGAGAGGTTTTCAGCTAGAAAATGAAATTGAGGATATTTCAGACTTCGTTCAAGCTACGCATGGGTGGTGTCAGCAAACATTCTGCTGTTTTACGGAATGAAAAATTCAGTTCTATATAGATGCATGGTTATCATGCATCTGGCGAATAAGAATTTAAATGACCTTAGTGTCTTGGAAACACGTAATCTGAGGAGGAAAGATAACCTTTTATAAATGAGTTTTATTTGTTGTGCAGGTTTATAAGTGGTAATTCTGTGGAAGAGATGCCACTGAGGAGAGGTATCAGTATTTGTGTCAAGAAATGGCTGTTGAACAGATGAGGAACAAAAAAATGGAGCAAATCCAGTATCAACTACAGGAAGAAACACAGGTGAGAATAAACAATACAGATGGTAATTACCAACTTGGCAGATGAATTCAATTGATTCCTGAAATTGTATGCAGAGATGAGCGTTCTCTAAGTTTAATGAATCCGTAAGTGTAAACACAGATTCATGTGCACTCAGGGTGCCTGTGTAGGCCTCTCTGAGCAAAGGGAGAATTGGGTTTTGTGTAATAGGAGTATTTGGTTTTATCTGAGCTGATGTCAATGGTGATAGACTTCACCAGCTTACCTTATGTCAGGTAACTTTTTACCTTTTTTTTTTTCATCTTCTTTTTTTTACTTCATGTTTTGCTACTGAAAACAAATTTCTTAAATCCTCAGTAACTATCATTGCTCACTTTTAAATTCAATGAAAATAAGTGGAAAAGATGGGACAAGTCTTTCAGCCTCTGCTGTTTAGGAAAGTTAATTCCCTAGATGCAGTATTACTTAAGTATAAGGAGTTCCTGTGGCAGTAAACCATCACTTCACTCTTTTTCTTAGATGTGTGAACACTCATTATTCCCTGCTAGTAACCAGAATTCCTGTCGTCTTAGGTTTAATCACAAGAGGCTCCAGGTGGGCAGCCCTGATGACCAGGACACAGTGACCGATGGGGACATGTCCGTCCCTTGTGGCCGTAGGTGAACGTCACCCCTTGAGCGACGGGGATGCACCGACAACTCTGTCAGCACGTGTTTACAAACAGCAAAATAAAGCGCGCTGCTCTGTGCTATGGACACGAAAGCTGAGCGTCACTGTGGTGTTTTGGTTAGTGCTAAAAGGTGGACACCCGCCGGCTGCCCCGGCGCGAGAGGTGTTTGTGGAGGCGGCCCCGCGTTTCCCTCCGCGGGGCTCGAGCTGCGGCCGAGGTGGCGCCGCCACCACAGCGGCGAGGCGCGGCGCATGCGCGGCGGGCAGCGGCTGCGCAGAGCGCGGCGCGCGCGCAGGCGCGGCGGGGCCGGCGCAGGCGGCGCGGTTTGTCTCCTGCCGGCGCTGGTAGCGGCTGTCGCCCCCCGCCCCCGCTTCCTGCGCGGAGCGAGGGGGAAGTCCGGCCCTGGCGCCCGCGGTGAGTGGGGACCGGCCCGGGCACCGCGGGGGCGGCCGGAGCGCGCCCCGCTCCACCCGCGCAACCCCCGCGCAGGCCTCGGGCCCGCGGCCGGGCCGCTGCTGGCGGCGGAGCGGGGCCTTCGGCGCGGCGCCGTGTCCCGAGGCCGGGCCCCGCGCGGGGCGGCGCGGGGAGTGGGGGGGCGGTCCGCGCACAAAAGGAGCCGGCGGCTCCCGGGCGGGCAGCGCCGCGCGCCTCCAGCGGGGCCCGAGCGCGGCGCTCGCAGTGACGGGGGCTGAGGGGAAGGAGCGCGCGGGGTGGGGGTGCCCGGGGGCCCCGGGCCTCGCACGCGGCCCCGCTGACAGCGCCGCGCTGCTTCCCGCCGGCCCGGCTGCAGCTCCCGCTGCTGCGGCTGCTTGGGCAGCGTCGCCATCCCCCGGGCCGGAGCCGGTGCTGGGACGGCCCGTGGTGCCGGAGGAGGAGGCCCGCGCCGCGGCTCGCTAAGCGGGGCTCCGTTAGCAGTTGCTGCTCGCGCGTCCCGCTCGAGCCGCGCGCTGGTACGCGCTGCCTCTGGCCACTCGTAACCAGGGCTTGCGAATTCGTAAAGTTAGCAGCGAGGCCGGGCGGCAGCGCGCAGCCTGCGTTGGGCCTCACACACTGACGTTTAAACAGCTGTTTTCAAAGTAGGAGAGAAATCTTGAGGAAAATCAGGTTTTGTTTTTGTTTTGCTGCTGCACGGCACCTAAGCACTGTGTCTACCAGTCAGCACGTGTTAGTGAACTTCTTTGTTGTTATTTAAATTTTGCAAGTGACCAAACCTCAATAGCAAAGTGTTTTCTAATCTCTGCATAGTTTTTCTCAATAAACAGCATTTTAAATGAAATGCAGGTTTGGATTGATTTTTGTCTTTGAAAGTGCTGGTGTCCTGAAGGGAAGAATGCAGAATTAAACATCAGGCACATACCTTCTCAAACTTGCAGGTTATTTGCAAAGGAAATATTTCATGACACTTTTTTTTTTTTTTTTTCTTTCAGTAGTTAGAGTAGTAGAGCAGTGTGTGTCTGCTTTTCAGAATAGTTTTTGTTTGTTATTGAGGAAACCTGCTTTACATTTTTACAACTGCTGTGTTTTGGAGAATAGAGTATGAAATGCTAAAACATTGAAACATTGGGAATAGTGAGCACAAAAGCAGCAGGTATTTTAAATAGTGGAGACTTTCATTCTGAAATTCCACATAAAAGGAAAAAGTATTTTTTTTTTTATTATTTAAATTCAGCCTGACTACTTAAGATGAATGTATCATTTGCAAACTATTCGGTAGCATTTTTTTTTTACCAAGAAAAAACATGTAAGAGATTTAAGAAAGTTTTGGTGATGATGAGGCTTTCAGAACACTAGGCTGATAACATAAATCTTTAAGTAACTACAAAGATAATAACTGAGTTCCTACTAGGAAGTATTTTTTCTAATAGTTTCTCTCAGTTACTGAAATGTATTTACTTTCCCTGTAACCAGAATTTCTGTTTTTGTGTGTTTCCTTAGAACGTACTGTAAGACCTTGCAGCAGCGATCATGCACCATGGTAACGGTCCGCAGAATGCCCAGCGTCAGCTCCAGAGGTCCAGGTCCTTCACAGGCAGCGAGGGAGAAGAGCAACAGGCAAATTTACCCCAGTCTCCTGCAACTTCTTTTGCACCTTCAGCAAGCCCATCCGCACCACAGTCCCCCAGCTACCAAATACAGCAGTTTATAATGAGCAGAAGTCCCGTAGCTGGGCAGAACGTGAACATCACCCTGCAGAACGTTGGACCGGTAGCTTCAGGAAACCAGCAGATAACGCTGACCCCTTTGCCGATTCCGAATCCGACATCCCCGGGCTTTCAGTTCAGCTCTCAGCAGAGGCGCTTTGAGCATGGCTCCCCATCGTACATTCAAGTCACATCCCCGCTGCCTCAACAAGTTCAGTCGCAGAGCCCCACGCAGCCGAACCCGGTGCCCGTGCAAACGTTACCAAGCGTGCGGGCAGGAACTCCGGGCCCCGGCCTGGGCATGTGCAGCCAGAGCCCCACCAGAGGGTTTGTGGATGCCAGCGTTCTTGTGAGGCAGATCAGCCTGAGCCCTTCCAATGGGGGGCACTTCGTGTATCAGGAAGGACCAGGAATTGCACAGATTGCTCAAGGAGCTGCAGCACAAGTGCAGCTTCCATCTTCTGGGGCACCTGCTACAGTAAGAGAACGCAGACTTTCGCAGCCTCACTCACAGTCTGGTGGCACCATCCATCACCTGGGCCCTCAAAGTCCTGTGGCTAGTGGAGCAAACATGCAGTCTTTGACTAGCCCAGGGCATATCACAACTACCAGCTTGCCACCGCAAATCAGCAATATTATCCAGGGGCAACTTATGCAACAGCAGCAGCAAGTGCTTCAGGGACAACAGTTGAGTAGACCCCTTGGCTATGACAGGACTTCTGGTGGATTGATAGCAGGAGTTGGAGGAGCTAGTGCATTCGGAATGGCATCACCACCTCCTCCCACAAGTCCTTCCCGGGCCACGGTTCCACAGGGACTGTCGAATCTTCCTCTTGCTCCTACAGTTAACCCGGCAGTGAAAAAGCAGCCTAAAAAGTTGGAGGAGATTCCTCCTGCCAACCAAGAGACTGCTCAAATGAGAAAACAATGTTTGGATCATCACCATAAGCAAATGGAAATGCTTAAGGAAACTTTCAAGGAATGCTTGATCGAACTATTTTTCCTGCAGCATCTTCAGGGGAATATGATGGACTTTTTAGCTTTTAAGAAGAAACACTGTGTTCCACTGCAGGCATACCTGAGGCAAAATGACTTGGATCTGGAGGAGGAGGAAGAGGAGGAGCAATCTGAGGTTATCAATGATGAGGTAAGAAATCTGTTGGTTTAATGTTTCGGAATAAAATAGTAGAGGAAGTTTTTGCACGTGGTTTCTAAGGTATTAGACAATATGAGGGTATCTGAAAAAATCACTTCCACTTAAAGAAATATTGCATTTTTTTTTCTAATGGGTGCTTTGAGGGAATGCAGTTTTGCTAGGTAGTGTTATCTTACAGGTTGGTGTGAGCATGCAATCAGATGTATGTATTTAAAAGCAAAGCACTCCAGAGAGGTGCATGGAGCTTTTGTTGTTGTAGTTTAGTGTGCAAGTCCTATATATGAAATAGGTAAGACAAAACATAAATGACCTTTGCATTACTGTGGAAGCTATATAAACTTTTGGAATGATTATTTATCATAAACTAAATTCCACTTACTAGGTGTACACAAGCAACCTAAAAAGGCAGAATGTCTCATAAGAGATTATACCTTTCTTTGTCTTTTGTGGATTTTGATTAATTATTCTCATTAATTATGTGTGTCATAATATATATGAATCCACAGTAAGGCATCAGTTTATTTAGGCTATCTTAGAACTTTGTGCATATATTGCAACCTGAATCATTAAAAAAAAAAAAAAAAAAAAGGAAAAGAGAAAGCATTTATAGTATGAACATTAAAAAGTTAACTTCCGTTATTTACATAACTAAATTACTTTCACTCGCTGCTTATTAATGGCAAGTGACTTGCAATAGAAAAAAACAGGTGCTGTGCAGCTTTTCCTTCGTGTTTGTACTCATCCGTGTTAGCCGTGAGCAGCAGCACCGCTTCGGGTGCTGTAACGGTGCCTCTGCGGTGCACGGGGTGCCGCGTGTACGCAAGTGGTTGCAACAGCCCTGACGTGGCTGATGAATTAGCACCTCTCGGCGCTCATAAATACCTTTTACAATTTCTGGGAATATGTGTGGGTATAGAGATGCTGGTTTGGTTTTATTAAAAAAAAAAAGTCTGCAAAGAAACTTATTGCTTTGGAATACTTATAAATCAGTGTCTTCGGTGAAAATTCGTGACTCTTAGGTGTAGCTCATTAGTGATAAGTCACACCTTGGATCATGGAATTTGGATGGAAAAATTAACTGTGTAACAGCTGGAGTTCAACTTATTGGGTTTTTTTTTTTTTTGGTCTGAAGTTCTTGATGAGGAAAACATATCTGTATCTATATATATTCTGTTTATGATAATTTTTGATGTTTTTAAATACCTAGGAACTTAAAAGTTAGCCTGTTTTAATTTCTTGACAATGGCTACCCATGTTTTTTTTCACCTGGCTTTTGTTTTGCCAAATTATTCAGTTGTTTTAGTTGTTTTGCAAGTTTGTTATCTGAAAACCAGGTATTTTTAACTGTAGTATGCAAATTTTGAGATCTTTAGTGGGTGTAAATTGTATAGGTTCATTGAAGTCCACAGTACTACTACACTTTACATCAGCTGGGACTCTGCCCCTCAGTTTACAGGGTTTTGAGTTTGCTGTACTTCAGTGTCTTGTGCTGGATCATCTTGTTCGGGAATGTTGCTTGTCAGTTTAACTGCTGAAAGATATTGCAGGCTCCAACAACGAGTTGTTTGAGTGTTTTTAAATGATGAATCCTTTTGAAAGATTAAGACATCTTTTGAGTGTGTTATTTCTTTGTATTTTTTTGTCGTGTTCTCTTTTATTTCCCCTTCCCTCCTCTTTATCACTTTCTGCTAAAGCAATGCACTTCATCCCTTGCCTGGAAAGGTTGTTCACTTTGGGAATTAATGGGGGAGAGCGAATGGTGGCTGTGCTCATTGCTTAAATAAATGTTGGGGCTTTCTTAAGTTCAAACTGTCTGTCATGCTAATTTGTTGTCCATTAGGAACTGCAATCACTAAACTTTAACCACGCTTTTATGTGAACTGGATTTGACAAAAGCTTTCCAGTGGCGAGAGGTCACTATAGATAGTCAAGGCTTTATTCTGTTCTGCGATTAAAAATGAAACAGAACTGCTCAAAAATTGCCTGTGTCAAACCAAGCTGCACTGATGGTCAGTTACTTATAATCCCCTCTTCAGTGAGGTGCCATCAGTAAAAAAACAAGTGTGTGAACAGTTTAAAAAAGAAGAAGAAGAAAAACTTTTAAAAAGAAAATGATTCTCCCTTTTTTTTTTTTTCCCAAAATATTTCTCTCAGGTAAAGGTTGTGACAGGAAAGGATGGGCAGACTGGTACTCCTGTCGCTATAGCAACCCAGCTTCCTCCAAATGTTTCTGCTGCTTTTTCATCCCAGCAGCAACCATTTCAGGTACTTTTCAATGGTTCTAAAAATGTAGTTTCATCCCAGATTTTTTTTCCTTCATTCAGATTTGGTATTTCTTAGATGAATTAGAGTTTTCCCAAGAGCCCATCCCTTACCATCTAAACAAATCAAAAAAGATCTTTGCAATCTTCAAATACATCAGTATTAATGGAGCATTAAGGAAGTTAAATCTTTGTCTCAAAGTTGCTGGCTTATTTCATTAACTTTCAGCTTGAATGTTTTCACTTTGGTTTGTTTGTCTTTTGTTTCCCTAATGCATTTGGTTCATTTGTGCATTCTGCATAGTAGTAGTGTGGATTCTTTTCTCTGTGGCATTGTAACTGTGGATTTCTTCTAAAGTTCTTTTTGTTTGTTTGTTTATTTTTTAAAGGTTCTGAGTATGGCTGCAGAAGGATGTTTTACCTTCCCTGAAATATTTCAAATAACAATAACAACACCCCTCTCTCTCTCTCTTTCTTTTTTTTTTTCCCCCGATAACTAACACCTTTTCATTAGCTCTGCCATAAAGGATAGCAAGAAGAAACTGAAGGGCATGTTTCATGTTTTTATTTTATAGGAATTTAAACAAATTTTTGAATGAGGGAACAATGTACAAAATAGAGGGAAAAATGCGGTAATTGGTTGCTGTTTTAATGGATTACTGATGATGCATCGTTGAAATTCAAGCTAGTGTGTGTGTATTCATCTACCCTTAGCCCTGTGGTACTGGGACACCACCGCTTATGTGCCTGGGGAAGTAACATGCTTTAGTCCCCTGCGGCTAAAGTGCTTACCTGTTAGCTCAATTAGATACACTTAAAGCAAATGGTACAGGATAAATTACTGGTCGCTACCAAAAAAGCCATACAGTCCACACTACCTTCATCTAGTTTTTGGGAAATGGAAAGTTAAAAACAATGTAAAATTGATGGCATTCCCATGCACAACAAATGCATTATTCATTAATGTATTTCACAAATGAGGTGCTCAATAAAGGGACTTGCACTGAGAGCTTTGTTATGGCCAGTGCTGACTGGTTTTGGAAGCCTCCTTAGGTGGCCAGACTTCGTCTAAATGGTTTAAAATATGTAATATTGTATCAGGTTAATTTTTATAGTGTTTAAGCTTAACATTAAGTACCAGATACACCAATGATAAAGTAGTTTCCGAAGTATGACAATATTTCAGAGGTATTTCAGAAAAACTGAAATAGCTTTAGCAAAACCTTTTAACAGGAAGCATCACCCGTTTCCATAAATACTTCTTTTTGTAACTACTTATCTATAGGTAATGTGTCCTGATCAGCATCAATTCAATTTTAAGTGCAGCACTCCAGATGATTATTGTGGACATGCTGCAGAATCATCACCTCTGGAATTTAATTAATTAATTACATTTAATTAAACTTAGGACTATTTGAGTTCTCCCATGTACCTTATGGTATATGAATGCAATTTATAAAAACATGTTGTCCTTGCTCTTTGAAGCGTCTAGTCTAACTAGGTGATGATAATGCAGACAAGTGGGAGGCTTAAGAAAAAAGGTTAGTCAAAAGTCCTAAAGTGGAACTGCAGCCTGAACCTGTGCGAATGCAGTCATCCCAAATGGAAGTGCAGGTGGAATAAATGGCACTGGCAGCACTTGCAGAACGTCCCCTTTTAGACTGATGTCGCAGGAGGCAATCGGTGCAAGCAGCAAATAAGCTGGATTTGTTAATTAATTCAGAAGTGTTACATCAAATATGTTTTTGTGATGTTATTTTGAATAATTCTGTAAATGCTCTGCCAGATCTTGGCTAATAATCATAAAATGTGCTGCGCGTCTGCTTTGGAAGAACACAAAATTTTGAAAGCTTAATTCAGTGTGACAGGACAGTGAACTGCTGACCACTAAGGATGAATATGAGTCAAATATTCTTAAAGCTAGAATTTGTATCTTAACAGTATAGCAGTGTCACTAGAACCACCACAAATGCTCTCCCAGAGGCAAAAGTATTAGATTTTGTTTTTTGTAGGTTTGGATACAATCTGAATAATATGAGAGATTATTTCAGTATAGAGTGGTGAAGTATAGAAACTTCTTTTGAGAAACTTGTCTTTACTAAGAAATGTTTAATGATACAAGAGCTGTTGTTATAACAAGTTTTCACAAGACTTCTGGAGAAACTTCACTGTACATATGTACATGTGGAGGCTCTTACAAAAGCAGATTATGCTTGGAGAGCTTGAGTGGCAAATCGTCTCGTTCTCTTGGAGATATGTAAAGGCCTTCTTTGCATTTTCTAGTAGGATCTTTTAAGCCCTTTCTACTGGTAGCCTTTATTTTTTGCATATTAAGTTTCGTAGTAGAGTATTGGATATAGCATGGCTAAGTATTGAGGAGGTTTCAGAAACAGGACTTCAAAATTCACTCAAAAGAACCACCTTGTACAAACACTGCTGGACTTTATTAAGTACTTGCTAGCAGTGCTGAGGGCTTGAAGCTCAATCTTATCTCAATCTGACATCTGAATCTGGTCTAGGAAGAATTATTTGGGGTTTGCTGTCTTTGCCAGTATTAATTGTAATAATCCAATAAGTTTTAATGAACTGCATCATCTTACTGAATAAGATTCCAGCTTGCTGAGTGAAAGCTCTCTGATTTTCCTCACAGTATCCATAGTGCTCTTCTAGGCTTGTTAGTTCATAGCTGAGACACATTTGTCCTCAGGCAAAATGTATAGTAGCTTAATGTGCTCCAAGGTGACAGCTTTAAGAAGATTGTGTTTCTCTACATAAAGTTATTTGGTATGTTTTTTTTGCCATGCAAAGAAGTTCAACTCTAGCATCTGTACAGCTGGAATTGGAACTTGTAACTGGGCTGAATTTCTTTTGTTTCATCTTAGCAATTTTTCCAGAAGTATTTCAGTGCTAACTCCTGTAGAGCTCTGTCCTGAGAGTGACAGTGGTGGAGTTTCTTACTTGAGATTAAACTGTCTTTCTTGATGAGAATTAATTCCTGTGTTACTGCTTTTTACACAGAATGAAAAAGATTAGCTTTCACAAATATTTTGACTCTTCCTTCTATTTTTCGTATTTTATTAGTTTTGATGCAGTTGGTTTTCATATAGATGATCTTTCCTCATCTAATTTCCCTTCTGTTTAATCCTGTAGTGAAGTCACAGTGTTTGATTTCTGTCATGTCAGCATTTTATTGCAGCTGTTTGCTACCTGAATAAGTTGTTGTGATGTCTTTGCAGCATTAGGCAAATGATGAAAAGTAAAGATGAAGAGCATTAACTTCCAATTATAAAAAAGAGAAATCGCAAAACTTTTGGTTAAATTTTCTTTTTCTACATGCTGTGTTTTCTTGGATTTTATAATGTTTAAAAAAAAACCCAAGTGTGTATTCTGTATAATTAGCTTCACCAGTTTGGTTGCTGTTTTAAAATTTAACCTGAAGGAAAAGTATCAGTGCAATATGGGCACAAAATTTCTAGCAGGAACTGGATCAGTCTTATTTTCTTCATTGCACAGCTGTTCCGAAGCATCCATTCTCCGGTGACCTCTTTACACCTGCTAGTAACTTGCATCTTGACACTGGACTGCTCACATATTGAACTTCTTTGATTTCTTTTCTTTTTTCAATAGCAAACACATACAGTAACTCCTGTTACGGGGACTGTGAACACCATAGAAATCGAAGCTCTTAAGAGACAAGCACTTGTACCAGCAGGTATGTTCCTCTCAAGCAGAATTTCAGTTTAATTTGTTTTGTTTTCCAAACAGTTAAGGAAGCCCACTACTCAGTAACTCTTGAAATACAATTTTGCCTCACCTTGGAAATTGCCAGATCCTTAGCCCTATCTATTGTGAATGGTGTTGTGTGAAGAGTGCACTCCACTCGCAATACATAGGACTGGATGTGGCAAGCATGGAAACACCGTTAGGTTGGTTATTCTGTCTGAGAAGATTGGAGATGGCCAACTTGAAGTTAAAGAGTCTCTGCCCTTGGAGCGTGTTCCTCATAAATGCTACACATGCATAGTAGTAGTAGCTTTCTGAGCTGATGTTGAAATCATGTGTAGTAGTTTGCTTTGTAAAACTGAACCCATTCCATTATACCATGCCATAAATGGAATTTGAATATCACAGATTCGTCTAAGAGACCACGAATTGAAGTGGGCCGTCATGGGATGGTTTTTCAGCATCCGGGTGTGGCTTCAGGAGTTCCTCTTCAACAGCTAATGCCAACGGCACAAGGTACTGTGTCACCACATGCCAATTGCACATTAATTTAACAAGGAGATGTTAGTGATGGGACTAGAAACTTGGGCTTCCAGCCTTCCAAGATCCTAGCCCCACCATATACTTCTCCATGTAAATTAATACTTGGTATGCAATGCCTGGTTTGTTTAAGGAGCTGAGTGACGGGCTCCAAAAGTGCATGTGGGCATGGAAATACGTCACAGGTGCTGATGCAAATTGGCTAATCTGAGAATCCTGGAACTGAGCCAATGGTTCGTGAAAAGGAAGCCTCCTAATTTGCAACATTCATGACTTTTTTTTTTTTTTTATTCAGTAGTGATACTAGGTTTTAGAACATGTTAGAGTGAATATTATTTAGAGTTGCTGCTATTGTTTTAGGTTAAGTTCCTGTTAGCTCATCACTTTTTTTCTTTTTAAGCATAGGAAATTCAGAAGACATTTAATAACATGTTTTTTTATAATAGCTGTGCTCCAAATTTAGTTGTAGTTCTGTGCATGAAAAATCTTTGCTGTTTATTGTAATAGTGATTTACTTTGTGATTGTGATGTGGTATTTTCAAGTGATGGTGTCTTGTGGCAAAGTAAGTAACAAATGGATCTACTTGCAGTCAACTTCCTCCTTACACTAGTAAAGAGCATGGGAGCTTTTAAATTAATGTGTGTGTGCTTTCCCTTGCTTTGTAGGTGGGATGCCGCCTGCTCCGCAGCCTGTGCAGCTGACTGGGCAGAAGCAGAGTCAACAACAGTACGACCCCTCGAAGGGCCCTCCCGTGCAGAACGCAGCGAGTTTGCACACTCCGCCACCACAGCTGCCAGGGCGCCTGCAACCTGCCAGCGTCCCCCTGACGTCCCTCCCAGCTGCCCTGCAGCTTTCGCAGCAGCAACCGCAGGTCGTGGAATCTCCAGCCCAGCCCCAGATTCAGGTGAAGATCCAGCCCCAAGGGGTACCCCTGACTTCTGCTCCACTACCAGCCCCGCTTCAGCAGCAGGTGCCGCCAGCAGTCCACGTGCAAGGACAGGCACCAAGCCAAGTGTCACAGCCACAAGCTGCAATACAGCAACAGGTATGTGAGCTTTATTGGGGTAAAAAAAGTGCGTTTCAGTGCACAGTAAAATATAACAATATTATCTTCCTGAAAATGTGATTCTGTTGGTTTATAACTCCACTGGACAAACACATGTAGATAAAGCTTACAAGCAAAAATCCTTTCCTTACGAAAATGCAAGTGTCTTTTTTTTTTACATGGATTAAAGTTAGGACATTATTACATTCTGCAGTAATGCAGGCTCAGGCAGTATTGACTGCAAAGCTCATCACTAATAAATGTGTTTCTTGGGCAGACTGTGACTCTGACACGACCATCTGCAGATCCAACTCAGTCTTCTCAGCGTCTTACAGCAAATACGCTGCCGCCTACCTCATCCCTTGTGCCAGCAACCATCTCAGGCACCACGCCGCCTTCTACCTACCCAGCACAAGCAAACAGAACGTCTCCAGCAACTAACAAGTCATTATCTCCTATTGCCTCAAAACCGCCAGGCTTAGCAGTAGCAGCAGCACCTAAAACACAAAGTCCATCTCAGAATGCAGCAGTATTACCACAGGAAAACTCTCAAGACAAGCTTGCTGAGCAAGTAAAGCTGGTAAGATTCTTCTTCTTTTTGGAGAGGAGAACTTAAAATGTTTGAGTTATGAAGATGGAATGCTTTCTGAGTAAGGTGTTTCAAAAGTTGTTTCACTTACTGGGCTTTGCTTTTAGTCAGAAGAAGTTAAAGAGAAGTTCAGAGAAGTTGAAGTCGCAACAGCTAATGAATAACAAGACTATGTCTTCACAGACTTATATTTGTTCTCCTTGTGTCTGGTTATTCAAGGCAGCTGCAGTCATATTTATATTTACAATAAACTAGAGACATGTTGCTCTGCTTATTTAACGGGAACTTCATAGGGAACTTATTTTCTCTGAAAAATAAGCAGATGTATTCATCCTCTTCTGTGCTTTGCTGTGGATAAAAACAGCTGCAATTTTAACTTATAAAGTAAGGACTATTTGACTGCAGCTTGCATAAGTCTTGTGCATTCTGCTGTCCAGTGAACCTCTATTCTAATACAAGTTAAGGTACTGCAATTCTGTTTATGCATAAAGTTAAATTTAGCCTGATGATTCCTACAGTGATACAATATTCTGACTTGATTTGTATAATGCATGTGATATGCTCCTTTTTTGCTATAAAGTATTTTGATGGAGTTGGAGCAAATACTGCATTTATATTTGCCTACTATTGCAAGTGCATCATGCAGCTGCTTTGTAATGATATGTACCTCCCTCCTCCCCCTTTTCTTTAAGGAAAATCAAATCCATCAGCGAATAGCAGAACTGAGGAAGGAAGGTTTATGGTCCCTGAGGCGACTTCCTAAACTCCAGGAGGCTCCAAGACCCAAATCTCACTGGGATTACTTGCTGGAAGAAATGCAATGGATGGCAACTGATTTTGCCCAAGAGAGAAAATGGAAGATGGCAGCTGCTAAGAAGGTACTTGAAAAGCACATCCTCTTGAATCAAAACCGTTAATCTGGGTGTCATTCAAGTTTGTACCAAAGCTATTTAAACATCTTGTTTGCTTGTTTGCTTTTTCCTATGGAAAAAATGAAGAAAGTAGAAAGCGCTGATTTTTATCTTAAAGGAGACCCCATGTTGTTAGCTTCGAATAATCTATTATTTGGTGCTGGATTGTACTGATTTCAGGTGCAAATAATAGTTTGGGGTTGAAATGTTCTATATATTGAGGTAACCTAATTCAGTCTTTCTGGTATTTTAGATGGTAAGAACTGTGGCTCGTTACCATGAAGAAAAGAAACTTAATGAAGAGCGAGCTAAAAAGGAAGAACAGAACAAACTAAGGCGAATTGCTGCATCAATTGCTAGGGAAATAGAGTACTTCTGGTCTAACATTGAACAGGTAAAATGCTTGCTCTTTAATATTTGTGTAAATCAGTGCTTTTTAATATTTATTTTTTTATTTATATAAATACTTTATTAAACTTGATTTCCATTTTAGGTTGTTGAAATAAAACTGCAAATTGAATTTCAAGAGAAAAGGAAAAAAGCTTTGAATTTAAAGAAAATTACAAAGAGAGGTAATTGTATTTCATTTCATAAGAAATCCAGTATAAATTCCTATGAATTTGTTCCATATAATTTCCACTGAATTGGAGTTTCATCCTCCTGGCAAATAGAATTGGCAGATACTATTAATAGATTCTGAACTATGAGTTATGATTTTTTGTTGTTTTATTTTTGTTATATTGTATTAGAAATTTTTATGTTTTCTGTTGGGTGCAATTAAAAGTTAACTTAATATAAAATTGCTAAGTAGCTAATGCATACATCAAGTATAATAATTTTCCAGGATTTAAGGATGCAAGACCTACAGAAGACCTTTTATTGGAAAGAGAAAGTGAAATGGTAAGCCTTTGTTTCTTAAAAACATCAGATTAATTTAAATTAATACAGCCCTTAAATAGATATCAGTGATAAGCAGATTTCTGTGTAGCTGCTTAAAACAGAATTTATAGGCATTAACCCAAGTACTATTTTTGATTATGAACCATAACCTTTAACAGTGAACTGGGGGACGTGTTGTGGTTAACACATGACTTTTAAAGGAAGATTTCCTATTTATTCAGTGACTTTGAATCCGTCATTGTAAGGTCATAAGACCACAAACTGCATGAATTATTTGCCAGACTTTGTTTCAAGCAGGAATTTATTCTACTGTATCCAGGGATAAACTTTGTAAGGCCTGAAAATTCATTTTCAGCCCTTCATGGGCTTGTGTCATGGTTTACCTTCTGGAATAGGTGTATGTTGCAGAACGAATCAAACTGAATGAAGCTTAAATATCCTTTGCCTTAAATGAAATGTGTTCTAGGACCCTTTGCTGTGTTTGTGCAATTGGGGAGGGAAAAAAAAAAAAAAAAAAAAAAAGCTGGGGACTATTCCATAGCCCTGAACCATTTGCCCTTGCATAGCTGGTGTCCACCTGCTGAAATCTCCCCCTCACCAAGCAGAATGCCTGCGTCTGAATTTCCTGTTAGCAGCAAGCTCCAGCATGTGTTATCAGGCAAACTGTGGTCTAGTACTGTCTGTGACAGTGTTAATTTGTACCGGCCAAACCATGGTGCAGGTTGTGCTGGACGACAGTTGTAGGCCAGTGCACGAGCCTGTACTGTATTATTGACTGTACTGTGTTATTGACTCGTGAAGACTTAGTCATTGATTCCAAATGGGATAAAAGTTCTGTGTCTCAACACTGCTTTTAAAGAAAAGGCCACACTGAAGCTGACTAACTACCCTTGAAGTGGGTAGTTGCAAAGCACTTTCATTACAAAAGCAGAGTATCTACATCTGTGTAACTGAAACAGGCTAAAATGTCTTGCTGAGAGACATAGATGCAGCTGTGGTTCTTCTGAAATGGAGATGATCATTCCAATCAACATCTTGCTTTTTCACATGGCATTACAAGTTCAGGTTGACAGTAGCTGGCAGGTCTTTAGGAAGAACAGATATACTCCAACTGCAGAATGAATTTGCACGGTTTTGATCATGCTGCAATCACCCATTTTGAACCTAGATTTGTCACCATTCAGATTGCACAGTCAATAATATTATTCTTTGTCTTTCATACTAAGGATAAGAATTTTAAAACAAAAGAAGGGGAAAGATAATTGGTTTAAACATGGATATCGTAAGTGTAATCCAAGGCTGTTTTTTTAATTTGTTTCATTTTATATATATGATGGGGAAAATACTGGTAGACATTAAGTATCCGTTAGCTGCTGTCATTGCAAGGCACCTCTTACTTTCTTTAAAAAGCAGAAATCAGTATCTCTGTGTTCGGTGGTTTTAAACATTTCAATTATTCAATGCTAGGGCATGTCATCATCTGGAAGGAAAAGAAAGGCAAGCACATCTTTAACTGATGAGGAAGGTAAATCACTTTTCAAAATTGTCTGTCTGTAGAGCAGTATGTGACTTATAAAACCTTGAAATCACTGATTTTCAGTCTATTACTGCATGTACCAAGCATTTTTTGCAAACTAAATATCAGCCCTCATCCACTGCTTTGAGAGGTTGGATAGTAAACATGGGAAAATAAAATTTTCACTGGAAACAAACTCCCATCATTGTTGTAAATTTTGTTTCTTTCCTCATTCTTTTGTTTCTCAAACTTAATAATTTAATTTTTTTTCTGATGTTTTCAGACAAGATAATCCATCTACTTTAGTGACTTTCTTGGGATAACTTGTGTGTTGTATTTTTGCCCCCCGACATCCCTGTTTATAGCTCCAAAACAAATTTTCTCTGAGGACCTTAGTCATTAACCCTTTACACCCTTTGCAACCCTTTACACCCAGCCTTTGTGCTGAGGCATGAGTGCTTTCACTTGTATTTAAGATCTACATATAGCTGCTCCCATATTTTCTTGTTTTCCATGTGCCTCATGCTTTTTGAATCCTACTAACTTTCATAATGTGCTATGCTGGTATGTTTTAGGGGGTTTAGGAGGTTACAAACTTTGTGAATTTTTGGATAGTTAGGATGCCAGCTCGAGCATTTGTTTTGCTTTTAGTTGAAGACGAAGAAGAAACAATTGAAGAACAGGAAGCTAAAGAAGGAAATATAAACCACCAAACTGAATTGTCTAACCTAGCCAAAGAAGGTAGGCGTGCAGCTTGCTGGTTCTTGGTGGGCTCTGAAATAACACATGAAAACATCTAGCAGTTATTGCACTTTTGAAATGCTGAGTAAAGTCAGATATCCAATCATACGATCTGTACTTTTTTCTGTACAGGAAATTGTAGCAGTTAGTTAATAGGATGATCATGGATTCTGTGTGCCCATGATAAACATTTAAAAAACCAAGTGTATCTGATAGACTAAGTGGGGGTACTTGTCTGTCAGTGTAGTGAGTTTACCAGAACTCTGATCAGGAGCAGTGCTGTTTTTTCCCAGTTAGGGATGTGTGGGGAATCATGAAAATTGTGTGAACTGAATATTTCAGGGTTTTGTGATCCACCTGTTAAACTTGAAAGGACCCTGAAGTGTGGATCCTGGAGGTCTAAGTACTGAAAAGAGGTTTATAGGGACAACAGTGCTCCAGCCAGCAGCTCTTTTGCATTAGCAGCAAGTGCTGTGCAGAGCTTGATGTATGGCAAAGTATCCCATAGGGATCAGTTCAGTTATCATTGTAAAAACCTTGCTGATTTTTAGTGGCAGGGTTCCCAATAAGCTCCTGCTTCTCGGCGATCAGTATGCACTTTCACAATTCGTTTGTTTGGTCTGTTTGTCAGCTTAGTGGCTGCAGCCAGCTGGCTGGTTGGAAGCTTTACAACTCTTGGCTAGTCAGCCAAGTTCCTAATGAGGGTGTTTCTTGATTCATTGGTCAACAACAGCTTGTACATTCCTGCTTCAACAGACCAAACATGTCATGAAGATACTGTAGTAGGGTTGAAGTACTACTCTTTTTGGAGACTTCAAATTCTTTGGTTATCATTTAGCCACTCAGTTGGATTTAATGTTCCTAGCTTTCTAATCACTGCCTTACTGTCGATTTACATAGTGAGTTTATAATACAGTAGAAAACAAGCTGGTTGAGCAATTACTTAGTTGTGCTGCAAGTCCTAGTGTAAAGCAAGTGTTCTATAATCTCCATCTTTAAATAAATTATTTACCTAATAATTACCTCTTCAGATAAGTTTGTATATAGGACTAATGTGTTATGTAGGAGTGAAGGATGTCTTGAGCAAACATGTTGGTACCGGTCGTAACAAGGGTTTGATAATTTTAAACTTACCTGCTTTACTGATCTTCAGCTGAATTGCCTTTGGATGATTTGCTAAAGATGTACGAAGGTGCCTTTGCAGAAAATTTTCACTGGCCCCAGCCTAAACCTGATAGTGAAGAGGACAGCAGTGAAGAAGGTAAGTTATTTTTGTTTAGAAGACAGTCCTGACATACAGGGTAAAATAAATTGATTGATCTTGGTCTCTTTTAGAAAGGCAGTTTATACTAGAGGGAAAAATGACATTTAAAATTATTTTAACCACAGAATAATGTTCTGTGCAAGAATATGGAAAGTACAGTGGTTTTCTCGCTGTTTGGAATGAGCGTTAGAAAACTTAGATGTATTTGTCGTAATGCTTTTTTTTTTTTGGATAATCATCTGTGAAGAATTTTTTCCTTTTATTACATTTCTCAGTGTGTGAAAGGAGGATAATATTTGCCTATTTTAAAGTCGCGATGTGTGAGAAATTCTCAGGAATGGTAGTGAGCCGTAGAAGAATCTCTCTACACTGAATAGAGCAGCATACTTCATTGCTAGTTATTACACAGTTGCCATCTGTTCTGTAGTAATGTAATGATAGAATTGTAGATTGGAGGGCATATTTGAAATGAGAGAGAGGACCTCCTAGAAGCTGTGAAAAGCTAATGATCCTGTTAGCCTAGCTAGTGAATATCCAGAGCGTCTTCCTAAGTTGAAACTATTTTCATTTTAAGATCATATAGTTATTTTTAAAAGTTAGCTACCTCTTTTTAGGTCCCTATCTGAATTCTAGCCATCTCAATTCCTTTGTATAACTGTATTTTAAACCGACGTTTATTTAAAATACCAATGTAATTTTTCTCTCTCGTAGAAATGGAAGACCATATCTCTGACAGGGAGAGTCCTCAGAAGGAAGTTGTCCTCATAGACTCGCTTCTCAGCATTGATCAGTACAAGGGTATAGACAGATCAAGTCCTCCAAAGAAACATATGCGTGACATATCAGAAGTTGCTGCTGCAGCAGAAATGCTGTTACCTAAAGGCAGCGCAAGGATAACAACAGCGGTAAAACTCCCTCGTTTTCTGCTCCTCTACATGTTCATTTCTACATAAAGAATGCCTTGATTTAGCAGATTTTAATAGCAAATTAACAATAAATGCTTTTCTAGTTACTGAACTGCAAAATGGATATACTTTATAATACTGTCCTTGAGTTTAAATCAGAAAAAAAGTATCAATTCATTCTCATTACAGATAAAATATAATACTCCATCCCTTTTGTATGGGCATCTCAGAGAATATCAAAAGATTGGGCTTGACTGGTTAGCAAAGCTCTACAAGAAGAATCTCAATGGCATTCTGGCAGATGAGGCTGGGCTTGGCAAAACAGTGCAAGTGATTGCATTCTTTGCACACTTAGCTTGTAATGAAGGTAAGTTAATTTACCTCACAATTTTAGACGGGTGCTGGGCCAGCGTTATCTTTGTGATTTGTAGCCTTGGGTCAGTTTTATCTGTTGATTTGTTTCAGACTTTAGTCATTAGGATAGCTCTATTTGTATTGTTATTGGGTCTTGCTTTTAACAGTGAATTTAGTACTCTGCACTTACAAAATCAAGGAAGTAATGTGAAGATAAGTAATGTGAATTATCTTGAGTCTTCTCTATTGTTAACTGCTGTGTTTTACCTTCTGTAGGTAACTGGGGTCCTCATCTTGTTGTTGTACGGAGCTGTAACATACTGAAGTGGGAGCTGGAACTGAAACGCTGGTGCCCAGGATTGAAAATCCTTCTGTACTTTGGTAGCCAAAGAGAACTTAGGGCTAAGAGACAGGTAGGTATTGTATTTTGCAAGTCTTACCCTACTCTAGTTTCCATTTTGAATGGTGATAATCTTCCCTTAAGCTGCATTTGTCTTAGTGTTCCTTATAACTTGGGATATAAGGAGTTTTTAGCAGTATGAGTTGCCTTGCAGAGATACTTACATCTATCAGTTCTGGATTTTCAGAAGTATTTTTGGAGCTCACTTGGTCTTGAACAATACATACAGTACATAATTTACTTTCTGAACCAGCTATAATTCAGAGACCAAGACTGTCTTATAAAATATGAATCATAGTTTGAATCATAGTATCTTCCTCTTCCTAATTAATACATGGCAGTTAGTAAGATCCCTGAGAGTTCTGCTTTATCTCTTCTGTCTCACTCTGTTCTTTCCTTTTCTGTAGGAGTGGATGGAGCCCAACAGCTTTAATGTGTGTATCACTTCCTACAAACAACTGTTCAAAGGCCACCCAGCATTTATGAAGATGCGGTGGAAATACTTAATAGTAGATGAAATGCAACAAATAAAGAATATGACAGAGAAGCACTGGGAGGCCATTTTCAGTCTCCGAAGGTATGGAGTAGAGCCTTTCCCAATTGTCAGTGTTTTTCTTCTTTTTTTTTTTTTTTTTTTCCTCTCTCTTCATGTACTAGTAGTTTTCCTGTTCAAGAGAACTGTATAGTAACTCATATTTGGATTGACCAAATTCCTGTGCTTTTTACCAACGCTCAGTAACTAGTTACCGCTTGTAGCTCTAGTTAGCAAGTTCAGAGATGTGCTGTGCATTTCAAGGTTGTAACTAACATACCACTTGAATTCTTTTTATGTTACTCTGAGCTTCCAGAAAGATTCCTTCTTTATGTTGTGATACTTTACAATGAAGAAGCTAGCTTGATAGCATATTAAAATCCCAAGACTACAATAACTGTAGTGTTTGAATATTGATTTCTTTTTGAGAGTGCTGCTGTATCTAGGTGCTATATTGGTTAAAAATATTTTCTTACTATTCACAGTCAACATCGTTTGCTTCTGATAGACACTCCTTTGCATAACACATTGATGGAGCTGTGGACCATGGTACATTTTCTGATTCCAGGAATTTCCAGACCTTATCTGGATTTTCCAGTAAAAGCGGCTAATGAGGAGAACCAGGATTATTGTCATAAACTGGTCATCAGGTTACACAGAGTACGTTGTTATTTTTTCTCATCTTCCTTAACTCAGTAGTTTAGCTGATTCATTTTTTAAAAAAAGTAGTTTAACTTAAAATTTCTGACCTTTCTTATTGCTTTATTCAGTTCAAACAGGAACTTCTTCTATAAGCAGGATTTTATGTTAGCAGAAGAGCATGGAGAAGTTTATTTTAAAACTAATATGTGGCTTAGATTTTGAAGCATGGAATGCAGAAATTAAAGAACAAATAACGCTTAAACAACTGTGTGGGTAGCAGTGTAATTGCTCGTCATATACAAGGTTTATCATACTAAATTCCTGTTGTAAAACTGCATCTTTGAAGTGAGAGGGTTTTTTTTTCTCAATTATGAAATGTTTCAGATGATTCAGCCATTTATTTTGAGAAGATCAAAGAGAGATGTTGAAAAGCAGCTAGCAAAGAAATATGAACATGTGCTAAAATGTCGTCTTTCCAATCGACAAAAAGCAATGTATGAAGATGTCATATTACAACCAGGGTAAGGACTTAAAAGAGTAGATAAAAAGCCACTCTCATTTTTGGTGCTTAAGCATAAACACTTGTCATGATTGGGTGTGTTTTGATATTTTTTCTGAATTTTTCTGTCACGGCTAGTAAATAAAATATGATTACGCTGTAAAATAAAAATACAAGTTAGCGTTGTTATGGGCCTAATGACAAACATACACATTTAATTCTAGAACCTTAAAATCAAGTTGTAATGTTCAATGTTGTTGTTATTTTGTTATAGTATTTGCAAAGGTCGCCTTTATTACATAAAGGCTAAAGTGTCATCCCCCTTTACCTGTGCTGTGCTATCAGGTGGTTTATGACAGCTGGAGGGACGAAACAGAAACAGAAAATGTGAGTGGAGCAATAGGGAGCTGGTTAGGCTGTACCTAGCTTTAGGGTAGTTTTGGGCTCTTAAGTTTTGTGTTTCCAAATTTGAATTTACTACGGTACTACTTAAAATATTCTGGGAAAGCCTCTCTGATACCTAAGCTTGTATGAAGATTTTTGCCTAACACACCACACAAGATTCTAATCTTACTGAGTTAAGGTCATCTCTTTATGACTTTATAAAATCTGTGCTTAAATTAATGTATTTCTGCACAAATTATTTGACAGAACCCAAGAAGCCCTCAAAAGCGGACACTTTGTCAGTGTCCTGCATGTCCTGATGCAGCTGCAAAGGATTTGTAATCATCCTGATCTGATAAACCCTCGGCTTTCAAGTACCTCTTTTGTATCGGAGACTCTGGAATACCGAACAGCATCTCTGGTACTCAGTGCCCTAGAAAAGGATATTTGGAAGGTGAGTAAAAAGTATTTATTTTTTTCTACTTAATGCCCTTGTAGAATTTCAGTATTTAGTATTATTTTATTGTATATCATCAGTCTATCTGAAGTTTATAAATGGAATGTATTATTCCATAGCCATACATACCAAGTGCGCACTTTCTTGATCTTTCTTTTTTGATAGTGGTTTGAGGTTTTCAAGTGATTTATAGTCTGTAATTTTTCATGAACCGTGTGTTTGCACCATACTCATTTCCTCAGGATTTTTCCTGCACCAAATACACTCTGGCTAACACAGTGCATATTTATCGTATTCTGTACTTGGATGCTTTTTGGTTTGGCATTCAAGTTCCATGCTCAGCAATCACATTCTAAGAGTTCAAATTTGATTCTTTAGAAATCATGGTTTAAGAAGAATTGCAAAATAGTGACTCGCATTGATTCCTGTAAGACGGGCTAATGATTTCAGTTCTGTTTCCCCCTCTTCTGATGCTTAAAATAGGTTTACCAGCCTAAGAGGTGTTTCCAAAACTTATAAGCAATTTTTGCTAAATACAGAAAGTAAATTCCATGTAGAACATGGAGAATACTTAATTGTATGTATTGTATGTATCATCACGTAAAATGATAAATCATATTTTACAATGCATGTAGGAATCAGACCTGTCCCTCTTTGATCTGATTGGAGTGGAAAACCGAATTACTCATTATGAAGCACAAACATTGCCAAAACAAAAAGTCACTAGAAAACTCATTGAAGAGATCTACAGCTCCCCTCCACCACCACCCAGGCCCAACCCAGTGAAGCTCAAACCAAGCAGGTATGTCCAGCTGATAAAAAGTTTTATAACTGGAATTTTAAGAATATTTCTCTCTTAGGGAATTAGTGATCTCAAAGTAATGTGGAGCTGTTTCTCTGATGGAAAAAATAGCTGTATGATGACCTGCAGCAATGTTGACATATTTCTGGAAATGATATGAGGGCTCCATTATTATTATAGGTGGTTGGATAGATCATTTAAACCATCTTCAGCATTTTTAATTCTTCCTGTGTTTAGCTGAATGCACTGAGGTGTTTTCTTTCTGGAATCTAACAAACTGATTTTGTGGAATTTTCATATGTTAAGCTTTGTAAAGTTGAGTCTTGCCAGCTTTATCAGACAAATGTTGGCAAGGGATTAGCATCTGGGATGATCAGCTGGAAGTTCCGAAGAGGCCTTAAAAGAGCCTCTAGTTTGGGTTGTTGATTTCTTGGATCTAGGCTTGGCAATGGTGATTCTTTTTTGTTTGTTTATTTGCTTGTTTTTAAGTATTGTTACTGCTTTTGAAGTTTAGTTAGTAAAGCCAGCTATATTTTTTGATAGAGATGTTCTTAAATGATTCAGTGAATCTGTAGGCTTGATTGCTTTGTGAATATACGACTGTGATAGCCTGACATATTAAAAAAGTATTGACAAATTTTTGATTGATGAGCTAGAATTCATGGACTATAAACCTCACCAGGGAGAAGTTTATACTTCCTACTCGCTGGCTGTCAGCATTCAATTTTAAAAGCCAAATTATGATCTTAGTATAGGTTTTGACTTTCTTATTCTCTTCAGGTTGTTTCAACCAGTTCAATATGGTCAGAAACCTGAGGGCAGGACGGTAGTTTTCCCAAGCACTCAAGTACAACGCACAGTGACCACAGCAACAGTAACTCAACAGGGACAAGTACGAGGCAGATCACCTATTGCTACAGTTTCTTCAAATCAAGGTAAGAGAGTTAATGCTGTGCTGACTATATAAACCTCTAAATGCACAGATACGAGTTAGTCTGTTAATAAAAGTCTTTTTTTCCTTCTAGCTTAATGGTCTAGAATGCTAATGGTTTTAAAAATACCAACAAACTAATTGCCAGTACATTTTCCCACTAGTTTGTCTAGTTTGTTTTGCCAGTATAATGCAAAACTAAGCTTTGTGTAACCTAACTGATAATGTATGGAATAAACATGGAACAGTTCATATTTAAACCGAGATCATGTGTAATGTTCTGTCAAAACATAGGAGTTTATGGTTATTTTGTATATTTATTTATCCTTTATACAATGCTTGCCAAATATGTAATGTTGTAAAAATAGGATGGCGTAATAGGCATGGATAAAGATCCCGATCTGTAAGACAAAGCTATTCCTGTAGTCATTTTAATACCCTCTCGGAAGGTTTCTCTTTAATGCAGGTTGCTTAATAAAACAGCGGAGTTAAACAAAAAAAACAAAAAACAAAAAACAACCTCTAACAGCTTGCCCACACAACCCTTATCGATTGCAGCCGCAGCAGCCCAGTTTCAGACAACTCAGGCTTCCAGCAGTGCTCCGCGACACCCGCCAGCAGCGACCTTCACCACAGCAGCTAGCAGTGCCACTGCGGCGAAACCGCGGGCCCAGACCTCTGCGCAGGCCGCCCCGCTGGGCCAGCCGCAGCCCCAGCCCCCCTCGCACACCGTCCAACAGAGTGTGCTGCCTCAGAGGCTGGTCCTCACCTCTCAGGCCCAGGCACGGTTGCCTAGTAAGTGGCCTCCCCTTTCAAGGTTTCTCCCACCTCTTTACTCCAGCGAGGTTAAGTTACTAGGCACCCTAAAAATGTGTACAGAATCGTTGTTTTTTTTTCACTCTTCTGATTAGCCTTGTTCACTGCGTTGCTTCTCTGACCAAGGAAAATCGAAAATTGGATAAGAAACAATAGAATTGCTGTGGACATATGTTAGCGGTGTCAACTTAATCTCCTATTTCTGCATGTTTCTTCTGCTGGCGAGACTTCCTTCCGACCAAATGTTTTAGCTCTGTCCTAATTATTCCTTTCATATTAAACACTAATCCATCTGCTAAAGGCCTCTCGCACAGAGAGGAAAGTCGCTACTGTTAGGCAGAGAAAAGCAATGAGGCGTTTGCTTTAAGGTTGTATGTGCACTGCCTATTAGCATGTATATAGAGTACTGAGCACTGATGTATTAATTTTATCTCTGGGGTAATGCACTGCCTTTACAAAAGCTAAATTGTCATGCCAATATTTTCTCAACATTGTAATAGTTAATGCTAAATGCCTCTAACCTTTCTGCATTTAAATCACAAAAAGCTTGGTCCTTGTCATTTTAAAGCTTTTTGGTTTGTCTGAGTGCAGATTGCTTAATATAAACCATGCTTCATCAGCATATTTTAATGTTCAGACAATTTAAAAATGTGTTTTTTTATTACTGTATGGGTGAATATAGTTTGTATCTTCCTTAAACCTTTATTGATGCTCTTGAAAAGGCAGTGGAAATCACTTTAGTGTCTCTACTTGTTCTGTTACAAAGTGTCACATGAGTTTTCAGGTAGCTCTTAACCCTTCCTGCTAATGAAAGTAAAGTTATAACTTCTAAAATGTTGGTGGTATTAGATTTTAAAAAATCAGCTTTCTTTCCCGTTGGTCCAACAAATACAGAAAACAATACCTGCTTAACTTTTATATGACACTTTTGATGCACTAAGTATAATTATGCATGGAGGGCGCTTCAGCACCTGTTTACTAACCAAAACGTAGAATTGTGGATATTGAACAGCGATCTCCCCCTTTTTGTGTTTTTAATGCTTGTTTCCCTCCTTAACAGGTGGAGAGGTAGTAAAAATAGCCCAACTGGCTTCTATAGCAGGAGCACAAGGCAGAATCGCTCAGCCAGAGACCCCTGTAACACTGCAGTTTCAAGGGAACAAGTTTACTTTGTCTCATAGCCAACTTCGCCAGCTCACTGCAGGGCAGCCCCTGCAGTTACAAGGTACTTGACTCATAATAGGGTTTTCCAGTGCATAGAATGCTCTCTTTTTAGTAACTTAACTTTGAGAAGATTTTTTTCTTTCCTTTACTGCTTGTAGCGTTCTGCTCTGTTTTGTGTGTGAAGTATAAAAGGATTTGGATATTGCTCGAAAAGTAAATTCATGTCAAATACATGAAAGATAGAGTTACTTTATTTTTTGTGTATTGTATTTCAGTATTTTATTATTGAATATGCCCCTGCATATGTTGTATGCAATGGTTGTGTATATGTTATATGGTCAAGATAAACTGAAGTGTTTTTAGATAAATTACTTGATAAGCAGAAACAGACAAAACTGAGGATATTCTTAGTTTACTGCTAGCGATCACTAGTGATTCTTCATCACTCTGTGCAGTCTAATGTATGTATTTTTTAACACCTCCATTGCAGGAAGTGTTCTTCAAATTGTTTCAGCACCAGGTCAGCAGTATTTGAGACCTCAGGGTCCAGTTGTCATGCAGACAGTCTCCCAAGCTGGAACTGTTCAGAATGCTCTGAATGCTTTGGGAAACCAGCATCAGGCAGGTGTGCCAACTTCCACAGCAGTGACACAGCAAGGTATGTTTTCTAGCCTGAAGAAATGTCTCTATTACCTGTTCAATCAAATCACATTGCTGTGTATTCCAAATTGTTAGAGATAGCGATTCTGAAAGTTGAGGTCAGAAGCAGGGTATACTATGGGAGAAATCTCATTCCTTCTGAGTAGTGACTTGCGAATAATTAGGACTTTTAGTTAGTAATTTTTAGTTCAAACTTGGGAGAACTTTTAGTCAATTATTCAGAATTTCTCTTTCCTCAGTCTGTCTTTGGTCAGATTTTTATGGGAAGAAATGAGTTTGAAATATTTTGCTGCTTCTTTCAAATAAAGATCTAGGTGATTTTTCTTACGCTAAGGAGAAATGTCCATTGATTTTTCTCTGTTTTCTTTTCATATCGATTTTGCTATTATCTAATTTTCTCTGCTTCCTTATCTAGTCAAGCCACTATTTTCCCTTTTCCTCTGTAAATAGTGCTTGAGCTGGTTGGTCTGTTGCTGCAAATGTGTTCACTTCCTTGCTTAAAAACACAACGAAGTTGTTGATCTCTCTTGTGAACAATAGAGATATTGCCTCCTAGGATGCATTTATAGCAAAACAGCAGAGTGCTAAATGATGACAAATGTAATGCCAGGATTTTGTTCACTGCAAACAGCCTGCAGTTCTGGATACAAACCAGTCCCTCCAAACAGCCTCTTACTGCTTCTTTTTGATGTATTATTGTGCCCCTGGAGTTTATATTTGACTTTCTGAAGAATAAACATCACTTCATTAAAAGGGAGAGGAAACTTCAGTAGCCTCACAGTATTTAAGAAAAGCTAGAAAAATTAATTTCTGATTTAGCATATTATTTTTAAAGATCAATATCGATTGCAATATATTTGGTATTCTGACTAATTGTTGATGCACCAGATCTGTCTGAAAAGTAAAATCCCATTCTTTTTATGTTTTGATCTTTCTTGGATCTTTTGTGAAAGTTGCTGTAAGTATCTTTGAGGTGCTCGACACGTAACTAAGAACAAATTTGCAATATCTAAAGGCTTTTTAGGCTGGTGGTTTTTGCACACTGATGACTATAAAATTTCTGCTTATTAAAAACAATAAGTGAAAGCAGTATTCCAAAAAAAAATAAACAGTAGGTTTATTCTCAGTTTGTATTCCAGGTAGAACTGCCATTACTAATTTGTCAGCTGGTGACATAGGAGCAGCATTAAAGCCAGTCCCTACACATGGACAGTCACAGGTACTCCACTTAATTTTCCTGTGTAAAAACAACTTTTCAGGAATGATGCTATGTCCATTAGTTAGCTGGAAGCTTTGATGACTTGATTTAGTTTTACCCGTACTATAATCAAGTGTTTCAGGTTGACAAGTCTGATGCATTTTCATTCATAATCCATACCTAAATTTTAGTTTGGTGTGTAAATTGCACAGCAGCCAACACACTGCTTGTGCTGTGATGACAGATAGGATTTACAACTGTGCTATATCATAATTATGTAGTAATGTATAAATAAGGAAATCATTGGATTTTCTATATGATTCTAACACAAAGGCAATTGGGGAAAATTGTATATATTTCTTTTTATATATATATATTCATTTATATATGTAAAATGATTTATTTTTAAGTTATTTGATAAACCCATAAAATGTTGAGAAAACTCAAATATATGTTAAATTGCGGAAAAAATAGCAGCTTATTAATGGGTCCAAATAGTTATTAAGATCTAGCATGAATGGTGGTGATATAAACCACACATTACTCTCATCCCGATAGTTTCATTCTGAGGGAATTCAAACTCCTAAGTGATCACCATAAGCAGCAAACATTTTTTCAACTTTCTTTTGGCAAAGGAAACATACGAAGAAAAGAACCGGCTTCTGAAGGAGCGTTTGGACCGAATCTTTTCTGGCAACGAGCGTCGCTGTTCGAAAGCCCCCGTGTATGGCAAAGACTTGCTGAGCATTTGCTCTTTGGCTGGTGAAAGGAAGCTCCCTCAGCTGTGTTCCTGTGAGGATAACAGTTGGAGGTGGGCTGGCTTTGTGAACTGTTGCCTTTCTTCAAGTGCCTCTGGAGGCCCAAGTGATCCCTTGCAAGAACTGATCTTGACTTTGGTTCACCAACTAGAATCTTTAAAGGATGTTGTTAACAGGTAATGTATGACTGCCTCATAGTTACATTTAATTACCTCCTAAAGAGCTCTTTTCAAAGCAGCTCAAAAGACTTATTTCTCTTTCTTAGCTTGTTTGGTTTAGATTGAGCATCATTTATTGTTAAATAAATCACTACGAACATTAAAATAACAATCTTAAATAGCACGATATCCTTAAAATGGCAGTAGTCAGTGCCTCATTTCTAAATTCACGTCCAAATTCAACTTGCATCCCCAGCCTTTGAAATTACTTTTGATTTGATATTTCTGAATGCTTGGATCCAGACGACAAGAATTAAGGCACAGAGATGTAAGCAGAAGTTAGTTTAGCTGAAGAAGCTGGCATTTAATAGACTGTGTAGAGCAAATCAGTGCAGTGCCTCGAGAGCATACAATGCAAGTAGAAGAACTTTTTTTTTAGTTGTTTTTAGTAAATCTGGTATGATGTTTTTGTGTTTGAACTGTAGTCACTGAATTCAGTGATCACAATGCAAACAGCTTAACAGAAGCTATCATCAAAGCTGACAGAAAAAAAGAGAGAAAACACTAACACTTACCTTGACTGTGTACAGCAACTTACTTGTAGCATTAACAAGGGGTATCTAAGGGGTTTAGGTAATGGTGAATGTTGACATGCTGAAGATTTTTGCCACAGGTGATCATTTTGTACTTTGTTTGTTAACCCAGTGTTTGCTTTTATACTTTTCACAGGGCTCTTTTTGTATTGCCAGCTGCAATTGCTGCTCCCCCATGTTTGTATGTAGCAAATCCTCCCCCTTCGTACAGTCACAGGTTGAGACTTCTTAAGCACAATCTTAAGCAGAAGGCAGCTCCACACTTGCATCAGTTGCAACAGATTACAACTCCACACTTGCTGCAGTTCCCTGACCTTCGGCTGGTGCAGTATGACTCAGGTAAAGGAGGACATTTGGTGGCGACGTTCTGGTCATTCGCTGCCTTGCAGCAGGTAACCATTATTGTTTATCTTTTTTTTTTTTAATGCAGGAAAGTTAGAAGCTCTTGCTATCTTACTTCAAAAATTGAAATCTGAAGGACGCCGTGTGCTGATTTTGTCACAGATGATTTTGATGTTGGACATACTGGAATTGTTCCTGAATTTCCATTTCCTCACATTTGTGAGGATTGATGAATACGCTAACCACGAACAGCGGCAGGTAAATTTACACTAGCAGTTGTCCACATCTAGGATAAGGAGGTCTACCTTGTCTCTTACCCATTTGAAGCACTGATATTTTTTCCTTTTCTTTTTATTAGGACATGCTGATTTTATTTTGGTGTATAGTTTTACTTAGTGCCTGCTTTTATTACCTTTAGGAGCTGATGAAAAGTTTCAACAGGGACAAGCGCATTTTCTGTGCTATCCTCTCCTCTCACAGTCGTTCCACTGGTGTCAACCTCGTGGAGGCAGACACTGTTGTGTTCTATGACAACGACTTAAACCCAGTGATGGATGCAAAGGCGCAGGAGTGGTGTGACAGAATTGGGAGATGTAAAGATATCCATATATACAGGTGACGCTTGCAGATAAATGACTTTTCCTTAAATAAGGTTAGTTTTTTAAATTGGAGGTGGTAGCTGTGTTTTTTGTTATGTTTTTTTTTTCTCTAGCTTATACCAGAATTAAACAAACAACCAAAACTAACACACCCCCAAACTATCATTTTTTACAAATTCAATGTTATTTTCTGAGGGCAATCTCTCTTCTGGTTTCTGAAAGCCGTTTTGAAATTGGCTTATCAGGTTTTCTGATCTTTATTCAGGCTTGTCAGTGGTAATTCTGTAGAAGAGAAGCTTTTGAAAAATGGCACAAAGGATTTGATCAGAGAAGTAGCTGCTCAGGGAAATGACTATTCAATGGCCTTTTTAACACAGGTAAGTTAATTTTCAAAATATGTTCAAACACGTGTGTAAAAGTTTACTAGAAAGGCATTTGGACTGGGATTTGATAGAGAAGCATATAGATTCCATGATTGTTTTAGCTCAGCGGTTAGTATTTGAGAGAATGTGACACTATCTGTTAATGCTGTTACTTGCACAGTGGTGCAAAAGCTTTGTTCTTGTGACTTAATGTATTCTGACATTATCTGGCTAAGAAAATTCTGTAGAACTTGCAAGTATAAAAGTTTCAGCAACTTCAAAAATGTGAAATATAAAGCTCAGTGGCATAGGCCACATTGCGGGTCTAAAGGTTCAGATGATCTTGGCTGCACTGGTGAGGCTAGTCCATCCTCTTTTGCCACTGCTGGCATGGCAGTGCCAGCGGGAAAGCATGTATATCTGACATAGATAATTGCAAATCATCTGTCTGTTAACACTTTATTATGGCTATATAGTCCTGCAAGAGAAAAATTACAGAACAGACAGTGGGCAGTGTTCCATGTATAACAGATATTGCTACATTATATTGTAAAGTTTGTTTTTTCTTTATAGTTTATAAGTTCGCTTGAACCTAAGTTAATTCAAGGAAATAAAAACAAAACAAAACAGAATAATCATAGAACACAATTCTCTTTTCTTCTTCTAATAACCAAGCAAACAATTCAGGAGTTGTTTGAGGTCCATTCTCCTATGGAGGATTCTGGATTTAGAGTGAAAGCAGAAGAATTTGTAGTGCTTTCTCAAGAACCATCTCCATCAGAAAACATTTCACCTAAAGTTGCAAGACCATTTATAGAGGTAACTAATTAACACATAAATTAGTGAGGAGGAGAGAAGATACAGCAATATGACATTTTTATTAAACAGCTGTCTTTTTTTATTCGGGTAAATTCTATCAGTGTTTTCTAATAGTTTTATTTCTTAATTTTTTCTTATAAAAATTAAAAAAGTACACTGTTGCATAGTATGTTTTCTTGGGGAGTTTATTCTACATCAAAAGAAATTCATTGCAAACATTTGGGTTGGATTTTAGTGAACTTCTCTTTGGGTTTCTTTCCACATTTTTTGAAGTTTTCATTACTTTTAAAATATGTGTTTTTGAAAGGCCCTCAACAGTATCGAACAAGAGGACGAAGAGTCAAACGATCACGTACAAGAAATGGGTCCTGAGTCAAGAATTGAACCTTTAATATCAGAGCTCTGTGAGACGAAATACGATGAAGAAACCTCACAGTTGCAGGAATTAGTTGCTATTGTGGATCAGGTACCCTGCCTTTTCATGAATATTTGGCTAAAAAATAACGTATAGTCCAAATATATCAATTTCTTTGCAGCCTTGCCTTACAGAAACTTTATTTTCTATAGATTTTATACTCCTCCCAATAAAATAATGGGGAATCTCCTACTGACCTAAGTTGTTAAGACATTTGAAAAGGAGATTAATTTCAAGGAGAGCCTTAAAACATTCTCCTTCCATCATTTTTCTTTCTTTTTATCTGTAATACTAACTTCTTTTTCCTTAATATGTTCTCTCAGCTTACTCCAATTGAGAAGTATGCATTGAATTATTTAGAGCTCTTCCACGTTTCTTCTGAAGAGAATGAGCCAAGTTTGAATGAGGTAAAACAACAAACCTCTCTTTCTGTGTTGTTCTCTCACAGTACAGGCTAGCAGAGAGATATTTTCAAAGCGAAGTGGAAAACCCCTCAAGGACAGTGGGTATTTTGTAAGCACTTCTGGGTGTACGTACTTTGCATAGTATATTTACCAAGCACCAGAATGCCTTACAGGGAATTCATCTCCTTGTGTTTGTCTTATTTTAAGGAGATATGAGTTCTTAATTCATATTTATAAAATAAGAATAACATTCTTCAGCACAGCTGGGCAATTATTTCTTGTACATAATTGATAGCAGGGAAAAAATGATTAATTTCAGTGGGGCTGCTTGTTTGAGAAAGGTAAGAATGGGTATCCATTTGTGCAGTTAGATTCTGGTCCTCACAGTTACAGAAAAAAAAAATCACTTATTAAGTGATTATGAAAGGCGTCTGTTAAGAAATTATTTAAAAATTTCCAGGCACAGAAAATCTAAAATTTAAGGAATTTTTCCCTTAAAAAAGAAAGATCAGCTGTGAATTCAGTGTTTATTGCACTGTGTTATGTTAACTGCATAAAGTTTATAATGAACCTGGCTTTTCACTTAGGTGGAATTGAAAGCTGCAAAGAAAGCATGGGAAGTTCAGCATATGAAGGTGTTAAAGGAAAAGGAACAAAAAATGCTTTGGGAGGATGAAGAGGAACTTCTCACCTACACTCGGGAGGATGCATATAACAAAGTATGCATACAAAAAAGTCCTGATTATTTTTGTAGTGCCTCTAAGTTCTTGTGAAGATATCTATTCCACCAGGATTTAGTCAGATCATTTGAACTGTATTCTCTTTTTGTTTCGTAGGAATACGTCTACGAAGGTCCAGATGGACAAACGGAAATAATGCCGGTACGCAAAAATAACAGCAGACCCTCAAAATGGGCTATTTCTTTTTTGAGAAGTGAAGATCAATGATTAGTTAATGCATTGCTCTAACTAAAAATTATGTTCTGGGCAGCTTTGGACTCCCCCCACTCCACCTCAAGATGACAATGATATCTATATTGATTCTGTTATGTGTCTGATGTATGATACCACTCCAATTCCGGAATCAAAGTTGCCACCAGTGTATGTCCGGAAGGAACGTAAACGACACAAAACAGACCCATCTGGTAAATATCTGTTTAACACTGCTGTGATGTCTATTGGTAAAAGTCCAGAAATGATGATTTTTTTTGCTTGTGACCGTATATCTGTCCCTGAAAAATTGAATGGGCAGATTTGAAGAAATAAAAATTCTTGTCTCGTGATGGTCTTAAAGCAGTATAATTACAGGAAACCCCATTTCTTATAGTGTGTTTTCCTATTTTGACGTGTGGGTATTTTTACCTTAAAAAGGACGGTTTAACAAAACAGATGTTCGGCTCTGTGAGTTAGAACAAGTTTGGTATTGCTTTACAAAGGCTCTTGCCATATTGAGTTTCATTACAGACTGTGTTTTTAAGAGGAAATGCAGAATATATATTTTTAGATAATTGAAAGAGAAGCAGTTTGCTGTTACAAGTAGCAGAAAAAAAAAAGTCAAAGGTAATAACCATTTACATTTATTATTGTAGCTGCAGGTAGGAAAAAGAAGCAACGTCATGGAGAGACAGTTATTCCTCCTCGTTCACTGTTTGACCGAGCAACCCCAGGAATGTTGAAAATGCGACGAGAAGGCAAAGAGCAGAAGAAAAACATCTTGTTGAAACAACAGACACAGTTTGCAAAGCCTTTGCCCACTCTTGTCAAACCAGCTGCTGAGGCTGGACAGGATAATCCCGAGTGGTTGATCAGTGAAGATTGGGCACTTCTGCAGGTTAGATGATACCCACGCTATCTGCTCTTAATTATGTATTGTATTTTAGTTTGTAATTTCAGAAATGGCTCTTGGTGCACATCATCTCTTCAAGGTCATTTCTAATTCCTGATGGTTATTTTGGCATTTTGCTAACATAATTTGAAGCAGATTGTGTATCACTTGTGTTCCTTTAACACTGCAGTGTAGTTATGGTGTACAAATGCACGCGTATAAGGGTAGGTTTGGAAGACTGGAATGTTTGGAATGTCACCTGAAGTTTTTGTACCTTTATCTCTTCTAGGCAGTGAAGCAGCTACTGGAGCTTCCTTTAAATCTCGCTGTTGTATCACCAGCACACACGCCCAATTGGGACCTTGTTAGTGATGTTGTTAACTCATGCAGCAGAGTCTATCGCTCACCAAAACAGTGCCGAAACAGATACGAAAATGTGATTATTCCAAGGGAAGAAGGAAAGGTGAGTTTACGTAGAAATCATGCGTCATTTTTACATTAAGTTTGTAGAGTTTTTTTCTTATCTTTTTAAACACTTTTTTTTTGTTAAATGTTTCAACAGTGTAAATAATTAACTTTTTAAAAATTTATAAAATTATCCTCATCAGGATTTCCACTTATTTTATGTGATTTCTTTGAAAAGAAAAAGCAGCTGAACAAAATCTTCCACAAAAGATCATCTAACTTTCCTTCTTATTTTACAGCTAATGTACGAAGCTAATCCTAAAAAGAAGACAAAAAGTATTTATAAGGTGTGCATTGGTATTCTTTCAAAATCAAATCTAGACACTGTGGTATTTAGCAACAATGGAGGTGGGCAGATAATTCATATGAGATCCATGTTGAGTGTTACTTGAGTTCTCAAACATCAATTAAAATTCCAAATTTATTTTTCCTTTCTTTGTTGATACAGTGGATTGACACCAGACTTCAGCTTTTGGATTTGATAGATAAATTTTAAATCATGCAAGCATTTTTTTATTTCACTTAAACTGTAGTGGGTATTTTTCCATCTAACAACCACCATGTAACTTATCCTGATTGTTATGATGATACTTAAGCTCTGTATTTCATAGTATTTCATGAAAAATTTCATACTAGGGTCTAAGTGGATTACAGATATATAATGAATTTAATACTTGAAGCACCTCTTTGTAAATGGGGATGATAATATGAAGCAGAAACAGAAATAAATTCCAAGAATATAAGCAACTTCTTCCAAACTATACAGCAATTTAGTGACAGAACTAGGTGTAGAACTTCTGACCATAGTCCCATCTCTGACTAATAAGCAGGTTTGTCCCTGACTGGCAGTTGCTACTTAGGAGAAACCAAATAGCAGCAGGGCATGGTGTGCTGAGTGTTAACATAGCTTGTTAGAAGAGCAGTGCAGTGATGGTTTCGTTACACTGTGTGTGCGCTACGCATAACTAGAAACTAATGGGCTCCTGGTTTGAGTATTGAATTAAACTCGCAAAATCTAAACTAAAGCAAAGATTCTTTTTCAAATTAGAGTTTGCCATTTGTATGTCCCCAAGTGCTGATGCCAGTGTGACCGTGAGAACTGCTCCTTATTTTGCTCTTTCTTTATATATTTCCCGTAGAGTTTTGTTTAACAGTAAGTTATCAGTGGCACGAGGCAGAAACCAGTCTGTTATAGATATCTTGGAGTACCTTTTTAAATAATCTGCAAGCACACCATGTGTTTATACATAGACAAAATGCAATGTGGGTGTGTTCACAATTAAAAGTTGGTTTGTTTTCATTTTTAGACTAAAAACAGTCGCCCCCTTCGCACCAATCAGATATATGCTCAAGATGAGGGTGCCACCCACACGCAACTTTATACTAATCATTTTGAGATGATGAAAATGATTGCAGGGAAAAGAAGTCCACCTATCAAACCTCTGTAAGTTTAATTGGGATCATCCAAGCTCCCTGTCTCCACAGACCTGCGAGATGCTGTGTATAGAATTGCTCTCACAACCAGGAGTTATTTCACATTCTGTTACATTCTGCTGTTTCCTTTCTCTGCTCTTGAACTTTTCTTATTCCCTGGCCTTTTGTCATTGGAACACCACTGTATTTCTTGGGTTTACTTTTACTCATGCCATTAGTTTCTTTTCTGTGGTTAAGAGCAAAAAGGCACTCATTTGTGTTTTTTTTAATCTGCTTTGTGAATCTGTACCCCATTTCCGTGAATTGCAATTGCAAATATTCTGATGTTGATAGTATTTAATAGCATATTGTGTTCTATGTGTATTTCTGTAGTAGCTTTTACTATATTTATGTAATATTTGTTGTAAGTCTCCCTTAAAATGTTCATTTGTATGCAGGCTCTAGTACTGATGGGAAGAATACTATGAAAACCTCAGCAGAACTGCAGTGTAATCTACTAAACCATGTGAAATCAAATGTTGATTTTAAGGTTTTTCTGTCTCTAGTAACACAGTTTTGCTCAATTTCAGACTTGGCATGAATCCTTTCCAGAAGAATCCAAAGCATGCATCTGTGCTTGCAGAAAGGTGGGCACTCTATCTTAAAGGAGTTACAGATTAAATAAAAAGTGGGATTTTTTTTTTAACTTTCAATTTTTGTTTCTAAAATACTGCATGCTTTGTTGTCCTTCTCACTCTTTTTAGTGGAATCAGCTATGATAAACCACTTCCTCCAATTCAAGTTGCATCCCTCCGAGCAGAACGTATTGCAAAAGAGAAAAAGGTACAGACAGCTGTGTGTATGACTGCAGAAATTAAGTACCTAGGCAAGAGGTAGAGGAAGTGTGAGAAAATCTGACGTCTGGGGGAAGCTGGTGCAGTAGGTGTCATGGGCAGCTGCGAGTTTACCTCTAGGAGGATTTGAATATCCAGTCTTGAAGCAAGACCTTTCCCAGGGCCCGTGTGTCAGGTTCATATTTACCAGCAAAAAGAAACAGTTCCATCCTTGTTTTATTCTTGACTGTTTTGTATCCTCCTTTTTTTTTATTATTATAGAGAGGAGCTATTCCTTGCTTCTTGAAGGGAAATTCACTTGCTTATGTTATGTTCTAAGCTACATAGTCATGATAGTGCAATGTGTAGATTAAAATTAGTTTGAAGTTAGACCGTGTACCTTGGGGTTAGAAAGTTACAGCGAAGTCAGATTTGAATCTGCACGCACACATAAAATCCATGCTTGGAGCGAAAGCTTTTAAATGTACATATATCTTGATTGTTTCGTGTGCTGTTTTGAAGACTGTGGAGCTCACGCTTTGATTTCCTAGGCCTTGGCTGAGCAGCAGAGGGCACAGCAGCAGACGGGCCCGCAGGCTCCGCAGCAGCAAGGCGGCCAGCAGGCAGCGCAGCAGGCAGCCGTGCAGCAAGCGCAGCCGCCGCCGCAGCCGCAGGCACAGGTGGTTCAGCAGCCGCAAGCGGTCGTGCAGACCGCGGTAACTACCGTGGCCAACACAGCAGTATTGGTAAGAAGGGGAAGCCTTGGTGCCTCTGACAGAGGAATTTCGGGTTCTTTTTGCATCATATTTGCATGGGGTTTTAGGTTGGTGTTGTGAGACAAATGTAGTTTTTCGGTTTGAATATGCCAGGTATCTTTTTTTGCTGTGTTCGTATTCAGATTGTGGTAGCCCTTGGCATACAGGGTGAAAAGAAGCCCTGTCATTAGCAAAGGTTTTATATCCCATTAAATTTAGACATTAATTAAGGTCTGAGCAAATACATTTGCACAGTGAATGAAAGATATTTATCCAGAGAACTTGGAGAGTAGAGAGACTGTTGGGTATGGTTTTAGTGGCTAACAGCATAAAATAGTTTTGCTAAGAGACTTGGCTAAACTGGCTAAAAACAAAGGTTCGGTAAATTAAACTTTGCTGTGGAAGTGAAATGTTAACAACCATTGTAGGTCCTGGTGGAACCACCACAGGGTGGGTTAGTGTAGATATGCAAAATTTTCATGGTGGCTTTAGGTATAGAGTCTGTTTTAATAAATTTGATGGCAGATCTGAAGTTTGTATTTCCATAACCCACCCTGTTTGCCTGCTAACATGTACAGGCAGGGGTGGTCTTAATTTGCTTGTTGAAGGTCTAAAGTACAGCAGCTTTTAAAGAGAGAAAGGGCTATGACCCACAGGTATCACTGTGTATCAACTGCTCAGTGTTGTTTCTGTGTGAGCTGTTACCTGCATGGTGCCAGAGTAATGTGTTACTCCCTTATTTTGTTATCGAGGATGTCAAACTAATATCAATAATGATATTAAATTTACCAGATATTCATCTGCTCTCCAAATGATTGTTTGTGTGGCAAAACCCTAACATAGGCACAAATTGTGTTAAGCAAAACCAGGGAGCAATAGCAGAAGTATCAATGCATTTTGTTGTATTGTTCTTAAATTCATTGTGTAAAACAGCACAGAAGCATAAGAGCTATATCCATTTTTTTTATTGTGTTCTGAATGGCTACTTCAATTTTCTTCTAAATAGGCGGGCACAATCAAAACAGCAGTTACTGGGACAAGTATTCAGACTGGTAAGAAGACTTTATAATTGGGCATTGGAGATGAGATTTTTTTTAAATCACATGTTTAATCTTTTTTTTTCTTTTTTTTTTTTTCTTCCCCCAGCTACAGTGAGCGGAAATGTCATAGTGAATACAGTTGCTGGAGTCCCTGCTGCTACCTTTCAGCCCATTAATAAACGTCTGGCCTCACCTGTTATTCCTGGAACTCTGACTGTGAGTAGACTGCTAGTTGTGTCCCTGGTCTAATTATGGTTGCAAGTTTTATCAGCATCTGTTTATAAACTGTTTTCTGCACTAGCTTTTCATGTTATCAGAAGCTCTGTTCCTTGCCAACTGCATTCTGTATGCAACCCATCTGCCCTGCCAAAAAAATCAGAACGCACAGGGACAGCTTATCAGAACATAGTATCTGATAGTACTGTTAACAGTGAATCATAACTGAGTGTTCTCATGGGAAATGGATCATGCCATTTTGAGGCTATAATTGTTCTGTGCCTTAAGTATGATCTTTATGTTAAGAGTATAATACTATAGAAAGTAAAAATATGAAAGGTAGTAAAATCAAATTTCTGTAGAGTGATTAAGGTCTTGGTGATCAGCCTGTTTGAACAAGATTTAACAAGAAGCTGATTACAAGACATATCTGACCAGATACATTAGAAAGATTTGGGCCTGCTGTGCTTTATTTCTGGTGCTTGTTACTAAAACTCTGTGACCTGTTTCTACAAGGTTTGGTTTTATGTGAAGTGTGAAAACTGTGAGCAATAATGATTTTGTTGCTGTTCAGACTTCAGGAGGCACCGCGACTGCCCAAGTGGTGCACACGCAACAGCGCCCTGCAGCAGCACCCGCGGCCTCCACGGAGCTGGTGACCATCGCGTCTACCCAGGGGGTTCGTGCAGTGACATCCGTGACAGCATCCGCAGTCGTAACCACGAACCTGACACCAGTGCAGACCCAGACGAGATCTTTGGTGACTCAGGTTACACCAGGTTAATACCTGTGTGTTTAGGGTTTGGTTTTGTTTCATTTTGTTTTCCCTGAGGGTACATAAAGAGCTTTAGGATTTTTTACAGTGTACTTGGTCATCACTTGACCACCCAAAATATTGAAGGCTGTATTTGTTGGCAGCACTATTAAACACTGCCACAGTTTTTAACTTGCTTACTCTTCCTGTTCAGATTACAATTTTCTCCAGTGAATGTTTCTGGATAAAGTGTTGCAGTAGAGCAATGCTCGGTCTCTAGCCATTACAATTAAAAAATATATATATTAATAAGCTAGCAGTATAGTGCTGGAATTGACTGTCTCAACTAAAAACAATTGTGAAGAAAGGAATATATAATTTATTATTTACTCTGCTTTTTCACCATGTTTTTACTAATGTATTCTTATTTGTAGGTAGACCATAAATTGTGCTGAAGCGGAAAAATTTACATCTAACAACTTATCTTTTCATTCGAAAACAGTGAATTATATGGAATGTTCACAATCTTCTTCCAAATCTCTTTTTTTTTCTTTCTCTGCATTCACAGCTACACCAACAGTTCAGCTCTCTGGCAAAACCATCACCCCTGCACACTTCCAGCTTCTCAGGCAACAGCAGCAGCAGGCGGCTCAGGTGCAAGTGCCACAGATTCAAGCTCAGGCACAAGCCCAGTCTCCAGCTCAAATAAAAACTGTAGGGAAGTTGTCACAGGTGAGGAAGGATTCCTGAAGTATCAGGGTATGTTGTCACCTGTTACTGCAAGTATCATTAATGATGTTTATTGTAACCTGTTTTCTGGACTGAAACAAAATGCAGTTCGTTCTTAATTGGATCCTTCCAAAACTTCATGAACTCAGGGAGCCCAATAGCCTTTTCAATAAATAGTATCACTATTTCACAGTAAGTCAGTGTGTAAAGCTCTGCAATCCACTGTATAAAGAAGCTGCATTCTTAGCTCTTTGCTCCTAATTAAAGTCTGACTTAGAGTGCTTCTTAGAAATGATGGAAACGTTTTATTTTTGCAGGAGCAACTGATCAAGTTGCAAAAGCAGAAACTGCAGCTCCCTCAGCAGCAGGCAGCACAGCAGACACAGCAAGGGGCCCAGCAACAAACAGCACAAGTACAAGTGCAACAGCAACAGCAAACTCAACAACTCACTGCTGTTACAGCCCCTCGGCCTGGTGCAGTTCTCACAGGCACTACTGTGACAAACCTGCAAGTTGCTCGTCTTGTAAGTTGTCTTTGACTTTGCAAAAGAGTCTTAAACACCTAATTCTCTTTGCTTATTGAAATGAACTGGATGCTGGTCATTTGTGTGCACAAATGCCTTTTTCCTGCACAGTACAAAAGATACACAAATAGCTTTAAATTGCACTTACACTTCAGACACAATGTCAGCAGTGTTAGTGGAATTTATATTCTGAATATATATATATTCAGAAACATTTACAACTATAATTTTACAATGACCTGTTATATGCAGCAAATATTATTTTGCCAGTACAATAATCTTCATTCCTTATTGCTTAGACTCGTGTTCCTGCTTCCCAGCTTCAAGCGCAAGGACAGATCCAGGCCCAAACTCCACAAGCAGCACAGGTTGCCTTGGCAAAGCCTCCAGTGGTGTCTGTTCCAGCCGCTGTTGTGTCTTCTGCGGGAGTCACCACGCTCCCTGTTACTGTTGCAGGCATTAGTGTTGCTATTGGGCAGCCACAGAAGGCTGCAGGTAGGTAGAGACTTGCTAAGATGTAGTATAGTTTAAAATGTCATTTCTTTAAAGCTAGGGTCATTGTTAGAGCTTGAGCTGCAATTTGTTTCAAAAATGAACTAAGAGAATTGCACTTACTCTGTTTAATCTGGAGGTTAGTATGAATCTTTAGCTAGATAGTTATTTTAAAATTTTAATTTAAATTTGTGCATGAGAGTAGATATAGTTTTCATCACTTCTTTTAAATTTAAACTTAAGATGTGAAAACTTATCTTTATTTCAGAACCATCCTGTATAAACAATGTTTTCCTGTAGGTGTTGCTGTTAGGACACCAGCTTAGCTTACTTCTGCACATAGATGAAAGAATGTTTTTCCTCCACTTTCAAAATCATATATCTTATTCCTGTTAAAATCACTGGGTTATTAGTGCTAAGAGCTAGGCAGATGTGTAAGTTAGTAAAAAACGGTCTGTGCTTGCAAGCCATGGTTATTGGGAAGAAGCAGTAAAACGAAGACTTGAAAAATGAGCATTTGTAATTATTTTTGTAATTTTCAGGAGGCCAGACAGTAGTTGCACAGCCACTGCATGTCCAGCAGCTTCTAAAACTTAAGCACCATCAAGCAGCACAGCAACAGAAAGCTATCCAGCCTCAGGTTGCACAGGGACAAGCTACTGTGCAGCAAAAGGTATAGCCTCTCTGCTCTTCCTTTGAGCTTTGTGGTGCTTCTCTAGCTGTAAAGCTTTGGTTCTAGACTATGACTCTGCTATAGATCCAGTTAATGTATTTGTGGGCAGATCTGAAGAGATCAGTTTTTGGTGGAGAGAACAGTGTTTCATATGTGTTGTCAGATGCTTAATGTTTTTTTTCAATAAGACTATTGTTTGATCTTTTTTTGTGCCACAAACTGTTCCACTTGTTTGCTCTTTTAGGTAATAGTAGAAAGATTAGGATTCTCTGTGTTGTCTTCCAATATAGCCACATGTTTTAACCTTTTATGATATACACCATGTAAAACATACTTTTTCCTGAAATGTCATCTGCTCATTAACTTCGCTATCAATCAGCCATCAGTGTGGTTTTGCTGTAGGTTATAGGTTTTTCAGAGGTGTATTCCTGCATGAAGTGTATGTATAATAAGAGAACCTTTCCAGACAGTGCTTTAAATGGTTCAAACTACTTGTATAAATGCATGAAAGCTTTCTTCCACTACCCATTTTTCTGCTCTTAAGCTTGAGAGGATTTTGTTTCAGTAGCTAAATGTAATTAATTTAAATGGTTACATACTCATTCTTTAAAAAATACATAAATTTTGTAGACACCGGTGTTTTTTTTTCCTCTTCTACAGATAAATGCTCAACAAGTTACAGTCCAAGCCCAGCAGCAGACATCACAACAACAGAAAGTAACTTATACTACGCAGCCAGCCATTAAAACACAGTTCTTGACAACTCCCATTTCCCAGACCCAGAAACCAGGTGGAACCCAACAAGTGCAGGCTCAGATTCAGGTACAGGTAACACCTTTAACCTTTATTGTGGCTGGAGAATGGTAAAGGTGACAGGTATCTTTGCATTTTATTCCTTACTCTAACTAATTCTTGTTACATGTTTGTATAAATTGACTTTATAATAAAATTAATTGATGCTATATTTGCAGCCTTGTTAGCGATCAGAGGAAGCATCTGAGCTATAAGGTCTCCTTTTGTCTTTGAAAGAAGTAAATTGTGTCACTCTTTTTTATTAAGTACTGGATTCCAGCTGTGTTTACTAGGGAACATTCAGACAGGGTTCTTCCCATCTTCTGCTGTTGCTTCCTGGCCCAGCCTGTGGCTGACAGACTAGCTGACAGTCTCTTCTTTTTTGCACAACTAGGTCAATCTAACCAAGGTACTAGCAAGAGAATTAGAAATTGGAAACATTACCTTAAATATACTTTTGAAAGAATAATGTAGGATATTAGAATATCTGCGCTTCCTTTGATTTTATATGCTCAGTGGAGGAAATGTAAGTATATTGCAGTTAAGACAGCGGTTCAGTTGAGACTGAAGATGTGACTCTTTCTTCCCCTTCTACATAAATTTCTCAGTTAACTGATCTAAAAGTTTGCTTGCTTGCTTGCTTGCCTTTTTTTTTTTTTTTAACCAAAGTATGGCATTCTCAAAAAGACAGCCTGCAGCTTCAGTTTGAGGATATGGTGTGTCATTGCTATTAGCCACTTTTAATTTTGACTACATCTTACTTTATTTCATGTCACTAAAGGTTGCAAAACTTCCACAAGTGGTCCAGCAACAGGCTACTGTTGCCAACATTCAACAGATGGTTTCGGTTTCCCAACAGGTAGGTCTTGGGTATTCTGGCTCTTAGCTTTGATTTATAAGGCTGTGCTCTAGAATATGTATCTGGAAGATGTTTTTCATTGAAACGGTGCATCTTACATTCTCAGCATCCCTCCCAGGCTTTCTGTCAACAAATAAGGTGCTTTTCTGTAGTGCAGAAATTCTGTGAACACACTGTTAAATGCCAAACTACCCTTTCGTAATTGCCTTGTCTCCTGCTGTCTAGGTTCAAGCTCAGCCCCAAACCGTGACCCTTTCTCAGACGACAGCAGGTCAGCAGCAGGTTCAAGTGATTCCTGCAACAACTGCTACTGCTCAGGTCGTCCAGCAGAAGCTGATTCAACAGCAAGTTGTGACAACAGCATCTCCCCAGATTCAGGCTCCAGGTGTACAGAATCCTGCACAGACACCAGCAACGTCTGAAGCCCAAAATCAGCAAGCAAAAGTACAAATGAGGACACCTACTGTCAGATTAAAGGCACCCACTAAACCAAGTTGAACTAATGATTAAAATGCAATAAGCAGGGAAATAAAGCATTTCTTGTTTGCTAAGCCATGGCAAAGTGAGAAGCTTCTCCAGACATCCATATGAAGACAAATCACCATTTCTTTTTCTTTTTTTTTTTCTTTTTTTTTTTTTTAACAGAAGGATTTTGCAGGTGAACATTTAAACATGGAAACTCTCACAAAACCTCAGCATGTTAGCAACTGTTTAACACTCAGAATCCATCCAAGATACATTCTGCTAGTGTTCTCTGTGCTCATTCAAATCAGATAAAGCAAACATTGCTTGCATTTAAATTCTGCCCCACTACACAAAACTATAATGGTGATGCACCATAAATGCCAGTACAACTCATCTAGGTTAGAATACTGTAACCTGCCTGTGGGATATGCAGCTCTGCTATAATTTGGGTGAATGTTTAATATCCATGGTGAAGCCATTCAAAGAATCAAGTGTGGCTAAAAAAGCAAAGTTATTTTCCATCTCTAAAAGCTGCATATTGTTCTTGCTTGAGGGTAAATACCTCTGGAGGAACTAATTTATATTTGAAGTGCTCCCTGAAAGTTTAGCCAATATATGTGAAAACCTGTAAGTATATGTAATTAAAAGGAAAAAAAAGTTTCATTCTCCATTTTTGTAAGTCTTTTAAAATGTTTGTTGGTAGTTTTGTGTACAGTTTACTGAAGCACCCAACCTGTGCGTCATTCATATTTCACTTTAAGATAATGGATATTTTAGGCATGAACTGAGTAAATACTGTGTTGATAGTAGACGTGTATTAAAGTGTAGCCTTTTTTTTTTTTTTTTTTTTTTTTTTTTTTTTGTAAAAGAATTGTTCAGTAGATACAGCTAAACAAATGGTCCGTAGCTGTTTCTCGTGGGACTTCCTTAAAGGAAAATCTCAGACAGATGAAGTTTAATCTCTCAGTTTCATTCTGCTCTTGCAACATGTTTAAATGTTCAGTACTTTCTACTCTGCTTTCAGCTTGGCGGGTGGGGGGCTGGGGGAAGGGGGGAATAGTGAAATTAAATCTAAGACTAATTCTTCAATTGTGTAAAGAATAAGATCTAACTTTTGTACTATTCTTTTACTAAAGCTAATGATGAATGTATCTTCAGGTGGGTATTTTGGATGTGAATAGAGCGTGGCCTCTTCCTCCAAATGAGTTTGCCTTATTGTTATGGAAAAAAAATCCAAGCAACAAGCTGCATAGAACTGTGGGAATTTTCTTTACTTTTCTTGCATAAAATTGCTGAAAAGCAAACTCTCTTTGCAAACAGCAGAACGAGTAATCAAAAAGCTCTCGGTGGCTTGAATAGATTTCTTTTACTTTGGCCATAAAACTGCATGACATGTAAAATCAGACAAGTTTATAACATTCCTTTTCTGAAATGGTTTTAAAATTATTTTTTCATTCTGTGATCTTTTTACTATTTTAGGAGGGGAGCCTGTTTACAGGCAAGGAAAACATATCTTTTCTCCTTATTGCTGTATGGGCACCCCAAGGTATCCAGCAATGCAGGTGGCTTAACGAATTACTCAGTCAACTCCTCTGTTTTAAGTAGGATGGACGCCCCGTTCTGTTGAGATCACGAATGTAACACTGGGTCAGGCAGAGTTCCTGATTTCTTTTTCTTTTTTAATTTTGTATCTCTTCTCCTGCTTTGTATTTTTCTCAGACCCTCAGGTCTGCAAATATGAGGGCATTGATATTTTATTTTCACATTGTGTATGAACAAACCTTCTCCTGACCCTGCTGAACCACTGTCTGTGCCATTGCCTATTAGCAGGAAAACTAATAATGTTGGCAATGGGATAGTTGACAATGCAAAGCAAAATGCAATGGTAACCGATAACTGACACTGTGTACAGTATGTTGTTGCGCATCCAAAAATATTGCTTAGTTAGCCTCAGTTTTACTTTACGTGTTTAGCTCTTATTATGTGCATGGGAGTCGTGTGTGGGGGGACGGTGGCGGCAGCAGGGGCGTCGCTGCCCGCGTCATTGTGCTGGTCGGATTCGCTGTCTAAAGAGGCGCTTATTTCTCAGTTAGGTCAGTTACTGAGCATAAAAATCACATTTTTTGCTTTTTTGTTTTCTTTTTGTTTTTTTTTTTATATACCCCGCTCCCCTTCCCCTGTGTGTCTCTCCCAAGCGTGTGTTAGCCAGTCTACCTGTAAATAACTTATGAACATAAGCATTTGTACTTGATCCAGTAGGATTGTAAGGACTAGTGATGTATCCTACCTGAAGGTGTAATAAAGTGTACATTTTTATAACAGCGCCGGCTCCGCCCCTCTCTGCTGCTGCGGCAAGCCCCGCCTCCGCCGGCACGCCCCGCCCCTTTTCGGCGGCAAGCCCCACCTCGCCGCTACGCTCCGCCCATCCGGGCGGCACGCCCCGCCCCTTTCCGGCGGCAGGCCCCACCTCGCCGCTACGCCCCGCCCCTTCCCGGTGGCAGGCCCCACCTCGCCGCCACGCTCCGCCCCTCCCGGCCGCACGCTCCGCCCCTTCCGGCGGCGGCAGGCGCTTCCGGCGGCGCGGGCAGCATGGCGGAGACGCGCGGGGCCGCCGCCGCCGTGGCCGCCTGCGTGGACGCGGTGCTGGGGAGCCGCGGCGGCGCCAACCGCGTCTTCGAGATCCTGGAGCTGCTGGCGGTGCGGGGGGCGCGGGCAGGGCTGGGAGGCGGCGCGGGGCGGCGGGGCCGGTGCCGGTGGGGCCGCCTCACGGCGCCGCTGTCCGCAGGCCGAGGAGCAGGAGGCCGTGGCGTGCGCCGTGCGCGGTTGCCGCCGCCTCTTCGGGGCGCTGCTGGAGCGCGGGGAGCTCTTCGTGGGCCGCCTGCCCGCCGAGGAGGCCGTCCTGGACGGTGAGTCCCGCCGAGACCCCCGTGGTTCGGTTCGGCCTGGCACGGTTCGGCCCCATGGCGCTGAGCGCGCTGCCTCCCGCAGGGCCCTGCAGCGCCGAGGACAAGTACAGGATGTGGATGCGGCACCGTTACCGCAGCTGCCTGGAGTGCCTGGCCGAGCTGCTGGCGCACGAGGCCTTCCAGGTCAAGGTGGGTCCGCGGGGCAGGAGCCCCCGTGTCAGCCCTGGGCGCTGCGGCGCTCCTCGTGCTTGGACTCCTCGGAATAGCGGCCTCCCAGGAAAGGGCATGGGCTCCCTGTGGGAAGAATCCCCTAATCCTTTCTCCCAGTTTTTAAACACTCTCTTTTGGGTCCAGCCGGCAGCTCCTGTTATTGATGTGTGTTTTCCTCCTTAAGGAACTAGCGCTCTGCACCCTCATGAGGTTTGTCGAGTTGGAGATAGGACACCCATTGGTCGAGCCAGAGTGGAAGGGGGGGTTCACTTTTCCCCGTGAGCTTCTGAAGGTAAGTTGCAGAACTTGGAAAATCTCTGCTGTGATTTGCTCCTTGACACAAACCTGTAGTGCTCACGTGCTCCCAGGCTAAAACTTTCAAGGAGGAGGTTTTCACAGGGAGGAGAAACGTGCTGTTATAGAGCGAGCTGTGAAACCTAGGATTTCCAGGAAGGGTCTTGCCCAGGTTCTATCCTGCAAATTTGGGAGCAGCTGCCTTGCATGGGGACTGGCTGGACTCGTGTGACTGGAGGTCACAGCTTTGGGCTTTCTGAGGCTTCCTGGCCTTATTTGATATTGGGACGTGAAAAGTAAACAACTGCCCCTGCTTCACCCACTGTGTTATTTCAAAATAACGTTGTCAGATAGGAGAAACTCATCTGAGAGGTGAGGGGGGCCTCCTAAACTGCCCTGTGAACGTGTACACATGTGTACACACACGTGGAGCAAGCAGGACGCAGCACTTCTGGCTGCATTTCAGAGGGACCTTCACAGCTTGTTGCCTGCTCACGTACTGCTGAGACTGACACTGCTTTCCTTCACAACCCTTTGTAGATAGTTGTTGATGGACTGATCCCCTTAAACGAGGATGCCTCGCTCCTGATCTCTCGCTTCCAAGAATACATGGAATTCGACGACATTCGGTACTTCGTGATGAAGGCCGTCACGGAGAGCATTGGACAAGTCATGCAGAGGACAAAAGAGGTAACAAATTCTTACCAGTGAGGTGGGTCTGGATAAATTTTTGCTCTGAAAGGTTTATTTTGGGGGCGGAGTACAGGAGTGGTGGTGTATGAAAAGTGTTTGGAAGCAAGAGAAATGTGTGCACTTACTTAAATGTGTTTGTTTAAATCTTCATTGTTCACAGGGTCTGTTAAGTTTGGGTAAGATTGTCCTCAGTCTGCAGTGGAGGTAGTTCAAGAAACACTTAGAGCTGTTAGTGCAAAACCTCATGATTTGGGCTGTAGGTTTTGTTTTAATCTTGGCGATTTGGATGGTACAGGCAGCTTTTAAGTATGTACTCCCACTGTTGCATAAGAAAAGCCTGTGTGTGTGTTTTGTTGTTTTTTGTTTGTTTTTCTCTAGTTGGATCCAGTGGTTTTGTTAAACCAGAGTTAGTTCAGATCTACATTTTGTGTTAGGAAAATGAGTAGTATTCTAGGATAAGAGAAGACAGCAGTATGTAGTTTGGCTATTGCTACCTTTCCTTTTCTTTCCTAATTAAATCTATTCGGTTCTTGTGAAACAGAGTAGTATTGAACTCCAGCATGTTTTGCCATCTGATGTGGAGCTTCTTGTTTGAATATATGCTTTTTTTTTCCCTAGAGGCCACTGCCAATATACCAGCAGAACATATTTTCCCTCATTTCACCCATTAACATGCCAAACAAAGAGCGTGACTTGGTCAAGTTTATGGTGAAGCAAGGTTAGTGAGCTTTGTGCTGTGAACTGTGGATGAAAGGAAAAAGCAAGCTTAAGATTTATGTTGTTAAAAGACTCTTAGCCAAGTATGTAATGGAGCCTTAGATAAAATAGTATTTTGGGGGGTTTACATGCCTCGGTTTTAGGTGTTTTATGTGTAACAACTAGTGTGAGGCTTTTCCTGTTTCAAGTAAAACAAGGATCGTATGTTTTTAAACATCCATTTCAAGTTCAGGATCTGTTTTGTCTTTCTTCTTAGAAAACCGGGAGGAGTGGAAAGTGTCAAAGCTGCAGGTAACTTCATTTGGTGATTCAGAGTTGAACTTAACACTTTATCTTCACCAATATACTCAATCCCTTGTTTGCAATTCTGTTTAAGGCACACAAGCAGGCGTTTGAAAAGATGTGGCTCAGTTTTCTGAAGCACAAGGTGAGTGCTGGTTCTGCCACCAATCTGTACTGCCTTCCAATGGCTTCTCCTTCGAGGAGAAGGTGCCTGTCCTTCCATGGAACTACTTGTAAGACCCTGTTGTGCTTTCAGCATTAGATAAGAACACGTTTTTGTTTTTTCTTACAGCTGAGTCACTTTTCTGTTTGATCATTCTTCTGCCTAGAAGCATTTCCTCATATATGATTTATTTCTTCTCTTTCTCCTCTCAGCCTTTCTTTCCCCTGTGAACAAATCTGCTTCTAAGAAGTGACTTGCAGCATAAAGACCTGTTTACAAGTTAAGGGCTCCCACACCCTTTCACTGCTTTCCTCCCACTTTTGCCTCTGAGCTGTGATCGTACTTCAAATTTTGAGTGCCTACTTCTGTAATTCTGACTTAATTATCACTCGTCACTTGCAACCCCTCTCATTTAAGATCTATTGCTCCAGTATGTTCTCTTTTTCTTCTCTGTTGCCTATTTCTCCCTGCATTGATTATTTGACTTTTTTTTGTTCTTCACAGTTGCCCACTGGCCTTTACAAAAAAGTTCTTGTTATTCTGCATGACTCAATTCTGCCTTACATGAATGAACCTACTCTTATGATAGACTTCCTGACAGTGGCCTATGGCATAGGTGAGTAGAAACAACCTTTCTCTCCTTTGTGGGATTCTGCAGCATGGGAGGTACTACTGGAAGGACTGCTGGAGGCAACACCACAGCCTCTTTGGGGAATGACTCAGGACAGAAACGTCCTGGACAAAGAAATAGCTATAACTTTGACTGGAATTAAGCTAAGGAACTAAGGATAATGCTTGTCCTTGGAAGAAAGGAGTTTTTACCTGGGCTTATCAGTGTTTTTTCACATTATTTGTAAGGAAAGTCATATTTCAAGCTTTGGAAAAAGTTGGATAATTAAGTGATTTATTTCAAATGTAGAGTTCAGCCTGCAGAGTGGCTGTCTGGGCTGCATCTGGACACAGATGTGCAGTTTCCTACAGAAGTGTTCTGTCTGAGGAGGACTCTTCCGCCCTGTGTGGTTTTCTTGGGCATTAAAGCAGCATTTTTGTCTCTGTCCTTCAAGTCTATTCTTATGAACTACAATTTAATCTTTGTAAGTAACCTCTGAGCCTCTGGAAGCTTTCATATGATTTTGTCCCTTGACAACCATCACATTGTCACTAATTTCAGGTACTCTGATATTATGTCTGCTGTGCGAAAGTTTTATAATAAAAGAAAGTTGCAGTTGGTGGTTCTCTTTTGTGTTATTATCGGCTCTCTTTCTTACAGGTGGAGCAATCAGTCTCCTAGCCTTAAATGGATTATTTATTCTGATTCATCAGCATAATCTGTAAGTAAACAAAGCATCATATTTCAAGGAATATGGGGTTTTGCTTTTACATCTGTATACTTTGGAATTCCCCCCCTGAGAAAACCAAACTCTTCACAAGAGGCTTGGCTGTTCAAGTGCTGAACAATTTTGATAATATGACTATTTTTTCAGCTGAGCCTAAATGCCCTCCGATCCAGAGTGTTACTGTTTGGCACTTGAAAATCTGTTTTGTTGACCTGATCCCACAGTAAAGCTGTAGTCTTTGGCGTGCCTTTCCCTGGATGCTGTACTGCTGCAGTCAGTGGATATAGCATCACACCCCCAAAACAGCTTAGCAGCACTGCAAGAACAGGAAATTTGCCTTACAGCCTGTTTTTGAGTGCTGGCTGTGGAGAGGAACAAAAGAAAGCTAAACAGCACAGCAGCGGTCTGGGGTCACGTATAATGAATGCACAGAGACATTTAGACACAACGCAGTCCCACTGTACATCACTTATAAGTAACAAATACTGTCTTTTTTTTTTTAATAGGGAATATCCAGACTTTTACAAGAAGCTGTACAGTCTTTTAGACCCTTCTATATATCACGTGAAGTATCGAGCCCGGTTTTTCCATTTGGCTGACCTGTTTTTGTCTTCATCGTAAGTAGCAGGTTGTTTATGTATGTTCATGTATTTTTCTCCGGCTTTTCTGTTGACCTGAGACTGTTCTTACACAGTCCCTGCTGTCCTCCTGCGAGAGAGACTGTTTGGATGTGGCTGCTGGACTGGATTTTTGTTTACTGAGAAAATTGAATCCAAGACTATGCTTGTAATGCTGTGTAATTTTGCAAGTGCTATTTTTGAAGATTTGCCACATGCCCATCTAGTTTCAGAAGATAAAAATGCAGTACGTAATCTGATTTGCAAAATTATGAATGTATTCTGGTGTATATTCCATTTGGCTGAAAGTGATGCTTTTTTTCTTTGGCTTTATGAATATGGAAAAAATAACATTTGCATTTTTTAAATAGACATGGGATCATAAAGCTGTTGATATTTTTGGTCTTTGTGGAGATAAAACATTGGAATATAAAGTGTTTGACAGCCTGCCTTGATGCTGTCGTTTTTTTTGTACACCAGGGAAGAAACCTGGTCATTCAGGGTAACTATCATTTCATCTGCTGTAAAACAAACCAAGAGTAACACTTTAAATTTCAGCATTGACACTTAATAACAAACCTGCTTGTACTCATAGTGTTCTTCGGGATGAGAAATAAGATAACACTACTGTGCACAACAACTGTGCACAACAACTGGGTGCTGTTGTTGAGCCTTGCAGGTGTAGTGAAGTGCAGGGCTGAAGCCTGAGTGGCTGAAACTCATCATTTTTCATCCCAGCTTCTCAGACATGAAGGAGGTGCCTCTATCAGCTGATTATTGTTATAAGTTTGCATTTTTACTTTGCAAATAAGAACTACCCTGCACATATGCATTATACAGCTTTATGTCCCTGCTAACAGCTGCACTGCTTGCTTCAGTCCTGGAGGTACTACATAAATTTAACACCATGGTCCATGTGTTAATTAAACCCACAAAATGCATTAGAAGGATATAATTAAAGTTGTCTGTCCAAGTGCTCAGAAGTTTGTAAAATGACTGAATAAAGACTGCAGTGTGAGTGACCATTACAAGAGCTGTGCTTAGCTACAGCATCTGCTTGGAGTGGTGCCACACATCTGGTTTGAATCACAGGGTGATTTACATTATTCATACACTGTGTAGAAATTGCTGCAAATTATGTTGCAGGCAGCACATAAGGCCATGTGTTACTGCCTGGAACCAGATACTTTTGCTTACAATTTCTTCGTTCCACAGTCCAGAAATATAGAGAGCCCCACTGATCCTTAATGTGATGCGCTGTCAGGGTTGACAGTGTTGCCACCTCTCTTGCTTGGGCTTTTACATGCTGATGTCTTCTCTTCTCTTTCCAAAAGTCACTTGCCAGCGTACCTGGTGGCAGCGTTTATAAAGCGCCTCTCCCGGCTGGCCCTCACTGCTCCTCCCGAGGCTCTGCTCATGGTCATTCCCTTCATCTGCAATCTCTTCCGGAGGCACCCGGCTTGCAAAGTGTTGGTACACAGGCCTAACGGGCCAGAAGGTAAGAGCAAGGGTGGGCTGGGGCTTTAGTGTCCTGCTTTAGTGTCCAGCATAAAGAGCAGGATTGATTTCCCTGGGGGAAGAGGAGAGATCCTAGCCCCAGTTCTAAGATTTAGAAGGATCTCTGTGTCCCTTGGCTTTGCAGAAAGCCTGCAGGCTGCTCCTTCAAATTCTCCATTCAGCTGTGAAGATCTGTCTGTTGTTTTGGACTGCGGGCCTCACTGTTGGCTACGTGGCCTCCAAGTAGGATGCCCTCTGTGTGGCTCTCCAGGCTAAGGGTGCTTGGAGCCAGGCTGAGACAGCTGGACCATACACTGCACTTGTTCACCTCAACACACTGTTAAGCAAAGAAATGAGAAAATAAGCCAAATGCAGAAACCTGAGACCTTCTCATTTTCCATCTACAATGTTTAAGCCCATTGGTTTAGCAGTTTCCTGAGTTGTTATTCATCTGTCCATGGTTTAATCAATTTAGTGTTGAACATCAGTAATGCTTGCTCAAAGTTGTCTGAATTGCCTTTTGCATCACACCATTCCAGTTCTTTGTGTCTTACTTCTGTGCTCTTTTAAAAATAAAGTGATTCTGTAATGCTTCAGTGACTTAGCCATGCTGAGGTGTGTAGCTTGTTGTTGGATCATAAATGTCAGGGGCACTGTCTCACACAGCTCTTGCTGCAGTGCTGCTCCATGTCTCTGTTTGTTCCCTTTCGAATTGTGCACATCATGCAGGAGATGTTACCTCTGCATCTTCCTCTCCTTAGATTTGTCAGAAGATCCATATATTATGGAAGAGAAGGAGCCATCTGAAAGCAGGGCTTTGGAAAGCTCCCTCTGGGAGCTGCAGGTATGTGGAAGAGCCTGTCTGAATTGACTTGAATGTGGAAAGGGATTGTTTATATGTTTGAAGGATGGCTGGAATCTGGATTTATTGGAGCTTTGCAGAACAGTAAACTTGTCTCCTGTGCCAGGTGAATATCTGACTAGCAAGGAAGGGGATAGCTGTGGGGATAGTTGAGTGGATATATGTCACTCCTTTACTCACTAAAACATCTTGTATTTGTTTTATTTTTTTGCAGTCTCTACAAAACCACTATCACCCAGATGTGGCCCAAGCAGCTGCTGTCCTGAACCAGTCTCTGTCAGAAATAGAGGACAACATATCAGGGCTCTTGGAGCTCTCTGCTTGTGAGGTAGCATTGCTGTGCTTGTGTTAGAGTGGGGCAAGAGGAAAAGAGACCGGCTCCTGGGATCCGTAATCGCCTCCAGCAGCTGCTGGGGAGGGAGCTCAGCTGATTTTTTGGTTACCCAGAGCCGGTGAAATGTCTGTTAAATGCAGGAGCACAAGGCAGCAGTGGTGACTGGGATGGCTTATACAAAAAAAGCCTGGAAGGGCTTATTTATTGATGGATCTTTTTAAAGATTAAAGTGAGAACTGGTATCAGTCAGGATGAAAAGCTTCTCCTGAATTTTGCTAATATCTTCTCTCTTTTTTTTTTTCTTTGTAGCTTTTTGATAGAGAAATAAAGAAAAAAAATGCTGATGTGCCCCTGGAGTTTGAGCCAGTGAGAGGTTTGTTTGGGAAGAAGAATGATATCTTTGCAGAGCACTTCACATTAGATTGATATGACCCGTAATAAACACATCTGCACAACTGACTGACCTTGGGGACATTCACAAAACACACTTTTTACTGGATATTTCTGTCTTCTGAAATACCTCTAAGTCGTGAGAGCTGGACTGCTTGAGACAGATGGTGCCTTCTTTAGTGACCGTAGCCAGCATCAGCAGGTGGACTTCTCCTCTTGGCTGCTTGTTTCTGACTCGTGTGTATTGCTGCCTGATGCTTGGAATGGACTTTTCCACTGAGCAAAGTTTTTTGGAGGTGCTTGTGGGCTTCCATTTTTTTTTTCCAAAGCAACTAGAGCTGGCTGTGATCACTGATTGCATGGACAGACCATCCTGCTGCCCTCATGTGGGACTGAGGGAAGATGTGGCCTCTGAGAGCTGTTCTTGTTCCCCAGCTGTGTTAGCTCTACGCTAGCCCTGGCAGCCTGCTTGCCACAAGTGACCTCAATGTATAGCTGTAAACACCCGTGGATATTTTATATATGCTTTTAAACTATCCTCTGATGTTTAACTTCCATGTATTGGTCTTAACTTTCCCATGTTCCAGATGCTGGAAGCTCATGTTTGTCAGAGATAGCTCACAGATTATGCTCAATAATTCCATCTGTGACATGCGGCATGTGTTCCTTCATGTACATCTATCTCATGCTGTAAAATTGCCCAATCTAAAATTGAGGTTTAGAAATGAGCATAATCTAGGTGATGTAGGGATCTACCTGCTTAGCTGCAGTGCAGTGGGAGGTAGATCTAATCCTTGATTTTTTTTGCTGCAGTGGTAAGCAGCTTAATGTAGTTTTGCTTGCAGCTTGCAAGCCTCATAAGAACTCCAGCAGGTGTATACCCAAGTGCCAAGCAAGTTTTAAGTAGTGTCAACTGATGCCAGGTGGATTTAACTCAGACTTCTATATTTTGAAAGGTGATGCAGAAGTTTCTTCTGATAGTGTTTCCCAAAATATTAAATGTTTCTATCTTGGTTCCTGTTGCAGTGCTTGTTAAGAATGCAGATAGATTAACTGAACACTTGTTTCTTTGTACCATTTTTAATAATTTATTCTTGTCTCTCCAGACTTTTTACTCTGCTTACAGTATTTTGAAATCATAATCTGTAAAGGAGAAAAATGTCGTCAAGAAAATGAAGCCAAAGGAAGCTATTTTTTTGCAGACAAGGCTGCTTAAAGTCAAGGAAAACTGCAGCTGTCATAAAGACACTAGGTGCTAGGTTTTCCTTGTCCTTGTCCAGTTTTCTTCATGCATCCAGACAATGAATAGATAATGGATCATATATTTACAATGAAATCATTTTCTCATTTCTTAAACACGTACTCTGTCTTTTCTGTGATACTTTTGAATTCAAGTGAGGGGATTCTAGGGTCCTCTAGGTGCTTTTTTAAAAATCCCATTCTGTTCTGTTTTGTGAAAAAGCAGGTCTGTCTCCTCCCTGGCCAGCCACGTTTCTTTATCCTTTGACTTCTGGTGTCTGGTAAGAAGGTGCAATGGTTGAGATGATAGCCTCCAACTTGAGACACTTCAGTTCAAGTTCCCCCGAAGCCTTGTGTTTCAGCTCTAAAATGCATTTCCCAATATCATATGTATGTTGTGTTTATGTGTTTGCTAAACATTTTGAAGTCCTCTGATAATACTGAGGTCCACCTAAGTACCTTAGAAAGATGTAAATCAGAGTGTATTCTTTGAGATAAGATGATATACCTTGGAAATATATATATATATGTATATATATGAATACATTTCTCTGTGTCTTTTTATGGTACTCAGATTGGCTCAGTTTCCTCAGTGAAGTTCCTGAGGGGTAATGTCTTTTAAAACTTTCATAATACTGACCCTCTGGAGTGTTGTGACTCTTTTTATATTGCCTAAAAATAAACTATTTGTACATTTACCAGTGAAGTTCTCATGTTGTTGAAAATGAGGGATTGGTTGGGTTTTGTACCTGGAGGAGGGCGAGCAGAGTCTTTCTGTTAGCTCAGCATCCTGATGGCTGCTTGTGTGGGGTGTGTGTTGTCCGTACACTTGGAACAGGGGTGTTGCTAGGAATAAGTGGATGTTGCTTATGAACAGGGCAAACACTGGGAAGGCACCTGCATCTTCAACATTTCAGTAATGGCAGATCTGAAGCCCTGCATTACATTTAACAGGACTTGGCTGAACCAGCAAGGAATTTTGTTTTTTAAAGGTGTTTTTCCAGTGTCTTGTGTGCTAGCCCACTGCAGCTCCTGCAGGTGTTGACATGGAGGGCTGTGCTCACACTGCACGAGTTCAGATTTCTCTGTATTTTTAGGTGCCGAACTGAGAATCGGGTTAGTGCTTGACTTCAACCTTGTGTTAACTCTGATGTGAGTTAATAATTATTTAGCAGTGATGCCAAGCAGGACCAGCCGCAGCCACCCTGCATGTGGGTGCTGCACAGGCAGAACCCACAGAGTGCCTCTTTGGAGGAACACAGCCCAAAGCCTTGAAGGTCTTTTAAAGATGCCGTCCCCAATCTCTAGTGCTCTGCTTGCCTAAAAAGCTGCCTTAAACCAGCCTTTTCCTGGAGATGATTTTAAGACTCTGTCTGTCCTTGAAAAACATTCTACCTACTTTTTTATCAAGCCTTTATCTTTAAACTTTGACTTCCTCTCCCCTCAGTAGGAGGCATCAGGAAAAAAAATCAGCAGTTATAAATATTAAGTTTCATCTGCACTGAGCGAACAGCCCTTATCAGGCTGCACAGCCGCTGCTGCTGTGGCTGCACGGGTCTCCGCAGACCGCAGATTACAGATGCTTTAATCATAGTGCACGTTAACTGGAAGGCCAGAGTGAAGTACCAGGCAGAAAGCGCATAAGTCACTCCTGTTATTATTTGATTTTTATCGGGTGTTGGAAGAGGGAGAAGGTTGTATTGTTTTTGTTATTGAGTTGTTCCACAGAGCACAAAAGGCAGTTTTAGGAAAACACTGCCTCTGTCCCCTCTCTAGCCCTCATTTCCCCCATCCGAGGATGGCGATGAGGCCTCTTCATGTTGCAGTAGGCTGCCTTTGGTTTATTTTCTTGAGATTCTGTTCATTTGCAGCTTGTTCAAAATCCTCCCAGCCTGAAGGTAAAAAGATAGAGCTGCTCTCTGGAGTGTGATGAGATTTATCTTGTGCATTAAAGATCCAGGTGACTGTGGTGGGTCTGTTAATCAGCTTAGGTTTGTACCACAGACACATTCATTGGGGGAATAGAGGGAGGTGTATGTTTTAAATCCAGAAATAGATGGGGGCAGAAGTGCATGAACCAGCTGGAGACCTGGGTCAGGCTTCTTGCAAATACAGGGGTTCCTGCTCCGGGGCAGAGCTGGGGCTGGTGCCTCTCCTCTTCCAGCATGGCTGGCTGTAGGTACTTGGTTGCAGACTCCAGGTCTGCCAAGGAGCTGGACTCATGTGGAAATACCTGGCACTCAGCACACACTCAGGTATCTCAGCTGAGTGAGGAATGGCCCAGCAGGCCATTCCATGGCCCTGCCTCTTCCTAACTGCTTGCCATCCAGGTCTGCTCCTCTAAAGTGGAGGCTGTCCCCCTGCACCCAGTGAGAGGATGTGAGAGCAGGATGGTGAGGCTACCTTATTTTCCCATCATTTTCCATGCCAATATCCTCAAAACACAAGAGAAAAACTGAGCTTTTTGAGAACATCAGCCACTTTGGAGCACAGCTGAGATCTCCAGCCACTTTGTTTAGATATGGGGAGTGCCATGGGTCTGGCACAGACACACTGCTGGGTCCTGGGGAGGTAGAGCTCTTGCTCTTTTCACGATTACTCACTCTGGGTTTGGTAGCTGGAGGGTGCCCTGCAAGACGAGCATGAGCTCTTGGTCGGCTGCAATTCCGACCTCTCTCCCTGCCTAAGAAACAAGCCCAGCAGCCGGGACGCTCCAGCTGAGGACGCACACGCAGAGGATGTGGGCACCAGTGAGTTAAAAGCTGAAGGTTTCCCAGCCTGCTGGCATCCCTGTTTTGTTGACAAATGAACAGAACAAGCCTTATCATAAAGAGCGGACTGCAGTCCTCCTAATGTAGCTCCGCTCGCGCTAAAGATAATTGATGCTTTAATAACACTGCTCACTACCCAGGACATCGTGGCTGGAGTGCTTATGTGAGCAGCAGCATCAACCGCGGCTGGATGTATTTAACTTTTATCAAGTATTAGGTGTACTTCTGGGATGGATGGAGATCTCTGCTGGTGCGTGGCCCTTCCAAGCCAAGATCCCTGCGAGACCAGGGTGATGGCCCTTCCTATGAGCTGGTGGTTACTGCTCAGGGGGCTTTGGGCCTCATGCTCTGAACTACTGGTATAACCTGAAGAGACACAGAGGTGCTGGGCACTGGGTGAACTTCTCAGAGGGCTGCGTGGCTCCTATGCAACCTGCCAGGTTGTGCCGTTCGGCTGCAAAGCCCAGAGCAGAACGTGGAGGAGCGGCCTGGGGCCTGTGTTCCCACCAGGGTGGCCTGAAGCCCCAGCAGTGCTTTCCTGCTCCGTGCAGGGCTGGTGGCCTCACAGTGGGAGAAACGGGTGGCAACTGCCCTCTCTTGGCTGTACTTTGGGGGCAAGGTTGAAAGCGGCTTGTGGCTGATGACAAGCCCGTGTTGTTGCCCTGGCCTCATCTGAAAGGGGACAAGGAAGAGACAAGGGGAACCCGGCACAGCGCGATGGGGATGGAGAGACCCAGGGGGGGCTGAAACTGGGGCCCTGAGGGTGAATTTGTCCCCCAGCAGCCCCAACACAGGGCTGTTGGGTGGGAGCTGGGCCAGTAAATGGGGGGGCTGGTGACCACTAGAGGACGGTGCTAGAGGACGGTGCAGGCCGGGCCAGGCTGCACGCTCATGGACACAGCGCAGCCGCCTCAGCACCAACTTCAATGGAGGCCTCCAGTCCCTGCAGATTAATGACAAATAATAAGGAAAAGAAAGAGGAATAACCAATTAAACACTCATCCCTGCCACCCATCAGGAACTGCCCCTTCAGTCTCTCATGTGACGAATCATAACGGCTTCCTTGATGCTTTGCTGAGTACAAATAAAATAGAGGAGATATTTGGATTCTGCTTCCACTTTAGGTGTTTCTACCATCATTCATCATTGCTATATCTACACTGGATCTCACTTTATTTTATCGCTGCTTGGAGTCCCATTATGAAAGTGAGATTAAAATAACTACATAATAAAACTCCAGATTAAACTGAAAATACGGTAGATCTGTCAGAGCTGTAGTAAGATAATAATTAAGCTACATGAATGCAGTATTTCATTGAACAAGAGTGATAAAATGTGTTGATTCACAGCACAGTCCTGTGTCCATTTTGATACAATAACCATAGCTACAGTTCAGTCGCAGTTTGTCTCTTGCAAAGATCTCTCTTGAATTTGCAACGTATTGCATAGTTTCTGTTTGTTTTTATAACTTCCACATGGTTAAAAATCAGCCCTTTCTCAGGAGATGAGAGGTGCTGGGTGCTGAGGTGAGTGTTGCTGGTTGTAAGGTTCTCTCTTGAGGAGCACTAGGGGAGGACAAGGTCCTAGCTAGGCCCTCTCTGCTCTCCTGGGAGAAAGGTGAGATGTGACATGATGTCTCTGCAGGTCCTGGTTAAGGAGGGTGTAAATGTGAAGGAGTGAGGGCTGGTGCTCGCAGCTGCCCCTGCTTCGTGCAAGGAGCTGGGACCAGGGCCACCTCCGGTACGTGGAGCTGGTGTCACTCGCTTTGCAGCCAGGTCACCCAGGCCTTAACGGGGAGCCCCATCCTGCCAGCAGCTGTGATGTGACCTGCGGTGGTTCCCTTGAGCCCTCGTCATAGCTCTGCCCCGAAGCCCTTGGGAGAGCATCCCCAGAGGCGAGAAGGCCCCGAGCTGGTGGTCGGAAGCCCAGCAGGTCGCAATCCCAGGTTCCTGGGACAGGCTCTGAGCCAGCTTGTGCCAGGAGAGAGCAGGAGTGGGGTGCTCTGTGGCCTGGAAGGAATGGTTGATTTCCTGGGCTTAAATGTGCGGGGTAATTGCTCATTTTTCCATTTTTTTTTAATGTGATTTGATTGTGAGTTATGTTTCCTGCATTTGTAATTAGAGGGCAGCGCAGATGGTGGCGGCTTGGTCTGAAGTGCTGCAGCCTTCACAGCAGCTCATGAGCAGAAGGGCCACAATGCTGTGAAAACACCCAGGGAGCTGCTCCAACAGAGACCTGCAGTTTCCAACAGTCCAGGGCAGATTTTTAGGTGGTTGCAGTGACACTGGCTGGGATAGGAAACCCATCCTGCCCATCCTCAGAACACACTGGCCTCGGGGCCATCTTTGCAGCCCGTGTGGCACCTTGCAAAGCTTTTGAGGGACAAACCTGGGAAAAACAGCAGGAGCTTTAGTGAAGGGTGAAATGACTCGGCGGCTCTCTGGGCCAGCCGGGTGCTCCTGGTCATCAGCTTCCAACCTGCCTAGTGATGTGCAGGAAAAAGGTCTCATAACAATAGTGAATCATAATCCTATTTTTAAAAGAGGAGGAAAAAAAAAATCTTCCTAGAAAGCTGCTTAAATATGTTTTAGGCTTCGGTTTGTGTCATGCGCATCCTTTTCCATAGCTTAGTTTTTACGTTATTATTGCAAGGAAAGGCAGTGTTGCCCGCAAGGCTCTTGCTGCTGTCCTGGTCCTTGGCTGCTGGGTGTCCCCAGCGGTGCCACGAGCAGCAGAGCCGGCCCTGCGCTACACTGGGCTTGCTGCTGCCTCCCCATGGCTGGTGGTGGCAACCCACATGGGCTTTTTACTTATTTATTTCTTGGCTCTTTAAAATGGCTATACTTCAAGCTCTTCCACTTGCAAAAAGCAGCCAAAAATATAAAGAAATATATTTACAAAAGCATACGCATGCATTATTTAAGGCAGCAAATAACAAAGAAGAGAGAGCACAGAGTAATTCAGTCTCATTTTTCCCTGTTTTAAGATGGCTCAAGTTTTCCTCTTACTGTTTATGGTGTTCATGCTCCTATCCAAACTACTACCCTCTTAAAATACATCCCACAGGGCTGTTTTCTCCCTAAATCACTGACAATAAACTTATTCATTAAAACCATAGAAAAAACATGCAATATCCACCCTGGCCCATTACACAGTTAGCTCTTGATTTGTTTAAAATAAAGACGACACTGAATTTCAGAGACAGCAAATCTGATTTTTTTTTTTTTTGCCCTCTGCCCCTCTCCCTTCAAATGACTGTTTCTCATGGCAGTTAAAAAAAAAAAAGAAATCATCTTACTCTAATAAGTGTTCTATATCATAAGGGATGTTCTGCGTGCTCATCCTAGAAGGCTGCTTCCCAAGGACAGCACAGAAAGAGTGGGATGGGGGGGGGGAAAAAAGACATGGAAGAGTGTTTTTTGTGTTTTTTTTTTATTATTAGTATTTATTTGCATTTCTCTTTTCTGTTAGGACTATTACTACTTGTCACTGTTTCACAAGTATATTAGCAATGAAAAATGTAAGTAGGTATGTATATATACGCGCACACACACATATATATACACACACACACACACACACACATATATGTTCATATATGTATATACACACACTTATATATGTATATATAACTATATATTTTAAATATATATACACACATAGATACAGTGTGAGACGTTCCTGACGCAGAGCTGTTTTGTAAAGCTAATTACAGTAACTGCATTCTCAAATGCCCCATTCGTGCCTGCTGCCTCCGTGTTCGGCGGATGCGGAGGAGCTGGGGCCGGTCTGGCAGCGAGAGCTGTGTTAGTGGCCATGGACGGGGCCTGGGCAGGAGCTGGGGGAAGCGCAGGTCACGTGGAGGCCCTGAGTTTGTCAAACGGCAAATACTTTTTAAGAGCCTCATCATAAGGCAAGGAATTCCATTTCCTGGTCTTATTACAGCTGTCCTTAGGTGAGAATTGAATCATGGCATCCAATTTTCTGTTAAATTTCTGCCTGTGGTACGGAGTGTGCTCAGCTCTGCGTCCCACACTTGGCATGGCTGCCGCAAACACGAATTCATGGCATCCTGTGTTAGCTCTGCTTTTCTATTTTCTTACCAAAGAAACCTGTGGCCTGATTTGGATTTCTTTTTGTAGGTTGTTCTCCTTTTGCACCCCGGACTTAGTGGCGCTACCATGGTGGGGCAGTGAGTGCGTGGAGAACACAGATACTCTGGTGGGAGAATGAACATTGCACCGAGCCGAAAAGGAAACCAGGAGCGCGCGAGGTGGTGGCCGAGCAGAGCGGCAGGTGAAGACACAGCCTCAGGGCAGCGCATGGGGGACATCCCAGTGCCGGCTGCAGTGGGACCAGGTGTCAATGATATTTAATTCTGGGGCCAGTCTGGTTGTCTTTGCCATTATCTTCACAGCTGCAGCTTTCGACTCATGCTTTTTCATCTTTGGGAACAGCTGGGCCAGCATATTAAAGTGCAATATTTATTTTTATGGGATTTGTGCATTTAATTAGCTGCTGTTGTGTGGCGAGGAGCGGGGCACGTCCCTGCCCTGTTTGCGGCACCGCAATAAAGAAGCCGGGTGCATCCATCCCCCCCTGGCCCTGCCCTTCATAGGAGCCCGGGCTTGGCAGGCTCTGGGCTGCGTCGAGCAGGGAAAGAGGAGGATTCAGCAGTGACTTGAAATGTCAAATCTGTGTGTTCGCGGTTCCTGCTTTGCTATGTGTTAGTGTGGCTGAACAATGAGTTAAATTAATTCCAGTATGAACCATAACCTTGATGTCCAGTATACCAGGAATAATAAATTTCAATTTACATGCTCACTTTAAAGAGATTCCTCAACTTAATTAAAATGAATTATTCTTCCTAGAGCTGAGCTATCTGCTTGAGAAAGGAGGGAAGAGAACCCTGTGTGGTACCAGCCCCAGGCTTCATGATAAAGGTTTTTCCTGTCATGTGGCAGCTGGGGCTTTTTTATGGAAAAAACAATAAAATTTTGATTCAAAGCCTTAAATCTTGATATCGTGGCTAAAATGTCTAATGAAGTCCCCTTCATGTCCCTGCAGATAAAAGCAATGACAGTTCTTGCTGAAACAGCCTCTTGGGCTCCCGGGGTTAGAGAAGTCGGGACCCGAAGGTGAGGCAGGGATGGGAACAACGGCAGGTTGGTGACTGCGCTTGCTGAGATGCTCTGCACGCTGCGAAGAAGCAGCATTTTAACCTTTTTATTTTGGTTGGGAATGGTTGGGAATGAGGGAAGTGCCGGCCGCGTTTGCTGGCCCGTTACGCTTTCACCCAAGCTGACATCCTCAGCACTGGTGCTGAGGTTCAAAATGCAGCAGGAAACCAGCAAACACAGAGGTCAAAAGTGTGCAAGCTCCCAGGGAAGGCTCTGCTGGCAGCAGTGGCATGTTTTAAGGCTGAGAGAGGAGACAGAAGTGATTTCCATGAACAAGCATTTGATGATCATTATGTGAAGGCGACGTGGCATGTCTGGCAAGCCCAGCACAAAGTGCAACTCATTTGCAAGCTCCTGATGGTCACGCACTGTGACTTACCATCAAAGCAGGGAGCTGTCAGTGTCCCACTGCGCCCGGGTGGCCGGGGCTCTGATCACCCCCCGTAATTGCTGTCTCTGCAGCAGGCTGCACCGACCGGGGTGAGAGGCTTCAGTGCCGCTCCGGGCTGTAATCACTGCCAGCCTCTCCCAGCAATACCCAGGGGAGCTTTTGCAGGTGAGACTTGCTGCATTTGCCTCTTCCACTGCAGGAGCCCAAGCTACACGTTATGCAGAAAACAGTCCCCTTGGGGTAACCTGCAAGGGAAATTTGCTGTGGCATCGGGCTATACAGAGCCCCAGTGCTGGTCCCTGCTGATGCACGGGTGCTCAAGCTGATGCGGTGGCAGGGGACACTCCTGGAGAATGGATTAAAAGCCCTCAAGCATCTCTCTGCTCTGAGCACTATTGCTCTATCCTACAGGATTCATCAGGAACGCTGCTGGTGTTGACAGTGCTCAGCACCTTATAGCAAAGGCAAGGAAAAAATAAGGCAAAAAAAATGGTTTTCATAACCTGAGAAAAATGATTGGGTTAATTAAAGAGTACAATAGAAACTGCAAATGCATGGAAGCAATGCGAGAGAAACGGAGCTAGCACACTACGAAAGTGGTTTTGCTGTCTGGAACGACAGAATTGCTGTTTTGGGAGCACATCTAGTGCTGGTGCTTAGGCCAAGCAACTGCACAGGGGTCAGAGCAGCCTTAGTTTTGGGGGAGATTTCTGGAAACTTGTGTGTATAGCCAAATTAGGGTAATTACCCCCCCTCAAAAAAACAAGTACAAGAGGTATGCACTATGTATGTATTAGCTCTTTCATTGGTAGCACACGCTGCTGTATCTTGTGTAAATAATCCTGGGTGCTTTTCTCATGCTCAAGCCCACCTCTGGCAAAATCCTCCCAGGGGCACAGGATTTACTGCAGCCCCTCTTGATCTGACATGTATCAGCTCCCAGGCTGTTACAACGCCCTCTTTTTCCTCCTCTAAAACTTATCTTTCTTCTTCATTTTAAAAAATAAAAATTAACTTGCTGTTCATCTTTTATTTCCTTTTCTTGCTCTGAGCAGTGAGTGATTAGAGCTGCATTGCACTGCAGAAATTACAATATACCATTTCTACAGTTGAATCTGCACACGTATAATATCTTCAAAAAATAACAAGCTGCTCTAAGGGAAATTAATTATCCCACTGGGACAGTTATTATTCTGGAACAAAGGCTCTCCGTTTTCTCTGCCAGCTTTCATTGTGCGCATTTCTTTCATATTAAGTGTCGGTCACATATTCCAGCCCTTTTCTTTGTGGCTGGAACATAAATAATGATGAGTTTAAAGAAGTGTAAGTCTGTCCTGGAACCTCTTACAGATCTCAGGAGAACAGTAAGAAACTTTTAAAATAAGTCAGAGTGCAATCTGAAGATCCGTTTTGGTCGCTATATATCACTGTTGTTCATCAAGCCAGTTCAGCCCATCATGTTTCATTTTCCTTAGCTATTTTTTCTGAGCTGCTGCTGCTTCCTCTGGGGCACATGACTCCATTTATCATAATAAGCGTTTATTAGCTGGGCTGGCATCCTAGCCTCTACCCACGCTCTAGCCATCATATTTAAGGCAAGATTTTGTTTTTTCGCACAAAGGATGGCCCTGCAGAATGTGCTATAGGCTGCATTTAACACCTGCACATGGTTCTCAGAAGTTGGCTCTAGGACTGCCAGGAACAGGCTTCATTGGTAGCATCTTGCCTACATCACAAGGTAACTTATATAGCCGTATGAAGGGAACTTAAAGGAAAGAAAAAGCAAGCAAAACCTGTCACATCACTTCTTCCAAGAGCCCATGTGTCCTTCTGCATCACTAGCTCTTCCTGTGTGCAAATAAGTGAGAATTCCCTGGGTCCTGCAATTCCCCTGAGGAACGTTCCTATAGCCAACACACGAAAGAATTTAACGGGATCATATTTAAAAGCAGGGCAAGGTCTTCCATGCTCTCTGTGAGCTATCAGCCAGCTTTTTCTGATATTCCTCTTGTTTTTCGGTCGTTCTTGCGAATGGCCTGAGCTGGGGCCATGGAGCCCCTTGCTGTGGCAGGGAGGCTCCCGTTGGCCTCCGGAGCTTTCCTGGGCTCTCCAGGCACCCCTGGGAATTTTGGGCCTCGCTTCTGCTGCTTTTGCTTTAATGTCCTGAGGTTGGGTTTCCATTGTTTTAGAAAGACATTTTCATTTTACAGATCACAAACTTGAGATGGGATATTAATATTCCTATATTTTCTATGATGTTATAAAGGGAAATAAAAGAGATTTTGTCACTGTGCAGGTAAAATTTCCCCCAGTGCAAAGCGGGAGATGCACAAAACCCCTCCTCACCAGCAGCCAACACCTATTATCGATTTTCACATGTATTTGGAAGAGCTTTTGCAGTGAAGGTGAATTACAAGGATTCTTGCTGAATCTGTGACAGATACAAATACATCATCATCCTTGGCTTTTCTGCTGAACCTAATCAAAGATATTGTTTATTAAAATCCCATTGTCTCCGAAGCAAAGAACAAGGACAAGCTTCTCTGTAGTGATTTAGTGCCTGTGACAGCCCCGTGTAAAGATTTATTATGGCCAGTGGGAAGTGCAAACATGCAATGCCCAAGTCATTACTTTTAATTTGCTGCTTCTTTAAAAAATGCATATACAAGGCTAAAACCCAAGTCCTTCTTTACAGTTCAGTGTCATCCTTTCCCAGCAAGGGGAGGAAGAGAAACATAACCCTCCACCTTCTTTTCCAACTGAGGAAGGGCAATACGGTTTAGCTCATACATTTAAAGGCAGACTACACAAGCTAATGCTACACAAGCATTCTTAGACTAGAAACTGATCGAAAAAAATGAAAAATTGGACATAAAAATGTAAATGCTCACATATTTAATGTATCCAGTTGTACCTGTGATCTTCTCTGAAAGGATCTGTCAGAGATTCTAGGAGGAAAATGGGGGCTGCTTCATATAGCGGGGTCACAAATGGACATTCCTTAGTGCACAAAGCAAGCTCCACAACATAGATTATAGAGCTAATTAAAGAAGTGACGTGCATTTTTTTTCTTGAAGTAATGATTTCTTTTTCTTTCTGAAATAATTTTATTAAGGTTTCAGGAGCTGCAGTAATAAATAAAGCACAAAGATAAACGAGACAGCACAATTAACAAATGTAGTGATTTAGCCCTCTGAGCTCTTAAACTGCTTATCTAATCATATTCAGCGTTAAAAATCTTCTTTTGTAATAGTTGCAAGTCAGTTAGGAAAATGACTTTAATAGTCGCGATTTCTCCAGGAGGACCCTGTCTTCTCGCCCTGCAGCCTCGGGAAGGGCGTTTGTAGGAAAACACCATCATTTCTGTACGTGGGTTTCCCTTCCTTCTCTGCAGGGCTTCTCGCAGCTGCCCACCGTAGCTGGGGACCTTGGCCATGGAGCATCTCCTGCCAAGGAATGGAGAGCTTGTCTTGCAATAACTAACTCCCTTATTCCTCTGTGCATTCCTCCTGCCCGTTCGGCTGTGAGACAAATGGGAGAAGGTGCAGACCTGATGCAATCATTTCCATCAAGGTGCCACAGAAGTCACTGATGGATTAGCAAGAGGCTGGCTTTTAAGTAAGAGAAATTCTTTGGTAATCACCAGAAGCCCTTGATTGCTTTGGAAATCACTGAGGCTGATAACTGATATTACACTGCTGTGCAGAGAGCCTGTGCTATTTAAACCATGCTTTAATTGGCTATTTCTGATGCAGCAATACAAATGGACCGTATTGTGGGCCACCCTTAGCCTCTGCTCTGTTTTCAGGCTTGTCACTAATTCGTCTTTTTACCGTACATCAAATGAGGCAGGAAGAGGAATAACATCCATAGTTTTACATGGAAAGATCTCATTTGTGGCTGTATCTCCAGTGTACGCAGCACAGGGCAAAATAAGCCAGACTGCTGCTCACCTCCCACCCATGAGAATTGCCTACTACCACGCCAAGGACAGCATTGCAAGGAATGCAATGTCTAAGCTGAAATTGTTGTTTATTCAACAAAAAGGTGAAACACCAGCTCAGGGTTAATGCTCTCCTTTGGCTGACAGTGGCAGCATGGCAGCATTGGAACGCACTTTGAGGGCTGTAAGTCCTTTGGTCTCCCAAAATGTGAGGTCCCCATGAGTTTTAGTGAGACCATCTGTGAGCGAGAGCTGTGGATTGAGACTCTGGCCCATCTGCATCAGCTCTTAAGAGGAAGGGAATGAAACACCAGTGTAGCACCTGCTGCACCAAACTGACCTCCTTCTGTATGCAAAGGTGATGCAGTTTACGCATTTCAAGAAAGGCAATTCCACTATATGCCATGGCTATCTATTCTCCAGCCTAATAAATCACACCAGTCAGACACTCTAACTAAAATCTTCCTGTTCTTAATTTGATCTCAGTAGTCCTAGTTATACCTTCTTACAATGCTAATGGTGTTTCTTTAGCTTTCACATTTTTATATTTCTAAATTGGGTTTCCAGCTATTTTCTCACTGCTAAATATATTTAAGAAAAAAAATCTGCAATTTGAAAAAAAAATCAATCCCAACGAAATAATCTAACACGTTTTTTGAGGCTTGGTCAGAAAGACTGTTGGGAGTGGCCCAGGAAAGACTTTATTCATTTACAAGAAAAGAAAAGCCCACTCTTACAGGAAAGCAACACAATTCCACAGGTATCGGCTGTGCTGGGGGAAGCAGAACTTTTCTAATGGTATCTTTGGGCTTTGAATAAGAACTACATCTTTGTCATCATTTAATTTACACGTAACTCTTACAGTGAAATACTCCTATTTTTGATCTCCTATATATGCTTATTGGCTTCAGCACACTTTCCCAAACTAATTTTCACCAAGCCAGACAGGCCTGGCTTCCCTCTACAGTCATTTCCAGTTGCTAACTCCTCCATTCCAGTCTTCTGCATGAATAGTACAAAAGCAGTAACGCCAAATCTTGCCTTTCTCTTCATTCCTGCTGGTGCTTTTGCATTTAACAAATCTCTGGCACTACTTTTTGTTACGTGTCTTCATACAGAAACCAGAGAGGCAGCTCTCTTAGGGCTGCAGCACAGAGCCCCTCGGGGGTTTCATTAAAAGCAAGCAAAAAAAAGGCCTAAGGTGGGTAACAAATAGTCAAGACAGGAGGTTCCCTTCTACTATCCACCTTGGAACAAGGCTGAGCTTTAAGCCAGGCGAGGAGCTGAGCTGGTCGGAGGGTGGCCATCCCCCCAGCATCAGGCCTGCCTGCATAGACTGGGCCTCCCTCCCTCCCCCACGAGGCCAGTTAGTTGTCAGGTGGATGAACTGGATTTTACCAAGGTAAAAGCAAGGAAAAAAAAAGTATATTTGATAATGCTTTATCTTTCTGTTGGGAAATGTTGCTTTGAAAGCAACTTGTACCTATGATCTACGGACACCTTTCCCCTGTAATTCTGCTGTGACCTTTTCACCAGGCTTCCAGGAGCAACTCTGAAAAAAAGAAGTTGCAAATGGATATTTTCTTCAGCCTTCAGAAACCTTTTTTCCCCCCAGGCACAGGCCAGCTTTACAGGCTGCAAATCCCACTGCAAAATGAGAACAGCACGGTGAAAGCCACTGGCAGCAGGCAGCTTTGGAACCCGCATAAGGGAAACATAATCACAAAACAGTTCGCATTAGTGAGCAATGATTTTTTTTTTTTTCACCTGTGGAAAAGGTCACTGTTGAATTTCTGTTGTAGTTTAACACTTTGCTGGAGAAGTGACAAATATCCCTTGCAAAAGGAATTGATGGGAGGATATGTAGAGGAAAAATGAAAAAGAAAACCCTGAAAATGAGGCAAAAGGTTTGGCCAAATCTAAGTGCATTGGAATCTCTAGTAAACAAGAAATTTTCAATACCGGCTTAGGGTGGCTTTTCAGGTGTTACTGGGCCAAGTTATTTTCTGGCTAGACTGGGAAGTTCTGAAATATCTTGAAAAAAAGAAGCCTCCTAATGGCTATGAATGAAATGGTATTTCATTCTTCCAAAAGAAAAAAGGTATGTAATAAAAATGTCATCACCCACCTCTTTTAACAACACACCTTTCCTTGGAGGCTGTATTTTCATATGTTGTGTAAAAGCATCGCAATACTCAGACTTTCTCCAAACCCTTGACTTCTATTGTCATTAGCCACATCTCGGGGAACCACTTCCAGCTAGATCCGGGTTTACCAGGACACACTTCCATAAGTGCTGCAGTATTCCAGCCACTGGAAGAACCACCCAACCCGAGCAAAGCATCGCAGAGGTTTCAGTAGGGGCCACTGGTGCAGACAGTGGGCAGTTCATCGCGGTACCCTCCATTAAAAAGAGACATTGTCACGAAACCCACTGAGACATGAAACACAGTGAAACCACAGTGTTGCAAGGGGCCTTAGGTTTGGTATTTCAAATGCTTTTAGCCTTTTAACACACCTTTTTTTTTTTTTTTCTGCTAAGCTCCATGCAATCAAGTTTAAAATACGACCACAGCTGCAGCACAGTGAGGAATATCAATGTGACAGGCAGAGCTGCTGAAACAGGAAAGTTTTGCTGCTTCTGAACATTTTCAGAATGAGTATTATTTATTTCTTTTTTTTCCCTCCTTCTGGCTTCAGATTTTGGAGGTCACATATTGCAGGTCATTGCAAGGACAGTGAGGGCAAAGTGCATCCCCACGAACAGAAACCTTATTCCTCTTCTTCCCTCATTTTATGTTTTCTGAAAGTTTTTATTGCCTGATAGTCCTAGCCCAAAATTTTTATGTGCCTCTAAGTCAGCTTCCAAGCTCTGGTGATGACACGGGCACTGGTATAGAAAATGTGGCTTCTAAATGTTTTCTTTATGGTTTGAAAAACTGTCTTTGAGCAGGTTCTTAAATGTCATTCCTTGCAGTATAAAGAGTAGACAATAAACTATAAAATTATTCACCTTGAAGAAACCATCTGCTGTCTTTAAGGACATCACCATTTCTTTGTTGCTTTGAATGGTCCTCTGAGATGCTGTAAATGCCATTAAAATACTACGTTTCCTACTGTCTGCATGCCAGGCTCATTTTGCATTAGCAACAAAAATGACAATGGGTAAAATAAATAAGCGGAAATTTCATTCTCTATTAATTTCTGTATTTCTTTTTTTTAATGTTGTATGTGAAGCTTGGTGCTTGGAGGCTGCACTGGAGCGATGCAGCCCTTGGATTCTGTCCCAGGGCCCATTCTGGAGCGCTGACCCCCACGAGGTGCCTGGTGGAGAAGCCTGTCGTGTCCAGCTGCAGCAGAGCAAGGTTAGCCCTAACTCCGGGCCACCTGTCCCCACTTCTCCTGCCTGCTTTTCTGCCTGCACCCTCACTCTTTTGTTTACCTCTTTTTTTCAGTTCTTTTATAGTGTCAAAAACAGGAAGGCCAACAGCCCCGTTAAAGTGCCATTCCCGCTCCACAGCAAGACTGTGAGGCTCAGGAGATAAATTAGGGGAAATTTTGCAGGAATGTCCATGTGCAAACCACCTCTTGCTGTCTGAGACATCAGTTTCTGGGGGTCCAAGAGCCATGTGTGGCTACTAGTACCATGCAGGCTCAAAGCCTGGAGGTTCTGCAGGTGTAGAGGAGGGATCCAAGTAAGGATCAGTCATCCTCCTTTGTCATGGATAAAACAGCAGATACGAGGCTGTCTTAGCAAAGGAACAAATGCTATGAGCTATATTCAGAAGGGTCTGGGAAAGGTAATCGCTTTTAAAGATAAAGCTGCTTTTTCTAATTGCTGTATTTTGGGCGTACGTGTTAGCTTCCTTCTGATGGAAGAGCATTTGTTTCTTAGAATTAGAACTTAGATTCAAGGCCAAAAGCATGATCCGGATTTAGGAGGTCTATTAGTGTAAAATATTTATTCCATAACGCTCAGGTCTTACATTTCAATTAGTTTCTCCCAGCAAAAAAAAATACTAATTTGATTCAGAGGCTTAGAAGGCTTTTTGCTGGTTATAAAACTTTTAGAAAACTTTCCCAAATCCTCTTTGAACCTCCTGTTAGTCAAAGATGCTAATTCTATGTTTTATCAAGAACTGGAACCCTCAAACTTAGTTCTAGTATGTGAGCAAAGAGGAGTTTCTGATGGTAACTTGTTTTGACAGATATTAATCCCACATTCTAAAACAGATGTGGCAAAATAACAAAAAATATCAATGCAGTTTTTAGAAACAACACAAACGAACATGAGTGTGAAGGGAGAGTGTAATGGAGAACTACCAAAACAATAAGGCATCTTTACATAACAAATGCTGCAGGGCAAAAAGCACAGGAAAAGAGGGAAAAAAATGTAAATGACACCGAAGCTAAAGAGGATGAGAAAGCACGTGTGGTATATAAATCTCAGAAGCATATCTAACAACCATATTGAATTAAAAGCTAGTGTATGTGGAGGGAGGTGTCCGCTAGCAGTGCTTGTACGAAGGCAGAGCTCTAAGCAGTCTAACCCTGGTGTCAGCATTGCTAGAGGCATTTATGAGCTTTTCAAACCCTGTAATTTCTGGATGCAAATTCATTTCACCAGCTGGCAATTCCTCCTCTCAAGGGCTATCTCATTGCCCATGAGAGAACACGTATATAAGCAGTCAGCAGCTTAAACACCAGCGTGTCACAGGGCAGCAATTGAGGAAGGGACTTGCTTCAGTCTGAACGCAGTTAGCCTGGGACACAGCTCTGTCAGCTCGGATAGGGATGATCTCCTGCCATTTCATTGAGGCTGAAGTGTTCCCTCCAAGATCATTTATCACTTCTTAGTCACAGAGGGCAATAAGGCCACACAGGCCATATGTTACGTGCAAACATCCTTCTTTAAACTTTGAAACAGATAACAGTGTATAAAAAGCCCAAATATTATCTTCTCAAAAACTTTATGTTTCTGTTCTAAGACGTCCAGTGATACAAAGGAGCCTTGGTAGCCTAAGATTATCAAGGCAGACAGCAAATATTCTGTGGCAGGTTCGGTTAGAAAATTCTCTCCTCTGAAGCAGCCTATGCAAGAGCCAGAAAAATCACCTCTTGAAGATTTTAAGCACCTCTTTCATTAATAACCTTAAGAGAACAAAATGTAAGGCAAGTTCTGCTGTCAGCGGGTGTGGTATAGGAGGAAGGGCACTACTTTAAAAATTACAGGGTTATCCCATATGTTCACTGAAGTGATTCAGTCAGTGACCCTGACTTGAGTAGTGTTTAACTTGTGAAAGTGTTAGACACGCTTTCGGGTGTCCAACTTCCAGCGTGCAGGTTGTGTGTGGCTGCCTACGTGCAGTTTGCTCCTGATTCATCCTTCAAACATTTCTTCTCCATTCAAGGCTGGTTCTTGCCCTCATTGTATGGACCTCTCTTGAGAGCTCTTAGGTATCACCTCCTAAGGCACGTGGGTGAGTAAAGCATGGCCAAGGACTTTTGCTGTGAATGAAAACACTTGTCTTACTGACAGAATGACTAAAATAATAATAACAAAATCTGAGAATGCTGCATATATATGAACTTTTTCTATGTACCTTTCAGAAACTCCTAAAGAGGAAAACAACCAAACCTAGAGACTTCCTATTATATGGATTACTTACAGGCCAATCACTGAAAAATAATCTGACATTCTGCTTCTGTGAGTTGCAGGTGGCTTCTGGTAAGACTTGCTTGGGTTTCATTGTCAGGAGGAGAACACAAGCAGCATCCAACCCATCTCTTCCACTGTAGCACTCTAGAGCACCAGCTGATACTTTGCTTTCCAAGAATATCAAAGTGATAAAAAGCTCCAGTTTCACTAAAATGAAAATATTTTTCACAGCTCAATGCGGGTTGAATATGTACTTGAAAAAGTTGGCCTTGGCCAGCAAAGTGATTCAAAGCACACACTTAACCTTCAGTGTGGTTTAGCCTGCTAAAAGTCATCTACTTTCATGTTGTTTTCTTTTCCATTTATAAACTTTTTTTTTTTTTGATTTATACAGTATACATATACATATGCCCTAATGTGTCCACTTTAGCTGCTACTACAGTCAAAGCATTAATGCTATTAAAACTATTAATACTATTATTCAGATCACGGACACAATCTGTGCAATGCAGAATCCAACATTAGTTTCAAGGCTGTGAGGTTTGTTTCTGGAGACTAAATTTACCACAAGAAACTCTCTAAAACCCTGTTATTGTAATGAAAAAGCAACCAGCTATTAAGAAGGAGCCATAGTATCCGAGACAAGACCATGATTATTAATTTAACTACATCTGAAGGCTAAGGTCTGTAAGTTTTTAAAAAAATGGAAAAATAGAAGCAATACTTTCATAGCTCTACAGACTCCAATGTTTCCTTTCACTGAGCCACATATTATAAAAATGTAAAGAAAAAATTCAAGCTAAACCAAGGCTCCTTTGAAAATGAAATGGAATAAAAGCACAATAAACCCAGGTCAAGGTTCAGGTGACATCAGTTCTGCTGTTGTGGTTTCTGATGTCACAACATCCTTTTATGGGATTATTTCTCCTTGTCTCAGGAGCCATTTGTTATTGTAGATGTATTATAGACTTCATGTTATAGTCAACAATAAAAAATATACCCTTGGCAACCTCCATTATATTCTGCAGATAATTTGTGTTCTCACAAAGTGCTTCTTATATTTACTATGAGTGATAATCATACATATGCATGAGACCTTAAATGAGGAAGAATGTGCTTAGGAGCTAATACAGCAGGAGTTTTGCCTAGAAGAGATGTCAAAATCAGTTCACTTTTGTTATATATGAGTAATTTAATTTCCTCTACAGTGTTATTAGGGCAAGAATGAAGTAACATTTTTTGGCATAATTGAAGCAAATTCCAGCAAGACAAGAGGATAATAAAGCTTTCCCATCTTGTCACGTCAAATTCTTACCTACCATGCACACAGAATGCACACAGATGCATTCTTTGTGTTGAATTAAGTTACCCGGTTGAGCTTATTAACTTGTTATGTCCTGCAACCTCCAGCATATTTACCACTGGATCTTTCAACTTCTTTCCTGCTTTAATTCTCTTCCTCCCAACTGATCTGACTCTGGGGTCAGGCCAATCTTCTTGCAAGGCTTGATTTTCACCTGTGGTTCCACTTATTTTCCTGAAACGCACTCTCTCTATTCCTCACACTCCTTAACAGATTATAAAATTAACAGCCAAGGAGTACTGGAAAAGAGGTACAACAGGTAGGCTCTTTCCTTTTCCCACAAGTCATGATGCAGAAAACCCTCCTTGAAGGCATCATGGACTGCAGCCATCCAAGGTTGGCAGCCAGGGAGCCCTGTGTGTCCGAATACAGCCCCTGTAAACAGCAGAACCAACCTGTTAAGAAGCTTCCGGAGTGTATCCTCATGGAACTGAATTAAATCTGTAATATGGATATTACAGATAATTACAGATCTGTAATATTAAATCTGTAGTCTCTCCAAAGGAGAGAGAATGGAACTTAGCCATGAAAATCACATGAAAAATAGCTAGATGTAGGTTAATTAGGCCATAAGGATTAAGACATACAATAATGTTTTGTTTTCTTGCAGCCTTTGCAATGAAACACTGAACTTTTTGTGGACTTGTTGCCTTTATGGGAGACACCATTTAGCACCAAATGAGCCACTGGACAAAATACCTCAGAAGTTTAGCAGCCTACGATGTTTCTCAGCTAAGCAGAACCAAAAGGTCCTTAAGGTCTCATCATTCATGAATCTATACAGTGTTAGGTAGGGGAGCAGCAGAGGTAGAGAACGAAATTTCTTCTTTGATCTCTCCAGATCAAGGAACACAGTTGTTCTCTGCCTACCTCTGGTCAAGCCAAAAACATGGAAAGAGGGTAGAGATACAGATAAATGACTGGGCACAAGAATGGTCTTTTATATTTATTTAATACTTATCAAATTAGAGGTACAATTTGGAAGGATCCAGCGTGGCAAATGTAGAGTTAAGTGTTCAGATTCTTGCTATCCTTGCTTGAGCCTCAGCTGTGCACTTGTATTACTGCCATCACCTTACCTCATCTGTAAAATACAAATACATACTGCTTACACACCTGTGTAAAGAATTTGAGAGCGTCACAGGAAAGGCACTGTGTATGTGCGTGTAGTATTACGCCTATATATACAAAGAAAACTAAAACAACAACACATATAAGCAATTTGCAACAACTCATTTCTGCACTGCTTAGCCTGGGGAGGTTATTACATGTAGTTGCTCCGGAGAGAGATTGCTTCAACTCCTTGGAGCAGAGCATGCCAGGAGGAAGAATATTTCACATACGAAGCTTAGGAAAGTCTCAGCTTACAAATCAGCTTATCTTGGCCATGCACAGATTAGCCATTTTTGCACACGTTATTTAAACACTCTCCAATTTGTGCATTCCTGAATCTGCAAGACAGAAGCAAGTCATTATTGGGAATTAAGCTAAAACTACCTAAAAGAATGGACAGAAGCAAAGGAAGGAGGATTTTCTCAAGTGTATTATAGAGGGAGACACAGAATTCTTGCTAATGCTGTACATCTATTGTATTCTGCCACTCTTCCATTTTTTTTTTCTGCTTGTTCTCTTCAAATGTTCCTTGTGACTATTGCAATTGTACTACTGCTTAGTTAAGAAGGCTGGTAAATAATAGCCCTTTCTAGAGGAAAATAGTAAATAAATGCCAGTAAAAAAAAAAAAAAAGATCAGCAATCAAGTGAATTCCATTGAAAATTCTTACACCAATATATCAAACATAAAGTTCGCCACACCTAATGAAGGGTAAATTATGGAAATTAGCACTACCTTATTACCTTTTCTTGAACTTCACGGATGCTCCATCTTTAGGGATTATTAAACATTATACTGGTTTTCAGGATCATTGCATCCTCTTGCCTTTCTGCAGGAAAAATCAGCTAGCCCTTCTCTGCCAAGCACACTGCTAGGCACCTTTGTATAAACACTCATCTACAGAATATTGAACTGAGCCAGCGAGTTCATTCAACATTTACCCAAGGACAGTCATGAGATGTTTGGAGTCACTACAAATGGGACCATCAATAAAATCTCTGTTTGAAATAAATACACTTGGCAACTTAAAAAAAAAAAAAAAAACTACCTTGTGTCTTCAGTCAATGCCAGCACTGTTTTGTTCTTATTGTGCTTCACATACTCGAACACAGCTCCATCAAATATGAAGGGCATATATTTACACCCCAGCCAGATCTTCTTGGTAGATCTACTCAAGATGAACGAAACACTGCGTTGTACTTCTATCACTAGTATATAAGCTGATGCAGAGATTCTTGGATTTTTAAGGCTAAAAGAAAGGATACAATCTCCTCTGACCTCCTGAATCACGCAAGACTTCATGCAGACAAAGTCCAGTTTTGTTCAGTGTTGCAGGACTGCAGCAAAGGTGTAGTCCCGTGGGTTTAACCTCTTGTAGACCACTGCTGATGAAACTAAAATAGGGATCCTTCAGCTCTCTCTGTCAGATACGGGATAGAAAAAAATCCTGCTGGCTGGTCTGGAGGAAGCTACTTTAAGCTAAGCTGTAGATGGATTTATTGTTATATTCATTGCAAGGGCTGCTATGACAACAGATGAATGCAGCATGTAATTTAATTATATTTCTGTCAGTCCCTGTGCCTTTCCAGAGACAATGCAGAGGCCAACAGCATTTTCTTTTAATCTTGCAGGTGGCACAGAAAATGTCAAATTCTCCTCCAGAGGGCCTAATGAGAGCATTTCACTTGAGTCACGAAACATTATTTAAGTATTTTGTAGGACCGTGCAGATGTTTTTTCTCAGCATCTCCAACTGAGGCTAGATTCATTCACTAGTTTTCCTGGGCACATTCTGCACAGTGATACTCTCTGTCCTTGTTCTTGCTCACAGGCAATAATGCACGCCTATATGCTGACTGCTGATATACACACCTCAGTCCATACATTAAAGACACAGATGTGTTTGTTGAAAACAAACACACAAACAAGCAAAACCTAGCTTGGCCCCAAGCCAACAAAACCCCGCTTTCCCTGAACAAATGTAGTAGAGCTTGCTGTGGAATTGTTCTTATCATTGGATTTCCTGATGTCTGATAAGATGTGAGCTTGTTCAAAGTGTTCTGCATCACTGGGGTGGTCACAACATCACAACACCCGTGCTCTCGCTCCCATTGGGTTTTCCGTGCCTAACAGGTGCTGACTTTCGCTGCTGCTTGTCCCTTGATGACAATATAATTCTCTCTCTCTGTTTTTCAGATTTTTTTTGCTCGAATCTGAAATGGCTGAATGTCCTTGAGACTTCTAGCCCCCATAAAACTCACGTGAACAGTTAACAGAAATTTTCTGAGAACAAGGGGCGCATGCGTATGATTACACAGAGACTTGCACAGCCCTGCACAGTGCAGTGCATAAAACAAGCAAAAAGTTGTAGCTGTCCATGTAATGGCAGAGAGGGGTGGGAGGTGGTTGTCTCCAGGCTACACTTGTCTTTTCCATCTCCGGCGCAATTTGGGAGTCAGAGCTCACTTGACCATATTATGGAGAAAAGGCATTAGGGGAGGGAGGTGAGAAAACTTCCTTTCCCTGCTGTGCTCATGAACAGTGAGGAGGCAAGAGCCAGAGAGGAAAAAAAAATCGCTTTAAGGACAAAGTATTGACTGATATAACACAGAGAAGCTAATAGATATTGACTCCCATTTGATATAAATAGGTCACATAGTATAAGAACTTGTTGCACGTTCTTCTTCGAGGCCTGGGAAAAGACACAACTTACCAGTGAGCAAAATTTTAAATGTTTTAGATATGTGCCATTCCTTAATAATGAGACACCACATTTTTATACGCAAAAGTCTTAATTTCTGGATAAAATGTGATACTGCTGGACAGCAATAACTCCAACGGGAGCTGAGTGAGCTCAGCATGACCAGTGAAGTGTCCTGCACCTTGTCAAGACTGGACCCAAGATCATTCAAATAATCCTATAATTTACATTATTTAAAGCAGGAACATGCAATTATCCATTGTTTATCTGGAAGTTGTCTGAGGAGCAATCCTTTCATACCAGGATATAAATTCAGTTGCCATGTAATTAAGCCATAGCTACATAAGCACTGAGCAAATGTATAACAAGATTCAGATAATATGTTAAAGAGATAAGAAATATCCAGGCATTTAATTGGCATTGAGGAAATTAGCTGCACCAAATTAGGTAGCAATGAACACATTTACTACCATGTCAGTTATTATTTGGAGTGTAAATTGAAACTTAATCAATTATTTTTACAGAGCTCTCACATAAACTGATATTAGGATTTTTTTTCAAAGCTATGGTTTTATAATACTTGGTCTGCCATAAGTTTTGTGACACAGAAGAGACAATGCCACTGCCCTCTCCTTAGTGTCTCCTTAGACTGAACCAGAAGCAAAGATTCACTTCAATGTTAGTAGTGAAGGTCAGTTGATAAAGTATTGAAGAGAGATGCTGGGAGACCTGAGTGCTTTTCTGATCTCTTAAGTCGTTTTCTGCCTTGTTTTTCCACTGGTATGTGGAGATAATTAGACTTCCATTGTAAGGTGCTTTAAACCGATTCTGATGTAAAATTTTACAAAATGACACGTTATTTACTCTTTCCTTCCATTAGGTTGTATGCAGTCCTGTACAAGCAGCAGGGTGGCTTTGGCAGCATGGATCTCAGCAAAAGAAACAACCTGGCTATTCTGCTTGAAAAAAAACCCAGCAAGTTCTGATCACTAGCTCAACTTCAAACTGTAGAACATAGTTAAATGTGTGAACATTTAGCATATTCAGTCAGCATGGGAGACAGTAATAGTTCATAAATTCAAATTCATGCTGAATTCTTCTCAAAGGAATTACAAAAGAGAGGGTGATCTGATGAACAGACGAGTAATGGTTGAATGTGATTTATGAATTCAATAAAGGAGACACATCTGAGCCAATATCTGACAAAAGTCAGAAGGTGAGAAGAAAAGCATGAAGAACAAAGTTATTCCACCTTTTACATATACCGTCCTCAGAGCTCCTCGAGGGAATAAAAATCGGGATGGTGGAATCGTCAGCTCAGGAGACAGAAGAACTATGTTATTTTCTGAAAGGCATCATTAACCAAGGGTAAATCCATATGTATACAAGCATATAGAGAGATAAATATAGAGAAAGGATGAGGGAAAAGGAGAGAGAAGACAGGTATGCCATAAAGCTGTCAGAATAACACAGGCTTTGGATAGAAACACTGCAAGTTATGCAGGTCATTCCAAGTGAGTTCCAATAAAAACTTTCATGGACACCATGCCATCCCTGTATTCTGAATAGTTCACAAGTAAATTAGGATTCATTGCCACTATTTTTCATATCTTTACACTGATACGAGCTTTTCTCCAGATCCCCAAACTAGCAGATATGACAAAACATGTCTTGTAACTCATTTTGGTTATCCCTAAGACACCAGCACCTCTTTTCACCCTTTTTTGAACAACTTCACAAAAATGCAAAGTTATTCACTTGCTTTTGACATCTTACTACCACAAGCTTCTCTGTGAGTTCTAGAAAGGAAAATACAGCCTTTCCCTCTGCCCTCTTCACCATCAGTTGCTGCATCATTATTCAGACTGATTTTACATGTTTCCCATAGCTATATGTCTGCAGGCTCCTGCCATCAAATTCTTTCGGGATTTGACTTTTTCTCCCATGGAAAGGAGACATTTTAGTATGTGCATAGAGGCTCAATGTTTGGGCAGTTTAATGAAAACATCAATAAGTTACAGACTGGAAAAAGAGAGGAAGGTTCACAGCCATTAGCGTCTATTGTTATATTTTGCACAATACTACAAGCCTTTGTACATCAGCAATTAATACTACAATAAAAAAACATAGTTGGAGGAACCTCACTGAAACTAGGATGTATAAACACTTTCCTTCACTTAAGATAACAGTGAGAAGCAGTGCTTAAAGCACATTTACTGGCAGGAATAGAAGCAGAAAGAGCAGCATCTACCTAAGTCACAAATGTCTCTTCCCAGCCAGGTTAGAGAGACCTTCCACCACCTTCAGATGTTATCAGAGGGGGTCAGAACAAATGCTGGCATAAGCATTAATGCAGATTCATATGCTACCGTCTCACCTGAAGCTAAATACAAAGTCTAGATAAAGATGATTTTGATTTAGTCAGCATGCATAATATAGAACTGAGATCAGATTTATGCTGGCTATAAAGAGGGACAGATGATACCCAATCTGCTGGTACATAGTTAACTCATCAACATGCATTTTTGGGCACATTTGAACGGCAGGTTGAACAGGTTGAGTTTATATAAGAACAACGTTTAGTTTCGTCTTTTGGATAAGGTATTACACACCCTAGTGCTGAATTTACAGTACTGTAAAACCATGGGCTGGAGAAAACTGTTGATGGAAAGATGGGAATGCTGCCAGAGAGAGCCTAGCTCCAACCTCAGGGGCATCTGATTCCTTGCACCCAATTTAAACCGAGGCCCCAGATTTTACCCACCCATTTAAAACATTTCGCAAAGATGAGTTTCATGAAGGAAAGCAGTTTGCAAGAGTTTTCTCCAACATTTAGCTTGCACACATTAGATACAAGCAACGTTGCTAATAACTCATTGCTCATGCAAATTAATTCAACTTAGAGAAACAAGCCTTGATGATTATAAAATGCTGCAATCACAATATTGCTTCCGGACAGCTGAGAGTAAATTCATCAAGCATTTGATATTTAAAGCTGCTGTGGTGATGAATGCATGCCTTCATTTACGACTGTACACCAAGACGGAGAGAAAATGGAATGCAGAAACCTGACTACATGATGGGAATCCCAACAGAAGCCACTGAAGACAAAGGCAGAGATAGGAAATCTCCTTCACAGTCAGCTGAACGCATCTGATGGCTGCAACTTATCCATGAGTCTTTAATAAGAAACTATTAAAAGCAAAGCAACAGCAAACACCAGTTTTAGTGAGGCAGAAGCAGCTTGTTCCTGTTGACTGTATGGGGTGTAAGTCTTTCATGCCCAGGTCAGGGACAGTTGCAGAGTGGTGGGTGTCTCTTCTGCCCTGCAGAAGACATGCAGCCAACTGTTATGGTTATGGATGTTTGCTCTGTGTGTGCAGAGCATGCAAAGGGAGGATAAACTCTGCTGGGGTTTCGATGACAGCCCTGCTACTGCTGCGGATCTTTGCTCAGTATATGACACTACAGCAAAAACAAAAAGGAAATGAGCTCAACAACAAACACCCACAATTACACCGTGCTAATTGTTTTCAAGGTTTCCTGCAGAGTTAACATTGCAGGCAGTGCTGCGTAATACAGAGGAAATCAGTGATTCCACCGGCACTCAGAGTAACGGCATTAATCACGATGAATTCTCAGTAGTGGATGTGGTGGTAGCAGTGCAAGTCACGGAGAAGCCCCCGCAGCTCTGCACGTCTCATCAGCTCAGGGCAGTCCTAGCCGCGCTGCGGCCCCAAACCGCTGCCTCGTCCCATGGCCTTGGCCCCCGAACCACTGAGAACATCTACCTTTCCCTCTCGATGGTGGAGGGGTTTCAAGCACCTGGAGGAGAGGTCCTGAGTCATCTGGCTATGCCTAATCCACAGCTGTTGTACCAACCAAGGCAATTTTCCAAACTGAGGGCTGGGAACACCAACAGACCAAATCTTCAGGGTCTAGACTGATCATTTTTCTTGGGACCAATTTTTAGGCTTCTGGTGCTTTGTGTATTTACTTAAATATCCCTTTGCCTATTTTTTAAGCTACTGATATACTGGGTATTATAATGATTATCTATCTCTCAGAGACAGTATTTGTAAGAAAGCCTCAATCAACAGGATGAAAAATGCCCCCTCCAGGCCAAAAGGGGTTTCGTTCTAGCACTGGCCCTTGTATGTTAACCAAAGTTACAGTGCTGTTCTTCAAATTACAGTCCTCATCTTTTACAGAAAATATTTCCATGGACACATGGAACATTCTTTTTGCTTTAAAAATCTCTGGTAACTCTACAAGGGTCTTTGTGTATTTTGTTGTAAGCAAAAGTGAAATTAGAAGAACTTTATTTACAGTCTCCTTTCTAAAACATGAAGAAGAATATAAGAAACCAGAAAAATATCTGAAGAGAAACTGATTTTATCCTTAAGAGAACAGTGGGATCCAGGGAAGCCTAAAGTGGCCTTTTTTCCAATTGCTCTCACAACTCACTTTGTCTCCATGATACTCACAGGGTGTCTCACCTGCCTGAGATGGATGGTGGCAGCCCCGACCTGGGGCTCACGGGCTCTGTGCCAGTTTCTCTGATGGACACAACAGTAAACGTGGTCTTCTGCAAGGTGTGGATGTAAAGCACCCTGTAACGGCCTCCTCTGCACGACGTTTTACAAACACCACCGGCACCATCTGTGGGCAGAATAAAAGAAAAAGCCAGTCTGGACTTGGCTAGCAGGTCAGAAAGCTTTCTAAAGCAAGACTTGGTTCCAGGTGGAAGAAAAGGAGAAAGATCTGGAGCCAAGAGAAAGAAGAAAATCCTTGGACCTAAACGTTTTAGCAACCCATGTTTGGCAGATCTCAATTATCATTTATCCTGGGATAACATCTTAGAAAAAGGAGCTGAATTTCCATCTATCACACTATAAGAAAATAATAAAGCAGGTATCTATTTTTTCATTAAAATTAAATAATTGAATCTGTCCAGATTCATGTACTTTCCCTCATGAGATATCCAAGAGAATTAAGTTTCAATTGACTTTCCAGACCTTGGTTATCATAGGAAGCTTTTCAAAAATTGGGACATTTGGCAATTTGAAATTCAAATAGGTTTTCAGTCAATATGTTTACTATTGCCAGACAGGCGTCTTTGTCCCCAGGGTGTTTAATGCCTCAATAAGTAATTGGTCCTTTCATCTTTTATATGCACACAGTGTAGAGTTTATGGCTCATACAGTGAATTGTCAATACAAAGGATCTTTGCACCAGTCTTAAATAACCCATCTCCCAGCTCCATTAAATCCTGTTAAAAATCCCCCCTCCCTCCACACCCCCAAGTAGCCTTTGAAGATTTTTTTCTCCCTGATTTTCAATGACATTTTAAAAAGGTATCTCTGCTTCACTCCAAAACCTCAGATACAAAGACAGGGAGGTGATCAAGAAGAACAAGAATATTCCCCCAGGGCCTTGAAAACTGCAAGAATTTCAGGAAGACCCTTATCACACATTCATCCATTAGATCTGAAATTCAAAGAATTCAATGCATCTGCATCCTGAGATCCAGATCTTTTAGAGCTGAGACTGCAACAATAACCTAGTTTAGCATGAATATTTTTCATAGGAAAATATCTCCTGAAGCTTTCCATTCAGACACAAGGGCAGCGCTGTCTGTAAGGCTGGGCAGAAATTAGGTTTTCTGTTGTACATGAAACTGCCATTTTTTTTTCTTCTTCTTTTGCACCAGGTTTTAAAAAGTGTATCTGTCACAAGTTTAAAATACTCAAAATATCTTTTCAGACAACTGAAAAATTTTGTTTCAGTCAAGTAAATATCTTTCACTATAACTGGACAATTCCTTTGTATATTGTGCAATGTACATATTATATTTGTACAAATACATACATAGAAAAAGAAAATTCTATTTTCAGACAAAGAAACTGAAGTGCAAGGAAATTATTGTGTAAGCAGTTGTGCTGGAAGATCTGAAGATGGATCAATCTCTGGGCAAGATGATGGTGAGTATCTGGGAAATTATTTTACCAGACAAAGCAGAATACGTGGTCAACTCCAGTGAATAAAGAAGTCACAAAACCATCTCAGCTTAGCTAAAACTGTAGCTCTCGCCTCCAGAGAGGAGTCCTGGATTTTCATACTGGGCCTTTTTGTAAGGAATCTATACCCATACTCTAAGCCTAGCATCCCCAGAGCGGCCGATACAGCACAGAGCAGCTGGGTGCTGAATGCACCTCCTGCTCAGCTCAGCTCTTACGTCCAGTGAATTGCAGCATGGAAAGAGCTGGAATACTGGCTAGCTCCTCGCAACTGTTTTTGAGATTCACAAATCTCTTCTAAGGGTTCATTAGAGTGGCCCTATAACCTTTTACTCTTAGTAGATGTGCTCTCCGTTTGGCACAAAGCGTTTGTCAGGGTCTGAGGGTGACTTGGCAGGCTACATATTTGCCCTCGGGACTACAGGCAGAGGAGAAAGCCATGCAAAAATGCACCAGGTGCAGATGAACAGATTTTACCCACTCCCAATTTGGGAAATGTAGACCTTTGTCCTGTATATGCCTGAGAATTGAGATTATCTAAGCTTTTTATTTCCCACTATATAATAAAGATGAAAAAAAAAATCTTGGCAGATCTAGATCAAAATCTTACACTTCTACTAAATTGTTAATTTTTATTGCATATAAACCTCATTAAATTTAATTAAACTGAGCTCACAAGCTTTGCATATGTAATAATGAATAAGAGTTAATACCCCATTTCTCAGTATGGTACATTTTCAGTCGAAGGCTCCCCCAGTACAATCCATATTGCATCTATTCAGTACCTTTACCCAGCAGGGAAATGGCCATTTCTCATGATGCCTCACAGCAATTCTTCAGCGGTGGAAGGACCCCCCCAGTTCACCACAGACTAGACTAGAAGATGATGAATACCGAGTGCAAATGAAACTGCCCTCAGCCAGGGATTAGTAAAGAGGCTATATTGATTTATACCATAATCTGGCAAACCACCTGCGAAAAAAATGGATGCGTTCTGTGAATGGGGAAATAACTTGGTGCTATTTTCCTTATCAGAAAGGCAGCATGCCCTTTTGGCAATGAGAGATCAGACACATCTGCAAGTAGAAACTAGCTTATTCCTTAGTCTGAAGAGTCAGTCGAAATCACAGCCCAAGCTGATTAGATTCAAAAAGCCCTCTAGTTAGTTGTGTTTTGAATCCATATTCTTTCAGCCCTGAGAGGAATAACTAAAACAAGGAAAAAAACTTCCAAAGCAGCAGCCTTTATATCTGCTAAAATCTTAAGACATTTTACAACTTGACTCAATATTCTGTTTACCCAAGTGAAAAATCCACGTTTGCATTATGGTGCATGGCCTGCCCTGGAATCTGGGTCAGAGCAAAGCTTCTCTTGATCCTTGCAAACCTCATATTTCTGGGAAGGGGGGCTTAGTCCCCAGACATGGGCTGTTAGTTTTTGACTTTTTTGTCAGCACTGAATTTGTTGCTCTCGGGCTCTTTCCATTTTCAATGTTTATCTGGTATGGTCTGGGTATTTTGTGACATTATTGCTCTTGTATTAGTAATATTTTAGCTGTTAAAAACTTTCGTGAAGAACTGCTGTCTACTCCTTCACAATAACTGCCTGAGGCTGTGATGCCTCATCCATAGCTCCAGTGACGGTGGCAGAGGCACATTTGTCTCCATCCTCCCTGGGGTGAACAAGCATCTGCCGTGTTGGTTTTCCTTCTTTCTTTTTTCCTCCCACTGGAACTTGTGCCATAGAGGGTAATTAAACCCTCTTCACCTTTTACAACTTTGTTATTCACTGGGGGAGACATGGTATAAGTCAGTGATACGTCTTGCATTGGGAAGGAGCTATCCCCTATCAGGGTGGCTGAGCCTCACTCACGACTCTATTGCCATTAGGTTAAACCATAAATGCTCTGCTTTCTATACTGTGCTTATGGCCAACATAGCTCATAGCAGATAAGGAGTTGCAGGCCTGCCATAAGACTGAGTTTTCTAACAGCAGGTTAACACTGACCAAAAGGCACCATGTGTAAATACAAGAAAATCTAACATGGTATCACTCTGAGAGCCAGGAAGGAGCAGCAGAGAGCCAGCCCCAGGTTTGACAACCTCTGATGATACTGAACAATTCTCTGCTGTCTGGAATGAACCAACTGATTTACACAGAGAAGAAAGGGCAGCAGGGAATTCAAGCCCTTGCAAACCAGACTAAAGGCATAACCTAAACATATGTTGGCTGCTGCAATCTTGCGCATTGCAAAGGTCAAACATTTCCACTCTGCAAAAGTCATTTGCAGGGCAGTGATACAGCTACTTCTCTCACCTCTTGCAAGATTAAACAGAACAGGAGAAAGGATAAACTCAGCTGGAGATGAGCTGCTCCCTTGTTCAGACCAAACAGTGAATTTCATGTAAAGAAAACACCAGGAGAAGATGCTGGGGTTTTGCCCTCAGCTGATCACAGTGAGTCCATTTACCTTGGTCTTTTGATAGAGGCCCAGCAACATTTGCTATTGCAATTCAGCATCAACTTCAAGCAGCTCAGCACGAGAAATATCTTCTCCTAGGATAAGGAGAGGAAAAAAGTAATTAATAGATAAGGGTCTTCCTAGTGCAGACTGATTTGTTTTCTGATCCACAAAGCGGTGCAGATTAAAAACTGGAACTAAACAATTCATAGAGAACTGAAACTGCTGGAGAAGAGGCTGCTTATTCCCTGCACAGGCACTTCTCAAGCACAGATCAGAGAGATGGTTACCCTCGTCTGCAGGCAGGATTGCAAAACGTCCCAGTAAAGTGTGTCTCCCAATGGCTCCCATCTTCATTAAAGGGCAGGAGACAGGAAATTTCCTGCTCTGATTAGAATTATGGAGAAAGCAATCACTGTCATTTGCATTCAATCAGGTATTTGTTCCCCTTGATAGAGGAGCATCAAGATGATTTCAAAAGCACCAAACAAGTGCTATGCCATTTCCCTAATTAAACCCCCCCTCCTGCTCTAAAATTGATGAATAACGACCAAACTTGACTCATAATCCCTTTGTCTTCTATTATTTACTCTTTTTTAACATTGATTTATGGCAAGGTAGTGCTTTCATTATTCTTGTTAATTACCTCTGTTCTCTACCTCAGCTTGTAAAATGTAATTGGCTGAAACATAAATCTAGTCTTGCCACTTATGTTCACACATCATTAATATTATTCAGAGCATTCTTATAAAATCTTTATAAAACATAATTATAAATGTGCCAGTAAGTGCTAGGTTGTGTTAAGGATGCACTAAGCCTTTTCTGAGGACTAGTTAGTCTGTCTATTAAACCTTCCTGTGTGTTAACGTGTTTGTGGTCCAGCTTGGGAAAAACAACACTAAAGTGGCCAACGAATATCATAGGTTTTACTAATACACCATCTCGTGCATGCAAGCCCTATTAAGTGGCTACTAACAGTTCTGCAGCACAGGAGCAGAAAGACAGTCTGTTAAACCTTCCTTCTCTCCCCACCCCTGGAAATAATGTTATTGCTGAGCTGAACAATGATTACTAGCCAAACTGCAGCAAACAAACGCAGCAAACTACTCGCTTCAGTGGTTATCAAGTTTCTTTCCGTGTGTACATAATCCCAGAACAAATTATTTCCATCCTCTCTGCTCCTGTTATTTCAAATCAAAAGAATTGCATATCGTGGAGAATAGATGTTTTTCCATCTTCCTCTCTTCCCCCATTGTAATTTTTTAGTATTGCTTATGACTACATGTAAGAAAAAAAATCTATTAGAAGAAGAGGAGATGCATTATCCCCAGCTGATTGTTGACATGATATTAGCACAGTATTTGCTAGGTTTCTGGTAATGAACAAGTTCATATGCAGCACTTCATCTCTCCAGCAAAACACTTGGCTATATGAGCGGCAGCAATACCCCAGCCGAGTCTAGTGAGAGAGAAACATGTTTATTATGTCTTTAAAAACTCTCATTCTTCCCTGATTCATCTACTCCATTATTAGCTAAGTGTGCATTGGAGGTACTAGATCTGCTAATGTAAGCCCTTAAACCAGCAAGTATTGTCAAGTATATTGCCATTAACTCTTCCATTCTCCACAGTCATAGGACAGCCTATAAAAATTGGCAATTGCTTTCACAATTGTTAATTACTGTAAATTCAGCATATGAGATCAGAAAGCATTTGCTCTCTCTAGGTCTTGTACTTGATGCTTTGTGGCTATTATGGGTTTGAGTTGGATTCTCAGTGGTGAGGTCCTGCCAGCATCAGTGGGGTTTCTCCTGCTTTGTGTCAGTGGGTAGGCTCTGAAAACCAGCAGTTCTGCCCAGCTTTAGCTTTAATGGCCAAAACTGCAGAGCAGATCTTCAAGGCAAGGACCAAAAGGCGAAAGAGCAGGGTGCATTCCCACAGATAAAAATCAAGAATTTTTTTGTGTCTTTTCTATTCCTCAGACAACTGCAAGAAAAAATATTTTGTGTCGGACCTCACACGTGGTTTATTGAGTAAAGGCATTCCTGATAATGCACTTTGTCTGAAGAAAGCATTATAACTTGATTATGTTGGTGGAGAGCATGGAAATGGGATTAAAAAGCTGAGTCTTGAAATCCATTTTGTGAATCTATGCCAGATTGGGACGGGCAGTATGGAAGTTTAAGGGCAGAGGGCAAATTCGCCAAGTACAGTTCCTAAAATGAGACAGATTCCTTCATTTTTTCAGGTTTGTTTCTTGAAACCAATATAATATGTAGAGCTAAACCAAGCTCTGGGACCTGGCCTCCTTTCTCCTGAACATAGATTCCCTACAAAAACTCACATCTTCTGAACATTTATTCCTCAACACTGGATGAATCCCACTCCAATCTTTATTTAAAGGGAATTTCTACAGTTGAATATATTTAGAATATATTTTTGTGACAGTAGGGTCCCTCTGAAAATGATTTAATTGAAACTCTTCTGAATTAACAAGCCTTTCTGTCCTTCATTAGTAACTGGACAGCCAACAGCAGCATGGAACTTTTCTTTAAAGAAGCAAATCATACCAAAAAGGCAAAGCAGGAGAAAATAGCTGTACTCTGCGAGTCTCTTTGCCTGTTCTTGATACATCATTATAATGACTTTTAGACAACTGTTAGGTGTATTCTAGGGTAAGAGGGAAAAACTGGAGTATATGTTACGGAAACCTCAATCAACTAGGAAAATTAAAAATACAGGAAACAGGAAAAACATATAAAAGGAAAAATATGCTATAATGGAGATTTGGTATTGCTCAAGCATTCCTTGAGACCAGAACAGATCACATATGCAGAAATGACACTGTACAGTGTAACCACCTATCAGCAGAACAGACCTCTTCTGCCTTTATCTTTGTGACTTTATGAAGAAAAGCCCTAAACATGAAAATTCCCAAGTAGGGCAGATATTCAGATCTGGATCTCAAGGTCATGCATCAGGCTCGTCTTTAATTCTGAATGTATTACACACCGTTAAGTACTTTTTTTTTTTCTCCTTTAAGTTTTCTTATTTTGTACTTTTCCTAAAGTTTTACAATCTACCATTACAAACCTAACACAATTGTATCTCCCGCACAGCTGGGGGTTCCTGCAGCTACTTTTCTCAAGAAAATGCATTTTCCATCCCCTGACTCCATGAGCCTCCCTACTGAGAAGGGTTTATGCTTAGCTACACTCAAGACATAATAAATGCAAAGGGAAAGGAGGTAAAGTGAGGATTCAAAGAGTTGCATGAAATTTTATCACTGGAAGGTCTGACTACGGATACGATCCTATTTTCTTCTGTTTAGCGCATTTTGGAGTTGGTTTTTCACAGAAACCTCCACATCTGCCTAAGGGTTTTTTTTTTTTTCTTTAAGTACCTAACTGGCTGCACTGGTCAGACTCTAATTGTGTCTGAAAGGCTACAGCTGACACACGCTGGAGACTTAATTATGTAGCGTGCGGCTCCATCTGTCAGCTGCAATATCTTTTGCTACCAAGAATTAGGCTTCCATGGATGACGATGCGATATAGACTCAATTTGCTTTCACAAGGGTAACTGCTATATGGGCATTTGAACGATGCTGGAAATTAGGACAACATTTACATTCGTTGCATAGACACTGAAAGACTATATACAAGCAAGGTTTGGCCAAACTATAAAATCAAAAGATTGAATGAGTGGCAACCAATACGAAGCTGAAAACCAGGAAACACTTCATTAAAATATCATTAAATGGAGCATAATTTTACACAGCATTGCCTCACTAAAGATGCACCCATGCAAATGCAAACAAATTCTGAAGAAGTGCTCGGTTTTGTGCAGAGCTGATAGAAACGATAGTTGCACTGAAATTCTTTGCTTTTGTGGCAAACATGACAGCAAATTTCTAAGAGTAGAAAATCCCAGTTTGGGATGGGAGGGGGGCTATTATTTTCCTCTAGACTAGAGATTTTCACCATTTTCCAACCTTCTTGGTGTAAAATTTCAATTCTTCATACGCTTGTACATGCAGCACACTTGACCACTAACCGTAAATACCTGTAACAATTTGATTCTTCTTTCTCAAACTTATTCTGCAGTTGGGTTTACACAGCCCCAAGTACCAGTTACGTCACTGCAATCTAGCATCTCCTTTAACTAATTTGATCACATATGATCATGGGCCTTAGAGCCCTCAAGGCTGTACAGATCCTGTACATCATATGTCAGCATGAAAGGAGGAACGAATGACATGTGAACTGTGAATTTTCTTGTAAGATTTTACGATAATATTTTCTCTATTTTCCTTAATACATGTCTCTATCACTTCAATCTATGAAGCCCACACAGACTACATGGGAAGCAAGGCAACTGATGACAACATGCTGGCATATTTACAAAGAGAACAAACAGAAGAGAGAAAAATGTAATGTAAGGGATTTTTGCTATTTGTTCTAAAATGAAGACACTTGTTCGTTAGACAACACTTTTCAGAAATGATTTAAAGTGGGTGAGGAACCCCTTTCATTCGCTTACAGGCTGGGACACATTTCAGCTGATGAAAAACATTATTTTTAGCAAGCTATACATTCATCATACAGTGATGCATCTGGAAGTCTAACTGGCCATTATGCCAGCACACAATATCCAGTTTTGACAAACTCCCTCTACTTATCAGCTTTTGAATTCAATGGTTGTCCAATTATCTCTAAAATTGTTATAATCTGAGTTTTAGCTGAAAAGCTTTTATTGAAAATCTACTGGTAATCTTCTGTAAATGTTAGTCATAAACAATACTGTTAAATCATAAAAATATAACTGCTTGTGATTAATCTGGAGAGAGACGTGCATTAACATATTCAGCTCTAAATGGTCTCTCATCCCAGCATCCACTAAGTACTGATAAATTGAATTAGCTTACTTACAGTGAGGTTTGCTGGGAGCTGGCTGGTAAACCTTCTCTGAATTTTTATTTTAACTACACTTTTTATTTGGCAAAAGTGTAAAATCCAACCTCAGATCAGAACTTTGAAAACGCCACCCGCCTGTGAGGATCAAACTAAATCCTGTGTGCATGCATCTCAATCTCATTCCAACATTCTGCATTTAAGTGTTTTTCTACTTTCTAAAGAGAAAAGAAATCTCAGCCCAAATAAACCGTTATTTCTCCATAATTGCATCCTTTTGCAAGCCTACTGGCCCTGCTCAAATTGTACTGCTTCATGCCTGCTTGCTGCATTTACCCTAGTTTGCACAGCATTTAGTCTGCAACGTCATCTCCAGCCACAAAACAAACAGGAGACATGAGCAGGGGCCACAAACATCATCAGAGCTTCCTGGTCATGAAGACAAGTCCTTATGGCGTGTGTGCTCACTGTCACTGCTTCAGCAGGTGAGAGCTGTGACTGGAAACCTGTACACCTATAAATGGGACAAGAACTGTATGGTGTTTGACTCCTCCAAAGCAAAGCTGTAGCTGAAAGGTTGACATGAGCAAAGGGTGATGTCAACAGGTCAACGTCAGGAGTTGGTTCAGCTGTAACCCACTGCTGAGCTGATTGAACCCATGAACTCATGGCTGCTCCATTTTCCATGCTAATTTGTATACCTTGCAAATGAACAAAATTCACCTGATCTTTGGCTACAGTTAATTCACATCTACTTCCAGCTCAATACAAACTATAATTGAAGCTGAAGTTGGACAGGAACGAACAGTGCTCAAAGAGAAATCAGACTGTTGATTTGAATGCTGCTTTCATTAACAGCCTCGTTAGAGCTTGAATGCTGCAGAAGGCATGGAGCAAATCTAATAAACATAAAACCATAACAGCAGTGGTGCTCATGGAAAAAGAAATGTCTGAATTCTGCTGCCAGAGCAGCTTGCAAGACTGCACAAATATTTCTTCGGAGCTGCTGGCAAGAAGCTGCCCACATGGGTGCTGCTTGAGGCTACCCCTCAGTGCTGTGCGGTGCATGAGCACCATTCCCTGTGGCCATCTGCCTTGTGAAAGAGTTATTCTATTAATTTAACACCTGAAAACTGACTACGACATTGGGATGAAGAAGCATTCACTTCATTTGAATTTTTATCTTCTCAAATCTTCCCCTTTGCCTTAATAGAAGAAACACCAGCACACAATGTCAGCACATTCCTCTCTGCATCAGGCTAATAGGACCGAGTGGTGGGAAGATGCTTAGGGGTCGCTGCGGGAACTAAGGGTTGCCTGTTCAGCAGGCTATTTTGTTTAGCAGCCACATGGGCACCTTAATACCTTCCACAGATAGATAATGTTCTTTCCTTCCTAAATGCACAAATCAAGCAGAAAAACCTCCAAATGGCTCAGTTAAAAGCCCTCTAACTAACACCATGGGAGACTTTTGACCAATACAGAAAGCTAGGATATGTTTTACTTCAATAAAATGAGTAAATAGCTTCTCCAGCATGCAGAAGTATAGAAAACATGCAAACTTTAAACCACCATTTGGTGTTAAATACTTGTAAAAGCCTTTTTTTTTTAGATTAATATCTCACATTTATCTGCTCTATACATTTCACAGACATAGTGAAAATGGCTTATTTCTAATAAAATGTAGCAACTGTACCCTGAGGAAAAATTACTGTGTTATGAAATATATTTCCCCTCTACCACAGCCAATTTAGTTTTCATTTAAAATTCAATAACTGCATCATACTCAGAATCTTCCAAGACTGTCATAATGACTTTGAACAAAAAGTATGCTGTAAACAAGGAAGATTAGAAAGACATTATTGAGGTAATTTCCCCCAAAATTTCTCTCACACAGAGATGCAGAAAATGGATGCAACACTTAGAGTGAATATGACTGAAAAATAAATAGGAAAGGAAGGACTTTGTTCCACAGACACTTTGGCAATAAAACCATTACTTTCCCTGTTTTATTTGAGGCATATTTCACCACTTGGTGAAAGGAAACACTTCATTGTTTCGTCAGTGAAATATTAATGGGAGTGAAGAAGGCAAACAACATAATACTGCTAAGAAAACACTGCCTACTCACTGCAAAATTTTCTCTCCTTGCATCCCACAGAGGAGCTCTGACGCCAGAGCAGATCGACGCACGTTGGCAGTGGTGCAGACCGGCTCGGCAGCGCAGGGACCGGTGCAGAACAGGGCTGCTCCAAGCCTCTTTCTTGTCTCTTCATCACTAGCAGCCACTTCAGAGCCATGCTACAGGTAGAGTCTTTCCCTTCTGCCTAATCTTGATCTTACTTAGAGATTGGCTTATATCTGAAGAAGTCTTCTCCATGTATGTAGAAGGGGTAGAAATTTGAGGACGTGCCTCACTCACCAGCCCCTGGCTCTGCTCCTCATCTTCTGCTTGGACAGGAGTCTCCTCCAAGTGATGGCCATGGTCTCCACTTGAGCAGAGCTAAGTTCAACTGATCCAACAACCTACCCAAGAAACAATGTTGTGCGCACCTCACTACAGTACTTTAGCGTCATTCTCTATATAAAGCACTTTTGCACTTGTAAGGATCACTCCTTCTGCTGTTTTTAGATAGAAATGAAAATCCTTAGAGCTGAAAGGAAGCCAGTGCTTTGAGGTGCACTGAAGAGCGGCGAGTGCTGAGCACTGACTTGTCTTGTGTGGAAGCTCTGACTGACTGAAAGCAATGAGGAATTAATTCCCAGGCTTTTGTTAGCAACAAATGTAGCTGTTTTTCTTCTGAGACCAATTCAACAATATTTCCTCTTCCCCGCTGCCAAAAAACAAACAAACAAACAAACAAAAAAAAAACCCAACTCTTATTTTTTCCATCTGATCATACCACAAGTGTAAATTGTGCAAGTGTAAATTCTTCCTTCCCTGAACTTACAGACTCCAGCCTCCTGAAAATCCTCTCCTTTTCCATGGGAACCAGACAAAATCCACTAAAAACCTCTGCAAAGCTTAAAAATCCTACAAAGATTTTTAGTCCAAGCGACTTCTGTAATTGAAAGAAGACTGAAGCCCTGACCTTGCAGTTGCTCCAGGTGCTCTGCCTCAAGGCTACCACTTTCCTTGGATCTTTTGTCATTTCTAGTTGGTAATAGCTGACCTTCTAAGTCCTGCAACAGTGTTCATGTCTACCAGGAGCATAATGGCATCTACAATTGTGAAAAAAGTGGGGAAAAAACATTCACAACACAGCTCAACATCACATCATCATCAAAACACAGGGAAGTTTGTTTTATAATTCCCTATTTTTTCCATCCCAACTACTAGGGAAAACCTAGATGTAAATAGTATGAAAAAGAATGTGCAACATGGAGATCTTGTGCTCTTTAGCAGCAATGGCATTAGTGGTGCTTTGTACAGTTATACTATAATGCGATGGGAAAAACAGTGAACAATTTTTGGGAGGAAGGTGGAAAATTCCTAATTTTGTTATGCTTTGCTACACCCAGTTCACTGCAAATGTCAGGAGGCAAGTACAGCAAAAACAAAGGCTGACTTTATCACAGTAGAAAAATGTACTGACAAATGGCTCAAAGTCTTTGGGGAGCCATTTCTAGTAAATGAGAGAATAGACTGGAAGCGACTAGATAAAAATGGTGACAGAAAATAGGCCTTGCTAGTAGATATTACCTCCTTTTGGACATTTTAAAGAGGGGTCTAATATGGGCTCTAACAAGCCATGGACTCCTGTGGGAAAAGCTGACAAATCTTTCTCTTTCCTTGACCCTTCCTTCATACAATCTCTGTTGTTTGCAGTGCTCCCAAAGCACCAGCCAGGCTCCTGCAAGGTCCTGCTCTGCCTCTCCTTCTCCTCTCTGCTTTGGAGACCACCTGCACCGTAACGCAGCAGAAAGAGCCAGGCAGGGGCTGCTGCATTGCAGCAGCAGGAGAGATCGAGAGGAGAGGAGCAGCCCAGGCTAACAGTACCTCAGAGCAGGGACTGGAGATGCTCTTGCCATAGCTGAAGTAATAACCTAGAGCATTTGTTTTGCACAGGCTGCAGAGTGCTGGACAGTAAAAATCCCCATACGAAAAATAATTATTTTCTTCTCTCTGCAGGGTTGCACAGCAAAACAGACATGATCATCTACCTTCTCTCTGCAAAAGGACCCCCCCCCCTCTTTTTTTAACTTAGCATAAGCAAATTCAATTTAAAAATTCCCATTTGATTCTTTTCCTCCTGTCTACTCTAATCAACGCAGTTTAAAATGGTGATAGCTATTTTCTAGGGTTTTGCCAGGTGATTAAGCCAAATGAGGTCTTTATATGCAAACCTTGATCATATTTATGCTAGATGTCTTATTAGTGCTCTACAGACACAGGCTCATGTTAACACCATTGACTTTCTGCCCCCATTCATTCATCTGACATAAATGCTTATATCTTGGCGATTAATAGGTCATCTGCAAGCAGGGGTAGCAGGGCATGCCCTTTTTACACACCTATGGCATAGGTGTTGGCATGGAATACAGAAATCTCAGGAAAAAGGGGCTATGAATTGCAAACAGAGCTTTCAGTCAATAAATCAAGCTCCTGCAAGCAAAAAAGCACAGGCCTGATTTCTGATATGCACAGAATAAGTACCAGTCTCTCTTGCTGCGTAGCACTCTGTCCCCGAGCAATGAATCTGCCACATGGATTTTCCACTTCTACGTGTCACTGAGCAAAGCACATAAAATATTTGCAAAGGTACAGAAAAACTGTGAGGTTTGAAATGATGTAATTATGTTCCTACTTTCTATAGATAAAATTGTACACTTGAACTGCAAGGTAAGAGGAAATGGTCTCTATCCTTCACAAAGAATTAGGTGTTCTAGTTTGGACTGCATCTCAAATCTCCACCTATTAAATGAATAACTCCTGAAGCTGTTTTAGCTTTGGCTAAAAACAGATGCAGCTTAACAATTCTAATGAAGGCAGGTCAGTTTTAGGCCCTCTTAATGTGATTTAAGATGGGCTGTGTAATGGGAACACACAAACTAATGAGAAGCTGGATGCCGATTTAGTTATACTATTAACGTTTCTGTGAGATCCACCCTAAGATACAGTGGGAAAACACATTACTTAAGAGAAATAACAGTCTGAGTCTTACCTGTTCTCACAAAAGGAGACTTGCACTACAGAGCAACCCTGCCTAATATAACAAAGAGAGATGTACAAGCCTAACAAGAGGAGACTCTGACTCTCCTTGCCAAAGGTGCTGGACTTCTCGGCACGTCTGAGGATCAGATGCATTTGGACACTGCATTTGTCCTCTATCCCAGACATTCCCATCAGTGACTTTATGAGCACTTTTACATTATTCTTGCTAACTGCCACTGTTCAGCACTGTGTCTGAATTATCATTCAGTTTGGACTTTAAATGACCTTTTAATGTCTTACCATAGAGAAACAGAAGGAACAATCCCTAGCACCCAGGTGCTTGTGTGTTTGGTACTACATAGCTGATATTCTTGTAGGTCACAGAGCTGATATCTAAAAAAACAGATTCCAAGAGGTACCACATTGGTAGAGCAAACAATTCCAAAAAAATTACTAGATTTTCTTCTCACAAAGTGCTGGTTTATAAGAAATCAGAAAAAAAACACCATTAATTTTTCTTAATACCTGAACCTGATACAAAGATTTGGGGTGCCTGGACTGACTCATTCAAATACAAAATTTCTAGGCCTTTCTTATGACATGGAGGTCTCATTTAGGTAATTACCAAATAATCAAGCACTGTGTTTTAGACAGAAATTCCATCCCTTATCTGCACAAATTTGGGTCCTGCTCAGTCCATGCAGTTAACTCTATTATATTTCAGCATTTACCCACTATTCAGCTGCTAATCTCCTGAAATATCACCTTATTATCTTGCTCTAAGATGAGAGAGAAAAAAAAATGCTGTCTCCTGGTGACCAGCAATGTGCCAGCTGCTAGTAAACACTGGTTTTAAATTCATGACAGCCTTCTGCTGATTCCACCCTGGACCTGTTCTCTGGAAAGAAAATTGTTCCTATTCCTCAGTTTTGGTGAAGGTGAAAACCAAAGAAAGGCTGTATTGTGCTTGGTCTTAGGGCAATACTTCCATGCCTGAGGAAAATAACTGCAAATGTACTTTCTTAAAACCTGACCACACCAAGGTGAGTCAACAGGCAGTTGGTATTACGAGAAAAGAAAAGGATGCTGTTCACTCTGATTATTCAACCCCCCTTATGCTTGCGAAAGCCTAATTATTTTCTGATCTACATTAATGACTTCAGGAAGCATAGTACACCTGGTGGGAGTACTCAACAGGGAGCATTCCAGGCTAAAAGGAAAACTCCTCCCGGTGTCGCCAAAACCTAATTTGCTTATATCAGTAGAATCAATTGTTTTCTAGGAAACCGTCATCTCCCACAGGTACTGTTGGCTGTACTGAAAGATAGTTTATGCAGTTTTTACCGGTATCAAAAGCTATCATTTGACAAATAGCTCACTCCATCTCAGGGTGACTTTGGATGGCACAGCACTGTCACATACTCTTGCAGCATGCAGCTTTTTACTAAACAGTCTGGCTGCAGCTCCCATGCGCACGGAAACACGAATCTTACAGTTCTCTGCATTCTTGGTGGGATGAATGAGCTGCTCATATCCCAGTTTAAAATACCTGAAGAGATTTAATTTACAAGCAAGATCCAGAAAAGCTTGCACAGGTAAGAACACGGCATTACAAAATAAAGTCTATGAGTGAAGCTATCCATCCCAGCTTTGCTTAATCATAGAAACCCTAACACTAAAAATAAGTAGCCTGTGGAAAGTATAACATCCCTGCTTGTACAATGGATAGTCATGTCAGGATTTTATTGTCCAATAGTACTTCAAGCTCTTCAAATGGTGGAGAGATCCAGGGCCAAAAGATACACCAAGAAATACAGTTAAATTATTTCTAGCAAAGCCTCCTGAGGCTGTCGCAATTTATAAGAGAAATTTTAAAATTCACAAGAGTGAAGAAACAGAACAGGGGAGAACATTAACGAATGGTCTGCATTTATAAAAACATAATGCTATGGTAAACTAATAATGTCCACAGGGAGCTGTTTTTGGATCCCCACACCACTAGGAAATATCTTCAGAAGAAAGTACTCTTTGGTTTACAAGGAATATTTATTCAAATCCCAAAGCCAGTAACACAACTTCCCACATATTCATGGATAAGACCATGCTGACAGCTCCAACATTTTGAAGACATGATATGATTTATTCAAAGATTTAAAGAAAAAAAAAAAAGAAGAGGAAGGATGATTTTACATGAGAAAGTGCTGCATCAAAATAGTTATTATACACAGAAACCTCAGAAAAAGTGAAGAAACAAACATTCTGGTGCTTCCCTAGGGTACATGAATATTTGAGAGCTCCAGGATAAATTAGTAATGGAGTTTCACAATAAAATGACAGACATCAGCTGTACTTGCCAGAGAATCTTGGAATGCATCAAACAGTTTTACAGCCATACATATAAAAAGGGGAACAAATCTGTATGGTGCAAATTGTTATTCAAACCAGAACGTATTCTCCAAGGTTCCTGGTGTCCAACTTTGTGGTATATGCCCCTCTCAGTGGTGATATATTTCACTATCTACAGAATCCAATGAGAAGTGATTTCTTTTCATTTTTTTTTCTTTTTTCTAATCAATTTTTTGGGGTATAAGAATAATTAAAAGCAACTAGAGAAACATATCTAACAAAACTAAAACTAACCCTGACTTCCACCCCAGATCTCAAAACCACAGATGAGCTTCCTAGAAGTAATTTCCTCTATGGATCAGTCAATATTATCACACATAGCTTTGTTTAAGCTAGAAGTTTAAGCTAAAAATACAGATTTAAGCTAAAAGTACAGTACTTTGATTACTTCGTAAGCCATTGCAATCTCCAGAGTCTTTAACAGTCCTTAATGATGGGGAGGATTCTCAGCACAGGAATTTCCACGGCAAGGGTATATGAGTAGCACCAAATGCCCTATCAGGCTTCCATAAAGTCTACGTGTAACAGAGAGTCCAACTAATAAACCATCACACACACACTGCAGCTCTGCCCATCACTTATTTTGCTACCTGTAGTGCATATAACAGCTAGTCCTGCCAGCCCAGTGATAAACTCATCTCCCAATTTAATCACAACCAAATCTTTATCTGATATCAGCCCATCAATGGGACTCCACTGATTTGTAATAGCAGACATTCTTGCTGCGTAATGTTTGCGTTGTACTATCATTTTCTTCTCATCAAGAAACAAACTCAATTATGATTTTTCTCTGCTCCAGGCGTAACTAATCAGCAGGCAACTCCCTCAGTAAGCCCAACTATTTCAAATACCACCTCTCAGACACAGATATCTCAAAAAAAGAACTGTTACTTCTTTACCCCTCAAGGGGTGCATGCACAGTCATTAATCTTTCTTTCATCTCACAGAACGATAATAAAACAATCACCTCCCTATGCCCAAATTGGGTAGGTCCTAATTAACATGCTAATTGGGCAGATCTTCCCTAATGACTCCCAAACCTCAGCAGTAATATGTTATTTAGATAGAAAAGAGTTAGTTATCTAGAAGATAGGTTGAATTAAAAAAAATGGCAAGTCAGAGCATGGTTTATATAGGCATAATTCTGAAACAGACCTTTCCCTGAAAGAATTAAAATTCTCCACCTGATCATATGTTTACAGATTCAGCATGTTACAAGGTTCAGAGCAAGAGGCATTCTGAAGGTAATATACAGCTGTAATAAAGAACAGCATTCAAGCAGAGAGAAACAACATACGAGTAACAATGAAGTTTTTAAATATATTATTAAAACTGCTTATTTTAATATGTCCCTAAATAAAGCTGGCTTTTATTATCTGCCACAAAAATGTACGAACTATTTTGCAAACCCAGCCATGCCAACAGCTCTGACTGTTGGTATTCATGAGCAACTCCAAGATGGATAGTTCAAGTCTTAATGGAATTAGTCCACTGGGGCTAGTATTATGTTTATGCAGTTAGAAGTTCAATATAATCAGATTTCTGTGCATTTGCTCTCTTCAGAAAATAAGACTCAATAATAATTTAAATCCCCTGTTAAGCTAAAACGAAAATATTGGCAGATGCCGTAGAAGTCATTGCTCTAAAGTTTTCTCTCATTCACCTTACATAAAAAGGCAGAGTTTGGTTAATAAGAATTAGGAAGTTCTGGTTTTTATAAAGCAAAAGCTTTAATGTGTTTCTTTCAAAACTTCTCCTGTATGTCTAGAAGTCTCTGCAAATGTGGTCTCACACAGTTAGAGCTGCACACGTGAGCACCGCGCCGGGGAGCACTGGCTCTGAAGAGCAGCAGATCTGTGACCAGACCCACAAAGCTGCATGAGGAGGAACAACTGGAGAGCATCAGGGCTGCACGGCAGCAGGTCAGCCCTGCTCTAGACAACTGAGACAAAGCTAAAACACACACTTCTGGGGTCTTTAACTCCATTAAAAAAATAATCCATGAAAAGTGGTCAGAGCTTTTCATTGTAATATTTTGCTTTCTGATATCAAGACCTAAACTGTTGTTGTTAAGCTGATTCTTCTTTTTTTACAGTTTTAGTACATATTCCCTTTGCTGACAAAATGAACACCTTCCTTTTGCTGACACTTTACTTTGAAAAGGCTACAAAAATGAAAACAGCCCATTTATTCTCATGTCTTGCCTCACATATGAGAGAAGGACAAGCAACAGAATAGCTGTTGCTTGTCCCTGTGACAGACTGAAAAATAATGAGGACATCTGAGCTCTCGACAGTTTGGATCATTTCTTTTCATCATGGTAGATCCAGGTAAACCTCCAGAAGAGGGAAAAAAAAAGAAAAAAAGAAAGAAGAAAGAAAAAAAAAAGAAAAAAGAAAAAAAAAGTCTATTTGCAAAGAATCTGCAGGTTTCATTTACTGGCAATTGCAATACAGACACTAGCTGGAGATGTGCTAAGAAAAGTCCTGGGAATGGTAACACCCTACTCCACTAAAGCCATGAGCCACTGCATGGATACGAGTGGATACAAGTCAAGACCCTGCACAAGTTCATAGTCTAAGGCAACATGCTGCTTGTATGAAGTCCAAGCCTGAAAACAGGCCTATTAAAGACACCTGATAAGGCTTTGTGACATCTTCAGCTCTCCAAACTATCCTTAATAGAGAGGATCTGACTTAACTGAGTCAGATAATCCAACTTCTGCTCAGTGGCTCGGTAGCTCTAAATTGGACACTTGCATGAACTCATCTGCTCAACCTGTGCTTCGTTAGCAGTTACGCTGGCACATGGCGAGAGGGCAGGGTGCCACGCCAACAGATGGGCTCAAAGCTGAACCTGCCAGGGAACCAGCATGTGGATCACATTAAAGGCTGAGGAGACCAAATTCCCATCCAGAGATGTCACAACAGCTGCCTGGAGAGGACCCTTGGGGACATGCTTTGATTTTTGAAGCTGCACAGGAACTGATGGCCTTACCACTAACCACTTTATCTGAGCTGCTCTTAACTCCATGCACAGTCCACTCCCTTCTCACGTCATACAAGACCTTTCAGAAAGATTGTTTGCCGAAAAGTAGTTTATTCTCATGAGCTTTGAAACTTCAGATACTGATTCCGAGCTGGTGACATCTTATGCCTTGTTCTTTAATTATCTTCCCTCAGCTCTCTAAGTGACGTTTTAGTGACAAGTGCTATGCCAGAGGGAAGCGGCACCAGTTTGCCTCTATTTGACAAGGGGTTTTGGTTGCCTTGGAGCACTAGTAACTCTATGTTTCTATTTGCCCATATGACTTTGCAAATATGATTTCATCATGAGGAATAGCTTCAGAATTGAATTTCTCTAGTAAAACTGCATTTGAAATGAAAGTCAAAGTACACGCTATCATTTTTGCAAAGGAGCCAACTCTGGTAAATGGGTGAGGCCAGAAGCCAAGTTATCTGTAAATGCTAAAGAAAATAAATAACCCTCCTTCTCTCCAATTTCCAGGGAACTCTGAGTAGAGAAGCATCTATGCTTAAATACAAATGAACAGTTCCTGAAGTCCTGACTTCTCAGAAGGTCCCTCCTATAGCATGCAAATAGGGAAAGCCTCATCCTTCCCAGACTTCCATATGAAGGAGTGGGAGAGGCAGGAGAAGTTTTAATCAAAGATTTGAAGCTAGTCTGAGACAATCTCTCTTCAAACACCAGAAGAGGACAAAAGGGAAAGCCTGATCTGAAGTCTAGATTGATATTCCAGATAGCTTGTCTTGTCTTCTACGAGAGTTCCTAAAAAGGAACTGAGGCAAACCCTGAAAGTCCTGGTTTACATGTATGAACATGCAACAACTAGTAGTTCTTGCTATAGAGACATCTCCCTCCATCATGAAAAAGTCCCAGCTTCTTACAGACTCCTCCTGGGTACAGACAGGAAGAGCTGCCTGCCAATGAAAAGTAATTTTCCAGAAGTTGGGAAGACTCAACTGGAAGCTGCTGAGCTCAAACACGGATGGTGAGGATGCTGCTTTACCCCAGCACAGCACCCTCCCTCAGACTGGTTTCCAGCAGCAGGGCCCCTCCTCGGCTGGCTCAGGAGCCCTGGCAAGCGGAGCAGGCAGATGGTGGTGGTCTGCTCACATCTGCTGCCTCCATCAAGCCTGGATTCCAGGGCTGACAATCAATAATTCTTTCTGGAATATGAAAAACTATGTTTTTGGAGAGCTGAGGGACCACTTAGGATTACATGCAAGCATTATATTATATTCATTCACAAGTCTCATATGAATTTAATGGAGTAAAGCAGCAGGTTCCCTTCAGCAAGGCAATGGTTACTGGTGGCCAGACTTAGCCGAAAGATGAAGGATGACAAATACTGTCACTTGGTTTTAATTACTGTAAATCTGAGGACAAGAATGAGGGAAGGGGAAAGTCCTCAACAGAAACTGCATTTCTATTTTTCAGCTGGAAATCATAAAAAAGAAAACTATAATGCTAACCATTTTAACCCACTCACCCTAAGCCCAGAAGAGACACGGCAAAACAGTTCTGCTAGGGCCCTTAAGAGCTCGGATAGAGATTACTGCCTAAAACTGTTTTATTTTTATGCTGTCAAAAAGGAAACCAAAGATAAAAGCTAGAAAAATAAACCCAGAAGCATAAAGCTGCCAAAATGTGTGTGACCAAGTGACTAAGCTACACAGAATGAAGAAGCTCTCAAATGAGATTTTGGCAATGAGACAACATCTGGACCATCTCCAAGCTCTGGCAGTCATTGGGGGCTTCCTCCAAAGCATCCTGAGTCAAGGGGTTCAGTTCTTCCACTGATCTCGCATAAAGTCCAACTGCACAGACAACCAGCACATAACTGAGCTATCAAAAACAAAAACACAATCCCCCAAAGTGCTGTTGAAACTGGACCATCATACTCACTGTTATATTACAGCAAGGAAGTACAGCAGGAAACTTTAATAACTAAGTATAATTGTACTTCAGACACAGTTTGGTAGCAAATCAGCTGGAGATCCTAAAGGCATGGATAGGTGCCCATAAAGTACAGGATATCCTCCAAAATGCACCTGATTTAGGGCTGATTGGAACTGCTTTTAGCACCAGTGGCAAAGCACTGGAGCTTATTAGTGTCAAGGCACTTTGCTTATTAGCTTGCTTATTATTTTAGTTACCAAACAGAAGCTTGTTAGACTGGCCCCTTCAAGATCTAGAGTTTGGGTATAAACACTTAACTAACCTCTGAAGCAACACGCTCTGCAGCCTTCTCTTACTAAATACATGCAAAGCAGCAAACTGGCTCTGATCAAACGAATTTCAAAGTAGTTATTGCCTGCAAGGATGTGAGCAGCTCTGCCCTGTGTTGTCCTGCAGCAGGAAGCAGCACCCCAGGAGAGGGCAGCAGCACCCACACAAATGCAATGACAACACGACCTCTGCTCCTATGCCAGCTATTCCAGCATCTCCAAGCAAAACAGAGATAACATCAGCAAAGTGCTCGGCTGCTTTCATCATGGTAGCAGCTTGTGCAAGTCTGAGGCGTCTACATAGATATGTTTTTTTTTTTTTTTTTGGCAATATAGTTGTCCATATAGAAAAAGCTAATGTTCCTGTGTACCACAGCATGGTACCAAAGCAGGCTTGAATGAACGCTGGCACGGAACAACGTGCTCAGGCTTAAAACCAACTGAGCCCAAGACAAACTGCTTCTGGGCGAGGTGTTTTGAGGGGAGTTTGCTGACAGAAATACAGTTCCCTGAACTGCATTCACATCTTCCACGCGCTCACATCATGGTTCAGTGACACCATAAATTCAACTTCAGATCAAAACTACTGCAGCTGTGAGACACAAAGCACTGATCCAGTATAAATTTGCTGTGCTGGTTCAGATTCATTTAAAAAAAAATGTTGACAGGTTAACTTTCCACTGGCAGGCTTTATGCTAGATCACGTATCATCTGTCTGCTACATTTTAACATTTTGCCAGATCTCATGCCATTTTCAGCTGCTAGAAAATGAACATACACTCCCTATGTGATATTTTGGCTTCTTCGATAAACATCCAGTTGTGGGCTCATGCCTGATTCAGAGCAGTGTTCATGTGATGGAATCCCATCTTCAGTCCCAGGATGGGACCTAGCATCCCAGGGCAAGTCCACCAGGTCCATGGGAACAAGAGAAAAAGCCATTCTGAGTCATTGTGAATTTTAAGAATGGACCTGGTCAGAATCCTGAAATTGAAACCTACCGTTTCTTTTAATTTTGCTACGCTTGGACCTGCGTTACATGTACTGTGGGTGACACGGACCGTGAAGTATTTCCAAGGTTTAAAAACAGTCATCTTGCTCTCTTCTTGAAAGCACACTCCTTTCCTCATTGTTTCACAATTGCTTTTCTCCCCTTTACCTTTTTTGGGGGGCAGGGTATTTTTTCTAGAAATCAGTTTTAAGATACTTTAGCTACCTGCAAAAAACAAAGAAAGAGGAGGAAATTTATGCTTTGTAACCTTTTCTGAACAACAAAAAGGGCAAAGACAATCCTCTTGATGAGAGCTAGGTCACAATCCCCCTAAAAGCCACCGTGAATCAACTGAAAATGAAATAGCTCTAGATGAATTCAAAAGGAGCTCAAAAGAAAAGAGTCTAGTTGAGCCCAGCTAAGAGTCTGACCTTGGTCTTTTCAAGATGAACTATTTATTGAAGTTACTAGGTGAACTGTAATAGATCAGTAGGTTTTGAAACGCACTGAAGGATGTGTAGGCTAGAAGCATTAAGGCTATGTAAATGGAAATTTTCTTTCCGAAGAGTGAAATATGCAGGCTTTGCTCATCACTTCCACACAAATGAGTGACCAAATGAAGAGAAAACTGATCAAGAAAAATGTATGCATGATAAAAATGTGTACATGCTTCATCTAAAATTCATTGCTTCCAAAGGTTCATCAAATAATTACTTAATCTTGAACAGCTGCATGCACAATAAAATTTGCTTGCACTAGGTCTGAGTAGAATTAATATTTCTCAAGAATTGTAACATAAAGCAATACCTCCAAATGTTCATTAAGCTACAATTCCAAATTAAAACAGTGCAAAAGTAACTTGTATTTAAAAGGACCTTACATGAAACTGATTGATTCTGAGCTGACATTTGTTGGTTTTAATCATATCCTTCCTTATCTAGTAGCAAGAGCCTGAGATCCACCGTATACAAAACTTTAATAATGAGTCAAATCCATGCACCAAGCTCCTCAACAAACAGGAAAAAAGATTTATGTCTCAGTTCAAATATTTCATTCCTGCTGCAAATGGAAGAAAGCATATTTAGGCTCTGTGCAGAAGGTTTTAAAAATTGCACCTACTGCCATTTCATATTTCCTCTGCTTTTCCAAAACTCTGCAGTTAGGGTAAAGGGATAGGGTTTCAGAAAAGGTTTGGGGGTTTTGCTCCTCAGTGTGGAAGCAAATGGAGAGTCTTAGTAACCTTTTAGAGCACAGCTTTAAAAGAAAGATTTATTCTACCCTGTTCTTTTAGCAAAATCATTTATTTGCAGACAGCAGGATTTGTCCCAGCACAAAAAACACATTAAAATCCCTGTTCCCATTAAATTTCCTTAAGTGACAGGTGACACTGGGTCACCTATCTTGAAAATGAGAGCCACAGGTATGTACTAGCCAGTTTGATGTGCCATCTTAGGCTAGTAAATTATAATATCCCCTTTCTCTTTTCTACTTGTACAGTACATACAGCGGGAGACTTTCTTTGTTGCACTGAAGTCAGCAGAAAGGCTCCCACTGACTTCACTTCAGTGACAACTGGTTCAGACCCCAGGCAGGTATATTGAAAATTCACACAGCATCAATTCAGAGGCGCTTAACAAATGTTACTGTTTACTCTAGGAAGAGATGCTTGCCAGAGATTCAACTCCCATTGCGAACAAAGAGATGAGGGATGTTCTTGATTTACCACAAATATCTATTCCTTGCAGCACCACACTCCTATTTCCAAGCTCCACTATGAAGTTTTACAACAGTGATGTGACCAAAGACAGTCTTTCCTCCCCCCAAGTTGAACGTACTCAAAATGCCTGGGATGACTGATGACCATATCTATACTCTAACAAGATGGGTAGCAGCTCGTGTAGTTTTGTAATTAAGCTAGGTCTGTGAGGCTTTTATTCTGGAGAAAATCAACAGGATCTCTTATAATTGAAAATGAAACTAAATGAATGTCACTGCCTTATTCTGACTGCTGAATCCCAGTAATGCTTAGCAATTGCTGTGTTTGTAATGTAAATACACTACTGTCGCTGCACTGAAATAAATTTCTGCTTTTCACCTACTCATCAAAGTCAAAGAGTTTGCTCCAGCTGCTGCTGAGCAAGAATTTGGAGAATATTATCCAAGTTATTAGTATTCCACATACACTACCAGGTGCACAAATAACTCACTAACATCCTTCTCTCTCTCTCTCTCTCAATTGAGCTAATTGAATCTTGGCTTGATTGGGTTCAACAGACAATAAAAAATATATATATTTTCCTGGTTTGAAAAGTTTTGACCTACCTTCATAAGTGACAAAGGACACCTCTGCAAGAGAAATTGCAGGCTCATCCAAACCAGCATTTAATTTTGTGATCTCTCAGCTTTCCTTTTGCTTTCTTACTCACATTTCTGTTAGTGCTGTAAGACAAATGAGATAACAGACACCACTAAAGGTCAAAAAACAGATACTAAAAGAAATTTCATCATAACTAGATTTTCCCATGGATAGTATCATACTGCAGTATACAGATAGGCTTTCTACTCTAGCTGCGATCTCCAAGAGGACCACATTTAACCTTGAGAGCATTGCCAAGGAACAGCTGATCTGCATCACAGCTGATCTGCATCACTGATCCCCCAGGTCACTGAGTCCTGCCCCTGCAGAAGCCAAGAGTGAGCACTTGTCTTCTGAATGTTACAGTATTCCAGGCTAAAATTCAGGTGTAGTGCAAGAACCCTGAAGGAGGAAGAGAGTAGCTTGTCTGCCCACTCAACTCAGCTGTAAGGGAACTCATTGCAAGGGCAAACAAGAGAAATTTGGGGCTTGTGCCAACACAACATGACACAGGCTGTGACTAAGAGCAGCTCATTGTCCACAATGAGACAAACACCGTCCTTTCCATCGGTCAGGAACCTACCACATGGAAATGGGCCTAGTGCCCTTTGCAGCAGAGTGAGCCAGGGGAGAAGATGCCAGGGAGCAGTTCTTGCAAGAGCACACAGGAAGAGCAGTGCCTTCTGGAAATGACAAAGCTCAACTCCACAGAAAAAATTATAGTGGGACATAATTTTTAGAGACAGCAAGTCCCCAAGGACGCCGGAAGGTTAGGCCCACTATGAGTCTCTGATAATCCTTCTTCTGCCATATGGCTGTGGTAGTTTCATGCCAGGAAAACTTTGTTGACCCTGCAGAGCTGCCATTCCCTTCTCCCCCGCCACCACCTTCCTTATGGAAACTTTGTCACAGAGTACCCTGTGCTTCCTAATTGTCCAGAGGGTTTGAGTTTTACCACAGAAATCAACTGCAACAGTGGTCATGCTATATGAACCCTCTCATCAGCTACGTCTTCAGCTTATATTTTTAAAATCTTTCACCAGCTGGCACTTCCTAAACCCATAGTTCTTCTCCCTGGGTGTCCTACAGCATTGCTCTCAGAGCAGATCCCAGAGCTCTGTCCCATCTCTTGTTGTGCTGCTGCAACAAGTCAGAGCCTGCTAAGGGAGAACGGCTGAAAGTTGAGACCCTCAGCCTTGTACTTTTAGCAGAATCTGAGGTGTTTGACAAGGATTGCCTAGAAAAGAGCGGAACACACAAGAGGATGGAGCAGAATTGCACTATTAGCATCTATAGTGTTAACATCTTCGCAACTTCTGAGCAACCTTGTGCATACCAGGCAGGACGACAGTACCTGGAGGCCCACATGAAGGCTGGCATCAGGCCAACTTGCACATTTGTGGTGTAGCTTTGTGATCAGACTTGAATCTTCAGCCCAACCATCATTTCATGTGTTTGCACCTATCAGCCCCCCTCTACTTGATTGCAACATAACAATATTCACACTTGGTGTAAATTAGCAAAATCCCACTAAGCAGAGCAGGGCTGCAGCAATCTCTGCAACTAATCTGTTGCCTAGAATGACCTAGAATTATCACAAGATTGCAAAATATTATGCATTACACAACAGGGATGAATTTGACTAATTCTGACAGAGTTGAAGCGCCATTCATTAGCATCTGTATATTTTCAATTTCCTTGTTTATTGAAAACTAGTACTTCCTAAATACTCACTGAGGGTATTTGTTAATTAACATCAGTCTCAAATAATTGTCAATCCACTCAAATTCTGTATTTAACAAGCTCTTGAGCATAGCCTCCTCTTCCAAATCAGTTTTCTGTTTTGGGCAAACTTCAGTGGAGGACATGCTGGCTCTTTGCAGCTAGCTTTGCTGAGCTCACTGCCATGTGTTTAAGGGAAAATAAAAAAAAAAAAACTAAAAAAACAAATCAAGAATTAAGAGCTTTCAGCTGCATTTGGTTGTCAAGCAGCTCTGGAGCATTAACAGATGCAAACTATGTATTTTGGTGTGATTAATAGAGAGAAGGCAGATTGATGATGCAGAATTAAGCATCAAGTTCTGAATTAAATCCCATTTTATGTGCTTGACTGAGGTGTGTTTTATGATAGTGCGACACCCACCAGCACAGATAAAGTTTGGGGTCTGTCAGCATTTTCCAATCTAAGACAATTCTGTTTTTCAGGGCAGGAGGGAGGTCTGGGCTATAACTCAGCTGTAACCATTCTCTTGAGGTCCCTTCCAACCTTAAGCATTCTATGATTCTATGATTCTCTTCAGTCAATAGTCTGGCAAAACCAGGTCCTCTCTGAGGACAGAGGTGTTTGTTCTGCTAATTATTATTCCAGTTGATTTGACCTTTTTAGAAAGCGAGTTTGAAAGAAAAGTAGATGAAGGTCATATTCACTACAGTTTCAGATGATTCTGCTACCATTATAGCTTCAGATTTTGAGTTTTATAACCATGAGCGCAGAACATGGATGAGATCCTGTGAAAACAGTGACAAGTCAAGAAGATTCTCCTTCATGCATTTCATACCATTCCCTCCCATAAAAGACCTTTATCAAAGCAAGAGGTTTAATGCTATGAAGGCAGAACACATTTAGGTTCCTTTAAATCTCTAAGATGTCAGTATGCAACAATTGGAGTCAACGGTGATCCAAAACTGGAGTGATACATCTGTGCAAGTAGCATGCCTCTTCTCAATATATTTTTTTTTTAGGAACAGTAGAAGCAGTGCAAGATATCTCATATTTCAAATATTAACTTTATTTCCACAAAGTTTAGATGTGAACATAATAATCTGAAATTGTTAGAACTTGATAAATAAAAGAGAATGAAAAGGAACTACTGTGAGGCAATTTAAATAGAGAAGACATGCAACAAAGAAAAAGCAGCAATATTTATGCACATAACCAATTTCTCATAAAGTGTGTGCCTGTACAAAAATGAGAAAATATGCAGGGGAAAGGAAGTTAGAAAATATCTGCAGTCAAGTGGAACCATATCTCTCTCACTAGAGGACATACAAGGTTCATCCAGCCATCTCTTCTGGAGCCACAAGAGAAGAGGTAACTAATTTAGCTCTAGTAGGGAACTGATGTTAACAGCATCAGTTATGCTTACGCTGAACTCAGAAAGGTTTTGATGGAAAACCTCAGCTGGAATTGCCAGTAGATCCTCAGAATAGGAGGCTTGATCCTGCCATCTCTGGGAGTTTGTCTAAGTGGAAGCTATACGAAAATTCTGGGGTCAGGATCTGCTCTGCAGAAAGCCTTCTGCAGATGGCAACTTGTCCTCATAACCAAATGTTCTGCACTCTAATGATTTCAACATGCCAGCATCTAAAAATTGTAACTAATGAATTCTGTTTAATTCATAAGCTGAAATAATATACAAGAATTTAAAGAAAATTTATCTGATTGCATTGCAATGCAATGCATGGAAATCTTAAAAAAGACCATCTCTAATTGCGGATTCAGAAGACTACTGAGAAACTGGCCCTAAGCATAGGTCACGAATTTGATACATGCAAACATAAGAAAGAATAAGAGGGCGTAATTAAAACTGACCCATCTCTTCCAACTGCATTATAAAAGTCTGTCCAGAGTTGGATTTTCCAACAGAAGCAAATATCATGGTACTCATTACACCTGGGAAATGGCTTGAGTCATAATTACTAGCAGAGAATGTTTTTTGTAAGGACCCTTAGGGTCCTCTTCTAGAAGCTGATGCTGTGTGGGTAGATTGATTTCACTGTGCTTCTCCCCAGAGGTCTCCGATACAAGGACCCAGACTGTAGGCAGATAGATATTTGTTCCTTAAAATTTGGAGGCTCATAAACACTCCGCATTGTTTCTGTGTTGGTGCCTTTTGTCCATCTCCTATGACTGTTACGTAGTCTTAGAATATTTACACCAGCTATGCAATGTCTCGGTAATTCATCCAAGATTCAGCAAAAGTTTTACCACCTGCCACACTTCAAATACACACAAGAAATCTCCTGAAGAAAAGACACTCTAGAATTTCTCTGCTCAGAAATACACTTTCTCTTTCTTAGGTATCAACCATACAGTTTAGATTAAGAACGCACTGATGCCCTACTTCCACAGAGTACACCATAGCTTAAACGTAAAATTTTGTATTTTCCAATATTTTTCTTCTTTTCTACAGTATTTTAAAGATTAATTTCAAGTAGGGTGCTATTCGATGATCCTTCTCCTAGGGATTTTGCTGTGATTTCTAGCTTCATTCTAATCTCACACAGGAGACTAAGACTTTACACTCATCAAAGGTGTTTCATAGAGAAATCACACTGTGCTTCACAAATAAATATTAATGTATCATAGTAAGGAAGCTGAGCAGTTCAGAGGGACCACCTGAGGCACAGGCATGTGCTCAGCAAATCATTGCTTTAGTTACTTCACTTCAGGCATGTGAGTGAACTTACCGGTGACATTTTGACTTAATTTTGACAAAAACATAGTTTTTTTAGAGTCCAAATTGTTAATGAGAAAGGCCTGGTGTTGCTATTTTACCGGCTTAAAGTTGTTAAAAAAATCTATTTTTTACATTAAAAAACAGTCCAGAAAGAATTAAATTTACACTAAGAAAGAAACTAAAAAGAGAAAAAAAAATCAATTAACTCAAACTTCGTTTCCCTTTTAAATTTGTTTGAGTTTAAAAATATTTAAAAATTCTGTTTTTTTAATGACAATTTTAAGATCTGGAAAATTCTCAGAGAATGAGAAACACATCCTACACAAATTCATATACAAGTAGTCAGAATCAAAACAAGTCTTTGATCTCTAGAATCAAGAATGCTCATACTAAATTAGACCTATGTGAAACACAAGAGAAACAGAACTGCTGGAGGAAATGGAGACAGTAATGGGATTGCACGGCTACGCTTTGACGGGGAATATGCAGAAGACAGGCAGAGTAGGGTATGTGGCACTGACAAGTAATTAGACAGCAGTAGGTCCTTCCCAAGTCCTCATCCTAGATTTGTCACTGCCAAGCCCCTGCATCTGTTTGGCTCGGATGAAGTGCTACCTCCTTTAATATGCAAGCAACCAGATGAGACGGTCATCACCATAAGCTATGGTCGCACTGTGACAAGCAGAAATACATGAATAAAAATCTACAGTTGACTAGAGAGCACTGGGGTGTATTTCCATTTCTGTATTTCCATGTTGTATTTATGCCAGAAGTTGCTCTAGACAGCAATTCCACATGTGGTTGCTCTTCCCTTTCCTTTCCTTCTTTTAACTGAACTCGCTTAATCCATCCTAGAAGAAAGGCTAATTCAAAAAAGGCATTCTTATTCCAAAAGGAAGAGCAGCCCCTTACAGAGCTAACAGGGACCAGTTAAATGGCTTTACTTTCAAAGCTTGTGTATTATTCCACACAAGTTTTAGGTGTAAATGTAAATCTTCAATCATCTTTGTAAAGAGGCTCCCCCCAGGCCACCCTTTTAATGCTGTCCCTCATCTAGGGCTCTTTTGCACCGATCTTCAGTGAATGGTGCAATAACATTTGCCTGAACGAGACGTCGCTCGCGCCTGCTGCAGTTGCACACTGAGCGCTCTCATCCCACCCCTCTCCTACAAGTGTCCTATGCTGTCACAGCTCCTCCACGAGATCCTGTCACACTGCTAAGGCACAAGAAGTTGGAGCCATCTGCTTGCTTCAGCTAATTACAGCTCACTCTTGAGATTTCTGCTGGGACTCTCCCTTTTCAGGCATGCTGGAGTGAGCATGGAAAGCATTAGAGGAATCGATCACATCTCCCCACCTTTTAAACAAGAATAAAAATAGAGATGCCCTTCGAAACAAGCAAACCCGCATTATTTCAGCATTATTTTGCTTCCTCAGAGGTGAGTGGAGATGTCTTTCTCTGCAAATGATTGTTTACCATGTACACAAATAATACTAGGAGAGGATGAAGTGTCAGCAGTGCCTGAGTTTTCTCTTGCTCTTTAATAAATAATGACAGCCCTCGCTTGGAGTTCAGGAAAGAAACTCTGCTGCCTTTCTCCTGCCAGGACATATTCATGCATTATGGAATCAGACCCTGAGCTTTCTGACACTGCAAGGTTAATTTAGCCATGTACTTGAAGAGATGATCTAGTGATTTTCATGCCCTAAAATTTGAAAGTATTAAGCCATTCCAGTGTTACAGTCTTGCTTTGGGAGCTCCTCTATTTGTACATTTACTGGAGGTATATCCTATGGGGAGAGCTGCCATGAAAACAGCCACTTCCAGACCTCATCCCACGTGTACGTAAGTCTGATAATGAGATTTTACTGAGTCCCTCACGTTCATGCACTTGCCAGTTAGAAACAAAACTACTGACTTGCAGACATTAGAAATAACATGTTTTACCTGATTTACCCTTCCCTCCCAAATACCCATGGTTCAACTCACCCCAGTGCCAATAAACTTTTAACTTTGGTCTAGCACGGATATGAGTGTGAAAACGTGACGTGTGTCTATGTCAGTCCTGAGGTGGCTTCTCCTCTGTGATGGAGAAAGTGAATTCAGGGAATAAGTCACATATTGTGGGTTTCTCCTGCCTGACAGCTGCTGTGTGTCTGAAGGCTTTTCCTTCTGATCATTTCAGTGTCATTTCTGGTTCATTCATTCAAACCTATTGAGCGTTGTCCTCACTGTTTCACCACTGTAGAGCTTGCCTAGCCCTGAAGTAATATTTTAGATCAGGAGAAAGGTTAGGAATAAAAACAACCCCTCACCTTTATTTGAATGCTCATCTAAGTATATGTTACAATTTCCATTACCAAAATATCAAGTGTCATCTGCCTAAATATTTTCCAAGTCACTGAAGTAAAATTTACATCACCTTCTAGTTCCTTCACAGCCAATCCTGGCCAGTTCTACAACTAGATCCTGGAGTTTTGTTAGTTGGCCTCCAGCCTCATAAGCTACTCCTAGCACAGCTGGACTTGGGAGCATGAAGAATCAACCTGAATTCTTTCCAAATTTCCTAAAACCACCTTCTCAACAATCACACTGTGAGGTTGAACAGTGAGTAAACTAAACTTAAACGGTTCCACTGTTTCTCTATCATCCATCAACTACTCCTGGGGGTTTCCAACAAATCGATGCACCCTTCCTGCAGAGGAGGATTCAGTGATCTTGCTTATCCTCGGCTAGATTCTGTCCTCATCTGCTTATTTGTCCCAGTTACAAAGAGAAACATAGAAGAAAGGCTTTTTTTTTTTTTTTTTTAAGTGTTCTTCAGGCTTGTCTCCACCACCATGTTCCAGTCCCTGCCACAGACAGAGCTCATGACTGTCAAGCACTAGGGCTGCAAGGTGAAACGAAACCACAAGCTTCATTAGTAGCTCTGTCAGGAGGGACACCAGCCTGTCTCTCCATTTATCCCACGAGGTAAAAAACAAAAGGGAAAACAGTAGTATCCTCATGCTGCCTTCCAAAGAGCCACATCACCCTCAACAAACACAAACTTGCCCTGAAAGGCAAACAGACATAGAGTTAGTCAGCAGAGATCCACAGACAGCTAATGTCATTAATAAATGTCTACCTGTTGTTCACAATATGCATAACAGTCTGAAGCTTGAGGTTTATAACAGTCACTGAACAAGTGCCACATAAAAGATCAACTGCAAACAAAAAAGCAGGTAATTCAGCTGCTGTTAACTCCTGCAAGCCCATAAAAGCCAAAAAGTGGTGACAGTTTATCACAGCTGTACATCTGCTACTTCCTCTTTTTTCTTATCTTTTCTGAGCAAGGATGCCTTCAGATAGTTCCTTCTGCTAAAATAAAAATTAAAAGGGAAGAAAAATAATGTAGATGAAGAGCTTTAAATCAGAAATACAGGTCCTGAACCGCTTGATGGAGAACCAGGAGTGTGAGAGTTTGGAAGTCTGACTTCTCTCTTCCACTCCCAGCAGAAGGAGATGGTAGATTGCAAGGTTAGCACATTAAAGTCTCTTATTAATGCTTTCTGCCAAGAAGTTGATTTTGGGTGAACTTGCTGACAGCTCCATAACACTTTCTAGATTAATCTGAGCTAGTGAAGGACATCTGTAAGGGTTAGATGGTTCAGATTATAACCTTGGGCTGGAACCCTTTTAGAGATTCTCAAATTCAATAGCCTTGTAGGAACAATTCAATTAGAGAACTAGAGAATTATCACCAGTCAGTTTAACAAGCAAGTTCCTTGTACCAGGTTCATAAATACCCTTTACTTGGATAAATCAGGGCATTTAATCTCTGTCGTCCATCATCTTCTTGTTATTTGCCTGGTTTAAATATTTTAGCAAGGGTTTAAAAATATTTGCTGCTTAAAAATTTAGGTGGTGAATAAATATGTCTATTTCCAATTTCTTAAGCCCACTGATGCCAGTAAAAATATATTAATAGGAAAGCTTTTCTGCTGAGATCGTGCCACAAAAATTATATGTTCATATTGTTGTCAGAGGGCTTAGGATTGGATTGAATCAGTTCAGTGCTCCCAGCACAAAGTTTCTTTAAACATCTGTAAATGAATAAAGCACATTTGATGAAAATCTGTCACATGTTATTCATCTGCATTAGCAGATTTAAAAATTTTCATGAGAAGTATGTTAGACTTTAATAATAAAAAAATAGCCTTGCTTGCCGAGAACACAGAGACGAAAAAGATGTTTTTTGCAAAGATATTAAGGCATTTTTAAGTAAATGACCTATACAGTAGAGTTTATCTGACTGATTGCTAGCTGTATTTTACTCCATTTGCCACCACTTCTAGAGAAGGATGACTTCTGTCTTTCAGTAAGCATCTGGAGGGCGACACTGATGAGAGGATGACTTTGCACGTGCTTGCCAAGAAATGTTGATCCTTTATCCCATTAAACATGACCCCGTGTTCTTCTTACCACATTAGTTGATCCAGGAGAAAGAAATCTCTAGAAAATTCAGAGGAGGTTTCACAGAAATTTTCTAGAAACACAAGCTTTCATCACCACTGTGATTTGTGCATATGAATTTGCTTACTCACACTGAAGCAAGTAAGTTCTGTGAGCAAAGCCTTCCCAACTTGTCTGCCTAAAGTCTTAATAAGTCCTAATAAATTAATACATTATAAATAACTTCAGTTCTAGTAGGTATGTGACAGCACAATTTCCAGGAACTGGAAGCTAAACTTGACTTCAAAAGATTGGATGCTGTGTTTGCTATTTCTACAGTGCATTAATTTAGGAAGAGTACAGTGGCTCTAAATGCACTTTTTACTTCATGTATAGTAGAACAAGATCTGCTGCAGAACAAGCCACTTATGTAACTCTGAGTGTACATGATCAGCCTAAAACAATTCTGTTTCAGAATTACAGTTTAGCTATCCCTGAGTTTACTCTGATGCAAATCTAATCCTCATTCTTCTCTCAGAAGGACTGTCTTGGCTCAGCCCCTATGCTCTGATAACCTTGCTCTGAATCCAAGCAATTGCAGCTCACGCTTTCCACTGTGTATGTTGTTTTACTATGTGTCTGCTGAGCATTTTAAGAAGTACTGCAGTCATTTAATGAGCAGAATTTAAATCTGCTATAATTTAGCCATGTAAATTTATCTGTAATTTAACCACTTTTTACTCCCCTTCTGTCAATAACCCTGTCCCACTTTTCATGCTGGCTTCCAGGTATTATACTTACTGCTTTTATATATAACATACTGTAAAATAATATTCTAACATCTTGCTTGAGTCAGCCTCTAACTGAAGAAGCTTAAGCCTGAGAGAGCTGGGCCTGTTCAGCCTGGAGAAGAGAAGGCTGAGAGGGGATCTAGTCACTGTCTATAAATACCTCAAGGGAGGCAGTGAGGAGGATGGGGCTGGCCTCTTTTCAGTGGTGGCCATTCAGAGAACCAGAGGTAATGGCCACAAACTGAAACACCAAAAGTTCCACAGGAACTTAATGAAAAACTTCTTAACAGTGAGGGTGACAGAGCCCTGGAACAGGCTGCCCAGAGAGGTTGTGGAGTCTCCTTCTCTGGAGATCTTCAAACCCGCTTGGACGCAGTCCTGTGCCACGTGCTCTAGGTGACCCTGCGTGTGCAGGGGGTTGGACTAGATGATCTCTAGAGGTCCCTTCCAACCTTCAGCATTCTATGATTCTAAGCTAGAGCTCCCAGTCTAAAGGATAAAGACATCTTAAAATGCCCAAAGAATTTCAAAAACAGAAAGAAGAAAGCCAAAAGAAACCCCCAAACAAACAAAAAACCCAACAGCAAAGGCACATCTTTTACAAGGCCCAAACAATCCTAAACACTGTGAATATTAAAATGGCTCAACCCTGTCCCCTTAATTCTGCTTTTACCACCAGAATAGCACTTTAAATGGTATTGATACTTTTTCTTATCATGGTATTTTTCTTATTTGCTATTTCTGACTTTGCACTAAGTGCTGAGTAGACACAGACTAAAAGAAACAGTCCTTGAAAGTCAATTGAACTTGGGTCTTTAAGTTATAAATCTCTCCTTCATCCTTGTGTGTATTCCCCATAAAAGTATCCGGCAAGCATCCTCATCTAGGTAAAGTCATCTCACTTTGGATGAAATTTTCACTTTGCCAGTGACACAGCAGCATTGATTTCTGTGTGATCTGATTCCCATCCTTCTTATCCCTTCCATTTTTTGCAAAGGGATGAGGGGTCACAATGGCACATTTGGATCTCAATTTCCTGAATATATATAATGAATTTTATGTACATAGAATTATAATTTGATAATAGATTGAAGAAAAAAGTGATTCAATGTTGACAATTTTAGGACATCCCAAAGTCAGAATACACAGTGGAAAAAAATTCTAATATGATTTAAGAATTTTTTGCTCTCCCAATATATACCAAAGAAATATGTTCTTTTTTCTCCTTCTTTCCTCCTCCTCCCCTTTTCTCTTTCTTACTGTTTGGGGAGATGGCAGAGGTGAAACTGATGCAATTATTAAATAAAGATTGTATTTTAGATATTTCGCAAGGTCGCTTAAACCTTCGAATAGCAGATAATTTAGTAAAGGCAGAAACAGATGAATCAACATACAGTCATTTTTCAGAACATTCAACTACAAATTCGTGATTAATCTTTGAAATATACTACAAAGCGAAGTGGCCCATTCGCTACCTCCTTGTCTCCAAATCGAACCTTTTCATCTTTCTATAAGACGTGCTGCAGTCAAGCCCTAGTTATCGTGCTCAGCACAGGACTACCTGGCTGAAATTCTTCATCCTATGCTTTGTAATGGAAGAAGCTATATACACATCTAATCTTTTTCAGCTGAAATTCTATTATCTAGTGTATAACATTTCTAGCACCTACAAGCAGATATTTTAGTGTAAATTCACAACCTTCTGCTCCAGTTTAAGAAAGTCAAACATCATTCTTTAATGCTCTGTGAAAAAGTTACAGTTTGTTGGCATTGGTGCATTCTAGCCACTCTATTAATAGCGCATTAGTCTCCAATTCTGAAGCTTTTCTAATACTTCCTGTCAAATACAGTAGGTATCAATCAACTTCATCTAGATGGGAATCACTCCAATTGGCAGGCAAATAGAAGATGCTCTGACAGAGTCCCCAAGGCTGATGATTAGGCTCGGGATGGAACAGTGGGAGCAATGACAGAAACACTGGCAAAAAACTCCACCCTCTCCTTTGTCGGTGGAGAAAACACTATTTCACAATGGGTAAACTGATAAAATTTCTCACTGGCACATGTTTCTCTCTGTTTGGTCTTTGGAAATAAAAGAAGTAACATTTGTAATAAAGCCATAGAACTTACCCTTTAAAGAGTGAATTTTATATGAGGGAAAAATAATCTTGCTGTCAAAATATGGCTGTAAGTAGATAAAAATGGCAAGTTGTCAACACCATTTCTATTAGATTTGTTCACAGTTTCATCCAGTACATCCAGAAGTTACTGCTAACAAAATTAACAGAATGATAATTGATTGAATGAAGACAGAGTTGGGAATGGAGAAATCTGAGAGTGTATTGTATCATGTGTGAGATGATAGCATTAGAGAGATAACAGATCCATTAAACTGGAAACAAAATCATGTTTGAAAGTTAACTTCTTCAAAATGAAAACTATCTAGATGTGTGGGTACCACTCTAGAATGATATCTGATAAAAAACAACTTGCTACCACTGTATTGCTCCAAGACCCAATTAATACTCTTCTCCAGCTGTGCTGCTATCAATTTTGCTTTTGTAATTACTGGTATGTACAGACAGAAGCTATATCAGAACCTTTTATCATGTATCAGATGCTATGATCTGATAAAAAAAAGTTTAGAGACTCTTTAAAAAGTCTATAGACTTTATTCATCCACATCTTTTTCTGAAATAATTTATATAGAGACTCCAAAACAATGCCAAAGTTATGCAACAAAAGATGAAATGGCAAAGTTCTTTTTTAGATGAGTAAACACTAGTGTGCTATGGCACATTTTAAAAGTCACAGATATGGCTAATGCCCTTGACATAGTTGCTTTGTCAAACTCAGCCTTCTGGGATAAAAGCCAGGCTGAATGATTTGCTTTCTACTTGACCTTGGAGCAGTCACTTGACCTTTGAGCAACCATACTAGAAAACCAGCCTAACAGAAGAACTTTAATGAGAACCAGATGCTGTATCAGGACAGAATTTTCATGAGTTCATAAATTATAGAAACCCCAGCAGCAGAGGTGATATCAAACTCTTATCATTCAATTTTGTTAAAATTTCAGGTCCTTTTCCAGCATATAGAGATCCAGTGGGAATGGGAACAACTTTTATAAGTTGTTCTTTCTATTAAATTTGAATAACAATTAGTTCATTAATTTGCTTCATACTTCAGATAAGAAATCTCTGGGTATGCTTCTTTGTTTATGAGTGGTTAGCCTCATATGCAAATATCAGTATTATGACAAGACACGATGCGATGTTTCACCAACTACATATATAATTAAAGTAAGTTCAGGACTGTAGGAAACCAGATTGTCTTCTAAACCATGGCTAGTCTCACCTGAAGCTTTTTAATACTTTTTTCTCCTCTGCTGAATGCTTTAAAAATATAATCAGCCTACCAAATGTTAAATAAAAGCAGCCTTCAAACTTCCCATGACCAGATTCACACATTCAGAGGAAGATGCTCAAAAACATCCCACTGCCCTTCTCTTCTAGCAGCTGTTAGTGCCTACTGAACATGTAACACACAGGCATTAAGTCCTTTTACATAGGAGCCAGACAGGTATTAAAGCAGCCCGGGACTCTGCCCTGTGGCACCATATTTGTCCCTTCTGTCTCAAGTCTTGCTGCTCAAAAAGCAAAGGCAGCCGCGTGGAGCAGATGGCCCCGATGCGCTTCAATACACTCATGTCGTATGTGGTGCTGTCTGTGGGAACCAGCCTGCCGTTACAACCTCAGACCTTGCGAGCCCAGCGCAGTCCCCTGCATATTTCTCAGATCAAGCCTAGCAATGATGTGAGGGAGAATTTTGTGATGAAGAGTGATATAACAGAACTAACAGGATGCCCACAAGCTTTGCCGGGGCCACTCAGCAGAAAGGTGAATGCTCTGCCTCTCCATTAATGGTTATGGGTAGGTAATCATCAGGCATTAACCAGCTGCCACAATTATAACCTTTGCAGTCTACTATTTTCTCGACACGTTGCAAAGTAATCTGTGCTTTGGACAAAGCTACTGCCTCCTGGATCAGGTGACAGGAATATTAGATGTTGCACTTTACTTTGTTTTTATTTTGCTGCAAAATTGGCATCCTTGTTGTCTGGATCAACCCTAATGAAGCACCTGCTAGGTTTTAATTAAAATAAAATGGAATGCAGTTGCATGAGCAGGTGGAAGGAGAAGATGAAATACCATACAGCTCAAATCTCTCCATGTGTTTGGAGACTTAGCAAACTCCCAGCTATCACATCCATAAAATAACTACAGAGTGTGTCAAGAACATTTTGATTGTGCACATGAGTCTGGTTAAAAAGTCATCTATTTAGTCGGGGAACAGCAGAATGATAATATCCAAGCAGCCTCGCATCATCTCCAGGTAATGACTGGTGTAATGGATTTTTGCTTCTGATGTACTACATGGTGATATTTTCCAGTTGTAAGCTGCCCGGCTACAGAAATTATTCAGAATAAAATGTGAGACATCAAAACAACAGCCAGACATCAAAATAGATGAAGTATATAATGTGTGAATCTTCAAAATGCTAAAACATTCCTGATTGCAGTTGCTATCCTCCCCTTCCTTCTTTGCAAGGAGTCATGTTCAATAGCCAGGAGGCTCTTTGCCCCTAGCCAGCTGCCAAACAGAACAGGCCAAGTTTAGCAGCTTCATTTTTTAGGGTTGCCTATTCTGAACAGGTGAGGAAGAGAGGTGGTCCTCTTCAGAAGACCTCTTCCTCTTGAGCTCAGGGTGATTTCTATTTGTATGTGACAAAAGATGGAAGGTAGTGAAGAGTTGAGTCATGCTCTGCACAATCATCCGCCTCCTGGCCTTGCCATTAGGGAGAAAAGAGGTAATTGAGAGACATGTGCATGGTGGGCATTTAGTATAAGAGCTGGTTCTAGTGCCATCGTTTCTGGGCAATTTAAGTTTTGAATGACAAAGTGAACTTACTGGGCTAGAAAATATGGCCCTTTGCCAAAGGAACTCTTAATACCAATTGCTTTAAATTAGGTCTGTCCTCAAAGCACTGGCTTTTTATGTGCTCACTGTTTCTGTTAGTTAGCCTGTAAGTATTCATCCTGTATTTGCTTTGCTGGGTATTTTTTTTTCCCTAAAACAATAGTGCTGGAACAAAAATCTAAAAATCCCATATGAAAACCCAAAATATCCTTTCATTTCCCTGAGGAAGAACTCACATTGTGAATTTTTCTAGCTGCATATAAACTCCTGCAGGAGCCGTTAAAGTGGACTGTGTTAATAAGCAGATAGAAACTCTTTAGTACATGGGTTATTTACCAATCTTTTCAGTCTATCAAGTTGAATCATTTCAATGTTCTAAAATACTTACAAAACACTTATGCAAGAGAGGCTTTCTGTGCCTAAACATTCACCGTTTTCTGAAATACAGTGCACGCAGCATGTTTGCTTTCAAAACACTCAGAGTCCTTTAAAGACTAATGACTTGCAAAATTTCAGTATCAAAAAATGGAGAGCATTAAGCATGCTGTATTGAAGGGAGTTTTTCATTTGAAATAACTCCAAGGGTTGCCAATATGTAACAGATGGAGCCTAAAGTTTGACCTTTTGGCTACCTCCTAGTTCGTCTGCTGTACACTTTGCACAGAAGGCTGATTACTGGTTATCTCCTGTAAAACAGTGAATTTTCTGACATGCTGGACTCCATAATTTGGAGAAATATCTGCAGTTTGTGATCTGATTTAGATAACAAAGCATCAATGGCATTTTAAAAGACAACCCTGCAGAATAATGCATGGAATTTGAGAGATAAGGTTTCCAAGGATACAGTCCAGAGCCCTGGGTCCGGACAACAGGCTGCAAGGCCTCACGGGGCTGCAAGCCCAACAGAAGCTGGGTTCATCATCAAAACAGATTTGTAAAATAAGCTAAAAATAGCAGAGAATTAAAATGGAAGCATGAGCTTAGTGCGCGCCAGGTCTTTTCCTAATCCCAAAAAGGTGTCCCATTTGAGGGCAAGGAAGTTGCAGGCTCTGCATTTACTTTTAAGAGATAATTCACAATGTTTAAATATACCTCTTTCCTTCCTGACCATGCAAAAATCCAGAAGTAAAGCAATTTGGAAGTGCTGATTCTGACCTCCCATACTAAGGTATATTTTCACATTTTTTCTAATAACTAACTCACTACCTATATAGATTTTTGGCTTAGGTCATGATTTTTGGATAAATCTCCAATGACAAAGCAGATTGCCCTATAAAAATGGACCTTTGTATAACTTCAAAGCCATGTTTTGTTATCTTCTCACTTGAAAAGGTTATACCTGTAAACCACATCTTTCCTGGCAGCTAGAGGGATTGATTTCCCACTGGTTAGAAAAAGTAATGTCAAAAAAATATTTTTTTAAAATCAGTTTATGCTGTCACAAAATGTGACTAATACACATTTTTACATGACATGACAACAACTTTATTTTTAAATATGAATCACTTCCCACATTAAACAAAAGATGTTTCTGAAGAAACCTTAAAAAAATTATCAAGAATGAGATTTGGCAGCCCGATAGAAGATAAGTTCCTAAATATACATCTTTAAAGATTTGTGCCCTTTTGATCCAATTTCTTTAATGCCCTAAACTGCGTGCATTTGCAATAGCCATGCAAGGTTTTTATCAACACGATACTATCACTTGGCAGTGCTCTTCATCCACTGGTATAATAGTTATTTACAATACAGAAAGGAAACAGAGAACAAGACCTTTTCTTTTGGTGTGTTAATAGACTGAGATGATCCGCAAGGCCAGATAAAAACAGAAAGAATGGGATAAAATAATAGTCATGTGGCAGAAGAGGTAGGAACAGGGAAGGCCAGCAAATGTTTGTGCTTTTTGTGATGTGTTGTATCTGATGCTAACTCTGTATTTCAGCAAAGGCAAAAAGGGCACGAAGCAACAAAAGCAAATACACCTCACAGTGTGCAAAACCAGACACAGATCTTGTTTTACATCAGATAAGAGGATGGTCAAAGAATAGATACAGAAATATGAGGGTAGGGATAGGAACAAAAAGGGAAAGAAAACTGAATGTTAGGCCTGAGCTAACTTCTGGCATTTACGCTAGTAAAGTGCTTTTGGTAACACCTACAAAGCAGAACAAAGATCTGAGACTTTGCAAAGCAGCCTGAACTTTGGATTTTATTACTTACCATTAAAGTGCATAAACAATTTAATATCAAAGACATCCACTGTTCCACTCTGAAAAGAGATAGCGATTGCCATCCTGTATTAAACAAGCATTCAGGCTAATCCTGTATGGAGTCTCAGTCAACAACCAGAGCCAGATGCTTCAGAGAGGCAAAATGCTCTGCAGTGGACAGTACATGATAGCCTGCTTAGATAGGAGCACTTCCTAATGCTATTAATTAATGCTTATTTTTGCCCAAGAGCCTAGCAATTTACATCACACCAAACCAGATTTCTGTGCAACTCTAGAAAGATTTGACATTTGTAGGAGAGTGAAAAAAAACCTGAAAAGTGTTTTCACTGATGTCACTGATCGGATTGCACCTCTCTCAGCTTTGCAGTGAGCAGCACTGTTAGCCGAGCCAGGTCCAGCTCTCAGCTTAAGAACAAACTCAGCTGGAAGACAACAAAACATCTTCCTTCTCTGAGGTCCAAAGACAGAGCACACATCCTCTGCAACCAGGGCCACTGGTTATTTGCATTTTCAAAACTAAAAACTTTTCAAGTACCTTACAGGAAAGCAGGAAACATTTTAGTTCCTGTAACAGATTCATTGTCATCAAGCGTAGATTACAATAAAAATATATATTTTAATGTGCTAAAACAAGCCATTTTTTTCCAGTTAAAAAAAATAGCAAAGGATAAACTAAAACACAACTTGCTCATGTACAGTTAGATATGACCTTATGTCAACCAGTCATATGGTAGTAACAGCAAGAAGGGCACATTTCAAGGCTAAGCCTTCTCAGTGCTGTCATTCCTAGTGATGTTTAAACAATAAGTCATTGTGGTCCACATTTCTCTCGGCTAGTGTAAGTAGGCTTCAGAGATCCTAGGCATTCAGCTGTCTCATTTTCATCACTCTTTCTGGTCCTGAGGGAGAGTTAACTAACATTTTTCCCTAAGGAATGAAAAACAATTCTGAGAAACAAGAAAGCAGCATGAATTAGCCCAGCACACAGTTGCAGGATGCTGTTTTCCTAAGACTACAGTTTCTACACAAGCATGTGAGAACTCTAGCCACTTACAATAAAAATAAAGATCTATTTTTTTTTTTGAGAGAGAGAGACCTCAAAACATACGGTAATTCCATTACAAAATTTGATCTCCTGAGTAGTTTAAGTTTCTATTCTGCCTAGTTTTTTTTTTTTTTTTTTTTTTTTTTAAAAAAGGCACATAAGACCTCTTGACTCTTTGATGTTAAAAGTAATGAATAAAGACACTTTTGGACTCTGTTTGAATGGATAATGTTTGTGGACAAATTGTGGCACTTAGGGGAAACATCAAGGGCTTCAAACACTTCGTAGGTTAGAGAACAGGCATAAATAGTAAGATTGGTGAGACAGACCACTATTAAGTAGTCTGGGGTGCTTTGCCAGAGATTTTATTTTCTTCTCTTACCTCCTTTAAAAAATTGCAGTGAAATGAGTCCCCAGAGTGCCTTGTCACTGACATGTCAAGCAAGTTTAATAAGCTTTCATCTTAAATACTACATTGCACAGGGCCTTGAGACATCTCTTCCTATTTATAACTTGACTCAGTCTGGGTTAAATCTTTCCATACATGGGCTGTGCTCTGCTTCCAGTCACATTCTTCTCCTTTTCCTTGATATACTGACAAACTTGGAAGCTGAAACTCAGTAGTGCTCAGCTGCCCTAGCAAGCTCAGTGTGAGCTTTAATTACACCAGTGCTTCCTACCTGCAAAAGGAACCTTTTCAGTATTTGCACTTCCCCAACCTTGACATTTTGTTTTAAGAAATCAGAAGAGATTGCCCTACTTCCTATATCCTAGTAGTTGTTAGTTAATAATTTCTGTTCCTGCTCAGCCTTATCTCTTCAGTTATCTAGTAACATCACTAGCACCAGCAGGATTCAATTCAAAATTATTCCTAGGAGGGCAATGAGAAGCAAGTAAACAGCCAAAGCTTTTGCCCTTGGCAAGGATCGGCTATAATAATAGGTGGTAAAGTGCTGACCTACATCAGTCTCACACATATGTGACCTAAAGAAAATGTCGGATGCCAACATTTAGATCTGGCTCTCAGTCCCCATCTGATCATGAGAGGATCGTGGTTCTCCACAGAGGTTTCCTCCTGCCTGCCTCTGTAGCAGTACTTACATTTTGGACCAGATTTATCCAAAAGTCTCAAAATAATTCTGATTTAAAGTAAATCTTTTTTTTTCCCCCCCAACAGAGATATTGATTAGCTCACCTGAAAACAGTTAAATTCTGTGTGTTGACAAAGCCAATGATTCTCTATTCCACTCTTGCAGAAGTCTCACTAGAATTTTTATCTAAATTGTTGAGATTCTGAGAGAGAAGTTACAAATCGTGGTATGATTGGGAGAGCTAGGCACTCTTGTGCTCTCTTTTGAAAGCTGAGAGATGATAATAAAAAGATAATATTTTCTTCAGGGAAAAGCTTTGGAACAAGTGTCACCCCTTTGATCAGTGTGCTGTCTACTTTTTCTGGCTCTCTTAGACTAACAGAAATAATTTCTTCAGAGACTGCTCACAAAGATAAGTACAACACAGTTCTAGACCTCCAGTGAACTCGCTTATCAGCCACTTTCAGAGGGCATGGAAATGAGCTGGCTCAGTCTGACTTCATCAGCAGGCTGGGAACAATTCTAACACTTTGACCCTGCAAACATCAGATTTGCACATCCATAACAAAAGGAAGAGTTACAACAACATCTGTTACATTTCCTGTCCTACAGTGTCAGTAGGACTTGCAACTTTTTATCTGCATTGAAGTATTTCATGGAGAGGATTAAATATATAATATATATACACACACACACTATTAAAAATCCAACTCCTTGAGCACTTCATTTGTATAAAAGAGAAAGTCTTATCCTAGGACAGAACCAGGGGACAGAACAAGTCACACGTGTTCACCTGAGCTGGTAGCCCAAGTACCCCCAGGCAGCACAGCAGCATTTAGTTTATACATGTATCTAATTCACCCAGGCCCCAAGATGATTTTTCAGCCCCGACTTAGGTGAACGCTTCTTTGATCCTGAGGTCAGATGTGCCTCAAGTTATAGCCACTGGTGATACCTTATTTTTTCCCAGACATTTTCCCTGATTTTACCCCAGAGCCTTTGCAAGCATTTCTCTCTCATACTGCATCCAGAGAAGAGTTAAAGCACCCATGAAAAATTAAAGTATCTGCTCCCAAGGATGACCTTCAGTTATGAAGCTTTCCCAGAGGAACTATTGTATGGTCTTAAGGCTTCTGCTCATAAAACATTTTCCATAGAGAGTATTACACCATATTTCTTTAAACTAAAGGTCAGACTAAACTAAATAAGAAAAAGGATGATCAGTGTGAAAGTGATCTGGAGACCATTATCCCCATCATACAACAGCCCGTTCTGCAAAAGGCTGCTCTGTGCACTTTTCTTACCAGTGAGCAGATTAGTGGCAAACTTCAGGCATCGATTTCCATTTAGTTAGAGGAGGAAGGGACAGAGCAGACACAGAAATGGGAGTAGAAGTTTTTTTTTTTTTTTTTTCCAAAAAATAAGGCAAAGCAGAAACCACACAGGAAGGCACAGCAGACTGCATCCATGGCACAGCTTCCAGTGCAAGGCTGCTCCTTTTGGTACCTCTCACTCTCTTGACATATTCTCAGAAAGATGCAGCCCTGTTCACCATTATGTTTACTTTTTCAAACGCTATTTGCCTTTAATGTGTCTTGGCAAGATAGTCCTGGGATCAAAGAATAGTTAAGACAGGATTCAGAAAACAGTTTATGATTTATTAATCGCTGCTTGGGCTTCTTCAGCTTCACTGCTAACACGTCACTACACCCAGAACTTGGCTGCTACTCTCTGGTGTCAATCACTCCTGAGGGCTTAGGAAAGAGAAGGATATTTTGCATTTCAGAGTGCTAAAGGAGAGCAGGTAAAAGCGGTAAGGACAGAGCTGTTAGACACAGTTTCTTTTTGCCACTCGTGAGCACAATAGTCTGGGGGGAGTCTCTTTGATGAAAGACCAAGGAAATGTTTAACTGGCCAGTGCTAACGGATCAGCAGACACCACACTGCATCCTGGACCCCCTCAGCCGCTCGCAGCATCGCAGCATTGCCACCACCTCTGCAATAGCCACGGCACCACTTCCAGTGCTAGCTTGCACACCTTGACATGGGACTTATTTTTCTGAAAAATAAAGCTGTCAGCCAAGACAGCGTGCTATCATGCGCTCTTTTCATGCAGCTGCAAAGCTTTATATAAATAAAAATATTTATACTAACTAGCAAACAAAACAGGCCTCAATGACATGAACTGCTGAATGCAAAGGCTCTGGATAGAAATTATGTTGTTTTGTGGAAGTGTTTGTGTAAACATTTTACAAATTAACTGTGTTTATTAATCTTTGCTATTGAGTTCTCCGTAGATGAGCTACACCTGCATTCCTGAAGCATCGTGTTTCAGAAGCGCTGCTTTATTACAGGAGCCTGATTAGGGCATACTGAAACTAATGGAAAAGTTTCCACTGACAGTTCCTTTTAGCTGGGTCAACTTCTAATATTTTAGCAATAATCCTGCCCATTTATACAGACTGCTGTCTAATTTTGCAAGATTGCTTTTGAGACAAGGAATAATCAGCCAGCCTTAATATTTCACACTATCCAGCAAGTAAACCTTGTACTTAATGCATTTAGAAAAAAGCCCTTAGTGTCATTTAGTTCTTACAATGGGAAAATTGGTTCCTTCCTGACAGTGAAAACCAGGAGAGAAAAAAAGAGCTTATAAACCTATAATCAAAAATACAAAATGCATCCTTGAGGAGAGCTGCAAAGGAGTCAGGGTTTTTCAGGCAATGAATATAACCACAAGTTTAGAATGCAAGCAGCCACAGAAAATCAATGCGAGGGCTGAACACTTCTCTTGACAGTTTTCCTTTTCTGAATGGTTCTCATAAATTAGTTTTTTAGCTTCTTGGAGTGCTTTGCTTCACAAAACGTGTAGAAGTATCTGGATCCAACATTCCAGTCACTGTCTACCTGATAATATACTTGCTCACCCCCAAGAAGAGTGATGTAGAAAGCAAATTAAAAAGTTCAATATTATATTAAATCAAGAAGAGTCAGTCTCTACTATTAATGTCTCATGTCATAAGTGTACAAAATGATAGGCAATTGAAAAAGCAGCAACTTGGCAAGCAATCAAGAAAACTGCAGCCCTGGTTTTCAGGTCTGCTTGAGCTGGCTCAGCACAGGAATGAGGCTCCTGTACTATGACAGATGTAAATGTACACACAGATCCTATAGTTTCTACCTTGGTGCAATCCTGGCTTACGTGTTTTGTGGCACAAGGGTGCCCAGAATATCAACAAGGCTTTTGTGGAAGAGGTTCAACTTTATAGATCGGTCACCCTGGATTAGACCAAGGTCATTGTCTAGAGCAAATTTATCCATCGACAGCAGAGCAAAAGTAGTCATCTGTTTTATTTGTTCCAAATTCTGTTCTGCTGCTGACAGCTGTCCTAGGTCACAAAACCTAAGATGACAGGTGATGCAGGAACTTTCCTTCTCAGATCATGGATTAAAGAAGGAACCACTCTCATGCTGGCCAGGCAATGCTGCCGGACCATTTATATCTGACATTTGATGAGGCACATTTACCACCCTTCTCTGATTCTACATGGTCAAAGTGACAAAATTCCAATACAAGTTTGACAGCTACCCCGAAAGCTGACATGATTGATAAAGAGCTTAGTTCCAGAAGCGATTATCTTGTCCAGTTACTAGCATAACACAGCCACAAAATTTCATATAGTTAGCCCTATAGTGCACAAGTGTGATCACTTAAAGCTAAACTAAAGGCTGCAGACTTTCTCAAAGATTTGAAGAGAGAGTCACCTATCATTTAGTAACTTGTTCTAGTTACTTGTTAAGCTCACCTAAAAACATATATCTGCTTTGAATTTGTTTGGATTTCTTCAGCTGTTGGCATCATGTCACTGCCACATCACCTCGACATGAAACATCATCTTCTTCCTACCTCGATACCACTGCACAAGCATTGATTACAGCAAAGGATTTCAGCTTGCATGGCTGGCCAGTTCCAGCCATGTCCATGCCATTAATATAAATTAGGAATTCCATTTTATTCAGGGTTGAGCTGCCCCTACCCCTTTTTCCTGGTTACACTTTATTATGCTTGTATTTTTTCCTTGATACTCTGCTTTTACAAGAATATTTCATCATTATAGAAGGGTTTTTTTCTCATTTACACTGTCAAAAAACAGCAACAAAACCATACTGCCATGTGCCAGTCAATAGTGCAATTATGAGAGGTGCAATTTACTCTCCCCACCCTAATGAGCTGATAAGTAAATAACTGTCAGACCATTGCACTGAGCTATTGATTGTGGCCTCCCACAGAGCTGATATGCTGCATAGGTACCTGCTGCTGAAGAGAAGGGATCAATACGGGAATCTTCTAAAAACAATAGATTCAGGTTTTTCAGATGCTTTTTCCCCATGTGCTGGGGCAGCACCTCCTCTGTTATTTCATCTAGTCCTATTTAGATTTCTAACTGAAAGGCTCTGATCCTCTGAGTCTTAACTAAATCTTCCTTGTTAGACCACACTTCCCCCCTTCTGCTTGTTGCATTTCCCCTTGAAAAGGTTAAACATGTTACACAGTGCACTGGGATAGAAAAGAGTGAGAGTGATAAGTGGTGTTTATGGTACATATTGGGGCAGATGGCTCAGATAAAGTCTTCCAGGAATTTTCTCCAGCGCACTCACTGTACGTGAGGTGAAGTTTACCTTCTTCCCCTCCACATCACAGCCATCATCACCCACACTGGCCTTCCCCAATCTACCCAGAGTTACACTTGAATTCCCTCATTTCCTGCAGCTTTATGGGGGCTCTTATCACCATCATGCTGTCCTGCGCCTCTCCATTTTTTCCATTATCATCCATCACTTAATAACAAACTCTCAGGGAAAGGCCTTTTTCTCCAACACTTTTATTTTTTTTTTTTTGCCTGTCTTTTCAAGCCTCACTCGAAAAGTTCTCTCCTCTTCTGGATCTCAAAGTATTAATTTCTTTGTCCTCTGATCCTATTATTTACTTGGATGGTCTAATTTTCACCAGACTTCCCATAGCTTTTGTCCTCACTATTTCTCCTTGAAACTAGGTACAGACATAGATGTCTGCCTTTAATGACAATTTTGAAGTTTCCAGCATAGAATCTTTTTTCTTTTTAAAATTACTCTTCATGTGAGCTCTTGGAATCTATTTTTTAAAAGTCACAATCATTAAAACTGGAATGAAACATTCTGCTTTTATCAAAAGAAAATATTCCAACAGACATAGCTCATCCCAAAGAATTCCAGGGCATGAACCTTAAAACTTTAGTGGACAGCACTTAATCACCATCTAGTTAGATGAACATAATTACCTATTAGGTATCATGCCTAAACCAACAAGAGGCACGCTGTTCTCCCTGCTACAGGATGGAGAGTCTGCAAACACAAACCACAAGCTTCGTCTTCTATGTATGTATCCCCTCCTAGCAAATTGTGATTTTTATGTACTAGTACCACCAAAACATTAAGGTAGTAAGTTCACCCCAAATGTAAAAATATATTTTCTATAAGAAAATGGAGCATATACTATTTCTGACAAGAATTAGCATTTTGGATAGATTTTTTTCCAATAGTGTTTTTTTTTTTTTTTTTAAATGGTTGGGACTTGTCAAAAGGAAACAATATTTTACATTTTTTCTTGGTTGGTGTAACAGTTTTTAGGGGTGTACATGACTTCAAATGGTCAGCTAGGCTCATGGCTTCACAACTCATACGCTTTTCACGCTTCATCACATGTGATGCTTCATCACGTACCCCAAAAGCCTATCATTGTAAGAGCCTTTCCTCTCTCAACCTCAATAATTAAGATATCTATAGGAGTGAGAATAGTCAGAACAGCCAAATGCACTGAAAGCTGTTGAACAAATCAAGTTTTACAGCCTAAATTCTGGCTATGTTTAAATGGCCAACTATATATATATATATATATGTAATAAAGAATCTTTCTTCTTTTGAAACAATTAATTTCAGGCTACGTTCCCAACCAATCATTCAAGCTGTGGGTCAAAAAGAAAAAAGTCTTTAAAATCTTAGTATCTCTAAGCTCTTCCTGTAAAGGGCATTTATGCATTAAGCTTTAGTACATAGATCTAAATATGCAAACCATGATTTCAGCACCCTACTAATCTTGGAAAAACACATTTGCCTTTTCTCAAGGAACAAGCAAATGGCATACAAACATGAAGAGCAGAAGGGACCCATTAAAAAAAAAAAACACCAATTTCTTTTATATAGCAAGAAATAAGACCAAAAGAGACAACAATAGCTGGTCACAGATAGAACCTTGCTCATCAGGGTCTCAGCAGGCTTTTCTTAACATTTTCTTGCAAGAGTCACCTTCCATAAGGCAAAACTCAGAGAGAGCCTGTGAAAATGATAATCAATAGCACTAGAAGGAAAGATGAAAGAGAGCTGATATAGTTACTCTTTCCACCACCCTGGGACATGGTACTGATAGACAAGCAAGAGGCATGATTATAGTCTGCAATCACAAAAGGATAATCCCCCTGTCAAACAGAATGCCAGCAGACATCAGAATATTAATCAAGGAAAAGCTTTTCTGGTGCTTCTGGATGTGATTTGTATTACACTATTGATGTTCAGAGTACAAAGGTTTTACTGCCATAAATCTGAAGGTGCCATGTGCTTTCCTGCAGTTAGGATCCTAGCAGGTTAGCTTTTCCTCAGATCCCACAGATAGTAACATCATAGTCTCAAAAATCAGGTATACGGGGGCAAACAAAAGAGAATCCTCTCTATGAGAGACTTGGCATACACCAATCCTAGGGCGCCAGACAACATTAATCAGAGCTGCAAGGTGGCAGATATAAAAATGCTTAAGAAACTCTAAATGCAGCCTGACAACATGCCTGCATGTAATTAGGCTGGGAAATTCATTGGCTACTGCACATTCATTAAGGTTGAGGCCGTTAATGAAATCTGAAGAGGGATGGGACATTGTAGTTATGTAAGAGTTAGGTAACCCTAACACTTGAAAGGCCACTAAACCTCCAGTTTCTTGAGTTGCAGCCAATTTTTTGTGACTCGACATGAGAATGAAATCTTCAAAGCAGGAAAGAGGCAGCACAGGTTGTTCCTCCTTCTAGTATCAGGAGTTGTTTTTTTCCTGGAATACTCTGCTATCAGTTGGGATACCAGCAGTATATACTGCACTGGGTGAAGGTACAAGCTGGCAACAAGGGGTCACAGGTATTTCCCACAACTTCTTATTGCATGATGATCTTGTTCCTGATGTCCAGACAGCCCAAACTTTCTGCATTCCCTTGTACTTTAGGCAGGCCCTTAAGCACCGTTTCTGCCTTACCATAGACAGCGCAAGAGCCCCCAGCATCTTTTGAGACCTTCCACAACCCTCCTTTCTTGAGAGCCAGGTTCTGATATCTTGGACTAAAGCAAGGCTGAGGACTGCAGCAATGAGGTCTCTCTGCCTTTCCCAATGCATCCTTGTAGATGCCTTTCCAAGAGCAGAAATCACAGGACCGCCAAGGTTCACAGGCCCCTTTCCTTGCAGGGCTGGCCATGATCCAGGCCTGAGCATCTGTTAGAGCTCTCACTATTGCTCTCTTCAGAGCAGATTTGGCTGGCAAACTTGCATGAGCCGTGCTCGTGATCTCTACAGTTAATTGGCAACCAGCAAACTCATCATTGTTCATCACTAGATGACAGCAATGCACTTCTGTGCACACCTTGGACTGTTACAGACTGAAGAGGTGGATTCTAGCAGCCTTAAGTGGCTGTTGATTTTGTTTTTACACCACAATACTGCAGCTACTTCAGAAAATGATGGAAACCATGCACTTTGGTGGGATAACTGCATGGATCACACATAGCCCTAAAGGAAATGGTGGCACCATTCCTTGTAATAACGTAGGACTTTTTTTTTTTTGTCTAGAATTATATAAAAATCTATTTTTCATGCTTACAGGAACTGAATCTTTTGAAGATAGCTTTTAAGAGAACCTGCCAGTTCAGATATTTTCCTTCATAACAACTACTCTGGTAAAATTCACTTGCTTCAGAAATGAAATGAGTAGTAAAAATAGTAATCATACAGGTTTAGCATGAAAGCCTGATTATGGAGACTTAGGTCAGCAATATTACAGTTCCCCCCCACCCTTCTCCTTTCACAGGGTTATCAACTCTCAAGTGCATAGCACATAGGTCTGTATGCACAGCACTGGGACAATCAAGGAGCTAAGCTTCATCAAAGTTGTTTGACATTAATTTGTCTGACTAAATGGAAGGTATCTGGGATATTTTCTCAAACACAAGTAGAATATATTAGAAGGAGGATTGAATTCTTAATTTTTTTTTTGTACAACCTTCTTGTTCCACATAAAGTAAACCTCATCCCAGGATAGTCCCAGAATTCTTCAAAAACTTAATGGAACTTCATTCAGTTCTGTAAATGAGCAAATGGGCCCAAATTACTTTCTGACTAGTTCCATTCTTACCCTTAATGTCTATTTTCTGGTTTTATAACTGTGCACAACTTGTGTTTGTTATTCTACATATCACAAGTGGAATCAGAACAAACAGGGAATCTATTCCCTGGCATTCTTCCGTACCAAATCCCTTACATAAAGTGGAAGGTGCAGACTCTTCTTTTATACAATTTATCTCACATCCCTCAAGCCATTTACAACTTCATAGATAGCTTTCATCCACAGGCAGTGAAGCATTTTAATTATGAAAGCACTTAGTCTGAACCAACTTAACTTATTTCTGAGAAAATAAGCCTGTGCATCAAATGCAGTAAAAAACCCAGATTTTACAACTGGCTAAAATAAAGAGTTCAAGCAGCAAGTTGTGAAAGGCCACGTACAGACATCCTGAGACATCTCAGCACAACATGAGAGGTTCAGCAGGAGCATTGGCTGCCCAAAAGCAGGGGATTTAACTGGGAAGCACAAGTGTTTCCAGTGCTGCAACACCACTGAAGCGCTGTGGGCACTGCACAGTGGAGAACAGGAGCTGGATGATATAGACCATATTGCTTAGCTCCTTCCTGCTTTTTTGCACTTCCATTCTGTTTTCCACTGCAAACTTCATTACTGTGTATTTATTCCTCTCCTTGCTTGCATTTAAGCCTGTTCGTTGCCCCACTTCTTGACCTGCTGGAAGTCTCTTTTCCAGTAACAGCGGCACTTGTTCCCCAGAGCCCACTCAATATCTGACATGTTGGAAAATGAAGCTTCTTAAGAAAACATAAGCCAGTGTCATTGTGCTTAAAGGACACTAAAGATTGGTAGGGGACTGGCTACTCCCTGTAATGAACGGGAAAGTGGAACAGGCTTCACCATTTGCTGCTCTTTGGGGAGGTGTTGTTGTTTTCCTTCTTTAAATAAATCTTGGAAAGAAGACAGGTGAACTCCTACTGCAACTCCCACTGTTGGCAATAAAGCATCTGATGGAATCACTGCACATCTGTGAGAGGTGATACAGATTAATCAACATACAACATCATCTATATGGAAAGCATTAAAATTTCCCTCGGACTGCCTTGCAAGAACAACCCTGACATTATTTTCATATTCATACCTCATCCATTACTTGTTCCTTGTCTTTTGGAGGGGGAAAGGTTAGAAAAACAAATCCCAGTGAAGAATATTTTCTTTGGAAAATACTTGTCCTAATCTTGCACACTGTATATAAGGATAGACAGGACAACATTAATTTTCTCTATTGCTTTTCGTTCATGTGACACGAGGGAGAACTGGCTGATAATGTTATTGATATTATTTTCCCCTCAATAGAAAATGGATGTTTTTCAGAGAAGTGTTTGATTTCCAGAAACTCTCCAGCTAGAGTTTCGTAATTATTAGAAATACCCCATTTTAACATACAGTACAAGATCCTCAAAGGCATCATTTCCCATTAGCTTTGGCAATATAAAAATTCAAGAGTGAGATAACTTCAATTACAGCAAACTGCAAAGTAATAAAGCAGTGCTTTTTAAGTGCATTTCAGGAGAAAAAATAATAAAAAAAAATAAAAGACAAGTTTCTGATTTGTAGGTGTATTTTAAAAGCCCCAAATTATGGGCCTTAAACTAACAAGAAATTTGTTAGTTCTCTTGAAACAAGCTTTACTTCCTACACCATTCTAACCCAAACATCATTTGATTAAATTAAAGCACACACCAAGAAACATCACTGCTGATGTGGGTGGGAAGAAAGCTCAAGTCTGAACAGCCAAGATTAGAGCAACTCAAAGATGAGAAAACATATTTAGGCTTGTTACAGAACACAGGCCACCCTCTAAAAGCATGGCTCAGAGAGAAGCTTAACCTCTGCAGTCATTCTGTAGCTGCTTTGCTAAGGCCTTGCAGTTGGTATTGCCCGTGAGAGACTAAACTGTAAACCGATTTAGTTCTTAGGCACCTTCCTCAGCTAATGCTCATATGTACGTCTCCATTTAAATCAGTAGGATGATTAGGAATGACTCACTTGAGGCGGGACTGCAGCGGTTTATTAATATCACAGAAAAGAAGAGATCAAAATGGCACTAGGGAGCCTGACAGGCCAGCAGAAGCAGGCTGCAACATCAGAGGGGCTGGCTGCTCTTACACTGATGGATTACCTCTATATTGTTTGGCAGCTACAGCATAAAAGAGGGTATCTTTATTAGCAATAATGTACTCTAATTGGAATTTTAAAAGAAATCATTTGCTTCAGAGTGTGTTCAACACTATTAGAAATGTGCATTACTTCTTGTGTTATGGAATGGAAGGGAATGTTGTAGTAATAGCAGCTTATTTTGACTAAATCCATTTCTGTATCCTGACAAGGTAATGTTGCTTTAGTACCAGGCCTGTCAGTTATCTTAGAAAGATAATTCTGTCTCCCAGCTGAGGAATGAAGCTCTAATCGAAGACATTTATGGAACAATGTGATTTTAAGAAAGCCCATGCTGGGCAGACTCCACTTACTGTACCTAAAGCAAAATACGACACTAAACATTTGCACTTAGGTTTTGGTTTCTTTCTTCTCCAAGGTAGCAGCAATTAGACTTAAAACATCAGTGAGTAACAAAAAGTTGATTTTGCAAGGTTTTAGTTAGTCCCCAAAATAAAGGGCCACACAATCATGATTCTTTTCTTGTTTGTATAAGCTTGAAGTGTATAGGAGTTAAACCAGTGCAAGTGAAAAGACATACTTGTTCTGAAAGAATTGTACTGCAACTGCTTGGATGAGGCAACCCCATTATATTGCACTATTCCAGGCATATCTTCTGGTGTTTAATGCTCAAAAGTTACTGCTTCACAATTCCAAGAAAGTGATATTTAAAAAGGGTGTTCAGGGAAAACATAGTAAGAAGAAAAACAAAACAACCAAGAAACTATCACTCTCTTGCAAATGAGGAGGTGGAGAAATCAATACAGAATTACAAAAATAGACAAAAGGAAAATCAAATGAGCAAACAAAGAACATATGGTTCAGAGACACTACTGCACCATCTGCCTCCATTTGCAATGGAAACAGAGTTCGGAATAAATCTATCCTTTGAGCAGTGACTGGCCAGCTTCTTATCCCATGTGGAATACTAGTCTTTGAAATTATTCCTTCTAGGAAGAACTATACTTGTTTACGTGAATAAAACCTTATGTTGCAGTTTTTGGCTGTTTAGATAAGTCTCTCTCTTTCTCTTACAGATTAACCAGACGTCTCACAAAACAGATCTGGCAGCCAGGAATACCTTGCTGTGCTCTGAGCATGATGTAGCTGAGGGTGGGTTTTTTTTTTGTGAGTTTTTGTAGTATCCCAGGACACTTGTGTGAGCAGTTGTGCACAACTGCTCAAGTCCCTGGCAAAAAAAATACATGCTGTTATTACAGGTACAACCTAGAAAGGTTCCTACACAAACATCTATTTTTTCTGTGCCAGTGGGACAACTGTATTCTGAAGCATCTCCAGTCCCTGAACACAGATAGCTCCAAGACTAAGAAGCATCTATTTATTTCTTCCCTTCACAGTAAGGAGAAATATTCCATTTAAGAACAGATTATTTCTTGCTCAATTTCTTCATATTCAATCTTCATTATAATGCGATCAATGCATTACCCTTGTCTTCTTGAAATCAGCTTGGTCAGTACTTCCCCTTGAGTGATCAGTGCCCATCTTTCTCAAGCCTTGGCTGTTAGTTACACTGCTTAGTGCATCAGGTCACCTACTAATGCAATCAAACTTTATGCACATTCGTCCCCAGTGGAAATCAATTTTCCTTAGGAAAGAAGAAATACTTCAAAATACTTCTCATGATCCTTATACTGTAAAAACAGTGAGGACAAATAGCCCCTTGCTGAGTTTAATTCATAATTAAATCATCTACCAAATGTGGACTGATGCCACAGATGCATAGGGTGTGCAGAAACCAGTGTGTAAATGAACAAAAGAAGTGAAGGAGAAAAGTGTTTCTATTAGACTTTTCAATGTTTTAAATCTTAAATTATGGAGACCTGTCTAAACACTTCTGAGCCCTGGTTTGGTTTGAATATTAAATAATAATAGCTTAACAAGATGACCGTGGTATGTGCAAGAGACAAGAAATGAATTCTCTAGAGACCCTCAGTCAGCTACTATTTTTCTTATTATTTATGCTTCTTGACCTCTGGCTCTATTTTTTCCGCTTCTCAATGTGATTACGTACTGTTTTTGTCTTCCTATATCTGTGCTACTTTCAGAATGATTTTATTTTCCCTTTGGGATCAATTTTCACGGACATTTTCAGAGAAAAAAAAGCTATATTAAGACCAATGTTATTGAACAAGTTGAAATCCAGTTCATTGTGGGCTAAAGACAACACAATCCTTGTCAAGTGGCAGTCTGAATCCTGCAGATGAAAACTTGCCCTCCGATAGCTATATGAAGTTTGCAAATACTGTGTGTCTCCCAACTCCCTTAATTTATTTATTGTTCTATTTTTTTCTGCAAAGTCTCTCAGTTTTCTTTTTCTTATATTTTAAACAATATGTCTCCATATAGTTTGCGTTGAAGTATGAGACTGTCAGAGATAAAGTCAGCTTTTTCTTCACGTACACAGCATGACAGAACAGCACCCGTGACCAATGTGAACATTGTTTCTACCAGCAATTTTTGTATCAGAGGGCATCCTATTTGAGAAATAGATGCACCTTCTATGCCACGCTTGGCAGAGTTAACAGGAAAGCTGTCTTGCAAAGTTGCTACACTCTTCAGAGCAAGGGCTGCTAGGAAATAGGTTGGATTTTGGGCCCTGGCGCTTCTTTCTTCAGCTACTTAGTCACCCACATGGCTAGACATCCTGCAAGGTGAGGGCTGGCACAATGTTCAACCTCCTGCTTCCCCCAGAACAGCTCCCCCCACATCTACTCCTTGCTAAAGAATCATAATTTGCTTCTTAAGCTTTTCCTATGGCAACCAGCCACTTAATATGCAGCTCCTCCAGCAACGCCTCCTTGCAGTAAACATCCTTGTTTTGTGGAACAACAGCAGTACTACACAAAGTGGCTCTGAATAAATCAGCTCAGCGCAGGGAACTACTATGTCTACATTAGCATAGTGTTACACCTACCCCAGTAACTGCTCTGCAAAATGTCTCACTATCTTGAGATCCAAAATAATGTTCACATCACTCTAAACACAGTACTGTGCCAGTCAGAACTACAATAGAGAAGAACTCGGACTTTCAGTGGGGCTTTCTAGAGAGATGATAATAGTTAAGCAGACTAGTTTTGGACCAGAACTCCATCAGAAATACTGAAGAGATTTTGAGTCCGTATGCTAAAGAGCCATTCCCTACAGTTTCACATCTTTGTCATCAACAAGTTGTAGTCACTCCACTTTGGGGAGGGGGGGGACAAAACAAACAAACAAACAAACAAAAAAAAACCAAAAACACACACACACTTTTCAGTATTTATATCTTGCACACTGCCCACTGCTTGTGCTTAAATTTACAGTCAAAAATCTACAGGAGCAAGTACTCGCTGCCTCTATTTACTACCTTTTCCAGACCAGGAAAACCCAACCATAAATTGACCTCCTCTTAGTTAAAGCAATTCTTCTGCTTTCTAGTTACCACAGACAGCAGCATTTAATCAACTGCTTGAATTTATTCATATGCACCGAGGCACACTGCACCTCCATCATGCTGTAACCAGTAGGATCCAGAAAATCATTTTCTGTAAAGAGTTGTAAGTGTCTTGGGCATTTGTAAGCTGATTATCATCAACAGGTGCTTTTAGTGAAATCACAGGACAAACAGCTCATTATAACAGCAATTCATACCAAGCTTATTTTCTAACATGGTGTAAATGGGATGTATCATGTTGGGCCATAGAGCACCACATTCACCCTCCTGGTTTCAAGGTTCATCTTCACTAGAACTTGTTTTCCAAGATTAACTACAATAAATCAGCTCTACCAGAGAGACTTCAGTAGCAGTTTTCCAGTCTTTGTTTCAGCTACCTGTAATTAATGCTTCATTATTGCCCTTGAGGGAGAACATCTGTTTCCACAGATCATACTAATGTTTAGTAAGACACAATTGTTTTCATTATTTCCAAAACCATACATAGTAGATCTTAAATATTTTTTAGTGTATTCCTTTTCAGACTACAAATGTTTTCCGAGCCTTCTTCCCCCACTTTTTGCAAATCCCAACCCATTTTTTTCCCCCCACTAACTGACAAGGAATTATTATCCTACACCCACTGCCTAAAACATCAGAGCTGCAATGCAATATAATTATTGTGCTCTCATAATTCTCAATTACACCAAGCCACAGCCACAAATAATGCACGATATCAGCATTAATAACATTGTTTATTATTACTGAGGAAGGTAAAGCATACAGACAATTACGAAGGGAATGCCAAGACTTGCAAACAAGCATAGTCCTCTCAAAATAAAGAGTATCAAACCTCTGCTGTCCTTAAAAGCAGACACTTCACTACAGATAAAATATAGTAAGCATCAAACTAGACCCATGGTCAACACCGTGTTCATTTTGCTTACCTGGTTCTCTTCTTAATAGCACCCAACACCAACATTTGGTCTTTCACACCAAGGAGCGGTATCTCACAGGGTGCCAGGACAGTGCTTCTCCATGGAGACTGAGAACAATTTTGATCTGCAGAGTTGATGATTTCACTGAAAGCAATGAAGAGATTCCACTGATGAGCTTCCATAGGGACCAAAACTAACCTAGCTGAACATACAGGGCAACAGCCCCACAGTTTTCCCATAAAAAAATTATCTCCAGCTGAGAGATAATAACAAAAAGCCAAAGACAGCAGCTTCCCAAATCACTCAGGGTAAATCATTGTAATCATATTTTCCTGTGCCTAGAGTTCAGATAGCTGAACTTGTGTTTTTGTCATTTGCGTTAAGGTCATGGCGAAACATTCACTGCAGATCAGGCTCTAATACTTGAAGATGCAAAGTCTTTCCACTCCAGAAGGTTTTCCTCCCCATCCTCTATTGCCATAGGTTGGGAGCATGGTAGTTTTCAGCCTACCTTAGCTCCAGAGATAGAGCCCATCGTCAAGCACAAATACGCATGATCGTTATCCCTCATTAGACTCATTTGCCAGTTCTGTGCTCAGCTGGGGAAACTATGATAGTCCAAAGCAAATGCGCCTGACAAACTCAGATATTGGAGAATGGAGCACAAAGGGCAGGTCAGATAAATTTAGCTCCCTCAGTGAGTAACCCATTTGTCTGGGTTTCCTTGGCTCCTGCTTTCTGCTTGCCCCATATAGTAGGTAGGAGAGGGCTGAACAACAGGAATATAACAGATGCACTGGAGGCAGCCTCCTGAATCAAGCCCAACGCTGTGCTATTGCTGTAAAAACATCATAAAAAAGTCATTCATTAGCACAGCGTATTCATTAGCACTACTTTGTTTGTACTGAAATTTTAAGGTTACTTTAGATCCTGACTTCACACATGGTTAAAAGTGATTGTGCATCTTACCAATGGGTACACTGAGAACTAGTGAATGGATGTGTATGTGCCATATTTATAATCGCTATGCTACAAACAGGTTAATACCATAGAAGATATGAAATTATCAACCAATAGCCTACATTTCTAGGAGATATTTGCTCTTCTCTCTCTCTCTCCAGAAAATACTCCACTAATCACTAACACGTTCAGAAAACCCCATCCTCAAAAGATTATAGGAAAATAAAATGTTTCATTCTTACATATAAGAACAAAAGAGCATATGATCAAAGCATTGTTAGTTAGGATATCCTGGGCTAGGCCAACACATATCCATTTTCAAGATTAAAACTATATTTTAACACTGCAAATTGAAAGCCACTGACAAGAGGAGAAGATAATTCTAATGACTGGAGACTGCAAAGGTGACAGTCTTAGAATCGAATAATCATATTACCAGTGAAACCTTTCTAAGGAAAGTATAGCTCATAGTAGTTTGATAAATAGCATCTCACTAACTGAAATCCAAAGAGGCAAAGGGTAGCGAGAGTTAGAGCCCAGCCAGATTTGTAACACGGGTTTTTAAATTAAACCCTTCAGCTGGAATATCCAGACAAAGCAGAGGCTGAGTTCTGCAGCTCCTGTACATTTGTTACCCTAATCAGGCATCAGCCATCATTTCCTCTCCAGTTAAAAAGAAAGATTTCCCCTTTCACCCCTATATAGGCATACAATTGTGTGGCATTTTCAGGTAAAATGCTTTAATTGCCAGCACATGGCAAGCATAGCAATAGGATGATTTGCACATCTGATGTTTCTTAAACAGGGAATTAGCTGCCTTTGATGGTAACCTTAGTTTCTAACCTTGAATAAAACTCAAATAAGCCACTTCTTTGTGCTCACAGCTCTAACTGTGCCTAGCTGTCAAAAGTGTCAGCAGCCAACATAGTTTAACTCTGAAAATTAAAAAGGGTATTAGAGATGTAACTAATAATCAGAGAAGCATTCACAATCCTCTTCCAAGCTGCTATTGCATTAGTCACTGTAGACTTTGCACAGACAAGTATAATTGATCAATCACACAACAGAGATTTTTGCTCAGAGTCTGTTTATGAATACACCCAAATTTCAACAGCAAGGTAAAAACTGGAACAAGCTAGGAGGGTTTGGAGTTGCCCGTTACAGTCACATCTGACTCCTCTCAAGTACACCAACCTACAGGCCTGCTCTTCTGAGATCAGCAATGTGGCAAAATTAAGAAGATATACAAAGCACCCATACTAAGATCTACAGCATCCTACTGTTTTGTTTTCTAGAGAGCTACTCCACAAACATACTAAATTAACATCTTATATAGAATGAGTTCCTAGCAATACCAACAAAAGACCAGGCAACACAATTAAGAATAAAAACACAATGGTTAGAGCACACAAGAAACAGTTTATCAGTAAGTATGCAGTTTTCCTATATTAGCACCACAACTCACCACTTTAACTAGCCAGCAAGCTCCTTCCAAGGTAAGCAGCCCACTTCATTCTAAGCAGTGCCGTATTTCACTTCATTGATACCAAGTCAGGAAAGCGCTTAAGAAAAATTAGAGCTCAACAAAAATAAATTACCTCCCCCTTATAATTTCAGGCTTTTTTCACCCTAAACTTAAGCTCTTAATAGGCCTAGAAAAGGAGTCTTCCACCAGCTCATTTTGTATGGCATCTGCTTACCAAATGCTAATTGAGGATAATTAGTCATCAATTATGAGAAGATTCATTTCACCTGTTCCACTTCAAAATGCACAGTAGTTACAGCGCATCCAATTACCGTATTCTAAACAGCAAAGTTGTTGACCTTCCGTTTGAAGTTAACTCCTGCTTTTCTGATTTATTAGATTCATGACAAAGTGTTTGCTGTGTGCACTTAACTTGCCTACACAGATTCTTTTTGGAAAGTCTTCCTGGTTAACACTTTAGAAGTGGAATAATGGTAATTTTTGATGCAAAACATGTATTCTAAAACATATTTGCTAACATATTTTGTTAAATCATGGATAGTTATTCTAATTAAATTGCCCTCTTAATAAGGATTAAATTCTTTTTCATAAGCAAGCCATTTTATTCTTTTTAACCAATTAAAGAGAATTCTTAAAGGATTGTACACTTTGATAAGGCATCCTATTTTCATTCTCAGAGTTTTAGCAACATTCTGGTTGTCTACTGTTCACTTGTTTGCATTTTATTAAAAATTAAGTGGAAGCTAACCTACAGCTATGATCTACATATGTTTAAGATCTCTTTCTTCTTGTATAAATAATTACAGCCTCTTCTTTGGGAGGAAAAATGTAGGAAGTTAATTTTTCTGAAGTCATCCAAGTTCTTAATTTTCAGTCTCCACAAATAAAAGACATCCAGTTCTGGAATAGATGAAAAATAGCTCAATTATTATGAAGTTAAATTAACCGCAAGTGAATAATGTTGATACCATGGGTACCTGATTTGCAATAATTTACTCACTGAAGAACTATAAGCCAGTCAATTTGCATTAGAATGGTTAAGTGCTTTAATTCAATTATGGAATTACTATTGGGTGTTTAAAGACTGAGAACAAATAACAAATAAGACTAAGTTCATTTTATTTATCTACTAGCTACTAACTACATGACTTAGTGAGATTGTCAATTTAATTAAATATGGCCCTTCTGGGAATTTATTTAGTGTTGGTAAATGCAGCGAATATGACACACAAAGTCACCACTGAGCAACCTTGCCTTTCTAGGAATGTTTTGAGATGGGGAAGGGAGACCTTCTAAAAGCTCCTTTTTCAAAAGTATAAAGATACAAATCTACCACGAAATGTAGCTGTAAAACCAAGAAGAAAAATCCCCCTGCCTCAACTTGGGCTGCTATAAACAGATCCATACAAAATTGACTAATACGTAAAACAAAATAAAAACTGGAACATAAAGCTGTAGCTGGCTTCTCATTCAACATATGATTCCAGGTGAGGAACTGATGACTTGTTCACATGCAAGGATTTAGATGAAAGTGAAAGGTCTTCAAGTAACTGCTTCATGATACCTGTTGTGAACCTGCCTTAGTCAAATAAGTATTTAGCACTATTTGATTACTTGCTGTGTGTGTTGGGGGTGAAAGGCATAAAAGGGTTGCTCTTAATTAGGCACCCAGCATCATGAGGAAGCATCTCATGCTCCTTTAGGCTTTACTTTACTGTGCTCCTTTTGGAGGAAAGCACAGTTTTGAAGTTACTATATTCTTCATTCAGAAGGCCAAATTGCAAATATGCCAGTATTTATTCTTATTGTCCTGTGATTTGTCCCTTATAGCACTGCAAGGGAATTATTACTGAGAAAACCTCAGTTCTGCAAAGCATTTAAGTACATTATTAAATCTGGGTAATAAGCAACTCATTAAATTAGTATGTGTAGTAGAAGCACCAGTAAAAATCATCCAATATCACTAAGTTATCTTTCAAAACTTGGCTTATAGTCTTCCTTTGGCATACCTAAAGCCACTTGGCAATGGTTAGGATGCTAGAATGTTTTGATCACTAATTATAACTCTGCTTTAATCACATTACTGGATCATTGGCTTCTCCCTCACCTCATCTCTTTAACTGACTCTGTCATTACATCCCTTCTTTACAATTTTTTTTGGGCAGCTGCCTTGCTGTAAAAGCTCTGTCCAGCACAAACTACCATGGACCCAAGCCTTCTAGGTACGCTGCAGACAAAACACGAAACAAGCAGACTTATTAATGACAGCAATCATGCAGTGTGCATTCGGTGAACAACAGTAAAGCAGAGGATGGTGTATTTGTCCACTCAAACCTGGCAATAACAGTATCTCCCATTAAAAGATATTGGCAATTTAAATATTTCTGGTCATTTGCTCTTATTGTACTGAAGGCATTTTTAATTTCTCATGGGCTCTTTCAAGAAAATGATTTAACATGCAGTGCAGATTTTCCATGCAAAAGGACCAGCATTTTTAATTATAGCCATTTCACAGGATCTAATAGCAGTAAGGTTCCCATAAATGCTCAGAATCTAACAAGCTTCGAAGCACTTTGCAAAGTGTAGCCATCATTCAGCAGGCATATCAGAATGCCCTTTATTCCCTTCCTCTATTTCCCAGCAAGTGTCCCAGGAGGATCACGAGTTTTAAATTTGTTCAAGCATGAAGGGATTGTGTGTCCCTTGAGCTTTTGTATTATGATAATGCATAGATAAAGGTAAGTTTTATTAATTGGAGCTCTAGCCACAGGGGTTACTGCAGTGAAGGAGGTAGAGGAAAGGAAACTGGATGGAAAAAGGAGTGACCCTGCTGAGTAGTGATTCCAGGATCCAAAGTTCAGTCCTGGTAAACTTCCCCTTGAACCTGCCCTCTTTACCTGAGCGCTGATTTAACATGAACTTTTCCAGGCAGCACTAATTTTTAACAACTCCGATTTATTGTCTTAAAAAAATCAATACTCCAAACTCTTCTTTGTACTTATCTTAAAAATTGCTCTCAGGCAAGACTGGAATTCATTACTGTAGCCTTTGCATAAATGTACTTTGAGTTCACGCTCTGTGCCTTCCTAACAGCTCGCTCTGCCTTGCTAACACCAGGAGCATAGATGTGATAGATTTCACAGCGTTTTCCTCATTGCTGTAAAATTACACAATATTTCACTGCTTCTTATTTGCTTCCTTTTATATCTGCAACTCCTATGATTATTGCCTTCTTTATCTTCCTCCATTTTAATATCTGAGGGATGTACAAGGATGTTTGGATGGGCCCAGATCCCTTCTTCCAATCTTGCTACCAGAGCAAGCATGTCTCATGCATGACTAGACTGTTGCAGAGACTTCACCCATCCCTACCTCCTGACTCATAAATTACAATATTGAAAATGCTACTCAGAGACATCCTGAGCTCTTTTAAGGCCCTCACTTGATTTTGAAGCACCAGGTCTCTAAACATCACGTCTGAGTCTACCAGCAAAAAACAAGCCACATGTGCTGGACCTCCACAGAAAGACAGAAAACTAAAGAGTTTCCAAGACAGCACTGAAATATTTAACCTTCTCTGGGAAGTTCTGCAGAATCATGTTAAGAAAGGACAAGACCTTCCTCATCTGACAGACTACTGCAGCAGGAGCTACCCTGAGTTTATACCTTCCTGTTCTCTTCCCTGCTGCCCCACTGATGCAAGCTCATATAGTCTCAGAGTTACAGTATTTAACCCTACAAGCCCATCTAGCAAATAATCCCAGTGAGTCTGATGGAATGTGAGCATTCACAAGCCATCAGTGAGTCTCCACACCTGCCACATGTCACAAAAAGAAAAATACATAAAAAAGGGCCTGCCGAATTGCTTTCTCCTCAGGTAGCTCCAACCCTGCCCGCTCTCCTACCTACCTTATTGCTCTGACAGAGAGTAATAAACAAAATTCTATTTCCTAATCTGACAAGTGAGGGCAAATTGACTTAGGGAGTTTAATTACTTAAAAAAAATACTAATGCCATTGGTTGCCATGGTAATACATTCTCATTACATGGAACAGCATCGGTAGTCTGTCTTTGTAACGGCTAGTCTTATAATAAAATACAATTATTAGCTATAAATGCTGCTTGCTGTTTAGAATCACAAATACTATGGCTGATACAGTAGCCAGGGACCACGTTGGCTGTGCTGCTACAGAAATCTCTGTGCAAATGCTCCAAAGTGCTGCTGCAACGGCCCAAAGGATCAGGCCCAAAGACTCCTGTTGGAAGAGCGCCTGACACCAGCAATGCACTGGAAACAGCTCTGCGGTGCAACCAGTGTGCAAAGTTCCATTATTTGGAAAAATAACCCATGTCTTGGTCTTATGCTTTCCTAAATACTTGCAAACAAAATAGTGGCTGCAAATGCTTTACTGATGGAAGCTGTAAATAAAGCTAAGCAGTCACTAACCGTGCGGTTTGGAGCTTAACCAGATATTGCCAAAGCGAAGGTGAGGTCCAACCTTTGCTCTTTTGATTGGTTTTTGATCTTGATTAATGTTCATTTGCTTCTGCAAGTTTTTCTCTGATCATTTCTGGCTCTGCACATTTCCTCTCTTTTTCTCCAAGCAGGAGAGCTTTGGCAGTCCTGGCCCTTCTTGCCAAAGACCATCGTTACCAGCAATGCTCAATATAAGGCAAACCCGACCAATTAAAAAATGCGCTCTGGGAGATACATCTTGGGAATGACTGAAGAAGTAACATACTGTCTGAGTGTAGCCACTCATGGGTTTTGTTTAGATACATTATAAATATTTCACTTAATTAATACTGATTTTTACGGTTGAAGAATGCTAGAGTTCTCCCTTCACCACTACAGCTCTGCCCTTCAAAATACATTGGCAGGTATAAATGAAGCATTAATTAATATATTACTGCTTTCTTCACAGTGATACTCACAGCAGGGGATGTACAACTGGTACATTTCTATTGGCTTGAAGTAGACCTCAATTTACACATTTTAATATCTGTCTGCTCCAGAAACATTAAGGAAAGAGGAGACATTTCAGGGGTAATATCCTCTGTATTTTTTTGCTTAATTTTAAATTAATATCAAAGATATCCAAAGCTGTATCTTTAAGAATCTCTTCTCAACCTAAGTTACATAAACAGCATGCCAGGCAAATGTTGAAGACTCTGAAGTTATAGACAAAAATCTTATTTAATAATCAGGTTCTGTCTCACATCTTGTACAAGAAAATTTCACAATGAATTGTGCCTTTGGCAAGACTTCTACTTCACAAGCATTTTCTAAGGCAGATTTATTCCCATATTTACTGGATATCAAAAGGGCTGCAAAGAAATTGCCATGAAATTTTCCAATACCTCAAAAAGATATGCTCAAACAAAAATTCAAGAACTCTTTCAGGAACACTGAACACTTTAATGTTCATAAAAGTAATAATTAAATTTGAAAACAAAAACAACAATGAACCAGAGCTACCAGAAAGAGAACAAAGCTCAAAGCATTTTTTTTTTAATACCAGTAATGTTGTACTCTGCAAAACAGTTTCAAGAAAAAAAAATATTTATATAAAGTGAAATCAAATTTATCTTAAGGCTTCTCAATTATGTATTTTTTTCTGTGACAAAGAAGGGAAGTACAACATTTTCTGTCTTGTAAATTCTTGACAAGAGAGAAAGTTGCAGCTAACCCAGTATTAATATCACAACCCACTAGTTCTCCTTCAAATAGCAGTACCGAAAGTGTTATTTTGCTGTTAAAAATTCATCTGGTAATGCTGAGTCTTTGCCCAGACAAACAACACACTGGGATTTAGCATAGCTGAATATTATCCTTTGCCCTTGTCTCTGGATATTTGTATCCTAATTATGGAATGAAAGAACATACATATAATGAATATATGTTCTAAGATCTCCACTCATCTCCCAGCCAGCACACAACATAGTATTAGGTATATTTCTTTTTTTTTTTTTAAGCTTTTACTTTTTTATTCTGAAATTTAAAGCAGATTTAAATTATTTCCATTTTCCCACTTGACATCTGCTGGGGAAAACACATCCTGACAATGGTGACAGAGTAGTTCTCTGTCCAGTCTCAAACTAGATCCACTAACTTGAACTCCAGTCTAATGGTGAGAATAAAAGACTGATGAGTGGGAATGGAACCGCAGCATAGGGTGTAGGTGCCATAAAATGCAGCAGCTGTACCAGTGCAAGGCACACTTAGCTTCCATAAGCTGCTGTAGTTCATGAAGAAAGAGCTGCAGACATGGATGCAATAAATCACACTACCTCCAAAGCAGCCAATTTGTAACAGTGGGAAAAGGGACTCTGAATATTTCTATTTTATTACCATTCTGTTATAATGAGCTGCATAATAGCAGATTGAGGCATGAAAATCACTTTGGGCTCCTTTCTCCTGAGGCTGATTAGCAAGAAATAAATCAAATCCCATCAGCTGGATGTCCCGGTCCAAACAGACCATGGCACAGTGGAGTGGGATCGAGGCGAATAACTGCTTGCCATACGTAAGTCTGAACAGTATAACCCACTGCAACTCTTGGCAAGCCTTCCTCCAACACCTATTTCACAGTATTTAAATACTCTTTAAGAATTTGTGTAGGGGTTCTCATTAACATGTGTCACTTTTGGTTGTCACAGAGAGGACAGAAGAGAGTCTCATGGTCTCTCTCCCTGAAAACTGGGTATTGCCATCATTCCCTTTCCTATTACTCACCTGGGCTAACCAGCAAGGGGAAAGGGCAGGACCACAGTGACATAAGGAGCAAGGCTGACGTTTATTTCCTGGACATCAATATGGATGGATTTAAGGATCTAGCCAGAATGGCATAATACCATGTAGTGTGAATAAGGAGAAGGAATACTTACAGGAAAATATATGTGGGTCACAGCTGGGTATCAAAGCAGGGCCACTAGCAATCAGACAAGTCCCCTGTCCAAAGGAGCCCACTAGGAAAAATTTACAAGCGCGGTTCAGATGCAACCTATAACCTGTGAAACTGAGGTGCTGGGTTTGAGCAAAGACCTGGCAGCGCCCTGATTCTTCTCAGCTTCACGGTGTGCAAATCATGGGCAGAATTTTATGTTATACAGTTAGAGTATAATATCTGTACTGTTGATAGAGACTTGGAGAATTACAGGGGGGTTTCCATAATAGAAAAATATTTGGTTTAAGGGTAACTAGCTGGTCTGTGTTCTGTTGGGAGAGGGGGAGAAGCAGGGGTGGGGAAAAAAAGAAAACACCCTGCAATTGTATTGATTTTGCTTGTGGAGATCAACAGAACTCTTACAAAGGGAAAAGATGCTTCAAGCTAGGAACTGGGTTTTCAAAGTGTGAGTCCTGCTTTCGTTCTGTCAATATGATTCTGAAAAGCTGTAGGAAAGCATGTCTGCAAATTAGGATTTTGCATCTTGCAAACCAGGAAGCAGCCAAAATAAACACTGGCAAGTCTTCAGAGCTCATGTTTAGCAGGGGTTGGTCTGTGGGTCCTCATGGTAGGGAGATGTGCAAGGGATAAAATTCTGCCCTGCATTAATGGCTTTGAAAGGTTCTCTGCTATCAAATTGAAAAAACAAATAATCGCAGTATATACAACAGCCAAATGCAAGAGATTTCCTGTGGAAGACATCTTTTTTTCTTTTTCTTTTTTTTTTTTTCCCTTCTTTTTTCCATCTTGTGTTCAGATGAAACCTGTCTAGATTTTTGCATGTTATGAAGACTAAAAAAGAGCTTGTTGTACTGGCATGCTGTTGAAAACTGAAATGGATATTGGATTGTTCCTTTAATTCAAAGGCCAAGCAGATAGTCATGCAACATTTATTACTGAAGGGCAGAGAAAGCAATCGATAATGTTTTCCCATGTTGGCCATTTCTCTCATTATCGTATAGGACAAATCCAGGACTCCAAACGTGTGAAGCATGGACGAAATTCACCCCTTCACACAAGGCCAGTGTTAAGACCCATCTGCCTCTAATGCCCTGCTCTGAACATCTGAACTTTTGCACTAATTCCTATGCATAGGAGTGAGTTTCATCCAACAGATATTGCTCACCCCTAAGCAAGAAGGGAGTACAGGCTTCTCAACTCCACTGCAAAGGCTACTTTCATAGGAAGAGATACCATTATTCAATAGCTAGTGTTAAAAAACTAGAATAAACTAAACAAAAAGAAATCCAAATCATGACTTTTGAGTTCAGGGGGAAAACAAACAAATAAACAAACAAAAAACAATCTTTCTTAGATACATGAACCTGCTTGCCATTTATTATTATTATTCTTTTCCCACTTCTTCCTCAAATCCAGACAGATTTCTTCCTCGTACAAACAAAACTCAACAGCTTCAGTCAAATACTGTAGATTAAAACAGGGGGAAGGAGGATCCAGGAAAGGGGAAGAAAACACAAAGAGAAGGTATGAGAGATTACTATAGAGTTCCTTCACTTTCAATTAGTAGTCCCTGGGGTCCTTAAAGAACTGGAATTAGTTTGCAGGAGTTTCACAGCATGCATCAAGCTTTTCAAAAGAAATCAAACAAACAAGTTATGTCACAATTTGAATTTGAGTCTTAATGATAATTTATTAATGAAAATGTCATGGTAGCACTGGTTCATTATATGAGAATGCACTGGCTTTCCAAATAGCTACAGGAAAGGAGAATTATATCCAAGCTGTGTGCAGTTAAAAACAAGCAAATAATAATAATAAAAACTTCATCTTGCCCCTGCCAAGAATAGTACCAAATCAGACCTGTGGGTTTCCGAGTTTAGCAAAACCTTCAGATTTCTTTTGTTCATGAAAAGTAGCATTTGGCAAAGCTTTTGATGAGGCAAAACACACAGAAATATAAATTACAAGCTAAACCCAAATAATTTCATCTCTTGGTATCCTGTATAGTACACCATATAAAGGGGCTCCTTATTTTAAAAATCCTAAGAAAGATGAGACATACACTGTTCCTATCTCTATGTAAGGAAAAGCAGGGCAGAGGAAGGAGAAGCATGTGCAAGCCCAGGAGATCCAAGGGCAGCACAGCTGAAGGTTAAAGCCGGGAAAGCCACTGGCAATTGGAAACCCTATCCCAGCTCAGGGCCCACGGAGAAGAACAAATGACAGATGATGGATGAGAGGCCTGGCAGGAGCAACCACACTGCACTGGATTCTTCAGCCAATTAGAGGACTACGTTTACGCTAACTGCAAAACCAAACCAAACAAACAATCCCTTAATGCACTATTTCTGCAGCTGGTAATATTCGACTTAACTTCTGCTAAAAGCAGCATTAAGGCATTATTGAAGGGATTTATGGTAGTAACAACATAGACTTCCTTTTCCCCCATGTTCTGAAATGAGAACACTTGCTGCTCCACTCTTCCAAGTATTTTTAGATACCAGTGGGAAAATATATGAATAAATATGCACTTTAAAAGATCATGACTTCACATTCTTTGGAAACACAAAAAGCAAAATGTCTCATGGTGGCTAGAAATCAGAAAGAACGTCCATATATGCATCATAAACATAATACTTTTCATTACTATATGGGAAAAGCTGTGAGAATTAACATAGGAAAAGAAAAGCCTCATCAGAAACCTTAGGAGTCTTCTGTGATCCCCTCACAAGGCAAGTTCCTCTTGGAAAAAGAAAGAACGAAGCACTGAAGTCTGAAATATTAAAGCAATTATATTATTCTATTATTTAAACCAATAAGAAAAAGTTATGTTGAAGAGTGGCTATTCCATTCAGTTCAGTGTGGAGAAATGCTATGCTTTGATGTTGAAATAAGGAGACTATATTGTCACACAAGAAATGGAGGCCACTTAAGTTTCTTCCAGTGCTCATATCTGCATAGCTAAGACAACAAAATTCTTGACTGCATGAATTATCCTACAGAAATAATTAAGTATTCCAGGTAAGGCCAATGTGTTAATCTACAGGAACCAGAGTTTTCCAGATGAAGAACAAAATCATAATGTGAAACAGCCACTCCAGGTGATACATTTTGCCTCTGCTAGACAAACTCCAGACATCTTCTCAATTTTCAGGCATTAACTAACCACAGTCTACTCCTTTGGGTGCAGCAGTAACAAGTTGATGTACTTGAGGTTTATGCCCTCAAGTTTTGCTTCCTACAGCTTATCTGCCTCCTGTGTTGGAGCATAAGAACTGCTAAAAAGAAGAAAAGGTAGTTGCATGTTGCTCTTTATTCAGATAAAAGACAAAAGAGAAAGAATTAAAAAGTGTCTCTATCATCATCATAAACTCACCCATAGAGGTTGCTGAAGCAAGGGGTTCACAACGTTGTCCCCTTCCCACAGGCCTCCAAGAATAAGGTTTGCTGCTGAAACAGCAAAGAGTCACCATGAATTTCATGCGAGCCCACACATCTAATCTGTGATTTAACCTTTGTCATCGAGTGTTTGAAAGTGTTAGGTTATGAAATCTGCTTCAGGGGTAGACGTGGGAGCACAGGAGGAGTTGCACAGCTCCATAACACTCTAGGAAAAGGTAAGCAAGGAATCCAAACAGCACTCCCCTCCCTTCATGGTGCAAACGTGGCAGCATCTCTCAGAAGTCTTTGCCACTTCCTCATCAGTGAGGACTGACTTCATTTGGTGGAGAAAAATTTCAATTTATACTATTAAAAATTGCAAAGCAGTATCAGTGATTTCCAGATGGCTTCACAAGGGAAGAGCCTTTTGTTCCTTCTAGCAATTACTGCAAGGCATAGCTAGGGCAATGAGAGATGCTGGTGGTGTAGGTAGTAAAACAAAACAACAACAAAAAAAGCACACTTGAAGGATACAGGGTCAAAACCTCTTCTCTGAAAAGAAAGCCCTTCAGAGCCAAAACATCTGGATTTATTTCTTTACAGTTGCTCTGTTGCTCAAGCTCTGATGGGGCTTGAGGGACAAATCATTTTAAAACATTTTCTGGCATTATTTTTCAATCACATAGATTAGCATAAGCTAGTTTGGTACCTCCAGATTATAACTGTAAGGAATTTAGAGCTCTGCACAATCCAGGCTCAAAAAGGGTCTTGTCACCATCTTTCTCAGTTTGCAAAGCAGGGTGAGAGATAAAGCTTACTCCGCTGGCACTTTCTTTTGCTTTCATGTGATTAGATGTAATGCAAAACAGTAATAAAGAAGAGTAGAAAAAAAAAAGAAAGGAAGCAGGTGTGTTTAAGGAAAATACTGCAAAGTGGCATTTGCAAATGCGAAAAAAAAAGATGACACTCTACTAATCAGCTGTCTCAACTTCCCATTAACTGCTTACCAGGGCTGCTGCCGACCTTGGTGGCAGAGATCGGCCACCTATCACAAACTAACTCTTTGGGAAGCAAGGAAGTGGTGAGCAGACAAGCCCCCTCGGCTACCACCGTCCCCAGGGCCAGTTCACTGCTTCTGAATGACAAACGCAGCTAATCTTTGCACCTCGAACACCTCGCCGGAGAGACTGCAGCCTGTGAACTTGTTACAACAGGAATTATCTTTAGCACAGCAAGCTGCAGTCTTTAGTTATTTATTCTGCGGCAGTGTAGGTGGATAATTAGTGCATAATTTGCGGTTTTCTAGGCATGACAGCCTGTGCCGATAGCTGCCCCTGGTCCTGATTAAATCCCTGCCTTCCATCTCACAGCAGAGCCTCCTGCGAAAAGATCTGAGGTGCAGCTGATGCCAGGTTGCTGTCTCTCAGCTTGAAACCATCACAAATATATATATTATTTAAATATATAATAAATGGAAGATTTTTTCCCCAAAAAATCTTTGGCTGAACATTGCTTTGCATCAAAAGCACCTGTGAGAAAAGGAGGCTGTCCGGAGGAACAGAAGGGAAATAATATGTCAGGTGTTTTGAACCGCGTTGTTCGGCAAAGCAGGTAAATGTGTGTGTGTGAGGAGGGGAAAGGCACACTGCTTTAGGCTGGCTTTTCCCGCCCTCCGCCTCTATGTTCCTTCTAGAAGCTTCCACAGCAGCACCTGCAGGAGGCCACGTTTCAGGTGGGGTTGAGCCCTGGATGCCCGACTTGGAGGCACAGCCCGCTGTTCCTCAAACCCTCCATAGCCCCGGGCGAGCGGCCAGCCACAAGGCGCAGCCATGGATGCGCATCTTGGAGGCACAGCCTGCTGTTCCTCAAACCCTCCATAGCCCCGGGCGAGCGGACAGCCACAAGGCGCAGCCATTTTGTGGAGGCAGGTGCTGGTTGCCGCCTGCAGTGCCCCTGCCGCAGGCCCAGCACCCAACACGGGAGGGCACCGGGCCCCATTTCACAGCCAGAATGAGGGAGAAGGGAAGCACTGAGCTGCCGTAGGCTCCTTCGGAGATTTGTTTTCCTAAATTCAAGATTTGAATTCAACACTTTTTGGAGCATGTCTGAGCAACCCAGTGGAAAATAGTTTGGTGACTCATGAATAACCAAACTGCAACCTGAATATCTAAACCTGAATATCCCTAGGCCCCTGCCACGCAGGCCTCTCCAGTGCCCTCGTCACCATTTATTCATCCCTTTGGGGATATACCACTGATAACGGCATCCATGACACAGCCTGGCTGGCAGGGTCCGTTCCAACATCTCAACTCTACTAGTTTCGAATAGATGCCTCCCCAGTTCCCACCATAAAATACCACCTCTCAGCAACTTAATAAATACACTCTGTTCTTCCCCAGGACTGATCCCTCATCGCATTTCGGGGGTGAGCTTGCAGAGGACAGGTTCATTTGCTAATACATGAATCATTATTGCTCTGAGCCTCTGAGCAAGCAATTTTATGAGCACATTTCAAAATATATTTGATTGCTGTTAGAAATCATTTTGGTTCACACTCGACAACCGGGCCAATCTAAGCCAATATGCTCTGCCTGGCACTGTGAAGGGATGTTGTGAGAATTTAATTACTAACTGCAAGTTACTGTGCATATGGTGAATTTTAAATGTACTGTACTTTTTTTGTTGTTGTTGTTACCTTCAAGATATAAAACAACAAGTTATTTAACTCCAGCTTATTAAGATTTCTATGTAGCAGTCCTGATAAAATTGTTTCAAATTGTATATCCTACAGAGAACAGCACGCTGCATCCACCGATCCATGAGCTGCTTGCAGGCCATAAATGCCATTCAAGCTCAAGAAAGTCCTCTTTGCCCTTCTGCAACACCAGGTTACACAATTGAGTTTAGAGTTACTTCATGGCCTTCATGTAAGAAGAAAAAAAAATCAGGAAAAAATATTTGTTTTATGTGATAAGGAACACTTTAACATTGCTAGAATAGAATTTCTTAGTGCTGGCTGCAAGATTCTCATCTTGAAGAAGGGAGACAGGATGATGGAAATGTAGAGTGTCAAAAAAAAAAAAAAAGCCTAAGAAGTAGTTCAGAACCTGCATGCTTTTACTCCTCTGCTCCTTTTCCCCTGTTATACTGATGTTCATGCTCCTTCATGGTTTTGCTCCTTTATATTGTAGTTGCTTTATGGTATACATCACATCGTGATATACATACACACAGGATAAATCAGAACATCAATATGATTATATCACCATGTTAATAGGAGAAGCCTTTTTTTCCCAAAAGTCTCTTAATTAAAAATACATATGCTATCACATAAAGCCTATGGAAAATTCAGCCTCTGTAGGTCTCTAGTGCATGCATGTCCAATTTTCTTCGTGTATGTCCTTCGGCTTTCATTGGCTAAAATATCTGGGATCCTGCCTCAAAGTACGTATTCCCTTGAGGTTTTCCCTTCTGGAATAGGGTATGGCTCACACTACCCACCGTTCCTCAGATCATTTTCACTGAAAGTGCCAGCAAGAACAGCTCGCAAGACTGCAAGCTAGCAAGACTTCTGTGATTCACTCTGGGTTGCCTTTGGTTAGGAATCCTGCACCATACATTTTATTACAACTTGACTGCCAGACCTAAAAAGCAGCAGGATAACAGTTCAGCCTAAATTCAACAATCAGCAGAAAAGGGAGTGTGTGGAGAGAGAGAGAAGTTACAATCTGAGAAATACTTTTTTCAGACTGTAAAATAACATGAATGCTTGCTGTTCAGTTCCTTCCCCCTATCTACTCACAAGTAGATATCTCCATACCTAGAGCCTCCTTTAGGACAAATTTCCTCCACATTCAGTAGCGTGGATTGCTTTAGATACATCTTACCTACAAGTGTCAGATGCTTTTGGGAACAAGTTAAAAAAAAATCATTAAGTAGGTCTGGAAACCCTCTTCCTTCTGGAAAGACATTTTTTTCCCTCCCTTTGTTTAAATTCCAGTGCTAATCTGCTTTCCTGTGAGGTTTTTTTTTTTTTTTTTTTTTTTTTTTTTAATCTCAAGCCATTCAGATCAGAGATATAAAGAGCACGAGTTGAATTTATTGCAAAAGAGAAATGGCTGTGGATGGTGAAAAAGATTGGAAATCTGTAGTAATGATGCCAGAAATAGAATCATAAAACCTGATTTAGAACCGGCAGCCAAAAAAGCATCTGCTGACTTCAACCTCGTGATAAAACCGAAGCTGCTCCTGAAAAATTCACTCTCCCTAGATGGTACTTCTCTTGAAGGGATTTGATCATGTGCTACTCAAGGAGAACAGCAGCACCAATATAGAAATGATCTGAAAAATATCTTGTAAAAGTGGACAAACCTTTCTGGAGTTGAACAAGTCATGACTATGTTTAAGTGCAAGGTTGAGGGGACATGTTCTCACCCACTATGCCCCTCTGTTGCATTCAACAGCATTTAATTTCCCCGTGGTTTAAAGATATCTGCTCAGCTCTGCATACAGCTCCACTCGCTGAACATCAGGAGCTACTTTTACCTACATGTGCATGAATAAAGGATGAAGCATGTCTTGTCACTCCAGAAACAAAGATGCTCAAACCCCTGTTCTGTCACAGACTGTCCAGGGAACTGCTTCAGCCAGGCCTTCTGCCTCAGCAGTTTTTGGCCATGAACTCAAATTGTCAGGTGGAAGGTGTAAAGCAAGGTAAAAAGAGGAGAACTCCTTATGAGTGGAGTCCCTTTTGGACAGGGATGTGTGTGATAATTGTTCATGCGCCTGGATTAAGTTTTAAAAATAAGCTAGGATAAATCCTGTCCTTATCCTGCTTCTTCCTCAGTTCAACCTCTGGTGAGGGGTAAGACATCCTACTCAAAAATGACTCCAGATGATCAACATGACGTTAGAGAAAAAAAAAAAAAAAAAGAAAACTGTATCCAAAGTCAATTAGGTGCAGATTCAAAAAAGTACTTAACCACTTGTCTTTGGTGAGTAGCACCTCAGCTGATCTGATTGATTCTACTGACATGCACTTTGCACCATTGATGCAGCCCATACTCCAGGACTCTGCCCTTTCAGCCCTAGACCTCATCTTGCTGCATGAGGATGGCCAGCCAAGGCAGCATCTCATTTTTCCAGAGCTATCCTGAACAGGACAAAAAAAAAAGTTCCTAAATTTTAAATGCAAACCCATCATCCTTCCTACAAAAATAGCGTTTCTTCTGTTTAAATTAATTACTTTGCTGTTTAATTTCCTCCTACTTGCTGATAGATGGCACCATTTTCTGCACAGAATGTCAACACTTGAAGTACATAGAGAATTTCAACAAGTTTTGGCAAATGCTTCACTGCTAACACACCACAGCACCACCAATGTGTGTTTTGGAGCTCTGTCAATAGATTAGACAGAATTCACTGTAATAAAGTCCCAAAGCAGAACAGCCTTCTCTGAATTCTGATTAAAATCTATTTATTGCAGCATAATTATTCATGTAAAAAAACCTAGAGCCTGATCATGCAGTGAACAGCTGTATACCAATTCATCCTTTCTAGATTGGGCAATTCCACTCAGTTGCATCCTGTTCTCATATTCAGAACTTCATAGTGAACTTGCTAAAACTAAAAATAATCTAAAAAAAAATCAAATCTCAAGTTTGGGTTGTAAAGAATTGTGAGAATCACCGCACAAGATTATTTTATATGTAAGAAGTGGAATGACAACCCCCTTTGCCCCTCCTGCTCTTCAATCTCATGCTTAATTCCCACTTGCCTAGGAAATAGCAGCCTGCTTTGCCCTGCGCTCATCATCCCGTTTCCAGAACTCCCAGTTACAAGACTAAAACACAATCTTTTCCTCACGGACTTCTTCAGACAGGAGGGCCTACCTGGGGGGTCATGCTAAAGCCTCCTTTGTCAGCAAGATAAAGTCCACTGTGAAGTTCTGCTCAGCTTTTCTACAAAAATAGGTTTTTATTCACAGGTTATGAATGTTTCATAAGTTAGAGCATAAAGGGTTTGCTTTCCCTTCAGCATTTCAGGGAAGATATCACTTCAGTCATTATTTTCTTATTTTCTGTGATCCAGATAACCAGTCAGGATGCAAACGCAGTTCTAGCTAAACTAGATGCTGCTATGTCTGACATGAACATACAATGATGTATTTCAAATATTTGAAAAAAAATTCCAACAGAATCAGCCCAAATACATCTTTCCAAAGAACAAGGAATAACAAGTAACATCCCCAAAGAAAAGAGATGTTAGTCTAGCAGTATATAACAGGTGCTGTACTACATTACGTGAACAACAGATAAATTAAACAAACAAAAAAAATCAAGTAATGTATATGCTGAAAAATCATTATCTGAACTACTAAATGCTCAGCTATAGGCACGTATATATGACACACTTGACTGATGAATGATTTATTGATTAAGAAAGAAAACGGGTGTCTACAGTCTTAATACACATTCTTCACAAGGAATAATTTGAGACTTTGATAACTGCTGTAATACAAATATTGTCAGATGCAAAATTGCCTGCAGAATGTCTACATTCATTTTGTTGGAAATGATTTACAGACCATCCACTTGAGGCAGCCCAACAGTACCTTTTAAAGGTGTCATTCTTCCTTTGAAGAAAGACTGAATTGATTATAATTGGAAATTAAGTCCACAGAATAGTCTGGCTAGCAACAGAGCTCTCCATCCCACAGCATCCTCAGTATGAGCTTATAAAAGCTTGGCCTCAGAGACACCAGAGCTAAAGTGGTTTGCCAAGGCTGGTCCTGTAATATTGCCCACCTGGAGACTATGGCCAGCTGTGTTTCCTCTGGATAAATGAGGGAATCAGATGACCTTATAGGAATCAGAGGAGGGAAAGCTTGTGCATTCAGGTCTTACCCAGCAGAGGTGTGCATTTGAGCCAGGAATATGGAAGCATTTCCCTAGCCGAGTCACCAATATAACCCATGGGTGAGGAGGGAGTTTCCCTCATTTCTAGCAGAAGGGAAGAAGGTATCAGATGCTTTCCCAGATGCTCTATGCTTTTCAATCTGCTCATCACAAATCACAGACTTTGGGCATACACAAATAGAGTAGAAACAGATTGTCTGAGATCCAAAATCAATGCTAAAACAAGTAATGCATGTCTGTTAGTGCTGAGGAGTTTGAGAATCTGAACAGTTGTTTCTGTGCTATCACCCAATCCAGTATATGACAGAGTAGTGCTTGCATTTTTACAAGCTTGTTTGCTAGTGATACAAAATAAGTGTGATACCCTTAATACCTTAAAGATAATTCTTAAATATGTTTAAAGGTGATAATTGAGGTCAAACTAAGAACGGTATGAAATACATATATCTCTGGCCTAGGAAGCTTTTACCTGCTGGAAATTGGGGGAAGGTGTGTGATAAAATGATCATATTTCCCTTGTTTTCCTATCCATTTAATTATTGGCTGTTGTCAGACAAGGTGCTGGGTTGCACAGACTTCTCTCAGAAGCATGACAGCGTGGCAGGCAGTTCATAAGCACTTCAAATCCCCTTTCTGGTCCCTTTGGGCAGATGAAAATGACTTCTGAAGCGGAAAAAAATCAAGTCAATAGCACTGTTATTGAAACAGACCAGATCTATAGGTGGTACAAATTACTAAAGTTCCTGCAGTTTTCAGTGACTTCAGCAGAGCAATGTCATTTTACATCACGGGCAAATCTGACCTCTATCTTGCTGTAGGTCGGGTCACAGGATGTGGGAACAATCCTTAGACCTTTTGTGCTAAGCTGTGCAATTCAGGAAGTGTTAAGTTTTTCTGTTTCTTTGGTTTTGGGAGTGTTCTTCAGAATAGTAAGACATAAATGATAGATCAGTTGTAGTCTTACACGTTTCAATTACTAAAATATAGTTCCAGTGCAAGACTCCTACAAAGAGCACATTTACATCATGAGCTTCCCGTCCTATTCTGTGGTTTGACAGCATATTTTTCCCCAGGGTTCAATGATTCCAGAAAAGTTGATTGCAAGGTCAGATTTTTTTTATGGGGATTTTTAAAATCTCTTTGAATGCTTCTTGTGGAGCACTTGCTTGTCCTGAGGGACCATGCAAGAACTTAGCTTGTAGAGCTGTGCACATGGGCACAGTACGTAAGGAAGCCTTTGTACTGGGGTGCAAGAAAAGGCTTCTGTGAGGTCTAAAAGTCACACTGCAGTCGTAGTCTGTGCTGTTATGGGTCTAGCAGGGCCAGGTCTTTAGTGAGTGTGTGGCAATGGACCTCCTCGACACCCTCAGAGCTTGTCCCCTTCAGAACAGCTCGCAATTTGGTGCAAAGTGTGCAGTGCTCACCTCAGAAATGGGCTCACTGCCTTTCAGGATTCATTACACGCAATTTATGTTTTAAAATGTATACATAGAACGTAATTGTAAATATACAGTTGCTTTTCTAGTTCTTTGTGTGCCAAGTTTGAATTTAAGTGTCCAAATGTACAATAATAAAAAATACAGCTCATGTCAGCAGTAAAATGCATAGTAATTTATTAACTTTTCCAGTGTAAATACAAACGGATTTAATGATGTGATACATAATGAAAAATGATTTGCAGTCACAACTTGCCTTGCAGTTGCTGCATTGATTTTTTTAAATCAAACTTATTACAAAGAGTCTAAAAATCAGGTGAACCTTTTTGTTGGCCAATAGAAAATGGTAACCCTGTGAAAAGCAGTAAGTGCTTCTACACTTCTGAAGAAACCTCTACATATAGAAATTCTCTTCAAAACTGTGTTTGCATATATTGCTTCAGTGGGATATTTTTAAGTAAATATTCATGGGAAAGCATATTGTTTTGACTTAGGACAACCCATGAACACAATGCCTAGAGTTTTGTATTATTAACACTTTTTTAATGTAAGTCAATATATTGTGAAACCACAATGGATTCTAAAATCCATTACAGTGTGCTAAAGAGGTTGTTAATCTCTTTTCTAAAGCCACTCATTGCTGGTGCATTGTAGAGACAGCTAAAAATCTTCACACAGCATAAGCACTCCGGTCCTTTATAAGGACAAGGTATTTTCAACAGTTACCAGAGTAAAATAGGGTTACTATTAAGACAGAAGATAGAACCTGAAGCTAATCCGTTACATTTTGTAGAATACTTCTTGGAGATGTAAATATTAATGTGCTTTATGCCAAATTCGTGGTTATTAACTACATAGTTACAGTGACTACTCCTTTAGTTCTCTTGCTTCGCTAGGGAGACAGACTCCAGTTCTGGGAGGATGCACACACTGCTTTAGGATTTCATGAAGCTCCTCGTTACCCCACAGGAAAGCTGTAAGTGCACAATGTACATGGTCCCTTAGATCGTGGTGCCAATTAATATCCTTTCCATGCATCCAGGAATTGCATCTCTCCCCTAATGTTAACTAATGTCACTGGGGGGAAAAATGGTGTCAACAAACTAAGATTTGCAGGTACACGTTACAATAAATGATTCCTTCCAGAGAGAACGCAATATAAAGTCTACTTTGGTGGCATACAGATGTGAAAACCTGAGCCTTCCTTGCTTTCTATCCTGATTGTTAGCTAGTTTTTGTAAATTGCAAAACCACCTTTTATCTGTACCATGACCTTGGGATTGGTTTTTATGAGTAGTAAGTAACAGTTAGTCAAAATAACAGCAGTTAGAAAAATCCTTTTCTTCCTCACAAAGCCTTCCTCTTCACACACACATTAAAAAAAAAAGTGTTTGTGTCCAACTGAATAATAATATGTCAAACTCCCTCTGGACTTCTATTGAAATTCTTCTTACAACCCGATTCATTGGGACCAGAAACACGCCATAATGTGCTTTAGTATGGCTGTTAATGAACCATTTCAAATGAATACTGGATACTGAAGGAATTACATGCTGTGTAATTGATCTAAAGAACAGATTAGGACTGGTGCTATTTCATTAAACCGTATTAGTTGTGGCTTAAGTACTTAAAATTTCAGCTGCCCTATGTCAGATGGTTTGTGCCCTTTGTCACATGGCAAGTGAAGTTTTCATCTACTAGGACACAGTTTTTATAAAGGAGAGAGCTGATAAAAAGAAAAGTGATGGAGACAGTTTGCAAAGGTTTGCAAAGACTGATTTTCAGACATGCCAAGCCCTTAAATTATTTACTGAAATGGGACAGATTCAGCACTTTCAGAGTGTGTAAGAAGAACTGGTTTTGTCTTTTCTTTGAGTCAGTCCTGTAGAGCTGCAGGTCTTTAGCTCTTTGGATGTGAGACAATCCTGAAGAATTTTCATACCACAGGATGGACATAATATAAATCATTATGGAATTCCAGCAGAACTCATAGGGTCCTTCATCTATAACTTTATTATCGCTTCCCTCAGTTGCTTTCCATTGGAGGTCAGTTTGCACAGGAACCAGTGAGACAATATAGCTGGAGGACCATTTTGGATCAGGAGCAAATGGCTTTAATCAAGCCAAGAATAAATTCAGCTTGGAAAATCATCTCCAGCCCTCAAAGGAGAAAGGCCTTTTACCAAAAGCACACTCTAATTTTAAAGGGATCTTGATATGCTTACAAAAGTATTACCAGACATGTTTGTCCATGAGAGCAGCTTGATTTTCCTTACAGCCTTCTGTTCTTCTGTCCTAGGATCTAGCATTTAACTCCAAAATCTCTTAAATCAAACAAAATTGAAAATTCTGTTCTCAACTGAATTTCCGCCACAAGGCATATTACATTATATTAAATACTTTTCAAAGTACCTGGACTGCAGCACTGTTGGAAACAAGAATGAAAATATGAAACACCATTAAGAAGCAGGACTTTGGATTATACATAGGTGTGAAATACTGACAAGAGACCAACAGACTTTGGTTAAAATAGATAATACTCAAGGCTTTTAAAATTACTATTCATTTTATGAGGGAATATTTAAGAGCCCCTCACATGCAGAGCCATGATGTTAATAACCATAGCCAATGCAGTGGTTCAGACAGATAAAGACTAAAGTAAAAAGAATCCTACAGATGTATTTCCCAAATGTAAGAAAGTGTTCCAATTAAGTTTTAGAAAAAATGACAAGCACAAAAAATACCTACCCCACTTTTAAGAGCTATTTTGATTTCTTTTATATTATTCTGTAAATCTGAGATCCATTTAACTATCACAGAATTTATTTTCCCTCTTATGCTGAAAGTCTTATTCTTACAAGGCTTCTGCAGAGGTCAGACACAGTACTTGAATTTTGCCAGAACTAACCCATAGTTAGTGACAGAGAGGACGCATTTGAATTCTTTGCGCTGGATATTAAAACATGCAGTAATGAAATTCCAAGGGCAACCAATTCACATTCATTATGATTCTTAAAATCTTTGCCAGCAAAAGCTTCTCACCTTCAAAGCTCCTAAACCAGAAATGCAACATTCCTTATAGGATACTAAATTGTAAACCTGGTGTTCCTACAAATACTCAGCCCTTTTTATTTGTCCAAGCTCTGGAAGGCTGCCCCATTGCTCAGCAGGGATCAAGAGCAGATTGACAATATGAGACTGGGGGGAAAAAAAGGCATATTACCTTCTGATAAACACAGTAACTTTATACTCTCATAGCTAGACATAGAGTAGCCATACTGATATACTCTCATTACTTTTAACTTCCAGCCACCTTCATACAAAAATAGCTGTCACTTTAATCAGAAAGCCTACTGAAAGCATGAATCATTTGTGGCTTTATTCCCCAATAACTCACCAGGCATAGACCAACTTGCCCTTCCTTTGCCTTCCTCCCCTCCCTCAGCCAAATATTTAAGTGATAAAAACAAGAGTAAACAAAAGAGCACAGTTTTCATATAATTTCTCCCTTTTAAGCTGCACCCAGAGAGAAGATGAAAAAGTCGCTTACAAACCAAAATCCCGTACAAAGCACTCGACACCTGCTCCATAGATGGTAACTATCCTTTTAAATTATCTAATAGAGTAACATAATGAGGTTAAATGCAGGGAACTGTTCCCAATCTATATTTAGCCTGAAGCTTCCTACCTCTGTTTCAGACCTGCAGGAAGGCTTGAGTACAAAGCTTGTTCAAGAATTTTTACTGTATTGCTTGATTTAATAAAGATATTATCTCTTCCTGCAGGTTATGCTGCTCATAACTGATCATGTACAATCAACTGCAACACAGAGTTTTAAGTACCAATTTTTATATTTGGAATCTCACCCTTCATTATTCTCTTGTATATATTCAGACATAATCTCATCTATTTCACATAAAAATACCAGCCATGAAAAAATCCAGGAAAATTGGCTTTGTGTTACATCTTGCACACTCTGTTTCAAGAATAAAACTGGGGCAAAATGCAGTGATACACTCTCTGAATAATAACCAGAAGTTGACAAGAACTGATGGAGTTTGCATGTTAAAAGTAAATATTTTATTAGATATCATGCCCTGGATAAAGTTAACTGTTTCCATTTTACTTTGTTCAACATACCTTGACATAGGAATGGCAAAAGTTCTTCCAAATCCAATCAATGTAAATTTGCTTTACTATAGTGTCTGCAATTACCTGTTTTCCTTGGTCAGTAAAACAAACAAACAAAAAACTCTTTGATTTAAATTACGAAAATATTGAGCAGTGAAGTTAACAGGTACCATCTCTGTCTCCTTCCTTATGACGAATCTTCTATAATGAAAGGCCATCTGCCATAAACCCATATCCAAAGCCTGCTGACATTGACAATGGTCATCAGCTTGGATAGCTTTTGGATAAGGCCTTGCCCTTGTTTCAGCCTCGTAGATACTTCACAAACCACTGCACACTTCATTAAATTCAGGTTCACAAACATGCTCTCGCCAGATAATCTACAGTAAAACATTTAGGTTTCAGAATATATATATATATATGCTGTCTAGTTCTCTCTTGGTCTAATTTGTCTTCTTATCACTAGCTTTTTTCTTTTTTTCTTTCTTTTTTTTTTCTCTCAAATACTTGAAATGACTTTGCTGGTTTGTTTAGAAGGTGCTCACAAGGCATATTTTGCTCACATTTGACATTTTCGCAGGAAGAGTAACAAAATGGAAGCTTCAAGTTAAGTTTCTAAATTCCACAGCTGGCAACTAAATAAGTGACCTTATTTTCAGAAGGGATGAATATTTGGCATCCCCCAGTGGTTTCTAGGCTGTTGCTGCAACAGTGCACCTGCACACGCAGCCCTGCAGGAGGGGAGCCCTGCATTTATGTCCTCAGGGCTTGTTTGCCAACTGAGTCCTCTAGAAATCATCTACTAGGATGTCTACTGCCTCGAAAGGGTTAAATACCTATGTGCTGTATCGTGATGCCTTTACAGCTGAGAAATGTAAAATGTGGCAAAACAATGGAGCATGTGGCAATTTTACCTATTCAACATTTACCTGTTTCCTAACTAGAAGAGGTCTCTAAAATGCTGCTTTTTAGCAACCTGAAGGTTGAGAACCACCTGTAAACATTTGCAGAACAGTCTCTTTCTAGAAACAGAGACTCCTAGACAATTGCCCTTGAAATTTTTCTTACATTTTCCAGTGTTATTTACAGGTTTCCTTGTTTAGTACAATGAACCAGACATGCTGAAAAGGTAGGGTTTTTCCAGTTCCCTTGTATACGAAGTACAATAAAAAAGGCACATGATTATTCACCATAGGAGTTGTGCACCAGTCAATAACTTAAAGCTAAAAAGCTAACCATCAGAGAACTCTCTTTATGAGGCAGTATTGGGAACTCTCCTTTCAACTCATCATAGAACCATCTGTCTATAATTCTTCCAGGAGAGCTTAAAGCACCCACTTCTCTGTTGTGTTCTGACCATCCCATGATTTCCAAATCAACAGAAAACTCTTTTTAAGCTTCCCAGGGCATCCTCAGGAACAACGAAGAGTCAAACAGGGCATGTGTGTGTCTGCTTTTTCTTTTATTTTCCCCTCTCTTTAAATGCCCAGCTATGGAGGATTGTCGAGAGTCAAGTCCTGTTCAAACTAATTTGCTTTAGGACAAATGCCTTGGAGGTATGGCACACTGAGCGATGGACAGGAGCAGGAGAGGCAGCTTCGCAGCCCCGGCAGTCAATGTCGACCATGTTTTATCCAGTTTCTAATCATCCATTTTTGCCCCGAGCACCTTTGCACAACTAATCTGAGCCCAAAATTTGCATCCTTTGACATTTCCACTTCTAGACAACGACCGGTGTCTCTGCTGATGATTGGACCATTCTGAAAGAAAGAAAGAAGGATTAGAAGAAGGAATATAAAAATAGAAAGATTAGAAGAAAAAAAGTACTATGTATATAATTCTTTTATAAACATAAATAGCAATAGAAAGCTCTAGATTTAAAAATTAGTAGAAAGATGCTAGAAAAATTCCAAAGCAGCTCTAGAACCAAGGATTAGACATTACTAAAAATTTACATAAATGTTTTTGAAAGAAATTGAAAGAAATTTCACTGGGAACAGTTGCACTGGGAACTCCTAAGAAAGGGTCTAGGGACAACCAACCTAGTTCCTAGAAGGAACTATAAGATCCCGTGAAAAGTCATACAGAAGTCATAGAAGGTAGGAGTCATCATCATGACTTCCTAGAAATCATCAGAAAAATTCCCAGATGACAAATAATCCTATAATGTATTAAAAAATTCCTAGAAAGCAAATCAGATGGTCCTTGAAAACACAGAGGAATTTAAGGAAACCATGAAATTTCACAGAGAACATAAGGGAGAGTGAAACCTAGAAATTATCACAGAATTCCTAAAAATCATGAGGTGGAGAGGCTTCCTAGAAAACATACTGCAGTGTGTGTGTCCGAATATTCCAAGACAGCATAAGGCTGGATTCCTGGAAAGTCTATTGGAAAATTCCTAGAAAGCACATCAGAAAATTTCTCGAAAACATAAGGGGGGATTCCTAGAACAGTCCCCTGAAGGTCAGCAGATCATTTGTCTTTTGTTGTTGTTTTATAGCCTGTAGAACACTACTTGGCTCATCTCATGTCTGTGTGGTTGCAAAGAGCTCTGGGGTACCTGTGTGAAATCCCAGAACCTCTGTGCTGGCCTCAGGACATCTTCGCACTTCTTCAGCGTGGGTGTCCTGCCCTTCCCGTCGTCCACGAGGCATTTCGAGTCCGGCAGGAAGGCCGTGGAGCCCAGGGGCCCCAGCTGCAGGACGCCTTCGGAGCTGTAGCGGACCAGCTGGGAACAGGAGCAGAGGGAGGGCTTTAACTGCACCCCAGGATCCCAGAAACAACCAGTAGCATCAACCATGGTGTGCTCTGGTGCACCTCACAGAATCACAGAACAGTTGAGGGTGAAAGGGACCTCTAGAGCTCATCTAGTCCAACCCGCTGCTCAAGCAGGGACACCCAGAGCACGTGGACACGGTGGCATCCAGGTGGGTTTGGAAGATGTCCAGAGAAAGAGACTCCACAACCTCTCTGGGCAGCCTGTGCCAGCACTCTGTCACCCTCACAGGAAAGAAGTTCTTCCTCACATGGAGGTGGAACTTCCTGTGTTTTAATTAACCCATTAACCCTTGTCCTGTCACTGGCCACCACCTCAGGCCGGGGAGCTGCCAGCACAGCCAGAGGAGACCATCAGCACCAGCCAGGTCTAGGACAGGTCGTGCGAAATACCCGAAACACACAGAGCCAGCCTGCAGCTCCCCTGTGCCCACCCTCGGCCCCGATGCTGCCTTGAGGCCTCCCTCATTCCAGCCCACGGCGGCTGGAAAGAGGCCTGGAACCCGGCTTAGTCTCCATGGTGGGTCTTCTAGGACAAAAAACTCCCTTTCACACATGTGCTCCCCACCATTCCCTACCCAATATCTCCCAGCAAAAGGGCAATCAAGAAAATGAAGTAATCAATATGTAAATTGTATCCACTCAGTGGGAATTGATTTAACAAGGACACAATGTCAATTTGCTATGCAGTTTGTTCTTAAGAGGTCTACCAGAGGCTATTGATAGCAACAACTCAAATATGTTTTTGTAAATAAATGTTACTGAAAAAAAAAATCTAACTGTGCAGCCAGTATCCAAAAATAAAAGGAAAAAAAAAGAAAAATCATGAAGGAAATAATAGCATATTTGCTAACATATGCTTCAGGCCTAAATAACATTAAAAAAATTACACTCAGATACTTGATTTTTGTAGGAGGTTTAACTATTCTGAAATTCAGTGATGTGGGAAATGCTACGGGCTGCAATTACAGGTTTCAGGTAAGTTCATGTATTATTTTTGGACTTTTTCTAAAAAAAGGCAAAAACAGTGTAAACTGATAGTATAACATACAGTACAAAATCATTCACATTTTACAGATTTTTTTTTTTAAACTTTTCTTCTAGTGTAAGTGGTGGTTTCATTTGCCTCAAGTCTACATAGTTGCAAAATAGCCTAGTGAGAGAGATTTCAAAGCACACGGAGGAGAAAAGATGTTTATTTGACAGCAGGGCAAACGGGCTCGTCGGCCTTCCTTGGCATGGCTCCTTTTTTAGGCTACACTCTGAAAGTCAAATACCCATCTCCATTCACACAGCAAGTGAAATACATGGCCGAAAATAAAACACACCTCTTTTCTAATCTCAGAATGACATTATTTATTGTGGGTGTGTTACGACAGAATGATCCTTCAATATATCTGGGGTATCTACTTGTGTTTCAATCCAGAGTCATTCACCAGCATAACTGAAAAATCTCGTTTCTGCTTAGGATTTAAAGAGGAAGGTATGGTACATCTATTAAAGAATCTTCTGTACTGAGAGTGGGAGTCGTGGGACAGCTCAGTGGAGTCAGAGATGACTCAGTACAGGAAACTGGTATCTGTACCATGATGAGACATATAAAATAGTATGAGCTTGATTTTACTGAATCTGTATTTTCTGCCAAGAGTTCCAACAGTCATAAATATATGTTCATTCTTAAAAACAAACAAACAAACAAACAAAGAAACAAAAAACCAACTCAGTTCAAACCACAGTAGTAACTAGTAAAGCTTTAGTGCTTGCTTCTGCAAAATCAGACTGGAAAATAAAGTTCAAGAAACTACTACGTGATTAATAATGTCTTCTTTCCAAGGCTTGATCACTTTCTAGAGACAACGTAAACTGCAAATAAAGCACACATTAAAATAATTTTCTTTATACCATAGACTGAAAAAACAGTAAGTTGGGATAAAGAATTGATGAAATATTGAAAGGGATAACCACTGTATTCAAAATCAAGCTTGGATACCATTACCATACTAGAAAAGAAATAACAACCTCTGCATTTGCAGTAGAGTCATGAGCATGATACATCTCACCAAATCCACTCCTGGTGCCAGTCAGCCAAAGCCAAAACACAGGGACAATTTTATCCCTTAAATGAGGTTGCACCTTAGTTCAGCTGTTCACATTTACCTGAGAAGAGCTATGAAAGTCACATAAATGACACTGAATCTAAGTGCTGTATTAAATACTCTAAGATCTAAGGTCTAATCCTGATGCTATCTGTTGTACTTAAAATAACACAGGATATTTTCCCCTTCAACAGTCTGAAATCTGAGCAGAATGGGAGAGATAGCAGAGGTTATTTATCAAAGCGACTGTAGCTGATTCAAAAATAGTAAGCAGTGCTACCGTGGAAGGTGAATCTCCAAGAGCATTAGCCACACGAGTAAAAGCCAGCTTTTATTTCCAGAATTTGACTTCAGAGAATCTATTTCTGCTGATTTCCAGTCAAGTAAAAGAAGCACAAAATAACAACAGGTAGCTTTTTGTAAGACAGTCTCACAGATGGGTCCCATCCTAAATTTAATCCCTAAATTTGGTACTAAAATAACTCCTCTCTCTCTCTCTCTAATGATCTGCCAGCCCTGCAGGTTAAGGTGAGCTGTGAGCTCACATGGCAATGGAAACAAAGCCAGACAGGAGCCTGAAGTATTTAATGTCTCCAGTCTACTTGTCATCACAGAGAAACAGATGCCAAATATCCAGCTTGGCTACACAGCCTCATTTACCCCTTTGTCTGCAAGTTAAAAGGTGCCTTTTCATGGGTCCAGCTCAGAGCAATGAGACACGTGGCCCAGTTAAACTAGGAAGACCAGAGCACTCAAGTGCAATGGTTGGTATGGGCCCACAAGCAGCCGTTTAAGCGCAATCTTGCATCAACTTTTATTCCATGTGTTTGTGTTGCTGCGAGCTCTGGGATCACGAGCACGGGAAGCCTCGGGAGAGGCTTCCAAGGCCAACACCTTCCCTTCCACTTGGGGTGGGCTTGTTTTTGGAAGCTCTTCTACAATAACAGGTTGTAGAGTGATGTAAAACCAACGAGCTCTACAGGGAATTGTACAAGATGGCCCACACGCTGAGGGAAGGCACTCCAAGATTCCCAAAATATCTGTTTCTGAATGTTTCTCTAGACCCAGATTATGTTTCTTGCCACAATATCAGTGCATCTTTTTATTTGAGAGATCAGACTCTAACTTGAAACATACATAAAAACTGCACTATTTCTCTGTAAAGTGAGTTTTGAAATAAACCTCATTAAATTTAATCTAAAAGAGACAGAAACTTGTTTGGATAATCCTAACTACTGGCTTACAGCGATTTAACTTGAATCACATGCCTGTTCACCTAAGGCAAAACTGATACACGCTCAAGTGAAATGCATTCAAGAAGCTCCATAAAAGATCCTCTTGTCCCAGTTTGAATAAATGAATTTAAAAACTGATTTCGAATGAAGATATAAAGTGATTTATGGAGGTAAAAAACTGATCCTGAGAATACGCATAGGGAAAGACATTTTGTTCGTGGAGTAGTAACAGTGCAATAGTTTTGTTATTTGCTAGCAATGCAGGATAACATCACTCAGATGCACAACACGCAGAGAAAATAGATGGGTATGAAGTAGAAGAAAAGAACATCATCCCCCACAATGAAGAGGACTAAACTTCTGCCTAGCTCAGCTTCCTTTAAACACATGACTGACTTCTGCTGGTTGCAGTAGAACCATGTGCATACTAAAAATCACTGGTTATTTGCTTGTCAGAATTGAAAAGTCTGAAAAACAGACTGTAGCTGATCTGGTGAGAGGTTTGCACACCGGGAGGATGCATCACACACCAGTGATAACCTAACAGGTGAAAAATAGTGCTTTGTTTACATGAGATGGTATATATTCAATAGGCACATACAACTACTCAATTCTCAACTCAGCAGGGGTATTTCCTGCCCTATTCTTCAGATGGAAAAATGTCAGAAAGTTAAACACAAGAGCAGCTTTAAAAATGTTTATTTAATATATTAAAATGCTTGCTGTCAACACCTTTCATGCTATCTGCTTGAATATCCTTGATTAAGGTTTGTGCAGCTGTGGCTCTCATACTGAATTAATTTTTTAAATTGTGGTGAGATGATAGAAGTTTTCCAGCTGTGTAATCATTAATTAACTTGGCTGCATCTGAGTGGCTCTAACTCATGCTTGTCTGTGAAATATTCCAGATAGATAAAACATCACCTCTGCCTTCTGCTTGACATTTCTTACAAAGTTTTTTCCTTTTTTAAAAAAGTGAAATAAAATGCTGGAGGATGATTTCGTAGATTAACTTCTTACCTTTTCCATACTTTTATAGTTCTCACACAGGGGGAATGCTTTGGATTTTAAGGACTTGGGAAGAGTGACTTTCTATTCATTTACATAATGTCTGTTACAACAAAGCTTCAGCTGCAGCTGCAGTGTAAAGTCTATAAACAGCATTTCAGGCTCTTCTTTCTCAGATTATGATCAGAAAGGAGACCTCTCCTATAAGTGAGTTGGAAGAGATTTAGGTGGTCACTACACCCAGCTTAAACATCTTGGGTAGTGAATACTTTGTGTACTGTTATTTGCACCTGGGAAGAGCTACACTGTGGCTGTTCTAGGGATTGCAACTCAAAAGATTTTCTCCTAAAGGAAACTGAAAGCTGACTTGAAAGGCACGGAGGAAAAATGCGTAGAGCTGATTGTAATTTGAGGAGAGTTATCTTAGGTCCCCAAATCTTAAGAGTTAGTTAGCTGGAAAAATCCCACCAGCTTTCAAATAAATTCACAGTAATTTTTATGCCCTACTCTACCTTCTTTTTTAAAAAATCTTCTACAAGTTTAGTTTGCACTAAAGCAAACAAAAGCAGTATGATCGTACTTGCCTCCAGCAGTTCCAGCCTGAGTAGTTAGGATTTATCCACGTTCAAGCTGACCTAGTACTAGTTCTGTATTTCAACAAGACCTACCTCTCTCTGCTGTCATTCCATGTCTGCTACCAGAGAAAAAAACAAAATCTGGACTTACAGTGATATACTGCAAAATTCGACTCAAATTTACCAAATTACTCTTTTGTTTCTTTTGAACAAAAGGTTTCCTATTTATTAAACAATTCTAAATACTGACCTGAGAGGACATTCCATGGCATGGGTAAAGGATTGCTTTATCGTCCTCTTCAGCTCCCTGATCCAGGCAGTAGCCACTAGCTTTGCTGTTACGGACCTGTAATCACATCAGAAAGAAAAGAGTTGTTTTAGAAATTAATCTGTAAAATACAAGTCCAAAATTCTGAAACAGTGTGCTTCCCTGAGAAAAACATCTTTATTTATAACTTTGCCAGACTGTTAAAACTTCCCATGAATTTCAATAGTGAATTTGCTCTGTGAAAAGACAGTTGTATTATTTGTTGTACTATTTGAATGCCTTGTTGTGCTTACAGAATTATTAACTTTAATCAGAGTTTTACTTTCACCAATTACTCAAAGACCAAAACTCACTCAAAAAAAACAGGCTAAATTTTGCTCCAAATTATTCTTACATAAATACAGATAATGATCAAATAGTTGAGAATGTGACTTCACCAAATAGGACAGGTGCTACACAAGAATGGTGTTGGCTTTGGTACACTTTTATTTTTTGCCATTATGAATATAAAAGCAAAAAGCACATAAAATAGAATTTTATTTTAATTGAAAATACAATATACAGAAATGCAGATGTTTTGTGAAGCACATTACTGTGAAAGGATATAGTGATGATAAGCAACACCGGAGGGCTTTTAAAGATTGGGATCAGAGAATAAACCCAATCAAAAGTTCGTATCGCTCGGAGAATTTAGAGGTATGTAAAATCAGGTTGCAAGTCTGGTGAGTACAGGTGTTTTAAACAAGAAAATATTTAGATGGATATTTTGAAACCATCAGCAGGTCAATCTTGGTTTAGATTATCCACAAATAGTCTGGCCATCCCTGTAATACAGAATAGCTGCTCCACAAAGTATCAGAAGCCAGTAAACAGTCCTAACCTTTATGTAATAAAGTATGAGCATAACAGGCAATCGGATGGGATATGAATGTTCACCAACAGTTAAATTTCAGGAGGTTTATTTTATGACTCAGGCACTATAAAGGCAAAAGAAGATGAAGACAACTTTATGATGTGGCTTTAAAAAAATGTGAATTGAGTCACTAGGAAATATATTTTTATTACTGTTTCAATCTGTTTTACGTCTACTCGATACATTTATTTCCCTTAAACTCACTAAAATCTAAACCTCTTTTCCTCCAGGAAAATATCCAGAAGGGAAGATACTTAGTAACAACCTTAATGTCATTTGAGATAAAGTCTCTAGTACTTTCATTATGGGCGTATAAGATTGAAGAGGAATCAAGCCAGTTATATAGATTGTGTGGCTCCATTTTAGTATAAATTTTAATGAATTAGATGCTTATATTCCTGAAGTCCCTGTCTGACTCAAGAACCTTCACTCAAGAAAACACCCTCCGTTATTGAGCCCAGCCTACTAACTGTCTGCTCTAATTGACACGACACTGGCGCTCCTGCCAATGCTCTTCTCCGTTAACGGCCTTCTCGGGGCTGACAGTTACTAATAGCTCATGTTGAATTTACTAAGTGTCTTTCCACATTTACTGCCAGGGATAGTTATGTTAGGATGCAAAGTGATATTATGCAATAAAACTTGCACTTTGTATCAATATCTGAAGTGCCTAACTGATTTCTACACGAGCTCAATCAAACAGAGCAGGAAAGAAGAATGCCCATTTACTTGTCTTGCAGGAAGATTTATGGCCATTGAATTTAATTGTAGTTCAAGCAGACAAATAAAACAGAATTTTAAAAACATTAGGCAACAGGAGTGCTCTCAGAGATTTACTCCAGCTCACAGGCCTAAGCTCCAGCAGTCCAGTATTTCAGGCACGTGATACATCTCTAGTGAAAAGCATTACGGGAAGCATGTTTGACTTCCTTAGAGAATAGAGTCAAGCATACACGGGAGTGTTTATTGATTAACACAAGAGAAAGAAATGATCCACAAAGCTGAGGTGAACCTAAACATCTCTGCATTTCCAATACATTTGGATCCAGTGTTTTTGTTACGGTTGCCCAGACTCTTGACTCGGCTGTCTCAGAGTAGGTGCTTATTCATTACTGCTTCATAGCTCCAAATGGAAAGACAGATTCTGAACACAAAACAAAATTGTTTTTACTCTAGTGACCTTTCATGATGAGTTACAGACTTGTCAAACCACAGTCTCACATCATAACTTCAACATGGACATACTGTTTTTTTTCTCCCTGCTAGGAGGATTTACAAAAGAGTGAATTGATAAAACAAATGCAGTCCTTCAAATGGTTTGGCAAAAGCCAAAATGGGGTGGGTTCCTTGCCTAAAAACAATTCAGTAAACCCAGCTGTTCTCATTAACTTCACTTATTTCAGTTTGCTCAACTGCTAATGTATTGCTGTTGATCTTTGCAGCATGCTGTTTAGGAAAAAGATAACAAACTTATTTTCTTAAATCTGTTCTATTTTTAAGTGCAAACCAAAGAGGTTGCATTTTTTTCTGTAAGAAGGATTTAGTCCAATGTGCACTAATAGGAGGGACAACGCTTGCCAAAACCTTACTTTCTATAGCTGAATAAAAGTAAGAAAGAACATTTCTATCGCTACGCCTGCGCTGACTTTAAACTGCTCTGTATGTCCTGATACCCACCCACAAAGATGAAAGGACTGCTCTGATGCAGTCACAATGTATTTTCAAAGACATACATACAGTACCTCTCCATAAGTGACTGTATTATTATAAACCCTCATTTCAGGATAGACGTTTTCCAAGTACCACTTAAAACTCCGGCACTGCAGTCGCTGTCGTAGAGCTATCCTTTCAGAAACGTCTCCAAAGTCAACTCCGGGGTTCTAAAAAGCAGAAAAAGAATAAAGAAATCCCACAGCATTGACTTTACAGTGTTTTCTGTACTAAAACCAAATTGGAGTATACCAAGCTGTATTTCCTTCTCCTCTGTTTCTTTTGTAAGTAACAGCTCATCAAACAGCTGCTGCTGAGAGCAGACAATAAATATTAATGAAAGTTAGTAGAAAAAGGAGAGCAAACAAGCAAAATACAAGAATAAAACAAAATGAAAAGAATACAATAAGTACAATATTGCTACTTACAGCAATTCTAAATGTTTGCAATCAAACTTCTTTGCTTTTAGACTCATTAGGAATTTAGGCTTTAACTCTTATCTAAGATATGGCAGTGCGACTGTGGTTTACTCCGGCAACATCTTTCTGTATCCACTGATGTAAATGAGATCAGAACAGAGCTTTTAAATTTCAAAGCAGAGCCGTTCAAAAGGTCATTAAGCTCCATTAGGCATTTGCATAGACCAGTACTCAGTTTTCACTGGAACTAGAGCTCGTTTACAGACGAGCCATAAAATGCAGAGAAACTCGAAACCTTCTTTATAGCTCTCCTTCAGGATTTCCTTCATGTTTGAATACAAATTCCATGGAAAACAGCCTGGCACAGTCAACTGAATATGCTAAAAACAAACTCTTTCAAAAAGGCCAATCCTGAGTTCATATCTGTTGATTTAAATCAGTATAAATCATCATAGCTCAACAGACAATAAGAATTACCTCAACACTGCATGAATCAATTTGACTGAAATAGGGTACTTTTCCATGAATCTAACTCAAGTACCTTACATCTCTCCTCCAGAAAAATTGCTGCATGTTTTACAAATGCTGTCCAATACAGGGTTATGTGACAGCAGGAAATCTTAGCTCAGGGTTTATTAGAGTCCCCAGCAGACACATAGCTTTCAGGAGAGAATACAAGTAATCCTGAGCAGGTTCTTCTGCTTGCCATGCTGCGAGTTTGCAGTGCTCACTGCTGCTTGCTGATGCATACTTTGTCACGAGCTCTCTGCACAGCAGCCATTCAAATGAATGTTAATTTACGTTCTACTTCAGGCTACATGGAAAGAGAGCAATTCTCAGAAGCACTCAGCACAATAAATCATTCAGAATAAGGTTCCTCTCTCGCTAAAATTGTCAAGAAAGAGATCAAAAACAAGGGCACATCCAATGTTTGTTTAATTAAAATAAGGTTCTGTTGACCTGCTGATGAAAGTCATGGGGATTATGGGAATATGCTTTTTTGGACATGTCCAAAGATCATCCATTTTTCAGGATACACGTTATGTAACCAGATCCTGATCTTCAGTAACCAGAAGGGTGGCAGAAACGGTGTAAGTTATGAAAGGTTAATTTGGATGAGTTTTGATAAGCCAGAACACATGTATTTTATTTGCCTCCCTTTTTCCCTGCACTCTAACAAGGCAACAGATTGCTCTTCTGCCTTGTCATTTCTACAGAACATAACACCAGCAAACCGGGCAGCTCTGAGAAATGCTGTGTTCACTGGTGTATTAGGTGCATGGACCCTGTGAGGGCTCCAGCACAATGGCACAGGAAGGAGGGTTTGGCAGTGGACAAGAACAGCAGAATTTTCCTTTTAACTATGCAGAAAGGCTTCTAGTCCTCTACCAGAAAGTTCAATTTATGGCTTCTAATAGGAGAGTATTTTTGAGTCTTCACGTTGAATGTTACAGAGGAATATGTCTATGAACACTATCATGTCAACTTTCTTTTCCTGAGAGATTATGGGGTTATTTTTATGATGTACAGTTTATCAATCAATTTATTTTTATGGAAAGTAAATTTTCATGTTCAGTGTTTCTGCTGATTTTATGTCTTTTAATGCAGATGTGCCTTTTTCTTTCTTTCTTTCTTTTTTTTTTTTTTTTTTTAAAGTGCAATAGAGCTGTATTGCTCACTGCAGAAAACTACATCAGTAATTTTGGAGCCATTAAAGTAAATCATGCCTTGGTGCAAATGCTTATTTAAATGTCCCTTCTATTCGCAGAATTCATTTGCAGAAATCATCAAGTAAACAATTTCACCCAGGTTACTTTTTTTCATCTTCCTATTGGAAGCTAAACATTGTTTCAAATGGATGTGGACAGGGCCAAAATGCCCATAAAAGTTTAGATGGAGACTAGCTTGTCTGCCTCCTAGCATTACTGAAATTGCATGTGGAAAGGAGTTACACACTAGTGTCTTGTTAGGCCAAAAGTATTCACTATAATTACTTCTTATTACCAAAAGAAGAGACTAGAACAAAACTTAGTAGAGAGTTAATTTTCAACATTGCACAGAATATCTAACTCCAAATAGTAGTAAGTAAACAAGAATGAGTGGATGTCAGATTTTTTCAGTCACCCCATGTAGAAGAAGAGAGGCATTTTGGAAAGTACAATTTGAATAGATGAAAAGGGGTTCTGATATATTATCTACGTACCAAAGTCCAAGTTGAGAGAACATAGAGAAAACCCAGTGAAGTCTTTGCCAAGATTCCTACAATTTTACGGACTCTAGGTCATAACTGTGAACATCCACAAAGACACATCAGGGTTGACATTTTTTCCTACTCAAGTAGGACTAGTCCTGTTTCCATTTACTTTAATCAGCTTTGGCTGGAAGTGTCACATAAGGATTAACTGACAGCATTTTACCTAAAGAACTGACTATAATTCCCCTCAGCTGCCTTCCCTGTGCCCCTTCACATGAATAATTTGAATGTGACTACCACTAAAAGACACAACACCAGTTCAGCCTACACCTAACTGGGACGTCATGAGATAGATTTACTAAAAAAAAAAAAAAAATCTACAGTTGATCTAACATTTATATTGCATTGATTCCTAGAGACCCCCACACATCACCTACAATTTGTATTCACAGAATGAAACAGAATGTGTCCACATCAGAGCTCTCAGCCCAGAGACGACAAAGCTAGTTAATGTGCAATTCTTTCATTGCGTACTTTGTTTTTTATGCTGGTAAGGTCTACTGAGTTTCATGATGAATGATGATGTTTATTTATGGACATTTCTGTAGTCCTCACCACTGTAGCATATGAACACCTCAAAGTTTAATGGCTTCCTAAATTAACGACTTCTTCCGAGGAAGAGCATAAACCCGAAACACCGTGCTCTAGTTAAATTATAAATCTGTGCGTCTGAGCATGCAGCTAAACTTGCACGGAGGGAGCACGTTTATACGATGGATCTCTTTGTATCAAATAATCACCACCATGAAAGCATTCTTCTTCCTAATCTTAGTCCGTCTTATACAGTTTTAGTAATATCGTCCCCCTCAAAGAGCCAACAAGGAACAGCTATCTGCATGTTTCTGCCTCTGTTCAGGAGATAACATCGTCCACACTTACTGCCATGGGGATGTTCCAGGCCATGTAAACGTGCGACTTGAAGTCATCCATCCAGACCTCGGCAGCCCGCAGAGCATTGCGCTTTGCATAGTAATCAATGTCATTGTTGTAGGGTTTCTTTGTGCGTTCAATATGCGCCACGCGAGAACAGGGCAACACTTCCATGCTTCCTCCACACTGCCAAACCTGGGAGATTTTTTGGGAAAAAAAGAATTATTATTATTTTCAGGGGATACAACTGTTTCATTTCAGATGCTGTAGGTAGAGCGTTCCCAAGACTGGCTGGAGAAACGTGGGTCAAATCATCCCAATCAACTGATTTAGCCACTTGCAGGCTGAAGCCCTCTCCCTGGCTGTGGCAGACATGCGAGCTCACGTGCTGTCACTATCCTTGTCTTTCCCCATAGTGTCAATGCTCTTGGAATCATTAGGTAGAAGACAAGTCAAGATGGTGATCCGTCAGGACTAATGTAATTTGGCATTTGCTACAGAAGCTTCAATAAAATCAAGCTAGCTGCACTTGCTGGAGTCTACGTGGGTATTGCTGTCAGATCTCCGCATCAGCTAACAACCTTTTGCTGGTGCAAGTATGACTGTTGTCAGAAGAAGCTCATGATACGTGTCTACCGCACGTGAGCATCTCGGACAACCTATTCCACACCAGAGCCTTTTATGTAGGGATTTGAACATTACCTTTGGTAAAGGGAGAAGGAACAAATTACGCACATGCACAATACCAACAGATAAAAGCACAGAATATTCATTTACTTTCTCATGATAGGAATTAGAGTTGGCAAAGATGGGAAAAAACGGCAGAACTGGAACTGCATCACTTAACGTTTGCAGACATGACACTACCCAAACTGCACCATTTCTTCTTGATTATTATCTGTCTGGACTGCACAGTGGGAAACAGAGGAGCTCTCCACCGGGATCGGAGAGATTTGGAGTCACATGGGGCTGGGGAAGCTGAAATGTTTCAATTCCCTCAGGTCTGCACCTGATATTGTAGACTAACTGGAATAAATAAAAAGTAAATAAAATATAAGTGATAATCCATTGCTTTCCAAGGCTGTCTTTGCCTGAGAATGAGAGCTCATTGCCAAGCAAGGTGCATCCAAAGCAACACCAGAGCAGCACGCTGCATAACCTGCCTTCACTGGGACAAAGATAAATTGCTTGGGAAGTGGCAGATAAAATCCTATTCCATGGGTTGTGTTTTTTTTTTTAATACTTTGTTAGATAATATTTATTTGTTGCCTTCTACATAGTTCTGTAGTAAATCACTGGCCACAGGAATTTGCATTTGATATATGAAATGCACTGAAAACCACACTGCTCATAAATTTGGACTGACATATGCCTAGGTTTTCCAGTGAAAAGGGAAAGTGCTATGAAAAAGAAAGGAATTAATTAATTTTCATGTTCAGAAGGGAAAATGAACAGTACACTTCGGTATACTGCTATTTGCCCTACCTGTCCTGGGAGTCAGCTATTTAATGCACAGCACATTTTTCTTTCTCTCAATATGGTTAATGACCTTGTAATTTTTATTTATATATTTCTGTACCAAGGGCAAATACATTATCTGAGCAACAGATTTATTTCCTTCAAATGCCTCTGCTTATGCAAGTCTGAAAAGGAAAAGGTACTAAACTGCAACATTAAAGGAAACAGTTTAGCTCATCTATAAATCCAACACAAATAGTTATTTACCAGTGATAAACTCTGCCCAGATTAAATCCACAGGGAATTCAGACAGCTGCCTTGAAGGAAACGGGACAAAAGCAAAGCAGCAGCAGCGGCTGCAGGGAAGATGACGGGGATGCTCCCCACCTGCAAGGCCCCCCGCTCACATCCAGCCCCTTCTTTCCCCGCTCCCACCCCAATTTGCTCTTCAAGATGAAGAAAGAGGGAAAAAGACAGGGAATAGCTATGGAAACTGCTTCCTCTGAGGATGCCCCTTCACCTCAGGCCAAGCTGGGTCTTTTCTGTGGCTGTTCAAGAGAACGTGGACATGACACCAGCTCTCCACGTTTTCTCTGCGCGTTGCTACGCACAGACTGCAGCCCCCTGCTCTCTAGGCCAACGGATACTTAATCTTACACAAAAATCAAATGGCTTCAGTAATGACAACCAAGGATGTACACCCAAAACTGGCCAAGGGTCCTGCAGTTAACAGCAGATGCATGAAACTTGGATCTTGTATCTGAATCAAAGAGCAGAGGTGTTTTACCAGCACCTTCCCCTGCACAGCACAGGAGGACATGGATGATTCAAAAAACCCCCCTGTCTCTCTGCCCTTAATTACAGGAAGTCTCTAAAGTACAAGGAAGGATGAATCAACAGGGAAGGTTTTACTGCACAAAACAGACGAGAGAGAGGCAAGTCAGTGGCTGCCCCCTAAACTGATACATTCTCCTTTTTTCATCCCCATTATGTATTTAACTACCCATTTTAACTGGGTTAAATAGCCCATATCTTTTCACATCTAATTATGAAATTATGTAAGAAAAATAACTGCAATGCATTTATATAGCAATTTATCAAGTAAAATTCTTAAAGTGCCTTACTGTGGAAAGCAAAGCTACAGACAACTCAAACCCTTGTCTTCTCAGTGGTTTTGAATTCTAAGAATTCACACCGATTAATTCTTGGAGCAATGCTCAACCTGAAGACAAACAGGATCTCTTCTTCACAGCTGCCAGGAAGTCTTAGTCTGATGTCCCTGACATCTGAGGCAGGACTGAGCTTTCTTTACTGAGGTTTTTGATGGAAAAGGCCAAACCGTGCATCATCTTTGAGACCACTGAGCCTATCTGGCCTTTTTGAAAATAGAGATTAATACAATTTCAATGGTGTTCGAAAATACAAACAGCAAAGAGCTTTTATCAGTTGAGTTCATGGATGCCACAGTTCTTTTAAAAGCCTGCGCTTCAACTCACCATTCTTGAAACAAAACCTTCTATGGAAAGACAGGGATGCATGAGAACTCCAGACTTCCCACCAGACTGGTGGTGAGGGGGCCCTGTACAGATGCAAAGGGCATTTATAGCTACCGTGGCCATAAAATGATGCTCAAGTCCCTCCAAACTGCCACATTTCAGGTAATCCATGGAGACCAGCTCCTGTACCTATGGCTCATCATAGACATGACATCGCACCTCCAACACGAGCTACTCACCCCGCACTAAGGGACCAAGAGCAAAGGCGCGCGTTGCCTCTCAAGGCCCATTTGAGAAGCAGTGGGAGCCACAGAAAGAAGGACGTCCCCGACCCCAAACTCTCAGCAGCATCGCAGCGAGCGCCCCAGCACCCTGTGTCACAGGCAGCATCGAGGGTAGGGAGATACCAGCAGCAGCAGCAGCCAAATGAGGAGGTTTCTGCTCCGTGTGCATCTCAGTGCAGCTGCTGCAGCCCGGGGACTCCGCGAGCGTCCCGCTGTGCAGTGTTTTAAGACATGATCAAGTAATTCCAAGACACTCAATTTATTTGCTAATTGTAGTTAATTTCTAATTTCAGTATTGCTCTTTAGGCTGCTATAAACAAAACTGATAGCAATATAAATGTAACCATAGCTGTAGCTGTGCTACCTTAGCATTTTTACTGCTAATTATCTCAATCAACTTTTCTATAAACAGACATATTAAGTATTAAGGACAAGTACCCACATCAGGGATAAATTACACACTGACTGATAATGTTTGCGATTTGTGCTACAATGATTTACCGGTGCTAATTGTTAGCTATTCCTGTACACCTGAGGTATGGCTGTCCTGTGATAAAAAGTGTTTACTGTACAGTGTACAACAGTCAATCAGACAGCACAGTCTGCTCGGCAAAGCCAAACCCGGGCAAGACGGCGCCTTGCTTACCATGACCCATGCCACACATCAGGGAAGTTCTCTGAATTCAAACACAGGGTTCATGATTTAAGAGCTAATAAATCTCTATGCTTTAATTATAGCAAAGAAAAAAAAAAAAGACAAAAAGAAGTCTTTTGAGGAAGCACATTTTTTTTTCCGTAATTACTTGCTGTTGAATGATTTCAATCCTTCTTTGAAGCAATGATTACAAGGAAGAATTGACAAAACTTATTATTTTTAAGGAATTTCTTAGCACACTTAGGCTTGCTGCATCTTTCATATTGACTGTTTCCGTACTTTGATGGAAACTGGTATTTCGAAGTGACCTATACCCAATACATTCCTCTTCTAATGGAGTTTAATGGATATTTTAATATTCTTTCCCCCTTTCAGAGTTTACTACAGAGTCACCTATTTCAGCAGTTGTGCTAGATAAAGTGCCCCTCTCTCCCTGTTTTTTTATTTCATATAGGAAGCTGTTTGAAACTAAGGAGCTGCAAGAATCAAACACATCAAATGGACAAATGAATACGTATGTCTTTGGCACTGGTATTTTTTCTTTACGATTTTACTTCAGTTGTCCGAATGCTGAACAGTGAAGGCTGGCTGCTTTTTGAGAAAGTCTTCTGAGAGGTTGCAAGGGCTCACTGCTTGCAGAGTCATCTCATGTGAGCTTCGTGGTGGATTCAAAAATGAAACTTTTCTTTTCAAGAAAGTCAAAATTTCTCTTCACAGTTACCTGACTAGCCTTTAAAACTTGCTAGAATTGATTGGGATTGGACCTCTTAGTTGTGTTCCCTCAGGCTTTTCTGATATTTAGAGATGATTTGCTTTCTGAGGAAGAAGGCAATGGGACTGCACTGTTCTTGTAATGAGGCTCTCATGTGATGAGGCACTTTTTTTTTTTTTTTTTTTTCCTTTGAAACTTCCACAATGGCTCTTCAGCAGCAAATTTAAAGGCTGTCTTCACATATTCCCTAAGGATTTCAGAGAACCTCAAACCAGCGAAGATCTCAGCTTTGACAACAGTGAGAAGAGAAAACCCTTCTGTTAGCCCTCTTATAGAAGAAAATAGATAAGAGTGAAGAAATTGAAACATGTCCTAGAGAATCTTGGCACTCAGCAATTGCTGTCTTGCTGGAGTGATAAACCTTATGAGTAAAGAAATAAATCAGATAAATTAACAGACTGGCTGCTATGGGAGGGAAAAGATAGGATTTAAAGGTTTAAAGATATTAAAAATGCCCGGTATAATTAAAACTGCTAGTGCAGTCTCATAAATCCTTATTTTGCACAGTTTTACAAAGGATATTACTCTTTTGACACAAGAAGGTCTAGGGAAGAAAGCAAGGAAGAATTCCCATCTGTGAAAGAACTGCAGCTCCTCTCCAGCATGGCCTGGACCTCCAGTGCCGACGGCTCCAACCACGGCCGCGTTTTCCCAGGGGATACGGCTCTCTCCTCTCCGGAGGGCTCCAGGCTCCGCCAGCGCCTGCGTGTGTGCCCTCCACCTCCGTATTTGGCCACCCTCTGTATTTAGCTCCGTGTCTAGCTGGTCTCAATCTCCATAATGCGACTGCTTGGAAATGACAGTAGGGTGTGAGGGAAAGGAGAGATGGGAACAGGCTGTCCAAGGGCAAATTTTTAATTTGCAAAGACTTGTTTTTCTTAGCAAATGAATGAATGTTGGCAGCCTCCAAATGCTCCAGGAGGAGTTAACAGCTCCCATCATGTAAATGACAGGCACAGAAAAGAGATCGCTTTGAGACATGCCCTTAAACTTCATAGACTGCAGTTAATAACTCCACTTCCTCCCAGTTTTCAAATCTTAAAGAGGCTGCAGATGTCTCGTGCTGGTGCAGTATCATATATGCTGCTTTTTTGCAGACCCTAAACATTTTCCCTCGCATAATGTAAATGCAATCTCGTATCTCTAATTTAGTTAGGTAATTGTCCTCACCAGATGCTACTAGTAACATATGCTTTAAGAGCACATTTGATGAGAATAATTTTCTGTCTTTTCACAAATTTACTCAACTTTTTCTCAAATCAACAGAACCACTGTCAGTCATTTCTGCACATCTGTCACTGCAGACACTGTTTGTACTGCAACTGTTAAAATTCAACAAATAGACCTTGGAAAAATACAATCCACATGGGACACATGAAATGGCATCAAAGATCAGTCAGTCATCCTTGTTCTTCAGTTCTCATTCATGTGATTGCTTTAGGTTGTTTCTTCTCACTTATCCCAAAATACTGCAGAGAAAAATCTCCCTCTAAATTCAGATCTCAGCAAGGGATAAAGTCTGCTATACATTAAGCTTAGACTGGAAAATCTGCAGCTGAGCTCCTGCCCCATTTCAGTCCTCAAGAAACACCTTTTCCATCAGAATCTGCAGCCCAGCTCCCATGAAAAACTGACTAGTCAAGTTGGAAGCTTTTTAGGAAACCCAAGAACAAGTGCATAAAATGCCACAATCCAGGGCTCACCCCAGGCTAAGCACAGCAGCAGCCCAAGCTGGGCTAAAGCACACGGCCAAGCGCTCCGGGAGCAGGTTGACCTTGGTCAACTCTACTAGGGGTGCCTTGCTTGACATGCGTCACTCCACAACAACTAAAACTCTTGCAGAGTATAAGACTAACTCACAGAGATCAGAACAGGGGTGTTTTCTAAAAAACACTGCTTATAAAATCACTGCGCTGATCACATTTGTCATCACTTTCTATATTGCCACTAATAAACGTCAAGCTCAGCACAATCCTCAATCAGCCAGCTACTCCTTCACTGCCTGAAAACAAACACCAGAGGAATTCAATCTATTAAGCATGCTGATATTTGTAATGCACCTTTCTAAACCTTTGATTTCCTATTAGAAAGCCTCAGCTAAAAATAATAACTGATATTAGTCATCATATGTCTTTGAGCCATTAGGTGTGGGCTATGGCAGGTGGAGACTGGCTCCAGCCTTTGGGCTTTTGAGGAAAAGAGTTGTATTACATTTTAATCCCCTTCTCATTTTAATCTGGTATTTCAGGTGGACAGGGATTATGTCTTCTGTCTGAAGAGCAGAAATCAGACCTCCAACTCAGAACGAAATTAAAGGCTCTATGTCAACTCCAGACCTACAGTTAAAACAGCCATATTTCAAACATCGGGGGTGGATCTTTTTGTAGCATCAAATTTCAAATATAAACTTTTTGAACTCAGGGACAAAAAGAAAAAAATACACTACAAGGCCGCAGTCAGGCACATCAGTGCATGGGGCAGGTCAATTCCACCTCAACGGTCCCTTTTCAATTAGCTTTCTTCGATACGGCAAATGAGATGGGTTTCTACACTAGGGTGCCTATCCTACTATGTCTAGGAGATAAATTACTACTATCCTTGCAGCAAAGGGAGACAGCAATGGTGTAATTTAAAGGACAACTTTTCCAACAGGCAAACACGTTGGTCTAGAACTAGCCAGAACTTCTAATTGCATCCCCCTTCCATCGGCAACCCAGCTAACACCGTCTGAAAAGACAAAGCTGTTGTTCACCCTTTATTCTAGAGTTCTCAGCTTTCTTGTGCAATAACATTATTTCACAACTTCACCCTTGTTAAAAGAATTACGCATACTGCATATTCAACCTCCAAGAAGAAACCTGAGAAATGACAAAATGCCTCCTGGTATTCTAGCTGAGACCACAGAGAGGGGAAAAAAAAAGAGCAGAATTTAGGATGCTTCCATTACAATAAAGTCATTCTTGAATTTTAAAAAAAAATATATATTGAAACAGACTGTCTAATGAAGTGATCACAAAGGGTCCTTTCAAAGGACTCCAAGTGGAGTTGTTGTCATTTGCTTTCTCTTTACACAACAGTCCCTTAAATGATCTTTGCATATTGTCTGCGCTAAATCCTGTAGGGTTGCTATTCTATTTTAGAGAAAAAAAAAGCTTTTAGGCTGCTAGGGATTCATTCAGCGAGACCTATTATGCTTATTGTGACTCCACTGCAGAGCCAAGGGATTTACTATATGCTCATTAGATCCTGCTTTGTTCCAAAACAATCTTTTTACAATGCAAATTTTAGCATGCTGATCTACTTAGAATAATACATTCAAACAAAGGCTATTAAAGTAAAAGCCTCCTCTAATGCAGAAACACTACAAACTCAGATTAATTACTAATATTTTAGACCATGAAAACATCTGGGGTCTCAGCTTGAATTCGGCTTTGAACATGGCTGCGAGAGGTCACAATGATCCAGTGTTACTAAAGGGCACAAAATAATTCTGCCAGAAAGCCACAGGGCTCAGCAGCCCCAAAGAAGGTGTCATACCCAAGGCACTTCTACAGCCTGTCTCTGGGTGGATGGAGGCAGAAGGGTGGATTTGTTTAGGTGCTGGTGCCTGACACATCCAATGTGTATTAGGTGCATGCAGCCTGCAGAGATGCTCGTTCAGGACAGCTGAAGGAGCTCAAGGAGATTGGATGTGCAAGTTCCCTAGAGCTCTGCTAGGTCACCTTCAGCAGCGAGGAAAATGGAAAGGAAAAAGTAAGTTGAAAGAAAAAAGGCAGAACCGGGCAAAAGCAGCTCGCTGAGATCTGCTGCTGGATTTTCAGCATTTGGGGAGCCGGCCCAGTTCCCATCTCTTGGGAGCAAACTCTTCAAATCCACATCTGGCAGCTGTGACCTGCGGATGACAGTGCGGGGGACGCGCCTGCAAGCAGTTAATCCTTCCTCCCTCCTCTCTGACCTTCTCGAGGGAGCACTTGTAGGGACTATGAATATTATCATCCAGGAGATACACCAGATTGCTCATTCTTAATAGTTCTATAAATCTCGCTAAGTCTTAGTACCTTAGGTGTGCAATACAGAAAACACAGCTGCAAAGAATAGTGTGAACCCATCTCTCAAATGTACAGGAAACAGCCAGCCTGGTCACACTACTTTAGAGCATTCACTCTTGTGCTCTTATGGCAGAGCTCAAGCTGGAGATATAATGTACTCCACAAGCTGCTCTCTGGGAGTTAAACTGTCAGAGGTGAGCAATGAAAAGAGTTAACTAGCAGGAATCATAGCAAATCATTACTGCAGTTCCAGACATCCTTTCCCACACACCCATCCCAAATCAGCTCAGCAAACTAAACATGTAATTAAACAAAAACAAGAAAAAAAGTCACCTGGTTATATCAAACAAGATCATCGGCCCAGAAGAAACCAGTGTTCCCAAAACTAATAAATTATGATTGCATTCAGATGAAGTCCTGTTTCACACAGACAAGTGCCATGTCCTTAGTAGATGTAAGAGGCAGATGCAAGTGCAACTTCCATGAGTAGTTATTCACTTAGCTGACAAACCCACGTTTACAAGTGTCTTTATGGGGAAGACACAGACCTCCCAGCGCTTTAGGACGTTGCCTGAAAAGGCACAAGAGACAGGAACAAGCAACCTGGTAAAGAGAACCTGAGAACTGCCCCAGGCCAACCCTGGCACTGAATCAAGTCAGTTGAAGACTGAAAACCAAAACCGTGCTACTAACTTACACCCACCTTCGCCAAGGCACAGCCACCCTTGGCAGCCACCGCACAGAACTTAAAGAAAAATGCCAAAAAGCCAAGTTTTACCACGCTTTGTGGCCTCGGTGGCCTGGCTACAGGACAACACACATCTGGAATAACTGCTGGAGGAAAGAGATAAAGGCACAAGAAGGAACTTGAGCAGCAGCGGCTGCTCTTCTGCCCTGCTCATTCACTCCATTTAAATGCTCCACTGCTGCTGTTAATGGACAGATAACAGCATTATTCCCAGGCTGTGAAGTGCCTGCCTAACTAAGCTCTTCCATGTGAGCAGACAGCTTACCACACCAGCTGAGGAGCTGTGCAAGGATGAGATTTGAGTAAGATGCAAAAAAAACCCACCAAGCTGATTGTGCCTTTGCTAGGCAATTCCCCATGGAGTCTCCACATCCTGTGACTGCAAAGTAGGCTGGCACATTTGTAGCTTTTATTTGTTCCATCTCTCGGGAAATTTGAACTCAAGTGTATCACCAGACAGAGATTTGTAGTGGTTCTTCTCACTTCAGTTCCTTGGGACCAGTTGCATTCCCAGTTAGAGAGATTTACACTGAGCCTCTCTCTCTTTTTTTTTTTTTTTTTTTTTTTTGGTTCTTTTATATAATGTCACCAACAGAAGTGTATTGATGGCGACATATAAAAGAGTTTGTTAGGCATGTTTTTATTCCCTAAACTAAATAGGACACATTCCATCTAGCATAAGAATGTGGAAACACACATGCATATTTGGCAGTATTTTTCCCAAGAGCTAAAAATGTTCCCAGAATTGAACACTGTAAATATTAGCTTCAGCTTATTGGGAAGATAGTGTCCTAAGTTATTAAAGTGCTGAGCAAATAAGGGATGTTCTCTGTTTGCAAGAGATTTCTAAAAGTTAAATACATATATATAGATACAGATATAATTTCAAATTGAACCAAAAATGTGCTTGGCGTTTCAAAGCAACTCAAAACACAGAAGGCTCATTTCAGGTCAAGCAAAATATTTGGTTTCAACAAAATTGGAAAATATGTTTTTGTGGAGAACGTGCCATTTAAAAAAAAAAAAAAGTTTCATGTATTCTCTCAACAGATGACTTCACATACAGACTGCTCTTTTTATATATTTTTGAAGTTATTTGAAGAATTACTGTCCCATTATGAAGAAAAAAAAAAGATTATTTGATTACCAAGACTTTTATACATTGTCTTTTTGATGACTTAATTTAAAGTCGTTAACCGTAGTTGTCAAGCCTTATGTTGGGAACCTTCTGCCCTGAGCAAGTCAGAGACGGTCTTGAAAGCAACCGAGGTATGAGAAAGCCCAAGCTTTGAACCAAGTCCACGTTCTGCACCTCAGACTTGCCACTTCTTGCGAAGATATGAGTAACCCACAGCTGAAAGCATTTCACCCAAACTCACTTGGTGGGTCAGGCTGCTTCCCTGGTTGGACCATCTGGTGACTTCTGGTACTCAGCTCATTGGCAAAAGCTCCGTCACGGCCCTCAGACACAACCGCACAGCGGAGCTCAGCACAGGTAGAAATGTTACACAGCACCATTCCTTGCTCTTACACAGGGACTTTCAACCCAACACCTCAGAGATTTACAGACAACCACTGTGGGCAGGGAGAATGGCATCCCAATTTTGTAATTTAGGGGCTGAATACAGAAGTGAATCAGGCCACCTCTTGATGACTCCCTTCTTATGAAACTCAATTGCCTCCGTGAGCTTTGTAGCCTGGAAAGGGCTGGAAGAGCTGGAACACCTCTGCACTCCACAGGCAGTCAGGGGAAGACTTCAGAACATCCCTTGGCCCTGTTCCTAATCACTCCTCCCCAGCCCTGCAAAGAATTTGTCCCTGTGCATTCTACACAGTGCAATCATTAAAAAGCCTTATTCTGAAAGCAGCACAAATAGCAAGAGCGAGTCCCTGCTTGACTTTGATATCTAACAGAGCCAGCTTTATACAACACAAACACAGGCATCAACACAAAACTGAATGCAAAAGGATATCAGATATGACCAGAAAAACGTTGTGTTAGAATAAATAGTTTACATAATGACCTGTGGCAGTTTATGTTCCTGGATAGCTGCTATAGTTTAATCAAACTTCGACTACAGCTTGAGACGAAACAAAATGAAAAACAAACAAACAAGCAAAAAACACACCTCTGTTGCACCAGTAATTTTGGATTTCTGGAGATAGAAGTCATTAAATACTACTTTGCTTCATTAAAGCCTGAGTTTCCAAGAACTGAAAGAGATAGTGCCAATGGATTAAGTAAGTCTTTCAACACAGGGCTGATGTGTTTTATCCCTGCTGGGTCACAAGTGCTCATTTATAGAGCTCTGGGTTTTATCTGACTATTTATTTGTGCAGCCTTTGTTGTAAACATTTCAGACTGCCAAAGAAATAATCAAGAATTTTTTCTATTCTTTTTCAACCTAGAGACAGTTCTCTCTTGAAAAAAAAAAAATAAAACAAAACAAAAAAACACCCTTTTCTAGTAAAATAGAATGGATGATAAAAGGCAATTACTGAAGCTGCACTGCTTTGCCTATAATCTGTACACAAATCTGAAAAAAATATAGCTCTACATCATTTTTATGAAGGCACTTTTCGGGACCTTCAGTTCATTTAATTTTGCCCTGGAGCATCTTTGCTGTGAGTAACACGGACTACGATCCACTTGTCTGTCCCATTGCCTCTAAATAATCTCCTTCCATCTTTTCTTGGAGCCAGGCTGTCACAGGCAGGGTAATACCTCTGCAGAGACAAAATAAGACAAAAGCAATAACGGCAGTCCAGGCCCTCTGGGATTTCTCTGCTCACTCTAACAACGGTGTCCACTGTATCAAACCCTGCCTTGCTGCCCCATGTCAGTGCTTATACGCTCTACTGTTGTCACCGCTTGCATTTTCTGAGGAATTCCAGCCCTATCCACTGCCTTCTTGGGCAACGGCAACAACGCTGCCCTGCTCCAGGCCACCCACCACTGCCACCTTGGCCGGACTACCCTGGGTCACGGCCGCAGTGCCGGGTCCAAACGATGTTTCTTAACAGTGAGGGTGCCAGAGCACTGGAACAGGCTGCCCAGGGAGGTTGTGGAGTCTCCTTCTCTGGAGATCTTCAAACCCGCTTGGACGCAGTCCTGTGCCACGTGCTCTAGGTGACCCTGCGTGTGCAGGGGGTTGGACTAGATGATCTCTAGAGGTCCCTTCCAACCCTAAGCATTCTATGATTCTATGCCGAGCGCTCGCGGTGGGCGCTGCGCTTCAAGAGCGGCTCCAGCTCCGCAGCACAACGGGCTTTGCGGCAGCACGTGCCCCGGGGCCGAGCTCTTTCCTTCTGCCCCTACGCTGCCTTGTCTCCAGAGGACACGGCTCCCGGCACTCGCCCAGCTGAGCTGCTCATGCAAACACCCCATAATCCCCGCAACTCGCAGCGATGCATCTGCTTTGAACACTTTTAATAAGAGCATTTGCAACCCTGCATCATTTTGACAGATGTGGGAATACTAGGTATGCAGCAGGGATCCAAGGGATCTCTGCTTTGGGATGAAGGAAGAGGCAGTGATATTTTTCTACCTGGCCCTGCTGGAACAAAATGTCTGGCTGCTATTTATTTTGCCAGGAATCTGTTAAAGGGTGGAATTCATTTTTACAGCATGGATTACTATGGCTGTTAATGTGACAGCTATTTTGGAAACTTCAGCTACAGCCAGGTGCTGCACAGGTACACATTAAAAAAGCAGAAGCACTTCAGAAATTCTCCAGAAAGATGAATATTGGCAGAAGGAAATATAATCTCCCATATGCCATAGAACAAAACTAAATACTGAGAAATAAAAGGTCTTATTCAAAGTCCTATCAGACTGGCAGAGCCAGAAGTGAACTCAGGATTTCTAATTTTCAGGCAGTGTCTTAGCCAAATGGTTATCCCAGTGCAGACATGTGAAGTCACTTGATGGGCTTTTACAGAAAGCTGTAGCACAAGCAGAGAGTTTATGCTCATCAGTAGATCTCTGCAGGGTTTCTGGGCAGGAAGAATTAGCTCTGCTTAACATTTGGGTTCAATCCATTTTTTCCCTCATCATTATTATTTCAGAAGGAAAACTCTACTCAGGAGTCTGATAGGAATCAGGACCTCAGAAACTCTGGCAGTCTCATGTAAACCAGGACAGGGCCAAGGCTGGTGAGCATCCTCTTGAGGCCGCTGCATGGGCTCAGGGACACAGGGCTTCACCCTCATGCCACGCACAGGTGGGTGCTCAGGACTGAGCAGGGCATCTAGCAGGAACCCAGGCAAATTCGGAGAAGCCAAATCAAACCACTTATGTGAAATACAACAAATGTAATGAGTCGCTGCCTTCCAAATAAGAACAGAGGCACCGTCCACACCCTTGAGAGAATATATACATTCCTACCCACCTGCATTCATGCTCCTAGACAAGCAACGCAACTAATAGCCTGATGATAGCAGCCAGCGATCACTAGACAAATCTGCAGATAAGCTTCCCCCACACATGCAGTTGTGAAAATGTTTAAATTTCAGAGGGAAAGAGGTTTCGCCAAGGAAACTGAGCAAATGAGGTCTTCTTCTGCAACAAATTAACAAGGTTTAACTAATGTTCTTGCTAATAGCAGAAGTGTCTTTAAATCTAAAAACTATGCCATGGAGTGAAACTTAAGCAGTGCGACAACTCCAAGAAATGATTCGATACCAGGCTCTAAGTAGGAATATGGAAAGAAATTCCTGATCCCAGGTCTTTAATGTAGCAGAAAAAGACATCATGAAATCTAATGATTGGTAACTAATGCTCAGTGAATTCAGATTTCAAAATAAGATGCTTTTCTTAAGCAATAAAGATAATTAACCATTGAGCAGCTTACTGGTTTACTGTGTCAAGCTTTCTATTACTTTAAGCTTTATAGCGAGGCTAACTCACATGGCCTATGTAAGTGCCTTGCAGGTTTTCAGCTTGTTAACTATTCACTGCCACTACCCAACCACGTTAGACTATCACTCCTTCTAACTTGTAGTGGATCTCCAGCGTTAACAGCAGTTAAAATCCCTCTTATTTGAATTCAAACAAGAAAGCGCACTTCTGAAAATACCCGTGAAAAGATCTACTGAAGAATATATCTTTCCTACTTAAGCTATTTTTCATAACAGAGCGCTACACCACGGTTGCCTCATTAGCAGTCACCACCTCAGGCAGTACACACAACGTGGGTGGGTTCTCTTTTTTCCCCCGATTACTTAGGGAAGTCTTGTTGTCTCTAATTCTCTATGAATCTCATGCATTGTCACTGAAATCTTTATAGCTACAGTAGTCTAGAAGGTAATGCTCTAAATCAATTTAATGCCCAATAAAACAATTTAATACCTAATAAAGTTTATGAAGGAAGTGGTGCACGTGCAAGCAGTGCTGCTTGTTAATGAAATCAGGCTAAAAATGGTCTATTTATTGGGATAAGAGCTCCATGTCTGGGAGTAGAATGCACCTTGTGTAGCTGCAATGCCTGGAGTGGACAACTACAGTCTCACAAAAGCAACTAGGAGTTGCCCAGCTGTAGCAGCATGTCCACTAATAAATCACTACTAACCTTTTTCATAAAACTTAACTCACAGAAGAGCCTCATTATAGGTAAGAAAAGTTAAAATGCTTTGAACTAAAGTGAAGAAGCAGAGTTCCTATAATTGTTTGACTTTGGCTTCATTTAGATGGATTTTCCAAAGACTGCTCTTCCTCAAACCAGGAAAAAGCATGAAACAATCTCTCACTTCTTGGTTCTGTTGAAGCCTAAAATGTAGATGTAGGAAAACAGAAGCACATTTTGCCACTTTTTTTTGGAGCACTTAGAAGCTGCATTCTGAATTTCTAGAAAAAGATGTGTTTTGGATTTCATTTAACCAAAAATATTGCAACCAACGCCTAAAATGAAATCAGCATTCCTGAAAAAGAAAATCAGTTTGGAGAACATATAGTCTCATTGTTCACTTCCCAGAGTACCTTGTAACAGTTCTAATCAACTAATCATAATATCCTTTAACTAGGGAGGTATAAAACCAGCACATGTGGATGACAAGAGGATGAGTCACACCAGTAGCAATGACTTATTAGGGTTATTTCTCACATCCAAAAGCTCTGTAACTCACAGGTACAACAGCTGTAAGTGAATTATAGGAATCTTTTGTGCAGGTAAAATTTTTCATTATGCACCTAGTCTGATGCACTGCAACAACTCGTCTCTCTTCACAGAACTATGGGAAATGTTTCCAAGCAAACTTCAAGAGCCACAAATGGTAAAAGACTCCCTTGCCTTAGAAAATGTCCACGCTTCGATCACCAATGCTTTTCCACTTTTAAAGCTGCTCAAGTGCCTAATGTTCCCCTTTTGATGCTTTGTGGGAAGCGTGCCCTGCAATGTATTGCTGGCAGAGTCAGCAATATCCCCCATTTTCTTCTTTTTCTCTGATACATTTCATACATCAAAGACTAAATAGTACTTTCAGCTTGGCTGTTGCAGATTTACAATAAAGTCATTGAATGGAGTGAAGTTAGTTTGAAACTATACAAGCCTCACTGAGCCACAGTTGGCCACAAGAACAGCTTTTGTGTGCTCCAAAGCAGTGCTCCTCTCCTCTCACCTTTCTGCCTCTTGCTTCTTATTGAACAAAGTGCGTCTGAAAACTCTGAATTACATCTGGAAAGCTCAGCCACTTTTCTTGACGTTGATGAATCTATTTGTTATCAGAACTGGAGTCACTAATCCTCAGCGTTAGCTACATAAACAAAAATGAGCATATACATAACAAAATTAATTGTACATTTTTTGTATTTTGCATTAAGGACCACTTAGAATAGGCTTTCTCCTTTGTAGCAAGATGTTTCACATTTCAAAACTTATCTTAAATAACACTGATTCCAAAATGAAGTTTTATACTACTTGTTTCTTTTTTTTCCCCCTCATATAGAGAAGTTAAATTGTAGGGGATGGTCCTACAGTGCCAGGGAAACAATATGGCTAAATCCATCTTCTGTTTTTTCAACTTAACAGACATCTTCAGGAATTGAAGAAAAAGCTATAATGGGTATGACGGCTACTTAGAAGGAGGAACCTCCAAAGTGACCTCATTTTGGGTTGGAATGGGCTTCGGCTATAGTCTTTGACCATTTTCATAAGTTAAAAAGAAACATCTTTTTGTATTGATTTGAGATACGTGAAGTTAACAAAAATGTAGTGAGAGATACCAGCCTTGGATGCTTCCTAAGGCCAATAATCCACAAACTGAAACATCCTTAAAAACATACTCAGTTCTAAGTATTTTCCCCCAGTTCAGTTTCTTGGACTTTGAGTTTGTCCTTAACGTGTATGCTGTTGTATCTTTGAGTAATGCATAACTCCAATCATCTCTACTTAATCAAAACAGAATTCAGCATAAACATGATTAAACAATTTCAAATGAAGATTAAAAGTCTTTATCCCTTGTTTTTGTGAATTCTTTTTCTCTGTGTAGATATCATGGTTAATTAGTTATTCAAAGCTGACATTTAATCAATCAAGCACATTCTGAATCTGCCCAGGAGGGCACGGTGTGGGGAAGGAAGGAATCAAAACAACAGCATTTGATAAATGTGAGGTTAAGGACATATTTTTCTATAGCACTAAACTTAGCAAAAGCAGGCCGAGCTAGCCAAAACAGTACTAATTAACGAAAAGGAAACACACATCATTTCGCTTCTTTGATATTTCACCATATTTTTCAACACACTACACAATAAATTTTTTGAAAGAATTTACAGTTATTTTATATTCAGAAGAAATTCACTTTCTCAGCAAGAAAAATGACTGCAAGATTAAACTACTGCCAAAATATAGAAAGGAGGGCTGGTTTCATATATTCATGCCTCACACTGTCAAAGACTGCAAACATTAATATCAAACCATGACTACTACTAATAGGAACTATGAGAAAAGTCAAAATAGAATGTGTTTTCCACAAGAAGCTGAAAAAAAAGTGCATCTCAGGATGATAAAGAGACCATAGAAAATTCAGGTACTGATTTCATGGGTATTAACTACACTCAATATACATATGTAAGCAACAACATAACCTTGTGGGTAGGGCATTTTTATTAAGTCTGAAAAGGAGACCTATGTTGAATTCCTGCTTCTGCTAACAGTCACTGAACTAAGTTCTCCATGCCTCACTGGTACTTACATGTCAAAGATAGATAATGATACTGCCCTCTGTTAACAAACACATTAGCCAGAAGAATAAAAGATATATACAGATACTAAATATCTTAAGACAAAACAAAAAACAGCAGCATAATTGGATATGGTTACCCATAATTTAAAAATACCCATGATCTACTTCTAGGCAAGTAGACAGAAGCTGTGTTGACTCAAACTAAGGTCTTCTAAACATCACTGATTTTTGGATGCCACAGTTTGCAGATGGCAAATTTGGGATACCTTAAAGAGGGAGGACTCAATGACTACATCTCTTCTTGGCTACCTGCAATCATTCCCCAATTCAGAATGGCAAGCAGCTGGTGGCCACGTGTGGGTCAGCCACTGTTTTCTACCTCACATTTCACCAGGCTATACAGCACACCGTACTGTAACCACTGCCTGTTGTTGGACGGATCATCACAAGTGTAAGGGCACATGTCATTAAATATAATTCTGCCTTAACTGAAGTGCCACTCTATGAAAGAGTTACTACTCCCAGCAATTTGAACAAACACATATTAGGGCAAACCAGTATTTTATGTCAGTGATGGATGACATCTACACCAAGGAGTAAGTAGATGGTATTTCTTTAAGCCTCCAGTGAACAAGGACTGTAATTTATACTTTTTCTATAAGAGCAAACATTACAGCTTATTTCACCATTTTCAGCCATCCTCAGTTGGAGAGCGGGCTGTGCCTGCACTAAGGTAGGAATGGGGCCATTCTGAAAAATCATCTCCTCCCTGAACTTCCCCCTTTGGTAATAGGGTTCTACAGCACTGTTTTCTCAGTGTTTCCCTACATCCAAATGAAAGGGGTCATAAAGCTTTGTGAGAGCAGGATTTTACAACAGGTACAAAGGAGGAGATTCACTGAAGGTTGGAGGAGCAATCACTTAGTTATCAACCGCTCTTGCCTCTCTGCAACCCTGAAGAGAACTATGTAATTTGGCTCTCCAGCTGCCAGATGGTTCCCTGGGGAACATCAGCACCTGGTGTGGGCTAGAGCACTCACAGCTTGCTCCAAGGTGTATTACACTGCTCCATCTGTTGGTATGAGATATACCTACAGTCACAGAAGCAATCCAAGTGCCTAGCTGTCCCATTAGCGAGGTGATTAGCAGCACCAGCAGATTTTCAGGCAACTATTTAGCTCACATGGAAAAGAAACAACATATATTTTCATCAGCTAAAATACAGAAACTGAATCTATAAGCATAAAGCCCTTGCTTTCTGAAAGTGAAAGGAGAAGAAAAAAGAGAGAGAGAAACAAGGCTTTAAAATGATAAAAGCCTAAGAACAATATACTGCAGTTGCTGAAAACGTGTGCAGCATCATTTGTCAGTTAGTTATGAAACTTTAAAGCTAGAATCGGAGGTTACAGAAGATGGAGTACTTACATCACGTTGTTCTATTTCTCTTTGTTTTTTCCTGAGAGTCTTACAGTACATTTATCATCATCATTAGTACATCAATGTGGCAATCACATTTCTGTGAAACAAATTTTCAGCACTGACAGGTGGTGGTTAGAGAGCCTGTTGAGTGGAATTAGTTGCAAGGAGGACAGTACTGGACATGGCACCATATGTCACAGTTTCGTGCTGAGAACAAAACACACCTAGGGGAAGATAGTGCAGCAGGGACATCAACTGCTTACCGAGTGCCCTCCTTTGGCCACCACATTCTGTCTTTCCATCACGTCACACCATGGTACTGGTGATGCTACAAGCTGCTCTTCAAAACGCAAGCAAATATGAAATGTGTTCAGAAAAACAAGGTCTTGCATTTCTACTTACATTCTTCAAAAACAGCCCTAGGCTGTAAAATTTCATAGACAATGTCTTTTTCCTTTTCCTTAGCTGGATTATATAAATTAAGTTCCATCTGTGCTATAAAATTATGCAGTAGTGATGACGCAGCCATGATGTTTTAGGGATTTAAAATTAGAAATGTCTCCACGCTCCGAGAGTCCCTTTTTTTCTAATGTGTGTATATCCACAAAAAGATACTCTTTTTCTGTGACTTTAGCTATTTGGACATGATTCCTTATCTGTTTTACTACTACTATTTCCTTCTTTCATAATAGTGCTTAGGAAGTCCACCCATGGCTGCTTACACTTAGTGCTTTGTACCAGGCACTTAACAAACACTGAACAAAGAGCCTGGCAGATACCTGCTCTTTTCATCCAGTTGCACATCTCAGGGTGACAGCGTGACATTGCACTGCAAATACAGACACAAGAAATGCAGATGAGAAGGCAGTCTTCTGGCTCTGTTGAGAGTAAAATGAAGACAACATACAGCCATTTAAAAGAGAAACTGCAGCTGGAAAAGCTAGAAACAAAACAAAACTTTTGTTGTTCTGTTGCAACTTGTAGCTTGCTTCGAAAGAGATGAGCTGCAAACTCCCCAACGGGCAGTTGTGGCAACATGGGTCAAGTACCACATCACACAAGGGCCTCATGGCACTGTACAGGCACCAAAGCTGGTGTTTCTATTTTAAATAACCTCCTATTTTGATGAATGGGTTTGGTATTTATTCCTCCCTCCTAAGCAGGATCTCCTTCCTTACTTTTATCCCTTCCCAGCTACTGTACCCTACATTTTCAATGGAAGACACCGTGTTAGTTTGAACACTTCCCTGCTGTCTTCTCTGAAACTGTTTTGTGGTACCTTTGTGCAGAAAAGGGTACAACATTTTTTCAGACGTGTTGCTTCCTATTTCTTTTTAGGCATTCAGTTTGTGAGCTAAGGCAGGAAGTCTCACGGCATGTGTGCATTCATCTCCAGGCAGCAAAACCCTTAAGCACGTGCTTAATTTTAACCAGGAACTCAATTCCTGTTGACATCAAGGGGACTTAAACGAGCGCTTCACACTAAGAAGGTACTCCAGAGCCTTGCTGAACTGGGGCCTGAATGTTGATTGAAGACTTTGATGGCAGGAGCTTCAAATTTCATTTTCCGTTGTTTTTATAATCTCATTTGTCTTCCTAAAGATGGTAATACCTGCTTGCTTTTTCATCCCAGGTGATCATACACCAGCTAATCTATCATCTCCAAGGACTGAATTCAAGCTGCTCAGTAAATTTCACTGATGGCAAAGCTCCAAAGATCCAGGAAAAGCCTGGGTCTGCTAGACCTTCTGGCTGACATCTAGGGTATATGGCTCAGTGTTTCCCAAAGTTTCTCTGAGGTACTGAAAGAACAAACAAGGTACACACTTCTATTCTGGAACTCCTTGGGAATCTGGGTAGGAAATTTTAATATTAAGTTCTTTTTATAACTTATTTTCTGTTGTAATTTCTAGTCCAGACTGTGTGTGTGAACCTCAGCATATCGATATAACTGAAAGAGAAATAAGGCCGTAGATTTTTTGATATATCTTAAGAGCATGTTTCACTGTTACTCATTTTAGAATAGAGTTTGCCTATATGTACTGGGAGAATTATATACACGTACGTATCATTTTAGGGTATATTTCTATACCAGCAATTCTCAGCATCCTTCCACTAAGTTATATCTGAGGAGAAATCCCAAAATACTATTCCCCAAGTTATTCCAATTTAACAAACACCTCACCAAAAGCAATAACACAATCAAATCTGAGGTTTGCTGAATTACCACAAACTCCCTGTGGGGAGGACATGGCAGAACCACAGTTAAAGTTGTACTAGGGAAATTTTTGAAACAAAATCCAATGGGACTTAGACTTATGCATCACCAAACTTCGCTTGGAAAATCCCACCCTCTGAATTGCACTTTCTTTAAACCAGAAGCATCTTCAGCACGACAAAGCAGCAGACAGATATGACTGAGCACATGCTTAGGAGGAGATATAAGAGAAAAAGGGAGAGGCACTAAGCTGTGGGCCAGGATGGCATCTAACACATTAATAAAATTTCCTTATTGTTTCCACACCACTTGATTTCTTGGGCTAGCAATCAAGCCAGACAGATTTACATTATCAGAGGTCCTGGCCTTTACTTTTTTTCTGGATTGTCTCTGCTGGTTACACATCAAAGTAAGCTTTGGGCTTTCTACAGGGCAGAGATCCAAGACTGAAGTTTTTTTTTTTTGTTATTGTTGTTAAAGCTCCTTTTGCAAGGGTTTAGTGGTATTTATCATCTACTGCATGCAAGTGGGCACGACTTACAAGGGAAGCTTTGTTCAGCAGGTTTTGGTGTCATGCAGGCATGCTGCCTTATTTGAGTACCTCTTTTTTGTGTGAGGGATTTGTTATTTGTTTGTTGTCAAGATGCCTCTAGGTATTAGCCCCTGCTTCTTATAAAGAGATTATTTTTCTATTATTTCTCATGCTGTTCCCCTCCAGCAGTTTCAGCCACGCTAATACTTGAGAATGTTCCAAAAAAACAAAGGGATAATGCAGGGATACTGAAAATTTCATGTTGTGGCTTCATATTTTCTTTCATGGAGTCACTTTCATGAAAGTTAGCATATGCTCTCCATATGCTAACTCCTCTCTCCTTGCCCTCTCTGAAGTCCTTATCAATATCTACTTTAATATAATCTTTTAAGTGCTATGGCTTTGGTTGGGTCTGCATGGTCCCATGCCACTCGAACTGAAAGTTGCTATCCCATACTTTGGGCTCCTAAACCTCTTTGGTGCAGGGATTATCCAAGGAGTTCCCCATCCTCTGGTTGGGGCCATGGGCACCCGTGCATGGCAGGAAGGGGCTCTTAGGGTGGCAGCTCTAAATAGTCAGGGACCAGGACCAGGACATCCTAGATACTGTCTTCTAGCTCAGGGCCCTTAAGATGAAGGTCAATCAACACAACCCACTAAAAAAAAAGCCTTTTTAAGGCCCTATTTCCTCACCTCACAGTGGGCAGAGAGTACTAGTTAGATGGCTTAGTTCCCTGAGCAGGCAAAGGAGCAAGAAGCACATGCATGAAGCATGAGCTCCAATGGCATGAATAATTTTCAAGCTGTTCTGACTCACTGGTACAAGAATACCAAAGTAGTTAGTCTGGCACCTTTCAGCTTTCCTCAGATTTACAGTTCTAAAAGGATCATGTCTGGAAAAGCATCAACAGCTCTCAACTTGCTAAGGCAGAAAGATTTGACACAAGTGGTTTTAACACATTTGAAGACTAAACAAAAGCATAAGCAAAACATGAACCTGAACCAAGTACAGCTTCTTGGTTTATACCTTTGGCAGGTGTGTACCAGCATTTCATTACTGATTTCAAGGAAACCATCCCAATCTCTGAGCTGAAAATCTGCCACAACTCATTTATCATTGGCCATAAGTGAGTTTTAGGACATCATATCTCTGCAGTAAAAGGATGAGATGTCAGGAGGTTTACATTGGGCAGATAAATAAAAGTCTAATGGGAGTGATGTGCAATAACTTACACTACGGGGTAGTTGTGAAGCAGTCTGATTTTTCTTTCTCATGCACCTCAAAAATCACACAGTAACGTTCAAAGCATGGAGTTAGCTTGAGATATTGCACTAAATCTTGTGATGAATGTTCTGATAATTCAATACTTTGGTTTGTGCCACCACTGTAAATCAGAGGTCATTTTTCAAAATTCTGAATGTTTTTCTTTCTTGGTCCATCCTCAGCTAAGGGTTCTCAGCTCTAAAGGAAGGAATAAAATTTATAGCCCAGAACTTCATGCTGATGCACATGCTAGATAGAAACTTGTCTCCAGAGACTAAGCTAATATTCGTCTTGTTCTCCCACATGTTTTTAATGGAGACTGAGGTTGCCAAAAAGCAGAACAAGTGGTACACCGGAGAATACCAGGAGGTGGGAGAGAAAGAGAAAAGAATAAAATTTTCAGGGAAATCAATTTGCAAAATCTTTAAGTCAGTATGCAACACATCAACCTACAGGCATTTACATGTGGATCATGCCCTCACCACTATGATTTCACATTTTGAAGACAGAAACGAGAATAAATAAATAAAAGGATCAGGACAGCTATTGGGAAATCCAGAAAACCTGGGGTTTCTGATAATCCCAGCTCTATCCCCATTGCCTTGTGGATGACCTTTGGCTGGGGACATTCCTATCCCCTTGCCTTTGCCTCTTACCAACTTGACAAAATGATCACTGGAGCAGTGAATTCTCTATCTGCACCAAACGCAACAGGGGAATGAGCGGGGTCAGGACCTCTCTGTGCTCCTTTAGTACCGATAATCTGACCCATCAATGCTTATGCTGTTTTTCAATGGATTTTAGAAGTATGCACCCTTTGTAATGTAAGCTCTTCAAGCATAAAAACATCTTTCTGGTTCTACCCTATCAGGCTGACACTCTAGAGCCCTTAGCTACTCTTGTGATGCTTGGTTCAGCAATTTATTGATGGATCAAGTCACTGAGTCCCTTACTTCCACCAGTCCAGTGCACAAACCTTGGGACAGAAGACACACTTACGAGTGAGGGCAGAATAGCGATGCAGGAATGCTACATTATATGCCTAATCTAACACTTTTCTTTTTGACTGACAATGTAGGCCTTGCTAGCAGAAGGATGAATAGGATTATGCAATTAAAAAGTATCAAAGTAAATGTACAGAATGTAAATAAACATACGAGACATCCATGAAAGCTCTAATGCAGCTGTACAGTGGCCTTACAGTGAATATCACAGCTCAGCAATCAAAGGCTGCCTTGCAGATGCAGGCTCGCTTTGCACTGCAAACTGCTTCGTTTTCTCTGAGCCATATCAACAGCATTAGCTTCTTCAACAGCCTCTTCTGAAGGGATGTGTTAAATTCTGGAAACACTTTGAAATTTGTCACAGACATGTAACTGATAGAAATGATTTGATCCTTAGTGTTGACACGAGTAAATAGTTTGCTGCTGCCTCTTTGAAACACTGAAGCGAAACACTGTGAACAGTGAAATGCATTTATGTAATCTAAAAAGAGTTGTTAAATACAACAAGGAAAAAATGCAAAAAGACAAAAAGGAAAAACCTGTCACTGAGTAGATATAAGGACACTTAAAACAAACCTGTGTAAAATCCTACACGGCCTGCCAGGCCTCTGCATCTCATTCGGTATTTGCAGCAAGAGCTCTGCAAACATGACTGCAACGGGAGCTGTGGTTGCTGCAGGTCCAGGCTTCAGCCCAGGACCCGGCCAGGTCAGGCTGGAGTTAGTATCCAGGACTTCCAAGAGCTATATGCCATGTCTTAATGAAAACATAACCAGCAAGCTAAGCACCATTACATCTCTGATTCAGATCCCCTTATGGAAACCAATGTCATCCCACTGGCACATATGAGACACACGATTACCAGCTCTGTTCATGTATCTCAAGTATTCTAACATTTTTTCCCCAATATGAAAAAGAGCACATGCTTAGAAATACCAGCTAACAGTTTCATGGGCAACCACATGCAGACACAATGGGCTGTACCCAAAGTTAATAACCTGCACGAACATCACAGTTCTGAACAGCCTTTCCACACTTGCACACAGCCTTACTGACCACTCTAAACTGACTGAAGTAAGGTAACAAAGGCTGCCACTGTGTGCTCAGTCTTGCTTTCGTATTCATGTAAACACACTTTGGTGTTGTTTTTTTTTCTTCTTCTTTTTTTCCCCCCTCTTCTTTTTCTCTCCCTTTATTCCCTCGCTTCAACATGTGCTGTCACTCAAACCTGGATAGCAAGAAAATTTCAGTTGCACGAAAAGGTTATTGAGGTTTTTTTTTTTTTTTTTTTTTTTTTATGATGCTGAGTTACTGACACTGGATTATCAAATACATTTCAGTTATTTGAAGTGTGATGCAGGGAAGGGATAAAGCAGAAATACAGAGATAGCACATGGCAAGTCTATCAAGAGTGGCTTTCCAAAGCTACTGCTCCTGCGAGCCAAGTGCAATGTAAGTCAAGACACTTAAGGTGAATCCAATCAGGTAGCAGGAAAAAAATCATCCATTATCACTCTGCAATCTTCTTTGTCCTTATATTTCCCATTACACAACAATTCCAGATTTCATATTACATTCTGGTACCAGGGAATTTAGTCTTTAAATGAATGAGCCTTTGTGCAAATTCATTCTGCAAGAACTGCACTGATGGTCTGAGCCCTCATGACAATAAGATCCTCTACCTGCACCTCTAGTGAAAATAGCAGCACCTGCCATAGCTCATTCTTAACCAGAACAATTTGCTTCTGCAATGACAAGAAATAAATACATTTAAAACAACACATTAAAAAAGGGGAAAAAAAGCCCAAGTGCATAAAATATGGGAAAAATAAGAATGTTGTCAACAACAACAAAAGCCACAAATATGGAGAAAGAGGCTGTACTGAGAACTCTCTGCAACACACGGCGCAAATCAGCTGGAGGAACCTGAGGGCAAAATTGAGTCACAGATACTGCACCTTGCATCTGCATCTGGTCTTGGTCTGGACTAACTTACCCTGCACAAACTGTGGCAGTGATCTGCTCACACACAGGGTGGCTCAGATTTGCCCCCCTGGGTCTCTTCACGCAATTTATCTTTTGGTCCAAATCCCAAGGCCAACAGCTACAGCGCAATAAACAAATGTTAATGTGTTTCGTTCTTGCCAGTTAATTAATAGTTCTTCTCAGAAACCATTTAGTAAATTATTTGGATGACGAATAGTGCTTTGAAAGGGTTTTACGGTTGCTAATAACACCATTCTGTCTTCCTGCTCCACAGCTGGTTTTATTAATAGAATCTTTTCAGAGATGAGGACTGATCTACAAGAATGCTCATTAAAATAAGATCTTGCAAAAAAAATACTAGACTAAGCTCTCTGAATCACCAGTCCCTCAGAAGTACAACTTTGTTTTAGGAAAGTGTTGGCTGAAACTGAAGAAGATGGAGAGCCTTCAGAAACATGAGTCTGATACTGTTTTATGAAGAGCTGCTCATTTTCTACCTTTTCATAAAGCACTGGAGTTCCAACAAGGGAAAATTCACTTGCTCTTCTTGTTACTGAACTTTATCAGGACTAATGGGCTCTACCAATTCGTTTTCATTTAATTGGCTCTAAGATGTTACCTCATTATTAATTGAGCTGCAGGCATTCATACTACCTTGGAAAGGTAAATTGGCCCTAAAACCAGAGAATTACTCCTTTAATTAGGTTGGATTGATCAGAAAGGCTACACAGATCACCTGCATTAACTACAATCCCTACATGAACCCACCTAAAGCCAGGGAGCAACAACTTATCAGAGGCCCTGTCCTGCAGCACCCACTAGCGTGAGACCAAGTTATAAGATGCTCCAGCAAGCCCATCACTCGAAAGGCACAGACTGCAACCATGATTAGTTGAAATTTGTTATTGTAATGTACTGAACCTTCTCAAAGTAACAGATGCCAAGAGGGAGGGATGTTATATGGATTTCCAATATCAGCCAAACGGCCTGAAGTTTGGAGCCAAAATTCTGTCACTCTGCTGCTCTGCTGAGTGTCTCGTTTATGGACTTTCATTACTTACCCGGCTTTGTAAACCACTCATTCCAGAAGTCCCACTGGTATATGCAACTTATCATCACTTGCCATCAGCTGTTGTATATTATGCACATTAGTAAGGTTCCCCGTGGAAACATAGCATAATAGAAGCAGTTTGTTTTATTTTTCCCAGTAAGAGCAGTGGGAAAATAAATAAATCAATATTTCTGCTGAAATATGCTTCTGAATACGTAAAAATTAATACCCAGATACTGAATGGTTCCATGCCAAGTGACAGAACAGGGCAATGAGAACCTGAGCTAATGCTGGTTTAACTCGTGTTCTGGGAGGGAATCTCAACATTGCCTCTCCTCCAGGCTCTTTTGTTTTCAGTGGCGTTCAAGCTTCCAAGTTGCTTAGGTAATCTTGAAGGTTTTCCCTCTTCAGATCCCATTAAGGCCCCTGGACAGCTCTCACAAGAGCTGAAACTCTTGTCCCGATGTACACAGAAGATGCTGCCATTTGGATGCTGCCAAATGGTATTTAACAAAGTTTCCTGCTGCTTTACTCATTTTAAATTCTGTTGAAAAACAGTCCTTAGGTAGAATACAGACACTCCTGCCTGCAAAACCGCATAAAACAATTCTGCTTATATGCAAAACATCTACACTCTGTATTCCGTTAAGGTTATAAATCTGTATTATGCACCACAGTACACCAGTATTTATCTTTGCTGTTTAGTGCACCTCTGCACACTGGAGAATTCATTAGGAAAATGACAGAGTCATGCAGCATGGCCATAAATTAGCATTCTGCCTGGAGAAATGCTACTGATTTTGCATGGTACTCCTGGCTTTTCAAGCTTGCCAAGTAGTTTAACCATAACACTATAATGTACATCAAAGAGCCCCTTAAGACTTAGTTGAGTTTGCAGCCCAAGGCTGCCTTTTTGGCAGTGTGCTAAAATGTCATAGAACACTGGGGAGAGAAATAAATTAATTAATTAAATAAAAGCCCCCAAAGCTTTCAGTCCACTTGGTTGGGTGACACTGATATAACGAAGCTTAAGGGTAAATTTTGTACTCTCTTATGTTTAACACTTAAGTATAACAACAATGTGGAATGAACTCATTAGCAGACATGTTAGGCATTACACTTAAATGAGTGTTTTTTCCCTTTCCAACATTTGAAGGGAGATTTTGGCATGTTACATCCAACTAGCCCACAACCCAAAAGCGCTCCTTACAAAAAGGCAAATAAAATGGAGTAAACCAGTCAATGCCACCAAGTAGCAGACCTAACGTAGGAGGAAAGGCTGATGCAAACACCTTCCAGTATGACTACTCTGTTCACACTGTCTTCCTTTTTCAAAATAGAGTTTGAAAAATGCAGATTCCTTGAAGAAAGGAGGTGAGAAAATACAGAGGCCCTGGCTCAAGCAGAACGAGAACACGTGGAACGTTATGGGTGTCCTGGTATGAGGAACGGGGGACAAACGCTGCTTCTGGGGAGAACCTGCAGGACCTGGAAGGAGGGACAAGACGTGGAGCCAGGAAAAGGTTACAGCAGCAGCGGGAAGACAGGAAAATACAACTCCCAATCCCTGACACACACAGTCTGTGAGCTGCAGAGACCCTTGGCAGCTACAAGCCTGCTTGTGCCTCATCCTTTAACACTCAGCTATAAAAGCCAGAAACTGTGAGCTGGCTATAACTAACCAGCAATCAATTATTGCAGGAGGGTCAATCGATCACGTATCATGCTTAGCCATATAATCTGCTACATATTTCCACCAGGGAGCCCAATGGGCATGATTAATTGCCGCAGGGGGTAAAATTTCAGCGTGGCTGGTGGGGAACTTGCTTTGTAATACTGTGAATCCCATTAGTGTTAATGGAAATCTAACAGCCAAATCCCCCGTGGATCACTTAGAAAAAAATTACCCCTTAAGGTTAAAGGGGATTTCATTAAGAGTGTTCCAGGACGCCCTGATTTGAAAGCACTGTATGCTTCCAGTATCATACAGAAATATGTGTCCTACTGGGTTCTGCATATCCCTTGTTATTACATCTATCACATTATCCTCCTCAAATGTAATTTCAAAACACGGTTCAGCCTATTGAAATGTAAGGCACATTAAGGGTAAATTTCCTGAAGTTATTCACGGAAATTTATCTACTAAATTCCTATTAATATTAATGGGAATTGCCCAGCCATGTTGCCAGACCCTACTCTGAAAATGTATTCCCAACAGCAATTTATCAGGCTCTGTGATTCCTGATGCCCACATATAGCAGAATGTGCACTACATGCAACCCAAAACGCAGACGGGAACTGCAGACACTATTGTCACCATTAAATACATTTAACACTTCATCTTCCCCTAGTGTGAGATGCAGCCAGAGCCTTACAAGTGACCTCCTAGAACACCTGGCACCAAACCATAATGCAGAAATACTACCAGAGTTTAGTTACAGGATACGTAGAAGAATACTAAATTGTCACTGAAAAGCGCCATATTGATTATGCCAATTAATTCCCAAATTCCCTCAGAAGTGCAAGGCTTACATTCTTTGAAAACCAAGATTAATATAAATAGCCCAAATGAAGAGCCATCTTTGAAATATTAGTTCTGGTACACAGAGAATATTAGTTTAATTGATTAAATATAATTATCTCACTATTTTTCAACAAACAAATAATTCAAAATTTGAGCATCATCTTCCCAAGTTTGTTCATTGCTGATAACTAAGTTTACACAAACAGGATTTCTGGCCTTGTATTGTTAACCTGACTGTGACAAATTATAGCTGGTTTAAAACCGGCCAAAGTTACATAGAAGTATATCTACTCCATCAGCTGCATGAAGCCTTTTTACATAGGAAAGTGAGAAGTATTGAACGTCACTATTGCCATGGTGTATGGATGGACTGGGTCATTTAGAAACGAGCATCACCATTCACAGAACCATTCTTCAGAACACACCTATCTCAAAAGCTTCGCATGCAGGGGACTCATCTATCCATATCTATTCATTAAGCATTCAAGTGAAGCTTGAACAAGTAGGTAGATAAAAAACAACCTTATTTCTTCCTTAAATTCCCATATGTTGATTTCTAGGGAAGTAGCCTCTACTTAGGACACTTCGCCTTGACAATTTGGGATCTAATTTTAAATAAGATCTTTAAGATGGATACTACATAATAAGTGATTTCTAGCTGATAGATTAAACATATCTATTAAGAATGAACAGCTTGGATAAATACTGTATGTGTCTATGTGTCTGCAAAGCTGATAACTGACCACATAAAAGGTATTAAACAACTAATATGAACAGAGCCAGGTCTTTGGAGGGATTTAGTTGCTGAAGATGGCATTTTAATAAAGCTCCACTGAGGATCATCACCTACCCAACAGATAGACAGGAATTGCTAATGTCTGTGTTGTATGGGAAGATAATGTTTAGCTGATCAAGTTTCCTTACGAAGCAGATAACATGCAAGCTAGAAGAAAGGAATTCAGTCACCTTGTCATGCCTGGTAGTAACCTGAACTGCTTTCATTTGATGGAGTTAACTTTCACAGACTGCTGTTCCTTCTTTGGAGTAATACATTCTGATCACTTTATATTTACTATGAAGTGATACCAAAACAAAACACCAAGTGCATCAACAAGGAAAATAAGTATATGCTGTTTTTATGGAGTCTTTATAGAACTTCTCACAGTAACAGAGGTGTGAGTTACTTGTTTTGGATCAAGACAAAATTCACAACAATTCCCAAACACCTCCCCAGAGCCACAGGGCAACAGGTAGCTAAGCGTTTTAGGAGGCAGAAATTAAAAATAAGTGAATCTTGTTTCTTGAGAAACAGCAAAATTGGTTGTACAGGTGTATTACTGGGGAGGAACAGAAGAGCAGTGTAATATATGCAAACCACACAGCTGTAATTCATCCTGTGGCTCCACTTTCACAATAGTGTATTTGTATGCCATAAAATAAAGTCCTTGGAGTCTCCAAGGGTTCTTCTTCTAGCTTACTCTGAAGCTTTAGAAGTTTACCAATTGAGAATTAATGCTTACAAGATCTGTGAACAAGGAACACTGTGAATGGAAATGCTAAGAAGTGTTTTTGCAGGCAAGAGAAAAAGATATATCCTTAATAATCTGTGCAGCCACCATGACAGAAAATGCTCTGACCCTTATGTGCAAATCTCTTCTGTTTCATCCAACATTTGCTCAAGAAGTCCCAGGTCTAAAAACCTAATGCCTTTCTCTTATCTATTTACTTCAACAGCTTATTTGGAGGATTCCTACACCTAGCACAATACTTCCTTGGCCCTTGGAATATAATCTTCATCCTCCTCCCGATTGCTTTGTAAACATTAATTCCTTCCTCCTCCCCCATAATACCAGTAATCAGAAGAACACACATTCTGAGGCTTGGAGTGACCTGCCTGCGTCAGCTAATCATTCAGGAGCTTCTACACAGTTCTCAGAATCCGTATTAGGCATTTTGCCTCTTAAAACCCAGTGCTGTGACTGCTCCTTTCTTTTTCATTGAATGTGCCCCCCTTTTGCCTGCGACCATGTGCCAAGTGCACCATGAGCTCCATCTCATCTGATGAAGCTCCTCAAGTATGAAAGGCTCTTTCTCCTTCCCAGCCTCCGTTTTCTTGACCTCTGACTACTTTACTCCATTGCATTTCTAAATAAAGAAGTTTTTTGTAATCCCTTCCATTATACCCTACCACTCCACATTGGCTGAGGGCTTATCAGCTCATCATAGCAGAGGAAATATGCCAATTGTATATTGGCATATACAATTGCATATAATACATATTGTATAATATATGCAACTGTATATGCCAATTACATATGTCAATGTAAAATTGTATATGCCAATTACATATGCCAATGTAATTGGCATACACATTACAGATTTCTAAAAGTCCCTACTGCAAAGACTTTTTCCTCCCCATCCGTCACTCCCAGCACTGCAACTAAACCCCCTCATTTAACACAAGCATCTGCAGAGGGTATTTTCCCCTCCATGTTTCCTGTGCCCTTCTTTAACATTTACTGTTTGAGATCAGTAGTCTATACAATTTATCGTACCTGTCAGGGCTAATTTATTCATAGGATCTGGCAGTAATCAAAAAGACTGAGATCGATGTGCCAGCAAACCCTGACATTTATTCATATTTTAAAGTCCCATTTGACCTTGAACTGCAGCTAAGTGGAGCCCAATTCCCCAGCAGTTCCAGGAGGGCAGGCAGGTCGGCCAGCGCGGGACTAAGGGCAAACCCATCCTGAAAAAAGGCCAAGGGAACAACGCAGGGAAGGGATAGGACATCTGTCCGCCAGCAGCAGGACGTGCTGGGTCTTCCCCAACAAACCTCACAGGGCCACGCTAGAGACATCATCAGGAAGCAAAGGAGAAGAGAGAAAATAGGCCCCATAATACATGCCAGCTTTGTACCCAGCAGTAATCCCTGTGGGCTTTGCATTCAGAGGCAGCGTTAGAGAAAAAGGCAATGAAGTCCATTTGAGATAGTTTCAGACCATAATTTCTCATTGAAAGCCCCTCAAATGACCTTTATGCATGTTTTTAACTACAGGAGAAAGTGAAGCAGAAGGATCAATGTCACCATGTTCATTTATCTGCCCCCTAAAATGTACTAGGAACCAAGGGGCACAGTGTGCTCAAAAGCTATTGAATTGTTTTTCTGCTGCTAGTAAGATATTTGCATAAATGATAGGTTATTAGAGATTCAGAGAAAAATCTAACTGGCCTTTTAGCTACAAATATGCAGCTATAGTTTGACTGAGACATACAAATGTATCATTTTATATTTCAAACACTTAAATATGTGTTATGCAGCTGCATCTATCATAGAAATCATAGAAATAATTCTGAGGCTTCTCTGATTTCCATTTGGCTGATGATTCTCATGTTATAAATTCTGTATGCCATATTAAATATGATTTTTTTTTTAAAAAAAAGATCTGCATTTTTTAAACCTAAAATACAAATAGAAATGACAGATATGCCATTTTGCATTTATTACTTTTTAAGTAGCTAACACCTTCCCATTCTGCTGGAAGAAAGATACTCATAGAAAGCAATGGAGCATTCTGACCCATACGTTTATGCATGTCTGTGTCTGATGCTGCCACACAATCTAGTTTGATTTTAATAGACAAAAAACAATGACGTAGGAAGATGCTAAGGTTGTTCTTCTGTATGGATCTAGACCAGCTATGTTACAAGGGCTGTGAAACTATGAACTATTCAAGCTACATTAAACATGCTATAATAAAGCCTTTCGGCCACTCCATTTCCCTACTTTCTCTATGTAGAAAATACAAAATTTAAGGTAGATGTTTTGGGGACTTTTTGAAGGAGACTAAATATTTCATTGGGAATTGTTTTGTTCATTTGCTATGTTTCATGAATTGAAAATACAGAGCACATGTGGGAAAAGGGGGTCATCAAGTCATGAGGATAATTTTAAGTCCATTTGATGTTTCTTTAACAGATCACACAAAATACAGTGAATAGCAAAATAAAAGTTATGTTACCTCACAGGGGCAAAATCAAAGGAGAAAATAAATAGAAAGCCCAATCTGCCCTAAACCCCACCAATTCCCTTTCCCCCACAGGTGACAGGGATCTTGCCAGCAGGGAGGATTTACAGGCCTCTGCTGAGCACTGTAAATAACAAGGACTTGAGATTTCCTACAAGGGTAACACCTCCTCCATGGGTGAACATTTATACATGCCAACCCCTTACAATTAGCTCTCCAGACAGGGCACGAGGATGCTATAAATCCAAAGCCCACCCCTGAGGCAGAGGGAAGCCTTCCCAATAGAACCAGGTCTGCAGGGGAGCCCTCCATGAGACAAGGCCTCCCACCCTGAGGGCCTCCTGGTCTCCCCCCGTCCCAGAACTTGCCTCCACTAGGGACCTCCACAGAGCCACACAGCAGCTTTCATCCAACTCTTGGAGTCCAGGCCAGGACAATCTTCACTTGACCAACAACCCTCAGAGCTTTGAATGGAGCCTGTTATCCCCCAAAGCAATCAGAATCACCTGTGGAGTCAATCACACTTAGAAACGGGGACCTCTCACTCTGGGAACAGCTGACACACATTTCATTTTAGAAACTGAATCATCATCAGCATTAATGGAGTCCTGCAGAGCATCTGGAGAGCTGGATGAGTCATTATTTTAGATAGAAGCCATGTTGCATCACAAAGTTTCTGACCAGGTGTGGATCGTCTCTGGGCTTTCTGTTCAATCTCAACATTAGGCAAGTGGAAGTACTTAAACCACAGTAAAAGCAGCACTCAACACCTCTGCACTTCTTCTGTCTCTCTCTCAGTTCCAACTTGCCAATGGAGAGGAACTGACATGAGATTAAATCCACCCAGAAAAGGGGCTGACAAGAAAGCAGGAAAGACTAAGGAGGCATTTTCCTTCCTTGACTCTTTTGCTGTTGATATGCTTCTGCAATTTCCAGCCTTGTGCTTTTATAATGTTCTAGTACATGAAAGCGTTTGTAACATAAAGTGTTACACTCCATGGAGCATGATGTGATACTGAAGCCAAATGGCCAGATGCTCTTTGCTGAGCTATTTCCAGTGCTCCCACTTTAGAGAGTGTTTTTAACAGTATTTGTAAGCTCTAGTCCCACAGCTTGCTGGCAATTTCATGCTAGAACACCACTGCACTAGCTTCTGATGAAAACATTGTTTTCATTCAAGGTTACACTTATCTTCAATTTAAAAAAGATCACAATCTGGTTCAAATAAACCACAGGCAGGTAAAGAGCTAGGTTCTTTCCCCAGAAACCAGACTGTGAATACTATTTAGAGCACAATTAAAAACACAAAAATGATAGGGGAAAAAAATGGGGGAAAACACCTCTGCTTTCAATGCCATTGCGGCATACCTTGGAAACCTGGCACCAGAAGCTGGCTGTCAGGCTGGAACTCCGTCTGTCCTTCTCATCTGCTTTTCCATGCTTTTCTTGTTTGCTGACAACACCGGATCTCCCTGGTTCAATGTGTTGAGAACACTGGTTATTGGTGGATAAAGTGGCAGAACTAGAACAACTGGAGTTGCTAACAGCTCCCCAAAACGCAGTCCCACAGCTGATTGCACTATGTGTCACTGGGACTGGTTCTATCACCTGCAAGTGCCTCTCCAGCTACAGCTCCTTTTCCAGGAGGGATGCACTATTGCTTACACAAATGTTGAGTCAAATCACACCCTGCTGGAATCACTGAAACTCCACTGAAATTAAAAGACGCTGAAAACTTAAACTAACAGAGAACTTGGCTCATCATATATGCATATCAACAGAGAATAAAAGCCTATTCCAATCCCTATTCTAAAGGGGGAAGGAGCACATTAATGTAATCCAGGTACCAGGAATTCAAACCTCTGTAGAGGGATGGCTAGAGAGCCGCGTACATGGCTGCCCAGCAGGCCTGCTCAATTCCAGCCTTCAGGTTTCAGTGAAAGAACAAAGGGAGTGCTAACTAGGAGATAAGAAAGTAGACCAAGGTCAGAGGGAATAAAAGAGCTGTTGAACTAAAAGGATGAGCTAAACAAGTAAGGGGGGCTGTAAGGGTCTGAGTTAGATCATTGTCTACCAATTAGGAGCCTGTGTAATTACATCACTAATTGTTAAGAATCATATAAATGTACTGCATGAAAAGCTAATAAACGAAGTCAGTTCCAGCTTCTATGAAGTTGTTGTCTGGCATTCCTGACCCGCTCCAAGCTGCAACAAGTGGCGCCCGAACAGGGACAAGATTCCGAACAGGGACTCGATTCCGAACAGGGACAAGATTCCGAACAGGGACCAGATTCCGAACAGGGACTGGTACAGGGACCTGGCACAACGGTGCGGGATTCCGGAGGACGACGTACGGGTGCAGCCGAGTGATCCGACCAAGAAGGTGGACCGGAGCGGGTAAGCCGGCCGTGATTGCGCACACGGGAAGACGGCGTGGGGTAACGGCTAGAAGCAGAATTCCCAGTGCACGTGTACATGGAGCGAGAAGCTGCTGAACAACTGCTGCTGGACTTATTAGCAAAAAGGGAAGCAGCAGTGAGCACGAAGAAGCTGTATGAGTTGATTAAGTGGGCAAGGGAGAAAGGACATTTAAAGGAGCCACAATTTGTTTTTAGTATAACAGAGTGGCGTGAGATAGGGAACTCATTATGGGAAGCCACTCTGGAGGGCAACAAAGCTGCCAAAGAACTGGGTCAAACTTGGCGCGAGGTGGCGAATCAGCTCAAGTGTATGCAGGCTGAAAAGAAAATGGTAGCAGCCGCGACGCAGATGCTGCAAGGGGAGGAATCAACTCCTGAGGGATCGGCAGTGCAGAAGGGCCCCCTTGGACGAGGCGCCACTGCAGTCCCAAAGAGCACCGCCAAGGAGTTGATCGATAGCGTTCTCGGAGGTGGGTCATCGCAACTTCAGCGTCCCTTGGAGTCATCACCTCCACCACCGGAACCTGCGCCAGCCGAATCGACCGCGACTCCCGAATCGCCACAGCAGCCATCGGCGCCATCACTCCCGGCAGGGGCAGCTGGAAATAGACCACAGGAGCAACCACCAGAGCGAAGCCGGGACCGACCCTCTGATAAGCTGTTCCGAGAAGCCTCTAAAGCGCTGGTTCAAGCCCAGGCAGATGGGCGAGCCACAGATGGGGGGTGGTCGGGGGCTTCCGGGGGGCTTTCGGGTCCGCGGGTTTCCTCTTCGCGTTGGTCTGGGGTTATCAGGGATGCAATTCTGGAGGGTCAATGGGAGCCGGCTATGAGGGTAGCGTGCCCGGTAACCTTTGAGCCGGATGGTCAAGGGGGGGCAGCGGGTAAATGGGATCTGTTTGACTGGAAAATTCTGAGTCAATTGAGGGATACGGTCGTGCGTTGGGGGATCAAAGGCGAGCCCTCCAGACAAATGCTATCCTACATTTTCAACAGCTCCACGACCTGACCAAGCATACAGAGAAAGTAACGAAGGATGTGGGATTCTTCGGTCTAGATGGACTAACGGACTGGTTAGGAATTGGGGGATGGATAAAATCGTTGATGAAATCGTTGTTAATGTTGTTACTATGGGGACTGTTGTTTGTAATTGGCTTAATGATTGCTCGTACCTGTTTGCACGTTCTAATGTCACGTTTGTTAACTGCTTTTTCACGCAATCCGAATCTGATACCTCAAGGCTGGCTTGCTTCCCGGGGTCACCTAATCTAAAGAAAAGGGGGGATTTGATTTCTCTTTTAAAGTGGGGGTTGAAGAACTGTAATGCTTTAAGTGAGGACAGAAACCGTTATTAGGGCTATTATTTCTGTTTGCTATGTTCATCCCTATTATGTGTTGTATCCTTTGTATATTGATGCTGAAACGAGGTATGGTTGAAAGGTGGAAATTTGTACGATCCGTAGAGTCATAAAACTATTGTACAAAATAGAACCCAAGACCTTGAGAAAGAAGATGTTTGCCTGCCCAGGCTGAGTGATAAGGAGCATGGAGGCGGCTGCCCAGCCAGGCTCACAGCCGACCTCCTCCGAAAGCAGCTGAAGGCGGCTGCTCGACCGGGCTTGTAGCCAACTTAATGGCAAACATCCTCTAAACTAATTTGAAGGTCAAAACATCTGAGAGGGAGGGAGATGAGAAAGGCAGGACCCTCGGACTGGCGGCTGGGACCACTTACTGGTATGCGCACCTGCGTGACCAGGAGGGAAGGTTATGTGACTGAAGGCGGGTTTGTCCGCCCCCTGGTCTGCCTGCTGGCACGTACTGGCCCTACGTGGCAGGATGCACCAGGCATAAACAAGACAGTGCAGAAAGAGGAGGGGTGAGACTCCTAGCACCGAGACCCACGTTGTCTCTGCGGGGACGCCCGCTGCATTAGGAGCCTGTCAGCAACCCTCTAATCTGCCAACTCGAGGGAATGTTCAGTCTCAGTGTTCTGCCGACAAGTATTACCTCACGAGTAATTAGGCATACTTTGCTTCTTTAACGTGCTTTCACCTGAATAGTCGTAGCCACTTTGTTCTGTGTGATTATTGCCGAATCCCAAACCCATTCGCAACCTAATTGGCAACGAGGATGGGACTTGGCAATTGAGACAGTGGAACTCACTAGTGGAGTGCACAGCTACGTGAGGTCGTGCCACTGGATAGAAATTGTGTTTGTGCTGTTTGTGTGCGTGGTCTTTAGATCTTTATTGTGTAATATATATCAGCAGAGAGGGCTGAATAAGCACAAAAGGAAAGTGCAGAATTTGAAAGCGGGAAAGCCAGGAATAACTCAGACTATGGCGTTCCCCCCCCAACCAGTGGAAGATTGGGAGCCGTACTCTGACTTGTATCCTTGGAAAGAGACTAGGAAAATACTTCAGCATGGGAAACAAGAATGAAGCGACGGCCAAGCTCCAGTGCAACTGGCACGGAAGGACCTGCAACAGTCCTTACACATTGTAAAAGCCTCAATGCTACTGGAGCGGGGGCCTCCTTAATATACAGAAATCCCAAGCAATTTCTGTGGAGGGAACCAAATTGAAGCTATGCAAACATAAATAGAAATGGAAATCGAGAACCTTTCAAAATGATTGGGACATCTTAATAATCGATTTGAAAGATTGTTTTTTTCACCATACTATTGCATCCTGAGGACCATGACATAGTGGAACGTATGAATCAAACGCTGAAATGCCAGCTATAAAAAAAAAAAAAAGGGGGGGGGGGAGAGAGAAAAAAAAAGGAAAAGAAAAAGAGAAAAAAAAAAGAAAAAGAAAAAAAAAGAAAAAAAAAAAGAAAAAAAAAGAAAAAAGGGAAAAAAAGGGGAAAAAAAAAAAAAGAAAAAAAAAAGAGGAGAATTGGAAATTATGCCTGCAGAAAAATTGGCAAGAGCAGAATATGTTTTAAAATTTTGAGATTACCCCAGGACAGCCTAGTCCCTCTGATGGTCAAACACAGGGCTGGGCTAAAGGGAGCCCTGACAGAAGTAAAGTCGGGTCCGTGTAAGGTGATACTGAGAGACTAGAACACCGGAAAATGGACGGGACCTTTAGACTTGATAACCTGGGGAAAAGGGTATGCTTGTATCATTACAGATGCTGGAACCAGATGGGTGCCAGCAAAATGGGTGAAACCCTGGCTGGAAGCAAACTTGCATACATCAGATGTAGCAGGCAAGCAGCCGGTACTCTAGCTGTGGAAAGTGTGAGCCTGCAGAACATCATGAGAGGAAGAAGTGTCCTGTACAACTAAGCAGGCCTTGCTGGTACAAAAGAAAAAGGGGGAATTGTAGAGGGATGGCTAGAGAGCCGCGTACATGGCTGCCCAGCAGGCCTGCTCAATTCCAGCCTTCAGGTTTCAGTGAAAGAACAAAGGGAGTGCTAACTAGGAGATAAGAAAGTAGACCAAGGTCAGAGGGAATAAAAGAGCTGTTGAACTAAAAGGATGAGCTAAACAAGTAAGGGGGGCTGTAAGGGTCTGAGTTAGATCATTGTCTACCAATTAGGAGCCTGTGTAATTACATCACTAATTGTTAAGAATCATATAAATGTACTGCATGAAAAGCTAATAAACGAAGTCAGTTCCAGCTTCTATGAAGTTGTTGTCTGGCATTCCTGACCCGCTCCAAGCTGCAACAAACCTCTAATGATTTTCTTAGTGCTTGACTTTAAAACCTTTATGTTCTTTAACCTTAGAAAATGCCTATAAAAATGCTAAATTAAACTAGAGACAGGACACCTTTACTTATAGAGCTTATCTGGAGAATGAGACCTAGCAGACAGGTCTTTGCTGCTTCTACAACTGTTAGTAGATTGTCAGGATTTTGCTTTGGCTATTCAGAGTTCAGTGCAGAAATATTGAAAAAGCATGCTGAAAATGGTCATTTATTGCACTTCCATGCAAAGAGTCATGTGAATGCACTACACTTTTAGATTACCAGAATTTGTGCTTTTTTTTGATGCCATTTAAGTGATTCTCCATTCAAGTGATTAAATGCCTTAACACCGAAAAACTTTATTTTATAACTTTTCATTGAAATTGAGTTAATTTACACTAAAAAAATACAGCCTGGGAAAATTCACAGTAAAAATGTAGTAGTTAGGAATTACTGAAATTAGATATTTTGATTAGACATTTCTGATTAGACAGTTTTTGATTAGACATTTTTGTTAAATTTCACTTTTTGTTTTACTACGACATGTGATAAAAAACATGAAATTTTGAAAAATGGCATTCCTACTTCTTTCTCACATTGAACACTAGGGGCTTGTCCTCATTAATTTTACAAGGTAAAAAGCTTTGTCCAGAATTTAGAATTAAAATTTGCCACACATAAACCTTGTGACTTTTTTATTACTGCATAACAGCCCCAAATCTATGTTTAAAACACTGACTGCTCAAAGGAATCTAATTCTCCTCAGCTGATGGCAATAAAAACAGGTCAAGAATTCACTACTCAATAACCCACCATTAGCATATCTGCTTAGAGAAAACAGTCTGCTTTTAAAGAAAGCAAATTTGGGCCACAAAACATAAGTTTGTGAAGTATAATGATTTGCATGTGTATTAGGCAAGGAGTTTTTATTTCCTGGGACAGTGACTGCTTTGAATCTGCACCACGAATTTCTAAAACAAGATATTTCTGCATATGCAGAGTTGGGGCTGTGTGTCCATGCACAGAACTCGTGCTCCCTTTTGCCTAGTCAGCCTGGCCACTATTAGCATGTCACCACAACAGCAGAAAGAAACAACCTGAAGTTCTATCCCATTTTCAAGCAATCTTTTCCAGTCTTGATGAGCTGTATGTTGCCAGACCCAGCAAACCAAACTGGCCACAGCTGCTGGTGACACATCTTCACAAGCTTGGGTCATGACTAACCATAAGCATCCAACCAGGCACTGCTGCAGAACTAGACAACAGGATCATCATTTGAGTTCACTGCAGAACTGAGTTATTGCAGGGGTTCTAAGGACACCTCTAATGAATTTCTCTGGTCAGAATTTTATAAACACTGAGCTTCTTTAAGATATCTAAACTATGTAAGTCATTATATAGCACCCAAAAGTAATCATCAGCTAGTGTAGATCCATTCCTTTGAGATGTATCATGATGCTGTTGAAGAAATAAATTAGTTTATAGTGATCATAATAAGAGAGAACAAGTTTTGCTTTCAGTTGTCATTTTGGCAACAAATTTATTTCTTGTTTGGATCTCTTCTCACCTGCCATTACTGTAGAAATGGACCTTGGAGCCCAGAGGTGGCAAACACCATCACAACCCACTCTAAGACGAGGGGTTCTCCTTAATGCACAGACACATTCTGTACTTCACTGCAGAAGAAAGTACCATCCCCTTCCCTTATCTCCGCTCCCAGGTTGGCAAAAAGACAACTGAATCGCAGATGAAATGAAAATCAGACTCTCTACCGTTCACTGGATGCACAAGGACACAAGGTGGCAGAGCAGTGAAGCAGCACCATGCACTGATGCAGCAAACAAGCCAACTTGCCTGTGTTTGTCAAGGGCACCTCATCCACACAGGAGTCAGCCATAATTCAACCTTGTAAATTCCTGGCAAAAATCAGCTTCCAGATCCTCACAGATGATTCCCATCAGCATAGTGACTGGAGGTTTGTGAACACTAGCAGAATAGCACCATTTCTCACAGAATTTGACCCTATATTTATCCATCTTGCAGCGAAACTGTCATCTTTGAAAAATACAGTACCAGATGACATTATGTAAGGGTCCCTCTATTTTCCAAATATTGCAAGCTTGCAATCATGCCCATCTCCCTTCTATTTCCTAGAATGGACAGCCCTCTTTCTCAGCCAAGCCAGGACTTTTCTAGCCTGGCAAAAAGATGTTGGTCTCACTGCAAAGCTACCCCATTAGGAGAATGGTGAAGCTCTAATAAGTTTACACAGAAAAGGCAATGTAAATCAAAAAGAGAATGGCAGACACCTAAATACTTGCAGCAGATCTGGTAGCCCAAGTCTGTCGGCTAGTTTATGCACTGTTTACTCAAAACAGGAAATCACTTAGGTTAATTATTTAAATAGCCCCATTTATGTAATTCAGAAAAGGAAAAAGCCACTAGTGAAATACTCAAGATGATTATATTTTTAATAAACAATAGATTTAAAGGAGATTAGCTAGGTTATCAGAAAGTATCCTCCCAAATCAGCTCATTAATTGCACTGCCTCTCCCAATTCCACTTTATTAAAGCAATTTAAATGAAGGTTCATTAGGTGCAATGTAATCTAATTCACACACTCCAAGCCTAATCCCTTTTCTTTTAGCAGGAGCATGATAGTTTGCAAAGGATACTAAAGAATCACTGCTGTAGCTTTTTAAAACAGGGACCTTTTTCAGCCAGTATGTCCCACTGTTTTCCCCAGCTTTATTTCTTGTTCTTCAGTGTTACTTGTCCATTCACGTATTCCTACCCTTTTCTGTCTTTCATTGCTCCACACAAATCAGGCCACACATGGGCACTGGTCTCCCTCCATGTAGATGCAGGGGACAGGTCAAATCCTTGGTTTCTCCTCCCCGCGCAGCTCACGTGGGTGCAGGACTTCACTACAACGAAGGGCTGAGGACAGACTTGATAAATTTAACTTCATAATTTCCCATCAAACCTCCTGCCCTTGCAGCCCTGAGTCCTGGTTTGCTGTCAGATGAACTCCTGTGTGGACAAGGATCCCTGCACAGTTCAGCATACTCCCTCTGGAAAGGATTGATCCTTTGCAACTTACGTCTAGATTTTGGAATTTAAAAAAAAAAAAAGTAAATTCACAGTGATTTTATAAATATCCTGTGGGGAAAGCAGAAGATTCTTGTGCGCTTTCACACTGCTAACTTCTGACAGCTCTGAAATACGCACTGGGAGGGAACACACGGAGTACTTGCACTTTAAGAGGCACACACTGTGCATTACCACACTAGATTGAGGCTGAAAATGTAGATTAGCAGATCCATGTTATGGACAAACAATGCATTATAGGGCTTATTTTGAAATGAACTCATCTTATACTTTTAGAAAGCCATTTTCAAACATTACAATAGGGTTTGTTACTCTTTCTGGGGGGAAAAAAAACAAACAAACAGAACAGACAGCAATGAGAGCTGACACCCGGGTTCCTACAGACTTTAGCAGGTTTCCATATCCCTGAAAACCTGTTCTCTCACACTCCAAATCCTGGGCTTTTCAAGCAAGTGCCATTTTATAATCCTATTAAAACCTTTGCCTGTGTTTACCAAGAGCCCTAATCATATTCAGCAAGTTCTGCTGGTCTAAGGAAGAGCGACAGCTTTCAGCCTTCTTAGGAGGCTTATTCATCAGCCACGCCAGACTCTCGCCAGAGCGTTCAATCTATTCTGGGAGCAGCCATGTGGAAAAAGGTTCCAACAGCTCAAAGCCCCACACAATGATAAAGGAAAGCTCGCACAATCCGGGTAATAGCCTGACCATATTAAGGAAAATTGGATGATTTGTGGTAGCAGTTTTTCTGTCCCCGATGTGATTTCTGAATCTCCAAGTATAAGCGGCATAGTTGTGCAGCCCCATTTAAAACCATATCCCTCCTGGGATGTTGAAATAAATAAATAAATAATAAAAAAACAGAACTGTACACAAAAACAAAGTCCTGCCCCACAGCAACCTTCTTCAGCCTACTGGTGTGAAGGAGTTTGTAGCCATTTTAGAAAGAAGAGACACATAAGGGATGGACTAATTTGATGTTCAGTGTTTCAGCATGAGCACAGTATATGCTTTAACGAGCACACCACACACACCAGGGATGTGTTACTGTGAGACAGGAAATAAAGAGTAAAAAATAATTAAACAGCCACCTTTATAATGAGATAACTGTGTTCATGCAACATTAAGTGGCCTAATTTCCAAGTGCTAAGCAATGGCAGGTTCCTTGGACAAACAGCACCTTGAAAATAAGTGCAATGAATCACAAGCTGTAGAGAAAGGTCACGCTAAGCTTAGTTCTGCCAGACATCTGCCATCCTTCCTCAAAACTTCTTCTTTGCAACTTCTCTAATGTCACTCTCGTGAGGTTTTGGGGCCAGCAGAATAGATACTTGTACCCTTTATTTCTTATTCTTTAGAGATGATCCTTAAGAGTTTTGAAATACTATAGCATTCATCATGTGTAGTGTGCAAAATATTACAACTGACAACAACTACCTGGTTTTCCATTGGTGCTGCATCCACTGGGTCCACAAGCACTCACAACACTGAGCACCATAAGCAAATGAAGTACTATTAGCATGGATCTGTTTACATCATTAGAACTAATGAAAAAGGAGTTTCCTCTGCCTCATTAGTTCAAACACTCAGAGAATGAACCCTATGCATATTTCTGCCCCTATTTCCATATTTCTTACTTTCAACAGTTCTCTCAAAGCCGGTAAGAGCAGGAATATTCATTTACTGGGATTGTTAATTCCAGATAGCACTGCAGCATCAATCATGAAAGTGTAATAACCCATCAGACAGCATTTCGGTTGGGCCACAGACTCCCCATCTTTCTCTGCAAATGGACATTACACAAAGTCTCTTTGTTACTCACCCTCATGCCCAATTCAATATTTTCTCCTCCATAGACCTCCATACCAGGATCAAGCAAGCCGATCTCACCAAAGTATTCTCGGTCCACCACAAATGAGCATCCAATCATGGCTGGTGTTCTACACAGAAAGAGCAGAAAAGAAAAGTGAAGGCATTTACTAGGCACCACAGACTCCCCAAAAAACAAAAGTTCTGTCAGAAATGAGGAGTTTCCTCCCATTTCAGCGGGAACTCAGTAGACCAGTCTGGAAAATCAGGAAAATTGTAGCCTATAAAATCATTTCAAATACTGAGCGCTTTTGGAGGTGACCTAGAAGAACGGGCTATGTTCCCTCTTCCACTGAAAGGAAGACAATTCTGGACCATCTGGCTACAACATAATTTCCAACAGTGCTAACTGTAAAAAGACTTTAGGAAGGTTTTGGTGTTTGCCAGTTTCCTATTTTCTACTAGAAGAGAGAATGTTCTACCTATAGCTCGAGTTTATAAACATACAACCAAAAACAATGGTGTAAAGAAACAAAGATGATGGAAAAATCTCTAAAACATATTTTTAATAGGCTCCTTTGTAAAGGACTTGCATTATACCATCACTATGAATTCTCTCTTATCCACGTTACTAATATGACTGCTCAGTTTATACAGAAAGCATTCACAGGGCATTTACCAGAGACATCCAAGAAACACAGTCACGAGGCAGCTTCGCACACGCAGCAAAACTGCCCCAGCTGGGAAAGCAAGCACATTTTGTGCCAATGCACTGGGGGAGCTCAGTGGTGGCAGCAGGTGGCTGCTGGAACCGTGTTATCACATCAGGTCTTTCTACTCATCAGGAGGTCACCATCTCTTTGGCAGGAGGTTAAAAAGGCTCCAAACAAATAGCCAAGTATATGGTTAGATAAAACAATTCTTCGCTCTGGGGCCTAATACATATCCCAACACTGCAGCACACAGTCCGACCTGTGACAGGACCTATTTGGTACCCTTGAAAAGGTTTATTTGCTGAAGCACTGCTATTACCTATCTATAATGGACTCTTCTGTAGCATTTACATTACTGGTACTGCTTCAGCATCTCTTCCTTGAACTTTTTCTCCGTGTGAAAGCCATTGCAACCTCTCAGATCATTACAAGCCTATGCTGTTCTGCACTCACGTTTTCTCTGCATAATTGAAAAAGGCAGTTGTGGATAGAAACACATTTGATGGGCACTGTTTCTGACAAAGAATCTGAAATAGCTTGATTAACTCTCACATGGCACCCTAGCAGGAGATGCATTCATGCATTCCTTGGGCCGTGGGCTGGGAAGGGTTAGATTCAGTGATGTCTTCAAAGGTAGGTACTTCGTTTTCACAAATGACTTTGGACTGCAGTAAGGGGCTCTCATCTGGCTCCTGGTCCCTATTCATTCAAAAGGGCTGGAGGAAGTCAAGGCCAGAAACCCCAAACCCCACTAAGAGCCGTACTGGTATCACCACCAGCCTCAGAGCTTTGACCTCTCCCATTCCCCATGGAATTCCCCCTTTCCTAAATGCAGGAAATGCAAGCACTTCTCTGTTTGGCACCGCTGATCATGAGGACTCTGTTGAATCAAGCTGTCATGAGAAGTGATCTGAGCACTCTATAGAAATCCTGCACGGTCCGGGCACTCCTGGCTTTTGAAGTGATGCATACACTTCACCAGATGCTACCAGTGCTTACACCAGTGTCTTAGAGAGATGGATGGCATTTATAAACTCAAATTATTTGCTAAAAATGTGTCTTCGTGTTTAAGCTTCTATCGCCATGACGGAAGACAGACTTGCCTAAAAAGACTGAGAATTCTCCTGCAGAGTGAGCTAGACTTACCCTACATACATGCCACTATCCCATGCTATATCACTGAAAAATGATTTTTAGTGAATGTGGTCTAGAAATTGAAATAAAAGTGGCATGATTAAGGAAAGAGAATTCAGAAACTCTAAAATACTCCTTTGAGGGAATGTTAGGTATTTCCTAACTTTAATCATGATAAAAAGAGATGGAGAGAAAAGAAAACATCAGTCACTTTCTTCATTTGCCTTTTCATGTATTTAAAGGCAAGCACAGGCTTCACCAGAAAATAGGCAGAAGCGTCTCTGCTTTGCAAACCTGAGCTGCTAGCTCGTGATTAGACCTACTCTCTTTTCAGACCCCTAAAAAGCCTGCTGGAGGCAGCTCCTTCAAGCAGTATGATGCTCCCCTGAGGATGTTTCTCCTTCCTTCCTAATGAGGAATGGTACGTCTAGGTTTTGCAGGCTGCTCTCAGGTGCTGGAAACTCTTTCCCTGGAGGATGGATTTTTGCAGCTGCCCATTAAAACACTGACTTGTTAATTGAATGGGGGTGAAAAATATGTTTGGATGCAACTACATGAGCATCACTCGCAGATGAACACCTTTGAGCGCGACTGCTTTTTCACTTCTCTCTCTTCTACATTTTATTTCTTCTCATTTGATATACTCAAATGCTGGCAGACCCCACAAACCTTCATGGTATATTCAGAAAAAGAAAATGTTTTCAGGAAGGCAACAAGAGCAGGGCAATGGCAACAACATCCAGGTCTCCACCCAAGCTAACTAAAAACTGCAAGTGTCAGTACCTTTGCCTACCCAAATTCGGCTACTCACTGCCACTGCACATCCACACAGCAGCAGCCCCAGAAGCTGAATGACAGTGACGTTAGTGTGGGAACAGCTGGACCTGAGCAGCCCCTGGCTGCATTCTGACCTGGGGGCAGAACTTGCCTAGGATGCCCTGTGCTGAATTTTCTGAATATTGCATGTTGATACTTCACCATCCAACTACAGTTTGGGACATTTAGTCTCATAAAGCCCACGCTCTTAACTCTCCTGTGGTTTGACTGACCCAACTGTAAACTAAGTACAGAGCTACTGCACAGACCAGTGAGCTGGTAACAGGGCTGGGAACTGGGAGACCCTGCCTCTATTCCCAGCTCTGTCATTCATCTGGTCTTCAGTGAGTCACCTCCTCTACAGTCACCTCTGTTCCTCCAGCTGCGAAGCACAAATAACAACACTGGACAAAAGTTTCAGAACGGCAGCTTATGAGCCTATAACTCTGTTTTAAAGGAGTTTTAAGCATACAGTATTGCAGTTTTATACTGGACTGCAGTGCAACACTGACATGTTATAAATACTTCAAAAAAAACCCCTGCCTCTAAGAAAGCATATGGCCCCCACTTGGCTGCCACAGCTGGTTTTTTTTTTCCCAGTACCTGAACAAACATCAATATACCTACCACTTTTAGCATGGTGCAAAGACTTCCCTTGGAAGTCAGAAAAGGATATAGGAGCAAAAGCAACTGTAGTAGCATGTCTTAAACACTGCTCAGTAGCCAAGGAGCAGTAAGAGTGAAGGTGCATGACCTTAGCACTTCACAGCTGCAAAGTAAAGTAGATTAACTTAAAACAAGCCTATTTTATGCAAGTAGACTTTTTCCCTTAAGTCATGGACTTTTTCTTTCCTTGGAAGGCAAGTATTGCAAAATAATAATTGAAGGTGTACCATTTATTACCAACACCTCAAAGGTGTTGAGGGACTTAATTGATCTGTGGAGTATTCTTTGACACTGCTGAGGACGCTATAAGCATAAATTATTATCAACAGCAGCAGTCAAAGGATAATGTGGGAAACACAGTAAAATGGCTTTTGCAGCTAAAGCGTAAAACGCAGCACAGAAGAGTATTGATTCTGCACTGGAGAAAGACAGAGCATGGTCAATTTGTGGAAATCACCTGAGGGCAGACCTTCCTCTGGGGATCACCCTGGGGACAGGGGGGAAGCAGAGAGCAGCACCGGGCTGTGGCAGAGCTGCCTTCCCTCCGCTCGCTGCTGCGGGGGCACAGCGGTGGCAGCTCTGATGAAGGGTACCAGGCATGCAGGATGCAAAACGAATGCCATTTGCTGTCAGTCTGGGTTCAGACAATTTACTTCTAGCAAAAGCAGCTGGAAATGCTGCCCGCGTCTCTTCTGTGTGCCCAGGGTGCCTTTCTCAACACCAGCAGAGCTGCACTTGGTCGTGTGCCAGATCTCCAGGAGTCTGTGCCTGGGCCAGCTGGATCCCCCTTCGTTTCCTTCCCTGTGCAGAGGAACCGAAGGGAGCTCTGGTGGTTTCACCACGACCAAGGGAAGGAGAAAGCGAGGAGCACGAGGCAGCGTGTGACACGATGGAGCTTCCTCTCTGCCCCCTGCCTTAGGGTCACTAGGCACGCAGCCAGCTCACACTGAAACAGCTTTCAGGGCACACGGTGACAACTTACCTACCAATGCATATATGCATACATATGTGGTTGACAACAAGTTAGCCCTGAGTCAGCACTGTGCCCTTGTGGCCAAGAAGGCCAACGGGGTCCTGGCTGCATCAGGAGGAGTGTGGCCAGCAGGTCAAAGGAGGGGATCCTGCCCCTCTACTCAGCTCTGCTGAGGCTGCACCTGGAGTGTTGGGTGCAGTTCTGGGCTCCCCAGGACAAGAGGGATGTGGAACTTCTAGAGAGGATTTATCCATCTTATGAGGAAAGACTAAAGGAGCTGCGCCTGTTTAGACTGGAGAAGAAAAGACTGAGAGGGGATTTTATCAACATGTACAAATACCTGAGAGGAGAATGTAAAGAGGATGTGATAGACAAGTGGGGGAACCTGCAGGTACCTCTGCAAGCAGTTAGTTTTTCTTACAAATCATGTCCTCTGCAATGAAGTCACATCAGGCTGAGAACAGAACTCAGATTTGCTGTTCAAGAGCTACAGGAAAAAAATGACAAGCTTAATGATGGGCAGGCTTGTCAGCTGCTTTGGAGAGCTACAGCAATGGAAAAAAAAAAGGAAAAAAAGAGAATTTATAGCTAGGAATGCAGGAAAGTAGAGATAAAGAATAACTTCCTGATGCCCCACAGAAGTGCACTTCTCAGAACAGGCAGAATACCCCATAGAATCTGCACAAATTATTAAGAAACAGCTCCATTGTAGGCCCCTATAGACCAACACCTAAAAAGATAGCCATTGACACACTAGTTTTGTTAGTGCATGCCAGCAAGGTTCCTCCCCAAGGACATTTGAGATAAGATGCTCCCTAAGCTTGGTACACAGCTGGATTTCATCCTGGGCTGGGACCCATCACCAGCACAGACCAGCATGAGCCCTAACGCACCTTCAAGATGGTCACAGAGTCTCAGCTGAAGCACAAACAAAACCACTTGTCCTTGGCCATGTCAGACCCCCATTTCTACGGGTGAGTGAAACCCACTTGTTTCCAGGAGCTGCTCCCTATGTGAGTGCATATACACATTGCTATTGGTGCTGGGGAGTATTAAAGCAGTAAGTGGGAACATATGCAATGATGCAATGCACGACTGCTGCTGGAGGAAGATAAAACGAAAGCCGTGCTCTGTGTGGCTGAGCGAGGCTGGCTAATGAGTCTAATGCTAGCGCTGCTGATCACTAAATCAAACACAGAGCAGTCTGTCAAATCAGGGGAGGTGAGGGAACAGGGCCAGAGACAGAAAGACAGAGTTCAGGGCATCAGATGCCTCCCTGGTTCTTTCAAAAAACTATAGTATCTTCTGCATACAGGAAAAAAAAAAAAAAAGAGGTTGTTTCAGTGCATAGTCAAATTAATTAGAAAGCCTCTGACATTGTATTCTTGGTTACACAGTTTGCTGCCAGATGATAAGGATGTTTTGGGGCAGTGTGTTCTCAGGAATGCAAATGGAAAGTGACATGATGGACACGGTGTGTCAAAATAACAATCCTCATTTAAATCTTCACATTAGAGTCATCTTGCATCTCAAATGTCAAACATGCAAAATGGATTGCCTGTGGAGATTGATTTGGGAAATATCAGTTGTTCTGAAGTTCAGGATATTAGCAGGGAATAAAACATAAACCAACTTTAAACTGTATCAAAAATCTTTACCATATCTGACACCTAATTCTTATTTTTTCTTTACCTTTTACCCTGATAAACAGTCCTGCAATTTTTTGAATGGGCCAAACAAGCACAAGGAGCCAAGCAGCTGCAGTGGGGACCGCTTTGCATGCCTTGCAAACCAAACTGAAATGGAAAGCACAATCGCTGCACAGAATGTGGAAAACTCATTCCAAAATAAGTCTGTGCAAAACTAAGATTTTTGCAAAAGTCTGCTCATTCCTTCAACTTCCCCTTCCTTCTGAAAATACAATTTAATTTTTTTACACTTAGTAATTGCCCGTTGTATTTCAAGTCCCAATTCTAAAACAGACTTCCTGATCCTTTTCATCAATAACACTCGCATGTTCTCTCTTCCCATTACCATAATTACACTGACATATCACTTAAAGACCACAAAATTGCATTGTATTTCTACAGCCAGGCATTAAGAAGGAGCACAGCCAAATGCTTTAGCAAACCCACGCCAGTGCTCTTGCTCAGGATGCCCATCAGAAATCAGTGCAGTGGGGCTGTAATGTGCATGGATCTCTCTTAGATCACTGCCTTCCAAGCACATGCACCCAGGGAGACGCGTACATGTTCACGGTTCAACATTGATGTCTCTGCATTTTAAGGCATGTAATTCATAATTTGCAGATACTTATGCAATCAGAACATCTCAGCGCAAGGGTCGGTGGCTCTACTCCTAGCTCTGCTTGTCTCACCTCCCTCTCTGGGAAGCATATGCAGTGTCGAAGTGGAGAGTTTCTTCATTCAGGTTCTGCTCACAATAAAATTGTTGCTCTTGGGAGCCAGCCACTTACGTGCATCAGATTTTGCCATTACTCAGTGCCTGGTTTTTTGGACCTGATTCACGGTTGTAGCAGCCCAACTCTGTGCCAGTAGAAATCTAGCAAGAAGCTGAACAGAAACGTGAGGAAAACCCAATTTAGCGAGCCTGCACTGCTGAAAGGAAACTAACTCTTCTCTCAGTGTTACAGGGATGAGATTCCAATTCATTATTAAAAAGGTCTGTGGTTGCCTTTCCAGAAGTGCTCTGCAGATGCTCCCGTAATTTAGGGGTTGTGTTAGTTACCTCCACTGAAAATCCTGCCTGAGGAACTTGCTGAGGTTTATGAGACTGTTGACTTCAGAACAGAGGACACTCAAATACCAGAACAACTCCTGTTTAAAATTAATACTGTGATTCCACATACAAACTGGAAGTAATGAAGTGTGCAAAACCTCTAGGGAATAAAAATCTGAAACCCTGAATTCAGAAATGAAAGGTTTGCCTGATGAATTTTTCTTCATCAATAAACTATTTCTCAGCGCTAAGTGGGAAGAGACATAAAACACCTGCTGCACTTCGAAAACAATTTGAGGAGAGCAGGGTGTGATATCCAGGAAAACTGATTTCCTCAGTAATTACTTCCCTACTTACTGAGGTTTAAAGCTGAGCAAAGGGGCAGTGATGAAGGACAGTGCTGTTCCATCACAAATAAGGTTAATGTTACTGTATAGCTCTGTTCTGCAGTCACAGGGCACACAAATGAACCTAGGAGCAACTGGCAAAACTTACTCAAACACAACCGAAATATTATTTTCAGCCAGGCAGCCAGAGAGCCCCATTCAACCCAACACTTTGAAATGCGAGCAGTCCGTCTACATTCTTTCCCTTAAATAAGGCCACCTGGATACTTTCAGCTCAGTGTGGTTTTTGAAGCAATAGATTGGAAATGGACTACTTGGGACTTCACAGGACAAGCTTTGTGATGGAAGGAAAGGAAAACAGAGCATCACCTCTGCCAGAGCCTCTACTGGGATAACATAGAGGAGCTTTAGGATGTGAGTGATACACATCAAGATGAAGGTAACTCTAAAGCAGGGATTTTCCACCTAAGACAGGGCAAAGAAGTCACAAGTGCATGTTCAGGCCTCATATTTTTGTAGCATTTATTTCAACAGTAAATAAAAAAAATACTAAATATATAAAATAAATAAAATACTAAAAAAATAAAATACTAAAAATAGTAACCTTCAATCCAGTATGGTACATCTCAGAGGAGCTGTGAGACAGCCATCCGCACCAGAGAGGAAGGGCTAGCAGACATGTATTTCAAACAAAGGGGAAAAAGCTTTTCTCGATGTTCCTGTTTTCCTACTGTGACAGTAACAATTCTCAAAACACCATCAGTATTTCTGAAAAAGTATTTCTTTTAAAAAATCCACTTCTGTCAGGTAGAATGTTACCTCACAGAGAGAAAAACAATAACATGCTCACTACATGATCCTATTTCTTTTTGAAATTCATCCAATGGAGAAAAAAAAAAATCAGAAATCATGCAAGGCTCTCCAAGAAAAAAGCAAGCCTTCAACAAGGCAAGGCTAATACACCTCCTACTTGTGCTGCTGGGAAACTGGTTTGGGCAGAGGTCCAAAGCGGCGAAGTAAAGGCAGCTCCTTTGAAATCACATACAAAATACCTACATGTCTTATACACAACATTTATCTGGCTCAATATTCATGCTAGAGTTTGCTGGAGAAAAAGAAATGATAAGAAGATAGATCCTGCTAGACTCTAAGGGCCACAATGTGAGTCTGAACCACAGTTTCACAGTGAGAGCACCTGCATTTCTGCACTCACAGTGCTTGGATAGCCCTGACGTGACACACGCATCCACGGCTCTGCAGAGCCTTCTGTTTTGCTCAGTTTCATTTTCCTATCCCTGCACAAAACCTACAGCCTTACCTAGCTTAAATCTCCTGCTGGTAGACAGCTGAGATGGAAATACTGTTAACAGCAAAGTGACAGCGCATGGGAGCTTTACCTGATGGGAGCTGACTCATCGCCTTTATCGAGCCAGTCCTGTGGTGGGATTATGTACATGCACCAGAGGCCCCAGTTGTAGCCGTGGGCTGCATTGGCATATTGCTGCACTTCAAAAGTGTTGTACTTGATGTTGTCGATTGCTGGTAAGATGATCCGCTTCCGATCTTCCTTGATCCGGGTAAGTGCAGGTTCCACCCTGAGAAAATAATAACAGAAAAACGTTTTAGAGACATGCAGTAATCCCGGATACCTCCTTGCAATCCCTATAACATGCAACAGCCCCGTGAGATGGCAGCCTGTAAAGCAGCTTAGGGTGATTGAAGGTGCAGTACCCTCAACACGCTAGGGGCTTGGCAAGGGATAACCCACCCTGCAACATCACATTAATTAATTATTGCCTCCATGGAGCCGTCATTCTAAGGTCACTAGTCCACATTGCACCCTACTGGTTCAAGAATCCCAAGTTTTGCCAAACAATTATTCTGATGTCTGAATCAGACATTTCAACATGCTCTGGGCACATGTGGAGAGACACTGTCACCATCTGAAAGTAAATGACCTCCTGGTGGCTACACCACAAGGACACCTGCTAGCAGTTAACATGGGGCTGCTCTTGCTGACAGCGCTGCAGAACCCAGTGCCCACAGGCGGCACTGAACGAGTCTGAAGGTTACTCAGAAGCTTTAATCTTGTTTGCTAAGAACTGACCCCATCGGATCTAGTTTGAATGACAAGAGTGGCCACGTTGAGCCTTCCCAGGCCTCTTCGGGGTGATGAGGAGGTTTCAATTGCCAGATGGTGCAAAGGCAGCAAGCAAGCTGCAGGAAATGTGCTGCCAGTTCAAAAGCCTTTAAAACACCAATGTGCTTCCAACAGAAGCTACATCCCAAAGGGTTTCAGGAAAGGATAATTCCTCAGTGCAAACATTCATTTGCCGCCAAGGTAGTCTGATGTTGCTATGAATTTACAGAGAAACCGATCCGTAGAGGTAGCAGGCTCACATAAGGGCAGAAAGCACTTCTCAGCTGTATCAGAAAGAGCCACCGGTTCGCTCTTTTGTAACTGTTTCTCCTTGAAATGAGCTTTGAAGATCTTTCAGAGCTCGCTCTCACATCTATCCTTTCTGAAGGAATGATGGTTTGCTGGGATTCACAGAGGTAGTCAGGGTTTGAACACTGATTTTTTTTTCTCATTATTCTTCTGTTGTTGGTTAAAAGGCAATTGTTCCTTTGTTGTTTCAATTCTGCCTCTTTATGTTTTATTTGTTACCATATATTTTCTTGTGTTGGCTAAAAGAAAGGGATAAGTTATGAAAGTAATTCGACCTCCATTTTCATCCTCCACTATCAGTCTTGAAGTATCATAACATTTCTGATCTCTTCTGAAAGAAAACAGCATTTTCTCTGTACTTGAATACAGCTAAAATGTTCCTATCTTGGGTACACAGACTCCATTTTACTTAAATGAGGTCTGGTTCCTGCCTGCTTCTTCCCTACCTACCCCTCCATCAGCACAAATAGATTCAGATTCAGTCTGACTACTAGTTGAGGAATTACTGCAAACAAAACATGACAAAACAGTGTAAAAAAAAAAAAAAAAAAAAAAGGATGTATCTGACAAAAAAGCAAGGTGTTGCATTATTTCTCTGGGAAGAAGTCACTGGTTTTATTTGGACTCATCCAGGGGAAAAAGAAAAAAAGACATTTGAACTTAATCAGCTGGATGCTAGTAATACTGAATGCAGAAGTTCAGAAAAAAATAAAAAAGATGATGACAAGAAAGGTGGGAGGAGAGGAAGCACTATGCAAGCTGCAGGGACCCCTTGCCTTCTCCCTGGAGGCCTGGCCAGGAAGGTTATAAACAAGCACTGTGCATAACGCGTGTGACACGCGTTGCTTTGTTGCTCTGCTTCACCTCTTCTGGGTATTAGTCAATGAAACCCTCATGACTGGAATGGCCTGAGGTTTTTCTTACTACTGCAGGCAAACCAGCAATTTTTGGTGCAGCCCTTCCATTGCGCAAGCCCAGCCCTGCAAGACACCAAAAGCCTCCCCAGAAACACTGCAACACTGCCAGGTACAAGGACCTCTGTTACCTTACAGGTTGTTAAATATCTTTTTGCTTTTAAAATACTTCCTTAATTAGCAGGATTATGTACCTTTCTTTTTTCCTTTTTTATTTTTATTTTTATTTTTATTTTGTTGCATGGCATTTAAAGAGCAGCATCCCACAAACAAAGTAGATTTTTTTTTCTGTTGGTTGGAGAAACAAGAAATGTGCAAGATTCAGTACATTATTCAGACTGCCGAATCATGAGATCTTTAGGCCACACTCATGCAGACCCAGAATGAGCCAATGTGACCTTCCAAATCAGGATAAGCAGCTTCTGTTATTTACATAAGATTATAGTTATGAGATTAACTGCTTTAAAGAACAGTGGGTGTCCAACAGAAAAATTCTTGCTACTCCAAGAAAGCAGGGAAGAATGGGAAAAAGAGGAATCTACTTTGTTCTCCTCATATTATATCTGCACTCATCAGCTTGGAGACAGCAGAGGAAATTGCAGCAGAATAACTGAGACATCAGCCAGTCACTCCTCTTCCACCATGAATCATTTGCCTCCATCCATGGCTGTGGTAATTGCTGTGTGTATCATGAGCAACAGGCTCTGGCACTCCCCTCTGGCTTCAGAAACTGAAGCTTTCAAAGTACCAAACAGGTCTAGATGTCACTAACAGCAGGCCCTGGAAGATGAACCTCCTCTTACTTGTGGTTGTGGTAAAAACACATCCTCTTGGAGCAGGTGACTCTTGAGAGGGAAGAACCTGCAGCAGGAGCACCAGGAAAGGACAACAGGGCAGAGAACCCTGCTGCTCTTTCATCCTGGTTGTTGTCTCCTACCTGTGTTGATTTAATAATCATGGAGGAACAAGAGTGAGGTGCAGCTAGCCAGTTCTGCAGTCATCTGGGGCAGTGTGCTGCCTACCCCTCATTTTTGGTACAGTCAGCTTGCAACAATTAACAATAACCATTTTCAGAGTCCTCATTCCAAGACTGTCTCCAAGTGCCCTTGCAAACCAAATGACCTCTCTCACATGTTCCTGCATCCCTTGAGTATTGCTAGGAGAGATCTGGTGCATCAGGGAAGTCACAGAGCAGAGGGACTGGACCCTCTAGCCACATCTTGTGCGTGCCACAGGACACAGAGCTGCACCCACTCACTCCCATAACCTGCAAGAACATACTGTAGTTGACCCTAATCTTTACAGGTCTGCTCTGCAAATACAGAAAAACTATTTCCTGCATTGTGCTTTTTGAAGCAAAAATCTGTAAATGTGCTCCCTTCATAACAACCAAATTATATCATTCCAATTCTTACTTGTCACAGAAAACAGGCATTTGAAAAGCAAGAAAAGTCAACAAATCTTAAGGCCCTCAATTCCATGGATGTTGATAGAAAACAGAGCCTTTTAAGCATGATAGACCATATGGTTAAAATTATTCTGAAGTTTCTACGTTTACTTCTAGAATTCTTCCTTCTGTGCTTATTTTATCAAGTATCTTACTTTGAACAGTAGATTGAGATCATGTAAAGATAAAAGCTAAAAGAGTTGCAAAATTCTTCTCCCTTAATGTCAGATGTCTGCAATATAGACCTCTATATCCAAGGCAATTGTCTGAACTCCCTTCATGCTCAGCAGACAGAGACAGACACAGGCATTTTTATAGTAAGATTCTTCTCATAATAAGGTAGACACTGAGAATGGGTGAGACGAATAATATTCCAAAGGAGCCTATTTTGTAAGGGGAATTTAGACTGCTACTTTGCAAGACATCACACAGAATGCATGTATGCATTTAACACTGGGCCAACTCAGAACAGGCCAAACTCCAGAGGAAATCAGAGCAAACAAAAGCTGTATGTCATCCGACATCCTAATCAGATTGCCAGAGTATCTGTGCCAACGGGAAAGTCTGTTTTTTTCACAAAGCTGAAAAGATCAGCTTCTTCCCAAGCAGATGAAACTAGTTAGTAATGAGCTCATCAGCACACATGATTATATAATTCTCCCTTTAAGTATGTAAAGCCACCTGCTGACTTCAAGCAGACTTTTTAAAAGGCCCAACGCAGGAATTAACACATGATCTAAGAGCACATGCATGCCGTAGGCTGGATACTGTATGACTTTCCTGCTTTAATGGTCTTCACAACACCTAGGAAGTTTTATCACCACGTGTCTACTGAAGGGCTTAGCCGACTACCTAAAGCTCCTCTCAGTTCTTAGGTAGATCCTTTATATTGTCCATGGGTGAAAACCTTTTCTCTTTCAAAATGACCCTTCTGTATATGTACAAAATCTAATGCCTTTCCAAGTGACAAGGATTGTCCTGGGAAAGTTTCTTCCTAAGTTCTGTCCCTGTCACAAATGATCACCCTAGTATTGTAGACTTTGGGCTGTTCTGAGATGCGTAACTGTCTTTTTCTTTCTTTCTTTCTATTATCATTATTCAAATTTTTATTCCAATCAAAAATGAATAACTAATATTAAAAATATCCTTCCCCTCCCCTTTTTTTTTCTTTCGCAAAACAGAATTCACTTTTCTTCTGGCAATCTCTCTTCCATATAATGAAAGATAACATGATCTGACCTGTTAGATTTTATTGCTCAGTGGGTTTAACACTGTAATTTCTTCTGGTTGCACCACTGCTTGCTACCAGGAAGTAAAAACTTAACACAAATTCAGGAGAAAAAAAACCTGTGTAAACTGAAAGTTTATTCTGCATGTGATTTTATATGCTGCTTTCACTGACAATATGCATTTATCAGATGCGGGTGAGCAAATCTACTGATATATATAATTCTTCACTGAAGCCAAGTGAAGAATATTTCATGCAGAATACCTTTCCTGTAAATAAGTGTTCAGAGCATTGAAAAAAAAATCATACTCTCTTCCTCTCTCTCTCTAAGAGGACAGAACAAATTCCCCATCTGCTGCACCTGACGTCTCTATCAGCATTCCTCAAGGCCCTACGAGCTTGCAGACCTGCAGCCCCCAGCCAGAACGGGGTGAATGCTGCAGAAATGCCTGCTGGAAAGTTAAAGATCAGCATTTGGCTGCCAAATCTGAATAGCTCTTTTCTGCACCACTGAAAAGCAATGAGGATGCTTCAATGAACGATCTAGGCTGTTTAGGTAGATGAATAGTTGAAGCTGCTTTTCTGGCATGTGTTCTGAATGCGAGCTGGCACTTCCCTGCACCTCTGAAGGGCCCACATGGCCCTCTTTACTCAGTTAATATTAGGACACTTCTGTTACCTGAAACACATATTCCATTAAGTTACCAAATTGATCCTAAGTTAGTAGTAAAGGCTTTGGAAACAGAGAAGCTCCCTCAACTAACATGTCCCCTCCTTTGCATCTGCATAAGCAGCTAAACAAAACTTCCCAAGTGAAACTCATCATGATACCAGGGATGTTGTAATAAACTGTATTCTGAGCAGCAAAACCCTCTGTGAGCCCCCAGCAAAGGAGGGACTGCACAGGGCAAGGACTAGGAGCTACTACCCTTGTCTTGGGTACTCCTTTATTAGGAGGGATGATCCATGAGGACCTTGGAGAAGGTCCAAAGAGCCATGTACACTCAACTGGAAAAGCAACACGGAGAGTTCACTTGCTGGTTAGAGTCCAGCTTGCAATGTATTGCCTGAACACATTAACAGAGGAACTTTCAGAGGGGAGCAAAGCCCTGTGGCATTACAGAGTAGATGGGATGAACAAAACCAGGTGACGTTTAGGAGGAAATCAGCTCCATCTTTCCTTCACATACTTTTTTTTTTTTTTTTTTTTTTTTTTTTTTGAGAAAAAACAGCTCTGTTTCCTAGAGCTGCTACAACAAACTGCACTATGCATTACAGTATAAAATACCTCCTATAATGTATTATCCACAGACCTGGGAATCTTGATCTTTAGCTCCTTTTCTTAGCTCATTAAAATCCCCATTTTCTGTCTTTTTAAAGCACTGCCAACTTCAGGGATAATCTATAATGATGGTCTGTGTGTGGCACAGACTGATGGATACTAGACATGTAATTCAGGTCCTTTCTCACATCAGGTTATCCCTGTCTCTCTGGTATATTGAAATTTTTTGATGAAATTCTTGTATTCCACTGCTTCCTCATTGATACTCCCCCTTTGTCTGGCAAAATTTTAATTACTACAATACTGCATAACTCTATTCATTGCTCCAATATTGCCTCTGTGATATGTGCAAAAGCATTTCCTAAGATAGGAAGCAAGTATAATACTCTATCATTATGTCTTCTTTTATGCCTCCTAGCACTCTCTTTATGGCTGTCAATATATTGTCATCTCTGTCTTTCACTTACCAATTTCTGCCCTCCTCCACTCAACGTGTCCTCTTTCTCAGCCAGCGAATTAACACCCCATCTCTGCTGTCCTTTCTTTTCTGATCCCCACCATCACGTATTCCCGTTCTCCTTGTCACATTCTCTCCCATCCTTCAAAGGCAGGAGGCTGTATAACGGTCTACGTCTCCTGCAGCACAATTAGTGGCTAGGACGAGATGCTCTGTACCCAGTTCGACTGTGCGTTGCCTAATGCACAATGGGTGGACTTAATACAAAACCCGCAGAGCAGGACTGCTGAAATCTTGAGTGGTATGAAGGCAAAACTGAACTTTACAGAGTTAAATATATGCTCAGACAGGAACATACAATTTCCACAAAGATATATTTTTAAACACAGAAGTATCCGCCTTTCCAGTAAACTGTTAAATATGGACCTCTTCCTATATTCTCCAATTCATTGGAGCCTTTTAGTAGAGCTTTCACAGTATTGCAATATAGATATTCTCCCATAACCATCTGTTTGCATTCACTCTTTCCATCTAAATTTTATTCAAATTTGACTCTATTTCTGCCTTTTCCTACTCTAAAAGTGTATTGCTTATAAAACATAGGACAGACAATTAAGAAGCATCAGATATAACTGGTGAGTAATGGACTTTCTGAGGTCTGGCACACTGCAACCATCTCCCTCCTTGGGTAGATCACTTGGCTGATCAGGTGCAAACTTTTACCCCCATTTCCCTCCTATTTGGGGTGTTTTTGCAGCTCTATGCACTATGAATACACGCTGCAGCCTGTCAGTAGCCGTGCTGATTTGGAGCGCTATTCAATTGCCTGCTTCCACAGCTCCTCTAGGAACATAATCTCCCTGAGACCTTTCGCCTTCTGTCAAATTTGGCTGAAACTGGAGACTGACAGACAGTTGCATTTCCCTCACAGCACAATCGCGTTACACGGCTTTCTCTGGAAACCACAGTTAAAAAATACAGGAAGAGGGAGAGTAGCTATTTTTCCCCATCATAGCTGTACAACATATAGAAAACTAATTGGGACTGAGGACCAAAGAACAGCAATTTCCAAGAACACTGGAAAAAAAATCTTGTCTTTTCTGAGCTAACTCGACAGCGGGAGAGCAGATTCTGCTTTATGCTAAGACTGAAATGAGTGCACTTGACAACTGCCAGGGGTTTTAAGCTGTCCATGTGCCACTGTCCTTGCTGAGCCCTGCCAGCAGCAAGAAGAAAATGGAGCTGCAGAATGATCCTGCTGTCTTCCAGGGCCACCTTCACCCTGTTCCTGTTCACCTCTTGGCTATTAGTATTTCTCTTCACAATTGTGCAACCCCGGGACACTTGTCCCATTGCCTTTCCGAACACAGAGAGGAGTAGCCAGGAAGGACGTCTCCAGCAGTGAATATTCATGGCTGTATTTTGAGAGCTCAGAGCATTACATTGCTATCGGTTCTGCTGGGATGTTGCTCCAGACACTGACTTCGGTTGACACTGAGTAGCCATTAGAAACAGAAGCAGTGCTACTGCAGAACAGGCAGAATTTTACAAACTGGGCAGTTGGTAAATTTTTACATACTGTTCACTTAAAGTTCCATTTGAGAATTAATACCTTTTACTTAGTCCTCTCAACTTTTGCTGCCTGAGCAGTAGGATTAGCTCACTCTACCAAAAGCCATAAGGCAAACAGGTCAGTATAAAATCTCTGCTCTGCACTAAATGTGTTTCAACATCTGGGAGGCAAAAAAAGTGGCAATTAAGCACAGTAAAATAAATAATTCAATAGTTAATTTCACCTGCCAGGTTGTAGGGATTTTTTTTCCATATATCCTACTAGATTTTATTTCAGTTTAGAAGTGCCCCTGGAGAGTTTTGCCTTGAGAGCCTGTAAAGTTCTCCAGTATAAGGCAAAAGCTCCCCCTTAAATGTGGTAATAATTGTTTAAAGTTTTTGCTGTTCTTGTCACAGTTCCTGCACGTTTCATAAGAAAGTGATAAGTTCTCCTCACATTCTTTATGAATTAGCCTGCCAACTGATTAAGCAGATAAAACAGCCATTGAGTGGAAACCTGAAATTGCACTATAGATGGAACATAAACCAAACCAAAAGCTAATGTTCTTTTCTGCAGGAAAAGGAATTGGCTTCTTTTTAATTGACTCACAAATAATCTGCAGACATCTCTGAGGGAGAGCAATCCACGTGGCCTCTGCCTACATGAATACACACGCTCGCACTTACTGCTGTGACTGACCAATAAACCCAAAGAGTGGAAGATGGCACAGAAGAGATGGGCAAGCAGATGTGTCCATAAAGCCCAGGGAAGAAAATAGGGAGGGACTGACCATCCCTATTGCAAAAAAAGCAGAATCTATCTCAGCACAAAGGGGATAGGAAGGTCTTTGTTTTAGAAAAACAGGCATATCAGTTGAATGAATCAACTGATCCTGTAAATGTGCTTTCCTGAGTGTGCCCAGAGATAACCCGGAGCATGAACTCTCACCACTGCCAGGTTTCAGTCCCATATTCTGTCCAGAAGCTGATACATGAACATTTGCAATGACCTGAAAGACACAGTTGCTTAAAAGTAAATGAATTAACTAAGGCTGGCTATTAAACTTACAGAAAATTACTACAACTGTTAATATAGTCCTGGATGAGAAAAAAGAAAGGGTGAATATAAACCAGGTGCACTAAGACAAGACTTACTTTATTGCAGCTTCAATTTTATAAAGATATTCATGAACATATAAAAATAAACACTCAATTCCTTCACAATTAAGTTTCTCCCTGGCTGTAAGTGCAGCTATTTTTAAGTTTTAAATTCAGGATAGCTCCCAGAACAGCAGAGCACAATCAGCACCACCATAATCCTGCATCATCATTATCAAACAGCAGCACCGCTTTCAAAAATAAACATTTTACATACTGGAGGTCCCCAAAGCCCCTTTTCAGCTGACTGTAAGTATCAGTTCCTTCAGCCCTTAGTTCCAGCAATGCCAAACATTGGCCACTGAGTGGTGCTGTAAAGATTTACTCCAACTGAAGATCTGGCCCATTAGGCAGAAAACCACTTACCAGAGTTAATATTGCTTCCCTTGGAGAGGAAAAAAAAAAAAAAAAAAAAAAAAAAAAAAGAGGATGAGGAAAGGTGTGCTAATTTCAAGTTCATAGAATCACAGAATTGTTAAGGTTGGAAGGGAACCCCCCTGCACACGCAGGGTCACCTAGAGCACGTGGCACAGGACTGCGTCCAAGCGGGTTTGAAGATCTCCAGAGAAGGAGACTCCAAGGAGATACAAGTACTTGAAAGCACCTGGCTGCCTTGAGCAGCTTAGAGGCATTTCCCCACTTGCCTGTTTGGAGGCCTCTGGTTCTCAGCACTTTAAATTGCTTCCCTTTCCAGCGAGCTGTGCTAGAGCCGGGAGAGCAGCAGACTCAGTGATGTTGCAACAATCAAGAATATTATTCAAATGTAATTGCTAATGTGATCCCACCAGCCTACAGCCATCTCATCCCCGCAGTCCTTCAGCTCCCCTGTGGCTGAGCAAATCTCTTTTGCAGTCTTTGAGGGGCAGGGCACAGTGTAACACTACTGCTCTCCCTGTGGGAATACAGAATGTAAAAGATAAGAACATTGCCATCAAAACTTCTTACCAGCCAATGTTGAACTCAACGTGAGCATCAAAGAAACCAACAATAGGAGAGGTTGCTGCTTTCCAGCCCTGGATCCTGGCTCGAATCAGTCCTTCTCGTTTGTTATTCCGCACTATTTTCACCAGGCCTGGGTATCGCTTATTGACGTACTGGTCCAGATTAAATTTTAGCTCAACTGTAGGGCAAAGAAACACACACAAAAAAATCAGAATTAAAAAACCATAGCCTTGCAACACCACATTTAAATCTGATTTATTCTACAATAGACAGGGAAAGAAATTTTTGAATGTTGCCTAATCTTTAGTCACCTTCACAGATTCAAACCAAGTGCTGAAACTGTGGCAAGGATCCGCTTCAGAGATATCAACTAGGAGAAATGCACGTATCAGAGCAGTTAACGTAGACTCACAGGGCTATACAATATATCCACGAAGATGTGCATGTAGGCTGCAAGTAACCTCTAGAAGAGCAAGTCTGATCCCATGGCATTATAACACAGAAGATACAGTTTTTTTTTTTTTTTATCCTGATCATGAAGAGTTTGACAAGCACCTTCAATGAATTTTGATTCTGAGTTAGGTTTTGAGCCAATTTCCCTTAATTTTCAGGCTTTCCCCTTAAATATAATTAATTAGACTCCTCAACACCAGTCTTAATTTTTTACCTAAGCAGACACTGAACATTTCAAACAGACTCCACTTTCTCTGTTCAGTTTCAGGCCGCAGAAAGGGCAGAACTCCTTTACTGCTTTATTCAGCTTCATTTCTTTGTCCTATGAAACACACATTGCCAGCAGCCTACACATGCTCACGCCTGTTTTCACTTTGATGGTTGTTAATAGAAGTGCTATTTTTACATGAAGTAATTATGTGACCTGTGAATTGCAGGTGCGTTGTGTCCATTTAGTTATTTCACTTGCATAACTAATTTATTTCCTAGATCAAAATCAGAAGTAATATCTACTATTATTACTGCCCACATAAATCAAGCAAAAGCAGGGTGTTCTTCTATGCAAAGCGCTGAAACTATCTTTGAGGAGAATCTGTAATCTTACTTTTCCTCGGAAGCAGAATTTAAACTTTCTGTCTATTAAGGATGATGTTCTTCTGGACCTGAAAATTTGGAGAAAGGGGTTGTTTCTGCATTAAGATTACTAGTACAAATTCATCCTGAGAGCAATTCCAAGGAAATCAGGAGTGTTTGTCCACGTAATGTTTGATATATAAATAATTAATATTTATGCACAGCTTTGTGAAACTGGTCAACTGACTGTCTCATCAAAGCTAAAAAGTCTTTTAAGTTGCACTAATTTCAAATGAGATAAATTAATTTATATCAACTTATGATTAGGCTTATTATTCGACCATAAATCAGTGGTTGCATATAAGAGCTTCCTTCCCCAGCTGTTTAAATGCAGACTGACTCAATACTATTTCAGCCCAACATTTGAAAAAAGCAGTCCAGCCTGAAGTAACAACGTTCCTTTTGATTTGGTTTGCATTAGGGCCACAGCACTTAAAGAGAACATGTGTGTTCACCATTGTCACTGTTGTCATCCACCAGAATGATCTCCTTGAGCAAGTGCGACGGGGTGTGATTCACGACGCTGTGCACAGAGCGCAGGATGACGGACAGCGCCTCGTTGACAAATATAAACACCACGGAGATCTGGGGCAGGTCATCAGGGTAAGTCATCTGTTTGCACCTGGAGGGAAGAAAGGAAGAAGTGAGGACCCAACAAAACACTGGACACTGTCCTCCCATCCTCCTTGGCTCTTCAGCACACGTGGATTGTCCACCCTGTTATTTCTAACCTAGCTGGATAAACAGCAGTCCTGAAGCAAAGCTTCCTTTGAGTGCAAATGAAGACTGGGCAAAAGCTGACGAGAAGCAGCATAGCTGGGGGCAGCTAATTTTTCATAAGCTTGGTGAAAATAGAAGTATATCTACATGCATACAGATTTGTAGGAGGGCACAGTTTCTGTAAAGTTGAAAGCTTCTCATGAAAACCACAGGAGTATCAACAACTCTGCTCCAAAAAAACACTCCAGAGTTCTGCCATTAACCCTGAGTGAGATCTCATATTTGTAAAACCAGGAGCTACTCGCACAAACTTTGGGTTTACCCTCACAAAAAAAGCATTTGCTTCCGTTTCTGATTTGTTGCTTGCACAGCAGTAACAAACACATGAAGCCATTTGTTTTACAGAGTTTTCTACACTGGGATATTTATAAAATGGATTTGCCCCGAGACATCACCTTGGTGTCCAGCTAGTTCCTGAGATCCCCAGTTCCCTCGTGTGCTTGCTTACTGGTGCATGCAAGTCACCACAGACCATTTTGAGAAGAAAAACCGAGGCCCAGAGGAAGGATCTGCAAAGTCACACAGCACAACGCAGAGATGCTGCTGTCCCCAGGCCCCATCCATGCCCCTCTGCAGTGCCCCGCTGTTTTGTTTTAATGAAATTCTCTCCCACTAGCAAAGATGCTAACTTTAAAAAATTACCTACATGTTCTCACAGTCAAAAGCCATTCAGAATTACCATAGCAATTACTAAACCTGCTCTCTCAAATACTGTTAATGATATCACAGGAAATGACTTCTCCCGCTCTTATCAAACTTTCTAACCTCTTTACTCATTACTTTGGCATAATGATCACTTTTCTCCCCACTATCCACAGTTATTGGATGTGGCAGGGAGAGCAGCCACTTGACTGTCGGGTAACCTCTGGAAATGGGTTATGAATTCTAGAAAAGAGCAATTATTCATAATTCCTAGTCATCCCAGCACTTTTTGCTGAGACCCCTGGAATACTTGGCATTGATTATGGTGTTGCTATGGCTGCCTCCTGGCCTCTTGCTAGTGGCCTGCACCAGAAAGACCACCACTGTGTTGAACTTCAGTGCATGATTGGTACACAACCTAAAAACAAACCGGGAACAAGGAGAGAGGTTTACAGGAGCTGTCCCTGCTCTCATACACAAGCCTTTTTGAATTTTACTTTGAAGGTGATTTTCCTGTTGACCACACCAGCATATCAAAGAAGTCCATCAGGAATATTTCTGCAATACGAAAGCCATCAGTTAAAAGCATGGACCTTGCAAGATTTTCCTTGATGAGCAATATCTTTGATCTGGCAGTGATTTGCTTCCGCACCTCACTTGTATCATCCAGGCACTGTAAATTGTATTTTGGTAAATCACACTGGTACTAACTAGTGAGTGTGTCACAAGGGAAAGTGAGGCAGCACTTGGAGGAGTAGTAAGGAAGGGGAAAAAAAAAAAAAAAAAAAAAAAAAAACGTGTAGCCAAAGCCTGGGGAGATGAGGGAAGGCAGAGGAGGAAGAGGAACCAGGAGAATGAGAGGGCAGCAAAAACAGCACTGGCAACGCAGAGGGGCAAGCAAGGGCAAGGGAGGATAGATACAGCATTGGAGGTAGAGTGGTAGCTGTAGAAGGAGCAAAGTATCCTGGCTAGAAAATAATTGGGAACTGCTGAAATAGTGCAAGACCTCAGTGGTTTAGCCTGGGTTTCCTTTGCCTTCTGATCAAGGAATTTTGCAGAGTTTTTCTGAAGGAAAAAGTATTGGTTTTTCCTCATAAGTGGACTGGAACCCCTGGAGACCAAGACCTACTTTCCCGCCCAGATTGACAGATTAAGTAGGGCTAATCTCCAGTCTATTCCTCTCTCGTCCCATGTATGTTTCGAGAAGATCAGTATTTCCAACTCAACATTTAAAAACGAATCACCTAAATCATAACCTTTGCTTTTGATCTATCTGTTCATCCTTATATTAAATCAATGCATTATTATCCAAAGAGTTATTCTAAGTGCTCTTCTGCTTACAGGGCTCTATTCCTGCCTTGGGGCTCAATGCCTATCTACACTGCATGGCATCACCGGGCTGCTTTTGATAACAGGCTGTTCTGAATTCATTACCCCTCATGGGCTAAGTCATTCTAGTCACTTCTGACTGTAACCTTCCTTCTGTGAATTCTCCCTCTTCTGTCAGCAGGATATAGCTGGAAAGCTGCTTTTGCCTGTTTTTGGAAAAGACTGCTCCAATCATTACATATTAGAATATCTAGGGTAACCCAATTGCAACAGGAATAGCTGGATGAACAAATTAGATCTCAGAATTTGGCAGAGGTTAAAAAGGTGTCACAATTTTATCAGTTACAGCAAGGCTAAAGAACAGCAGAAAAAAAATGTCCAGCTGAGTAAACTTTTCAAAGTATATCAGTGATTTAGGAGTTTATTTCCCGCAGATTTCCAGTCAACCTTGGCCTCTCACCTCCTTCAGTCATTTCAGAAAATAGATAGATGTGCTGAGGTTGTCAGGGAAAAGCACTGGTCCACTAACAAACACTTCAGAGGATGCCTGTGAACAACCAGCAACCCCAGGCAATGGGGCCTTCTCTTAAAAAATCAGTGGGTGCTTAAGTGCTTTGCTGGATTGGCGCCCAAATGCTTCCCAGGGTATTCTGTAATTAGATACCAGCTGCACCAATTTACAGTTAATACTTTCTTCATTCCAAGAAACCCTAACCAGCAGTTGACACTCCAAGCCAAGCAGTGACAGCAGCAGTAGTCACAGCAGTGACAGCAGTAGTCACACACGATTATGCCTCGCCGTCAAGGAACGGCTGTGCCCACTGTCCCGCTACAACGTCCTGAGCTCTGCTCCTGCCGGGATGCTGACAACACACTGAGCACATTGCAGTGGAGAACCCAGTCACTTGTGCCATAGCAAGCACAGAACACACTCGGAGAAACAACTTCAGTAATACCTGGGAAGAGCCATTCAATCTTAATAATAAATATTGTGGAATAACGTGTAAAAAACTGCAATTAATATATATATATATATATATATTTACTGATTATTGGGTATATGCTGGCAAAGCAATGCCACTCCATGACCCAGAAGTTCTGTTTTTCCTCATTTGAAGGGGCAGGTTATTGCTGCAAGCCGAACACAAGGCCTTTCAGCCACAAAATAGAGACAGAGTAGCCTAGAGCTGCTATATGATGATGACAACTACATTTGCCACTAGGCACCCTGGAGCTTGCACCACTGAAATATGTGCTCATGGTAGCTGCCATGCCCTTGCTAGTTGGTTACAGCTTCTTACCTGTGACAAACTGTGATGCCCAGTTAACTACATCACCTGCTTCTGGTGACATTCGGGATTCCTGACATCTCTGGGCCACAAGCAAAATTGTGCATTTGTCTAGAAAGACAACATGAGAAAGAAAGCATGAACGTGAAGTTCTGCTTTTCATGACTTCTAGGGCGTATCAGACTAACTTGATTCGACTTTCAGAGCAAAACAGAGCAGCGTTTTCCTCTTCCACAGCAATGTGCTGTGGTGTTTCGTGAAGGTGTTCCAGCAAACAGACGCTTACGTTCTTCAGCCTGATCACCAATAGAACTTAAAGAAGAATGGGAGAAATCATCCATGTCTGGCAGCACAAATAACATGCAGCAAAGCACACGGCAGCCCTTTGCGGGAGGCTCGGAGCGCGGAGCGCACGCGGAGCCCGGCTCTCTGCCCGGGAAGGGGGAGCCCTGCCGAGGCCTCCGCGCGCTCCGGCTGCAGGTCTGATCACCTCTGAACTGTAGCTACTGGGTGAGCGAGGACAATTACAATAATTGAAGGTCAAATCCTGACCTCATTAACATCTCTCTAACACTTCTCAGTTCACAAGAACTTATTGAAGAGCAGAAATTTGAGCTATGGGGCAGATAGCAATGGTCTAGCTGGTCAGGCATCGCTCCCATTTGCTATTACTGTGATTCTACATCAGGACTGTGATCTGCCATCAGCTCCAACGGAGCACACCCGCTCTGAATTCAGCTCTAGATGAGGAGCAGTGCCGCTCTCCAGGGCAGATGTGTTTGTTGCAGAGAGGAACATGCCGTTAGATGCGTTTAGGACTCGCGATTCCAAGCAAAGGCTGACCATGCCACAGCTAATCATATCCATGGACCAGCTGAGGATGGATTAGACCTGATATGTAAAACAGCCCTTCAGGCACCTTTCCTACAACACACCAAGCCTCAAGCCTGAGGCATCCCACTGCCTTCTTTGGAAGAATCTTTGAGGTTTTTTTGCTCTGTGTTGGCCACTGCAGAGCCTGGCTGGCAACCCAGAGGTATTTCCTTTGTACACAACAGAGAGCTGGTTGTCAGATCCTTTTTCTGTGCTCTTGAGATGATTTTCACTCGTGGTCTCCCTTGCATAGAACGGGTTTCTCAGATTAACATTTCCCAGCCCCTTAAGACCAACTGTGAGCACTGTCTACGCAGGCATAAAGAAACTGGAAAGACTCTCCAGCTGACAGGCCAGAACCCTGTAAAAAAAACATGAGCTACCAAAGGAAAGGTTGCAGATTAGAAACTGGGACAATGAGAAAACAAGAGCTTCTCAGCTGCACGTCAGCCAGCTCATGGCAGCCCTGTGGGCTGCTAGGCAGGAGAGGGGGGGAAATCTTTTGTCTAAACCTTCATTCATTCTTTGATTGTTTTTGCTCTGTTTGTATGAGATCTAACAGAAATGCGTGAAGTCCCCTCCTTACCTGAGCTGGTCTTCCAGTCGGTTGGAGTTGCATTATTTTCTGTGATGGGCTGGCACTACAGCATTGCTGCATGTTCAGGGGATTACCAGGGAAAAAAAAGTCTTTCCTACTCCCTTTCTCCTGCATTCTCTCCTGTCTGTAAACTTGCTAACATCAAAAATGAGTTTTGCTTGCAGACCTTAATACACTGAGTTTGGAAATGGATTTGGCAATACATTTAGAGACTTCTGACAGCTTTACCCTTCAGGAAGAAATGCAAACAAAATTAAAGCTGCTTCATGAATCTTTAAAGTATATAATACAGTATATGTTTTTCCAATGAACCACTAGGATGGAAATGACAGTGAGGTTCTCTCCTTCACAAACTTTTGGACCCTGCAGCACCCTCCTTTGCAGTTCTATCACAAAAGCAAACCCAACATGCTTCACACTGCAGGGACTGTATAGTAGTCTGTGTTTGCATTTTCTAACCACAGAAGGATAAAGAGGAGGAACAGCCCTTTGCTGGGTACACAGTCAATGGAAGGATTTTTAAAAAAGTATTTAAAAAGACGATTCAATCCTTGTTATTACTGCTACCAAATGCTACTTTTAACCACCAGGTCAATGCATATTGTGACCCCGGTTGAACCCCAGACTCAGATTAAGCTCACTTTCATGCTTACTTTTTAGTACCTAAACATTGCTGTCAATTACATAGGAACAGCAGAGGACTGATGAGAGCTCACTTCCTAAATTTACAGGGCGGTTCAACGTCCAGTTTCTCTCTCCAGAAGACCTACTGAGGCTTTACAGCTATTGCTAGATTTAACAGTAACTTTTCAGATGCGGAAATAAACCAACATTACTCTCTTGTTCTACACCGACACAACAGGGAAAATGTGACAAGTCGCAAACATGTCCTTCGCCAGCACAGGACTCAACTGCTGAAAAACGAGCAGCAAAAGAACAGGCTACAGAACTGTCAGCTTAGCCAAGTAACTATGATCTGGCTCCAGTTGCTCCCTTGGCCACAGTCTTTGCTCCCAGGCTTCAGCAGTTAGCCTTGAAGAAGAAATTCACAAAAACCAAGACACCTCTCTAACTTGTCCCGGGTACATAACGCGTCTGTTCCTCATCCCACCGTGCTTCGGTCTTCATATTAAAGGCAAGACAAGGGAGGTCAACTAGTATCACCCATCCTCTGCTTTTCTGGTACATAGTGATGTCCACAGTGATGTCATTTTTAGGATTATAATAAACATAAGTATTAAATCTATCCCAAAATGTTAAAATTCCCAGCAGCCCTTTTCTCATGCCTCCTTGGCTTTTTGTTTAGTTTGCACTCAAAAAACTATGAAATCACACTCATCAAAAAGATCAGGCCAAATCTTTGTTCCTTTGTTTATCTCCAACACTTCTTATTTTCTATAAGTTTTAGGTGAGTTCTTCCCAATTCTTCTCAGAAGCTCCTTTGTATTTGTTGTGGAGAGAGCCGATTTGTTCAGACCAATTGTAGCTTTACACTAAACTCCTGTGTACACTTAGCAAAAGGTGTTTCAACAGATACCAGGTTGCTAAATGCACCCTGACAGAGGAATTAGGAGAATGACAGTCTGCACAGGCTGATTAACCTGCACTATGTGAAATCAACACCCAAAATACCTTCTGTGCCCTGACCATCACATTAATTCCCCTCGCAACAGGGACATGCATTTCCAAGCACTTTTCTGCTCCCAAGAATTTCCCACATTCTCAGACTGAACAATTTGACTTCATGCCTGTATGACTTGCAGAATGAGCAAGAGTAGTGGCTTTATTAAAATAAAAGCCTTCTAAGCCTTAGAACTCTCTGTTTTCTATGCCATTTCCTGAAGAAAAAGAAAAATCCAAATGTATAGGAATTTATGTTCTGTAATACAGAGAACTATGTAAGCCAGGAGAGAGGAAGATCCTCAAACAGGATAAAGCTCTCCATGAAGTTATACTGAGAAACACGAGACAGGGTTTTCCTGAGAGTTAATATTCATTTTTGTCCTTTTCTATTTCCTTGTTAAATTCCTAGTCTGTACAACTGGGATTAATTTATGTGCAGCACAGTTAGTTTGGGTTGACCAAAAAAAAAGTGTGGGGGGATCTCTTGTTTTCTTATATCACTATGGCTCTACCAGACTTGATTCCTTCCTCCTCTCAGTCAAATTTATTTGATTTACATTGCAGAAAGCCTTGAGAACTGTCAGTCAGGGTCAGATGACCCAATGGTTAACATATGCATGTGGTCACCACTTGCAAACAGTATTAACCTCATAGATTGCAGATTATTTTGACTCCTCAAAAGTAGCTGCTTCACATAGAAAATAAGAAGTCGGATATCTCAGGGGGCTATTTCTGACTTTTCCCAGGCAAATACCATCAGAAACATGTTACCATGGTCTAATACTTGTATCTATTTAGGCACAAAAATTGCTAGAACAACTTCCACTCACTTTTAAAACAAGCCCTCTCATTAACACGAAAAATGGCTAAAAACTCATGCTCAGATCTATCCATAGCCAAAAGTATTTGTCTTTTTTTTCTTTTTTGGCAACATAACTTGAATCACTAATACGTTGTGAAATACCATCTGCAAGAAATTTCCACTCTATCCCCTAGTGTGCCCATCCAGATCTGCCTGTGGCTGTATGCATGCAGCATCACAAAGCATTAGGCAGACTGGAAATTAGCAGTGAAGCTGAAGTCTGCTTTCAAATGCTCTTCAAAATTCCCCAGAGAACCTACATTTCCTATGTAACTTTATTCTTATTTTTAATGGTACTACACTTAAAATTGAAAAAGAGACCAAGTAAATGCCAGATGTCGTGTATGCTGCCTAATTTCATGTGATTTATTGGACAGTAAAGATCATCAACCTCAAGATTTCTGGGAGACCCCTTGTTCTTGGTTCCAACAGGACTTTTAGTTTGCATTCTTTATGAGTGAAATTCAATAGGAGTTCTCTTTTAACAAATACAAAATTGGTCTTGCAAAATCTTGAGATTTGGGATCTCTTTGTCCTTGAAACACAGTAGAACATCAGTGAAAAATCAATGGCGTGATACTAAATAAAGGACAAAACTAGATGAATTTTGCCTATTGAAAAGCAGGGCTTTCACTCCAAGTTCATGTCAGCAAAATACATTCAGAAAGCATTCTTTTTGGACTTTTTTTTTTTCTTTTGAAATTTAATTCTGGGAATTACACTCTCTGTGAAGGACAGAGACTGCAATCTCAATTGATTCACAAAACCTAAGGCCTAATATTTTGAATAGGGAAGGTTCATAATGAGTTTATCTAAGAAGTCAGAAAATCTTTCCTAGAACACACTCACCGAATGGGCTGCTTCCCTGTGGCACCATTTCCTACTACTGCCACCAGTAGTAACCACTACTCACCAGCGAGCAATGTCACCTCAGCTCTTTGGCTGCGCTTCCAACACTGTTTTCCAGCACATCATCCCACTGAGACGTGCTCTGCCACTCAAGAGGATCCATCAAGATATCCCAAAAGGCTCTCTATGGTAAAGCCACAATGCATCCCAGCGTGTTTGCAGAGACTGAGAAGGTTAACAGCCTAAATATCTAAAAGCGTCTAAAACTACCCATTCTAGGATACCACCTTCTGTAGCAATGTCTATGCTCTTGAAGCTCATGCCAGACATAATTAAAAATAGTGGATTGGACAATATCACAGGAATAATTTTCAATAAATAATGTACAAGAGTAATGTAACCATTTTCCATTTGCACAGAATAGGTTGCTGTGTCCTTGAAGCTATTTATTATTTTGGTAATAATATGTAAACACTGGAAGTTATTCTTGACTATTTAAAAAATTGCTGTAAGTATTTAGTATTAAAAATTCAAGGTATCTTTGTTTAATGTTGACTATCTCAATCCCTCGGCTGGCACTGTTAGTGCTGGACAGAGGCAGAGCATCACAGGGTTATCTAGAAATGTAGGGCAATAAAAAAGTTTTCAAGGTAACTACTGTAGAGCTCTTCATGGATTTCATTAAGGGCTTGCGGTCACGTTGCATGTGGCAGGGAGGAGGAAGATAGAGGAATGCAATCGTTTCCCACTATTACCTCAGCTAACAATGTTTTTTATGGTCTCGGGAGGACATACAACAATGTTTGGCAAACAACCCTCTCTTTAATGGGCTCCAGTGCATTTCACAGGAGACCTACTTTAATCTCTGGTCAAATCCAGTTATACAGCAGAATGTTTCTTTCTACCCACGTACAAATACGGGATGGTTAGAGGAGTAAACACACAAATAGGAGGTCAGTTATGAACCAAGTAAACCCCTCTGAGTTTGCAATGCTGAGGCAACAGTGAGAGGCTGCTAATACCCTGCTAACCCCACAGTTATGGGGCTCCCAAAAAGAGAGTGTGACTCTGCTGATCCATGCTGGGTGTCTGGAGCTGATGCAGAGGCCAACTGGTCTAACAAGCAATGGCCTTGAAAAGTTTAAGCAGTAGTCACATAGTCTCTTGCTTTAAATAGACTGGTTTCTGTCAGAGGGAAAACAGACCAAGTTTATGGTATGTGGGAAGAATTATGGTTCAAATAGTCTGGTGTTCCAAGAACAAATGCATAAAGAACATTGATTTAGCACTGAAAATGGGAGTATTAAATCCACGATGTTGAGCTCTACAGCAAGGAGCAGAGAAGCTGGCACTAGCAGCAGCCTGTTCCTGCACGGCACGTCCCTGGGCATCGGGCAGGGAGGACGAATAAAGGTGCCCGCGCGGCACGGGCTCCGCTGGGGAAGCTCCCTGGGCACCTCAGCTTCTTTAGAGCTGCTGGTGGAGCACAGCCAAAGGCCTCGGCGGGCCTTGGAAAAGAACCCTACAGAATGAATCGCTAGGCAAAAACAGCTCTGGCAAAACCTGTGAACAGTTGGATGTTCTGCTCAGGCAATACTACCTTCTACATCCTTCCTAATGTTCTTGGTGTATTGTAACTATTTTGGGAAGAGTCCCGTTCAAGCGGGCCTTCTCTTCACCAGGGTTACTCACGCACTTACAACCAGCAACATATTTAAGTGCTTCATTGGACTGCAGCCTAACCGCCCTTTCATAGCTTTTGTTTAAAAGGCAAGCTAGAGGTGAACAGCACAATATTAAACAATTTCATCCATTTAGAAGTTAAATGTTAACAACACTTTCTTACCTTCTATTTATTCCAGACACTCCAGAAAACTCCTGCATTTTAATTTGATTTTGGTTATTTAGAAATAAAAACAAATTTTAAAAATCCAGGCACACTTGCTGTCTCTCACAAATTTAATAACCAGGGCACTTATTTCACTGCAGCAAAACACTTCAATGTATAGGAAGCTTTTATATTTACAAGCTCTTATGCTGCTTCACATTCACAGGTCAGCAGAGGCTTTCCTCTCACTCATATTGAAAGAAATTATGCACATATCATAAACCAAGCAAGGTGCTTCAGTGTAATTCTAAATATGGTCAGGCTAAGGACCTACGCTGGTATTTTCCTGCATTCATGTACCTATGGCCATTGCACTTGAGCACTCAAACACTGCTCTTGCCCAATGGCCTCCTTAGACCACATCTCCTTTTCCACTCTATTTTCCTTGGTGCTTTTTCCTACTTTCCTACACAAGCAGAAAGCAATCTAGAACTCTGTGGTCCACACTGGGAGAACAGATTATTCCCACCAACCAGCAGACTGAAGTGGTGGCCACAATGATGCTGCTCTTGATGTCTCACCTATAAATAGACATATTCATCCTGCTCCATCCCGAGTATTTGCTTCAAACATTTGTTTTGAGAAACCTTCCCCCGCTGCTTCCAGGGATGCCCAGATCTGTCATGCAAAGCAATTGAGCACTCCTCAATGCGCAAACAGAATACAAATTCCCCATCTCTTGGGCACACTTGGGTTAATAATGCTGAGGCAATAAGCCAATAAACCAGCTGTAGGTCATGTATATACTTCCAGACAGCATACAAAATCCAGGAGCAAAGCTTCAGTGTCATTCTTATCTCAAGTTTAATGTAAATTGCACTGTGACCCTCTGGGAGAACCATGTCCTAATGAAGCATCCATGGAGGGGATGCCAGCTCACTCCAGCTGCTGCATGAGACAAGTGCTCCCCTTTTGGATAGACAGAACAGAAATTTATGCCCTTCCCCTGGAATTTTAGGGGTACAGTCTAACTTCACAGCAGAGCCCAAGGGTGTTTTCATGCACTTTGATTATTATTGCTGCTGTTAATATTCTTCTACCATTAGTCGAGTCTGAACTACTGTCTCTGCCCGACAGGTATATTTCATACCACCCTAGAGGATAGCCAATATTAGGTCATTTTGAAGACAAAATACATAAATGCAGACTAAGAAAAGCCTGGGAGCTTAGAATAAATAATATACTCATCCCTTGGAGCAAAGAAGAAAATAAACTAATTAAGCAACTATTTGGCAATCTGAAGGCATCTTACACAGGTAAAATGCAACTCCACAGGGTTTCATTTCTAGGAGCTGTGACACAGTCAGACTTTTGCATAAGCAATGTGCAACTGGATTTGAACTCTCCAGTTTAAAGCTGACTCACGCTTTGCTGATAAATACCCCTTGCACTCCCCCAAAATTGTTGGTGCACTAGCCAATTCTGCTGTTCTCTACTGGCTTTTTATCATTGCCTCCTGTTCCATGATTACTGTTAACCTTCTGCAGAGCAACAGCCTCCTGGAGAGGAGAGATAAGTAACCCTGATTTGCCACATATTCCAAGAGTTACTTTCATATTTATTCTAATGTATATGAGGGGTCAAAATAACATACAGAGGAGTCTCACCTTAGGAAACTGCAGCCCATACCAATGGCTTCTTCACAAGGAGCAACTTTGCCTCACACATGGATTAAACACAAACGTATCTATCTTTCTTAGATGGACCATTTACCTACACATTGAGCTGCTTTCACCAGTGTCCTGGCCATTACCTAACCTTAACTAATTACAGGGTCCATCAAAAGCTCTGTGGCAAAAGTAGCCCAGTCTCCCAGGCCAAGTTCTCCAGGTCTCAGAGGACCATTGCTCCAAACTCCGAGGAATGTCAAGAACCACAGAGATGTGGAAACTCTGTGTACACCACAGTTTATGTTCTGAGCTCTTCCTCTGGCACAACTGGGGGTGGTTTTGCACCACCTGGGATTTCTGAGGCTTAGTAACACACACACCACATCATTCGTAGGCGTGCGGAGAATCCTGAGCCCTGGTGGCAGCAACCAGCATGGTACTGGCTGCCTAAAAGAGAAACGCAGGGTCCCACACTCCAGGAGACTTCTCTGGGAGGGGACGTTCAGCTGTGGCAGGATTTCTTGTAGGATGCCAGCCAGCACTGCCCTTGTGAGCTTCAGAGCAATTTCTCTTTTTTTTTTTGGTTTAATAGGAATTTAGGGAAAGGAATGAACAACACAGATGGCATGGGAAGAGACCTGAGCCTTCAAACCCCAGACCTCCCTTGGAGTTGCACCCAACAGAGCAATCAGATTTAGCTCTGGCTTGTTTTTGAGATCATAGCAAAAGGTTTAGAGGCAACCCAACAGAAGCCACCAATATTTCAGGAAAAAAAAATAATAATAAAAGGAGAGGGAGAAGCAACAAATAGAGAGGTCCCATGCTTCAACATCATAAATCTATCAAGTGGTTTAACTGGCAAGAGTTGCTTCAAAGAAACAAAATCTTGGAAAGCATCTTGATCAAGTTGACCAAGACAGGGAGCTTACATTTTCTGGCCTACAACAGCAATGTACTTCTGGCTTTGGCTACCTTGAAGAGAGTCTCACTTCTATTAGCACTAAATTTACTCAAAACAAGAGACATGGGCAAAACAAGCAAGAACTGACACTATTAAAGTGAAACACTGCCCCAACTTGGAGTCTACAATTCTTTTTTATTTCAGACAGAAGAGTAAATTGTCTGACATTTTGGCCTGTTCATGTTTTTATCACAAGGACACAAAGAGCAACAACTCAAAACCGTTTATATGATTTCACCTGGAACCTTGACTTGCTTAGAATGTGCAACCCACTCAAGTAAAATGGGCTTTTCCCTAAAGAGGCACTAAAATTAGGTAATTAAGTTACTTCAGGAAGGATTTTGGAGATAATACACACCTCACATGGTAAATAGAATTAAATGAGCATGCTCATTTTAAGCAAGAAAAGGGGAAAATCTTAATCTAAAAGCATTACAAGGAATTCTTTTAAAGCCCCAAGAGGGGACATAAGAGTTTAACTGAAAAGCATGTAAGAAAACTTTAAAGGAAAAAAAAACAATAATCAACTAAATAAATCAAAATATTCACTGCCTGATTTGTCCTGTTACCTCTTTTCATCCTCTCATGTGATATCATGGAGCACAACATGACATGACAGCTGAGATATTTACAGGAATACCCTTTTCTCCCTGGAACTGATAGCAGGCAGCAATCAGCAAGAGGCCCAGGGGAGGGAGATGAAAGGAGCTCTAAAACATTAAGGCACCGAAAAACCAGCGAGCTGCGGGGCCGGGCAGCGCCTCTGCGGCACCGCACGCCGCGACCAGCACCTCACGGACATACACCTGCCTGGGAAGCAATAATATACGCAACTTGCAGAACAGCACCCTAAAATAGCTGTTCGTATGGGGGAAACGCCTCTTTTGCTATGGAAGTATTGTAGATCTCCATTTTCAAGGTTAGAAAATAACTATACTCAGAAAATCAAACTTCATCTAAAAAAGAAGGAAAAAAGAATATCAACTATGTGATTAAGGCACCCGTACAGTGGTAGGTCAAAGTAAGTCACCCTTATGCACCATAAGAAAAACTGAGGGATGCAAATCAGCTATTTGATCACCTAACCTGTTCTCCCTGCTGAAAACAGCGCTGCCTCCAGCCTCACAGCACTGGTTTCCCCATGGTGGCAGATCCATCCTCAACACGTTGCTAACACAAAAAAAGAATTCCCTCTAGTTCATTCATGTCTTGGAGCATTTAACACATTGGATGGGATTTGCCTGAAGTCCCATTTAAGTGAGTTGTCCCAGGTTCCTGAGGGAGGAGAGCTCCAGAGAGCATTACAAGCACCACAGCTTCAACAACTCTATCATGTTTTCTCCTTCTCCAATAACTATAAAGGCAGCCCAGTTGACCACTTTCAATTACACGTCTGATTTTTGACCGCTGATATATAACATGCAAGCCAATTTAGGTAAGCTGTTTATGTAGTCAAGCATACTTTCTGGTGCAGACAAATTGTGGGAAATGGCTTCAACTCTTACTGCATTTAAATAAAATGTTCAATTGGTTATTTATCATGCTCCATAGGTAATCAAATTCAACCTCCAATAAATATATGTTTATTAGTGCTGACAGTCATGAAGAATTTGTCTTCTACAATTAATATATTGAGAAACTGCAAAAATGCAACGAGACAGAAATTACAGCATTTGAACATAAGGCGGGCTTTTGGAAAAGGTCTTTCATTTTTATTATTCTGTTTCATTTGAATTTGCTGATCTTCCTTTCACTATCCCATGGGCCAGTGTTAATAATCAACATCTACGTTATACACTTTGTGGCATAATTAAAGTCACTACTTAATTAGGAAGCCTAGCTAGCACTAACCAAGAGGGAATCGATAACTTATCTAGTGGGAAAAGCCAGAGAGAACTTCAGTTTGATAGCAGAAGTAACCGTGGGATGTTGCTGTGTGTGCAGGGCAGCGTGGAGCCCGGCTCACCAGCAGTGCCCAGCTGCGAGCAGGTCCTGCAGAAAACTTTGGCACTGCCCACCCAAACTCTAACAGGGTCACCAGGCTCTAGGCATAACGAAGCAGAAGACAGCGTGTTCCTGTAGTGCAACCTGGCATTTCCATGGTCCTAGCCTGACTCACGCCCTGCCTCTGTGGATCAAGAAAAGAAATTGAGTAGCCAGAAGAAAATACCTGACTATCTGCTGACCTCAAAAAATGCCTGGCATGTCTTGGTAATTTTTTTTTTTTTACTGTTACTGGAAAATGCAGTCACAGGGTTAATCTACCTACCTCAGTTAGTCTTCTCCTTGGAGCAATTCTATACTGGATAGTCAAATGTCCAAAGGCCTAAAGACCTTACCTAGGATTTTGGAGACAAAGGCTTGAGTCCATGTCCCAGGTAACACACCGTTATTTCTGCAGGGTGCACAGAGTGCATTTGCACACACATGGTACTACATGCACCGTTGGTGTGCAGACACAGGCCTTGCTTTGAGCCATGCAACACCACAGGTGTACAAATGCACCGGGGCTAATTGCAGGAACTCCCCTAAGTGCAGGGGACTCCCAGCCCAAGGAAAACATCTCATCTGTGTAACTTGGGATGCGGACAAAGCTCCAGAGCAGGCGTGCACATGTGGTCCCTTAGTCACCGCTCAAACCAGACGTGGATCTGGAATCTAATTAAAACACTTCAGTTAGTTTAATCCCTTACTCCATTCCCTTCTGATAAACAATCCCAAGTTGTTACCCAGAGGTAAATCTCTCTGCTCCATTTTCTGCCTGTTTTTTCCTTTCTCACTTTCAACTTTGTTTTTGCAACTCGCATTGCCAAAACGTTCTTTCCAGAATTTCAGCAGCATTTTTTTAGACTTATTAAGAGTGGCTGCCAAAAAGAGTAAAAAAAAAGTTTTGTATTAAAAAAGAAGCTTCACTGAAATCCAAATGCGTGCATCTCTGTACCTCTGCAAAACACCAGCAGCTCAAGAAATAGAAATATTTAACTTCAACGAATGTTTCAGTGCCTTTTGACCTAATATTAATCTGAAAGTTTTGGTATTGGCTATTGATAGAAAATTTATTATTTTAAAACTAATTTTTTCATAGAAATTAAATGTTTGATTGGTCTAAGCAGCTTTTTAAAAGTAACTATTTCACAGCAGATTTCAAAATGTCCCTTTTCAGCCTGACACAGCACATTCTAGTTTTTTTTTTCAGCTGGCATTTTCTGCTCAGCAGCATTTCTGGTTCTTGATTCACCATGGCTCCGCTCCAGCTGGGGGGCTCCCTGCAATGGGGCACATCAGCCGGGCTCTGCATCCTCCAGGAGAAGCCTAAGTGCGGCCTTTGACTTGGAGACTCGCACGTCGTTTTCCTAAGCACTAGGAAGAACATTCAGGGTTCCCGGGGGATTTAAAAAGTGGGCCACAAGGCAGAGAAAGCTGCAGAGGCAGAGAAAATTAAATAATACCCGGTCTAGCCTTCCCCAGCGCACCGACCCCAAACCTGATGCTCCTCGAAAGCCACCTGCCCTCCTCCTCCGCGCTCCTGCTGCGACGGCTCAGACACACGGAGGAGCTGTCAGAGCTGCTGACAGATTTTCCCCAAACTACAGTGTCCAAAGAGCTCAACAGCCACCAGAAAGGGTCCAAATTAAAGGTGAGCTTCCTGTGTCCTTAAAAGACTCAAATTCACCAGGCCCTGAAGGACAACTTCTTACAGAAAGGCTTTGCTAGCTGGCCTCATATTAGCTGCTCTTATTAAACCCTTGAATGAACAAATCAGAGGTCTATTTACCAAGTCTGCCCCCTTGATAGCACTATTTGATCAATTCCAGAATCCTTTCTGATAGGTAATTAAAAAGCTTTTCCTTAGGTGTAGTGTGGAGTGAACCATTAATTACACTGCGGCGCCCCAGAGATGCAATTCCTTTGCTATTGTGAAATGTCTGTAGCAAGCAATGAAAATGCTCATCTCTGTAAAGAACCAAATAAATGAAAGTAATTTCCTCAAGACCTAGATTCCTCTGCTTTTTATGGCTAAAGACTTGACTTCCCTCAGCATTAATAAGTTTGTTCTTTAGGGCTGAATTTTCTCAAAACCAATAATCCATGACCATAACACAAAGAAATATCTTCTTCGAGTGACAAAGCCAGCAGCCTGAATCCAAGTATTAGTATTACTGTTACTGTCAAACTGCCACAACGCACTAAGCATCAAATTGCACAAAGAAGATCAGTTAAATTAAAGATCTTCACCAAGTAGCCACAATTTCTCATAAAAGCCAATTTAGCTCTTATGGAAGCTGCGGGATCGTATTAACTTTACTCAAAAGTATGCATAATGCATCATAGCAAGTGGTTTTGACAAGTGCATGCGTGTGTTATGTGTAGACCTGTCCTGCATGCAAAGAATCCTCAGAAGCTACTTATGTTGCAAACTCAAGTGTTAGAAAGTTAGGAAAGGCCAGATTTACAGGCGTTCAACCTGTTTAATTCAGCTCCTTGCGATCCAGCCTGCATGCCAACAAGAGGGGAACTAGTATTATCCTGAGAGATGACACACGTGTTTGAAAGCATCTGCTTAGCTAACACTTCCCAGTTTTCTGAGATGACCTGTTAACATAAACAACTCTTGTAAGTTTTGGGGCCGTGTTTTGGAGATCAGTAGTTGGGCTGGGACCATCGCAGCCCATGCTTTGAGAAAAGAACACAAACAGAGTGGATACAGTGACACTGGACCATTACTTAACACTTTCCCTGGAGTGTCACAACGTAAGTCCTAGCCAGTTGTGTGCTTCCAGAAGAAAAACAATCTGTTCCCATCAGGAGAAGGTTCTCTACATTGCATGGAGGGAATGAGGTGTGTTTGTGAGGCCTAGGAAGCCATAAAGCTCATTCTTCACTCCTGGGAAGAAGAATCAAAAGTTAAACATCCTCACACTCTTCTCCTGAGCTGTCTGCAATGAATTTTCCATGATGGAAACAAAAGCAACTGGTTGCACAGCAAATATTATGCATTGTGCACACTGCAGACAAACTTCAGACAAGGAAGTCCAAAGGGACCTGGACAGACTGGATAACTGGGCAGTGAGAAGTGTTATGAAATTCAACAAGGCCAAGTGCAAGGTTCTGCACCTGGGGAGGAATAACCCCAGACACCAGTACAGGCTGGGGACTGACAGTCTTCTGGAGAGCAGCTCTGCAAGAAGGATCTGGGTGTCGTGGTGGACGACAAGTTGACCATGAGGCAGCAGTGTGCTCTTGTGGCCAAGAAGGCCAATGGAATCCTGGGCTGCGTTAAGAAGAGCGTCTCCAGCAGGTCGAGGGAGGGGATCCTGCCCCTCTACTCAGCCCTGGTGAGGCCGCATCTGCAGTATTGTGTCCAGTTCTGGGCTCCACAGGACAAGAGGGATGTGGAGCTGCTGGAGAGAGTCCAGCGCAGGGCTACAAGGATGATCAGGGGCCTGGAACATCTGCCCTATGAGGAGAGGCTGAGGGAGCTGGGCCTGTTCAGCCTGGAGAAGAGAAGGCTGAGAGGGGACCTGAGCAGTGTCTAGAGGTACCTCAAGGGAGGCAGTGAGGAGGATGGTGCTGGCCTCTTTTCATGGCGGCCACTGACAGAACTAGAGGAAACAGCCACAAACGGAAACACCAAAAGTTCCACAGGAACTTAAGGAAAAAATTTCTTAACAGTGAGGGTGACAGAGCACTGGAACAGGCTGCCCAGAGAGGTTGTGGAGTCTCCTTCTCTGGAGATCTTCCAAACCCGCTTGGACACAGTCCTGTGACACGTGCTCTAGGTGACCCTGCGTGTGCAGGGGGGTTGGACTAGATGACTAGAGGTCCCTTCCAACCTTGAGCATTCTATGATTCTATGAATGCACAAGATGAGGAAGAGGGCAAAAGAGTAGCTGGGAAATGACACTATCCAGCAATTCCCTCAGTCTAGCCCAGCCCTTGAAAGATTTCGGCACACAGGGGAGCAAAGACAGGACTGCAGCAAGGAGACCAGCACTCCTGTCCCTGTCTGTCCTTTCCTGCTGGCCTGCCCTTAACTTGATAAATATTTTTAAGGGTTGGTATGTGTTTGTGTGACAGGGGATCAAGATAATTCCATCACAAGTATTAGTAATTCACTTGTAACAAAAATAATCCTTCTCAAGTCTTTCTGCATTAATGCAGATTTCTTAAGTGCTTCTATAAAATTTATAGTGGAGTTTAGATAGTTAGCTGCAGTCACTACTAACCAAACCCATTAAAACTATTTTAGAATTTTTTAAATGTGTTTTAAATTAATCAACAGGATGCAAGAATGCAGAGCACTTTTCACTGAATACATTAAGTAAAATCTAGATCAGTTCAATACTAAAATCACTAGCTGAACGTTTGTAAATACTCATTCGTCAACCATAATTAATCCTGAGTATTCTGCTACATGTTGGACTCAGAAATATTTAATTCCTGCTACTTGGTCCTTCTATCTCCTCAGAGCACTCAGCTGCACAGTACTCAGTTGCTTCAAGGCAAATATTCACCATGAAGACTTACATAATTTGCTAAGAAAAGATCAGCAGCACAACTTTTAAAATGAGCACATTTAGGTTAGGTGAGATCTAACATGAAATGAAGGCAGTGTTCAAGGTCACACCGAACAAGGCACAAATATCTGGGGAAGCTTTACATTGTTTTGTAAAACAAAATTGCAACTTCTCTACATTGCATGTCTCTTGAACCTGAGAATAGCTTGAAATATCAATTCACGATGTGTTTCTGAACAGTTTTCCCAGGCTCGACTACTTTCCATGCAAAGACAGGGCAAGTATTCAAGCTGTGGGAGGTGCAATATCAGAGAAGAAAAAACTGAGACATATTTATTACACCATGTTCAGATCAAACTATAATTGTGTAATTATTCTATAAGTTGTAATCGCCAGCAAGGTATTTACTGTCATAGCTTTGGTTTGGCACACAAAAACAACATGCATTAAAATTGTTCTCATTTCCTGCACTGACTTAGTGATTCCTATCTTAAAAAAAGGCTTTGGAGTTCCAAGGATTATCTGCAAAGGCAGTCGGTAGGACGGCAGAGCACAAGGCAAGGGCAGGGGAAAAGCATCATGACAGCAGGATTACGCAGGCTTGCAGATCTCACTGCAATGAAAGGACACAGAGTCCTCCAGTTTAGGAGCCTTCATGGTTATGCTGCCTAACTCTATCTCCTTAGTGCAAGATATCTTTTTAATTTATTGCATCGGGATGAAAATACCTCCCAGAAAGCAACTATATTGCTGCACATTCACTGAAGGGATGTTAGTAGATGGGACAAAAGATTATTCCCCTAGAATATGATACTGGACAAAGATATGGGAGGAGTTCAGAGATAAAATGCACCAAAAGCTAATGCTTCTGATCTGATTTCTTCTCAGGTAACTTATAATATACAAGTTCCATGTTAGAGCATACCTGAAATATGGTAAGTCACATATTTGTACAACCAAATCACATTTACTTTCATAAATTGTGTCTATGCAATGGGGAAAGCATAGATTTTCTTGTTTTATCACTTTAATACCTACTGGTGTATGTAAATTTGGAGGTTTGAACATTTAAAATGGAAGCCAGAATGGGTAGAAAGTGTGGTTTAATATATAGAACTTTAGGAATCAAGAGGGATGCTAATTCCAACTTATTATTCTTTTTTTCTTAAGAAAAAGAGAAGAACCTTTTCTACAGTGCTGGGAGGGCTGTGAAGGTAAATCCCTAGTAGGTCAAGAAGGGCTCAGTGACAAAAGCTGTATCAAGAGAGACAGAAAGATGTAGCCACTGAGCAAGTCTGCATATAGAGCTGGACAAAACAAGAATTGGTTATACTATTTTCCAAAGGCTCCCTTAAATCTTTGGTTACCTGGTTCTCACCAAGATCTGATGAGCACCAAAACAGAAAGCCAAGCTCAGCTCTGCCTTACAATACACAACTTGCCACCTGCTAAGCATTCAGGCACGGGGCTACACGGGGAAGCCAAAGAGACCGATTGCTCCGGCGTGTTGGCCTACGGCGCTAGCGGTGACTGAAAACTGCCCATCACCATTAACACGAGCTCCCAGGAGGGCCAGGGTTGGAGTATCTGTGCATTTGAAAGTGTCAGAGACCAAAAAAATGCAGTTCAACAGCATGACAGCAGAAATATCTAATGGAATATGGCAACTAAATGACAGATGAATCTGTTGATACAAGGGGATAAAACTCTTCATATAAAAGCGTCTACCTTCTCTGGACTTCAAATCATTTTTCATAATAAATTCAATCTAAAGGGTTTTTCAGTGACTCGTAAATATCTAGAAACAAGTGTTCCACTTCCAGCACCTGGATCTAACTAGAACCACCTTAGAAGTGTCAAATTATCACAAGGAAGGCAGTTCTCCCAGTAATTCGGACAGTTAATCAAGCAACATGGCCTTACAAGACTCCCAAAATGAGGATGTCAAAAAGCTTATCTGAATCAACCATCAAAAGCTTCCAAGCTGAACCATGGAAGAGCATCACTTGAAATGAAATGCCACTAGATTTCAAGCTCTCACACGTCTGAGACCTCCCGGGCTAGGCTAGAGCTTTGCATCCTTTGCTTTCGGATTTCCTGGTGGACGTCTCTCATTCATTATCCACCCGACTGCAGCAGCTAACAACAAGCTTGGACAAATCTCACCGCCTTTCACTTAAAAACTTTCACGCTGACGTTAAGGAACTTTGGGACAGCCCTGATGTGCAACTCCAGTAGTAGCGTGACAACTCTCAGCTGTATTTTCCCCAGGATGATTCCATGATGGATCTCTACAACACATCGATCCTAATGTGACATTAAAGCAGTAATTTTTGTCACCTATTTGTGATAGTAAGGCTTTCTTTATGGTAGCAAGTGGCTAAGAATACAAACACTGAGTCAATACTTCTGAGATTAGAACAGTATGTAACACAGCTAATGAAATTTGTCATTAAGCTGAAGTTGTGTTTTGCTGGATTTTCTTTTGGCAGCTTGAACTGCCTAAAATCTTAATTCAGTTGTAATCTGCTCACAGAGCACAGCTGTTTTGCTTGGCTAAACTTTTCTCTCTACTTAATAAGATACTTTTTATTTAACTTTCAGTTCTGCCTAGGAGCCCCAGTGAGGTTTTTAAAACAGAAGATTATTATTAGAAATTAATTAAGTATTCTTTTCAATTCTGTCTCCTGAGAGTAACTAGGCATTGCTGCTGATCTCCTCTGCATTAAGACATTACTGATTGTCATTCGGAGGATGACAGAGAGGATGTCTCATCCAGAAGATACATAACGACATAAATACAAAAAATTTGAAAGGCACTTAATACAAAATATAATAAATCAGTAAAAATATTAAACATATAATTGCTATGTCAAACACTGCACCGGCATGTGAAGACCATAGCACTAGAATACAAATATATATGAATTCCAGAGACAAAAAAAAATTAATGCAATTATAGAATCCTAATGAATTACACTTAGTCCATGTTTCAGCACGTTGCAGACCGTGACCATATAATTCTCTTGTGGGAACTCTAAATGCAATTAGAGAAAAGGCAGGTGGTTTGACCTTTTTTTCTTAATCTTAAGCAACCCATGTACACACAGTGTTTGTTGTCACTGCCAAACATTTCATTGTGCATCGCTTCAACACACACAGACTAAAGTTCCCACCTCTAATGGCAGACTCAGTTGGCCTTACTTGGCCTTTTCTAAGTGAACCAAACCCAATCAACACCAATATACTACAGTAATTTTTGATCTAAGATTCTGAATGTGCGTATCGATGCATTTTTCACAGAATTAGCTATGGATATGACACAGCTCTTCATGCTTGAGATTGCAGTTGGTCTTTTTAATTTTCATTACATTTGGGGTATGTGTATGACTAACTGTTGTCACACTCAAACTAGTGAGGAACGTGGAGAGAAGACTGCCAACATGGGTCAAAGAAAAAACAATCACTTGCTCTAATAATAACATAGAATTCAACTTACTTTTTTGGTCGGTAGTCAGGGATGGACCTGTCCAGTGATATCCTGTCACTGAGTTGGGCATTGTAACCATACTCTTCATATTTAGTCTCCGATTCATGGCTATCATCTCTCAGGGTAGCAGCCATCCCCCCTTGGCCCAAGCCTCCCGGACCTTCAACTAATCCCATGGGTTTTGCCAGACCTAAATGGAAGGAAAAAAATTTAAAAAAATCAAATAATGAATGTGAAAGGAGATAGATCCGATCTGTTCTATGATCTCTGAACAAGAACAAGATTTGAATTCCCATAAAACTCAGTTTTCAAGTCCTCATGGCTCGTCAGTAATTAGCCTCAGCTTTTCCAAACAGAGTATATATCAACACATTGTGCATTATCAGTGCATAATTATTAATGAGCAGACTACAAAGAATCAATTAACAGCTTTTGCCATTTACCCCTTTTTCCCAGTAAAACTCCCAGGAAACAGGAGTCTTGTTTGCAAACACTCCAAAATGCCTAATCATCTGGAAACTAAGAGTTTTCGTTTCATCTCACTATATCTGCAATTGAAATGTAAAAAATCAGAACACAGTTTAGATTAAGAGATCTTAGGGAACTGCTAGTGGTCTGTTCTGTGGGGTAGTCATCTTTACTGCTGAGTGTGTTGAAATTAAAGATACCATCACCAAACCCTATGCCTACGAGATTCCTTTCATGAAAATGAACGGAAGTTCACAAAATCAGGAGAGATGGAAAAGGAACACAGGGAGAACAGGAAAACCTTTCCCCATAAGAACAGGGGATGAGACCCTTAGACATTATAGCCTAATATAGCTCTACTAATTTTAAATAAGGCATGTTGAATTTTTACCATCTGAAGATTAGTCAGTTTAACTCCATATTCACTTCAAGTCTGGAATAAGCTCTAAGCAGGGGCAGTTGCTCTATGGCTCTGAAACCACCTGCAACTCCTGAATGGTTCCCGTTTGTGGGAACTACAGATAAATCTAACCTCAACACATGATGGGTCTTTATGGACTCAACTTGCCCTGTTCCTACCACAGCACCGGTACCATTCTCATTTTCCAGATTTGCAATTATTCCAGATTTCTTCTGTCCTTCAGAATACTGACAATATCTTATGCAGCTCTAAGATACTCAGCTGTATAAAGCTTAGAGGATCAAGAAGTTTGGACACATGGGTACTAAAATGATTAGCCTCGCATTGCTTGATGCTGAGGTACTAGCTAGGCAACAGTGTATTTGATATATACATATATATATATATATTCCACTAATCTATTACTGCCAGATTTAAAAAACAAGGTTGAAACTAAAACAGAACAGAAAATAAAACCCACCCATGCCATTTCCAAGTACATTTTCTATGACAACAGGCATCTTACCTAGCACTGAATTCTGCTAAACAAGCTCCTCAGGTATCCAGGGCTTCATGTTAAAGCTTCCTATCCAAAAAGCTGACTATCAGCAAGCCATTAAAAGCTAAAAAGTTGTTTACAGTTGTTTGGAGGATAGCATACAGAAATGAGTGAATATCACCCACTTCACTTACAACACAGAACAAAACAAGTAGAGTTCAACACTTTTCAAATCAAGTTTTTCAAGAGGAAACTGTCAATATTTCAACTAAACAATTAGAGAAAAAGAAAGAAAAACTGTTGGCATTTTCTAGCAACAGACATGCAAGGCCCTACATTGTTGTGACTGGCTTCAGGTGCAGCAAGGTGCAGGTGCAGCAAGGAGGAGTTTACTCCTCCATGCAGGGAATTGTCTGACCTCTCACTGCTAAACTCTGTCACCATTTACTATAGCTGCATGACTGTCTCTGCTTAATTACAGAAGGGCAGAGTGGAGAAACAGCACTTGGTTGGTGGTCTGAAACAGTCAAGTTAGCATTTTCTACTTTCGGTGCTTAGGAGAAAAGCCTATGCTAAGGTTAGCTGAGACACTACAAATGCCTGAGGACCTTAAAAAAGAAAAAAAAAAAAGACCTTAAAAGAGAGTCTAATTAGACACTGAAGAAGTTATAGAATCCAGCAAACTAGGGATGCCATGAAGCCTTTGTCCTTGAAAGACCGCAGCATGGAAATGTATTTGCTGATCATTTAGAATCGTCTGGGCTGGGCTCTGATGTTACATCAAAGTAAATCGAAGATGACTTCATTAAAGTTAACTGACCTGCTTTGATGAAAGGGCCTCCGAGATGTGGTGTGCTCATTTTACTTTATGCAACAATTTAATTCCAGTGGCTGAAAAGTTTATTCTTCCTATTATTGCAGTCTACAGAACAAAATCCCTTGCATCTTCAAGGCACAAGCAGCGAAGGATTGAACCTTCCAATACATGTGGAACATCAAGCAGCGTGGTGGCTGTTTTTCAAACAAGAGAATGAGCCATTCTTTGAGAAACTGTGCATAATGACAATTATGTCACACACTTTGCTCCTAAATCTCATATTCTAGCGCTTCATTTTGCTAATCTAATCTTGTTCTAGGAAACAGTCATAATCTATTTGACTTGCTCTTTGAACATACTGTTGGGTTTTCTTCTCCCATTCGTGAGCAGATTGTAGTCTAGTCAGACTGGCAATCATTACTACAATGCAGTGACACTGCCAGTAGCAACCATATAAATGCTATCACATTGCTGCATTCTGCAAAATAACACTTAAGTAGGTCTAGAAATCCTTAATTCCAAAACCCAGTTATCTGGATTGTTCAGCTTTCTGAGGGAGTGGAAATTAAAAAAAAAAAAAGAAAAGAAAAAAAAAAAGAAAAAAAAAAAAAGAGGGGCTGTCAACTGAGCAGGAGCTTCTCAAGAAAGGACCTGAAGGGACACAGTGAGGAAGCAAGCAATGAGAGACAGCAAACCAAAATCTGGCTGTGGTAGAGACTGCCAGCAGATGAAACATCCTCCAAGTGAGATACTGAGCTCTTGTCCAAGGGGTGCCATGCCAGCTGGGCCCAGCACAGGACCCTAGCAAGGCCTTCAAGCAGACAGAACATGGCAAGAGCACCAGGGAGGACTTGAGGAGCACTCCAAGGGGCTCCTGAAGAACGTGCAGGGTGTTGCCAAAGGCAGGAAGCCAGTAAAGCACAAGATGTCCACGCTATAGAGCTTTTCTGCCCGGAGAAAGACCAAGTGGCCTTCAGGGACCTGCTCCTGGGAGAACACCTTCCCTCTGGTCTCACCTATGGAGCGATACATTTCTGGAAATACTGCTACTTGGCAGAGACACAATTGCTATTGATTTTATATACTAGGTGTTCAGGTCCTACAATGACAGGCAGCAGTATAAAACCAAAAAAAGACAGATGGAGAAGTGCCTCTGATTCAATTTCCAACATATATCCGAGTTTTAACCCAAGCATATCAGATGGGAGAGTTTCTCCATTTTTTTTCTCTTTTTCTTTTATTTCTTTCTTTTCTTACTACAGACTTCCAGATCCTCTTCTTAGATTTGGCTTGCCTCTCTCCAGCTCTAACTAGCACCCCTTTTTCTGTGGTTTTGGGAAGAAATTGTAGGCAGCATACAGCACCCATGCTGCTAGGGCAGCTCCAGCTTGTGTCAGTGAAAGACTGGCAGCAAAATTCTACTGCCAGATGACTTGGCCCTAAACTGGTGATGGGCAGAGAGGGGAGACAGGGAACAACAGTGGCAATACTCAATGAGCTGTTATTTTTGAACATGTCTTTTCCTTAAATTTTTAAACTAAAAAGAACAGCCTATACGTTGGGATCAGTAATACCCAACTCAACATTGTAGATGACAATGAGGTCACAAATAATTACTGTCTGTCATTCACTTCAAATTTATTGCTCTCACTGCAGAGATGTCTGTATAGGAGAGGATTTGCTGGGAGAACAGGGAGCAGAACAAACCAGTCTCAGTTTCTTAACCAGATTAATTACTCTGCAGGATGCATAATTTTCTAGGAATAAAAGAGACCTCCTATTTTTCACTATAAATCCCATTACAATAGGAAAATTACTGAATAGATTTATGTGAGAAACCACAGTAAAGGCAAGAGCAAACTACATCTGTGATTATTTTAGTGTTAGCTTTTTATTTGCAACACAATTACAGGCAGCTGTAAATCAGGTGCAGCCAGGGCTCTCAGACATCATTAACCTTTTGCCAATTTGAAATAAAACAAGTAATTGAGAATAATTATTTACCTGCATTCAGAGCACAGGTTTGCTCTTAGCCTTTCCCTGGCTTTCCTGATAACTCTGGGCAGCCCCTGGCTCCACTGGCAGCTTTGGGATTGCAGCTTCAGCCATCGCAGAGGGATCAGGGACAGGCACAGCCGTAACAAGGACAGCTCCACCACCAACTTGGACCACCAACTGGTCCAGCACTTGGCAGCTCCACCACCAACTTGGCAAGGCCACCAACTTCCCTAGCACAGCAGCAGCAAAAAGCCTCTGCCTCCCTCTCTATCCTGGTCTTACCCCTTGAGCTCCAGAAGGGATCCAAAGCCAGACCCCTGAACCTCATCTGCCTTTTACTGAAAGCATCAGAAAGAGCTCCACAAAAGTCTCCTGGTTTTGCCCAGAATTCAGGGAGGGTAACACCTCTGCATGGACTGACAAAACTGACTTCTGGCATTTCCATTTAAAATTTTCAAATGAAAAAGCAGTTTACAAATTCTAGGGGTTCCATAACACATTTTACATGTCATTTACAGGGATTTTTTAAATCTAGTTCTGTACAAAACCGGAATGCAAGACAAAAATGTAAACCACTGCTTCTGAAAGCAGGCACTAAAGCAGTTGCATCGATGAATCAGTCCAATGGCCATATGATGCAAATTTTATCTTGCACTGTTGTGACCAGAAACTAATGAAGGTATGACCAATTATTATCTACGTAGGCATGGAGGAAAAAGGTGGCCTTCCTCCTTTGAGGACTGACCACACAGGTTAGAGTGAAGAGGTGCACAAGGGAAGCAGCTAGTTGGAGTAGGAGGAAGAAAGAGCAATATAAGCAAGCAGTTCAACATCAAGCAAAAGGTCTCAGCTCACCAGTTGTTTTGCTGTTCTTAGCTGCATTTTGGTAAACCCTAAAAATACCTAAGAGGAGAAAAAAAAATTCAAAATAGGACCTGTTTAAATCAGAGAAGGACTCACCCGTATCTGACCTGCCTTGCCTCGCACCACACACCTCTGACACGCCAGGACGCTGGGGTCAGTTGTTCAATTCAGTACTTGTCCTAGACTCAGTGCTAGAGGGGAGAGACACCCAAAGGAGGCTAAGAGAGGTCCTATGGGGTACAGATGAGCCACACGCTTCTGGTGAGTGAAGAAAGGACCATAGCTAAAGAGCAGCTCTGTGAAATTACTGTCTTGGAGAATGCCTAAATACTGTTTTGTCACACAGATAGAAGCTACTGAATGCATTAATGGCTAAGTACACCAAAATCAAACCTGGAAAAGTAAAAGCATTTTGTTGTTGTAACACAGATTAACAATAGACAGGAGAAAGTCTTATCTGAAACTCGCATTTCAGTAAACTTTGAAAACAGTAGTAAGCAGCATGAGGAAACAGTAGCATGTCTGTCTTAAGATTCAATCTAAATGTTAAACAGAGACAGGCCCTTCTTCAAAGCCCAACTTTCCATCTTCAAAACCTGTTTCTCCCACCACCCCCAGCAATAAACCTATATAACATACAAGATTTGCTGCCCAGAGAATTGATCTGAATTTTGCCCCTACAAAAGGTGTTACCTTCTGAACTAGAGGGAATACTGCATGTGAATGAGGTTTAGTTTCACACACAGCAACATTCACCAAATCACACTCCACAGGGACACAGCCTCCAACGCTCTGCAAAGAGAGTAAAGAACAAAAAAGAACAAAGGCCTGTCCAATTTAAATCACTGCAGCACTTCCACTTATCTGAAATCCAAAGTACAGTCCCATTTTTTATAGTTGTAATCACGTTTGCTGCACCTTTGCTTGAAAGATTTACGTCCCTTACTATCCAGCATCAGAGCCAAGTATCTCAGAAGATAGACCACAGGGAAGACAAACAGTATCCTGTGGTTGGCTCCACTTTTTTTGGAAAAAAAAGTACAGTAACTTCTCTTAAAGTCAAGGCACTTAATGCACAACTTTTTGGCTCTAGGCAGTAGGAAGTGTAGCGCTTTTGTACCTTGACCTTTTGTCTTCAGACTCTTCTGCCTCTTCAAGTGAAAGTCTAAAACAGTCTTACTCAACCTTCATCCACAAATGACTGACAATTCCTTAAGGCATTTATTAATGAGAAGACTGCCGAACGGAGGTGAAGGAGTGAGATGATTTGGCACGTCTCCTGCAGGAGGGCTGTTCCTCTTCTACCTACAGAAGCTAGACAGGCAGAGGCAGTGCAGAAATTACATAGACTGAGACAGATTAACTGGCAAGAAGACTTCTACCTAATCCCTTATGGGTTTTGTTCTATGTTGGTTCTTCTTCCTCTTTAAGATGGTAACATTTCTGGTTGCAGTTATTACTCTGAGGCCTATGAGCTTCTGTCAAGTGTTCAAAAAAGAAATGGAAATTGCCATAAAAACGCCAATGACTATTATCAGCATCTGGGCTAGAAGCTGACCCTTATTCACCCTACACACTCTTGAGTGAATTCTATCCCAGTGAGCTCCCCCTACAGAGACAGCATCATGTGGAGGAAAAGGACACGATTCCTATAGGGAGGTGACCTAGGAAATATGATTTAAAGTCTTTTCTCCAAAACTAACATGATGAAAATGTTTCTGAAATAATTCCTTCTGTGGAGAAGCTTGTAATATACACTCACTGCTCATTCAGGTTATTTTGAGATGATGAAAGATGGCAGATCTGATATACCTGAGACAGGATTCCAGCAGAGAAGACTCGGCACATCTCCTCCTGCCTCCCTAGGGGGAAGGAATCCATGGAGATCTCTGATAAAGTTGTTCCATGACAAACAAAAGGCTCCTGGAGCATGAGCTGGCTAAACGGTGTTTCAAGGCGCGCACAACCATGAAGAGGCCTATGTTTGAACACTGCAGCAACCTTCTCCAAAGGCACTGGTGTTGGAGAGACTTTGCCAGTTGTGACTAACCATTCTGACAGCTGAGTTTGGAGTCACGTAGTGTTTGAGACTTTGAGAAAGAGGAGAGGGATATCTGAGAAACTATGAAGAAAAATGTGTAATGGAGAGCCAGCTGCAGGAGGTGTCACAGGAAAAGCTGCAGTAGCCGCCTTGCAACAACATGGGGAATGACCTTGCCAACCAATGCACAAAAGAGGTTTCATGAGGAGAAAAGAATATACATCCTACTGGGGCCACTTAGCCTCCCGACCTACTGCAACTACCTCTGTGGCACACGCACCACCGCTGCCTTCCTTAGCCCTCACAGGGGCCTGATTTTTCTTCATTGGCTTACCAGACACAATGGCATCGAGCAGCCTCCTTCTCTGGGAACAAAATCCATTAGGGCTTTTTAATTGGAAGAAATGCTAAGTTTTTATGTACAGATAGCTAATATCAAAAGTAATTGCTTTTATAGAATACTCATTTGAAGCTGGTTTCCCCTTGAGGTGAGAAAATGTATTCTAATTACAAAAGATAATTCAGAGGGAAACAAACAGATTGATGACTGTGCAGACCATGTAGAAGAAACTTCACAGACCACAGAAGATGGGAATAGGGGCTCACTCGTGAAGTAAGATCCTGATCCCATGTCTATAGATAATAGGAGAGAATTTCAGACATTTTTTTTAAGCCAAACACAGTTAAAATCAATTTCCATCAGAGCAGGAATCCTTATACTCCCTTTAAATTACAATGGAGAGCTATGCAATGTATTTTAAAACTTAATTTTTACTAACAAAAGACATGCCTCTCTATAGGCACAATTCTAAATCATACATTGGGGATCCCGATTTTTTGTTTTTACTTTCATTTCAATGATTGAGAAAATCATTCACAAAGATCTGTTTGTTTCCTTTAATTAAATAGCTGATACCAAGACTCTTTGGAAGTTTTAAAATCCCAGCTGCTTTGTGCTGGTTAAACATGTAACAGATTTTTCTCTTCAGGGGTATGGAGGAAAGGAGGAAAATTTCTACAGAATCCTCCAGTGATGGCACAAATCTGGAGTGAGGCAGGTGGGAGCTTTAGTATTGCTGCTCAACAGTCCACTAATATTAAAAGGAGACAAAATCTGAGTGTCACCACTTCAGTATTTGGCCTCTGGCAGCAGCCAATACCTTGGGCTTCAGAGGACCCAAAACACAAACCATAAAGCACTGGGCCAATTACTCCCTGCACAGTGCATGGAAGCAGAGTACCCTTCTGAACCCCACAGGCATGCAACTAAAGCCCTGCAGCATAATATTTGATTATCCTCATTATCTTAATGCAGACAGGTAGAAATAGGGCTTAAAACTGCCTAGCTCGCCTTAAAAGCCCAGAAACTAACACTGGATTCAATGGCACCCCACAGGAATGAACTCTCTTATTGTCACGGTCACAGTGTCACCGACTCACAAGAAATGGATCATCTATATCAATATATTAGATTTTCATTAATTTTCCAAGAGAAACAGAGGTGAGAACCTCCAGGGAAAGTGATCAATAACATGATAACAGAACCACTCTAGAGAAAGAATGTGTCAGACACAGAGAAAGGAGGTTTCTCTTTAAAAAGCTCCAAGGGACTTAAGTTAAAACTTTGGGGCTGCTTAATTAGTTTCAGGAAGAAGCTACTCTTAGCCAAGTTAAAGGATTTTCACGTCTTGAATGAGCAGAAATCTTTAAATATGTCAGAATTTTGCTTTTGTGAAGTATAGGAAGGGAACTGAGTGGCTGATCATTGCAGAAAGGAGGATTCTGAACCCAAATCTGACAAGACTAGATACAGAGCCCAAAACTTAAAAGCTGCCCTTGCATGCAATGACATTCTCTGACACTTAAGGCAGAGCTCATTACATATCTCAAACCATTACACATATAGCACATCTGACATAGCCAAGCCTACCAAAGCATTTCCTTTCAGCCTAAGTTTTTCTGCCGCCCCTGTAGGGAGATCCAAAGGGAATGTCACCCTTTGTCCAAGACAAAGCAAGACTCTCCACGTCTCCTACTCAAGCCTCCCTGGTAAGCTCTCAAGGACCACACAAGCCCATTTCCTGCAGCATCCTTCTGCAATCATCTTCCACATTACTTGCAGACATTGACTTGCCTCCCCGCTCACTTATCTGAACAGCCTGCTATTAAACTAGTAATCACACAGGCAGCTTTCCCAGCAACAACGATGCATACAACATTTGCCATTTATATGACTGAAAAGCTCCCTGTTCTTCAACACATTTTATACAAAGGAGGATGATCGTATTAAATCCAGCTGCAACAGCGTCTGCAACTCAAGATCGCACTGTGCTTGAAAGCAAGGTCTTGATTTTCCCTAACTGTGAAAGTAGCTGCTAAATCCATCTCTAGCAATGCAACTACGTTAAAGGGAAAATGTTACACCTACAGTTATCTCTGTCCACTGTTCTCCCTTCCACGCACAGAGAAGGATATGCTGTGTCTATCTTAACCATGACAGGCTCAAATGTTCTGAAACAGGTCCCAGTTGCATCAGAGCAGCGTTGCGCCAGGCGTTTCTCCTTGGACACAGATGGTGGAAGAACTCATCTATCCTAAAGACATGACATTTTGAACACTTCCAACAGATGTCCTTAAGAGCCCATTCCTGACAAAAATCAGTTAATTTGGACATTGGTTTCAACAGGAGCTGCAGGGAGCCCCAAACTCTTCCATTTGCCTTTGACCGCAACATTGCCTTGGAGGCTCTTCACAGGTGACATACTTTGCTTTTGCATCACTACACAGCTCCAAAGCACTCTCACTTCCTTGATGGACTGCCCATTTTACCTCTGCACGAAAGCTATATTTTTCTTGAACTTCTTGTGTGCCTCTTTCAAGCGTATCTTTGACACCTCTCGGGGAGTTTGGCTCAGAAATCTGGTTTGAGGCAGAACCTACATCTCTGCTTTGTTCCTTTCTCTTTCCTTGGCTTCTATTTTCCTGTCTCATGTCAACAGCACCACATCTGCGCCTTGCTTGTCAGTGCCAGGTTGCAGTGTCACCTTCCATCAACCTCTTAATTTGCATATGACAATTTTCTACCAGTGGGACAGGTCAGTCTGCAAACAAACATGGTACATAGAAAAACTACAGCCCAGAACTCATGATCTAAACTAAAATGCCGCCAAGTCAGCAAGTCATGACAGTTTTGAAGCCACAATGGATGAAAACAGTTACTCTGTAGAAGGTCCTTATGGATCCTCAGATTGAGGGCCCTATTTCTAACAGATATTTGGAGGATGTACCAGGACCAGAGGCCAGATGTTCCCCTACTCAGGGCAGACTGCATGCAAAGGGACAGGCTGGTAGGGTCAATTGGACAAATGTGTTGGGGTTTTCCCAAAATCCAGTCCTCCCACCAGCCCATGCTCGTGATAGCAATAAGGGCTGCTCAGGGCCCTCCACTTGTCCCTGCCTTCCTCGGGCCCTATCGCTCCTTGCAGCCCACAGGCAGGCAAAGGGAACACGAGTAATGCAGCACTGATGAGCCAAGAAGGCAAATCTGCTGTTACCACAACTCACAATCTGAAGAAAGAGGTGGATGCATTGCTCAACACATTAAAGGAAAAATAAAAAAGTAACAGAAACTCAGGACATGAATTCTGCTCCAGTCCCTGCAAACCACAACAAGCTGAGCCCACTCAGACCCTCCTGCTCCCACTTACAGTTTAATCTTCAAGGGGTTTCCTTAACAGAAACAGGGAAAAAACCTACTTGCATTTGGAGTGCACTGCTATTGTTTAAGGAAACGTTGAGCCAGGGTTTGGTTTTGTTTCTATAGAGAAAAAAATGCTCCCTCTTGAAATTCATAAAAACCTGTCTAGAAACAAAAGGCCCAATGTCCTGCGGACAGCTTATAACATGTAATTAATCAGGGCTTTGTTAGGGAAACAAAGAGAATTTCGTATCATTTTCTCAAGAGAGAGTAAATCAGAGAATGAATTTTGCAAAAAGAAAGGAGAAATAAGGATAAATAGCAATTGTCAGTGCATTTTAGAAAATAAAGACATAGTATTAGGAAAAATTATTGACACAATGTTTTATTTAAAAGCAGTAATAAAAGCATCGAACATTTTGATTTCTACCCTTTCTGGTTTATTGTTGATATAAAGATAAATTGACTCAGACTTCCAGGAGTAGAAAAGCTATGATCCTCTGTTACAAGCACTTTAAAAAAACAGCACTCCTGTAATGCCTGATCCATTATTAACAAGATTGGCTTCACTGCGTGCTGGGGTTTTTAAGAACTGACTGTGAACTACAGCTAGTTGGGGCTCTGACAAACTCACTTCAAGACAAAGTGGGCTTTGTTTGGCAAAGGGACACATCTGCTAACAGTGCAATTCTTTGATCCACTCACCTGGAGAGGGTTTTTCAAAGCCATCTTAGATAGAGAGAATTCAGACCATATATAAAGGCAAGAGCTGAGCATTAGAAACTCTGGGTCAGTCTTCTCCTATTCACCTTCCACTGGCTGCAATAGTGCTTTATCTGGTTTACACCAAGTTTATGAAAGAAGAATTTCAAGTTTTCTAAGATTCTTTTTTTTCTTCTCTTCAAGCTTTCTGTTATTTTACCAAGAAATTCCGTAAAAGAATGTTCCTACCGCCTCATGTATCTGGATTTGTACTTAGAAATACACTGTAAGATGTTAAATTACACAGTAAAGAGGGAGGTGAAGGCAGTGACAGAAGGTGCCGTTATATGGGAGAAGATGCTTCAGTGAAGAAGCAGGTATGAACCCAAACACGACATCTGAATTCCAAGTCACCCAGATCTGAGCTTGCAGCTCGAGCTCATCTCTCCTCAAGGACATGGGGCAGATGTGCCACCCGGTTCTGCACCTACTTCAGGGCACAGCCAGGCTTCCCCACAAGCAGAAAGGACTTTGCAGCAACAAATGGTCCCAGTGAAAGCCAGTGTGGAGCCCCTGGGCCATGAAGGGTGCCTGATGACATGAGCAGCTGGGCACGCTTCACTCTGCCAAGCACCGAGCATCACGAGGGCGTTTTCTCCGGCCCTTGCATAATTTAATTATTCAGTCACTACTGAAGGGCAATGAGACAAGCTGGTGGGACCCAGCTCTGCCAGTTCAGGAAGCTGCAAATGAAGGCAGCTGTCCTGCAGTCCTGGTGTGGTCTCAGGGAAATGTCATGCTGCTACAGCTATTAAAGAGAGACAAAAGCAGAGAAAATCTGCTTGAGTTAGCATATCTCATCAACCAGCAAAGCAAGCAGAGGAATCAGTATGAAGATCTGAGCTTAGTTCCCTTAAAAGCTAAGGATATAACTTTCATCTTTTTGTTTAAATGAGTAAAAATCGCATTTGTCATTGATGCGAGTTTTAGCCTGGTTTCCTAAGGAAAAGCAGTTTGTGGGATCATGCTGTCTGTATTTGCCTGTCAGTCTGCTTCTCTCTTACAGACCTTCCCCTCACCTCTGCTCATTACATTTGAGGCCGGTGTCTAATTTCAGCCAAAGGTTGGCAGACAGTCAGAGGGCTCCAAAAATCACATTTCTGCAAGTGTCACAGAAGTTGACATCTGGGAAGACAGCGGCATTAAAATGTTCCTGCTGAGAGAAGAGGTTCAGTGAAACCTCAGATACGAGAGAAGCAATGGAGCTATCAGGGACCCCCAAGAATTCACTTCTAAGGCATTGCTTTGTAGCAAAGCAGGCCCTGTCGCTTTTGCTGCTTATGGAACCGAACACTTACTCCTATGAGTTAACTGTATCAATTACTAGGAGTCGAGGTTTGTAATGTTCCTTACATCACTAATGACAACACGACCAGGACAGACTCTGCACAGATGAGCCTGGAGCCAGCACTTCTTGGCTAAACAGAGGACATGCATAGGGAGGGCAGGAGAAGCACAGCTTGCTGACAGGACACTGCAGATGGAGGGCACAGCAAAGACACACCTGGCAGTGAGACCATGCCTCCTGAGCCCCAGGTTTGCATTTCATCTGCTCTCAATGCTTTCCCAGAAGATAGCCCTGGGACTGCTCCTTCAGCCCCAGGGCCCTGTTTTCTCTAAGCTTACACACACTTCTTGCCAGGTGCAATAAGCAATGATGAGAGCCAGGCGAGGTGATAAAACAGAGTGCTTTTAGTTCACGGATTAGGGGACTCCTTAAAGAAATAAAAAAGTATGTCTATGACTTCACTTAAAAACACTTTCCCTATAGAGACACCACATTTAAAAATTTCATAGGGAAATGCCCAACTCGCTAAATTAGCACTTCTCACCTTAGAAACTGAGACACCCAAACTTAGAGATGAAGTGGTATAATTAGAGCAGGAGACACCTCGCCATGGAATTCTGCCTGCTTTTCTGGCAGTTATTAAGAAATGAATCCCTCCTCTGGTCATTTAGTGGGAAAGGTGCTCTTCCCCCCTGTTTTGAAAAGAATGTAGAACAAGGTATAGTCCAAAGCCCACATTTGGCAGGATATCAAACATTTTTCAATGGAATTTGTTTAGGATATGTCAAAATTGTTTCAAACATAATCAACCTCTAGCAGCACAGCCATATGCTAACACTCACAACTATCACAGAGAAGCCATATGCATGCAGTATCACCTATCAAATAGATTAGAGGTGTCTTCTGCAATTCAACAACAAAAAATCACACAATAACTTTTTTTACAAAATAAATTACTTCCCAGGAATATCTGATTTTGGTTTCTGACAGTACAAAAACAGCACACACATCTCAGCACTCACGGCGCATCTCTGAGTCAGCTGGTGTCGATCCTGCACTAGCTGCCCTGCCCTTTGGGCCTGATTTTGATCTTGCTCCTACTGCCATAAATAGACTTTGATGCATTAAAAGAGAGCTTTCATCACTTGAAATTCTGGTCTGGAATGGTTATCAGTAATCCACATTACCATGAATTATCAGTCTCTGCTGCGTGTTCTAGCAGAACAGCCTGTTGCACACCGTGCTGTAGAGATCTCAACCTCTCCCTCAGGCCAGGGCAACCACAGGGTGACACACACAGACCTCAAAGCCAGTTCTCTAATTCCAGGTTTACTTCACCAACGAGAAACTAGTTCAGTTATTAGAATTTCACTACTCTCGTTCTTCCACAGCCTACCCTGTGTCTACAAAACAGCAGCATTTGTTTGCCAACTCCTTGTTGGTACGATGAAGAGCTGAGATATGCCTAAACACCAAATATTGTAACTGCAAACACTCCCCCTGCAATGAGCAGCACCTTCCTCGAGGGCCGTGTCACTGGACCCAGGCCCCTGGGCAGGCTGGCTGCAGAGGCCCTGCTCCAGAGCTAGGCCACGTCTGCATTCTCTCGTGCACTTTTCTCCTTCATTTCTGCATACCTTCTGTTTGTTCTTCTGATTGCACAAGGAACACTTTAAAAATCTCATTTTGTGATTTTTTTAATGCAAAAAAGACAAAAGAACCCACTTATTAGGCAGGCCAGGTTCGCAAAGAATCGAGTAAGAATTTCTTAATTCCCTGAATCTCTCAGAGCTCTCCGCAGTCTGACTTGGGGTTTCACAGGCCTGAAATGGAAATATAGGAATTTGTTGACACTTTCAGAAAACAGAATACTTTACATGTAACACCACTAGACACTGGCATTACGGAAGCAACTTCTGTTCTGGAATTAATCTGCTGTTGAATGAAAATGCACTGAGCCAGATGGATCCGTTTCAGGAGGAGGATCAGCCTGGCACAGGTCTGAATCAAGGATCACTGCTAGTGCCAGCCTGAGGCAGCGCGCGGCTCGGGGCAGCTCCCGACCTGTTCAGATGGACGGCCAAAGAGATTCTCAGGCAGTTCATGTCAAGTGAGCTTGCCAAATATTACACTGAGGATGAGAAATTTCTAATGAAGAGCCACAAATCTTTTCAATTCTCCACACAATAGTAGTATTAAACAAACAAAATACCTACAGCAGGCATGGACAGGGATGCAACTTCTAGCAGGTTCTTCATTTTGGATACAGAAGATCCAAAGTGGGAGAAGACTGGTCACCGAGAAGAAATACACAGGCTGCCAAGTCCCTGCAACCATATCTGAGGTGAGAAGGCTGAATTCACTGATCTGGGTTCAGGGAACCACCAACACAACATGGAAATTATAACACAGGACTACAAATGCGGTTCCCCACTCCCAGGTTAAGCCGGGCTCACATGTGAACCCCTCAAGTGTCCCTTTTCCCAAGCTATACCCCCTCACTGCCAGCTGGGCAGCTCAATATTCATTTTTTAACAGCACAAACACCACCAAGTCCCTTTTACTCCTCTCCCATCTGTTACACGGAGCCACCTGCAAACTATCCTCAGGTGTTAGGATCAGGAGCTCCACGTGGCAAAGCCTTCTTTCCTTTCAGAGGTGTGAGCAGCACCCAGCCCATGCTCAGCACCCCTACCACAGCACCTGCAGCACAGGCACAGCCACGGGGACACGCGAACAGCACCTGCAGGTGACACCAGCACAACAGGTATCCCCATCCCCACCATGGGCAGGCTTGTGTCTGTAGGGAAGCAGTCACCAGTGGCATCAGAAACTGTGCAGCTATCAGTAGCCTCATTTTACACACGGCTAGATGACTAGAAATCTCCCTGACAAAGAATCTATAAAACTACTGCAAATTTTAATCCTGAAGAAGAGTAACCTTTGGGTTATACAATGCTATTTCAATTGGGGATATTTTTAGTCTTATCACTGCCTTCAGTTGAGTATGAGCAGGAAAGAATACAACCAATCTTTTCTACCACACAAAGCTTGCTTGAAAATGTGTTAATATAACAAAAATACATTTTTATTTACAAAAGCTTCACATCCTAGAGGCATCAGAGAGCTGTAGGAAAAAATAAATTCAATTTCAAAAAGGGCAGTGAGGCCCCATTGCTGAATAAAATACAAAACCGGCAAAAAGAATCCAAATGAAAAACAAGCAATTAACCCCATCACCTTAACAAAAATGCCACAGAGACAAAATGAGCAGCAAACTTCCCCAGTCTTGCAGGAGAGGGCTTTCTGCTGGCACGGTGGGCACCTTCCAAGAAAACTGAAAGGGGCTCCTGTGCAACACAGTCCCTTTTGTTGTGGCGATGCTATGGCTCCGTCTAGGCCAGGATGCTGGTCTGAGCTGTGGAGCAAATGTTATTTGGTGAAACTCACTTTTGAATCCCAGTAAGATTCAGCACAAGTTAGGCATCAGTTTGCCCATTGCTGCCAAACTGAGATGCATATGATCATGGGCAGAAGCAGATCTCTAAGGTCAAGGTCAAGGGCTTTTTGCAACATAGGCCTTAACTGAGGGATGGGACACCTGTGTCCACAAGAGCGCAGGGATTGGTGGATGGTTACTATCACTGGAGAACCTGATGGGTGGGATGCGAGAAGAACATGCCAGTTTGCCCCACAGGAGGGACATGCGGTGCTGTGGAAACAGGCCAATCAAGCTCTAAAGAAAGCCTCTTCACAGGCAGGTGGGCACAGCAACACCTGACCTCCTAGTCTGTGCGCTCGATCCTGCGAAACACAAACTGGAGCCAGACAGCACAAAGAGAGAAACAAGCAAAAACTCAGAGGCAGAAACATAAAGCTCATCAGTTCTGTACTAAAAAGGAGAAATCACTCCAAAACCTTCAAGGAGAGAAAAATCCCATTCTCAACCACAATAAACTCCACTGAGTGTGGAGACTCAGCATGAATTCATCTTTATACTACATGCATATCCTCATAACTAGCCAATATACTGTTCATTCTGTGGTAGAAGTAGCTTCATTTGGCCAAGATAAGCACTGGAGTTACTATGCTGATAACTCCTGGCTGTGATGATTCTCCTAGACCAACAGCAGGGATGCATTCGGTCAACAGGCTTCAACAGCACTAATTGCATGGGTGAGCTGGAGCTGAGGAGAACCTGGATCACTGCTGCATGCATAAAAATGAGCAGAGAATCCACCAACTCTATCTGAACAAGGCAGATGGGTACCCTATCCAAGCAGTAAAATGTGTTACTGCCCACACAACTCTGGCAATGACAAAACAGGGGTCAGCCAGGTCTATGGTTTGGTTAAAAAAAAGTGGTGGGTTTGTACCTTACTTGCATTTCTGGCTAAACCAACTATTGCCTGCAACACAGACATGCTTTTTGACAGTTTCTCTCAAGAACAAAGACAGGTAACACACCAATAATCCCAGAGACCAATCCTGCACTTTCTGAGCCTATAAAGTCATGAATGTCCCACTCCAACAAAGAATATCCATGCTACAGGCTCATGCTGCTTCTCTCCTACAGAACTTGCTGGGTAACCAGATGCACCTGTAGTGTGTCTCCAAAACTCCTGCAGAAAAGTCCATATTAAAGAATACACAAGAAGGAAAAGCTATAGGGCAGAAAGACAATTTTCAAATCTACTTGCATCTGCCATGCTGTCTTTAAAAGGTGGGTTGCCTCCACCGACGCAGCTTTCACACACACAGCCATTTCCAAAGCACCTCATGTATGGTTTTTGGAGAAAGGAAGACACAATTCATCAAGACTTCCAATTAAGACTTTGCTGCCTTAGCTTCACGCCCTCAAGGGAAGATTACTTCAGGTCAGGGAGAGGATCTCCGCCTGGTTTTCATTTTCAGACACAGAGGTTCTCTATTTCAGAAGGCAACTTTGATCAACAGGACTACAACAACGCTGGAAGTTGCTCTGCTGCCATTGGCTTCCTGTTATCCAGACCATCACAAGTACTTTTTTCTTTTTTTACCCTTCTTCAGTTCATTGGTTTAAAATAAGTGATGGAAACATCTAGTAAGTGAAACCCCACAAATAATAACAACAGTAAAGTATGCCAAATGTAGTGAGAAGGAGAGACTGAGTGCCCATTAGTAAGGTTAGAAAGGGGCATGAATAAAAGAGAGATTTGTTAAACATGACTCATTTCTGTTCTTTCCTTTCATAAATCTTATTATTTCCTTGGAGAACAGCCATGCATTGAGTGCCTGGAACTGCATTTTTAAACGATGCTGTTGGTTTATCTACAACTTGCCTTAACTTACAGAAAAATCAAGTACACACACACAAAAGAAAAAAAAATATCAAAACCAACCCACCAAACCACCCACAAAGTCTTTAAAGTTAAAGCCATTTTTTTAATCCTCAGATCCTGTCTATTGGATGTGCAAGAACCACAGTGTAGCCCTTCGCTTAAAGAAGACAACATCACATTTGCTTTTCCAATTCTAACATCTGTAAAGTAATGAAAAGAAACTGAATTGGGATACCTACAAAAAGGCAAAAAACCCAACATCACTCTCAGATTTTCTTTCCACCTCTACAAACATTAAATTTAATCCTATATGTTAGAAAGGATCTGAGTTGTGCACAAATGTGATTCTGTGAAATAAGTCACAGAATGGTTGAGGTTGGAAGGGACCTCTAGAGATCGTCTAGTCCAACTGCTCCAGCAGGGACACCTAGAGCACGTGGCAACAGGGTGGCATCCAGGTGGATTTGGAGCTTTTCCAGAGAAGAAGACTCCACAACCTCTCTGGGCAGCCTGTGCCAGGGTTCAGAGATTAAAAAATAATAATAATTTTAAAAAAAAGGATTTTTCCATCAAAATAAGCTTTCTTACCAGCTAGAAAAAGAAAAGGCAGGAACTTTACATAGGAAATGGTTACCAGTACATGAAACACAGAGGACAGGGACAGACTTTAAAACCACTAATGGGCTGCTCGAATGGGGACATATTTCTCATATTTGAATGCAGTTTTGCTCATTTTAAACAAGAGTTTTACCTCCGCTCTCTAGCATATGTTTAGATATTTTCTTCCTAATGTGGCTGAAAAGAGGACAATTGTTTAGGATATTACACTATATTTTTATAGAGTCATTCCAAATATCCGCTCATCAAATCTTCTTAATTTGGGGGGAATAAAGTCCTGACCTTCCTGAAACCACTGATTACGATTTATAGATGCTGTTAACTTTCACTGGGAGAAAACTTCGCCTTATACTAGGCTTTCCTTTTGGCTTCAAGCGCCCAACACCGCCAGCAGCTACAAAAGCAATCTCCTGGGCTTCGCTTCACATCCAAATAACACAGGAGTAGAACCAGACTGCAGGAGTTGCAAATCAATGAACCTCTACAGCTAGAATTCTTGCAAACACTAGAGCGTTTTGCAGACCCAGCCCTTCCCTCAGTTACCTAAATCAAGATTAATGTGGCTAAAGCCACAGTCAACATCAGGTCTTTTGGCCTTCATCACTTTGCAATACAGAAGGTCAGGCCTGTAATAACATTTAGTTACCTCAGCACGAGCAACTGAGCCAGCACAAGGGAGAACACTTGCTCCTGCTTTAGCTTGGCCCCACTTTGCACCTCTTAAAACCCTCAAAGTGAGACTATACGAAGAAACTGCTCACATAAAGAAAACACATAGCTAAGAGCAGTCCCCACAAGTGAGTTGTTGCTTTTTGGGAATTAATATAAACTAATGTTGTCAATGCATGTTAGCATCGCCCCCAATCAAATTAAAAAATTATAACATGAGAATCTGTATGCAGGTATGAAAAGGTGTGGTTGCATTAATGCAAGGCTGGCAGCTACACTTCATCTTCCCCCAGGCACACATGGCTTTACCTCTCATTTCTGCAAAGGAATTACTTGTCAGCTGAAAGTTGCCAACTCTAAAAGCTTCTTTTTGACAAATCTGATGTGGACATTCACATGATTCATTTGCAGCCTGTTCCCAACCCATTTTTCAATATGGAAATTTGGGATCATTTTCAACCAGCCCCCAGCCTATGAAGAATAAACTGCCCTTTTAAAAATACTACTGTACCTTTTAAGTATGCAGATTGCCGAGCTGAATTTTAAATGCAATCACTTTGCTTCCAGTACACTCTAAAAATCAAGAGTAACAGTCTGCATGAATCAGCCCTCACACCTAGGTCCCGCTATTTCCATCATTTTAAGCCTGTGTGCTGCAATTACATGAATTGTCCACTTTTTCCCCAGCCTTCTCCATAAAATGCATATGCAATATAAAACCCATTTATCAAAATGGAAATTGCTGTTGTATTTAATCTTCCTAAAGAGAGCAAAATCAAATTATGATGCGTAAAGAATGGTAATCTGCCAAATTCAAGGGAATATTCCAAACATATTTCTTCACATCTGCAGCAGAACAGGTCAGAGAGGTCTAATATAGAAGACATGGGTAGGAAGACATGATGTGAGCATACATAATGAGAAAATGAAAACTCTCTTAATCTTTGCAGATTGAATGAAATCTAATTACATGCCGTATTGATTGTTGTGTATTACTGGAAAGAGACAGTGAAAAGGGAAAAAGGCAATTACAGTGAAACTGTAGTCTGACCCTTCAATTGCTTCTGGCATGAAAGGTTATCCTCTAGCCGGGGCATCAAAAATTCTTTATTCTTTATTGTAAATCATTAGCCTTAGACTTAGATACAAAACTGATTAGGGGAAAAAATGGAGTCAGTTAGATCTTGTTGATTTTTTCCCTTATTTAAAAAAAAAGAGGGCAAAAAAAAAAAAAAAGACAAAGGAACAAAATACCAAGGTCTTTTGTTATGGCATGTCATTTTGTGAATTGCTACAAAGTCTACCTGGTCTTACCTTCATGTCATCTGGTAATAAGAAATATTCATCAATAGCAAAACCATAGCAAAAATGGAAAAATACACATATTGATTAACTTGATCTCAAATAATTCACTTGTTCAAAAGAAATGTTATATTTGAAATCAAACACTGGCAAGTTATCCAAGGGCTTCATCAGGCAAATTTCACAGCCATGTTTCACTCCTTTCCTTATCCTTTGTATGCTCAACCCACTTACTTCCACCAAAAAGAGCAGCAGCTGTGCATAAAGAAAGCTTTCAAATATTTCAAAAAACATAAAAAATATGTTCAAAAAAACATATTTCAAATATGTTTTTTTCTAAGTTGATCAAAATACAAAACACGAGCCAACTGAAAACTGTTGTTTGGGTGCATGTCTGCACATCCCGGCGCAGATCTATGGCAATTCTTAGTCATTCTATTCTAAAAATTCTGTTTTGCCAGTGATAATTGCAAGGACCAGCTCTCTACTGCCTTTCATATAATATGGCCTTCTGTGCTCTACACATACCTCCGCAGGCACAGTATGCAATTTCTATTCAGTTTATTCCGACTGAAAAGTTAATGAGGTCTCTGGTGATCAGTTTTAGGTTGTCTCCTGATACACTTGTAACATTACTGCTTAAACTTATATTTCCTTACAAAAGGTATGCATTTATTTGATTGCATGAAAGTGCATAGGGGTGGCAGAAACCATGGCAGCTGCAGGACTAGTCCCTCATAGAAGTATCCTGGATCTTTAACAGAGTCCCCGGAAAACATGGGTGAAGTCTTTCCAGTTTAGGAATAACCCACATAGAAGAGAAAAATGGATTAAAAGAACTCTGGGATTTTATAACCAACCGTATAAGGTACTTAATAGGTGGCTCTAAATTTGCTGATCCTAAACTAGAAAGAATCAAAAGCAGAAAATTAAAATACTGATCTAGACAGACCTACTATACCTATAACAGTGGGTCGGACTTCACTTCTTTCAGGTGCCTGCAGGAGGTCTGAGTGTGCAAGGAATTCATATCCCCTAAGAATACAATCTATCTGCCAATAACATTCTCCTCCTTTAAAAGCATTTTTAATGATAATAATAATAATAATAAGTTAACATCCAATAAAAGACTAGATAGGATAATGTCTCAGGAACCTGCCGGACCCTAGGATGAAACAGCAGCTCTGGGGCTAGCCAAATGTTTACCCAACACCAGACTCTCCCTTAGACACTGTACAACACAGTCACAGCCAGGCTCCCTTGGATCCAAACGCTGCCAGAGCAGCATTATGCCCATTAAGTAATGAGTCATGATATTAAAAAGGAATGCCATTGAGCTAAACCCAAACACAGATGCTTGATCCTGATTTCATTTACAGTGATGCAACTGTGATCACTTCCATGGAGCTCCTCCTCCCCCCCCCCCTTTTTTTTTTTTTGAAGGACTTTTTGGTTTTGTTGTCACAGAGTAAAATAAAAAAAATAGATGAAGAGAGGGAGAGAGACAGAAAGCAACTGATGGCAAAATAATTAACCCATGTAAACATACTACAGTGTAATATAAAATAAAACTATATCAGAGAGAAATTCAAAGGAAAGTGAACAAGAAATTTGAATGGTTCAACTTGAAAACATCTCTATATTTTCCCATTTAAGAACTTTCAAGAAGAAAAAACTATCCACAATGCTTATTGTTACCCTTAGGAGCAATGCAGCAGTTACTTAAAATAATACTGTTGTGAAATGCCCTATACATAAAGCTAGTTTAAAGGAGGAAAGCAAAAACAAAACCAAAACCAAACCAGATGGACGTTAAAGAGAACGTGCTGTTTCTGCTAAGCCACAGTCAAACAGTCGCTCCGTGCAATGGTGCCTGCCTAAGGACTCCCATGGACTTGTCCCCTCGATGCTGTGCTGAGACGAACCCAGAGCCAGTAAAATAACCACCCAAAGTCTCACCTATGAACACTGCCAAGGACAAATCAATTTGGGCCAACAAGATCCGTCCAATCCAGCTGCAATGGGCACAGTTTAGAGACTGAGCTATTTCACTAAGAGCATTCTATAGCTACACTGAATTTGGGAGGGGGATTTCCCTCTTAAATCCTGCATTCTTCAAAACTTCTACTAAACATCAGCAGGAAACACAGATGCAGATGCTTTTCCCCTAACTCACGCATATGTATTTATGTGACTGTCACCCACAACCGCCTCTTCTCTGCCCCCCATTTATACACACACGTGTGCATGGGATTGCATGTGAAATGTCTGTTCTATAATACTTGCTGGCACAGACTGCATACTACCATAACGGTCTAAACTGCTTGGATTTATACAGTCATTCAGAAAGTAGTAGGAGGGAATATACTTTATACGAACGCTCAGATTTGTCTGCGTTTGGAGACTGCAGTAGCCTTTATTAAATCAACATTATGAGGAAGAAGATTTTCACAGCCACACTCGAAGCATATTTGGTACACTTAAATATACTTACACGGAAGTTTTATGCGGTGCTAGATGCCAGATGTTACGTTTATATTATAACGTCATGCAAAAGTTCTCTTGCTCGATTTCTTCTTGTCCAAAGCTCTGATGTATTTAATCACACACTTAAACCCCTAACAATTAGCATTCAGAACTTCATGAGTCTTTTCAAATATAACCACACTTGTTTTGAAATATGTGTTTCTACCTGAAAGGCAAGCTATCCTGTAACAACTTCTATGGCTTAGCCTGTTCTAATTACCAAAGAAGCAGCTCTTTGTTGACTTGCCAAGATTTGTAAGGGCTAGTAAATTAGAATTGAAGGTGATAATAAGAAAGTGGTGGTTGCTTCCCCTTCTCCCTGAAGATAATACCAAATTTAAATAGCAAAGTCATTAAAGAAACACGTGGGTGCTGTATTTAACTACAGCATTAAAACCACGTAGTGAAAGAACTGAGTGGAGTGTTTTTAAGGTAATTCTAAGACCAAGTATATGACTACCAGCTGTAAACTAACAACGCATCTGCTATATAAACACACATGCACCCAGGCACTGTTAATCCATCCAGGCAAACCATAAAACCTAGGTTCAGCCCACAGGGACCACAACCAATCCTTGCATCCTCCTCTCCCACTCCTCAGGCTCCCTAACTTCGTGTTTGTTCAGGAAGCCCTGACTTTGCACTGAGTTTGGGGGTGGGGGTGTCACCCACAAGCCCTCTAGCAATACCCTGCCACTGCCAACACCCCCTTTTCCTCTGTTGCAGGCACAGGGTGCAGGCACCCACGGCGTGGGGGCTTCCCTCCCCAGTATATGTGCACCCCAGATGCTCTTCCCCACCCCATGGCACCTCCTCAGGACACTGCACGCAGCAGGACCTGAGCCGTGAGATGCTCTGTGCCCCTCTCTGCCCCAAAGCGGAGCCCCCCGTACCATTGAGCTGGTTGTACACCACTTCCTCCAGGTGGTCCAGGCGCTGCAGGATGGACTCCCTGTCGGCCAGGCTGCCCACCTTGGCGCCGCGGCTCCTGGCGCGGCGCTCCGCGCTCCGCACGATCTGCACCAGCTCCTGCGAGCGGTCCTGGATCCTGCAGTACACGGAGAAGAGGATGATGCCCACGAAGACCAAGATGTTCACCGTCAACAAAGTTTTGATTTTCCGTGCCACCGCCATGGGGCCGCCGCGGCGCCGCAGGGGACGCGTCAGGGCATGGTGGCGCGGAGCTGTCCCTTCAGCACCGCCGCGGCCGCCCGCCGCCCGCGCGGGCCCCGCCGCGGCGGCAGCGCCCGGCCGCGCTGCGCGGCACCGGCGGCAGCATCGGCGGCGAGAGCGGCGGGCGCTGCCGCCGCCGCCTCCTCCCTCCTCCGCTCCGCTCCGCTCGCGTCTCTCCTCCGCCCCGAGCGCAGAGCGCCGGTGCGGAGTGACGTGCTCCGGGGGAGCTCATCTACATGCACGCGGCGGAGCCGCCGCGCCGCCCGCCGGAGCCGCCCCCCGCGCCCGGGGCCGCAGGGGCTGCTCCGAGCGCGCCCGCACACGCGGGCCCCGGGCCCCGCACGCTGCCCCGCGCCGCCCGCGGGAGCCGAGGGGACGGCCCCGCGGCCACAGCCCCGCAGGAGGGGCCCAGGGGCCCCGCAGCCACACGCACAACACGGGCCCGTGATCCCCCACCCGGCACTGACACGACCGGGAGCTCCTCCGGCCAAGAGAGAAGTTCTTGCCAAGCACACGGAGGTGGAGAAAAGCAGCCTAGGTCCTTACGGTCAGACACACACCCAGCCACTGCTGGGGAGCAAACAACAGCCCTGAACTACTTACCTATAGACACAAGGTACACTTCAGGTGGCCCTCCGTTGCATGCCACCTCCCTTTAGATGGCTGCATACCAGACTGTTACACTGGATGGGGGATTTTTACCCCTTGCTCTCTCTCTCTCTCCCTCTCAAATCTCAGGAGCTGCTGAGCTCAAAACCTGCCAAAGTCAGAGCCTCCCTGACTTTTCTCTCCCCTAGAATGGTCTACTCCAGGTCGCCTGTTGTTCAGCCTCTGCAAGGCCCTCAAGGCTGTGGTTGGTGCATCTGCCTTGGAGGAACACTGTCCTTCTCCTTGGGGCATCACCTTGGACCTTGCACTGTGGGGGGCAGCAGGGCAGCACAAGCCCCAATTACAATTTCATCATTATCTAATCTCCTCCCCAGCAAGAGAGGCAGCTTCATCTCTTGCACAGAAATACATCTCTAACATCTGCATAAGATTTGGTTGCTTTCAGCAGCACTGTTTATTCTTAAATACAGTCAATTGTCAAATGATGCTTAAATGCAAGGTCAGATTTTCTTTCACTGAAGTAGTAATAAAACTCCACAGAAATTTTCAGCAGAAGCAGCTCTGAACCTGCAATTTTCTATTGTTTTGAATGTTTCAGTAGCATTCATGTTGCAAATCTATCATAGTATTATATTTTCCTAGAAAATATCAATTTGATTTAAGAAAATGTATTGAACTAATACTCAAGTGTAGATTATTAGATGTCTCCATAGCATTTAATATATTATAGCAACACCTGCTGGTCTTGATATGGTTAAGAGCCTATTAGACCAGAATTTCCATTGTAAACGCAAGTTTACAAGCTGGCTGCAAGAATTCAGTTTGGATCCCGACACGCTAGTTTGCAAGTTATCCAGGAGTTGAAAAAACACCATCAACTATAGCAGAGAGTTTACCCAGATTTGATGACTTTTTAATATCACCTCAGCTTTAAACAGTTCTTTTAAAGACACCATTTCATCCATGATGTGATTTAGGTGAAACAGTTATTTCCTTTTGCTAAGCAAATGTTTTGAAGCAGTAAGCTTAAGACAGTCTACAGTGTGTAGAGGAGAGATGGAGAATATGCTTATATGGCTACAACCTTACCACCCTAACTCCATTCAAGTAATAGGTACGCTTAAACATCACTCATTGAAAAATCTCAAAGCAATTCACAAAGGACATACTATTAGAGCTGACTGCAGGATGGCAGGAGTGTTTTAGGAGAAGTTTCAAGGTCAGAAAGTGTATTTTCATTTTGCATTGGAACAAAACCAAAAAGTTCTGAATTATTTTCACACGAACAGGATGGAGTTGAAACCACTGCTTCCTGAACAGAAGGGTCAGGTTCCAATTTTTTAGGTCTGTACAGCCAGAACAAAACTTGACCAAAATCAATACATGCAACTTTTGGATTCCAATGAATATACTTTGTTGAAAATGTATCAACATGCTCTGATTGCTGACCCGCCTTTCAAAGGGCAGCAGGCAAGGCTTAGGTAACTTGCCCCAAACCAACCGAACAAGCTATAGACAGGGCCAGGACCCCATCTCAAACCTACTTTCTGTCTTACAGACACACACACACACACACACACACTCCTTTTGATTTAGTAATTCTACTAGTAAGATTAGTACTCATACTAATCTGAAGTTAAGGATGACCTTAACCTCAACCAGTATAGAGCAACTAGAACTTTTAGCAAATAGTGGAAACTGTAAACTGTGGGGCAACTGAGTATGACCAAGATGCTCATCACCATCTGGATACTTCCCAAGTTCAAGTTTCCTCCCAAAGTGGGCAGAAAGATGACCATGGTAAACTCTACCTGTGAAGTACCTTCTCTGTTGAGGTACAGCAGCATCTGTGGAATAACTACACCTTCTGTTGTGCAGCCCCCAGTATGGTGGGAAGATATTAAAAAAAAAAAAAAAAAACTGATTCTGTAAGTGAGTTTTTCCTGTCAGATTTCATTTTTCGAGTCCCTTTAAAGAAATAAGGGACTTGACTCATTGACGAAATAAAGTAAGATTTTACTGTTGGAGGTTGGCAAGAGAAGTAGAGGTTGATTGAAAAGTTGTTTGAACATTTTTGAATCTTAAAAACATTAGGTTTAAAAACAAGAAGATACTGAACTAAATTAATAATCACAAAAATCATTCCCATCTATTTCTTTAAAAGGAAGTAACAAGATTGATTTACCATATCTAAGGAGACATACTTTTCAGATCATTCTGTTGCACCATATCAGACATTTGCCTGAATGAATAATGTGTAGAAGGGAAGACTTTGATGTTTAAAATATTTGAACACTACTGTTAAAGGAAAAAAATGCAGGTAGATTGTAGCTGCAGTTATTCATTTACATTAATATCACTATCTCATAATGAAAACCTAACTGCATTTACTAGCGTACTGCTTAGGAGATTTAATACATCTTAATATTTTCTATTTTAAATAGTACTTAGAAGAAAACAGCAACAAAAATAGTTCAAAGTCTACAATCTCTCTTAAATCACACAGATGTACAGAAATGAGGCCCTCATCCTGTAGCAATGAGGCACTGCAACACATCAAGTAATTGCAAACTAGTATTTGCACAGCCCTTTTCTTACCAGATTTCCAACAGACTCCCCAAGAAAAGATCTGAATAACTCACTAGCTTTTGCAACTGGATTTAAGACAGAGGTAAGTAAGTAAGCCTCAACTCTCTTACACTTGTCATGCTTCCAAGCAGCCTCTAATCTTCTCTGCTGCAGTTTTGGAGAAAACAGCATGTTCCAGTGTCATAACAAAGCCAAGAGTCAACCAGCTCCTCCTGGAGACACTGCTGAGTGCCTGGAGCTGCAAGTGTCCCTCTGGCCGTGTTGGTGCATAGACTTTGGAGCTCATCCCCAGCGACCAAACACTTCTTATAGTTACTACCAAAGTGCTGCAGCCTGGTGTCTGGAAAGGCAAGGAGAGCAAGCCCTAACTCGGCATCCATCTCACTGTGGTAAAAAGCCTGAAAGAGCAGAAGTCACAGAGGGCTGATGCATGGTGATACCACACAGGGAACACTCAGCACTGGCTCGGGAAGGTATATGGTGACTGAACAGCTCTTTCTGTAACATCCTGGCAGCGCCCGCTCGCACAATAGCGTAATCTGTCTGCTTTACTTTCACCAAAATGCCAAGACAATGTGCCATGGTTTCAAGCAAGATAAATGTATTTACTGAGACAACTTCTCTGCCAAACTAATTACAGCTTTTATTATGGGGGTCACAACTGCAATGTGCAAAGACTCTCATCCATAACCAGTGGCCCTACCCAAAGCATTATGCACAACATCAGGAATTAAGTATTCACAAGACTAGCCTTAATGTGTGCCAAATTTTAACTTCATCTTGAGGATGTTTCTAAATGCAATGATTTGTCTTAGCATCTCCGCATATGTTTCAGAAATCAGTTAGATTACATATATATCCTTTTAATTTTAGCAGTATTAAGTTTCATCACTATTTCCACCCTCTTTCTGTAATGTATTATTAAGGTTACACAGAAGTTTCCAAAAGTGAACTTTGGGACCCTTCCCATGCAGCAATTCTCCCTGGTACATGAGATCATTTCTTCAAACACACAGACTGTGCTGAGTTCTAGCGCCTGTGGCTGTGATAAAGATGCACTACCCACATACTCCTCACATTGTATTAAAACTACAGGCTGACTCTGCAGAGAGGATTTATAACACAGAGCACAATCATACACAGATCTGTTGCTTTCATGTTTATGATATTGTGCTGATGACCACACTGTAAAAATAACATACAGATAAAACCCAACAATTATGTGAAGATGCATTTAAAAAAGACAATAAAGTTGTCATTGTAAAAACAGAATATAAATAACTACTAAGACTAAAATATTCAACCCACATACTTAGATTTTACAAGACTCTAATTTATAAACATTACAGCTCTCACCAATTTTAATAAGAATGAGTGCAGCTCCTACCTTTTTAAAATCCAGCCCAGTCTTCTATCCATTTCCTACTATCAATTCCTGCTATATTTTCAAAAGGCACTTCTCTGGTAAGAGAGGATCATCAGCATTCACTATGATCAGAGATCATTTGCAGGATCTTACATTCATTGTTTCATGTGATCTCTAAGAATTCCAACAGAGAAAAATGCCTGAGGACTCCATCACCCACACATGGCACCGCAAGCCCCGCTCGGCCCATGCCCCAGGCAGGGCAGTTGATAAAAACCTGCTGGACGAGGTTGCACTGACATCATCACGTCTTTGATAACCATCATAACTTAACAGTAAAGCATTTCATGGAGATATTGTGATAAGACAGAGACATTGGCAATAAATCTAAGAAGTTTTCAAAGGCAGATTCTATGTTTGTAAGAGTTCTAGCAAAGAAAACAAATGCACAAGAGATATATAAAGATAATTCAATATCCAACAATTACAGAAACAGAAATTACTTCATTATTTACCTTGAGATCCATTTTTACCTATCACCATTGCCAGCAAGCTTACAGAAAGCTAAACAAGGGCTAGCTAGGGCATTTGTATGCGCAAGCTTTTGCTTTCTGTGCTGACCAGTATTCTCTCCTGGTTCCATATGTTCTCTTTTCTGCTGCAGTTATTACCTCTGCTCTCCTACTTTGTAGAGTCTTTGAAGCAGACACTGCTGTTTAATGGCACTGTTTTGGTTCCTGGATGGGATTCATACTCCCAGGAACAAATCAGTCTTCACCTCTATTTGTCAACTGACACCTATGAGCTACAACGTCAAGCTCTTCTTTAGAACCCATTTGTCCTATTTCCATCTTTATTCTTAAACAGAAAACCTTATGGTAACAGAATTTGCAGTCAGTTCTTACATTAAATACTCTCTTAGGCAGAAGCTGCTGCTCACATCAAGTTTTATATTGAGGCATATTTTTAATATAGCTGTCCTTTTCAGTAGGAGTCTACTTTCTGAAAGGACTGAGAAGAAAAACTTGGTTTCCTCTGGTAAATGTTGAACAAAACTATTCTCCGCTGGCACTTGAATAACCAGTGGACTACTTTGCACCCCACGGAGGAGCAAATACAGTGGGAAGCTCTGAGCTCCAGCTCAAAGGCTATGGAAAAGCTGAATGTTATCACTGGCCTAGAAAAGTTCAGAAGACTTGCTGCTGGAGATGGAAAAGGAGTGACTTACCACTGAACGCAGGAGCATGTGCTCATGTTCAGCTGTCCTCATCACACTCAGATTCAGCCAGGAGGCCCAGGCTTATGGGCTCCTGCATCTATTTGCCCATGCTGGTCCACTTGCAGCTAGAGAGCCTCACAGAACATTCATTTACATGCTTGTCTGTGGCTCAGTGCACATTATTAAGAGATGCATGGCCCTCTAGCAAAATCGTCACAATAAAATTAAGAAACCCAGCCAGCCAGTCAAAGTCATAAGAGATCAAATATTCTAAGTGCAGTAGCACAGGGGTAAATTAGTATTGTTACCTTCTGACCCCAAAAGCTGCACCCAATGCTGGCTTTAAACAATAAAAATAATGAGATTTTTAGATTCTATTTATTTTTAAACAATAACTGGCAGCTTGAAAGTATAAAACATGTTTCAGCAAATAAAGCTGACATTGACATTTTTAGCAAAGACAAGCTATATAGTAGCTTGTCACTGGGCAAGTTTGAAGAATCATTGCTGCTTCTGATGTACAATGTTTTTCACAGGGACAGTGCATGTGTGAGTAATAAAAAAAAACATTTAGTACAGTTTGTATCTGCTTTAAACAAAGTTGTTCAGAAAGTTTAAATAGAAACCAAACCATTTTGGCTTTAATGCCATCTCTAGCATTAAAGACTTCAATGTTTCTTAAAAATATCATTGCAAAGAAAAAAAAAGATAGAGAGTGATGTATGGTGAAATTCCATCCTGGAAACTATGCCAGTGAGAAGCCTTAACAGATGGAAGTAGGATGACTAAACCTAACTCATCTAGTAGAGTTGAGCTCCCAAATATTCCTAATAAAGGACAAAGTCAAAACAAAGTTTTAGAGTTATTTTTTTCTCTTTTCCTTTTTTTTTTTTTTTTTAAATGTGCTTGAAAATTAGCCAGTTGGTAGGAAAAGAACACTTAAGACTATATTGGACTACCCAAATGCTTAAAGAACCTTCTATTCTGTCTCCTCCTTGAAGCCACATGACTTCTCCATCGGAAAAACGGGGACAGCTTGCCATGAAGGAAGTGGCAGAATTTGCTCTTATTAACATTCACATCCAATGATTTAGGAATTGCATGCAGCTCAAAAACAACTGAAAACCAATCCAAAATGAGAAAAATACGGAAAACTTACAGACGTGTAATCAGGCACCACGAGGGCAGCGCGGGAGGCGATGCAGGCGCACACAGGCAGGCCGTGCACGCATAACTCAGAACCCTTTTAGCTGCTGATACTGGAAAGACATTCTCTATTATTCATTAATTCCATGGCGAGCAGATAGAGTGAACATTTTTCCTTTTAATTAAGCTTGCTGTGGGCTACGAAGCTGAAGAGCTACATTTGTTTATATATTTATTTATTTAAAGGGGAAAGTATTTCTCACAAAAACCACTACGGTTAAACTGCAGCCTCACAGCCTCTGGCCAGGCTCATACACATTTCAGGATACGTCTTTGCTCACTGCGTTATGATATTTTATCCCAGATACTGATCACTTCCTGTGCTTACACTAAACACAGAGAGATATTTTATGTCCGTGCACTGATTCTCCCAAGTACAGACATTAATATCAGCTGTAAAGGGCTGATCACATTCCGCTGGTATAAAGACAGCGTGAAATGCAAAGAATCAGGTCTCTAGTTTGCTTTATACTATTCATTATTATCTAAAACACTCAGCATGTGTCCAATTGTACCAGCTCACAGCAATTTCATGACACTAAATTCTTTAATATCCATGAATTTTCTTTTGATTTACATAAACCAAAGGTGAGCATCGAGCGCTGTGCAGGCTGCCCAGAGCAGAGAATGGTTTTGTTGGTGCTGGTTGTTCCCTTCCATTCCTATGGGATGAAGAAATGTTGACAGAAGTTGGCATGTGACTACATTGGCTTAAAATACAAGGGTTTCACTAGATATTTAACAAGACAATGTTACACTAAGCAAGCATTACTGCTTGTTAGCATGCATTGTCCAATACAATTAGTAGGATACCCTGCCAGAGTAAATACTCAAGATACCTGGGCAACAGACTTAAGTTATTAAACTTTTGACAAAAGGTTAGGGGAATTCTCTTGAAACAATAGTTGTCTGTCACATGAAATACTTCTTGAACAAAGGAAAGAGAAAACTGTAGCATGAATGGGGTTAGGGCAAGGTGAAACTAGAGGTCGGCAGGATAATTTAGAGGAGTCTAATGGACTTAATACAATCTATGCAGTAGATTGAATAGAAAATAAAGGATAAAAGTGAATAAAAATCTCAAATTTCACTGATGTGTCTATCTAAAATATCCAAGGTTTTCATCCTACAGGGACTTTCCGAGGTACTCCAGAGATGGGTAAGATTTGGTAGAGGAGGATTTGGGATGAAATGCTTTCCCTTGTGAACCAAAACAAATGACAGAATGGGGTAAAAGAATGTCACATTGCTTGAGCAATGTGACAGCAATGTGAAGCTTCGCTGCCTTCAGCTGGTCATGGGCCCAGCTCCTGACTATTAGCAAATTCTTTCTGCTGCTTTATTTTTCAGCCCCTTCCTTCCTAATCCCCCCTTTTCTCTGTGGCTCTTGTCCAAACCTTTTGTTCTCAACATTTCGAGGGAACATTTATCTAGAATGAGACCCTGATCTTGACCGGGACAATGAGATACTTCCATATGACATATAAGACATAGTCAAGACAAATAATAATGACCAGCAATGATAAGAATATTGCATCTTTATAACATTTCCTCCATGTATGACATAAGGGAATCCATCAGATAACTCTTAAAATAGCCTACTCTAAAATTAGATAAGCGAATACTGCCGTGAAACACTGTAATACTAATGCAATTGGAAGAGCTGGATAGAAGGACCAGATTTAGTGCTCAGAAAATCTTCTGCATTGAAAATGTAAATTGAGGTAATTGCCACTAATCGTGCACAGCACTAATATAAATTCAGACATGAAAACTGAACAAGCAGCACTGAGTCTGACCACACACAGGAACCCTTAATTTCAGGAAAGATCTGTACCAGATTCAGTGAGTCTATTCTATTTTACTCCTACCCTTACCTGCTTTCAAAAACATTCTGTAAGCAACTGTCATGATGATACTAAGGCAAATATATCCCGAAATCGTCTCAAACAAAGCACAATTTCACTGGCAAACACAGCATACGTCACGTCTTCCATCCCTCTGCTCCTCAGTTGCACACTTGTCTGAACGTGCAGTTTAGGGGCCACAAGAATATTATTCTTTAATTGCAACCGACAGAAGAGCAACTGTGCATAAGGTGCTCACGTGGTGGTTATCGTGGCAGGCATTAGTGACAGCAGTGGGCACTTCCAGAGATTACAGCAGGATAAAATTATTTCATTTGGAGTACTGTCAAACCCATATTTCTGTGGGCAAAACTGAAATGCTGTGTAATGAGTTTTCAATCAGGAAATGCCTAGCCTCTTGGCCAACAGATTATGCAATATCCACAATATACCTGGGCTCCTGCTGCTGAAGATAAAAAGTCAGGCTAGATGTGACCTGTGAGAGCTTCATATTTTTACAGGCTTAGAACAGATGGGGGTGCAGGAAGACAAAAATTATTTGGACGTCATCTGCCTGTGCTGTTGCCTGGGGATTTTAAGCTATTTCTGCGAAGCCTCAGGAACATGATTTGTGGTCATTTTCCCCCACATATATTTCCTGTTTGATACTTACCAAAAAAACTAATCTCATTTGCCCACTACCACGGACAATTTGTTTGAGCAAGAAGGTCTTGGCTGAGTCAAGCATTCAAAAAAAAAAAAAAAAAAAAAAAAAAAAAAAGAGATATCATCAAAAATTGTATAGCAGTAGCTGCTAGGGCCTTAATGCTTTGCAGCCTTTGAAACATCACCCTCAGGTCAGAAGAAAAGGCAGGATGTTGTTAATAGACCATCTGCTTCTACCAGTATATCCTAAGCCACCGGAGAACCGTGTGCCATAAAAATGACGCCCGAGGTGCAACGTAATATCAGCATTAAACCTCAGCCCGAGAACCAGCGATGTTATTGAACACCACCAAAGGGCCACAGATCCACCTCGGGAAATCTCCTTAGCAAAAAAAGCATTAAAGTCCCATAGCTACAGGATAAGCAGGTCTTAAGAACTTGCAGTAAGTTACAATTGGCAAGAGCAAACCTTTTATCCAGTTTTTGTCCTTCAAAATCTCTGAGTTGTGAAACACGGTAGCAAATCTGATAGTGTCTTAAAATGATAAGGGAAGTAACTGAATGCCTGTCTATCCTCTCCACTAAATCACAGTAAATCCTACAATAGATAATCCAGCATTATATGAATTCTTTACTGAACGGGAATTCGGTGGTTTGGGGCTGCAGCACAGAGAAAAGGAAAGACAAGACTCCTTTGTTTTTAGCGAAAAAAAATCTACAGCTAATAGCTAAGACACTAAACACTGCCATGATGGACACACTATGGTACGTTAGAAGAAAATTGCATATTCTTTTGGGAATATATTGTCACAAGCCAGCTGCTTATAGTGGATTAGAAAAGGGAATTAGAAAATACACAACCCAATTAAAAAGTAATGTTTTGTTTGTTTCTTGCAGTTCTTTTGCTCTTTCATGCTAATTTCTTCACTTTTTCATTTTCACTTAATTTAATATTAATATTGATATTCACAAATAACTCCCAAGGTTCATGTCTTTCTAAAATGCCTCTAGCATTTGTTTTCATACTAGGCCTGATCCTACAAGTGTGAAAGGAGCTGTGCCAGTTTCCCATGGCTCAGGATACAGCCCCAAGTTCTCTTTTGCTGACTTCAGCGGGAGAAGACCAATCTCTGGATGCAGTAAACTTTCCATATCATCACAGCAAAATGAAAAGATGTTCCAGTCTTTCATGCAAGGAGACCCAAAGGAGTCTACCTCTCTTTTATAGAGATTCACAGAAAATTTACAGAAAATTTGAAGGAAAGATCATGCTGGAGGCATGATAGAACAGGAATCTCTCTTGCTATGGGTTCTTCTAGCACAAGGTAGAAGTGAAACTAGCCCATTACCGAATACTCATAAGTAACTTTACTACAATATCAAATGGACCATCAAAATGACAAAGACAGCATTGCACGATGTGTTAAGGCAGCACTGGAATTACAGAAAACATATAGTAAATCTGAATGCAAAAGACTTGCACAGACTTCACAAAATACTTGCCAGATTTGAGGGCAAATCCCCATTTTCTGAAGTAAAATCAAGAAAAAAAAAACACTTGCACAATTTCTGACAAACCTCTAGACCTCTGAATCTTCTATCACCGTTAGAAATAAGGTTTTTCAAAATGCAAAGCCCCAACTCTTCCTTGTTGAAGAAATAAATACAGTACACTTATTAGGTTCCTTTAACAACTGAACAATTTTCAGACAAAGAGCTTGAGGCATTCCATCTATCCTTGCTTTCATGAAGCAACTCATATAATTAGAAGAGAAACAAAAGCTCCTGGAATCTGATTGAAAGAAAAGACTACAATCAAAAAAGGAGGAATTGGAAGGGAGAAAAGAAAAAAAAAAAAGAAGAAAAAAGAAAAAATTTTAAAAAAACAAAGACCCAAGCTCTGATCTTGCAAAGATAGTAAATTCCTTTAGTCTTCAGATGAATAAATGTGCCCAATTGTCACATCTATTATTCCCAGAATAGCTACAGTCCAGTTAACAACTTATTTTTGGAAGCACAACTTGTGAAGAACATGGAAGCATTTAGCACTTACAGGTCTGTATTTGTGGCTCACTGCTGGTTGCTGTCCCCCAGCCAACACAGCTGTACAACCCTACGTGGCTACTGGCCTCACCAAATGGCCTCTTGGCACACCAGGTGTCAACAGGACCTTGGGTGACAGCCCTGTGAACTTTGCAAGTGCAAAGCATTTGCAATTTCGATTGCAGCGCTCTTACCGTGTGTCAAGTTCTTCTTGTTTGATGTGCCAAGTCAGGAGAGTCAATTGTACTTAATCCACAAATGCTATAAATCAAAGAAGAAAGGAATTAAGTTTCCAGATACGGGACAGATTCAGCTGTTTCCTCACTGAAAACAAGCCAAGATTTTTTCTTAAGGTTTGCATTTTAAATAATGCTTCTGCACATACTATCACATTACACCATTGTATTTTATTAGAAAGTGTTAGTAATTCTTATATTGTAGAAATTCTCCAGTGGTGCCTTCACATGTTGCCAGTATGTGGCAACAGCAGCTCAGGGGCACTCTGTGCTCAAGACACGGAAACACAAAGGTCTCAGGTGACCTGGGAGATGATTTCCCTCGTTGAAAAACATAATCTAGACAACCAGAACTACCATGGAGTATGTACTGCAGTTGAGGACAGTTTGGTCCAAAATAAACTTTTTTTAAAGTTGCAGTATTTTGTTTCAATACTTTGTTTCCACTCCTTTGATTTTACATTTCTAAACAACACACTCACATGAGTTAGTTCATTCAGTTCTGCCATTAAAAATCTTGCAAAACTTTTCATTTCAGGGAAAAAGCTAAAAGAATTCCTTTTGGGTCTGGATGCCTCTTTTTGCAGTTGCTTTAGTTTGGTCAACAAACCAAAAAGACCTGTTACTTATGTATCTCCAGTCTCCTTATTCAAGTCTTTCTTTTATAGAGAGAACAGGACCCAGCAAACTCCAAAATAAGGCGCACTGATTTTTTTTTTTTTTTTTATGGCCTAGTAAGAAAGAAGCTTAGTTCATATAAATCAATCTGCAATGAAGGACATGAAGCTGTGTGCTTTCATGCCAGGCAGGAATTGACCCATTTTTATTAGCTCACTATAAGGATAACTTCTTTTACTGCGTATGTATGTAATGTATGTAAGCGCCTCTCCTTACTCAACAATACTTAGAACAAAACAGTATGATCACAGAAAGCATTAATGTAGTAGTTCTCTAAAAAGGTGTATTGAAATGCAGAAAAATATCAGAAAACAGGGACATTATGCTATATAAAAATAGGAAACCTTGACAAAAGCAGAATGCTCTGAAGAGATAAAGGGAAGATCAATGTGTTCCATCTTTATAGACTCTCATCTTGCATTCTCCCGCCGTATCAAGTCAAAGCCGACTTTTGTCTGTAGTCTAACAAAGGGTATCAGAGTGACAAAATGTACAGTAGTTTCTGCTTTATGCTCCCTGGTAACTTGTCATTTGCAATCAGCTTAAAATTCTAAACAGCTTTTTCCTTACCTGCCCGAGTCCCTTTGCAGGGCAGCTCGCAGGCGGCCACAGCGTGGCCCTGCATCCGAAAGGCTCCTTCTCCTGCTCCCTTCCTCCCTGAGGAGCTGCCAGCAGCGGCCGGGCGAAGGATCCGCACACCTGATATACATATTGCACTGCACAGTAAACTGAGCCACATTGCACAGAGATATACAGCTCAAATATACGCACAGGATCAAGCAGAATGTGGCAAATCAGCTCCCACTCCCCTTTCAATGTTTTACTTCGGATTCCTGTCTTTTCAAATAAAATTTCATTTGAAAAGGTAGTTTAGTACTTCTAGAAAGAACGAATCTGATTTTCCGAAAGACAATAAAAAGCAGTGTTGAACTTAGCTTCAACATCTGATATTTATCAAAGCTTTTTGCTAAATCAGGTTTAGAGAGAGTGGAGAGTAAGGGGAGTGTGAAATTCGCAGAGAAGTTCTCATTAAATTTCTGAGCCCTCAAATCCATCATTGTAACGCCTGGGATTTCCAAAAAATCAAGAAATCCTTTCCATGCTGGCTCTGAAATGATTGCATCTACTTGTGTGCATGGTGGCAGATAAAGAAGCTGCCCCAGAACCACAGAGTTGATGCCCACAACCAGTCTTCAACTTTCAACACATACGTAAAGAAGAACACCTGCCTTGGAAACCTGAAGATCTACTAGAGCAAATCTTAAGTTCTTAATAAGGAGGCAGATATATGCTTGGAAAAAAAAATGCTACCAAGACAAAATCCTTTTGCTGCAGAAAGTCAACAGCTATGGGGCCTGAGGCCCATTTCTTATCTTCCAGTGAGTTTCTGTCCGGGTGCTATCAGCATGGCAGTCCTCGCATCATTTGGAATTGTTGGGTAAAACCCTTGCACAGCTGTTTGCCTCAGACTGCAGCACAGGCTCTTGCAGCCCTTCCTTTCGATTGCAGAGCACGCTCTGTGCTTGAGGAAGCTGCATATTGGGTTTTCACAGTTTGTGCTTCAGTGACTACGACCCATGCAGCACTATAACGGACCAGAAACTCCTCAAATTCCAGTACATTGCTGTGTGTGTGATATGCGAAATGCAGATGACCACGTTACCACATTCTCAGTTTCAAAACCTGCACTTTTTTGAACTTTCTTAAAGTCACTACTATGGCTGGGCTGGCAGCGTGCACTGACCTGACACGAGACGCAGGGACACGAACTCCTGACGACTTGGTCAAAGCAGCGCAGAGCAAACAGGCTCGGGACAGACTCTGCATCAGGCGTTGGCAAAGGGTTTCTACATGACCGTTTTATTTTAAAATTCATCTGTCAGAATGAGAAATAAGACAGGGTGATCTAATTTCTTTGTATGAAAACTCTGACCAGAAGAAGCATTTGTTGAATCTGCTAGATTGCTTTTCACCTCCTTAGAGTGAACTTTTGTTTTATAATCATATCCCACCAGGCATGCAGCAAGAAGAGAGAGCAGAAACTGAGTCCAATGTAGAAACTGAACAAAATTCACCTGCTATCTTATTACTGCCAGGCCTTAAGTGAAACAGCAGTCAATGTCCTGGAAACTACCTGCTACAGCCTCCTCTTCAAAGTGCAGCAATGAACCAAGCAACTCCAGTGCTGGCACCAATCCTTTTTCCCCAAGGTGTTCAATTCAAGTCAGTTGCAGCATTCGGCAGGGGTTGTACGGAGTGTGAGGAGCTGCTGCCAGCCGCACGCTCGGCGTCACCGCGCCGCAACAGCCCGACCTGCCGCGACAGCCGGACCGCGCTGCAACAGCCGGACCTGCCACAATGTCCCCGCCACCACGTGCGAGCTCTCGGTGCGACTAGCTCTGCCTCAAAGCAGACAATTACGGCACGTTTGCCAAAATATTAATGTGTATTATTATGCTCTGGTGTTAACTAAAAACATTTCTTGAGCTACTGCCTCATCCAAGCAAACAAATTAGTATAATTGGGGAGCTGTGTTTATGAATACAAAGCATAGAGAGAGGCAACGCACATTGTCTTGTTGTCATTCCTGTCAGGCAGCAGCGTTCCCAGCGCTGCTCCTTGCAGGCTGAGCGTACTGCTGTAATTGATGGCAACATTTATCATAACAGCAGTGCAAAAGCATCAATTGCTTGATGAATTTATTTGCTCCTACCCAGAAGAGGAGCTTTGATTGGACCACTTCATAAACATCAAAACGCTGCAGACCTGTTATGCTGCTGCTGCTAAAAAAAATAAAAATTAAAAAAAATAAAAGACATGGGGAAATGGGGAAGCATGATTGGGAGGCTGGAAGTTGAGTGAAAAGACAAATTGTTTTGATTAGAGGACAACTACCATTACTTTATCTATTAAAGAATTCAGATGTTCCAAAGATCTCTCTTATCAACAGCTGCAGTATAATCTGTTTCTTTCCATCCTTTCCCTGGCAATATTTTTTTCTTTCCCAAACCACAATATTCCTGGAGGGAGACAGCGTCAAAGTAAGTATCAATCTCCCAACCCAACATGACAGGACCCCTGGGTTTCGCAAAAGCAAAAACATGAATCACATCAAACTCCTCCTCTTCCATAGAGAGACACGGAGCCATATTATTTTTTCCCCATCCATCAGCAGTCCTTTAAAGCTATGCAAAATTCTTTTGGAGTGGATTCTGCACTTTTTGCACACAGCTGCAAGCAAATCCGAAGGAAAATAGGCCCAATGGCTCTACACGTGGTAGTTTCTAGACTCAGACTAGTTCTGAACAGTTCTGAAAATCACTGCTTGAGATGGAAATGGTCTACATGCTATTACAGTAAGGCTGTTTTTCAAATAACAGCAACCAGAAAGGGAGGGAAAAAAGAAGGAGAAAAAAAAAAAAAAAGTATTTCTTGACTCATTGCTACTGCTGCCCTCAGCAGGGTCAGGAAACGCAACTTTTGAATAGCCAGTTGCTGTTTGGAGCAGTTTCTGCCCAGTTTACACCAAAGTCAGCACTAACATCACTGAGTGATTCACAGGCTGGCTGAGAAACAGCATGAATGTCATTATGGGCTTCAGAGGGATTAAGAGTCCATCCTTAATGAGATCTTCTGAAAGTATAACAACCCACCAGACAGCATATCATAAACTAGATTTTAAAAAACAAAAGTATGCAAACAGACCTGCTCCACCCAAGTTCTTAATGCCATAGTTATGGTTCTTAAATAAACATTCCCAATCTGCTGAGCACCTAATAGCTACTACCAAGCTGTTCCCTTGTCCAGTAACTTGAAGAAGTGACAGACGTCCCAGAATGAGAAAGAAACACTCGATAACAACTCCTTTGGCCAGGGACTGTACTCAGGGTGGAACGTGGAAGAGCAGCCTACCTAGACTCCGTTCCACTGACTCGGAGCAGGTGCTCCGTGCTCAGCAGCGTGGCTCACAAATCCAGTGCATCAGGTTTACACAGTCAGATGCCCACAGAAATCTAAGCTTGCAATATGGAGAACACTCGAAGGCACCCTGTGGTTTGCCCCAGGAAACAGGGGCTGGTGAAACTACGCTCCTGTGCAAGGTGAAACGAGAGGGCAGAGCAGGGGACACATGCACTGAAATAAGTGAGTGACCCCAAGCAGAAGTAAGGGGGATTTCAGAAGCATATGCTGGCCTCAAGAGCACAAAAGGCACCGAATTTCCTTGGTATTAACACTCCTTAAAGACTCAAGGGCTTTAGAAGATTCCTGCTGAAACCTTTTAAATCCCCTCCTAATTACGCTCTATCTTCCTTCAAAAGCCCATATCCAGGGCGTTTTGTTACAAAAACTAGTACAAACAACATCGGCTCCTGCGAACAATCTGCAGAGGTGAAGGGGAACAAGTACAGCACCACCCAAGAGTCTGTAGGATCACAGTCATTACAACCTAAAACCTGTTTCTGTAAGTGGGACCTGTGTCTATTCATGCAGTCCTTTGAAATCATGTTCAGTGTCACACAAACAAAGAACAATAAGAAAGTCATAGTAAAAAAAAACCTATTCTATCCTATTAACCTGAGCCTGGAAAATAGCAGTGGAGCTTCAATAAAAATGAAGGGAGGCCTGAGAAAAGGGCAAATTAGACAGATTTTCAGTACAAGGAAATAGCGCACCAAATCCTTCTGCATCCAGTTACCAACGTTACCTGCTCCATGGAAAATTGGATGACAGCAGCAAGTGCTGCTCGTGGCACAGTTTCCATCCTGTTAGTCTGCTGAGCACACAAATTAAGTGAGTCAACAACGATTAGTCCAGCAGCCCAGCCCAGGGAAGGGATGGTTATTAATGTGAAAGAAAGGTCGGCAAAAGCAGGGCTAAGCAATTTTTACAATTCTCACTGCTCTTCAATGAAAGGCTCAGCTGCACCTTTCTCTGAGTTATTAAGGATTATTTTGAATGCCAGCAGAATGCCTTTCACAGCCAGATACGTCCCATCCTCTCTCTGTTAGCCTTCCTCAAAGCTGTGGCACATGATTCTCTCCCTTCAGCTTAAGCCTCTCAGCCAAAACTACTGCTCTCCAGGCTGAACTGCTGCTTACGGAGACCCTGCCGCGGCCACAGTGACGTCTGTCCCACGGATGCAGCGGTCCTTTACCAGTGAGATGAAGGGAAGATGCTCTTCCTGCAGCTCTAGCTCAGACTCGCAAGAGAAATTCTAAAATTTATGGCAAATGCCATGGTGGAAGAGCCAGGACAGATCCTGTTTGCCAGCAGGTGCCACCGAGCTGGGCTCTGTGTCTGACTTGTGATCACGCAGCTGCTCTCGACATGGGCACAGGCACAGGACAAGGGTCCATGGAGCTGCTACCGGTTGTTCCCATTTTAGCAAGATTTTCTTTGATTTCTTCAGAAATTCTTGGTTTGGGAGGGAAGAGGCTCTCAGTTGAGAGGATCAATTTTCTATCAAAAATGTTTATATTGTTTTGAGTGTCAATAGGCAAGACTACCCCAGCTGAGGACTTGGCTCCCCCGTACTAGCAGCAACTTTACTATTGTCTTTCCTTTCCTTCCATTTCGCAACAGAGTTCCATGACAGAAGAGCTGCAGCTTCATGGAAATCTGAGCAGCGCTTCCAGCCCCCAGGGAGGCTGGTTGCAGAGGGAAGCCTGGGGACAAGGGAGCCGAGATGTGCAGATGGCCAGCTGGCTGGTCACACACAGCACAAGGGCTACGGAGCCAGATGGCTCATGTTAGAAAGAGCAGGAAAGATCAGCTTGATTGAACACTCTGGCATCATTTACAGTCGTTTCAGGACAAGCACGAGGGCACCATCGTGAGTCGCTGTGAACTGTTCCATTATATGTGCACACTCTTGCATAGAAAACAAAATCTCATTCTCATTTGCAAAGTCCTGAAAGCCATCACAGCAAATCCTTCCTTATTACCCAAAAATCCTTTTTGGAGATACTTTATTGCAGCCCTTGCCACCTTGTAATAAATACTATTTAACTATTCCACAAGCATGCTGCAAAAGCCTAGCTAATTGGCAAGAAATGCTCAGTAAACTATTAATTACAGCAATATCTCTCAGATATGCCTTGGGCTCCAGTGAGATTGCTCATGTGAGTGTGACTGAGAACTTCATCTCAGACTCAGGTCAGGACCACTCAAGAGAGGCAGCACTAAAGCTCAGCACTGCCCCTTGCACCTCCTGGGCCTGTTTCTGCAGAGTAAGAGAAGAGAAATCAAGGCTCAGTTCCTCCTTCCCCTGCAAAGGGAGAAGCTTTCCCTGAAACACAACATTATAGACTACAAGAGCAAAGTTTAGCTGTTCTTTTTCTACTAATTTCCCTGCTTTGCCATCTCCTTCTAAATGACATCTCCTTGAGAGATCACAAACTTAACCAAGAGTCATGCATGCTCCAGCTTGAAAAATGTAGAAATGAGTAGGCAGAGAAGGGGTAGGAAGGAGCCAGCAGAGTTATCGCGCCGTCCCCGAGGAGAGCTAGGCTGGGCACCAGGTCCTGTCTGGCCAATTCTGCACTGGCCTCTGCTGGGAGAGAAGCTCCCTGGGCCTCCTCTGGCTTTTCAGGTAAGTTTTGCATCCCACCTTGAGCACGAGGTTGATGGAGCGGAACCACAACCTGGAGTGAATTCAAAACAAGGCTGAAGATGCTGGGAGGCAAATCTGCAGGTAACATAAATCAGCACTAACCTCAAGGCAGATTTACACCAGATGAGCATCTCCAGCCTCCTTATCAAGAATAAGGCAGTTCTTTCTTCAGGGGTTCAGCAGGGTTTGCAAGGCTCCATCTCTGCCTCCAGACCTGCGCCTGTCTCATGAGGAGTGAGTCAGTCTCACCCAGGCTGTTTGGTCTTTTAATTCAATTTCCTTAAACCAACAGCGCTGCCTAGGCTCTTTTCTTTTCCGTTCTGATTAGCAGACCAAATATGTTCTACATGAATTGCATAATTACATCAGCAAATCCATTTTCTTTTGCCTTTTTTCTTCCAGTTTTCCAAAACATAGGGCTTTTTCCCCCGCAGAACTCCCCAAAGAGATGCCACAAAGCAAAGCAATCATGCAAAAAGATTTATGACAGTCATTTGTATACATGAGTATGCTCACAGACATTCCCGTTCCCTCTTCTGTCTTCTCATTTTATTTAGTGTGAAAGCACAAGCTGTTCCCAAGTCACATTTATACATTTTTCATAAATCAGATACTACTGATACCATTTTAGAGATGGACAGAGTTTTTTTTGTTATTTTGTTCTTTTTTTTCCAGAATCCCAGCATATTTCATGATTTGCCGGAAGTCTTTACAAAGCGTCAGATTTAACAAAAAGGGACACTCGCCTCATGGTTAATCCTGACCTGGATTGAGACTTTTAACTCAGTTCCCCAGTTAAGGACTGGAACTAACTGAGGTGCCTGGGGACTCAGCCCCAGCTCTTGCCTTGCACCTCGGTCCTTCCTTGCTGCAGCTCTTCCCTAGGTACAACCTGCTGGTGCCCAGCAAGCAGCTCCCTGCATTCCCCCTGTTATGTATCTGCTCAGGAGAGTGTGTGGGGTGGAGCGAGCAGCAGTAATGGACCAGCATAAACAGCACAACAGGCTGTTCTGCAGGATTGGTCACAGCCTGGCTATTCATTAGCATTAAAGCAGCCAGAGTGGCTTGCAGCACATGATTCAGGGAAATTAACACTGGTTTCTGCATCTGCCACCGGCTTGCAGAATGATCATGGGTGTCTCAGAGTTTCTCCCCAACTCAGTTTCCTATTTGCAAATGCCTGTCCTATTTTACAACACCACACAGCAAATATAAAACAACACATTTCTACTAAAACGACAACTTTGTCCCCAGGTTCTTGTCCTCAACCCATCTTCCTCCCCTGAAGAATAATGAACGCTGCCCAGGCTGGCAACAAATCTACATTTTTGCCCTAAAGAAGCTGGTTAAAACACACACAGCAGCCTCTCATCTCCTGCTGAAAAAGCAGAGCCGAGCCAAGCGAGCTCCATCAGCTACAAACCTGCACAGCCATGGGCAGATCTCCAGCTTGTCGCCTGCTCCTCTCTTGCAGCCCGTGCAAAGTGAACATAGAAAGGCTCAGACTCAAAAACAGGACAGGCTCAGGAACCTGGGGCCCTGTAACAGAGGCCCTGTGTGATGCCTGGTCTGTAGGACATTCCCCCAGAGCTGCAAGCCAGGACAGTCCATGGTTGCATATTGCAGCCCCTCTTGCAGCCCACGTGGAAAAGCCTGAAAGCAGCAGGCACCTGCATTGCCTCTGCTGTGGAAATTCTCCCTTCTCCCTCCTCATAGCCTGCATACAAAACCAGGGCAATGGGCTGAATCCCTCTACACCCTCCTGCACCCATTGCACATAACCCCCCGCCGCAGTGCACAGAAGGGAGAAGCAAACCACAGAGCAGCATTTGTCCTGGATATCGGGCTAGCAACTCCTTTCATTATAGCACAAACTCGAAACACAAAAGCAGAATAAATGAGTTCCCGAGCAGAATATCTACCTTATTACTCAGCTGAATGCTTCCCAAGTTAGCAGAAGAGATTAATCTTCTATGTTCTTGGGGACATGTCGATGCATCACCGAGTTAAGGGCCAGAGAAGATCTCGGCCTCCCAAAAGCATTGCAGCACCAGCAGCTCTGCTGCTCTGCTCAACTGATGTCAACCCAGGCCCAGCCTTCACGCCAGAGAGACCTGCTGTAAAAGGGGATTGTGTGTTGTGGAATAAATTTGGGGTTAAAAGTTTCATCTGCACTTCCTACCCCATAAAAGACAAAACATCACTAGACAAAATGGGATATTTTATGAAAACATTTCATTTAACTGAACAGAGCTAATTGTTAGGGTGGTGATGTTTACCCAACACACACGAATGCCAAAGCTTCATTCGGAAGGGCTTTGAAATCACACTGAAAGATGCCATTTCTGCACTGGAGCACTATCAAAAAGGGTTCTAAATATTAGTAGCCCAGAGCAGTGAGAGTGCTCATCGCTGGATGGTGGGAAAGGGAAGAGGCATCCAACTCATTAAAACCAGCTACAGATCTGCCCAGACTGGAGAGAACCGTGAACAAAAATCTCTTCATTTCCAAACACTATGTTATTCAAAACCTAGCATGACCAAATTATGCTGAAATTGCTGATAGGTGTTGAAAAAATAAAAATGAATGCGACAGGAAGGGAAAACAACAGCTAATGTATTAGAGAAAAGAGGTTCTAAAAGATGGAAACCAAATCTTGGTTCTGAGTTTAGCCTCCTGACAGGGATTTATTTCTAATCACTGTGGAAGTTTGTATGTTACAATGTAAGTCTAGTCAAAACGTGTCTATTTTGAGATCATATTTGACATGAGGTTGGGCAGCCAGTGGAATATTTCTTACAGAAACACTATCTAACCAGCACTGCAATAGCTCATTTAAATAATCCTGTAAAAATAACATGTAATGTCCTCATTAAAAACACTTTCCCAGCAAGTACATCATTTTAAAGATATCTAGGATTGATAAGATGGACTTTACAAATGCTGGTAGCACCCATTTGGGCCTAGGCCAGGAGCAAGCTATTATGTAATTTTCTCTAATTGATAAATAAAATTAAAATATTTGAAGCAAGCTATAAATCAGTGAAATTCCAGTGCTACCTATTATTTGGAGGCCCCTTCCAACCTCAATCATTCTGTGATTTGCCTTCCCACTTTAATCTGCTCTCACTAAACTATTCTTTGAGGTTCTGCTCAGTAATAAAATGGCAGCCCTCATGGTTTCATAATGGAACAGCACATGAGCTATGGCCAAAACAAATCAGTTAACTCCAATCTCTCCCAGTGTTAATCATTTCTTGCCTTTACAATAACGCAGTGAACCAGATCCACCTTAACCTTCCAGTCACTTCTTGGCTTACAGCAGCTCTGAACCCTCAAAACTACAACACGAATGCTCCTGTTCGTTGAGGTATTGCCTTGCTGGTAGGTGTAGAGAGGACCTTCTCCAGAGGTGTGCTCATAGCAGCCTCCAGGCCTCGCCACCACAGAGGAACTTTAGTAACTTAAGCCAAGATTGAGGTCCCTACGTGCCAGCCGGTGCATCCTTTCTCAGAGCCTGCAGATCCTTGATTTCTCACTTAGAGCTGTGGCCTTGGAGGGGGGGAAGCAGATGCTCACTGAGATATGGAGCCTTCAGAGAAAAAGCTTTTGTTAAGGAAAATAAATGACTTCATGTGATTGAGTTAACAGCTAAAAGAGCAAATGCCAATATGTATTGAAATACAAGGCAGCTGGTCCCCAAGTTGATCAGTCACAGAGCACTCCGTAGCTCCCTGGCAAAGCCTGTATTTGTATATGAATTGTTTAACATGAAGAGATTATGAAATTCATTACTTTTAATTTTAAATAAGAGATTCTACATTAAAGCAAGGAGGAGGATATGCTCATCCAGCACCTTCTGTCCCGAAGGACTGCAGAACAACAGAAAATGAGTTCCCATTTATGGTGCTTTTCCTGCCAAATACTCAGCTACAGAGTCTGCAGGCTTGCATATGAGCACTTGGAAAAAGTCAAGGAGGAGGGTTTTTTTTTTTTTTTTACCCTAAGAAGGCACTGCTTAAATAAATAAAAAATGCTACATGATCCAGTTCAGCTCAGAGGGCAGCAGAAAGCTATGCCGAGTACTGCTGCTGTGGGAAACAGCTTTCTCTGCTCCAGGGAATCCCTTTTCAGCCACTGAACACCGAGCAGCCTGGCCAAAGGCACGCAGGTTAAATGTGGAGTCTCCAAGGGAGCTATTCCTGTGCTCAAAGCTAATGTTTGCTTAAATGTTTTGCTGAATTGCTGTTGGCTCAGCATCTTCGAGAATCAAGCTGTTGCTAGCACTTTAAATACCACAACAGAAGATGTAGAAGGAGAGCCAAGATTAGAAAGAGACTCTGGTCTCTCAGAGGCCTCGTGTATATGTATTTTCTGAGTTCATCTGTCCTACGAACAGTGAGAACAAGGATCATCTCAGGCTCTTCTCCTTTGCAGGACACCACAAGGTGTCCACTCCCTTTTGCAGGCAGAATCTGCTGGTGGTGAGAGGGGTTCTGATTGCTTTCCATGACTTGAGGACAAAAAAATCCTTTCCAAGTGAGAGCTGGGAGAGAACTGGAGTGTGGGGGTAGCACAGAAATGAAAATGAGGAACAGAAAGGCTGAAAGATTTGCAATAAACTCCATCTCATGTCCTTCACATATTTTCTTCCTTACAATTATTTACAATCATTTTGTTAACCTTGAAGAATGGAATCTGAAGTCTCAGTCTCACTTTGGAATCAGCAGGCCAAAAGAGAGATGATGCCCTGCTCAGAAGATGACAGCCTTTTTTGGCATGCTGATCATAGGAGGGTGAAATTTCCCACTTTTTTAAAACTAAATCTATTGGCTCAGGCAGACAGAATGGGAAATTCTATTTCAGTCAACTGAGATTGATGAGCAAACTACTGACCGGTAAAGGGAGTCGAGAATTAGCAAAGCAAAGGCCTTTTTAATGGAACTTTATATTGTCGATCTTCATCTGCCATCAAGAGTCTTCAGTCACAGCATGAAATTTATTCAGACATTATAACCACCTAGCCTTACTCTGACATTGGGACTTAACATGCCTCCTCTTGTTAATATCATTCAGCAACAGCTGCATTATATTACCTGTCAAAAATTATTAATCCAATTCTGTTTTCATGTATATTTATCATTTCACTGCCAACCACACTCAATGATTCTGTAAGACACATTGATTTCCTGAATGAATTAAATGAAAAGTATCTGTCATAAGTTTTACAGACAGTGGAATGATTTTCAGGAACTCCTAGGATTTGCTCTCTTTTACCCCCAACGATTTGCAGATAATGCTCAGTAAATGGTGATGCACAACTCACTATGGGGAATTTTTGTTTGTTTCCTTCTGTTTTATCTGCTTATTAGAATTCTGGCATAGAGCCAAATACCCTGGCCTTCCTCATACACTGATTCCATTTAATTTTATGAGAGCTTCTTGAACAAAATGCCACTTCTCCACAACCGCTGACCTCAGCGGCTGCTAAAGCAGAACTAACCAAATTCTAACAAAACCGTTAAATGCTCAGGCCATACCACTGACATCAGGAAACCTCACATGCAGCAAGTTGCTTCTCTAGTACCTGGCTCATCTCCCATCAAATCTGACGGAAAGTTTCCACCAACTTCCAGTGAGGGATCTGAGCTTCTTACCCCGTGTAAGCAGCTACCCATTGACAACACCCTGGCCAGGTCATGCAATGGGCCATGCACTGAGGGAACCCTGCACTCCCCTCGCCACAACTCTCTGCTCTACCTACTGAGACGCAACACAGCGCCCGAGTTAATCAACTTTTACCATTCACATGTAGCATCCACAGAGGAAATTCAGTACACGGTAAGAAGGGCTTGTTCAAGGACAACTGGAGGTCTCACTGATTGGAGCTACCAGTTCTGAGGAAGCATGACACTTCTCAAGCAAGTCTTTTTCTTCATTTTCTTCAAATGGAATGCTAATGAAATTCAACCAAGCTTAAAGCAAAAATCAAAGTTCACAGAAACTTCAAAAGTGACAAAAGGACAAGAGATATGTTAATATGAAGATAGAGCCCCCTCCAATCCACAGTGGGAAGTGCCAGTCACCTGGAGATAAAAGACAATTCCTCTCACTGACATTCAAATAGAAGTTGAAGAAAAGTAATGCCCCAAACCACCAATCTCTCTCTTCCCAACTCCCTTTAATGCTTCCCTGTTTCTCCTCTAGCCCAGCTTTAAGGGCCCCAGTGTTTGGGAAATGCTGCACTACAGAGGCTCAGCTCTTGCATGGGAGCCCTGCTGAACGGTGAAGCAGAGTGAGGCTGATCAATCTCTATTCAATAACGCCAGTGAGAAGGCCCAAATGACCCCAGAGCTGTTCATCTCTCAAGTTCATTGCCTACACCCCATTCACTAGGATGTAAGTTCACCTATCATCATTATTTGCACGTTGTAAATCTTACCCATCTTCCAAAGGCCAGAAATACAAAACGAAGCTTGTTTTCTAAGACCACACTGCCAGTGGCTAAGACAGATGCTTCTCAGAACGATACCAAATGAGCTGTGGAACGCGGGCCGTTATGAGTTGGGCCTTGAATGCAATACATCAAGCTTTAATAGTCAAGATGCAGTGCTGTTCAGGTGAGGCTTATTACATGGTTTGTAGAACAGGTGTGAGATGTTGCTGCGCTGGGTAAAACAACAGCTGAGCAAAGCATTTGCTGCAGGTACCTTGGGCTCTGAGCTCACAAAAGCACTGCAGCTGTGCCCCACTCTCACAGAAATCCCATCAGGCAAAAGACACATTTTCCAATCAAGTGCTACTACACTTGATATTATCTTACCAACAGCCTGGTTACCAAAATTGCTAGTCCAGTTTATCTATCCACACTTTCAACATCAACATCTAGGGGAACTTTTCTACTGTTACTTACTCATGCTTCCAGCAGAAATGCAGGGTCACACTTGACAGCTCCCAGGAGAAGAGGCAGGATGAGAGTCATGAGAGATGATTTCAGCATTTGTAATGGTGTCTGGACCAGGGAGATTCATGTGGATTTTAGAAATAGCAAGAGAGAGAAGGCTACAGTGGTTTTGATTCCAAGGAGTAACAGTCTAGATAGTCTGACAGGGGACACAGCCATTCCTTAGAAATGTTACAGAAACATACCCTATCCACTGACTGAGGAGGAAAGGGAATTTGTGGTCACGCAGGGATGAGATGGTACCTAGGTAACAGGCCTGGGTCAAACTGAGCATATTTCCTACATGCTGCCACTGATGCTTTATTATTGAGGTAAAAGGCAATGATTTCATATCACTTTATTTCAGGCAGTGCAGCTTGGTAATTTCTCTAAGATGGTCTTGATATTGCTCTCCGTTTTGAACTTCAGTTCTCTGCATTTGATATTTCCTCAGCAAATTTTTGTTACCACTGTGAATAACAAAATGATGCCACTTCTTCTCTTGGTATTCCCAGTTCTGCTGTTGCTGTTTACCCTAGAACCTGATCTCTTTGCTTTGGCCATATTGACTCAGGGCTCCCATAGCCCAAGACCAGACAGTGGTTCCATAATTGTGGTAGTTCCATACAGTTTTATAAAACTGAACAGTTACTGAAATACTCCCTTTCTCATACACAGGCCACACTCTATAGCCACCCCTGTGAGCTACAACAACTAGAACAACTAGAAAACAGTCCCGAGGAAAGGAGCAATATGAGCTTTTCTGGTTCTTTTGGTTTCTCCCCTAACTAAATGGGTACCAGGAACTCCCTGTGTGGAACAAGCAGCCCTTAACTCAGGCTCAAGTCCAGCCTGGGAAAAGTTTCCTCCCTTTAGCAGCCTATAAGACAAATAATGCTTTTACAAGTATGCGAAAAACGGCCTGAGCCTCCTCTCACCTTAATGCACTGTAATGAGTCCATACACACGATAACCTCATTCCTTCTTCCCTCTGTATCACCAGAGTGACCCAGCTGGCCAGGACAGCACAGTTGGCTCTCGGAGATGACGGGTTCACTCCTGGGCATGGAGCAGGGGTGGATACTGGCTCCCAGACAGCTCCCACTCCCAATTCAACGCCCAGGCCAGCTTGGCTGCCCTGGGAAACATCACGGAATGAAACCAACTGGTAGAAATTGCTCTTCCCAACCTTTCCCCAGAGCTGGAGCAACCACAGCTTGGCAGGGTCATGAGCACCCTCCCTGGCACCAAGGCCACCACCAACCCTAGGAACCTCTCCAGGGAGCACAGTAGTTTTGCTGGGGCTTTTGTCCCCAAACAGCTACCTGAAGCTTCAGCTGGAAGGGGAAGCCACACACAAAGTGTACATATTAAAACAGCTACAGCAGAGGAGGAAATCGCCTTTCATTAATTTTCCATAAGTGGATTACACCAAGCAGAGTGTAAACAGTCCCACGGGCACCAATTACCAGGCTTATTCTATAACTGAATTGTCCTAAACAAGCACCATTTTAATTTGAATATCAAATACTTTACACAGCAGGGAAGAGAAGGAATAAACCAACTTAACAATGCATTTGTTACGGATTTCTACAAAATTGCTGTGGAAACCTTGGTATCCCTAGTGGATCGTGTGAATTCTCTTTGCATATGCTCATGCTGAACACCCCGCTCGATCAGATGAGAGACACTATGGTTCCACGCCAGCTACTGCAGCATTAACAAAAATGCTCCAAAATTTGAGGAGAGGTCAGCCTAAAAAACAATCAATCAGAAAACAAACAAACAAAAAAATAATTAAATTCAGCATGATTTTCTTCTATTTTGAAGAGACTTAAGAGAGGGACCTGCTAGGCCCCTTTCTGCTTCTAAGTATCTTGGTTTACACATCACAGGTGTTTTGGCATTACTTTTCTTTAACAAACTAGAACGAGTATTCCTCATACCCTCAGGAATGAGGTGCTAGATGCTTGCTTGACGTTCTGCAGGAGGGATGAAACAATTCATCACAAACACAGACCACGATGACAACACCAGGTACTTTGAGAAACTACGTAAAGGAGAATCCCAGTTCCCACCAGTGGATAACAGCAGAGCCTTTGTAGGAAGCTCCTGCCTTCCATAAGCCCTGAGCCAAAACGAAAGCGACCCCAGACAAACAAAAAGTCTAACCCATGATACGACCTTTGAGCATAGCTTAGTTTTAATTAGTCTGCTGGCATTTTTGGCATGATTTGGTGAGTTCAGTCCTGCAGCTACCGCTTCAGCGAGCAGTCATGGATTAAATAGATTAAAGAAGAAACAGAATAATCAAATCTACTATGTTCAACTGATTGAAAGTGCAGCACCTTAGGGCACACCCTACAACCTTGCTAATCCCAGAAAAATGCAAAGCCTTATCCTTCTATAAGTATGCAATGCAGTTGTGACTGTTATAGATTAGTCCTGGTAAATTCTGGCTTCACTCAAAGACATTAAAGCCACATAATTCCTGCCTGAGCAGCCAAGAAGCTCCAACTTATTCAGGCTGGAGAACAGGTCAGAGAGAGAGAGTGGTGGGGTTAGTCCAATTTAAAAAGCGAATATTGAGGCATGCATTACACAGATTCCTCAGTGAAGTTCACCTATAAAGTCTGAAGCACAGCTTAAATCAAAGGGCTCTTAGCTCTTAATCTTCTTTCTCATATAATATGCATCCTCTTGAAACAATAACAATGCTGGGAAAAGGCATCAGTGAGCTTGTCTCCTGATTTAAACCTCCGTCGCATCAACTGACAAAGTAGATTCACAAGGCGACACTCAGAGCCTTTACTGGTAAAAATTCTGCATTCCTACCACAAGATTCTCACCATGGCAATATGTTCCAACAGACCATGCTGTAAATTGAAAGCAAAGTGTTCTCTGTACAGTTCTTGAAGAAATAATTTGGTTCCTAGGTGAAGACAATGTTGTTAAATGTCTTTGAAGCTCTGAATACTAAACAGTGCTTTTTCCCTGCCAGCATATTTTGGTTTTCTTTTACACAGCACATAGATGAATGGGCAGGAAAAAGCAGCCTTCTGGAAACTCAGCTTGGTCTCTGCCCAAAGCCATTATTCATTTCCATGTGGCAACAGCAAGCACTGCATGTTCTCCACCTATATCTACAGCATTCAAAGGAGAGATCCCCAAGGAGAAATGTGTGTGGGGGGGGGAAAGATCATGTGCAAAGCAGAAACTGTGAATTTTCTTCTGTTTCATTAGGCAGAAGAAACCTTAGCAATTGCATAGAGTGTATCCAACCATCCTATTCACTAACCAATCTCCAAAAAGGCCAAGCCTTGCTGCCCTTCCACTAATGGCTACTTTTAAGAGGGTAGACTCAAGCAAGGTAAAACAAACAGGAGTAATTCCATAGGTGCCTTTGCTCCAAACCAGCATCTCATTAGAACTGACCACCTCCATAAACCTGCTCCAAACAGTGCTAACGTCAGGCTCCACCATCTAACACTGTCACTAGACTGTGTATTTTAAGAAATAGGGTATGCCACTGTTCTTGAAAAAATATCAAACAGCGATGGGATAATAGTGGTTAAAGGATAGCCCGACCTTTTCCAGCTAACTGGTAGCGTGTGCCACACCTGACTAAGACCTCGCAGTATTTTGTCCTTGTACTTACAGTCCGTCTCTGGCCCGGGCAGCCTCCATCGTATTGAGGCAGTTTGTGCATCATTGCATTAGGTTCCGAGCCACATCCTCAACCCGTTCAACTCATGTGATGAGATACACTGGATGAAAAACAAGAGCAACGAATTTCAGGCTCAGTGGAAAGCCTTCCTGTATATTTATGAGCCTAAGTCCAACCTTTAAAAACTCTTCTCCCCAGTCAGTTTTGTTCAACAGGAAGTAGTGGATAAAACACAGAGGAGAAGCTGCTAGTAATAAAATGGTGAGGCAGAAAGGATAGCTTTGGATTTTTTTTCACAGCACTACTAGCAGCGTGAAATAGCAAGAAACGCCAACATTTTATTTACAGTCCTTCAGTACTTCACATTCTGCTATTTTTCTACCCCCAAACAAGACCCTGTGGGTCTAATTAAGTTTTCAGGGGAGGCTTGGGAGATATGATTTCACTCACTCTGTATCATTTATTCCAAGTTTTCTATAGATGCATGGGGAAAAAGCCACCCTGTACAATAAATCAAATATGGTGCTGGTGAGGGATACGCTAAATAGGGCAAAAACCCTTGCTCTAATCCTGCATGGGGTAGAAAGTTCCCCTGCTAGTGAGAGAAGTCCAGGAGAGCTCTTCCTGCACGGGGCAGGGCAGCTTTCAAGAATTAAATTGTCACGTGTCTCATTCTACACCAAGAAACGGAAGCTGTGAACAGATCTCTGCACATTCCCTTTCTTCCTTACCCTACCACTAATGCCATGGTCTGGGCAGATCACTTGGAAATAGATCCAAAGCAGTGTTCAGATTTCTAAAGAAGTTTTCTCAAGCCCTCTTTCCTGTCCTGTGACACAGAGCACGCCTGCATGTTCTGCCACATTTGGACTTTCAATACCACTACAACACAAAGGGATGCTCATGCTTCTGTTTCATAAAATGTTGTGTTCATATTGAACACAAACTGCCCCGCACTAAGTCATGCTTTTAAGGTCACCTCTGACAGAATTGATATTAATGTAACCTAAACCACTAAGCTCCGCTATTTTCTCTGCCACAGCGAACACTCTGTCCCCATGATCCGCATGCTGAAATACACTTTATGTCCTTCCAGCAGGATCACCTATCCCTAACCCATCCAGTCTACCATTAGGGAAAGAGTTGGCCTAGAGCCTGGAATTCTCCTGATCCTGCTGGGACAGATAACCCAGGATGAAGTTTGCTGCACTCCAGCTCTTCTAACTCAAAAGCCACCACTCAGCTCATCCTCCAAAAAGACAATATTTACCCTCAGAGCATCTGAATTCCTAAGTGCTTTTTGCTTTTTAAATGTCCATGTGTGAATAACCACTGTCTGAAAGCGACCTTAAATGAAAGCCAGAGACTTAACCCAATCTATGCAATACCCTAGCAGAAGGCTACAAAAACACCAAGGGCTTCAGTCATGATCCTTTCTGACAGATAAACATCAAAACATATTTGAGTAACATGACTAAAGCTCCAGAATAATGGTTATCTGCCCTAGGCTCTCTGCTTCTGCAGGCAAAAAAAACACTTAAGCTTGGAGGCCGCTGTCAGTGTATTTTCCATGATGTTAAAAAATGACGGCTTTACATTTGCTCCCTGTTGTTTTTAAGCCAACGCCTTGGAAGCTTCAAAGTGAAATAAATTTCTTTATTCCATTCCCTGTTTTTCTCCCCCTCTGCCACCCATGCACAGTGGTTTGCTTATTGAGGGTCATTCATGTGTAGGGGCTGCTGGCATTGATGTATTTTGTTGGCAGGGCAGAGGGCTTTTTGCCTTTCTTAGAGCAGATCAAGCAGACCGGTGTATTCATGTAGGCAGGTAGAAGCAGCAGATGAAGATGATGCTAATTTTGCAAGCAGAAATAATCAGCGGCAGAAGTGTCAGGCTTCCCGTATCTGAAACATGGTAGGCGACCACTCAGGCTCAGCACTTCCAGTAACCTAAGCCAGCCTTATTCTGACTGCATTATCACTAGGTAAAAGGTTTCACTCCCTTTTGATAGAAAACTTTTTTTTTTTTTCCCCCTTCAGTTGTATCTATTCTAACTTAGACAAAAACTGGATCTTGACATTGTGTACAGGGAGAGAATTCTTCCCCTTTTTGCATTCAAATGCACTCCCACAATCTTGCTTGCCACTCCTTTCAACTTGCTGTCCAAATCTGAACCTAACACCATCACACAACGTATGTCCTTATAGAAATATGAGAAAGTTCTCTGGAATGACATTGTGGTATCTCTCAGACAGGGAAGATGAGAAATACTCTGCGAGCACCCCTTCCAGCAAAGAGACATCTGACAGGCTTAATCAAATCAGTACAAACATCCCCTCCCATGAATGAACTCTGTCTGAAATTAAGGCAATCAACAAAGAAACTAATTAAGGACAAATTTCAACACAAGTTACACAGGTGCTACTCTGCTTTTAGACCTGCATGAGCCTTTTGGTGTTTCCTTAAACTCAAATGTGAAATTTATATGCACAATCAAGAAGGTGGTTGCGCTCTGGCACATTTGAAGGTGGCTCTTCTCCACCTTCTTTATAACCATCTATATGAAGAACAGATTAGGCAGTACACTATAATTACTGATATGTTCACCAGCTAGGCAAAACCCTTTACTCAGGAGCTTAACTGCTCTAAGGGCAGAGAAATAACAGATGGACAACATGCATTTCAGCAAACTGTGCCATATGTACAAGCGCATGTTATAGCATCCTTTCAAAGCGTCTTGTCTCCTAGGGCCCAGAAGAGACAGAAGACTAAGAATCCAACTCCATCTTCCAAATTCCCAGTTGGGCTGGAGTCACTGAGTTCCTGAATTCCCCATGGGAAGCAACAGCAATCCTATAGTATGGATTGTGAGCCTGCATTGCCTAGCTTGATAACAGCCAAGGTCAATGGGCATCCAAATTGCAGCTGGTCAAACACATCTTTTTTTTTTTTTTTTTTTTTTTTTTTTGCTAAAGCATTCAGTTGAAACAGGGATTCTGCGCTAGGCAGCCCCAAGCCAGCAAGTCATTTGCCATATGACTGTCACTGCGGTAGCTGCATCTGCCTTGCCAGGCTCCCTAAAAAATATTTGTGATTTGTTCTTTTTTGAGGGTTTCTGCCTACTCCAGAGATGAAAAGCTCTTCACACTGTAGACAGATGGGGTTCTGCTCCAGCAGCAGTACGCTGGATTTATCATCTGCAGCGCCCAGCTGGAAGTGAACTCCCAAACACAAATCTGAACAGAAATGAAAGCTGCTCAAAAGAGGAACCTCTCACAGCAGTGGTGATTTTTGTCGTATCACTCATCCACCAAATATTACCTTAATAAACATTAGAAATGTTAATGATGGACTCTAACTAGAAAGTTAATACAAGTGGAGGCACAGATGGGATAATACAAACCTAAAGCACTCGGTCTTCCCTGAGTTTTACTCAGGATAGTTTTATAGGCTAGTCGCTCTGACATTAAAAGCAGGCACGTAGACAGCCGAGACAAGCTCCGAGTTCCTCCAGGAGCTGGACCAACACCAGTTCACCTGCTCCCCTTTCAGCAATTTATAACACTACCTACAGCATCACTCAACAGCACCATTTCACAGGTGCTCTGACCTCCAAGCGAACTGGTATTGACTTCACGAGCTGCAGGAACATGCAGCCCAAACGTGTCTACAGGCAAATTTTCCACATGCAAACTACCTCCTGAACAAAACCAGCTCTTGGGACCCCCTTGCTGGTAACAGCATCTCCCAAACCTTTGGGCTAAGATCACTCAGAGTACCACATCTGTAAAGGATACATCTTCTCCCTTTGGGTTATATCCTGGCTTTTTGCAGAGAAAAAATGCAATAATCTGATAGGTCTCTTCCATCACTATCATTACTGAGTAGAATTTGAATAATTCAGACAAAAGTTGATTGTGATAAGAACCAGTCCATTTAATTAGACACGAGGTTTTTGGAGAGAATGAGTGGACTTGTTTTCATGTTAAAAAAAAAGAAAAAAAAAAACACACCACAATGTTTCCCTCGGGGAGCTGCCATGCTCCACAGATGGTGCAGCAGAAGCTCGAGGCAAAGCAAGTCACGGCGAGGCAGACGAGCAAGGCAAACCCGAGAGATCCGGGGTCAGTCTCGGTCACTTGACCTCCTGCAGCCCAGCTCCAGAACCACGCAGCGTCCTCTGCGGAGCACTTGAATCCATCTGGTAATTCTGGGATACCTCCCGGCACGCTCGGCCGGCTCATGAAGGTCTTTGGGAGCGCACCCTGAACTGCAGGGCACTACCCGTTGGCATTTACACATATCAAGTACATGGTCCAGAGCACCCTCCATGCCACACACGCCTGCACCTAAGCGAAGGTTGCACTTGTGAAACCTCTCACTGCCTGCGCAAGGGGCAGCGTGCTGAGCACCCTGCACTCGCATGGAGCCAGCCTGCAAACACCCCCAGCAGCTGAGGATTGGCTTCGGCATATACCAGTATTGCCACCGAACAAAAATACTTCCACAACAACAAGAATAATAAAACATACGAAACCAGAGAATGCAGAGAATTTCAGGCATTGCTTAAGGTCTCCTGTAATATCACAGATAATTATCCCTCCGTATTTGTTAGGCGAGTTGGGGGAGAGAAGAAGGATTGCTAAAAATTGGCTTTTAAATCTGGCTTCCCCTGAGAAAGATGGTCATGCTCTGAGGTTTGTGGTATAACTTGATAAGCGGTGATTAAAGCAGTAATCCCGAATTGTAATCAAAAAGCAGTCAAGGCTCTGAAATTACTTTTCACTAAGCTTTTTCCCCTTTCAAAGACAGCTCTGTATGGCAAAAGATAATACAACCACAGATGCTGTTCCAATTTCGTTTAGAAATATTTGATCCATTAATTCATAGTTTGGAAAGGTTTTCCTCTTTTATTTGTCTTTAAATCCACATTAAAAGTGGACTAGGAGGCTGGAAGAAATTATTTTTGGCTGTAGCTGTTCTCTCTGGAAGAATACCTGATATATTTATATGTCAGCACAGCCTGAGTAACAAAAAGGTTCCCCTCACCCAGTGAAGCGCTAGCTAAAGCCAGCCTTACACGTGCAATAAAATATCAGGCTGGCCCATGGCCGTGTTGGCAGCATAAAGCCTTTCCTAATAAGAAATGGTTTGCAGGTTTGGAGAAATTAAGCTCATTTTTTGACTCCCTGAGTTTACTGCTGTGTCTTTAAGGTGATTTCTGCTGGAGCACTGGACAACGACACCATTCAGCGTGGCCGTGTTCAGTGACTTCGACACTTTGCCCCTTCAGCCGATCAACTGCTGTGAATTCCTATTCCACTCACCCGATGAAAAGCACAGGCAACAGTCCATGACAGTTGATTTTCCACAGCACAAGTGGCCAAACTACCTACTAGTTTGTTCCCAACAACGTTGTTTCTGGATAAAAATGATTAGCAATAGGATGTGCAAAACGCATATGCTTTTTAAGATGTTGCAGAAGCAAGTATAAAACTGTCATTAAGTTTGAATTTTTTTTCCCTAGCTCTGTGCGATGATTTGTATCCTCTCCCTTTATGCTAATTTGGCAAGAAAACAGAAACAAAACTCACGAAACTCTAAAATCAGTAAATTTTGCCCTGCGTGACAGCAAACCTGTAGACGTTTCTCACGGTGAGCGCTCAAACCACTCTTTGCTAGTTATGACCTAGCTCCATACCCAAGTGCCTGTCTTCATTAACGACGCAATAAGCTGCCTTTCCCCACGCTTACTCTTCCAGCTCTAGCACCAAAATGGCTTAACTGGGGACAAATGCAGAGTAAATTATCCTCCTGGCCTGCCCTGAAAAGGGGGTCACACACTGCCATCTACTCGTGCCATTCAGAGTCTCAAATTTCCTCAAAAGCTCCAGTATCCACATTTCTGATGGCAGCTCTCTCCAGAAGGTATTTCCAGTGCAGCAGCTCCACACTTCAGGTTTTCTAGGGCTGGTGCCACAGCTGTTAGAGACACGATGGGAATACACACCGCACGGAGCCCAAGTGGCTGCAGGAACAGTCTCCATAAGGCGTCTCCACATACTGAAACCCTTTGGGAACACACCCTTGAGGCTTGCTAACACAAGAGCGAGCAGGAGCCCTGCTCCACACACATCAGAAGACAAATAGGTGGCAGGTTGCAAGGAAAAGCAAGAAATACTGGCTGACAAAAGCCAGTATCGTGGGCTAAGTACACATGTACTGCGGTACGACAGCAAAGGACAGCTTTAAAAGTAGAATTTGAAAGAAACTAATAGCAAAGTTTTATGTATGTTTAACAGAAAGCTTCCCTGATTTATATCAGAAATCACAGGTCCTGCTTGACTCTATGGATGCTACAGCAGCTCTGTGTACAAGGCAGAATGCAGCTGTGTGCCCAGTTCTGCCTCTCCCTGTAAACAAGGGAATTGGGGTCATGCTACACAGAGCCAGGGAATTCTCACTCTCCATTCAAAAGGTAAATAATGAATCTGACCTACTGTTCTGACCCCAGACGGTGCAGGCCATCCCTTATCCATCACTCACGCAGCATACAGAGCAGCAGAAACTAGAGTAAATTAATCATTTTCTCATTCTGCAGCGTACAGAAAATGGACTGCTCTAGTGAGTGACTGCTTCTTTATAAGATAAGGTTAATCGATAAAGATAATTAGACACTTCTGGTTAATACGTCTATGTCATTGAAAAAAGGCAGGTAAATCCCGCCATTCCCTATCGAAATACGAACAAACCGACGTGGTATAAAAGGAGTGCAGCTACATGCAAACTGCTAACATCTCAAACTACAAATATCTTAAGATTCCCTTCAATCTGAAAAATCCTAAATTCCAGAGACAAGCACATTCTAGCTGAGCTCCCACAGTCCGAGGAACACAGTTAAACCTTCGTGTTCACCTGGAACTGTCTTGGTTTTTGTGGACAGTTTAATAATTTGTCAGTGTTTCATTAAAAAGGGCCTATTTGTCAAACCCCTAAAACCAGCAAGCGGTATCTTCACAGAAGCTGCCCAGATAACCACCAGCTCTGCCTCGGGAATGAGGGTCCAGCCACCAGCAAAGCCTTGCGAGACAGGAGCCTTCTCTGCCCTCCGGGCCACCCAGTTCCAGAACAGGAGCTTCACTAGTCCCCAGCACCGCCCAGGCTCAGGTTCCCTTGGGTGCAAACGCAGGTTGAAGCAGGGCCAGGTTATCCGGAGCACAGACAGGTTCAAAGCTCTCACGTGCTCCCTCTTTCCCAGTGAACCTGTTTTAATCCCTGTGAGCCACACCGTTCATCTCGGATCACTCCTCAGCTCTGAGCAGGGAGGGCAAGATAAACCTCTCCAGCTAACAACAGTAAATCTGCAGTGATGGACAACGGGCAGATCATCTAGCTAATCTCCACTTGTCCCGCTTTAACTGAAGCTTTTTGCAAACAAGTATCGATCCATCGTTCCACAGCCACAAATCCTCAAGCAATTCTTTGTGGAAAAAAATAAAATAAAAAAGCACTTCTTTTTGTGAGGGGAAGAAAGCTAACCAGGAGAGCAAGAAAAAAAAAAAAAAATCTCTCTCCAACATCAGCAGCCCCGTTCGTGAAGTCACACACACGTGTCTGGTTTCCCCTTGCCTCAGTTTACCTGTGGTCCCAAAATGGGTTTTTGATGCACCAAAGCTTTCTTGAGGGCTCTGAATATCAGTTTTGTTTTTCTTACAGTTGTGCTACTGGGAATGAGAATACGCTCGTATTCTGCTTTCCTTGTACCTTTTCTCTGTGACTTTACTATAAACCTTTTCTGACTTTCCTTCACTTCTGTGTAACATTTGTCTCTTCATGTCAAAATGAAGATAAGAGTCAGGGCTGATGACTTCATTTGAATTTGAAACTATTTTGCTTTACTTTCCCCTTACCCCTTGAGCCACAACTCTTTTTTTTCTTTACCCCTCCCTATCATCACATCTCAGCATGGCCAGGCTTTTATTTTCACAAAAGTTGCTGAACTCCCCAAAAAATAAACTGCTAAAAAAATAGTAAGTGGTTGGGCATGAAGTTGGACAACACTGTGAGATGCCATTGCACGCCAGGAGGAACATTCAGAGAGTCCCAAAAATGTTTCATTTATGATTAGATACGTTTAGCTAAGAGAGGTCTTGGACTAGCTTAGAAAAACACGAGCACAAACACCTGAGAATACCCAGTAGATCACTTGGCCTCCCCTCTCCCAACACAGGCTCTTTGGAACGGAAGAGGTCCTGATTTGCTTTTTCCAGACATGATGTTCTTTGTCACCCAGAAACATGGTTTAATTGCTTTCATTATCTTAGGAGTTTTATTATTCAAATTATCTGTGACATTTTATTATCTGAAATATCTATCTTCCCTTCTAATGAAAGCTATAACTAACATAAGTAGACACCAACTCTTTCTGTAATGAATGGCAACAAAGAAAAGCAAAAAGCAAACTAAACCCTTAGTGCCACAGAGGGAAAAAGAATGGAATATCTGGAAAACTTTTCTTCTTAGCACCTCAGAATTAATTTTATTTTAGTGGCAACTTCCACTCACAACATTGACAACTGACTGACATACATAGTCTGTTCGCAAGGTTTTTGAAGGGAAAAACCATCTTATTCTGCACCTGAGCTGAACTTTGCACAATGTGCTCCTGACCCAGGACTTGACATTTGTGTTGGTGCAGTGCAAAAAAGGAGTGCATGTATTACTGAATCTGCTGGGTCTTTCTGCATTCTCCTCCAGTGCTGAAGGAACTGCCATGGCATACACTGTATCTGAAAAGGCAACTTTGCGTGCTGTTTTCTTCTGCAGTTTCCATATTCTTGCTTGCATTTCACAGTATTTCACACATAGTAGGTGTTTGTAGTAAAACAAAAACACTCATAGTAGTAAATACCAATCACTGACACCTAGTAGACTTGTCTTCCTGTTCATATTTGGTCTTGTTCCTGCTGAGACAAGTAAGAGTTTCTTTCTAATGCTAAATACCAGTGGAAGTAATGCTGAACGCTTGGGCTTCAATGTATATTATAATTCCTTAGGAAAAGAAAGGCTGAAGAGGAGGAAAGAGGGAATATATGAACATAGGATATTAATACCTAACGTGGTAAATGTACGATTAGCCCAACAAAAAAGGCCATGATTAAATCGTTCTATAACCCAAAAGCATAAAAAGATAAATGTTATGATGTAGAGTTAGCAATTAGGCTTTCTTAAATTCCCGAATTAAATAAATCACAGGTTCCTGAATTTTGAAATCTTTCTCCTTCATGTAAATATTTGAAGTTGTTTTCAAGGATGGCATCTGGCTTTCAGCATATTGTTTTGAAAAGGATCATGCAGAACTCAAGATAGAATCCAAGATAATGATCCTTATCCTAGAGCAGGCAGAGGTATACTAGAAACAGTTTAAATCAACACACCAGCTCCTGTCTCACCCTCTAATGGACATGTGTGGCATTGGACGATGCTGTATGAGGCAGCAGCAGAAAGGAGAAGCACTCTCCAAGCATTTGCCATTCTGGGAATGGGGAGACAAAAAGACAGTTCTTCTGTAGCCATCGTAGCCCTCACCACTGGTAAAGTGAGGCAGCACGCAAAAAAAGCAAGACCGTTCGTATAGACAGCAGAACTTGGTAATTATTTTATCAATACTCTTCCTGCTTTCTGATCATAAGGAAGGAGCACTGCTACAATTTCTGTAGCAGGAGGGCCTTTGCTGCCTTCTGTGAGATATCTTTGGTGTTGCAGAATGTGCTGCAGTGTTCCATTAATGGTACAGGATATAAATTTCTAGGCAGTTCCAAAGGCTTCATTCCTAATGTATGCAAAATCCTCTAGGCAGAGATGGGGATGCATGCAGGATTAAGCTGAGTTTTGGTGACAAAATATTACCATGATATCTGAAGAACTACAACCAGTCATTTCATTTCTGAACAGGTATATTCCCAAGCAGCTCTGAAAAAACTAATGAGATTTCTGAGCTAAATCCTAGGGCTTCTCAGAGAAAGGTGTCTTGGCCAGACACTACACACTTTGCATCTTCCAGGACCCATTAAGATTCACCTGACTGCACACAAATTGTACACTGGGAAATTCAAAGGAGCCCTCTGCATTATAACTGCTTTATCAAGCACTTGAATAGCTCAGTGCAGCCCCTCTGACCTGACTGGTAATTCACTTCTAAGTTTGATCCTAAAAGCAAGTGGACAAGTCTAAAATTCCCTGGTCCATCACATATGGAGATGCCATGTGATGTGTTCCAGTAGGACAGTCACTCAGCTCCGTCCTCCAAGGCCTACTGAATGCCAAGATGAAACGAACTTGGTGATGGAGGAGACTCACATTTGCCTTTCATCCTGCCAAGAAAAACAGGATGAATAGGTAATAGATGCTCATTCTTAAGTTCCACGTAAAACTGAGAGGCATACGGACTGTTTAAAAAAAGAAATCCAAGCAAACAAGTCTAGCTGAACGGATGAATCACTCCATGGATGATAACCAGTGCGTTCCTTATTTTTCATTAAGGACCTGCAGTGCCTACTCTTTCCTGTGGCCATCTGTGCACAGCCGATGACTTTCCAGAAAGGAGATGAGCCACTCCGGTTTACTTGCCATTCTGGTTTCCTTCTTCAGTTTCACTTTGCAGCAGAGCTGGGCAAGTAAATGGAAGTAGCATACTGAAATGTTCTACCCATCCAGCTAAATAAAGCACTCGACTTTTAGAATCAGCTTTGGATCATGAAATGAGAATGTGTGTACAGAAAAATCAGGCATATGTTTTCAAGCACAATGATTTGAGAAAACATGATTTGGACATGAAACAATTACTTTAACTGACACAGAAAGACCTGGCGAATCAAGGTACAAAGTCCCCTAAGGGAAGAAAATTCTGGAGAGTGCTGTAAACCTTGACATTTAGCTAGCCCCTAGATTCAGGATTGTAGCCATTTACCTCACTTCCATGCTACAGGCACACACACTGCTGTGGTAAGCATATTCCTCACACTAATTCTGCACTCAAGTGTCTGTCAAGAGCCTATCGTCACTAAAGAGCATCAAGAATGAGTCAGAAGAGCCCTCCCAGAGCAAGGGCGGCAGCAGGTCTTCTGGAGAAGATTCCAAATCAAAATCCTGGGGATCACAGGTCAGTCAGCAGCACCAGCATGGAGCTATGGTGTGATAGGGCTTCTCCTGCCTCAGCCCCACACCCTCCGTCACGCACCTGCCTTCACCCACTCCTGACTTAGCCCCCTTGTCAGGACTCCGAGTTCTCAGGGAAGAGACTATGTTACTAAGGGGCTATATGGCCCCAGGATATAAAGGCAAACTGCAACTGTTACTGAAAAATAAACAAGAGGAAGCATTAAAATGATCATGAGGGAACAGCAAGCAAAAAAACATCACCAAGATAATTTAAATCTGTGATGGTAATAGTAATAAGTAATAGTGATACTTTATATTTGCCAATTTTTACTGTAGATAAAGATGTCCAGATAGGAGTAGTCCATTTAGACCCTTCTGTTACGGCATGTGCCAAGTCCCACTTCTTTGATAGAACATGTCCAAGGCCCCTGAAATTAATCCAGACTAGATGAGTATTAAAGCATTTGTCAACAGCTGTGAGCCATTCATATGAACAAACGGTCATAACCCGACAGGGCTTCCCAGATAGCAAAATGAAGTCTTAATAACAAACCTAAGCTAAAAGAGCACTGATAAACTGAAGGATATCATAAAAACCATACTGCTACTGTTAAAAGTGCTCTGCTAAAAGAAAGCACAGATCATGTAGGCTTCCACATTACAAAAAAATATTCAGTGTGATTCAGAAATGGCTAAAATTATCAATCACCTTTCTTCATGGCGCTGCTTCAAACAAGGAGCATCTCCTACATTACCAAAAGCAATTAAAAAGTGGTGCTATTTTGAGGGGAAAATGAGCCCTGCCAGCTGGCTCCTGCTAATATCTAGAAGCCACATTTCCTGTAAGCTAATCCCACAAAGGTTAGCAGGTGACAACAGTATAAAGCATACAAAATAGTCCCCTTTTCCTTGGATTATTTCCCTAACCTGCTGAAAGAGGAAACACTAGTTGAGATCGCTAGTTACTAATGAGCACAGAGCTTGCTGCTGACAAGAAACTGGCAGTTTGTTAGCCTGGACACCCAAAGACACATCAAGTCTCAACAGGGAACTCCAGTTGTAGCATGATTAATGCCAATTGGTAGCTTTTTGCCAATCCCCACACATCTTTATGCCAAGGATGGCATTTTTCCACTCTGGCATCCATAATATAGTTAATACCATGTGGCTAGAAGACAGAAGCATAAATGAAAGAACACATGCATAATGCCAGATGGAAATGGAAGAATGCAGGCTATAAGTTGCCTATGAAAAGGAGATAATTACAGGCAGTGCAATTAGCAAGCTGCATATCTGTAGTACTATGACTCCTGGGGTCAGAACACACTCATATTCCTGAGTGCTGAATAAAGCATTTCAGCATTTCTTTTACTATCTCAGGATATGATAAAAAAAAAAAACATAATTTTTCCCTCAAAATGGGCATCAATTAATGACAAAACACAGGAGGATCCCACTACAGCATAGGTGTTTTTGAAGACAGGCAACAGCAAGAAAACTGCCCCCTATACCTACATTAAATACAAATATTTTTCCTTTCATAGTTAAAGATGTATGAATGCTTCACTCACCTGTGGTGAAAGAGGCTCCCTTAATTCAAAGGGAAGGCAAGGAGCTATAACCAAGCACACCTGCTCCATTTCTTGGCTCAGTTAAGTCCCACCATTCCCACCATTTTACCTGTGGCCAGTAGCTACTCTGCAAACCATCCTACCCAAATCACTAGGCAGTCTCCTACCTTCACCAAGCCAGAACGCTGCTTTAGCATCCTCAAGCATCCTTGAGCCAAAAGGACTGCACAAATAAAGATTTGATTTTCAGGACTGATACACCAAGTTGATGCTCACATTGCTCATCAGCTTAAGCTTCACTTTTTGTGAAGACCTTAGTCCAGCAAGTCCATAGCCAAAAGCTTTATTAATACAGAATTACTGACATCTCTGAAGTCGAGCAAGCACTTTTCTGAAATAGCAAAATACACACAAGAAAAGCATTGGGGTACCTAGTGCAGGAGATGCAATAAGATCCTCTGTTATCTTCAGTGCTTTCTTTTTTTCCGTCTTCAAGTTTTAAACATACACAAACGCACACAAAAAAAACACCCAGGAATGCTATTCATGTACTCTATTCCTTCCAAATGTGGCAGTATGTTTCTTTTTTTTAAAAAAAATCTGATATATTCTTAACATGAAACATTTAATGCCTGTTACACAAATGTGTAATAAAATTTGGCCCTGTGGCTCTTTTATTGTCAAGCTAAATAGGATCCATTTGAAACAAATGTGGAGCTTTCAAATTTCTTCATCTGAATGTTCCTGTCTTTGAAGGGGGCAATTCTCTTCTCCTGTCCCCCACAGATGAACAGGGATTTAGAAGAACAGTAGGAGGGCATATTTCAGCTTTAGTTTTGTTTTGCTAACCGAGGGCTTTGGATAGCAAAGCTGCACCATACTACATAGAAGAAAACAAATCCTCCCTCAAAGGCATTGATTTTAAAAGGTATTAGAGGTATACACAGAAAGAAGCAGCCACAGCCATTTTCAAAGGAAGGAAACAAAAGAGACTGAGTAATTGTACCAAGGATAACTATTGCTAAGAGAAGTCTATTCCTAACCCGGATCACATGTGATTGAGGGCCAGTTCACTGCCATTTACAGAGCTAAAGGAATTAATTGTGGTTGAAGAGGATGCTCAGCAGCCTCACTAAAATCTTAGCTTTCTTTCTACAAGAAACAGCCTTTTGGTAGACAAACCGTGTTTCTAAGGCTAAATAGTTAAGGTGCACCTGCTCAGCGGAAGAGGATGCACACTACAAGGCTAAGCTTGAGACCCACTTTCTGGCAATGGAAGAGATCCACATTTGTGCAAGAACTTCAGTTTCACTCTTATACCATTGAGTTTGCAAATAAAACTTTTATCTAATAGATTTCAGAACTTCAATGAACAAAACGAGACAAAACCACCGTCAGAATATATGTTCTTTAAAAGCATTCATAATAGAAAAGAACTAATTTTTGATTATTATTTTAGTTAAAAACACGTGTCATATGCCAGTATGTATGAGCTGCCTCATTCTTATGCAGCATGAAAATAAAAGCCAAAAAGTAAAAAGTCAGAAAGACCAAAAAACTCTCAGTGCAGCAAAACACAGAGTGAAAAGAGCAGCAACTCACCAGTGATGTGTGAAGCCCTATGGGGCTTTTGAGCTGTTACTGGGTAGCATCGAGGATTTCTGCAATACCAGCTATTGAGGTGAGGCAATGTACTCACGTCCAGCCTTTATCCGTGGCCCCGTCTGTGGTGATCCTGGGGCTGAGGCTGTTCCCAAGCTCTGAGCAACGGGTTGTTCTGTCTCCGGTGAGGACACAGTGGGAACCTGGCAACTCCAGTGCGGTTCCGATGCACATTCTGCTGCAGGAAAAGGCTTTGCTCACATAAGAAGTAACAGGTAACATCATAAATACATGTTATTAATCCAAGGTTCCTCCGGTACATATTACTCAGAGCACTTTACTATAAGAGAAGTTCTAAAGCCCTTGGCAAAATTGTTCCATAGAGCCACACAGTTGTGGCAATGGTTCACAGCCTTGCTCAACTCATTCACAAATTCTTCAAATGGACTCCAAGGGCTATGCAGTGCTATTCATGTGCATTTCTGCAACACCAGGTGTCCCAGATGAGGTGCTAGTAAAAATATAACTACTGTAAAAGAAGCATGGAAGAAGCTAGGGCCGTTTGAAAAAAGTTCACAAGATAGGTGCAATTCAGTACTAATAGTCTCATACTGAAGACCAAAACTCAAATGTTATGAGGTCTCTGTAACTTAGAAATCCACTTTTCATCTCTGTTAACACACTCTGCAAAAGCCTCATAAGCCCAGTGTGATTCAGCTGACCGCAGAGTTACCTGTAGCACTTCCAGCATCGGAATGTTTTTTTCCCCTCATTGTTTGGCTCTCATGTCACTGCAGAATAATTCCCTCAAAATTAGTAGTTCAAAATGTCTCACGTTAGCCAGGAGGCTGTAGTGAACAGAGCACATCTGTGACCAATACAGAACTGCAAAATAGTCTCTTGCAACGAGACAATAATGTTGCATTCACAACCACAAAATATTAATAACCGTTGAAAGGTAGCATGGCCTAAGAGATCAAGCACACCACTGTTAATCTGGAGCCCTTATTTCATCGTCTTCTGGTCATTTCCCACTTGCACAAGGCTCTTGAGCCAACACTTGCCACCTGAGCATTTGCCTGCTTTCACACAGCGCTGCACGGCGTTTCCTCCTCCCTTTACAAGAACCAGGCAGCCCAAGCACCTGTGTTTAAAACAGTGAGATCAAATTTTGTCTATTTGACATTCTGAAGTTTTGTCTAGCCACACTTTTTCCTCTGTTGTTTTTTTTTTTCTTTTAAGTAGGAAAGTGTTTAAATAGCTTTTGCATGTATTGATTAGGCCAGTACTAGAAGAAGTAAGGATGTGATTGATGGATCTACCTGCTCATTTAAAGTAGGACTGAGGCAGCAGTGAAATTAGTTGCTGACTTAAGTTCTTTAGCCACAAAATTATGCTCATGTAAGTAGCAAAGAGCGCATTTCTGCTGCGCAGCCAGAAAGGCAACTTTTGATGCCCTCAAAAAAAAAAAAAAAAAAAGGGGGAAGAAATTCTGCTCGTGACTTGCTACAGCAAATTGGACAGTTCTATGACTATCTGGTAGATTTATGCAGGAAACCCGTAGAACTAAGAGTTGGAAAACTGCTGCTTTTTTGCCAGTGACAAATCAACCCATGTAAAATTTTTGAAGCTGTTGTGTACAGAGACTGCAGAACTTACGTTTTTTCCATTCCAAGAATACATTGCTGCTAGAAAGAATTACAGTGCTGTATATGCACCCAGTGAGACCTGTTTAGAGCACCTCGACACATCGATAAGACAGAAGCTGCCTTTGAAGGACTCATAAAATCTCTGGCTTGTGTGTGCCAAGGTTGTAGTGGGGATGAGGCACAGGTGCCCTTGTGCCTTCGGTGACTGTTTTAGGCAGGCAGCTGCTTAAACAAACTCAGATATCCCAAAGGGACCGAAAGACGGGGACAGATAGGAATAAAATATGATTGCGACCTGCACACTACTGCTCTGCTTCCTTATCACTTAGTGTTTGAGGTCCACTTTCCCCACGCCAGAAGCAGGGACACATCTAGGTTACTAAAAGCACCAAGGCAAACCAAATACCCCTCTTATTTTTAACTTACCTTATTGGCCTCCAGCACTGCCACCAGGTCTGCTGGCTACAGAGAGCTGACAAAGCCTGACGAGGGAGGCACCTACCTTCAGAAAAACGTGGGGAAAGGAAGGAGCTGATGCCCTCGAGATCAGATGATTACCCAGACCCTTTGATCCGCTACATCAAACGCGCTCTTTCTCCTTACACCGAGCGTGTGTCCGCACCAGTCTGCTTACGGAATGAGCTACCAAGGGTCCACCAAATTCCTGATCACAGTCACACAGGGATCACAGAAAAGAACAAACACTGCCCATTCAAAGACAAAGTAGTTCTTTTTTTCCTTTTTTTCTTTCTCTTTTTTTTTTTTTCCTCTCCAGTTTTTCTTGCTCTGGGCTGATACTCTCGTGTTCATTCAAACCACTGAAGGCTCTTATCAGGGACAGCACAGCAGAGAACTTGAAACGGAAAAACAGAGGAAAAACAGTCTGAGATTCCTTAGAGAACACTAGGAAGCAAACTTTGAAATGCCTTCGTTTTAAACTGCTTTCTCTTCACAATTATCTCTCCCTAAAAGCAAAGAAATGACGGAGAAATGACCAAAAAAAAGGAAAAGACAGAAAAAAAGGGGGAGGGAGAAGAAGCAGAGAAAAACCTGTGAAAAGATCTTCTCTCCAGGGTTTCTATTTGCTTTTTCACATATATCATCTTCCAGCCACAGCACAGGAAAATGATCTATTAATCACATTAAACTTAACCATCCATTAAAAAGTATTTTACCAATACCTGTCTCATACAAAAGAAAAATCTCTAAGACAGCCATATCCTTTCCTGATTCACCCACCTTCCTTGATGGAAGGCACTTGATAGCAAGGGGAAACCTTGGAGTAAACAAGGGTTTGCATCGCCCTACCACCGAACTTCAACAGCTTGGACTTGCTCATGACACAACAACCATCTCCACCAGAGCAAACTGGGTTTTTTTGTTTGGTTGTTTTCTGCATTCCCTCTATACATAGGGGCCAGGTTCTCTGTGACAAGCAGCAGAGCTCAGGAAGGGCCCAAGGTGACGGTTGAGGAGCCCTCGTGGGGCTGGGGACCCGTCTGCTCTGCTGGGTGAACAGCACAACAGAGCAAGTGCCCTCGTATGTTCATCTGTCACCCAACAGAACTCGTGACACATCACAGCCCCGTGTGAGACTAATTCAACAGACTGGATGACATGGAGAAATCCAGGTGCCCTCATTATTGAACAGGCTTTAAGGTGCAAAACCATCAGATCGACTTGCCAGAAGAATCTCATCTTTTAAACTCTTATTTTGAACCCATTTGAATTTTCAGGTAACCAAGAAACTCATCTTTATTCTCAAGTAATTTCTTTTACAGCTGCCTGTAATCTCCCAACTTCCAGACTGAAAATCATTTAAAAACAAATGAGCTTCCTCGCAGATAAAATTCAAAATCTGGCTGAGCTTTCAAGATAATAAACCTAAAAGGCATTATTAAGTTGAAAGGGGAGACGAAAAACAGAGGAAAACAGAAAGTCCTATAAAGTTCATAATTTAACCTTAAGGGTAAAAGAAAAGGGAAGAGAGTAAATCCTTCATTTCCATATGCCACTTTATGGCGCTGGGATAAGAATAGCAGCTGAACACAATATCTATATCTTGTTAGCACTGTTCATATTGTCATGTGTTTCTGTATGTGTGTTCGTATTCCAGCTGGGCCTGGTGCCATCACATATTATATATTCACAGCTCCAGACTTTACAGCCAAGATCCTCCAAAAGCACTGGAAGCTCGAGGTGCCTCCAACACTGAAACATCCTAAGGTTGCAGCTTGGCAGCGTTTTCGGTAATGGAGGCCTTTTTAAGGTTGTTCAAATTGGATGCTCAAATCGAGCAGTGCCCCATAATCACCCAATAATCATCAATTTGTGACAAAACCTGGCAGGAGCGTGAGGCACGTTTCCATGTATAGAAACGGCTGACAGAGCTGGTTGGCAGTTTTGGATGGACATTTCAATCAAAATGTCTGATATCAAGTGCAGGATTATTGCAGTCGTGCCTTCTTTTCTCTAGTATTTCAGTGTTTAACGAGCTGCCTCACAAGGCTTGTAGGAACACCCTGCTTATCGTGCGCTGTCCCAAATGACACTAACATCAAGGGCCAGAACCAAAACCCTCGTTGCACAACGGGGATGGCTCCTCCACAAACACCTGCAGGATGGCAGCTAGCTGGCACCCAGGATATAACACAGCTTCCCTCCGACTTATGTGTGACCCAACTGGGAGCCAGTTTGGAGGTATCATCCAGGAAACTCGGGTGAGGGTCTAGGATCAAACTCCTCTTACAACAGGCAATCTCTTCCATTGAAGACGGGACCTTGTTCTTGGCCCACAACGTACCCACTGCCAGTGCTCCTCTCTGTGTCCATCCATCTGCACCTGGGGAGGGAAGGAGCAGCAGTGCCAGTGGGGCAACTGCTCGCTGTCGCGTTCTGCAACTCATCGCACACGTAACCAAGACCTGTGTCACCCTTTCTGATGAATAGACTGGATAACAAACTGCCACGGCCTAGGAAAAGCAGCTATTTTATCAGAGAAATGAAAGGTGCTTTCAACAAAATAAACGGGGAGGACGGTATGGGGGGGAGTGTTAGGCTAGAAAATGAAAAAGAGTTGCCCAAGAGATTGCTCCACTCGGCATGTTTGGCAAGGCCGGGGTTATACGAAAACGACCCCCTACAGTTTTGCCCAGAAGCATGATGTGAAAGATGAGTTTATGGGGGGCATGGGCGAAGTCTGGTGAAAGAACTAACACACACACACACACACACACACACGCAAGCGCTCTAAAGAAATTAGAAAAATGCAGAAGGCGAAGGCAGGCAGCACGATCCTTCATGCGGATCGATGCGGATCTCCCGCCCCGGCGTCTCAGACGCGGCAGCCTGGGGAAGCTGCTGGACACGACCCGGCTGCTGCGGCGGGAGCTCGAGGAAGAGAAGGGACACGGGTTTCTCACAGCAAAACCCTGCCCTGTGAAATCCCCTTTCTCCCACACTGTTATGAGGTGGAAAACAAGCACAAAGAGCGCGCTCAGACACTAATCACGGCGGCACCATGTCTCTCTACATCGTCTATGCAAAGCAAACAGGATTGCTTTGCTTTTGCCTCCCCAAATGCAGGGTGGTCCTGCTTCAAATACATCTCCCCAGAACCCACAGCCTCTCTGCAGCCTAATAAAAATGATTTTCACAGCCAAAGATGTTCCTAAACCGGAGAGAAGCGGGAATTTTCTCTCAAGCAGTGTTTTCCAACTCTTTCCAGGACAGATTACAAGCCTGTTCTTTCTTCTGGAGGTCCACAAACATGACACGGACAGCTGCTGTAACGTCTGTTCTGTGATACACAGGCTTTTGAAACCTCACTTTACACATATGTTTAACTGGAATAGTTTCCCCCTTTCCACACAAAATCAGATGAATCAGAAGGGCACCACACCGGGCTAGCAGGGATGACACCTCTGAGAGAGATGCAACGTCCTGCACCAGACCAGACCTCTCCAGCAGCAATTCCTGAACTCCACATAACAGACATTTCTACCCCAGAATAGGCCACCAAAAGGTTAAAAAGAAAACATAGATGCATAGCAAAGCCATAATCATGCTTTTAGGCTTCACTGTGAATATTTCATATAACTCTACCTAAACTGTTTCCTTTCAAACACCATTTTTAATAACATTTGCTGAAATAACTTGTACTTCAATAACTCCTACACAACATACTACACAAGGAACAAGAATAGATATCCCAAGACATGCTCTGATATAGAAATGCAGCTTTACATGCAAGGCAGTTCTATTAAAGTGCTAAAAATTTGCAGAGGGAGAGGGAATATCAGAGAGGTATCAGTCGTGATTAACAGGGGACAAAGCTATTAAAATAATTTAAGTTCCAGCCAGAGCAACCGCCAGTCTCCCAGTTGGCCAGAGCGACAAGAAACCTATTCCTGTATTTCCTATGCTATCCAAGCCAGGCTCAGGTCCTGCACGGATAACTCTGCCTCAAGCTAACCTGGACTCTCTTTCCTCCTCGTATCTCCAAGCAATAGGAGCTGGTAGCCAGGGCCCCCTCTCCTGAGCGGGAGTTCACAGCAGCCTCGGCAGGTCTGGACGCTGCAGCACGGACAGGGGCCAGGATGAGGATCTCGACGCTGCAGCCGTTTTGTCCCCCTGCTCCTGTCCTCAAAGCGCCCAGAACTGGCCTCTTTCCTCCCTGTCAACAGCAGCAGCAATTCAGCCTATGGAAAGTAATAATCCAAGAGAGTTTAGAACAATAGTGAAAATATGGAGCCCGAGATCAGTCAAGGAGCAAATACATTTTGCACACTTCCCGGCTGCTGTTTTTAAGCACATATGCAGGGACACAAATTCATGCCAAACAATTTCCGCACTCCAGCAGGTGAGCAATGGCTTCAGTGTCACACGTTGCAAAGGTGTTAACCCGCAAAGGGCAGAAGTCCCTGCAGAAGCTCAACACTAAAACATGAAATAAGCATTATGTGTTTTCTTTTGGAAGAGAAGGAATAAATATTTCTCTATTCCCCAGTGCTCTGTAGCCTTTTCTACACCTGCCACAATCCCAAGGCTGAAAAATACAACCCCCTTCTCGAAAGGAGGAGAAAAAAATAAAAATAAAGCAGATCAAATGAATTTGGACCAACATGCTTATGAATGACAGGTATATGATCCCACTTGCAACATCAATGCAGTGGCAAAGCTTCACCAAAAAGACTCTATTAAAATTATTTTGCAGCAGAACCTCAAAGCTGCCCTCTTAGCAAGATCCAGGCATTTCCCTCTTGCTTGAAAGGTATCACCATTGGCAAACCACAGACTTCCAAAATGAGCTTTTATTTTTCCATTTTAAACTGAACGAATGAAAACAAAGAGCTGAATTAAATTATCCTTAGTTCAGTGATCCACACCAGCAGATGTCTGGCTCTCACACTCACCCCATTCCTGTCCAAAAGGATTCACAGCACCATGCTCCAGGACGAGTCTCAGCCTGCTAAACTTTTCATTGCAAAATATAAGGCTTCACACTTGTATTTTGAGCCTCATAAACATTTGCAACCATATTTAAAAGATCAAAGACTTCAGTTTTTTAATTAAACGCATCTTCTCAGTAGCATGACAATGACAGTTACTTCTGTTGGATGAGACAATTCATCTCACTAGTACTGGGTAATCTTATCTTTCTTACCAAAACAAAGAAATCAGAGGAAAATAATAGAGCAGAATTCCCAGCCTGGGACCAAGTGCAATTGGGGCGAGGGAGGGTGGAGAAGCCCGATGATAAAAGTGCCACCGCAGCACCCAGGAGAGCAGAACTGCGGGATGCAGCAGGTGCAGCCGCCTGCAGGACCGGCCGACACGGCACCTCCGCCGCATCCGCGCGAGCCAGGGAGCGGGCAGGTCGAAGAAGGGCTCTGCATCACTTCTCTGCTGGGAATAAGGGAAATAAGAACACCGGGGAATAAGAACAACCCTAATCAACACGGCAGGAAATCGAGATCACTCCTAAGGCCGCCGGGAAAGGTCAACTCTCCCCAAAGTTGGCAGGAAAGTCCCACGCTGGTTTGGGGCAGTCACACGCCGAGTTCAACACATGCTGTGGTTTGGGCTGCTGGCTTTAATATTTAAATCTGAAAGCAACCCCCCCACACAGCCTGTCGCTATGCTTGGTGGAGCCCAGCATCATCTAATCGCACTGTAAAAAATGCAGTAGTTTTAAATTCAGGCATGTCAGCTGGAGTTTAATTTATCTCTCCCCTGTGGATTCCAAGTGCTTCTTGAAAGCTTTTTGGCATCAAAAAACAGTGCCAGAAAAAGCAGAACTTACAGGTCTTCTGCATCTCTCATATACCTTTGTGCCAGCAAATATATTTTTGATCAGAAAAGAAAAAGAAGAATAAAAGGTGAGTGCTGAGATAAGGTCACCCCCTCTGACATACACAGCACCTCAAACCAATGGCTTGGTCAGTTTGCTAGCAAGAAACTAGAAGTTATAAACCTGTTTTTCTTATAAAAATATGAATCTTAAATAATCAGTGTTTACTATGTCCTTCAAACTCCTCTAGTAAAAAAAATGACTTCATAAAAGCACAAAGGAACACAACGTATATTTTCTTTTGAAATTAACTCCCTCCCACCATGGCTAATAATTCACATTACAGCACACAGGCCGAGCTCAAGCAATTAAGTGTTGACATGGAAGTGATGAGCGAGGTTTTACTCCCATCCTCAACACTGAAGGCACATTCCTAATTCACTATGAATTCACCTTAAAAACACCTTTGTGACCCTCGTGTTGCCAGATATCCTGGTGCTACTGCTGCACCACCAAGAAAGGTAAACAGCATTTCATTTCCATCAGATCAAGTTTCACCAAGTTTCTTGTTCTGCCAAGCATGGATGGAATTGCAGTCCCAAAATTTCCTTTTGCGCTCGCTATGTTTCCTCTCACCTTTTGGCAGCTGTTGATTAGCTCAGAGAGCAGGCAGAGGAAGGAAAAGATGCTGGAATAGAGAAGGTTAAACAAGCACTTGGAGCTAGGAGATACAACAGATGTTTGAAGATGGGGCATCGGCTCTCTAATGCGTTATCATGTTGGTAATCTAGATTTACTAGATTATTAAAGGAAATCACAGTTTAAGATAGATAATTGGCTAAAATCTACACTGCTTTGTGAGGATGCAGGCATTTTCAGGTTTCTTACAGATGCTTCTTATGAACAGAATAACCATTAATTTTACTGGAAAAATATCAGAGTTTAACAATACAGACACAGTCTAAGAAATGAATACATCAAAATTCAGGTTGGCTCCCCATGCACCTGTGAAGTACATGAATCTCTCAACCAAAACTGTACAAGACTAAGGAAGAGAGATATTTTGAAAAAAAGATAATAAAGAAAGGTGTCACATCTGAAAAATGCTTGGGTTCTTAAGGCTATGGAAGAGAGTTAATTGCTGCTTAATGGAGAGAGTACTGAAGTATGAAAACAACCTGCAACTCTAAGAACTCTTCTCTGTCCCCAGTTGAGATTTTATTACCAACGCATTTTTGTTTTCCAAACCTCACCACACTGAATTCCCAGGACTGCCTGTCTGCTTGCATTAGCTCTCTTTAAACATTAACAGATCCCAGTTCCAGTGTGGACATGCTGGATCCAGGCGACTCAAAACTGTTTATGACGACAAAATCACTTGATAAAGGCAGGCAATAAAATACCCTTATATTTGCAATCGGGAAAAGCACTAGGCTTTCAGTTAAAAAAATAAAACAATGACAAACATAGGCTTTGGGAACTTTTCAAAGACAAAATTAGGAGCAACGCTAATAAGAAAAATCCCACGAACAAATAAAAAGCCCCTCCCACCAAAGAAATAAAAAATAAATAAAAATCCCCCTCAGCCCCAATACCAGTTTCCTGCAGACAACATTTTGTGCATTAAGGGAGAGGAGGAAGTTGGCTGTCAAACACACTCAACAGCATCATTAAATCCTGCTGAAATGCCAGCCCTGCCTTATCCTTCCAGACGTCCCTCGCAGAGCCCAGCCCCTACCAAGTTTACTCAGTGAATATTTAAGACCTGTGATTAAAAACACTCCCAGGCCGGTCCCCGGAGCTCCCCTTGCTCCTGGAGGGAGATGGCCTCGATTTGGCACCCAGGGAGCTCAAGGAGATGGCACTGGGGCATCCCCACCGTACAGGTGCCACCTGCCCGGCCACCGCCAACACGGAGCAGAGTAAGAGGAGCCCGGCCGGGCAGCTCGTGCTGCCTCCTTACACCACAGGCACCTTGGAAATAGTTCCAGATGTGCAGTAACAAGTCCTAGCCCTTACTAGTTTTGAATAAGTACCTTTACATGTATTCTCCTGTGCATTGGGAAACCTCCGTTAACTCTAATTTCATCACTGCAGACAAACGATTTCAAGCGTTCCCCCCTATCAGACTTACTGAGGTCTAACTCAGATGGGTTCAGGTTGACGGTTTCAAAGTCATGTATTAACTCCAAGTTTCCTCTAGAATATTAGCCGCAACCTCTGGCACTTTACCCACGAGCGTGAACCATGACTGTTTCCACGGTCCCCTCAAACACAGCTGCGGTGGAGCACCGGGCCTCGCCGCGCCTCATGGCGCCTCACGGTGCCTCTTCAGGCCGCGCCGCGTCTCCAGGAAGGAGTGGGCTCCAACCCCGGCACGTATCCACACTGCACAGCCGGCACCCGCCTCGGAGACCCCAATCACTGGGAAATTTTGCTAGACTAATGGAAAATGACCGCTCTTGCCTGCCAGAAAGCGTGAGCTAATTTAAATGTAAACCCGTGTAACACAGTGTTTCATTTCTTGGGGCCTGACTCGCACTGATAAGCTGTTAGTCCAAATAAGGAAAAAATTGGGTTTGGAACATGAAATCGGCTATTGAGCATCCTGCTTGTTCGTGCTCTGCCTGATCTGAGCTTTCACAGCTGATGACAAGGAAACAGCAGGAGCAAAAAGGAGCTGCCTACATGCAAGACACTCCGTCTATTCCCAAGGGCTCACCTGGTTCAGCAAATCCCAACCGTGTCCTGCATTTTTCCAAGTGGGAGAGCGCAGAGGCTGCAGCATCGCCAGGCTGGGGCTGCAGGGGAGCCCCGTTCTCTCTGGACACCACTCTGAACCCTGGATGAACCCCCTAAATGTTTTAGTGCTTCCGATAAATCCTTGCCAACAGTGGTTCACTACCAGACACGAACAGAGTATGAGCAGTTACCCTGGACTTGCTTTTACCACTGAAAAAAAAGAAAAAGTTAAAAGTTTTTGGGGAAAAAAAGTCAATATTGAAAGCTGAACTATATAACTGTTTTAAATATTATCCTAAAAAAACACCCAAGGCTGAAAGTGCAGATGAGCAGAGGTAACCCTACCAAAAGTACAGGCTAGTGTTTTTCTAATATGCTTTTCTATTAGGACTGCAGCTGTCCCTCAGATAAATTAATTAAGCCCAAACAATACAAAACAAAATTCTGTGTCATGTTCACAGAACCTGCTGGGACCTATCTGAGCTACTATAAGATCATTTAATGAGTTCTCATTAAATGAACATCTTCCCCAACAGCCAGTTCTGCAGTAAAAGATATAAGCAGAAGAGCTTTAACTGGCTCTTCCTGCTCTCAGGGCTCCCGCTGTCTCATTTGGTTCAGGCAGCTTGAAATCCGTGCGCGCCCAGGAAGCTGCAGAACAGACTCACCCAGCTTCATTTTTACTGCAAGTTTCCAGCAGCAAGAGGAAACGGGGATGACTTTGTTGAAGACACAGCTGCTTCTGGAATCAGGGATGATTCCCAGTTCCCCACGAGGCACTGGTGCATCCGGACAGCAGCGTGGAGCTGGCACCGCATCCCTTCAGCTCAAGGCCCCGGGGAATGGGGTCCGTCACCCTTGGGGGCTCCCTCTCTGCCACCCTCAGGGAGGTGAGGGGTGGTGCCTGCCCAGCTCTGCAAGCTTCACGTGTCCCTTTTGATCCAGGATTTTCTCAAAAGCAGGAAGTTTGTGGGGGCTGGAGAAGCTGGCTCTGGCTTGGCCATTCTCCTTGTTGGCTTGTGAGCACATCCTTGCAAGGTAGCTTCTCATCACTTACAGAGTTTGACTGTATTTAGGGAGATGCATCAGGGACAGAGATGCAGCTGAACCTTACAGCAGGCTTCAAATACTTGTTCGTTTATTTAAAAAAAAAAAAAAGTTCTTCCTTATGTAGGTGATTTAGATGTACTAGTAGAGTACTGTGGAGACCAATATGAACATACAATTCTTAATGCGATACTTAGATGAGCATTAAGAATTCTCAGTTAGGCTTCATGCTGACTCATATGCCCAGGGTAAAACAGGGGTTCTTTGATTTGAGCTCAGAATTACCTTTCAAAGAGCCTGCCATGCTGCTTGGAGAGCACGCTTGGCTCAAGAGGCATCGAAATGCACCCAGCACATGGAAATCTCTCTGATACATTTTTAATACTAAGGTACTGCAAAATAACTTACTATGTGCCCAGGATCATCCAGCTAGTATATACTATCAGCAGGGCCTGTAAGGAAAATGATGGCACATTAGGACAGCCCATCACTGTATTACGAACACCATTTTCACTTGGCTTACAAAACCATTTCTAATATATTCTCTGAGCTATAGCAGACCCCAGCACCCATTACAGCAGCATCAAAATCGAAATTTATTCATGTGTGCAATGCTTTTGTATAATGTTGGACTGCCCACAGAAATTTCATTTGTCAAACATAAGCCCTGAGCATGAAGATGAAGGGAGAACTGATTGATGGGTGGAAAGCAGATGCAAAATGTTGCTCTGTGAGGTGTGGGAGCAGGAACAGGTTGAAGAACCTTGTTTAATCTTTCCTTGTGCTTGAAAAAAAAAATGAGGGACTGCACAGGTGAGCTGGAAGGAATGAATTAGCAAGAACCAGACCTCCACCTCCAGGTCTTTCACCACATTTCTGCATTCAAAATGCAACAGTTCCAAGCCATCCTTTCCAAGGATGTGCTTCAGCCTTGCTGAACCCTGCTGGGGAAAAGGAAGCATTCTGGAGACACATTCACTTAAGGGACCTTTGAGGTCACGCACCTCACAGAGCCAGGATCCGCAGTCCTTCCTCAAACACTTCTTCAAAAGCTCTGTTGGAAACATTCTGGAAATAACACCTGGGGCAACCTAGCTAAGAACAAACAGATCCTCTGAGCACAACTGGGACACAACAAACTGGCACAGAGAAATCAAGAACAAAGATGTGAAGTTGTGTCGACATTGCTTATTGAAGTCCTGACAACGCTTGGTCCTACTGCAAGCAGCAGGCAACAACAACAACTTCCTGAATGATTCTGCTTAAGATCAGAGACTAAGGAATTTCTACCCTGTTTTGGGGTAGAGTTTCCACCAGATGTTAAAGAATACTGTATTTTCAATACAGGTTCCAGGAGAAAAATAGCCACGGGCATGTATGGCAGCAGAGGAGGAGGGAGTTGCATATAGAACTTTCATAGTTGGAAGTTTCTGCTCCCCACAAAATTTGTTTTTCTTTTTATGCTCTAATCCTATGTTTGTCCTCAGGTCATTTTTCACTGGCAGCCTCTTGGCAAAGCAGGTAAGATAAAATGAGTGTTGCGTGGACAAACCTCTTTGTGCAATGGAAAAGGAGGCAGCGGAGGCAAATGGATTTGTTACAATTGGGATTACTAAGGGAACAATCTCTATTAAAATCAACAGTGAAAGATTTCCATATGCCTGGAGTGTTGGGTTTTTTTGTCTTTCTTTTTCCCTTTAGCTATCTTAATGTATTTTAAGGAAGGAAGAATTTAACCGTGAATATGTACACTCACATCCTCTGTCTGCTCTTCCCAGCTTTCTCTCCAGCTGTAGCTGAACTGCAATAATGAAACTGGCTCCTGTTCTGGAAGCTGACTGCTTGGAGCGATGGAGAGGCACAGAGGTCAGCAGAGAGACCAACTAATGCAGAAAAGCCCGAGTGCACAAGGTTTTTTTCCAGATAAGCTACAGCAATGTAGCATAGAGAATCTGAACTGAGGTTCTGCATCTTGCGGAGCCCTGCAGATAATCTTAACCTGATGAAATCACTGTTAAAGCACATTTGCATCTCAGCCAAATTTGGAGCCACTCTGCACTCTCCCTGGTGCCTTGCAGGTTGTTGTCTAGCCGCACTTCTTAAGAGGCTGTTGAGGCAATCACTTGGCAGCCGTGCTGTTTTGCAAAACTGCCGCAACATTTAGGTCTAGGTCCCTGCTACTGCTAAATCTACTTTCAGGAGTGGGCCATAAAGCTTGATGTGGTGGAACAGAATTCAACCCTGTGGCCTGCAGTAGTGCCTGTAAGTCTGCGAGGGAAGAAACTGAAACCATGCCCTCAAGCACAGCTCACAGTAAAAAGCCAGCCACACAGCTTAAATAAAACCTCCTGTGATTTGGAGACACTTTTCTGTGACTGATCCTTCCCAACTACCTTTTGTTCTAGAAAGCTGAATTACTGTAGCCCTTAGGGAAGCTTATTTTATTGATTTCTTACTGACTCCTAGTTTTACCAAAGCTCCCCTGTTCCATACCTTACCTCCTCAACTACCTATAATAAAATCTCTTCTACGTGACAGATCTTCTGAGAAAGCCCCAAATATTTTCAGTCCCAGATTTAATATAGTAAGAAAATCCCAAAAGGCATCAAATAACCTAGCCTAAATGCTCCTTTGAAACCCTGAAGCCTTTTGAAAATACAGAGTAATAGATTAGATGCTCCTAACCCAAGTTCTCTGAGCTTCCACAAAGGTGTCCTGAAAACCCTGTCTAACCCCTTGTCCTAGATCAAGTTCTCATCAACCTTATCCTAACCTAGCTGTCTAAGCTGACCCTGACATTCCAAACCGAAGGCCAATATCAGCAACATCTGGCAGCCCCAGGATAAAACCTGCCAATATCATCACATCAATTAGCTTCAGTCAACCACTGTCACCCCATGCCATCAGGCACGACATATCTCACACCAAGGCTGGGGCATTTTTGGCACCTTGTGACCTTTACACCAATCATAACTTCTACCTACCAACTCTTCCCAGCCCTAAACCCAAACCTTGTCAAGCTCTAGCAATAAATCTAGCTCAAATCGACGTCTGCAAACGTCTTTAATCATTTCCCCAGCTCTTCCTGGAAACAAACACATCCTGCCTGCCCAACAGCAACACTAAGCTGGGTGCCTGTGCCCTGCTCCTCCAACAGCTGCACTGGCGCTGTATCTTTATCTCAGTATTTCTCCTGCTGCCTCAGGACATTCGTGACACCGAGGAGTTCCCTGCCATTACCAGCTGGAGGGAACATGAATTAATTCTGAACAAGAAGAACAGTAAGAGAGTATTCAGTACTGCAATGGTTATTCCCATTCAGCTGCTGAATTGGGGAACAGCTTCAGATTAGTGCTGTCACTGTTCAGAACATATACCTTAAATGCTATTGATTTTTAAGATGGGTTAATTTGTGCAATCCTTTGGATTCCTGGGATATTTGGAAAGCCACCTTCTGAATAAGGAAGTTCTCCAGGAATGCGTGAACACTGGGCCTCTCCTCACTTTATGACCATTCTTTAGCCACAGCTAAGGAGCATTTAGCCATTCATTCATCTTCATACCATTTTCTACTGAGCTATAGAGTCAGAGAGAATCTTTTACATACCATCTGCGAGGTACTTAGTGTAACACCCAGCATACATCACCTTTAGAGGCCTGCAGATGTTACGGATCAGGTGAGGATGCATCCTCTTGCCTTGCGAGTGCTTCTCCAGGCAATCTGCAAGCACCACTTGTCTGCCTTGCAGAGCAATGGAACCAGGCATCATGACCCAGGGAATGGACCTAACTATAGGTAAACCCTAAAATGCACGGCATGAAGTTAAACACATTGGGTTCTTCTGCACAGCAAACTCATGCCTGATAAACACACTGCAGAGGGTTAGGAAACACCCAGTGCAACACAACGCTACGTCATCAGCAAATGGTATTTCACAGCTCCAGGGATTTGTACACTTCTGCCTGTCCTAGGTAAGAGGAGATGTATAAAGAGAGATGCTCAAGTTGCACTGGATTAAGAATGATAGTTCTAGTACAGCCCTGACTAAAATGTGCGATATTAACCTCCCAAATCCGTTCTGTATTTTAACACAAATAATTGCTCCGAGAGATCAGCTAAAGTAAGATACAATCACAAGGCTAGTGGCAGAGTTAACCACAGCACTTCCAGTTGGTTTGTATTGCTGTATGACTGTATCGGACCTGAATAAGGATGCAGCTAATTTCCCAGCACGTGCTCAAGCATCAGGACAAGTCCAGCAGGAGGAATTGCTTTGTAACTTTACTTGCAACTTCAACTGAGCTCTGCTTACTCTGAGCCTTCTTTTTTTTTTTTCTTTTTAATTAGCCACTCCAGACCTTGATATGCCCAAACCAATCTAGCTGCTCTTGGTAGCATGTATCAGCAGATCTATTATTTTAACCTACAGGTGAAAGAGTCTGACAAGGAACTGTGCCTTCAAAGAAATAACCCATAAGGCAGCTACTTCTGTAGACTTTGGGTGGGAAGATAGTTTCAGCAGGAGAAACTTGTTAAGAAAAAGTTATTTCCAAGTGACCTATAATGAAAACATAATCACTTCTCAGATCAAGGCACCGTCAGAGCATGCAAGGCAGTTTGCAGCACAGATACAGCTTTCCAGACAGCTAGATCTAAAGCTTCTGGGGTGGTAAGCTTTATACTGCCTAACTAAAAGGTTTGCCTGGCAGAATTTGATTGGAAATGTGCTCAGACATGATTCTTCTTCCATGTAGCACAGATAAAATTTATCCCAGTATGAAGGGATTACAGAGAACCAGAAGTCGGCTTTTCTTTCTGTATGCAGACACAGACACACAAGCACACACTGTTTATGTTCACATGCACATTGCTGCACAAAACACTCTCTCAGGGCCCTAATCGAAAGATTAATTCAGATTTTCTTTAACATGGCCCTGTCTCCTGACATCTCCTTTGTACGTTCTTACCATACACTTAGGATCTGCTGCTGGCAGAATCTGCCAAAATCCTTATGGAGGAACCTTCTGCATTATTTTCCTTAGCAATTGCTGCCAATCCCTCTTTCACAGAGCATCTGAACACTTCCCCCAAGACCCATCACAGGACCTCTCCAGCCACCTCCTCAACCACCAAGCAAAGAGCCAAGATGAATGGATCTTGCAGGACAGGCAACAGATTGAACAGGACAGAAGAATGAATTCCACACGTTAACATCCATAGGGAATATTCTGCCACCAGCCAGCTCCCACTTTCAGTAAGAAACATTTTGCATGTGTCAGCTCAGAAAGAAATGATCAGACTGGTATCTAGACTGCACGCTGTGCTGAACTTCTGGATGCTTCGCTTTCTAAAAGCATCTCTTTCAGAGCGTACTTGATTTATGGCTTCATTGACGTTGCAGCATTTCAGTAGCGTGTGACAACACGGCACAGCCACCGCTGGGTCCCTGCGGCAGGACGAGTCAAACTGCAAAAGCAAGAAAGGGGCCCATGAGCAATGGTGTTAGGAGTGCACAGGGCGCAGGAAGACCCTGCAACCAGGGAATGGCTGCATTTCCAGGGGCACCTGCATCCAAAAGAGCAAAGCACACAGCTAACAGATATAGGAAGGTAAAGGCCTAAACTCTGGAAACTCTTTGTACAGATAACCAGGGCAACTCCCACCCAATCGGTCCTACCAGCAACCCCAGGCTTACTCAAATACCCAAACTGCCAATTCCCAAGTTATTTGCTGAAGGGGTACCAATATTAAGTGCTATACTATATTCACATATAAATGATAATTCCAATTATAAATATCAAACTACACCCAGCATCACTGGATTTGATGTGCACCAGCAATAACAAGGATCTGAAACCAGCCTGGCTCAGCCTTCAGCATTCAGCATAATTTGGAATCCTCAAAAAATGTCTAGCAAAGCTTCTGCTTTTTTGGCCTAAATTCTGCAACAGCCCATAGACTCTCTCTCACTGTAATAGTCATTGCCAGCATTATTTCCCCTAACACTCTTAAGTGTAGTTGGCCAACAAGAACTATTACTAATCTGTGCTTATCTTCTGCTTATTGCAAATATCAAGTCTTTTAGAAACAGTTTCATCTTCAGCCTGAGGTATGAAATTAAACTTAAACCACGAGGCCTAATCATATTACTTTGAATGGAGTATTGATTGAGGTTAATTTTATTGTATGTTTTGAGAGGCTGACTTGCTTGCTAGCTGGCTGGCTGTCATTTTGATAAATGGGAGCCCGTGGATATCTGAAAAGGGACTGATATTTCTATTTAAGCGAGCACCATCAGTAAATTCACAGAGAGGAAGAGTTCATCCTCTACTAAATAAGCAGAGCTGCTAAGGACGGTCACAATCACGTTGTGTACGGGCAGTTCAGAGACAGTCACAAGCTTTGCTCTTCCCACTTCTATATACCTGGTTCCTGCCAAATCACCTGAGATCTGGTCATCCTTAGAGTCTTAAGCATCACAAAACCTGCTTTTACATTATGTATTTTATCTTTTGCCTCATGATGACTTCAACTGAAGATGAAAAAAGATTGAATACTGTTTATCTTGCATTTCCTAAAAATTAGCAGATGACAATATTATTAACAAATGATAATATTTAAAGCAAAAGTTACGAGGAGTTTTGCTTATTCGAACTTGTTCAATTATGAATTCACTGTCTAAACAGTGCTCTCTATTCAGTTAGCTATATAAGAACAGACCAAATAGATTTTAAAGGACTGAATAGCAGATATTTTAGGCAGATGCCTAAAAATCAAGATATCTTTGAAACAAAATTGGGGGGGAGGGGGGCCGACAGTTTATCAGGGATTTTTAAACCAAGTCCAGTATCATCAAACATCTGTCACTCTGGGTTACAGAAATAGTTCATTGTCTACCTATTTAATACTTCAGAGTCAGTTATCCGATTCAGATTCTTCTTCAGATGGAGATAAGCCAAAACACCTGCATGCATTGATATAAAACTCCTGTATTTTGTAGCATGCAGCAAATTGCAGTCCACCTAGAAGCAAAAATCTGTTTACAAAATATATGACCTTGATTTTCCTTTGGACACTTCTCAGATGTCCTGTCCCTGATAGCAGCACCCAGTATTACAGTTTATTTTTCAATCCCAATTACTGGGCCGTGGTTTCCTTCTGAAGTAGGCATCTCATTCCTCATTAAAGCAAGTTCTTATCTTCACAAGTTCAAAGAAGCAAATCCTTTTCTTTTTTCCCCTTTTCTCTCTCTGCTCTTCCCCTCCACTCCCCACTGCACATCAGAAATTTTAACAAGATGTTATTTAGTTTTTGGAAACAGAGTTGAAGCAACATAATCCCTCTTGGCTGCGTGACACCAGCCCACGCAGGGCAGGCCCCTTTGCGAGGCTGTTGCGACTAGAGCTGTTTCCCAGGACTCTCTCCCCGATGCCCATTGCCAGGGCTACTCACTTGTCGCTCCTGCACAGAGCAAATCTGGAAGGCACCGCTCAGGTACATCCATGGAAACCCATGGAAAGATTTGCACTCCTGTTGACTGACGTTAGATCAGATCACAGCCACCTGCCCTGTCCGCTTTAACCAGCATGACAAGGACTATCCCAAGCTACATGTACATGTACTACAAGCGGCTCAGTGGCACCCCACAGCACATAGGCAGCGGCATAATTATACTAGGAAAAAAAAAAAAAGTAACTATCTGATTATTAGCAACAACCGAGTTTTGAAAAATTTATCAAAATTGCAACCACTGCCATTGCAAATATCACAAGAACTACAACTCTACTCTTGAGTTTCTTTTAGTTTAATCGAAAGAAGAGGTTGAAGATACATAGCATCAAAGGAGCCTGATTTCGACCATCTCCTCTGATGTTCTCATTCCAGCAGGCAGACTGAGCCACCTCTTCTTCTACAACTGCCCTTACAGCAGCTTTGTAACATACAAGCAATGTCAGTAATAAAGTTTAACTGCAATGAGATACTTCTGAACTAAAACGAGAGTTGAGCAGCTAGTTAAAAGAGCAAGAATTCCTAGGAATTAGCCAGCTACATTCCTATGTGTTCCCAAATTATTTACCTGAAACATTTCTTGACCATAAACATTTCTCAGCCCTCAGACAGGAGGAAGCAGCAGCTCCACAACCCCACCACAAATCTGCAACCACGGCCACCATGATCACAGAGGGAGATGACAGCACAAGGCACTGAGCTGCAGCAGAGAATGTGCAGCGGAACGGAGGCTTGGAGGAGGGAGAGAGGAGGAAAACGGCCAGGAGATTGAGAGGAACGAGGGAGAAGCGGGGAAAGAGTTCAATAAACACAGAGAGTTGAAGGGGAGGGAAAAAAAGGTGAAAATAGAGGAAAACAGAGTAGGGAAATGAATATCAGAAAATAGATAAAGAAAAAAAGAAACACAGAGAAGAAATGAGTAAAAGAAAGACTTAAGGGGCTTAGTGTGATAGCTTTATTATTCTCTGAAAGCCCCTTTAGCACTAATAACAGCAGAGATTAAAGAGATTTCTTTCAGCCATCGAATTTTTACAGATATATTTCCTCCTACTGTAGCTCATTCAGAATGCAATTTCTGCTAACATTAAATCAGAACCAGGGGAGACTTTCACATGGGACAAACTGGGATAAGGTCTGGAACAGGCACCGAACCACCACACAATGAACGAGGTATCATGACATGTCAGAAAGTTTTGTTTTCTTACTTCCTTTTTCATATCAAATAAACTTAGGGTCAAGAAAATATGGTATATCCCACCTCTATTGCATTTCTCTCCTTTCCAAGAATACCAGTAAATGCCTGCTTCTATGAAGTACAGAATTCTGGCATGGAAATATAATTCCAATTATAAGAGTTTTCAGAATAACAATAGAAAAAAAGACTACTGTGCAATAAAATACAGCTTCTGCCTAAACATTTGCAAAGGAAATGGAGCCTCAAGAGACCTGAACATGAACTGCTGAATCAGCTGATGTTCCTGGAACTTCAGGGTACTCCATGAGCTTGAAAAGTATCTTGTGAAGTACCACCGAATACCCCAGCACAAGTCTTGGGGAAGGTTCTCAGGGTTTCTAGGGCTTTATGCAGTATCTCTGAGCATCAGGCATGGCCAAATCCCAGAGCCCTTCCAAATTTTGGCTAGAGCCCTCATATGGCACTAAAATCTAGATCTGCATCTTGTGCCTTTCAAAAATGTGTTTTTCCATTCAGTGCCCTAATTCACATCCTTACCTTTCGGGGTCGCTGCCCAGATCAGAGGGTTCATTGCGCAGCGCTCAAAAGCGACCCCAGCTCTGCCAGAACACGGCGCTCGCACGAGAAGCGGCGCCCAGGCCCCATCCCCACGTGCTACTGGCCTGCTGTCAGTTCAGATGGGCTTTGCACCCATCTTTCTCCCATGTCAACCACTCTAATCTTACTTGCCTGAAAACCCCTGCAGTTGAAAGGGTCACCAGGCCAGGTACTTATTTTAAAGCTTTTATCTGAACTTACCTGTGCAGTAAATTAGTTAAGTTTAGGCTGCTACAAGTCTCTTGGCTATAACCCCTGGGTTTCAGGCAGCCTCAACACTTCCAAAAAAGCACTACTTAGTAATAGCAAAGAGAACTGGAGTGAGGAATGTTCAACTGGAAGGTTGCAGAGGGAAATGGCAGCTCTTTGTTGCCATAAGGGCACTCCAAGCCACGCTGTAGAACGCAGCAGTGGGGATGCGCTCCTGGGTTGGTCCTTGGTGGTGGAAGCAGTTGGCCAAGCCAAAGAAACCAGGACTGGTGACTTGGCAGGGACAGAGGGAGCCTAGATGGCCATGACAAAACCCCTCTGAAAGCTCCACAGGTAACTGCAAAAAGCTATTAAAGACACACATACGAACTCCCCTTTTCTCTAATATATTTGTGAAAGGAAAACAAAGCTATCACTTTGGACCGACACCTCCTAAGAGTTGTCTGCCTTGATCTTTCTGGAAAGCTTTTGTTCTGAACTCCAACGCTACATCTTAGTCTTGCTCCACACGGCCTGAAGACACAGGACTTCAGAAAGCCCAGAGCGTCACTAGCGCAACAGCGAGCACCATAATTTGATCGAGTCATTTCCTGAGATTACTACACTGCTTAGGGTCACTTTGGAAGACAAATTCCTCTGAGCACTGTAAAGCATTTCTATAGCTAAAACATCTAGGCCGGTCAGTAAAACATTTGATTATTAAAACAAATGCCAGACCCTCTCGTGCCTAGCACGTGACCAGGCTCAAATTCATTAACAGAAACGAGTCGATTCTCTAAAGCACCTGCTGGGAGAAAGCCCAAATGCACTTGTACTGCCAGTCCCTGGTAAATGGGTAATCAATGCTCCAGTGCTCCTTAGTTAGCAACTGCGGGAGACCCTTTTAATTGGCAGCTGGTACTTGATTCAAACAAATAAACTGACCTTCAGCCTTCGATTAGCAATCTACCTTTTTCCTATTAATTTTACTGTGACTCCCGAGGAATATTTCTGAAGATTGACCAGCTCCCTGCCATAGTCTAGCCTGACACTCTGAAGTATTTTATCATGATTTCAGTGCTGATGTTGCATTGAAACACTGCATATGCTCTACTGATTGCTCAATATGGTTTATATTAATACAAGTTGTTGGCTGTCACTGTTCTGAGAGTAGGTAGTTACAAGGAATGTACTGGTTACTTTATAACTGGAATAATTTATTATTGAACAAGCAAGTTCAACAAGCACTATAAAATCAATTTATAATTTTATGCACTTCATCTGGGCTGAAAAATGGTTTTGTTCTCCACTATTTTCCAACTAGACCTCTTCGACAGAAAAAGGGGGAATAAAGCTTTTAAAATTGCATTTCGGTCAGCAAGGCACTCTGGAAATCAAGATTAAAGATGACAGTTTTTAGATGCACAAGTTATGCTTACTTTGTTTTATGGACCTAAGGCCACCACAGTGTCAGGCATTCTATCATGGAAAAAAAAATCCAAAGGTTAAAGAAAGAAATATACTTTGACAGAGTCAGCCAAAAACTTGGCTCATTTACATTAGCTGAAAAGTTAGTCCAGTTTTGTTTATTCCTTCAGATCATTGATTTACAAAGGCACATAGCTGCTGGTTATTAAAAGTTTTAAGAGGAATGGCGGCTTCAGAAGAAAAATAAAATAAGCAGTGCCAAAATCTTCAATGGCTGCGCCTGTAATTACTATGCAAGACAAAATGCACACCTTCCCAGTAGCATGAAATCCAATTAATACAGTTCTGGGAAGACTCAGCGCTCAAATTCTGATGAAGATTTAAAGTTGCAATGACGGATGGTGGGAGTTAGCTTGGTCTAACGACCCTAAAAGCCTTGTTAATACCGGTGAGATTTACCTAACGTGTCCAGCTGGTCAGGCTAGAGACACCGTTCATCACCGCTACCGCAGCGGCGCCTGGGCCGTGCATCATATTACCAGATCGATAGGAGAAGGCAGGTCCGGGGAAGCGTCCAGACAGCCCCTTCCAGTAAAGTTTAGCATGCTGGTGCCACGCACTGAATCATCTCAGCACCATACCCAACCACGGAGCCTCCGTGGGCCATTGAGGCACTAGCAGCACCGCCACCCAGCCCCTTGTAACAGGAATCAAGAGAACTGCAGAGGATTGAACAGTGTTTGCAGAGCTGGGGCTAAAGGTGGAGCCGTGTTAGAAAGGGCAGTGATACAAGTTTCAGGAGAAAAACGCATGGAATTGCACCTCAAGTTGCAAGTGATTTTTTTTGCTTCTAATAAAACTTGGAGCCTGCAGTACTGCAGCTAAAAGCAGCTTTTGTGACACTGCAGGCCAGCACCGCTCCGACACCAAGATGTTCCCACTTTGTAATGTGCTACCGGCAGTTTTAGGCTCAAAAGTGTGCAGGAAGGGGGAACGGAGGACCTGGGAGAGCAATACTGCGCATTAAAGGGGTTGCGTGTCATGGAATCAGGGTATGGATAATTTAAACTCACGCATACTTAGAGTATATAGCATTTGTTGCCATGCTTTCAAAGGGCTTTACAATGCCTCACAGGAACATTTACAGGATGGAAAATGTCCCAAACCCTGGACCTCTCAGCATTAATGAATAGCAGAATTATCAAGGGAGAGCTAAGAATTGCTCCTTAAATAGTATCAAAGGTAATAAATAAAATCCATGGAAAGATGAACAGGAATACCAAGACCTGAATATTGCTACTTTCTACTTTAATCAGATTCCAGAGAAACCTAGGGCCACTAATGCTGATTAACAGTAAACAATAACAACACTTACCTGGACCTATTCCGCTCTGAGATGTTATAGGGACTAATTTATAATGTGTGCAGGAGAGCAGTGAGATAGGAACTGTTCTTCAGTACCACCAAAACTGGCAAAAACTATTTTCTGTTCCATGAGAAATGTTCATGGATGGAGCTCCTGTCACAAATTATAATAGCTCTTCTACAAAAAATGTACTTGCAAATGACTTTACAAGTCATTTTTAAAAATAAGTGGCTTTGTTTTAAGTAACAAACCAAGAAAATAATATATTTTAGTGTCAGGACTTCTACAAGCTTTCAAAGTTATCTTTTTCAAATATCTCAACTCCACTGTTTTTCCAAACCCATTATCATCATACTAACGCACCGTAGAGTTAAACTTTGATACAACTGCTTTTTCTAGAGGAAAGATTAGTTGATCTGAAAGCAGCTCTATAACAGCAAGGACTAGAACCATGCAAAGCTACTTTTTTAGCTCCTGCTAATTAAATAAATTGCTCTTCATGCTCTTAATGTTAAAATATTTCTAAGTACAGTACATGGAAATATTATTCAGGTGCGTTCATACCAAAAATGGAAAATTCTGACAGGCTGCAGTAATTAGCAAGAGTGAAAAAAGCCCTAGTGAAGCAGAAACACAGGCAGCAGTGACATGGTAATTGCCAATAAACAGAGGTGCCACGGGAGTAAGTTTAATTTCAGCCATCCAGCTAAGCTAAAGGGCACTTCTATGCAACCCTTTTCATGGGGAATTCCTGTTCTCCGAACACTTCTCTGAGCTATGATTGTTTTGCAGTGATGAGCAATAGGAACCATTCAGTTCTCAGATGTAGAATTAAAAGTTATTAAACACTTAAGAAAAAAGCCTGTCTTAATGATGTCTTTATCAAGAGCAATCACAGAACTTGAACTTTCAAGCTCATTCACCTTGTGCATCAAAGCAAATGCAATCCTTCAGGCAAAATGTTTACCATGTTGAATAACCCTGATCCGTAGGAAGCCACCGTCGCATGAAAAATTAACAGCCTGATGCTTCTAAAAACATTCCAAACAGTGGGGGAAAAGCAATCAAAACGCATTAGCAGAGAGGGGGATTCTCACCTTGTCTCTCCCCTTTTTTGTGCTGTAAAAGCAAACGCCACACGAGTAAAGCAGATAAGGCTTGACAGGATTAATTAGAAAACAAAACAGTAATGGGAATAGCGACTATGCCTCTCCCCCCAGCCCACAATTTCCAGTTCAGTAAGTAGCCACTTATAAAACCCAAGCAAAACACTCTCAAAATCCTAGCATGGGATGACATCTCTTGTCTGTCTTTGAGTAATGAACCTATTTTCTTGTTCCTTGAAGATAAGGCAACTTCTGACTAAGAGAAATATAGGAGAAAGTTTTCTATTATAGGTATAGGTCAGCTAAAGAATAGAGGCAGAAAATCACTATACAGCAGTGGCACAAAGTTGTGAAAGGAAGTTATTTTCCAGATGCTTTTTTCCCCCTTTTTTTTTTGTTTGTTTGTTTGTTTGTTTTTTGTTTGTTTCTCCTTTATCTCCAATTTCTTGGATTTCAAGGGCAGGTATTGAGAGACAGACTAGTCTCTGATGGAAATTCATTCATTTCATAAATGCAGGGACTAGACCCCTGGAAGAAAAACATGGAACTGAATCAGCCGTGGGGTGGGAGCAGCCTGGTCGGGAGCTTTCCGTCTGCCTTGGTTAGTGTTAGGACCCAAAACCTCCCTTGATGAAACTTCATGTTCTTCTGAAACCAGTGGTTTGGGGTTTTGGTTTGTTTGTCTGGTTTTGTTTTTTTGAACAGCTCTAATCCCAAAGCCAAAGAGGAGCTCTCTACTTAACAGGAACTTACCCAGTGCAGCAACATTCATGTTGCCCAGGAAGAAGCCAAGCAAGAAACTCTACATCACCTCTTTAAAGGCTTTGAATTTCACTTGAAATGATAATTAAAAACTCAAAAATATTCAGTATATTTTGCATGCTTAAAAAAAAAAACCTCAAGAACCACATGCCTGAGACAACAATAAACAACAAACAAACAAACCAAAACAAAACCCACTCTGAAATATTTGCAGCTTCCTCCTGTTTCCGATGGCTCACATCACACGTTGGGTTCTGCTTGTTTACGTTTTTGAACAGATGGTTGCGATGCTGTTCAGACACATTCAGCTGTCAATAATCCTCGAACACAAGCCGTCCACGCGAGGACGGAGAAACTTTCCGAAGCCAAACAACTTTAAATAATGACAACTGGTGTTTTGCTGCTTTCTGTTCAGTAGCTCTCACATTTGACAACAACGTTTCACTGCCAGAGAACTGGCTTCTGGTCATCGAAAGGATCATTCCAGGGCAATTCACCCTCTTCAGGCCAGGTGGTACTTCCTGACAAGATGCAGGCTTATTTAATCTCACCCCACCCTTTATTTTGATGTAAATAAAGACAATTAGTTCTCAATAAAATATTTGTGAATTAAACAGCAGGAGGATTCAGTGAGGTTTTTGTTCTTCCTGAGTGATTACACACAAGCATAGAAAACACTTAACTTCCAATACAGCTCCTAGCGCTTTAGGTGCTGACATTTTCATAAGGCCTATAAGGTTAGCCCCTTGTTTCACATGAGGAAAGGTATTTGTCTCTGTTGTCAGGGTAATGGCTACCACGTTTACTCATGTTGATTATGTTACTCCATGAGTTGCTCCATTCAAGTCAACCTTAAGCACTGAAAATGAGACCCTACTACCAGACAGATTGGGAGGGGCAGGATCTTCCCCTTGGATATGGGCCTCCAACCCCTCCATTCTTGTGCCTGCATTTCTGACCCTGCTAGAAAGACTGAAAAAAAATGTATTAAATCACTAAGCTGTTCAAGTAACATATAAATCAAGGATTTTATAGCACAGAGAGCACAACTGTGTGACACCAAACCAGAATGATAATAAGCGAAGGCTTATTAGCCCCGCACTGAGGAGCTGAGCTACAGCATCTCCACAGCACAAACATCATTCCAACGCGATGGTGACATGAGAGACGGGGAAGGATTCTTCAAAGGTGCCAAGGAAAGGAAGAAAATTGAATTCCCTGTCACTCATCTGGAAGCTAACGAAGCAACAAGCAGATCTCCCAAAATCAAGGGAGAAATGCATGCCTCTGTCTGAATAAAAGCCATTAGGCTGAAACCTGGGAAAAGATCCCGAGTACAAATGCCAGAGTGGAATAGTCGCCTTCTCTGACAAAGGGCATCGCCCGCGCAGCGGCAGGGCATCTCTAGCCCGAGGTGAGCGCAGGTTCAGCGCAGGGGCGCCGCGCAGGCCGGGCCCAAGGCGAGTGCAGGCCGGGCCCAGGGGCGCCGCGCAGGCCCAGCAGGCCACACAGTGCGGAGAGCTCAGGCTCCGCCAGGGCAATGCCAAGCTGCAGCTACGAGCTCTCTGTCACCGTGAGACAGGCTCCTCTGGCACAGCAGAGAGCGCTTCCCTGCTGGAGCAGCTCCCGTAGAGCTCTCCTCCACTGCTTCCCAAGTGAGGGGAGTCGGCACCCAAGGCCAGCACTTCACAGCGCTGGTTCATGTCCAGAAGCCTCCGGTCAGACAGATCCAGCCCTCCAAACTTCATTAAGCTGCACGGAAAAACCTAATAGTTTGTTTCATCACCAAAGTCCCTAGCAGCCCAGGGTTTTGCTTCAAAAGGACCCAGCCAGAAGCCACAGACATTCAGATGGTCTCCTCTTATTCATCACTAGCCAGATCTCCAAGGCAGCAAGTCACAGAACTCCGTGGGATGGGAAGCAAAAGCTGCAGCGACCTTGCCAGGGCTTTGAGGGCCCTTCAAAGCTGCCTCCTGGCACAGGCTGGGCAGAGAACACGTGGGTGCCAGGAGCACCCTGGCCCTCCTATGACAGCCTCATAGGATCACTGACCATCCATATCCTGCACCAGAAGGTACCTCTGGACATCCAAGTGGGCTGGAAGCAAAGGAAAAAGCACAAAACACTGTCAGTAGTGGGCTGAGAGCACTCACTTGACATGTAACCACCCATGCCTTATGCCTTAAGGCACGTCATCTATGCCTTTTAGCTTTCTGTGATTACCAGAAAATGCACTTGTCGCTTTCTTAAAGTGTAATTTATTCCCTCCTCCTTCTTCGGGTTGGGGGAAATTAATTTAGAATCAAGAAAAAATGTCTCAGTTTTCTGGTCATACATCAGAAACTCATGCTCTTTACAGATGAAAACAAACCAACAGTTCTTACCCAGAACACTTCAGTTTGATTTTAGGTAAGCAATGAACACCATGAGTTTATTTACAAGGGCAGATATTTCAAATGTTTATGGCTCTCAGAGGTACTTTGCATGGCAACTGCCCTTTTATATTAAAAGGAGAAGGAAAAAAAGAAAGCAGCTAACAAAGCAAGAAGTATCACTCTGTGGGCCACTTCAAATGCAGTGAATTACCCAAATCTGAATTAAGCTAGACCATACCCCACAAGGGCACATTAATTCTTTGCTCTCCGAATCCAGCAGTGTCGAAGAGATTTATCAGGAACAGACAGTTCAGTCTATTGCACCACCTTAGACCACCCTGCCCCAGACAGGGGCCTGAGCCTCTCCTTGGCTGGACCCCCCCTGCCTTTCCCAGCTCTTACGGACTTTGTCATATTTCTTTACCACGGAAGCACTGCTCGGAAATAATATGTCCCAAGGAAAATATCCATTCCTGTGTTTCTGCTAAAAAAAAGTCTCACAGTTTTCCTTATAGCACAAACTGATTTAGTGTACTACTTTTTAGGTAGGTCTTGCCCCCCCACCTTGATATTCACTGAAATGAATAATTTTTTTGAAACTTGAGGTTGGCAAGAGGCACCAGCAATAACTTTCCTAAGAGTTATCAATCTTCACAATCTTATTTCAGTGCTTACGTAACACCCAAAAGACCTGGACTCCAGCAAATTCAGAAGCCTTTATCAAAAATGTGTCTCTGGATGTCATCCATGTAGATAGCCCCGGGGCAGCGCTGTCAGCAAGGCTAAATGCCTATCAGTCACCTTCACCACGAGCCCTTGCACAGAGGCAGTTTGATCTCACTTATCATCAGAAAATTGTTTACATTTGACCTTGGCATTTGCCCTTTCTTTTAACTGAGATAGGTTACAAAGGGGAGATTTTCCTTACTGATCACAGCATTTATTGATCTGAAGAGTTTATTATAATAACCTGCAGGTCCACAGGGTCGCTTGCACTCTGGCTCTAGTTTCCACAAAGCTATGGATTTTGTGGATACAGATGTTCTGGATAAGGTGTATCTAGCCCCCAACTGCAACAAGCTATGCAGCTCAGCATGGACGAAAAAATGAGCCCTAGTAAGAAATCCCAGTGAACTGTCCACTCTGAACTCCTCCGTAGCATTTCACCTCATACAAACGCGGAGCTTGTGACTATCTATGGGTAGAATCTCAGCTCAATTGAATCCCTACCTAGCATCATCCAGCAGCAAAACTGTTTGGTCTTTACCACAAAGATGTAGCCCGAGTGTCATAACTTCCATTTCTGGCTCACAGAGTTCCCAAGAGCTCTGCCTGGGCCCTTACAAGACCTCTCCTTGCAACCAAGGCTGCTGCTCTTCCTCCCATTCACACCACGTTGGCAGCTTCTTGCCAATGAGCTGGAGCTGCTCTCGCGGCACCACTGCTATCATCTGGGGAGCTGCCAGTCCCCTACACTAGGGCAAGGACAAAGCAAGGAAATCTTCTCCTGATTCCTAGGAAGAAAGCTAGATCAGTAAGCTCAGGCATTAAAACCAAAACAGGCTGTATGACCAAAACCCAACCTCCTTTCCACACACTGAGCTCTGGCAGCCGAGCAAAAGGGCACACGTGGCACTGAAACACCCAGCACAGCACCCAGCAGTCCTGCCTCAGGGACGAGCCAGCCTTCCTCCTCCAGCTCTACCTTCATCCTGGCTGGTCAGCAAAGCTCCTTGGCACCAGGCAGGCCGAGCAGGGCAGGCGTTCTGCTTTGCCGGATCCCTTCGCAGTGCCTTGGGGTGGTCAAGCCATTTTCATGAGTGCAACTTCAAAGCAAGGAAGCACTTCAATCCAGGCAATGCTGCAGCAAGGAAAACACTGAAAAGTGTCAGTGTGTCACACTCATGGTCACCTTCCTTTAAACAGGGGTACCTACCAGGACTGCAGTAGCCTGAGCTAACAAAGAAAGAAGCCCATGACCCAATTCTCATTCCAGATAAGATGTTGCTGTCTCAGTGTCTGAAGCTGCCCAATTTTAACACCTTTACCTCCATTAGCCAGTCTAAAATACAGCCTTGCACATATGAGAGCATTCAGTGTCCCACTTTGATTCACGTGAGAATCCTTTACTCCAGAAGTAGCTTATATTTCAGGACCAAAGTGCTTGCACACCCCAAAAACATATTCTTCTTTCTCTAATGATAGCTGTGGGTGCAGTAAGAGATATTATCCCCACCTAACCACACAGCTCAGATTTTCTCAGATATAGTTACTTGGATAAATCTCCATCCCCAAAAGACTAAAGCTCTCACAGGATGAAATATTGACCTCTACCATGGTTGTTCTTTGCAGCAATATAACTTGCACCTCACATGATATTTTTATTAGCTTGCACAGAATACTATAAAACTATGAAATCCTATGAAAACCTGAAAATCACGCAGACCAGAGTATCTTCGCGGAGCACTTTTCCTGTGATGATGAACCTACTCTGGAAGATTTTAAGGTTTCTAGTCACAAGACTTTTTAGAAACCATGAACTAGCCTCAGAGGAAACATGCTAATCTTCACTTTTATTTGCTAACTTGATTGGTGTTTTATTTTCCTTCCAAGATCATGCTGACTCTGCTTGGCCCACGGCCAAGCAATGCATTTTGCATCTCTGTTTGTATCAAGTAAGAATGGCCATATTCAAGTTGATGGAGAAAACACTGGTGCAGAAGCTGACTATTAAATTAGCCCATTTCTTTAGCAACATTCCCTTTTCCTCCAGCACTTTTAAAACTGATTTGCAGTATCACTCCATGCTGACACAAACATTCTGTCTCTTGACCTTAAGCAGACCAGAGCTGCGTCAACACTAAGTGTCAAATTCAAATGGCTTAATTTGCTCTGAACCTCGCATTCGCTATTGGCTGCCCTTAAGCTGCTCATGTTTTGTATTGCAGAAAAGATCACTGCACAAAGGGACCTTGGCATTTAATGTGCATGAACCTGGCCCCAAAGGACACCTGGTCATCCTATCAACCTACTACCCTATTTGTTATTCAACTCAGAACACCTCTAACTAACACTAGGCCAAAGCTTAGTCTTGAAGGTGTCTGTTCTTCTGAAGACAACAATTATCTCCAAGCAGAAAGTTTATCTGGATAGAATATAAAAGCCTCTGCGCTTAATATAAAATCTTTGGTAGAAATGAAGACAGTATCTCTCCCTTCCTTAGGCAACTAATTTGTTCTGAGAAGACCTTTGCCCAATGCCACAAAACTAAACTATTGCTTCACACTGAACTTCCAATAAACCTACAATCTGCAATTACTGTTCTATAACTTAACAGGGCAAAAGCCAAATCCATTCTTGGACAGCAAATGGAGTGGCCCTAACACAAGAATTTAATTAAGAAATGACTCTTCATTTACCAGTATTGCCAGGAACACAGTAACCCCACAAGGATTCCCAGTAGACAAGTGACTTACAGACAAGAGGACCTACCCCTGCAGATTCCTGGTGGCTCTTCTCCTTGTGACCGACCAGGAGCTGCTTTAAGCAAACAGCATCCAGTCACACCGGGGAAAAAAAAACAAGGAAACTTCTGTGATCATTTGACTTGCACATAGCATTAGAGGGAAGAACTCATATGCACATCTTTTGATTTAAGTCTATTTTGGATCAGATTCAATTTGGGACCTGAATATACACGCTTTTATCTTCAGAGCCAGAGCTGCAGGTAGCCAATTTACCCAAGTCTGAGCAGCTGCCTTAATGACTGCAGCCCAAAGGAGGGGACTAACACGTTCCAGATCCACAGTCACCGTGTCCACACTTGCCAGGCCAATTCCCAGGCCGTTATCCCAGCAGGACAGCTACTCCCATGACTTCGGAAGATCTGCTCGCACACACAAACTCACGCACACGTGCAAGTGCTGGCAGGACTAGGCAAACCTACGGAGCAGAACCAGAAAAATAAGCAGCATTTGCACCAAACAGCAACTCTTTCCTTTGCATCCCAAACCACATTAACACAGGTGTTGGTGCTGGGCTTCCCTACTGAATATGTGCAGCTCACTAATTACCAGATTTGTCTTAGGACTACTAGCACTAATTAACACTGGCAGTCTAATTAATCAGAAATTTAAATTCCACTAAACAGCTTTTATTCAGCTATTTCCACTACGCATAATGGAGAAGTTTCTGTTGTCAGGTTTGGCTTTCCTGTTATGTTGTTTTGTTTCAACTTAAAAGCAAGATTAATAGTTTTGATTCAGGCAGAATTGATAGCTTCCTATTAAACAGCTTTTTGACCTTTTGTATTTACTTTTGAAACGAACATTGCTCTTACCAAACTCAAACCCACATCCTTCCCTTTGCCTTCTATTAATTCTCAAAATACACTACATTTTTTCCACATAACAGTAATCAGTTTCTTAGCTGTTGTTTTCTACTGATATTGACATTATCCTGTAAGTGGCTTGGGCTTAGCCAAGGGGTTATCCTGACACAAACCTTAAAACCTGAAATATTTACAATGTCCCAGTGTTAGGTCTAAAGCCGCCTCACTGCTCATTAACTCAATGTTAAACACAGATCATAGATGTGTTCTCCATCCAGCTCCACTGCCATTTCTTCAGGGATGTGTTTGATCTTTCACTGCATTGATGGTGCTTCAAGAAGGAATCACACAGTTTGATCAAGCCTTTCAAGAGACCAGGACCAAATGTAATGTGCAGATATTTCAGGTCTGGGCAAGGGCAAGCAAATTCTCAGCTAGTCAGACAGCAGCTATATTATTGTTATTAAACTCCTGCAAATGCTTTTCTTAAAATCCAAGCCTTGAAACTCTGGTCTCCTTCATAGAGATCAAGAGGAGCCCAGGGACTGTACCTGGCCATCTGCCGCTCCCAAAACCTCTACAGAAATAATTAAGCAGAACAGGACCTTCCCCCCAATGGGAATATTGTGTGTTCTCTAGTCAAGCAATTTTATTTTTTACTAACACAAGGATTTTTGGTAGATGTGAATGATTGTAACCATCTGCTTTCACAAAAAAATTAAACCAAACTTCCAAACGCCTAGCAGACCATAAACTCTACCTGCCTTTAAAAAATCTTCCTTCCAGGCCTAACCCCTGCACCTCTACACAGGCTTGCCATAATCCATAGCCCTGCAATCTATTATTAAGGTGATTTGTTAGCGGCTTGTGCTTTGCACAGCTTAAATTATTCAAATCCAAGCAACTAGGGCATTTTACCACCCGACATAACAGAGGTTTACAGCAAACGTTGCTTTAAACAATTTCAGCATAATCCAATCAGACAGTATTTCACCAGCTCAGGGCAGCTTTTCAAGCCCTGTGCAGTAGGACTTGAAGCCACCGGGAACATGGTGCCCTACCTGACTTCATGCAGAGGCAGCAGGAGGAGAGCTCACCTGCAGTGGCTGGAGGTGGAAAAGCAGATTGCATCAGATCAGCTAGAATTTGAGTGAAGAAAAGGCAGTAAAAGAAACCTTCGCACTCTGCGTATGTGCTGCTCTGAAAGATCTAGTCCCCTGAATGATTCAGCAGCTGAGGGGAATGGAGGCTACAGGTGCTTGGCATGTCTGAAAAACCAGACTTGATGAGGCAGGGAGAGCAGAACCACAAACGAGCAGGAGCAGAGTTTGATCCTGCTGCTGTTACTGACTGAACCAGCCTCCAGAGAAACCAGAGTTAACTCTCATCCTGCTGGCAGCACAAGATAAACCACGGCTGTCAGTACACTTAACAAAACCCTCCCTGGCCTAGCAGATCACGACTTAAACACATCTAAACAGGCAAAACTGTGAGGAAGGAAACTCTCCAGGCCTCAGTCATCTCTTTGAAAGCCAGTGGTTGTGATGGGGCAGCATGAACAGCATGGCAGACAGAGACAAGGCCCAGCTCTCTCTCAGCCACATAGCAGGGGCCTCATGAAGCTGGAAAACCTCCGTGCTTGAACTGGCTCTCAGGGGCAGGCAAAGTATCTGCTTACCCCATATGATGGCCCCAAGAAACACCACCGCCAGCCACGCTGCAGCAGTCCAGCCTCAGCAGTTTGGTCACTGGATGCACAAGGTGCTCTTAAATCTGTACCAGAATATTCTAATGCAGGTCTCGTATCTCTCTGAAAGCCGCAACGCGTTTTCAGTCTCCCATTACATATCCTTGCATCACTGCGTTTGTCTTCCAAAGTCTTTATACAGACGGAAGAGGAGCTTTGCAATCAGCCTGCTGATTACACCCACAGCTGGTGAAAATGAGGGAAGGCCAGATGGTGTCTCAGCAAACCTCGGGCAGCTGCCCACAGCCAAGGCAGCTGCGGCAGACGAACGCTCCCACCATGCACCTTGGGCACAACTGCAGAAAAAGGAAGTACATTTTTTTTCCCCCATTAGAATCCCAATTAACAAAAAAAGGTAACTCGAAAATTTTTCATACAACTGCCAGAAAAACAAACAAAAATACCCTGGAAGTTCAGTTGCATCATGAAATATGTGCAGCAAAACCTAGATTAATGAGGGAAATTCCAAAAGGATGAGTCTGGCATGTCCTTTGACCTCTCATGTGGTAGCCATTTGTGTTCATGGGGAGCACTTCATGATATTTATATCTGTGAGCTTGATTTCCTACCATCTTCTGAAATGCTAAGATTTTTGTCCTCTCCAAGCAATGCTATATTGAAAATAGATACAGCTCTAAGGCTCAGAAAGTGGTAAACTGGTTATCTGTTTAGGCAAACACATGATATCTGGCAAAGGAAATGAGTCATTAACACAAAAAGTGAGGTGATATCAGAGGCTACCATGGAGCACTGCTGGAGTGAAACGCTGGCCTTGGATTTCACTCTACCTGAAACATGCAGACGTGTCTGAACGTCACGGACAGTCGAGGTTCAGTTAGATGGCTGCCTGCCTGAGCTAACCAGAAGAGAATTCTGTATCTGAAGCTTCCCATAATTCTTAAGCTCCAGCTGAACACGAGGTGGGAACTGTCACTTTGATGATTTCACAGAAGATTTGGAAAGGCAATTCCTTAAAGGGTCGCTGCCTTGTCTCTCAACACCTTTAGCTTCAATGCATCCAACAGCTCTTCAGTGGCCGAGTCCATTCCCAAAACACTTTTCAATACCTCCTTTTAGCCAGTCATGACTTTTACCCTTGCAATCTTAAGCCAATAGTCCCATATCCTTAAATAAACAGGGCCTCAAGACTTTGAATCTGTTCTTCCAGAGCCATGAGGATAGCAAGCACTCTAAAAAAAATTCTACTAGAGTTGTGCAGTTCTGCATTTTCTTCACTATTAGTTTTCAGGGTGTTTTATTTCTTTAAACACCTCTCACATTAAGAGGTTCTCTCAAACTTCTTAACGTTCAGGAGCATTTACAGGACTTTCTCTGTGCTCACTTGGCTGGAAAATTGGTTGGGACCCATCACAGAAAAAGAAATGTTCATTTCAGTCTGCAACGGGCTAAAAGCCACCATATTCTTTCAGCATAACAGTACAGCGCTGAATGACATTCCTTGTCTTTGTCAGAAACTAAGACTGCAAATGCAGCCAAAATGTTCATTTTCTTGAAAAGGAAAATCAGAAAAAAAAATCTCCAGAGACGTGGTGACAAACTATCAGAGTTTGTCCATCACTCTACAAGATGAGGCTTTTGTTCTCTTCTGACAGTCCATCTTTTCAATACACTGGTTTTTGCAAGTACCATGACATGCTGCTCTGGAGCATTAGAACAGCTTCTGCATTTCATCCCAGAGGTTTCAACATTTAAATGGCAAGGAGAGGGACTCTCATGCATGCAGATTAGGCAGCTCTAGCCTGCACCGTTAGCCAGCATGAGACCTAGGATATCATGCAGCCTTACACACTGCCTTTCTGAGCTGGGGTAATCTCATTGCTTGTGCGTCTGACCCCGCAGAGAAACAACAAATGCAATTTATTCAGGAAAGGCCAATGTGTTCATTAATACTCAGCCACACAAGAGGTTTTTAAATCCATAGCTTTTACAAAACTACTTCCCATCTTATTCTGGCTAGATGGTAAAAACAGATGCCCTGGACAGGTAGGTAGGTACCTATAAAAATAACACTTTGCCATCAAACATGTGTAACGAGAACGATCATATTCCAACAACAGGGAAATAATTAGTTCCCCTTGTGCCTGTCCACTATCAGACACATCTGCTTTGAAAACAACAAGATTTATTCTGTATTTTAGGACAATAAAAGCCCATACTTTGGTCTCAGTTTGCTAAATGAGCTCAAACCAGTAACTTGCTGAGTGTTTTCCCTGAATGAGCATCAAGGGAATGCATTTGTGGGCTGTTAGACAAGAAGGAAGAGAAATAGGTCAAATTTTTGTGCTTTCATAATATCATATTACACATTTGCTTTTTTAATTAATGACAAACTATGCAACTCTGTAACAAACCAGCAAGGAGGAATATGCTGCCCCATGAACTCGTTTGTCTGAGTTTACTTGAGTCATACCTGAAATGTGAGTACCACCTACAGTAAATAAATAAATCTAAATAAAGGGATTTCATTGCGGAAACCTAAAAAGTTATAAGCCCATGTCTTTTGAATAAGTACTTCTGTAGATTCAGAGGACGATTCACTCAATCTGGAAACATTTTCAGACACTAGAAGTGGAATAGCATATCTCTGTAGGCATAGGGTAGCTTGAGCACTAACGTGACAAGTAAGTTGAAATGTTAAGATACTATATTAAGAACATGTGCATCTATGACCAGAGCTGAAGAGAGTTCCAAAATTTTCAAATTGGTCTGTTTTAGCTGTATATTGCTAAGTTTCCCTATGAAGGCAATGCTTATTAGGCAGAAGGGGAAATAAACCTATTTCCCAAGCAGCTCTCCTTAGAACATGAGTGCATCAGCACAGATTCACCCCCTTCCCTCCAAGGCCATCACCCTGAAGCCAGCACAGCTGTGGACAGCTGATAGTTTAAGCACATTCTCCTGGCTCTTGCAGGCTTCAGCTAATTCTTTTTATACTCTGGAAGTGTGTGTACATATAACAAGATTCTTTCTTCTGTGTGGAAAAATACAGCACAGAAAAGAACACCCAGGCCGGAGCGTGCCCGGCCGCGCGTCGCTGCTGCTCCGAGCTCTGCGTCCCGCACACAGCAGGCCCGTCCCCAGGGCGGCCCTCAGCCCACGCGGCTCTGGGTCACATCAACCACCTCCACGCGAGCCAGCTCTTTCCCTGCTGCAAACTGGCACTTTTCCATCCACCTAATCAGAATTTTGCTAATTAGCACCAGCACAGGACTGATGGCTTTCTGCCTGAGATGTGAACGTTTTTCCTGCACACTGGTCTGTGAAAATCTTCTGCTGGCAAGGGAATGGTCTTTGCTGATGCCACAGAGCAGCCGGGTGCTGTGTTCCTGTGTTTGGAAAGAACTTTTCCACGGTGTCTTGCTGCCCTGCTGGGACAGGCTGTAGTGGGAGGCTGCCTGGCTGCAGAACATGGTGATGTCAAAAGGGACACAGTGACCTCGTGGGTCAGCTAGAAAAGCCCCCGAGTCGCTGCCAGATGAGACCAGCTCTCCCAGTCCACTGCGCAGAGCAGGCTCCCCATTGCGGAGAAAACCAAGCATACGTGCAAAGTAATTAACAGCTACCATTTAACTCCAGAAACTAAATGAACATGGACAGAGCTGGAGCGCACGAGCACCAAGAAACAACGAACCAGCTCTCACGGGCAACAAAGAGCAACACGCTTCCCCCGAGGCTGCTCTCACCCCTCCGCACACGCAGAGCCCGAGGAAGAACGTGCAACTCCCTCCTACCATCCTAACAATATTTGTTATTGCTGTTGGTGATAAGCAGGGCCCGTATGGTCCAGAGATGGAATCTCACTACTGGATACAGCATGGATGCTCTATGTGCTACACACAGCATCAGCCTCAAAAGGCAGAACACATGAATACCTTATAATGACAGAAGAAATGTTTCTTTATATAGCCAGATTAAGTGACGTGACCAGTTACACAGACAGCCAAAGGGTAGAAAGGATGCTGAAAATCTGTTACAGTCTCCTTTTTTTCTTATACAAGGATAAAATGGAAATGCACTCCTACCTGGAGACAGGAGAAAACCAAAATCAATAATGCCAGGAATCTTGGGCTTAATCTGAGTGACTCTGATTTGCATTTATTAATGATAGCATGTAGAAAAGCTCGTAAATTGTATTGAGCGAAAGCTCCATCAGATAGAGGGAAGGTAGACAATAATGGGCATGACTAATAGAATAGCTAATAGAATAAAAGTGGTATGGGGGCCCTATAAAATAACAGACTGTTTTGTCTCCAATGAAAAATGACATTAGGAGAATGGTAAAGGCACTTCCACTAATTAAAGGTGTTTCATTCCATCTCCCCTTTCAGATAGGCTTAGATTTGTAGCTATGACTACACTGACATTAAGAAATGACACAGTGGAAAACACACAGTACAACTATTTTAGTTGACCTGAAAATCCAGTGCTCCCGTTTTCATCCACAGTCACTGCTGCTTTCAGTGCTGGTGAATGTTAAAGCTACAGTGCCTTCCACTTGGAGCTAAACTCAGCAGGAAAACCAGAGCAACAGGCATATTTTATTATTAGAGGCTTCAGGCTGGTTTATCCATCCAGGGAGCGTGTGTTGGCCTGGGAACACGCAGCCTTCCCGCAGACCTGCATCCCGGGGCAGCGCGGGACCTGAGCACCCCTCTCCCGGAGCGAGCGTGGAGCCGGGCTCCGAGGAGAGCAGCCCAACCCCGCGGCAGCCGGCACGAGCCACGGAACGTCCTGCCTGGAGCTGCGATGGCATCGCCATCCTCAGCCCTTTCCATGCTCCATTCCTTATCTCATTCCGCTATGACCCAACAGGAACCCAGCATCACATTTAATAATGGATAAGGCTGGCAGCAAGAAGCACAGAGCTAACAGGAAATTAGCCTCCCTTCATCCAAGGAGCAAGGACAAAGTGAGAGAGGAAATGTGACCTAAAGGGACACAAAAAGGACACTGACTTTTGCATTTGCTTTATGCAAAATTCCCTCAGGGCTTTTGATCCAGACACAAATCATTAGAGTCAGCAGAGGCTGCCAAGGTATCTGTTGGCTGCTATTCCATGCGCTCCTGTCCTAACCTGTGCAGGCAGTGGGGTGGTCCCTGGCAGATACCACAGCATCCCCATGAATTTACACTCATTGCTGTTATTCTCAAGGGGCCATTCACAAATCCGGGAGTGACTTGGTGCTCAGAGGCATCAGGATGGGCAAATATTAGGAGCTGGCGGTAGCTGGAGATCAACCTAGCATTCCCACAGCCAAAGCAAGCTGGTTTTGTGGCAGCTCTGCAGAAGGAACTGTCATTATGGAAGACAACTGAGGTGCCTCCTTTTCGGAGCTGCTGGTGGAGCTGTAGCAGGACCCTGCAGAGCCAAGGGAGGAGCTGGGCTGGAGCAGGTTGCCTTGCAAAGTTCAAGCCCCGCTCTGACCATCTCTCCAGCACCAATCCAAGTGCTGCCTGCAGCCCACTCTTCCTGGTGGCACAGCCACTTCCCAACTCATTGGCATGCATCCTGACAGCATGACTTTGGCAGGGAGAAAGGCTGCTGATTAATGTGTCTTTACAGCAGCCCTTTCACCTCGCTAGGACATGTTGCTTGCAGAGTTAACTGCCCAATTCTAGTTTCCAAATGAAAGCTGTCAGCTGTATAAATGCTGCTGGCACCATGAGGATGGTGTCTCCAGTCGTTCTAAATGGCACAAAGGCTGGGAAATCAGACAAACTCACTTCTTTGTAAGCTCCTTCTGAAGTGTTTCTGCAGCTTATAGTCCAGAGCATCTTTCCAGACTTTAGATTTTCCTTTCCTCCTGCATCTGCACCCAGCATATGCTCAGCAGCTGTGTCCTTATCTTCCTACCAGCGCCAGCTCCTGGCATCAGGAAATGCAGCCCCTGCAAATACACTCTTGGACTCTACTAAGTTTACCAGAGCATCCAAAAACCTGACTGCTTGGGATTTGGTCTGGCATGTGAGCTGCAAGATCACCTGGGGGATTCTTAAACTGGTCAGGTACAGGCGGGAAAAAGATTCATTTAGTTTCTGGCAATTCCTCACAGAGAGCCAGGTAGCATCTGTGAAAGGCAGCCGTTTGGTTTTGATTAATGCAAAAGGCATTGCTGAGTACAGATGGAATGAAACCAAAAACACTGTGAACACAACTGCTCATATCCATATCCACCTATTCAACATACAGGATATAAGGACAGACAATTGGCCTCACAGCAAGACATGGACACATTTAGGTACTGACAGAGGGCACAGCCTAAAAAGAATTCGTGCTCTGGAATTGTCTCAGTTTCCTACCTGGAAGCCATAACCATTTTGAGGCTGTAACATAATCACCATTCACACAGGCAAACTCTCTTAAGCCTGTTTTAATCAGGGCAGTGATGAGTCTAATTGAGCATACCAAGCACTTCCTTCTACCTAAGACAGGTATTAAACTGGCAACAGCTGGACATGTGTTGACACCAGACTGTTTTTGAGGCTCTAACTGGCATCCTGTTAATGCTTCTCCCTTGGTGTCCCCAGTTCTTCCACATGACTGTTCTTTCGTCTCTCTCTGTTTGAAGATTGTCAAGACAAGGAAATAGTTGCTTGCACTTCCATTTAGAAGTCAACTTGATACATTCATTTTTCCATTTATCTCCTCCTCTGCTTTCCATGTCCTTTCTCAGTCTGAGCACACACGCTCTGGCTTCTAACCTGCTCCCACACAGCTCCCGTTCCCCTGCGTTCCCTATGCTGTACAGAGTTTTACATCTCAATCATGTCCTCAATCTCCTATCTTCTAATGAATTCAAGTCTAATTTTCTTAACCTCTCCACACAGCTCTAAACCGCCGAGACCTCTTATCCTACCAGTTACTCTCTTCTGCACCTTTGCTAATTCATCAATATGCTTTCTGTAATAAGAACAAACCGCTAGAGGCAAAGGCCTCTTTTCTGGCAAGTGGAAAGAGATTTATTAGAAAGAACAGAAGAATGTTAATACCAGCCCTGTTTCCTCTCTCCGTCTGTGAGGGACGGACACAGACATCCATGTGAAGCTCCCTGACAATCAGTTCTGAACCAGCGGCACTGCTCGCTGCAAAATGGGAGCAGCTGATCCATAGGGGTTCAGCTTATTTCCTGATCCCCTCGTGGTGCACACAAGGCCTGCACTTCCTTACGCATAGGGTAACAGCAGAAATTGGATGCCTGTTTCAATGAGCATTTCATTTAAAGGCATCTCAGCACTTCTGCACAGCACACCTACCTCGCAGGCTAGGGCAGAGTGAGTTTCTTTAACCTGCTTTACCAAATTCCATCTTGACACAGGGGGTCAAGCACTGGACTCCAAGAGTGAATTCTCAGACTCTGCATCCCTTTCTCAGCAGCGCACTGCAAAAAATCACAGGAGAGACTGATCACAAGACAGAAAGAATAAGCAGCTTTACACTCCGGATGCCACCTGAGCAGCCTAGAGCCCTAGAGCTAACTCCCCCTTGCAAAACCCCAGCACAGCTTTGTGATGTGGGTTGCTATCCCTGCAAATGTTTTACCTTGCTTCAGACTACTAGAAACCTTTTTATCAAGAGATGGATGGAAAGGGCAAAGCTCAGATCCAGATCTGAGTGCTGAGTCTTATCACAGTTGAGTACTGCTGGATCTACTTTAGACCTTTGCATGTTATAGACAGAGAATACAGATGAGGATATAGTGTCAAGGAATGAGGAGCCTTAGTTATTACATGGCAATGATACAAACAGAGAACACACACATACTAAAGGCATTACAAGGTTATTTCCTTAATTTTTGTTTCTAGCTATTGAAGTCAGGCTTCTTCAGTCAAGCTTGACAGAGATGATGAACTTTTACATTTGCCAGGTCAGCCACTGAATTCTGTCCCTCTCAAAATACCATTCACGATAAGGGAAAACTGGGGTGAATGGAGCTCTACAGAAACAGATTTGAGGTCATATACTCCATTTCCTTGGAGATACACAGTACACAGCCCCGTACTCTGACTGGAAGGGCACTAGGAATTTGATTGCTTGTTTTGTCATTACCCAGACACAGATGGTTTGTGGATCACATGGAATAAACAGAGCCCAAGCCACCGAAGCCGCTTTCGGCATCTTCCACGTTTCTGCTCAGGAGCTCTGCAGGGCAGAGAAAGCAAAGCACTGAGGCCAAGAAGTCGTGTGCACATCCTGGAGAGAATTAACTCCAGAAACACCACGCAGCAGGAGTTCATTCCATTTCACCCTGTTGAAACTGTTGGCCTTTTCCTACCAAGCGCTAAGCAGCCCCAACCAGGCTTCGTGCAGCGTCGCTTAGTGAAGAGCCTTCCCTGGGAGAACACGGGGAGAGGAAATGCAACATTAGGGATTTCCCCCCAGAATAATCCAAGCCATTACATTCATGAGATTTCTACATTTCATTTCTCCTGAAATAAAACAAAGATTCTCTCCCTTTTCGAGTCTATGGAGCAAAAAAACAAATGTGCCTTTAACAAAGCTGCAGAAATGAGTCTCTTCTTATTAAATCATACTTAACAAATTATAGCAGTGACACAAGTTAATTGCAGAGTTATCTGGAGGATGGTAGAGTTATCATGAGTCACTCTGTAATGAGGAACAGAGCACAATTTCTAGCAGTTACCAAAGCTCTCAAACTGGAGGAAATTCTCACTGCGAACAAATGAGCAGCTCTCTGCTCGCCGTGCTCGATCCGAGCGGTCTGTCCAGATCCTGCTTACACGGTCATTAATTCCAGGTACAACGGCACTGAGAACAGGCTCCAGGCACACAGAGGCTTCACTGCGCTACGAAGAGGAGCCCTGTTCAGAAACATCACAGTATCAGTGGGTAAAGCCTGAAGGACGGCAGCGACACGGGCAAGAGCAGAGATGGAGGAAGCATTTTGAAGCACCAGGGCCCTCTCTGTTCAGGCTGAATTGTTAACCCAGAGACTACAGCACGAAGCGACCACATCCCATCGCCAGTCATGCCCCTTGGGCACTACCCATGTCCCTGCCTGTCCTGATGGGACAAGAAATATGGCAATGCTCTTGAGATGCCCACAGTCAATTATAAGAAGAAAATGCTGGAAGAAGAAAAAAGAAGAAAAAAAAAAAAAAGGCAGAGATTTAACAGAAGAACAGCAGCAGCAAATCACTGCCTACAGGTTATCAGAGACCTGGCAAACCTTCAACCAGAAAGAATGGGAGAACTGGGGGTGGAAGAAGATAAATGCAAAACAAAAAAAAAAAATGATACCTTGAAAGCAACTGGTGAAACTGAGTAAGCAGGAGGCAGATGCTGTGAAGTGTTTGGAACCAGGACAAGAAAACAAAAATAAAAGCTGAGATTTTCTCATGGCTAAAGGATTTGGACAATCTGGAGGCTTCTCTGAACTTTCTACCCAAGGAGGATCAGAGGCACACTGAAACACCTGCATGCTAAGAAGGTTTTGGATGATCATGATTACTACATAAAGAAGAGAAATACGTTATTGCCTAAGAATGCTAGAGCGTTTACAGTTCCCTTTCAGCGACCTCAAGTGTGGGTCTGCAACCATTAGTAAACTAACATGAAGAAACAAGAAAATATTTAATCAGGTTTTAACTAGGCAAACTTCTACCCTCAACAGAAGTACAGGGGTGTCTAATATCTGCTCGGAGCAGTATTGCGGTTTCTTCAGAGCCTCACAGAGCTTTCCTTCTGTCTGCAGTTTCTCTCGGTTAAGAGAGCTTTACTGCTGACAAGAGGCCTCCATCAGTGTGGGGGTGCTAACAGTACCTGAAAGATTTAATGCTGCTTTTTGGTAACAGCCCACAGAGCATTCTGTGCAACTTCCTCGTTAAGATGCTTTACAATAAATCACTGCTAAACTGTAATTGCAATTTGCTTTTCAAGAACATCCATTTCTCAGAAGTCTATAAAAGTTCAGGACGAAGACAAGCTAAGCCAAATTTTGCAGTTCAGCCCCTTTGTTTTTTGGATTTGAACCATCCCCAATTATCTTCCTTATATACCTTTGACATTTATGAGATCTATAGCCCATGTGTTCTGTGCCTGTTGGCAGGAGCACAGCATTATTCACAGTACCAGATACCACTTTCTGCAATAACTCATAGTGAGGGGAAGGTGCAAGAAGGCAGCCCGACCTACCTGCAAAGAAAAATAATGCATTCTCCTTTGCTGTACTACAAAATACATGTTTTTTTTTCCCATGCACATCTAAAAGGAAAGTATTACTGCTTTGGGAGACAAAGGTCTCATTCTAAGCTGTATATCCAGAGGTACACAGAACAGCCTCAAAGGCATGAAGGGGAGAGAGAAAAAAAAAAAAAAAGAGATAATCATCTCTCTCTGCTTGATCTTATCATTTGCTCTTGCAGCCAGGCATGCCTCCCCCGACCTCCTCCTGCCGAGTTTTTGGGATCACATCTCATTAACCCGGGCTGTGTCTGCCTGCAGCGCCCAGTGTGTTGCCAAGAGCCCAGGGAGCGCCCAGCACGGATTTCTCCGAGGAGGAAGCAGCATCTGGAAGCCTGTTCCTAGCACGGATGAAGGTCCCCAGTGGGATAAGGTGCTCATTTCTTTTTCACCAGGCAGATGCCCCCTGGAAGAGCCTCCCAGTGGCTGCACAGCAGACCTGGCCAGGAGCATCGCTGACTTCAGCCTCCGCCAACAGGGTCGTGCAGATTCCCTGGCAGAAATTAGGAATCCTCTGCCCTCGGGACCTGCTTCAGCACTGCCTATTAATGGACAAATCTTGATAAGGCTGTACCAGTGCAAATCCCTAGTACAGACATCTGGGCCATTTACCCAGCATGAAAACAGGGAATGCTACCCTGATGGAAAATTGCAGCTTGCAAAAGATAAATGCAGCTACATGGGTAGTTGAAAAATGAGAACTGGATGGTAGATTCCTGTTTTAAAAAGTACTCTCTCGGGAACACTTCAGTGGAAAAAAGGACATCTGCCCTTCTTTTCTATCAAATTCTTGCCATTTTTGAGTGTCAGAGAAGAAAGCTGCATGGGTTAGCACCAGCAATACAGCGTTTTAGAGATCTGAATACAGCTGCAGTGCATGCAAGGACAACAGGATCGAAAAAGTGACACTGAAAGAGAGAGTTAATTGGATCTGGATGGCATTTGTAGAGAGCAGCTAATAACACACTAGATAATCAACACAAGGTGAAATTCAGCACTCTCATTACAACATTCATTAATGGTGGCAATTTTCTCACTTTGCTCAATTTGGACAACAGAACCTAGTTTTGCCACTGTCACCTTCCAATTCCGTTGTACTTAGAAATCAGTGCTGTGAAATTTTTGTTTCCAAAATACTAGTGTGGTAAACCTCACTCTTCTTTCCCTTCTTAATGTGTACCTTAAAAAAAACAACAACAAAAATATCTCTAAGAAAAGCATCTACTGATTCTTTAAGCTTATTTTCAGTACACACCCGGGGGAGTCAGTCTTTTCTGCTGATACTTGTCATTTTAAAATGCATTTTTCATTTTCAAATTTAATTGTAAAAACTTTGCAGCAGTAACAACTTTCAGGAGCCCATGTCTGCAGAGAAAACGGGCTGCTGCTATACTGCAAATGAATTATAGCTAACCTAGTTAGTTGTTTCAATAAAAGCTTGATTTCTGTCTTTATTGCTCCATTGCTTCACTCCTTTGTGTTTATTAAAGAACAAACCAAGGAATTCTGCCTAAAAAAAAAAAATAAATAAACGAGGTTTTATCTTTTGGCACTGACGTTCTGATTGCTAGAGAAATAAGCACTGCAGAAACAATCTATGCCTTCCCGAGCACTTTAATGTAATGGGCACCCTCTAATTTGTAGCATGGACAATTTCACCTCTCCCCAGGGCGTTAAAAGCTGAACTGTGCAGTAGGACAGCAGAAGTGAGGAGCTCACCGAGGGGTTTAAGGGCTGTTGGGGCTCCCACAGCAGAGCCGCGTTCCTCGCTCCGGTTCAACACGCAAGGAACTCGCGACGTGGGAGCTGAAGGGAGGCAGCGCTGGCTGCGCTGAGGAGCTCACGGGCACCTCCACCTCCTGGAGGAACCACAGGGCCCCGCGCACGGGGCCTGCTCCGAAACACTGCACAGGCCGAGGGACGACAGGGCCGCGTGCGACGCGAGCACGCGGGGAGAAGGGCTCTGACAGGAGGGCAGGCCGCGCTGACGGCTCCAACAGAAACCCGTCCTGGTGAACGAAGTGTCTTTCTGTACAGCAAAATAATGAGCTCCCCGGTGTAGGCTGTTTTTGAAGAGACCCTTCTCTTTCCACTCCACAGTTATCAGCCAGACTACACAGGTGCTTTCAAACACGGCTCAGAGTAAAATGGGACAGCTAGAAATGCACGGCCATGCAGCCAGTTGTTACGGGTAACGAAGCAAGCTGCACTGAGGAGCACTTAACAGTGAGGAACAAACACCACAATTTGATCGGCAAGGCCTTTGCTGCCGCTCCGTGCCGGATTTCCAACACTAACAAGATTCTCCCCCATCGGTCTCATCTTCATCAGCCGCCATGTTCAACGCCCCAGGCCAGCCTCAGGCTCCCTCAGGGCATCTTCAGCAGAGTCTGTGCTTCAGACTTGGGTTCAAGATTCCCAAATCCCGGCACCTGCTGCGGGGAGAGCACCAGGCCTTGCTGAGCCTCAAGGGAGGCTCATCATGGAGAGCCAACCTGTAGCTCGGCACAGCACCACACTGAACTTCACGGAACACCTCAACTCCGGAGCCTGGGAAGGGCAAGAGAGATGGCACCTCTGGTCCCCGTTACGTGGCAGGGCTGAGCATCCAGCACAGATCTCACCATTGCTGGGCCCAGTGCGACGGGCAGCAAAGGCAAAGGAACAACCTTGCTGGCAGGACAGGAGTAAAAATTTAGCATTCACGTGAAAGCTGACCATAAGATAGAACTAATACGAGAGACATCAACTGTAATTATGAAAAGGAAATTACTCCCAGCAATAGCACGTTCTTAATTCACCACCACCAAAAAAAATATCATAAAACACAAGGGAAAACCAAAAATCAGAAGATAAATCATATTTTCCCAGAGAGTTACTGCGAGCTTTGCCTCATATTCCAAACATCCTTACACGTCATACGCTCCCTAAAACTACTCTGGGCCTAATTCTCCCCTGGAACGTATCTGCATTGCTATGGCGGCTTCAAGGAGAAGTGTGAACCAAAGATCTGGTGCTGAAATATAAGGGGGGGAAAAAACAGGCCCCCCGCTGCAGCCTTTTCCCTCATTAATCTTTCATGAGCCATTCCCTATTCCTGTAAATGCATTCATTATTTGAAAGTATTTGCCAAATAGTCTGCATGACTCATTTCCAGACTTCGGGCAGTTCGCTCCAGGATTCATGTCGGCAGCCCGTGACTAGGACGAGCCCTTCTGCCACACGTTTCTGCTGCCACTTCCCCTCCAGAAACATTTCGGCAAGGGTAGGATGACAGGCAATCCGGGCAGGCACACCTAGCACCAACTGCTGCATTCCAGGAGCTGGGAAACGTTCTTCAAAGAACACGGATGCAAGATGAATTCCTAATAGCCTGCAAGCATCCTCAAACGTTAAGAGCAAATTATTCGTGAACATAATTGAGAACAATGTGGTGAATTCTGTTGCACCTTCCAGTCAAAGCTAGAACCCATTTTAAAAGCTCTGCTCTTCTACAGCCAGAAGTCAGGGACTTACTAAATGAATGACTGAGTAAAGCTCATTAGTTGGAATTATCAAAAAGACAGGACTATATTATGAAACCACTTCTCAATTATTTTTATTAACTACACATTTTTCTTTTTCTGCATAATTTGACTCTTCCTTTAGGCCCCAAACTATCTTCCCAAGATAATCATGCCTCTGTCGTTCAAGAGGCAAATCTCATTTCCTACTGCGCTTGAAGTTTGGGCAATGGATTGGTGCTTTTCATGTGGTATTTTTAAATGGGTGCCGAATCTCCCCGAAGTCAGTCACTAGATCTTTGTTAGCCTTTCTCTTGCAAATAATCCCCAAATCAAGCAAAATAGGAAAATATCAAACATTCATGTCCCCACCAATACAATTTTTACTGTTAGGCTGCAGCAGATTTTATAAGCTGTAGTGGAAGTCATTATGGGATGTCAGGGTATTACAAGCACATTAATTTTATATGCATACTCATCCTAAAAGAGACCAATAGCAGAAAAATTGACTAAAACTGGCAGCCATTCTCAGACAACAAGGATCCAACTGCAGCACAGGAACTCTACATCCCTCTGGGAAAGTAGCTTCAGTTAAAGCTTGGAAGTACAAAAGCAATTCTTACACCCCTGTACAGCTTCTCATGTGCACCAACCTGAATGCTCCAACAGTTACCAGAATAAGCCATATGCCACATGAATCAAAATTTGCTCAGATACTTTCAAAAAGGAAGCAGGAAGCTGTGCACAGGCCTGCCTTCAACTACCACCCACCAGAGCTGGATTTACTTAAAGGAAAACCTTCTACAGCTCCTGCTCTCTCCATATTAGCCAAGAAGCAGTATCTTTGAGACTGCTATTTGGCCTGAATCTTTCCAGCAAAGTCAGCCTGGGGCATATTACAGTGAAAGTAATTAAAGTTTCCAAGCAGCAATAAATAGCTCCAACACAGGCCTAAGAAATTATCAAGCAACCTCTGCTCTATGTACTAGCATCGATAATTACTGAAACTTCAGGAGGAACATTGCTTTTCAAGGCATTGCTAATGCACCTCAGGAATCATAAGCCCATCCACCTGTATTTTGATGTAAGATCTTTCCCAAACTCTTGAGACACCACTGGGATTTCTTTGCTGGTCAACAATTAGTCCAACACAATTTGGATGGAGGTCAAATATTCAAGGACAGAGTGGATTACATTTCTGGGGAGATGGCTCACTGGTCTTCATTTCTTTTGAATACCCCTTGCAAACAAACCTTCCATCCCTTTGCACTCATTTTTCACAGAGGAAAGATTTCATAGTACAAAACAGAGACTCGAGGCCATGCATGACCTTAGTATTTACCCAAATTCTTTTATTTAGTTAAGACTGCTCATCTTCCAGCCTATCCGAGTTGCTGAAATTTGATGGATCACAATCTAGTGGGCAGAATGGGATTTACTGAAAGTACAACAGTAATTCAAGCATGTCAAAGAACAGCCATAGGATGCTAAACAGCACTGACAGTTGAAGGACTCTGCGCTTGTCATTTCAGACACTTTGCACAGATACTGCTTGGAATTTGGAAAACTTGACAGACAGAGAATAACAACTGGCTGCAAATGTCCCAGTGCTGCAGATGAGAGGCTTTGACAAATCAGTCCAAACTATCTTAAATTAAACTGGACTGCCTCTTTTCTATGATCTTCAGGACAACATAAGCTTGGGCTGTACACCCTGAAACAAAATAGGAAACACATATGAAATAGGTTCCCAAGGGACTGAATGGTTTAGACACTAGAACTTATCACTTTCCCCCAGCTAACTCTAACTTCCAAACAGTGCCCGGGGCTGAGCGTAGATAAAAGTTGTTTCTTCAGTACTGAAAGATCACTCGATGGCTATTGAAAAGCCTGATCCAAAAGAGCCTATGCCCAGCAACTGCCATCCATTTCAGCTCTTCATATCCCTTTCAGAGTGGCTGGGTGCAAGAGACTACAGGGCTATGTCAGGATTTGTGGAATAGCCTTTATAGAAAGAGACCTGCTTTTGTGGGTACCTATGTTCAGCTGACACTAATAAACAAACTCCCATACGGGTATTCACAAGGCAAAACCTCCCATCTCAGTGTGAACCACTTGTTCTCCTTGATGCGATGCTTTCAGATCCATACTGAATTGCTGATTCTCATTTCTTGCAAAAGGGGGTTTAGAAGACAAGGCTTTCTAAAACTGTTAACAAAAGAGAGATAGTAGAGTGTGTTTGAGCATTTTCCATCTTGAGATCTCAGTATATTTTACAAAAATCAGGGACCACATTATACCCACCTTTATGTGGGCCCTCAAGGCAAAGAAGATTACAGAGAAATAACAGCATCCAGTCAAGTTCACAAAGCATGTGGTTCTACCACTGCTAACGGCAGGACCTGAGGGACATGCAGAATAAATGTTAATACACGTAGCTTCCCCTTTACAAACTTTCAGTGGCAAAATATGGTCCTAACTTCCAACATAAGAGCAGACATCCCTAGTACCTGGCTGTCAGGACATGGTTAAAAAGCCTTGTGTGGAATCAAAGCACCTCCAGCTTCAGTATTCACAAGTACTTACAAACTTCCTCCTCATTAGAGTAAACTAGTTCTGCATGTGACTGCAAAAAGCTTCAGTGTTAGGAAGCATCAGATAAATAAAGGAAAAATAAACACCACACCATAAACTATATTCAACAGGGAAAGCTGTGCTTTGGGAAAGAGAATCATTTTTGATGGCTAAACATTATTTCAGGTGAAGGGCTACATTAATCTTACACAGAATGCATGATAAATGGTGGAGCTGATGCTACAGCTGGCCAGTGGGAACAGCAGGACAGCAGTGTCATTCGGGAGCAATGTTATCTCCTGATATATGTACGTTTTACATCCTGGCAAATGAATCTTAATGTTCCATGGGATATGGAAACAAATGAAGAAAGTGCCTGGGCTGGAGGTTTGCGAAGAGCAGGGAATTATTGGACTGCACCAAGCCGAGAGACAAAGAAGGCAAGAAAGAAGCACAGACGTGGCTGGGCTACAGGAAACAGCCTTTTAAAGGCAAGTTGAAGTTTGGAGTAAACTTCTGGCTGCAGAAAATAAACTGGGTAGCACAGCTGTTGCTCAGTAAACACACTGGCACAACTGCCACTCAATACATTATCACTTATAATGCAACAGTGCCAATTTAGATGGAGAATCTAATGAAATCGGATTCAGAAGATAAGCACTGAAGAGCTCCACAGTGAAAGACTGACCCAGATAAGGAGAAACCAGCTGTCAAGTGACCCTTCCTACCTCATGCTGAGAATGAGGGGCATTGCTGCTAACTGTCAATAGGGAAGGAAAAACAAAAAGCAACAAGGGGAAAAAAGCCACAGAGACACTTCAGTCGCTGTTGCGCGTTCTGCATGGGGACATTGTGGTTTCTGATGTGCAAGATCCCATCCCTCGTTTGATTTCACCTGCCCTTGGCTGGACAGAGAAGTCTGCAAAGTGCAAGGCAGGGAGGAGCAGGGGCCTTCAAAGTGCAGCTTCCATCTGGCTCTGCAAGAACAAGACATTTCTGTCCAGGGTGACTACGGCATCTCAGAAATATTTTCCTTTCATTTTTCCCAGAGGAAAAAAAAAAAAAAAAAAAAAAACATGTGCAGACTTCTGCCTATCACTAGCAAAGGACTCCTACAACCCAGAGCTGCACTATCACGGAAGCCACAGAGCGCTGCGCAAGGTAATGCTGTTCTGCTGCAGCCCTACAACACGCTGAGCAGGCCGCCTTCCACACATGTCACCAGAGAGAGCTTTGCTCCCTGGAAAGGAGGCAATCCTACTGCTGGCAATCAGACTCCTACCTCTGAGTACCTTCTACTAAGGTAGCTACAGTGCAGAGGCAAATGCTTATATGTATATACACATATATATATATTGGATAGGAAAGGAACTCTCACTCCAGTTGCAATCTATTTAACTCAAAGACTTCCTCCATGTCATTGGTGGTTCCTGCACAGTTTGTCACCCATCACAAGATGGGGACTGCTAACAGTGCCCATTTCTACTCCTACAAATCTCAAGGCAAAAGAGACCTCAGCCAATTGACTTGATTTTTTCTTACCTTACTTAAACCAACCTGAGCCTCCTCCTCACCACATCTGTGGCATTATTCCCTTCAAGCTGAAATCCTCAGGTATAATTTTGATGGCACTTTATCAATAGCTATTAACTTCCTTTACACATTTCCAAGCCTCTGACTTTGGACAGCAGGATTCATCCCTTTCTTGCCCCACACAGAAACACTATCTGTGACACTTTGCCAAGGCTTCATCAGCCCCCGGCTCTGCAACTTCGCCCCTCTTGAGCTCAGCCCTTTAAGAGCTGCTGATTGTACCTACAGATCTCTTGGCACATACCCAAATTTCTTCTTTACAGTGTTAAAATCTGTCCAGCTGCCAACTCCCCTTTCCACATGCACATAAATAAATGAGTTGCTAAGAGCATTTTCAGCCTGTTATCACTGTATCGGCTGTTCCACATAAAGCTGGAGCAGCTACGCCTCACGCTCCCTTATTTAATATGTCTCAGTGCCAACCAGTATCTAATGGACATAATGATTGAATACTGACATGCATATTTTTCCAACTCAGTTCTCCTTTGGCAATAATGCCTGACCAAGATTGATGAGTCTAATACCAAAGCAGGCAGATTGTTTGTTTCTTCCATAGGATTCATTTTTCAAAATAGCCTCAGATTCCCCCTTCCTTCCCCAAAGGAAAAGAGAGAATGGAAAATTGTGATGACTGTGGAGATAACTATATGAGTTCAGTTGTGGTTTCCCCAGGTCACCAAACGCAAAGATCATATTCACCAGCTAATGCACTAGCTTGGTTTACTCTAGTGTAATTTAAATGGTCTATCACAGTGACACGCACAGCTCCCCTGGAGAGGGATGCAGTTACTCGCGTGGAACAAGACCAGGACAGATCTGCTCCCATCCCAAAAGTCACGTTTCACACTTACTTGTGAAGAGCCCACACAAGATCCAGGGCAGTTCTCAAGAACAAGAGAGTTGGCATGGCAAACGAAAAGAACAAAAACTCCATGGTCAAAATGTGGTTCTCCTTTTTACATTGTCTGTAGGAGTGGGCAGCAGATCCCAGGGACATCTGAGTACACAAGGAAACACCAACGTGCCAAGCAGAGCCATTTTACAGCAAAGAGCAAGGCCACAGTGCATGTGGCTTGAAAATAAGCCAGAGTCTGTCTTGCCTAAGGAGAATCCACTGGGAGGCAAAGTCTACCACCGTGCGCTACAGATGGCAGTTACCTGGAAAAAGCACAGAGGAAACGGGAGTAAACTCTAAAATGCCAACTTGATGATTCCCTTTGCTCTCTAAGGGAAACCCAGCAATATTGTGTTTATAAGATCAACTCTCCTGTGTTTCATCAAGAAGAGCTTGGACCTGGCCTCTGTTGTATCACTTAAATTTCTACCTGCCTTTTCAAGAGAAGTGTTTATGTCTTGAGGTTAATTTCAAAAGTGAAGCACCAGGTTTTGTTTCCTTACCAACAGGTCCTTGGAAGGGAGATGCTAGAGGGAGGGCCCAAGCACGTTGCTGCTCCTCCTGAGCTCTGGCTGTGGCAGGAGCTGCTTTCATGTCCAGCTGATTGACAACCGACTCGCTGTGGTCAGCGAGCTGCAAGGACACAAAGCAGACCTGTCCTGCAGCAGCTCTGCATGCTGTGCATGCAGGCTCTCAAACCAGATGCCTTTCTCAGCTCCAGTCAAGAGCGCCAGCGCTGCAAATAGCACATGCGGAGGCAGCTTTTCGGAGCCATAAGCAGAAATAGCTTCTCGTTCAAACTGCCTGAGCCCCATTTATATGAGATCTTACGAAGCAGCAGCACATGTAGTTCAGCGCCAAAGACAAAAAGCAATTGTAGAGATGAGTCCCCAGAGGGCTCATTGCTCTTCCTTAGTCTAGAGAACTTCTTACTAGTCTATTATACTGCTCCTAATTTGAAATGACGTGTGATAAATAGGAAAGGTTAAACAGGACTGATCAGCAGCACATTTTACACTGAATTAGGTAGAGGTAAACAGAAGCCAGTAGCTGCATTCTTTGGTAGATCTATATTCCACTGTTCACATATTCTTCTTGCAAATTCTCTCCTGTATGAAGCATCACCACACTCACACACCTGACAAAGCTCACAGAATGCCACTGGGGAACACATCCTCAAATTAAGATGTATTTTAGATTTGAAGAGACAAGCAGCACATTTCAGTCATTCCTGATGACCTTGAGCTGTGATTCTCAGCCAGGTGTCCTGATGCCACTCAGGCACCTTCCATTCAACGCACTGACTCTGTCCCCTCTCCTTGTTTCAGTTTCCCCTGGGGCATCGCCAGTGTTGCGGAGAAGTCTTTGAACAGCTCCTAATCCTGTAGTCAAATACTACAGATTAGACACAGCCAAATTATCAAATATAGATTGAATAGCAAGGACCTTTGGTGAGTGTCATGCAGAAGAACTGAGAGCCACAAAAAGCCCCATGCATTTATGGTTGTGACCTAACCATTCCTGCAATACGTGAATCTCTCTCAGATGATTTTTAGTTACTTCCCACTTTGTTGGGAGGTTTCTCTCAGAGCAGAATTGTCTGATCAAAGGTGGGTCAAACAAGAACAAATGGTCACTCCCACTTCCAATTTCTAATGTAAAGAATGAACAAGTGAATGACCAAAGAATGAGCATTAAAAATCTTCCAGGAATACTATTTTGCAGAATTTGTTTTAGAACTGGATTACTACTTTCATGCCCTCATGATATTTCCAGGAAACAATCCAAGTAACTTCCATAAAAAATAAATAAATAGAGACAGACACAGACTGGTTTCCTTGCTTCTCAGCACGGCAAAGCAAACACTAAATTGAAATTGAAAGGAATGCAGATACGGATTTAAAAATCTTCATTATTTCACCCTACTGTCATAGATGCCTGGTGGCAAGTCTGCCCATGGCTCTGGAAAACCAGACTTGGGACTTCTTAAATTTTCATTACTTTTTTCTCCACTCAATTCCCATTGCTCCTTTTTTTTTTTTTTTTTTTTTTTTAAAAAAGAGTCTAAGATTTATTTTTGTGAACTGTGAATGGTATTTTCATCGGCTGCATTTTTTGTTTGTTTTCTTGGGTTTATTTTTCTTTTTTAATTATTATTCTCTTTTCTAGGTAGGTTATTTGCACCTGTGAGATTTTGGTTTTAGTTCTGCCTGAGACAGGAAAAAAAAATACCCCAAGGAAAGAAAAAGGCATTTCTTTTGCATTGTGATAAAAGACAAGCACAAAACACCACAGCTTGAGAGTTTCATATACCATCAGCTTCAGCTAGTTCTTAATAATTCATGGGTACAACACATGCCGAGGGCAGAAAAGAGATTAGCCACTTTAATAGCTCCAATTTTTAATTTGTAACCTGGATCAGACAGACCTTTGCCTGGAAGTGCTCCTTCTAGTCCAGGGTGGGACTAGGAATTTGTTGCTATCAAAGGGTCACTGCCCACACTGCAAAGGGCCTGTCCCCATAACCCTGACCAGGATCCAGGGTATTTGACAAAAATGTAATCGTGGTCCAGGGCCAAAGAGGGACTCCCAAGTTGCTGAAGACTTGAGTACAGTCCTGTAGTACTCCAATCAAGAATAAGTGCACAGAAGTGACTGGAAAAAGATCAAATTTATTTTTATCATCTTAGGTAAAGGAAGGGAAGCAGAACTACTAGACAAGAGCACAATGGTTTGAGCACTGAGTTGTTGTTGGATAACAGAGGCCCTGCACAATCACACAACATATAAAACTTACTGAATCCCTAACAAACCCCTTCAATAGAGGAAGGTTGTGCCAGCATAAATACAATCAGATGGAAGAGTCTCTCCAAAAGATAGTTACCTAGCAATAATGAGCATAAATTTGAGGCTCCAAATCATTTGGGCCCTAACTTTCTTTTGGAAATATACATCCACAAAACCCAAATTGCTGCTCAGCCCACCTAAACTATCAGTAATTGTCTTAAATCTTAGAGATGTCTCAACAGAGGCGGGTCTGGAGAATAAAACTCTGCATAAAACGAGACGTTCTCATCAAAAAACTGTTTTAGATTTAAAATCACTTGCAAGATACAGGTGAGATGGTATAATTTTCAGAGTCCTACATCTCCAGATGCTGAGAGATGCCTCACTTTAAATCAATAAAATAATGATCTATTTCAATCCGTGTCCAATCTGACTCAACAGACTACTCCATAGGACATGGCAGCTGGGGATGCATCGCTGGGAACTGTAACTCACCAGATCACTGGTCGCACTGAGGTCCTTTGCAGTGATGTAACCATTCTTGGGATATTTTCTAAAAGCTCTTGTTAAATGATCCATATCCTCCACTGCAGCTAAACAATAATTGATTTTTCTGTCCTTTCTAAGCACTGTCCCATTGCCAACATATATTTCTTATTTAAGTTCCCGGAGCATTTTGTTGCCTCTCTAGCTTAATCTCTCCTTTCCATAAACCTAGTTTATGAGCCTCCCGCTCTGTTGCTGTGAGGTGTGCGCACATTCTGGACATGTATCTCTAGACATAGCTCTGCAAAGACAAGGTGAATGTTTGTCTGCTACACAGCCTTGCACATGCCAGGAGCTGCCGTGACAATGTTGTAAAATACTATTGCAAGTCTGCTTCACTGCTGAACCTGCTCCACATTTAACAGCTGTTACCACAATCAACTATATACGGGACATCCTAGCTCCTTACTGAATCATAGCCTACAAAATACATATCTCCCCGGTGTTGCACAGACTGTGTAGGGATTAGAAGCTCTTTTTCTACGTTAATATTCCATCTTTGGCCGATTACTGCTCAGGAGTTTTATGCTGATAGTAAAATAGACAATTAGCATCACATTCCTCTATCTGTGCATCAGTGAAAAGGTAACATCAAAGTGTGGCAGAAGGAGGAGACTTATTGCACTGCCCAATCCTCTTAATTTTAATACATTTTAGTACCTCATGGACACGTGCCTTGCACAGTTAAATAAAGGTCAGCTCAAACTGGGTTTGTACAGAATAAAACAGATCCTCCCTGCTACCCCTTCAAGATATCACCAGTGTCCACAACCCTGGCAGGGAGCAGCACATTGACATGCCCTTGCACCTGCCTGTGCCCGAGCCTGCAAACTCCAAAACCGGTCCTACTGCGCCCTGTTGTGCACATTTGGACATGAACCCAGGAGCTGGAAGACTTTCACCTGGATTAGAGAGCTCCAAATTCTCCTTCTGTGAGTTCCCCAAAACAATGTTTGTCTAGGAAATAAAATTTCCCCCCTCTCTTACCAACAAACTACTGCTCAGAAGCGCCAGCAAATATCACCTCTGCCTAAGGGAGAGATGCTCAGCAGCTGCCCTGAGGCCACCCTCGCCGGCCCGCGCTTCATGGGACCAGAGCACGTCAAGGTTGAAGTGAATGTCAGTGAAGAGCCCGAGTCTTAGCAAGAGCACTCGTCGAGCGGCCCCCTCCAGCACCGGGACTGGGTCGTGGAGCACAGCACGACGCTCCAGCGCTCGAGCTGCTAGCTAAGGTCAAGTATTGTGCACTCCAGAACGCTGTATTTACCAGCCCTAGAAAAGCCAAGAGCCAGTCTGTGCTTGGAGCTGAAGGCAAGTGCTAGGAAAACATTTCTGGAACCATCAGTGCTCGCCAGCTTTTTTTTTTTTTTTTTTTCCCCTCTCCTTTCTTTTTTTCAAATTAACAAATACATTAAGAAAAAGTAGGAAAAGTTCTTGGAACAGAAGTGCTACAGGACACATTTTCCAGATACCTTTTGCCACAGCAAAGGCTAGGCTGGAGGCCCCTCGGGTGAGGAACTCCATGCACGCTGGGGTGACATGGGGCCACGTGTCCCCTTGGACACAGGGCTGCAGAAGGGCAGCTCAGGGGGATGGGGCAGCAGTCCCTGCAGTGAGGCTGTCCTGAACGTGAAAACCAGGATGCAGACGGGCCAGGGAGCGAAGACCAAAGAACTAAAAGGGTTGCTTTGCTGTTTGTTTTTTGTTGTTATTGTTGCTGGGTTTTTTTAAACACATTAAATACAAAGTCTAAAGACTACAGCTTGCATAATTTAACACGTCTGTAAACATGGAACATGCATAATTAACATTAAACAACATGCTAATCACCTCATAATGTGATCAGAGGGGCAACCTGCCCTCAGCTTATGTATAAGTAACAAGATGGAAACCCCCTGAGCTCTGTATAATAGTTTTTTTTCCCTCTTACATTTGTGTCTCAGCATGGTGGTAAGCCACAGCTTAGGCAGGAAGCCTCATGGATTATTTACACTCCGCTTTGCACTGAAACGCTTTTCTCTACCTTATATAAGTACACATATTACTCCTTCAAACACCATGACTGATTCTGTCAGGTCACTTTTAGAATAAGTTCCCTGCTACCAGTTAGAAAAGGGACAGAGCACCCGCAGTGAAGGTTAGTGCTGGGGAGAGGCCTGTTTGCCAGGGCAGGGTGCCTGACGCACTGATCCCGGCCGCTCCACGCGCTCGGAGCCGCTTCGGAGACGTTACGGGGCTCTGAAGGGTGACACGAGCACCGCGGCCAGCGAACGCGGCAAGAGGGGCCTGCACTTGTCACCTGTCATCCTCTACCCGTGCCACCCTCAGGACATCACTGCACCCACCAGGGAGTAAACACTGCCAAGACGATAAATGCCCAGAGCTATCACTGCCCCAACACCAAAGTCCTCCTTTCTAGTAACTACACTTGGAGACTGCAGAAGACATACAGGACAAACTGCTTGGAAACAGCCTCCCTGGCCCAAATTATCCCGTGGTGCTGCCTTGGGTGTTGATATGGTAACAAAAAGAGAAACACAACCCAGCCAATTCTGTTACAAATAAAGATGGCGGCGGTGGCATCACAGAGCTGAGGAGAGCATGAAAGAGGCACATGCCTCTTACATAGAAGAAATGAGAGAAGACCCTTTGCTGACAGAAAATATTCTCTTGTGGTTTCAGTGTCATGTCAAAGTAATACAGAGACACATTAACAGGAAAAAAAAAATAAGGGAAAGTATCAAGGAAAGCAAACAAAAAAACAGAGCAGGAATGGCAGAGGGAGAGCAACAGGCTCCTGCAGGTCACATAAGCAGATGTTCCACATAAGCCACGAGCACCGGGTGTTGAAACCAGGGGCAGAGTTCCTGTCGACTTCAGGAGGAACATGACTGCATTTAGAAGAAAACGTAACATGGATTTCCTCATGTTTCCTTCTCCCAAGAAGAGACAGACTTGGACTAACAGAAAACCGCAGTGTTGCATCTGTAAGTAGCTTCCATCTAGCTAACACACGAGGTCTGACTTTTGTCTCATCAGAGATCTGCCTTTAATTAAAACCAATTTTAAATAATTTATTTGGCATTTCATTAAATGCATGCTGAGTTCCAGGGCACTACCAGCGCAATTTAATATATCCAGGACATATGCTGAGAAGCTAAGGTCATAACGGCACATTTGTGTTTCTTTCCTCTTTTTGGGGGGATCTGCTATTTAAAGATAATGCACCAAATAATTTTTAACCTTGCTGCGGGCGGGCCAGCTCTCTCCCCTGGAATATGTTAGCCAGAATACTAAGAGACTACAAATAGCCACAAACAGATGCAAGTCATTCTATTTTAATGTGCTAGAGCTGCTTCACCCATGGCACTTGAGAAGCTTGACATGAGTTTTGGCATGTCTTCCACATTCAGGCTCTGAGCTGAATGAGGGGGTAAATATTTACAGATAGAGGCAAAGAGAAAAAGAGGAGAACAAGGCAAAACTAGAAACAAGACTATGAAATCGGAGAAGTGCCTACAACCCCTGAAGAAGGCACACATCCTAGAGAGGAGGAGCCGTACGGAGGACAAGGTGGCTCTTCTGTCTCTGAGGTGTAAGCGCTCCCCTGGGGTGATGGCTGTCCTAGCTGGAAGAGTTAATCCTGCAAAACCTACCTCCAGCCTCACTCACTGCAAAATGGAGTTTTACTAAGTTTAATCCTCCTGTGGCAAAACATTACATGTTAGAGGAGGAAAAAATAATAATAATAATAATAAAAAGTCTTAAATGAGATGTGCCAAGTCAGGCTACCATTGGGGAGATCAGCAAAACAAAAGGCTTTAACTGCTGAGAACGGCTGAGCCTCTAGATCCCTCTGGGTCAGCTCTGGGAAGCAGGATGCTCAATCTGAGCCCCAAACTCTGCCTCCACTTGCAGCCACAGGCGAGCAGGAAAGCGTGATCAGGGCGAGCAGGAAAAGCACAGTGCTACAGAGCAGCCCTGCTCGTTTACGGGGCCGAGAAGGAAAGGAGAGCGCGCGCGCACGTGTGAGCGAGATGGATTACGCAGAGCGAAATCGGTGCGAGAGTTACCTTGCTGGGAAGGAATCTCATGTCTAAGCCAGATGGAGTGGAGTTTGTTTATGAGTCTGAACTGTGATATCCACACGGCCCATCTGGCCCACGCTGAAGGGAAGTCCTTGCAGCAGCGGCTCGGGAAGCACCGCTCATCTTGAGCCTGCGCCTCATCTTTCCACATTAATCAGCGGGTTATCTAGACCAGTGCTGAGGATGCCATGCAGAGAAAGCACCGAGCTGTGAAACTCAGCTCTCTTCCTAATCAATAGTAATAATTTCTTTAAAAAATCTCTTGGGCAAAGCTGCCAAATTTGTGCACAGGGATCTCTGCAAAGCCAAGTCCTGAATCTCCTTTCCATGAAAGGTTCTTTCCAGCCTGTTTACAACGTACTGGTGCCTTACAGTGGCTGGTATTGCACTAACATTCACACCAAAAGCCCTTTACCCTTGGGGCTTAAAGAGATCTTAAAAATCAACAGAAATGTTTTTTTGAACTGTTTTTTGCTCTCTTTTTCCCTGCATGGTTAAGGCGTCCTGACTATAACCATGTTGATGTTCAAGAGGGAACACATGAAGCTGGACATTATGTCACCCACTACCCATGGCCTGCAAGACACCATGTTCATAGACACAGTTAACCACCCCCGTGTCGTTGCTGCAATAGCTGAGGAGTGACAGCAGTACCTTGGCTGAAACATGCCTGTCAGAACAGGATGATGGAAGGTCACAGCCATCATAAAAGAGCTTGGCACTAAAAGCCACCCATATGAATATCTGTAAAGACATGCTGTAATATGAAACATGGAGCTGAGGGAAGATATGCAAGCTCTTTGCAGCTGACATTGAGCTCAGCTTGGCCACAATAATTTTAAGTAGATTTAGTATTTGGAAGGAAACACATTAAAGCATGCACAGGCTCCTCAGTCCACTTAGGGAGTTTTGCCCTGGGATAGGATTTCACCTCACGTAAGCACATATTATAGTGCATATATTGCAGATGGAGTATTGAACCAAGATCTAACAGAGCTGGAAATCACACACCTGAGGAACAGATGAAAGACCTTGTTGGGGTACAACCCCTCGGCTCCCCTAGCAGGTTAGCTGCAAAGGATCTACATTTTTTCATACACAACTAATAGGCTGTCCTCCTTGCCTTCCACCAGGAAGCAACGTCTTCCAGAGGATCTAAAAATCACAGTAGAATTCCAGAGATGCGTTGTGAATTCCAAGGCCTTTGATGTATTCACCAGGGAACCATGACGGGACTCAAAGCGGACAGCGTTATGGTTGGGAGCCTCAACATGTTGGGCTTCAGGGAAGTTCTGCCCGCCTGCAAGCTCGCACAGGAGCACAGCTCCTTGAATGCCCATCTCCCTCCCACGAAAGGGAAACAGCTCTGCTGCTAGCCTGGACAGCCACGTAAAGAATTATTAAGTGTTTTACCTAAGAGGAACCTAGAGGATTACAAAAGATTAGATTTCAAGCTAATAGCTCACAAAGGCAAAAAAAAAAAAAAAAAAAAAAAAAAAAGAGCTTCCCCAGTCACCTTTCTGAAAATAAAGTCTCTAGAACATGTGTAGATCACAGTTTCTCCACTGACTTCAAACAGGCAGCGCAGAGGGAGGGGAGGCCCTTGGAATGTTTGCAAAAGAGGACCTTGAAAAAAAGGGATTTTATTCCAAATAGGAGGGAAGGGGCCATCACAACCACATCCAGGTTTTTCCTTCAGTCACCACCAGAGCTAGCAGATTTTGAGCTCACACTCCCTAACTTACATCAGAGACTTAAAAAAAAAAAAAAAAAACCCACATGAAAGTACAGCTGCTTTTAACCCACAAATCCACAGCTCATACCCATAATTACTGATCAGAACTGAATCATGGGAAGTTGTCAACATGGTCCAATTCTCCAGTGAGCAGGGAACAGTTCCGAGCCGTGTTCAGCACAGAGCACTCAATGTCATTCCGAACAAAAATGCCACAGCTCACCTGGAATAATAATAACAACAAACTCTAAGTGAACGCACCCAAAATATACCCTCAGCACTAATAGCACAATTTCATTAGTCTTGAGTCACTTCTGAAATTATGAAGGTATTGACATACCAAACCAAGCACAGAATGAATAAACAGAAAACAAGTATCCTACAGACTGATACTTGCTGTGAAGATTGCCTCCCATTTCAGAGGGAAAGTAACAAAAAAAAGAAGCAAAACCCTGAAGTGGGCTAAGAGCAATGACTGTTGCTTTTAATTTAGAAGCGCCTGCTCTTTCCCACTGTGAACACAGCCACATTGCTCCAGAAAACACCCAGCTTGAAGCATCCTGGAGCTGGAGCCTGCCGTGTTTGCGGGACAGCACTGGCATCTAGCGGCACCTGCCACCCTAACGCCTGCCTCCTCCTTCCCCAGCTCCTTGCTTTGCTGGGGACGACACAGGGCACTTTGGTGCTATTCTCCTGGGAAAGGCAGCTCAGACACCCTTGCTGAGGGATGCAGGGTGCACCCGAGCTGCGAGGAGCACGCGGCAGCACTTCCAGCTCGCGCTGAGCACCGTGCCCTGGCACCAACACCTGCCTCCCCTGCTAGAAGCCACCACATGAGGCTTGCTGAGCCCCAGCTACCCGGGGAAGGTGGTTTAACTCCCCAGGACCCACCTGCTCTCCTGGAGCTCCCTCGGCCCCTCCACAAAGCAGCTTTCATCCCGACAACAGCACTGGGCCATGAGGGACACAACTGCTCCCATCCTGCCCTCCAACTGCTGCTGTGCAGTAAAAAGCCAAGGGTCCAGGCTGGGGAACCAGGACACTCCTCCTACATGGAGGTGTTTGTCTAACCGCACCTTATGCAATACACAAATGTTATAAATCTCAAGTTAGTGCCATTGATCAGTTCAAAAGAAAGCTTCTTAAGAAGAAAAAAAACTTTCTTACTGGTGACACTGACATTATTAAATTCTGAGGCTGATTGTCACAGGCACTTTCAGAAGACCCGGTGTCAAATACAGAGAAACTGTCCCATCCTCTTGAAGCAAGATACCATCACAAATACCAATTCTCATTTTAACTACCCCTCATTCATCTCAGTTTTATCTTTTGCCAAATAACTGCCTCTCCTTAACCAGAAGCATGCACTGAGTAGAAGAGATAGAGATCCCTACTGTCCTCCAGCCTAGTTGGCATCACTTATTTTGTAGCATTATTTAAAAAAAAAAAACACCTTTGCAAGGTTCAAATCACTGCTCGTGTCCAGAAGATCTTTGTTATAGACAACAATCCTTAATCCACCATGCCAAAATTGTTTCCGAACTTACATGAGAGCTACTGAAACAAAGTTATCCCCTAAACCAGCAAGGGCAGAGCAAAGCTGAGGCACGAGCGCTGAGCTCGGGGCACCTCACTATGGAGGGGGTAGGAGAGATCCAAATTTAGGAGTTGGATCCCCAGCACAACACGTGAAGGTAGCAGCAGACTGAAAGCCTGATACTGTTCAAAGATTCTCACAGAGGATTATGCCCAAAGTCTCCCTTGAAGCCACTAGATGTCACACTTGGACTTTCAGTCAAGGCAATTCCACGTTTTTGTTTTGTTTTCCCCCCTCGCTGTTATGGCCATTGCCACCAGGAATGAAAGCTTTCATTTTACAGCTTAATACCAGCATCCCACATGGCTGTGTTGGGCGCAATGTGCACTGGAGAAGACGCCTGCCAAATTCCCCCTATATAAGATGGAAACTGGCCTGCTTGTAATTTAGATCAGGATGGGATCCACCTCCAAGAAATTCAAACTAACATTCATGCTCATGACTGTTTAATCTAAGCACCACGGAAAAAAACAAGGTTTGCCAAGGTCAAACGCCAAGCTGCTAGCTAGGCGTATCAGGACACAGGAACTGAGATCTCAAAGAGCAGCGGCAAAAGATCCTTTCAGGAAAACTTCCCGAGAGGCAGCAGGGGTTGAGTTCTGCAGCTCTGCGGGGTGACTTGTGGCAAATCCTCCAGCCCGTCTTGCAGGACGGCTGAAGCGGCGACGCTCGACACGCTCTGCTGCCGCCTCAAAGCCTCACGCGGCGACGGGTCCCAGCCAAGGCTCCCCTCTGCTTCACCCACACGCACTGCACCTCAGTCCAAGGCAAGTTCTTGCAGTTTCCATGTCCTCCAGCAGTGTTTTCCATTAAGTAAAATATTTCCATACCCTGCATCTGTTGTATATAATCTGTGCTCCTACCTAAGAGGGCATCAGGCTCAGTTCCCACAAATGTGGACTCGGGCAGAAGACACCTCCGAGGTCTCTTGCTGCTAATACTCTGCAAGCTTTTAAGAGGCAAATCAGGCTTTGTCAGCCCTTCTCTATGTTCATACTAAGCAGATAGACAGCAGGAGGCCTTCTTTAGAGAGAAAAGGTATGAAAGGTTCAAGCTAGGTATGGGATGCAGTATAAGGACACAGACATTGAAATAAAATAAAATCAAATATAAAAATTTTCTTCCTGGAAGGCGGGAAAAGAAAACTAGGGGTGATCAGGAGGCATAAAGTAGCAGGGCAAAAGGGGACCAGCAACAAAATGGGCAGCACTGCAAACAGGCCAAGGTAGGAAAGCAGGATCAAGGGGAATTTGAGAGAACTTTTCAGAGGGCTGGCTCCAGGATAGGATTCCTCAGGAAACACATCTTCATACAGCCAAGATGAAGAAAACAATGTAACCAGAGCAGCTTTGGGGAAAAAAAATAAAAATAAAAATAAAAATAATAAAAATAAAAATAAAAAAAAATCTGACAAATCCAGACTATGAGAATACAAAACACTAAGAGACCAGATAACATTTTTCCAATTCCAAGGCCGTAAAAAGTCCTTTAAAAACAAATAGGTAACAAAAACAACCAAAAAAAAAGAAAAACAAAGTAAAAAGAAAACTTGGTTCCTAACTTAGGAACTCTTCCTTCCCTGAGGACATTCTGCTTTTGAGCACTGCCCAGAAGGGAGACCTGCCACCCCGCATGGTAGGGCCAGCTCGCCTGTGTCTCTGCATGTCCTCACTGCGACGGCCACGAGCCGCTTGAGTGAGAGAGCCACACGGGGCTCGCAAGGGGCATCTCCAGTGTCACTGCCACGCTGAGACCAATGGCAGCGCCCTGCTGCTCTCATCAGTACCCAAAGCCTTAAACAAAGGCTCTGGCAACTTCATTCTGTCCAAGCAGGACATCAGCAGCTGCAGCTTGAGACATTGTGTTCCACAGGTTGCAGAGAGGTTGTTAACCCGTCCCAGATGCCTGCCCTTGCTTTGGCGCTGTGGGTTGAAGGGGCACAGCAGCCTCCCCAGGTGATTTAAGAAGCCTCCTTTTATGCAGACGCTGAACTGCTGCTACAGCACCAGGACTCAGAGCCCACACCAGTGCTGTGTCCCTGGCAGTGGCCAGAGGAGCTCTGGGCAGGCATCATGCAGGATTTACAACCCACATCTGTGTCACGGAGCATCAGGCAACTCACTTGAAAGGAGAGTAAGGCTCTGAACAGGCTGAACAGCGAGTCCAGTTCTTTCTCTTTCTTTTAGATAGGTGAAAAAACCACCCATCCAGCACTTACACCAAGCCACTGGTCCCACTGTACTGCTAACACGCTTTACATAGGGGAAAAACATCTTTAGGGAGTTGGAAGTGGTAATGGGCCATGAAGCATATGGCAGTGTTGTGGCATCTCGAGAGCCATATGTACAGGCCTACAAACTGTCGGGATGTGATACACTACAGATAATATCCATGATAAATTATTCACTTAACCAAAAATTGTACATCAACCCTCAACAGCTGGTAAAAGCTGGAGCCTTGCCCAGTACATTAAGGAAGTTTGCTTCCTCAAAGCTCTACTGTTCTTTGGGGGATTTGAATTATGCATGTTACCATGAAAGCTAATGCTGTACATATGCATTCAAAGTTATTATTAACCTCATCAGGCAGAGAAGGAGTAAAGGCAGCTGTTTTTCTAGCTCGTGTGCTTAGGACATGGTGATGTTTTAAAGGACTTGCTGAGAGCACGAACATAGGAGAGTTGATTTTTCCTCAGAGCAGTTGAGAGTAGCCAGTTCAACCTGAAGAGACTCCCTTGGGGTGGTCACTGACAGTGTTGTCTTATCTTCATTACATGAATGCTAGAAAAATTTAAAAAAATAAAAAGACTTTTTGTCACCTATGTTATAGCTGCACTGTGCCGGGGGAAAAAAAAAGAAAAAAAAAAAAGGAAAGCAGAAGTTACAGCCCCTTAACCTCGTTCTCCACCAAGATCCCAGCAGGGGATTTCTGGTTTTCTTTCCTTTTTCCCTCAAAAACAGAATGAAAGTGAAAACAGGGTTGTTTTCAGCTTCATCCACAACCACCATTCAGTCCCTCCATCCCAGCTGGGGCCCAGAATAGAGAAACACAGAGCAGCCTTTTCTGCCAACTATCCATTTTTTTTTCCCCAAACACCTTTGTATTTCCCATTAAAAGGGCTTTGATTTTCTTGCAGCAACTTTAAGCCATTTCCTCAAACACTGCCCGTGGGACTGACGTTTCTTGATCCCAACCAGCAGCAACGTTGCTGCAGGTCGAACTGCAGGAGTGCCAGGGACAGCAAAGGCAATACCAGTATCTCCTGCCTGGCACACTCACGCTCTTGGCATTCGTTGTCCAAGACACCCTGCGCTCCCCTTAAAATATTTTGCTCCGCCAATGGATTCAGCACGAGGCTATCTGGATAAATGACCAGCTGGTGCCATAGCTTGGGGTTAGCACAGAGAATCACTAGCTAGAAATGGGTTTGGACAACAGTCTGGGCAAAGTTTAGATCCCTTGGCCAAAGTAGACACGGAGACAGACCAGACATTCTGTTGGGGCCTGAAATAAGATTTTGCAGCATTAAGTGCTCTATTCCAGCAGCTGCTAGATAGAGCAATCATCTTCAAACACAACTTCTTGGTCTCTTCTTCCAGAAAGACAAGCTAATTAAAAGGGGGTTAAGGAGAGATTATACAGACTAAGGGGAGATTTCTGAAAGGCCCAAGGAGCAGCTCGGCAGCCAGATCTCCTGAAAGTCAGTGGCAACCAGGTAACCAACTCCTGCTTGTCCTCCAAACAGCTCTATTTGCAGCTGTTAAAGCTTCTCTGGTTAAAAAAGGAAAGAAGCATCCAAAGAGAGAAGCGTAGGGATCCATATTGCTGACACATTCCCAGTTTCTTCTGGCAAGGGTTTGTATCACCTTATACAAATCCCTGATCTTTTAAAGGATCAGCGTGTAACCTTCATACCAAAATTTTTGGTAATGTCATTCCCTCATCCCGTTTCCAAGGGATGGGTTTCAAACACCGCCAGCCCGCCCTCACGGCAGCTTCAGCAGGAGACACGGACCACGCGCGGCCAGCGCTCGCTCTGCCCTTCGCTGTGTCCCAAAGCGGCACCCGCTGTCACCCTGCACAAACTCGGCCATTCAAGGAGCTCAGTGGATGTCTCCAGCTCTCCTACAGACACAAAGAGAGGCAGAAAAATGAGGTGAGACCCTGGCCCTGGTTCCCAGCCCAAAGCAGAGGGCCGGGGTGCCCGTTCAGAGCTGCAGCTATTTGCTCTTCTCCAGGGGGACCCTAGAAGGGATTAACAACCCGCTGCAGAAGCCAGCATCTCATCTTGATTGTCACTGTCATTTACACAGTAAATGTCACTTAAAGCTAACACCAGAAGGAGCTTGTTGGTACAATTCAGCAAAAGTGGCAACAGCAGCTTAGATGCTTTTCTTCCTCATGTACATATATATATAAAAATATATTTATCTAAAATTGGATTTTGACTTCTAGTGACGGTGTCACAGTGCCAAGCTCATTTGCAGCAGTAAAACCTCCTCCCAGCATGTATGAGCGCACACCACAACCCAGGCATTTTGAGGCCCTGCTTCTAAAGACGCAGGCAGTTTGCAGTTACATCAGCTAAATCCTTGGCAGCTCTGCTCGGATGAGAGGGCCAGCTCTGCCCGTGGCTTTCAGATGAGATAAACTTGTCCATCCATAACTGGACTGCGAATGGGCTGCTCATTCTGCACTAATCGCTGAATGAATCATTTAACTCAAATGACTACTAGTCACTGTTAGTCTGGATTTCATCTGGGACCTGGAAACAAGAGAACAGTTTCGTGCTAACAGCCCTTTTTGCTGTCTAGGCCAAGCATCAGAACTGCACCTCGGTAGCTTAAATCAGCCAATAAACAGATCTCAACAACACAACAAATGCAGCTGATCATCTTGCTGGCAGAGACATTTGCACTACTGTTTCTGATAGAGGAGAGAAGCGGAGGGAAAACTACCAGAATCAGAATGTGCTACAAGATGCCGATCACCTCCAAAAACCCGCACAAGCTACCCAGGTCCAGGGAGAGCACACAGGAGGGCGGGTGGGACCTTTCATAAGAAGCTTCTGTCACCACCTCTTACTGCCCTAACACCCCCAGGGCGCTGAGGCATGCGAACAGAATGTCCACCTGTTGAGCAGCATTAGCTGCGGTGATATTGCAATAATGTAAAACACAGATTGCAGCCTTCATTTTTTCCTTTCTTGACATAATGCAGCTGCACATAACTGAGACATAATGCAGGAGCCTCATGAATCCAGAGCTAAGCTGTGGGAGACCAGGAGCAAATAAATATTTCACAAAGTGTTAGCACAAGACACGACAGCATAAATAAAACAGAAGTGTGAGGATAAAGGCTCCAAATGCAATTTGGCTCAAGTCATCTGTGCCTTCAGAAACAGAAAGATGAGATTTATTTCAAACCTGAACAATCCGAGAAGGGGAAGGCAGTGATTTTTTTTTTAAATCATTATCTTTGACCTTTATGCCGGCAGGAGAGGGAGCAGGAGCGTGGGTGACTGGCACAGCGCGTGGTTCACGATGGAAGCGTTTCTCCATGGCCTGACGGATGCTTCCTGATGAAGGTAGCCACGATGGCCCCACGTGTCACAGAGCCCCATTGCTGGGGCTCGGGGGCTCCCGGGAGGACCTGCTCATGGGCTTGTGCTGCAGCCACTGCTGATGAGAGGGTTTGTTCTGCCAGGCTGGGTTTGCCACGAGAGTCCACCCAAGTCTGCAACCTCTCACAAGAACAGTAAAACAACTGGCAGTTCATTTTCCTACCATTATGTAGGGCAGGTGTTAAAAACTCATCTCAGACAAACACTTCTTACTTGTGCACCCCTACAAAAAAAAATCATAACATGGCAGGAGATGATGAAAGGAAACACCAGACTAGACACGCTCCAAGATCCAACCCCAGGCCAGCGATGAGGCTGGCAGGAATGGAACAAGTGTCTTCACTGTCTCATGCCTCAGGGCGTGATGGGTCTCTGGATATTGCACCAGTCCATCCTCCTCTCGCATCCCGCAGACTGAACACAACTCCTGGCCAAGCGCTCTCACACTCTTCAGTTTGCAAAGAAACAGGTGGTTCCCCAAAACACGGGTCCCCTTATCTACATTAACCTCCCACCTTTGCTAGCTTTTCCTCTCCACTGCCCTAGCTACCCAGACCTTTCAAAAATCACTCTGTTGAAAGAATTCCTCTTCCTCCCACCTGGCTTTAAGAAGTCAGATAGAATTAAAGAGCTTTGAAACAAGGGTAAATCTTGGGCAGTTACAAGGCCTTCATCAACTATTTGCCCCTAATCTGAAGCACTGAAAAACAATAGCTAAGCAGACAGTATGAAACACTGGAAGTGGCAAAATTAAATGAGTACAAATAGAGACCTACAAAGCACCACAGAGTCAGCTCCTGAAGCAGAGCAGCTAAGGGTTTATTCACAGATAAATGTGCTGGGATTTCCAGTTAGACACACAAATCCCCATGTACCAGAAGAGTGACTGTGTTATATATAGCCTCATGCTAAATTTTCCACTAATTATTTGGAGTCTGCCTCTACTTCCAGGGCCCAGCAGCCCTCCCCTGGCTGCAGAGGTACCACTCCCATTTTCTTCTGAAGTAATTGGAATTTACCCACTCTGATTTCACACCGCAAGAGGTGTGACAGCGGCTGGCAACTTGCCACCCACTTTTAGATACCAATCTCAGGGCACTGAGCCAAAAGCAAAGCTGCATTGGCACCTCCAGCTCTCTAAGAGAGATAAGAGAGAGGATAAGAGCACCATGGGGGAAAAGGTAAAAGCCACATAATATTTCAGCAGGGTGGGGGAAGACGAGGATTATGCACAGACTGGCCAGGGAGCCACTGCCATTCGGCTACCTGACAGAGCAACAAGGTGCCAACACAAGCACCTGGCCTCGGCCTGAGCTCCTGTCATCAGCTCCAGCTGCTCTGGGAGGGTCTAGCTCTGCTTGGAACTACAGATGCTCCCTGATGTTACACGGGAAGGCAGATTTGAGGAAGGGTACACTGCGATTTCCCCCTCAAACGCCTGCTTGAATCAGCCACCGTGCAGCAAACGCCCCAGTGGGAGCCAACCAGAAGGGCTTCCCTTCATCTTCCACATCCCTGCCTTGACTGAGGGCCAGTAACAGGCCCAACACTAAGGATTTCTCAGGGGAGGGTTGGAAGAGAAGAGCCAGTATCCGCACTCACAGAAGAGCAGGATTTGGGGTTACCACACCTGCACACATCCTCTCAGCTCCCGACGCACTCCGTGCAGTTTCGTACCAGCACAAAGCCGCAGCGGGTAGTTGACCAGCTGCAGTGGGGCTGAAATACTACCTGAAAACACACCAAGGGCCAAACGGCTGCCGTGCACACACAGACCAAGGGCCAAACGGCTGCCGTGCACACACAGATCAACACACGCACACCGGCAGCCCCAACGGCAACTGGCAGTGCCAGGCTGAAACCCGCCACGTCACGGGCAAACAGCCAGGTGACACTTCACCCCGGCAGCACTGCGGGGCTTCTCAAGAGCCATCCTAACAGCAGCCATCAGGACCAACCGTTTCCAGCCAGCAAATGAAATGCACCGTTGTGGGAAAAACACTTTTTCTGTGGTAAAGATTTTTTTCCTTACATTTTGCATCCTCCTTTTGTCAACACAACAACATGCAAACTTGAGGCCTGAACCTCAGGTAGCTGTAAGCCAGCCCAACACTGCTGACCCCAGTGGTGGGAAGTGATTTGTTTTAGCAGAGGAATTGATCCTCGGGACAACAGCAGCAGCCTAATTGAATCCAACTCGCTTGGCTCTGGGGCTGGATGCAGTAACACAGTAAACATCTCTTGACTGCAGAGAGAACAGTTAGACCATGGCTGGATGCTTCTGAAAATCCTACCCCGGGGCTACAGCAATGACTGGCTTCAGCTCAGGAATCTAAAAGTGCAGCAAGGGTCAGAAATGTGACTCACTGAAAATGATGGTCACATTCTCAGCTGGTGTAATCTGGCCTAAGTCCACTGCTTCAAGAGGGGCAACCGAAATTTAGACCAGCTGAGGATCTAATCCAATTACCCTGATCTGAACCAAGAAAGGATACACAGTTCTCAGAAACAGATCACAGCCATACAGATATATCTACACCTACAGGAAAACTCTGTCTTAAAAAAATCTGTCTCGAAGAAATAGTTTTACAATCCTGTTGCTCTGTGTAATTTTTGGAAAAAGGTGCGACTCCTATGGTACAAGTCTCATACATGCCAAGGATCACATCTCAAGTGCTTCATTTTCTATCTCTTCTCTTGCCCAAGTAATAGACTTGAACTGCCCTCCTGATGCACAGAACAAATCTGCATAAGGAACTCTCTTCCCTTGTTTTCTTCCAAAGTATCAGTTATCTAGCAGCATTACCATTTTGTTGGCCATGTGCTACTTCATCTCTGAAGCTAATTAATAAAGATTCGTCAGAGGTAGAACTGCATCATTAAAAGATAATCCCCTAATTTTACTCATACGTGTCATATTGGCTGCTTCTTTAGGCCCAAGGCCTAAAGAGATAAGAAAGCTCCTTGTTCAGTTCTTCACGTGCTCATGATTTAAACTACCACAACACAAAAGAATCCTGAACTGTCTTTGAAAATGGGTTCTGCAAGGATGGCGTGAGCCAGGAACTCTCCCAGGGTCCCCTTCAAACTGAATTGCTGTATGATTTAGTCAAACCAGGCCAAACTCAATTCACTGTAGCAAGACTACATGCTTGCATGCGTGTAACATTTTAAGTGGTTCAGCCTCCTCATCTGGTTAACATTATATTTTTTTAAAAATCAAGATCAAGCAATGCTCGATACCCACGATTAGCTGTATTACAAATATTGTTTTATTCAGCGTCATGATTTATTGGCCTCCTCCCCCTTGAGAGCTTCTATCGACCTCAGATTCACCTCAATGAATCTTGATTTTTGAATGAAAACAGCAGTCAATAATATTTACTTCCTATTGACTTCATCCTTAACAGCACAAGCTAAAGACTGAACTATTCTTGACCTCCCTGTCTTGGTTCTAATCACAGCAGCAAGAGAGCCAGAGCACCATCTCTGCAGGTCGAGGGAAGCAACACCCAACAGTGCCCCTGAAACGAGATGATGAACAAGCCACATGTCCAGCAAGTTTATTTATGGATGGAGGCAATGAATATCCTGAAATCTTATGGTCAATTCCACGTGACAAGAATTTTGCTTTAGAAGGTATTGCTAGTCAACTCTGCTAAATCTATCAGCCAGCAGCAGAGGGTCCAAATCATGATTTGGATGCTTGGTACAAGCACCTGGGCAAACTAGTTCAAGTTGCTTGAGTGGCTTTTGAGTGGCAATTGCACCCCAAGCATTATCCCTTGGTGTTTCAAGAGAAGCTCTAGCCAAGGTGCATCCTTACCCATTCCCTACATCATAGCTCCCTCTCACCATGAATATCTCCAATTCTGTAAAACCTTCAGGCCTTTTGTAGGCCAGAACTCCCAGACCACAGCACATCTTTGCTCAGTTTGCCCCTAAACTGCCTATTTGGGTTTCCTATTCAGTCTTACTGCCCTTCAGAGATCTTATCATTTAGACACAATATTACAATTTCTTACAATCACTTGCTAAACTACACTTATTTCTCTCATTCTCAGTTGAAATCCCTACATTGCCCAGCCCTGGCATCCCATGTGCCACAGGCAAAGCAGACTGTTGCCCTGTTTGGAAACTTGGAAGAAGTCCTGTAATGTCCAGCAAGGCATATTCATGAGAACAAAGAAAAAGAGCAGCTCACATCCATGAGACTAGCTGAAACATTCTTCATTTTTTTCCCCAATATACTCGGGCTTAGAGAAGCAGTTCCAGGTTACCCCTCATTAGGCAGATGTTCTTTAAATGATTTATGCTTCTATCAAGCCTGATATCCCCACAGAAGATTGTTAGTGAAAAGCCCTGTGTAATCATTTATAGCAGGATTTATTATGTTTAACTTAGTAACTCTCTGCAGGCACTCTAACAGGATGGAGGTGGGCTGTGGGCAGCAAAAGGTCAGTCCCAAAGGAAGCCAAATACTACGCTAAGAGGAAACTAGACCAGGGCTCTAAGGAGCTTTGTTCACATTAGAGAGGAAGCAGAAAAGGCTTTAATCATTCCTGCCAAAGCCATGCACATGCAAGAGAAAGAGGAACCAAGCAAGGTTTTACTCAGACTGTCAAGGGCTTCTGTCAGTAAATGTGGTTTTACGCTGGTTCTGGCTTAGTCTTGCCCTCATTTCTTTCTCTATCCATCTTACTCATGTTGCTTCAATAGAGCCTTGTATTAAGCAAGTAGCCAGTCATGCAAATAGGTTTTTTAATATAAAAACTACCCCGTTCATTTATTTACAGGCCAAAAACCAAAGCTGGAAGAACACCAAATAGCAGAGTTAATGGCGAGTAACCAGTTGGGCCAGACTTAAGTTCCTCTGTCAGAACCAGAATACTCAGAGCTAACAGCTGCTACAGTCATTTCAAAGGCATCTGCAAGCCGCAACGACGCACTGGAAATTTCAAGTTTTAGTCATCTTGTGCTTTCCCGTTTCATCCAGAATTGGGGGGTAAACTGCTAAAATACATCCAAAAGGTCAGAAACACCACAAGAAAAGGCTCAATAATTTCAGAAACAGGAATTACTGATGGGCTCCAAAGAATCACAGCCTATCTCATGACTGGTCCTGCTCAACAGAGCAGGCTCCCCAGGCTCTCACAATCCAGAGGTTTGGATTTTACCTAAGCCAAGCTAAGCAGAAGTGCCTGGCACTGCCTGCTCTTGCTAATCCAGGAATCTCACTTTGGTTCCTTTGAGATGTTTTAGTTACTCTTCTGATTTTTGACCAGACAACTAACCAGTTCTAGTCAAATGCCTGGTGAAGCCAACAGCTTGCCTTCACACAAAGCAGCATTGGATAGGCTTAGAATATGCCCCAAAACACCACAGAATTATAGCTCATGTAAGGAAGCAATATTAGCCAGAGATACAATGAGGAGAAACAAGCAGTCCTGCGCTGTCCTCCCCATCACAGCCCCTCAACACTCTCAAGTGCTCTGGCTTTTTGTCTGTGTTTCTTCACCCGTAAAACGGGTCTTTGTTTAAAAACTATTCTCAAAGCACACAGTGAATTTTACTAATGCGACTGTCCTCCCGAGGCTGAGCATTTATAAACTCTCCTGTTGGTTGGACACGCAGGATCCAAAAGACGTGTCTTGTTGGTCACATCAGTGACAGTTTCGGCCTGAGGAAGGCGTGGAGCCCACGGCCTGGAGAGCCCCGCGACGGCAGGGGGAAGCAGGACGAGCGGCTCCAGCCCACGCACACCCTGCTCAGGGCACCAACCAGGGCCATCTACCCACATCACCAACGCTGCTACAGTCCAGCTCTTCCACAGAGCCTGGCAAATACCCCCCAAAAAGCCTTGCTATTTCCTCCCCCGCCTCCTCTTCTCCCCCAGGCTGCTGTCTGGAAAATCCCAGCCTCCTCCCACGCAGCACAGAGCAGCCTTTTAACAGTTCCTAGAAGAAAATGTTTTAACTGCACACTTGCACCTGCAGCGCCCAGCCCTGCATGTCACCAAATCCAGAATTAAGTAGCCCAGCTATTGTAAAAATGAGTTATAGCTAAAGCTCCTTCATCTCAGCCATCTCCAGGGCCATATCCCGCTTCTGTTTTGGTACCAGATGGCTCAAGGTCTATTTTTCAACAAGTGCTGTCTCCCGCACTTGCTGACACAAAGCCCTTTGAGTTACAAGCCAAATCTCTTCCCTTAATATCTTTTTCATTCCTTTTTTTCCCCTTTTTGAGCTCACAAGTGTGTCTCTTCTTAAAAAAGAAGAAAAAAGTCTATTATTCTTCAAAAGCCCAGTTGTGTCCTTCATTTACTGAAGTAGTCAAAGAATATTATGGGTCATTTTGTCTCCATGGAAACCACAAATAGACCTTCAGGGTTTCGGAGAGGTGATATTATTTTGGAGAGGCCATGTAGGGTTCTCTGGCAGAAAATAATAGGGATGGCAAATCAAGGAGACCTTTTATACGGACTGTGTGAAATGCAAAGGGTATCAAACATCATTTCTCTGCCACCGAAGACTACTCCAGGCAGCAGTTTAATACGGTATCCTCTGACAGCTGAGCCCAAATGGAAAATTAATGAGGCAGCATGATATATGGGTCTTTTTAAATCTCATAACCAGCCTCCTTTATAGAATAAAAAAGGCCAAATCAGTTTAATATTAGTGGAGAGGTTCTTTGTGTATCGTTCTTCAAAACCTTGTCAGTGCAGTGCTGAAGAGACAGCTTGTTTTACTGACTGCGCAGGTCTAGCTGTTGGTAAGTTTGGGATTATCAAAATATCTCTGCGGTTTATCGGCCCATTGGAACACAGCACTGAGCCGAGGTTGTAACCAACACCTGGGCTCCGAGGGCAACATCATCCTTCGGGATGAGCAGCTAGGGAAGCAACTGCACAAGTCCTGGCTGCAGCAGGCTGGTGGCTTGTGGCAACAGCCACTGCTTCCTGCACTGCCTGCCAAATCCCTGCTGCCAGAACCCTCATCTTTGTCATTTCTGGCATTTTAAGGCATCCAAGAGAAGCAGTTTCTCCACAGTCCCCTTTTTTTTTCATAGCAGCTACCGCATTGCCAGCGCGGTCCAGGAAAAAGTGCAGGCCTTAGCAGAGGGAGGCAGATCCTCCACTTGGTTGAGTCGCTGCCTGCAGCCGTCTCCTCCCGGAGATACCCGTGCGGAAAAGAGGTGACCTCAGCTGTGCATGACACACTGCACACCGTGACTAGCTCCATGCCTCTGTCCCAAATGGATTTCTTCACCCTACAAAATCAAATAACTCTCTCCTCCCCCAGCTCTTCTGATTATCACCTTTCTGCCAATCCCCAGCTGCATGGGATCTGCTCTGGTCCAAGGTCTCTTTAATCTTGTAGGGTCCATTTTAGAAGCTTAGCATAGCACTAGAGTATCAACCTTATTTGAGTATTGCCCTTGATATGAACTTTGCTTAAAAAGAACATATTATGCAAATAAAATGCAATTTTCAAGTCAGAAGTCCTCTTCTGTGGGCACTGTGACAAACACTCTCACAAAACAAGGCCTGAGCTGAAGACCTAACGAGCTAAGACCTAGAGTAATCACTCTACTGAAACATTGGCCAGGGAAGAGGGAAGTTTAAACAAAACAAGGAAATCAAAACAGACATTCGGTTCCAAACTTTCTGCCAAAAGATCCTGGAAACGGACACTTTCCTGCAAGACATTTCAACCTCAACAGAAAAGCAGCTTCCAGGGAAAGTAACCAACTGCACCACTTCCTCGGTGGAAGGGTTATAGGTACTTCCATGATGCATAGCCACCCTCAGCAATTCAAAGGTTGCTGCTTCACCACCATCCCCAAGCTCAAGCAGTATAATTACCCAGGCTCTGTCAGCATCCTGGCCTCCAAAATAAAGCAGTGCCCTAAAGACTGTAACTTTGTGCCATTCAAGCAGATGGACAGAAATTTGATAGCACTTTGATAAATTAAACACAATAATAATAAAAAAAGGCAAAAACAGAAGGACATTGCTTGCAGATGTCATTTGAGCACCCCATGTTGTTGTTTACCCACACGCTGCCCTCTTTAAAGGGAAACATTCACTGCAGTTGAAAACAGGCCAACAGCCCCCTGCTCACCGTGCTCCAGCTTACCCACCCTCTGCTCGTGCTGCCAGTCTCACACAAGGAACCACAGGCAGAGGGGCTGAAACCACCAAGGACTGGGGCTCTTGTAACCTGCACCCGCATCCCTTCACCCCATCCCACCACCAGCATGGACTTCTCGCTGTTTTTCTGCTTTCTGCCCCATAGGCAGGAGGCCCCACGTATCCGCGTGTTGCAGGAGAGGTGCAGAGCAGGGGAGCGAGCTGGAGTGGAGGCCGAGCTCCCTAACTGGCCATCAGGCTGGAGGGACTGGGTGCAGCTGCCTGAAAAGGGGTGGGAATCCAAGATCAGTTAAGCTGCAGTGATTTCAAAGATGCCTCATTGGATATATTTAAGAGAGTAAGGGAGGGGGGAGCAAGAATCAGGAGGAAAAACAACAACAAAATCATTAAAAAAAACCCAAATGCATCAGGGTTTCCCTCATTCCTCAGCACTGTTTGGATGCTGAACGTTTTTCTCTAAAAGTACCAAAAGCTCATACATAAATTAGTGTTTGATACAAAGCAGATTGAACCTTGCTCTGCCAGTGCTTGGGCAATGCTGTGCACTTGTTAATCACTTGCTTTCTATACCATTTAGTTATGTGCTGGTTTTACTAAAGCTCTAAATTTTGAGTTTCAAGTGCCATTTGGAGTCCTCTAGCTCTCTGCAGTTCAGGCTGCACAGCTGTGTGTCCACGATCTGCATGGAGTTCTGACGTTGCAGACCCCACCAAACATCAGAGCAGCTCATTTCAGGATGCCTGCAAGGATGGATCCTCCCTGAGTTTAATCTCAGTGCTTCTCAGTAATGCTTTTAAGCGCAACAGGATCATTTTTAAATGGACTGTGGATACCATTATGCCAGCAGATCAGAGGAACAACTATGGCCACCTGGGGCACCGAAGTTCAGCGCTGAATCACCTGAACTCTGGAAGTGCCTCGCACAGGATTTCAGTGCCACATGCCCAACATACTGGGATAGGACACCACAATCTTGCCTGCTCTAATCATCCCCACGCAAGGAGCATTGCACGCCAGGAGCAGGGCTTTGCATTGCATAAAATGCTACCCAGTAGCATCAATGCATAAACTGCGTAAACGCCAGCAACCATTCAGCAGTCTGGTGTTACAGTTCTTCCCGCACTAAGTACTTAGAGACCGTTCACCCCTTCGAAGCTTCCTAAATGCTTTATAAACAGGCAGAGTGGAAAAAAAAAAAAATCAATGCAGAGCTACTGCACAAAGGAACAGAGAGCAAGGAAAGAAAAGACAAACCTAATGAAAAATGAAAGAGCAGCCATACATTAGTTAGCATCAGCCTCGTTATTCCAGAGCTTTTTCTTTCCTCCTCTCTGTTCTAGGCTCTCCATGTGGGGGGAAAGGAACAGACCTGCCTTACGCTGAGCTGTAAGCAGCAATGTGGTTTTTATAATGGGACTTTTCTCTTTCCCCTCTGGCTAAAGTTAGGTTTAGAAATTCAAAGCAAGTTTGAGTTCTGTAAATAACTTGATTCTGGCCACCCTCAGCTGCAGTAATTGGTGCCTCCGACCTGGCTGGAACCCAAACCCGTCACTCAAAACCACCACGACATTCACCACGTCCTGGGAGCTGGATGTGACGAGGCGCTCGCGAGAGGCCGCGGACGCAGGTGGGACGCCCCAGGCGAGGCCGGGCAGCTCCCCGCAGCGCGGACGGGCTCCTCGCGGCGCCTTCGCGCGATGCGACGGCGGAGGGCAGTGCGGCCCCGCGCGAGGCCCGGCCAGGCCGCGCAGCCCCCGCGCGCTGGCTACAAAGCGTCGGCCCTCTCCGTGACTACCCTGTGTTTGTAAATTCACGTCCCTCAAAGGACCGTGGTTACAGGGAACCTACCACGAGGTTAGTGGGGACTGCAGCCTCTGTGGTCAGGCTCAAGTAGCAACAGTTAGTGATGGAGCAGCGGGATTCTCTGGTGACCCTGACCTCCACCACAGTGCTCTGCTTAGCAGGATTCGTGGCTCCTCAGCACAAATCCGCTTTACCTATTTTAGCTATTTCCACACCAGGCAATGTTTCAGCTAAGCAGCAAGTTCCCTGGGACACAAGTCCTTATTTCCCAGGGCAGGTTCAGAGAGCTGCCCCGAGGCCACAGCAGAAAGCAGAGAGACCAAAGGACCTCTGAGGTTCACACTGCGGGTCAGCGATAGCCTGTGAACAAACTCTGAGGGATCACGTCCCTATTTCGTAAGGGGTGAAAGGCAAGAGCAAGTTTCAGCGAAATCAGTAGGATAATAGTCGTACAACTGAGACAAGACCAGTCAGATCCCACTGCAGCTCCCTTCTACTAGCTACGTTGGAGCTAAATCTAAAGTTCTTTTAAAAAAATACCTTTAACTTATTATCTTTGCTATAGTAGGCTCAAAACTTCTGCACAAGGTTTTGTGCAGACACGAGACACACACTTGCCTTGATCTGAGCCAACAGGATCAGAAGCAGGCCCCGAACACCAGGAACACACGCTAGTAACGTGCCCCGTGCACCTTGCCCAGGTGATGTATTTTGTGAAGCCTAGTGCAAACATGGTTATCTCCCTTACTCCAACAGACTACTAACAACAAGTTTATACAGTTCATCTTAAACAAATATTGGGAAAGTCAGTCCATACAAGGTCTGCTAAATTGCAGAGACGTCTGTGCAATTGCAATTGATGACACAGTGTTGAATTATACAAAGGAAGAGGTCAATGCCAGCAAGGCTATTCCGCAGAGCAGATTGCATGGAGGTCTCATTTAGCACTGCCAACTCTGAACATGTGCACTATATAAAGCAGAGCTTTTATTGTTCTATCACAGGTCCCTAATTTGGCTCTAGGAGCCATCTGCTGATTTAATAGGGGATTTGGGTTGTTAGGGACTTTTCATTCTTATAAACACCTAGAGCTTAGGCATTTAATAGAGAAAAATATTACAGTGAGATAATCATCTGCAGTAAAAAATGGAAGAAATTAAAGGCAATAGGTTTTGTTTAATTTTGTCTCCTAAGCAACCAATATATTGGATGTTGTTGGTACCAAATGTTAAGTGTGTGAAAATGATTAAAGCAGCCCTTCCAAGAGTGCTGTAACTATATTATTAGGAAATTTTAGATAAATTACATTGTCAAGACTGTTAAATATCAGCTGCGCTTTTATCAGTCACGAATTAATACTGAATAAGAATGTTATTATGCATCTTATTCAAAAAAAAAACACAGATTATAAACACAACACTACCTATACACACATTCTACCTGTATTTTCTTGCAATTGTCTATGTCATCACTAAATCCTGAGTGTTTCCAGAAGCAGGAGCCTTGAAAGGGTTTCTCGTCTATTAAGTACCACAACTACGATGAAGGAAGATGTCACCAATCTTCTAAAGACACTTTTAATGACCACATTTCCAAAACAGCAGTACGGGAGAGGACAGTTCAGTCATTCACCAGACCACGACTGCTGCATGATGTAGATGATGTAACAACATGAGATTTATACGTGAAAGACACAGCAAGAAGCCAACCAACAAGCACAGATTATCAAATGCCAGCAATAAACTGCCCTAAGTCCTCCAGGAAACACTCTGCAAAATCTGTCCTCCACACTCAGGCACACACACGAACACCACAGTCTAGGGCTCCAGCAGTTCTTTTCTGCATTTTTCAATGCAAACGTGACCATCTCCTACGGTGCACACTCCATAACAACCGTTCTCCTTGTGAACTGGGGCAGGGGTTCACGACACAAAGTCTGCTCCTGCAGGTAGTTTCACAGCAGCCAGCTGGGTCCGCAAAAGGAGTCAGCCAATGGCCCTACCAAGATGCCTGCAGCAAAAGGCCTTCTTATCCCCCACGAGCATCTACACGTTATCGCAATGCAGTCATATGAGCCTGGGACACCCGCACTCCACTGAATAACTTTGGTTCCTCAGGCTCAGATGGGTTGTCTTCGTCGCCAACAGCTTGCTTCCTTCACAGTACCCACCTGCTTTTACTTAAAAATGGGGTTGTGCTGGTGCACTGTGGGTCTAGACCACGCGCCCACTTCACAGCTGGACTGGGGTTGTTAAAGCTTCAGCATGAGGTCAGCACACGGCAGGTCTTGAGCACTGACACACCAACTGACCAGGAAAGGGAGGAAAAGCCACAGGAGCCAGACGGGAGCCAAGCCTCCCTTACCTGTCCCTCCTGTGCAGCAATAAGATCTTCTGTTACCACCGCTCCTCCTCCTCTCCCACATGTCATCTTTGCAGAAGTGACCCAGGGCCACAAGCTAGTCCATAACACTACAAAGCTTTAACTCCTTTAATATCCAGCAACAACAACTTTCATTGAGGCAAAATTAACACAGCGCCCCTGAAGTCATCCCACCACAGCCAGGGCTCCAGTTTTGCCACATTTTTCTTAAACATTTTATGCAAAAATCTCAGATCCTTCATTTCAAAGGCTGTCAATCTCACAGGGAATTCAGAAAATACAGAAAAGTGTTTGAGGTAACTCACGACCTCTAACCAAGTGAATGCTAATTTGCTTCTGAAGTCAGGACAAGAAAGGAGCTGACACATGATCCCTTCCTTAAGGCATGTGGCAAAAACCAAGGGTAGTTGCAGTAGTCACATGAGCTGAAGCAAGATGGCATGAATGACCACCAGACCTGACAGCTCGCCTGGCTACCAGAATCACTCCAAGATTTAACTCCGTAAACAAGTTTTACCCTTTATTCATGCACATAGCTGGAGGTCAAAACATTTTTATCTGGGTTACTTCCTTGATTCAAGCTAATAGGTAGGATGCAAATAAGCAAACAAAGCCCCTCCCCCCCCCCCCCAAAAAAAATAAAAACCCCACTAAAGTAAACATTTTTTTGTTGTCGCAGGAAAAAGAGAGAAAACAATTTACCAGCCAATTTACTGAAAAGCTATGGTACAACTCCTGGTACTTGCATAATGGAAAGTACTTTGAAAATGAATTCCCATATTTTTCATTTGTGGTGTGTTATGAGCACATGAGAGATTAATTTCATGGGTAAAATTTTTAATTGAAGAAGTAAAAGTGTGCTTTGAGTTTGTGAGATCTTGTGAGTCACTATGTTTCTTTTTCATTCTCCAAAGAGCATGATCTGGACCCCAAGATTAAAAAAAAAAAAAAAGAGGCAGGAACCAGAGCAAAACACTTTACATTGGTTTCATTGCTACAATTATAGACCCTCCCCCTCCCCCCCAAAAAAAAAAAAAAGCCAGCAGAGGTGAGAAATCAGATTATCAAGTCTTAGCCTGAGACTTGGCTCTGTAGATATATGAGGATAGACCAGAGAAAAACTGATGCAAAACCTGGCACTGCATTCCAGCACTCTGATTGACCTTATACAGGAGACAACTTAAGAGTCTCTCTGTTTTTGTTCTTTTAAATACACGCACAGTCTGCTCCAGCTGCTTGGCTCCAGCGCTAGTTTACAGTGCCAAGTCAGACATACTTGGCCTTGAAACAAAGTTGGCCCAGCCTTCAAACAAACCCCTGCTGTATTGTGATGAGCGAACAGGAGCTCTGCGGGATCTCACTGGAGAGCTCCCAGAGCCACGACACCGCGATGCAGCCACGCTCCCAAACACGGCACTGTCCACGAACAGCAAAGACCAGCTGGAGGCAATAGTCTGCTGAAGTAAAACCTTTTCAACATCTGTCCTTTATTCCTCGGTTGCATGTCGTGTGGCACGCTGAAAGCAAACGGTGTTTGACCTGCAGGTTATCCAAACATGACAAGCCACTCGAGTTTGGGCTCATTTTAATTTAAGGCTTTTAGGAGAGAACTGCCCAAATCTAACACTGGCAACACTAAGCCTGAGGCCTTCATGGTGTAAGCAGATACTACACAGCTTTTACTCAAATTTGTGTCACCCTCCAAGGCTAGGACTAGCATTTAGGCTGAGCAGAGCGACAGTATAGAGGTTCGTCATTTTGCTACTTCTAAAGCCCAAGCTCCAGACTTGCATGTTTGCACCATATTCATGGCTGAAGGAATGGATCATCCCACCCTTGGTAGGATCATACTTCACCCCTTTGCAGCACAGCTGCTCCCTCCTGCCTGGCAGACACTGGATGTGAGGCACTCGGGGGCAGTTACCAAAACTCATCGTGCTCAGTAGAAAGCAGAGTCCCTCTCAGCAGAAGCAAAGGAGGGACAGAACAGGATCCACGTAGAAACACTTGCCAGGAGCCAGCAGGCTGGGCTTGCTTCTTCGGCAAGCAACTCCGACAGCTGTTTATAATCTGCCTAACTTTTTGTGGTCCAAAGTCTTAAAAATAGAAGCAGTTTAGCTTTTACAGGAGCTGGCCCTAGAAAATAGAAAGCTTGCTAGACAAAACAGTGACCAGGTAGGAAAAATCCCCACTTCCATTCTTCCCATCTCTTCAGCATTACCAATTCAGAAAAAAAAGCACATCCATCAGGTTGTTCCCCTAAGGACAGGAAACCCAGGGAGGGAGGAAGAGGGAAGGGAAGGCATAGCTCTATTGTTGAACAGTAGAGAATGGCTCCAGAAACGAGACAGGCAGAGAAAACCTGAAAAAAAAATACCTAATTACATCCCCAGACAGCAGCCAACCCCACCAGCCATTTCCCTCCCTTCTCTGTGGGCCTCACTCACATCCCCTGTGAGCGACACAGCTAAAAAGGTAACTGAAACCAGGGTAGAAAAGACCACACTGCAAAAACTGCCCTCTGCTCCTGGCTGCCACCTCAGCACGCCGCAGAGCCCACGCAGCACCGAGCCTCCATTGGGGCCTTGCATGTCCTCCCCTCCTCTTGGGTTTGAGCTTCGAGCTCTATGAAAGCAGCTGCAATAACTGGTGCCTGTTCCTAGCAAACTGCTGGCCTGGAGCAGAAGAGGACAAGGAAAGGGGAAAGAGGCAAGTGACTAACAGAAGCCTAAAGAGGATGGAGCCACCTTGTTCTTCCGAATATAAAATGACTTGGTTGCTAGAAGTCAAAGTAAGATCCTGGCCTCACTGATGTCAGCAGTCGCAGAATTTTTATCTGTTTCCCCATACTCCCCACCTCATCCCAACAGTTCAGCAAAATGATGCAATGGACAAAAAAGCAGAGCTTCAAGATCCTCAGAGGCTTTGGTAAGCTTAGTAAAGAAATTTAAGAAACAGAAGGTAAAAAACAAAATAAAGGAACACACAAATAGTAAGAAAAGCCAAACATTGCCAGTGTAAGTTCAATCCTTTTCTTACTGACTTTGTCTGTATGCAATAACCCCTCAAATGAAACTAACATTTGCCAGCAGGTCCCAACAACAGAGCACAACAGTAAAATCGAGCACACGTTTACTCCAAAGCTGCTCTGCAGGGTCAGCCAGGCAGCTACGTTAGGAAGAGAGGAAAGGTTGATAGCCATTCCTAACAGCATTTGGAAAGCAATGTTTGCACAAACCATAACAACAATAGCAATAACATGCTATTGTCTCTAGGTTTTAGAGCCACTAAGACTAATGAGTTCATTTATAGCCCTGATGGAAGTAATTAAATCTGAAAATCAAAGCACAACATTCCTGTTTAGTGCTCTTTGAAACCAATATTCTAATGGAATGCTATCAGCAGCTAATTGAAGCACTAATCTTGCCCAGGGTTGGGCCCATTGCCCAGATGGCTAATACATCATTTTCTAGTCTGGCAAGCAACATATTGTAGAGACTGGATAGAAAAGAGATTAGATATATCTATACGATACAATGAAAGCGTAAGAACCTTTTTGATCAATATTATGATAAAAATCGTCATTTAATGTCAATCATTCGACAGACTCCTTGCTGAAGTACAGGGACATGCACGTCCTTAGCTTTATAAATGAAAAATCTGCTGCCTTATGCAAATAAATGCTCCAAATGGATGGGAATGGTGATACAGCAACGTTAGCAAGATAGATGTTCACCGACTGCAGCATGGACAACTGGGAGACTGAATAGCTTCATTTTGCTCATATATACAAATCACTTAACGAATAAAAGTTACAATTTTCTGCAGCAAAAATGTCCTTGCTGGAAGGTTTTGCATATTACATACTGTCACTGGGAAGGGTGCAGGAAAGAGCAGCTCTACAGAAGATGCATCTCATATGGATTTATGAACAGCTCTACAGGTAGGAGGTTTCCATCCTCTTGTATCTATTAGAAGGTAGTTCAGCCCTCTGCACTTGGAAAATTGCAAAATTCTTCAATCCTCTGAAATAAAAGTTAAAAGTATCAGGAACTGTATTACCAAATTCTACATTCAAACAACATGACTAATTAGATTCTAAATTAACATAATTGTATTTTTCCCCCCAGCAGGTTGTTTATATCGTTCTTTAACTTAATAATGTGAGACATGTTGGCATCTGTCTTAGATGCTTAGAAACTTTGGTCTCTATTATCCCTTTCCCATTTCTTATACTTTTGAATGCTTTCACTCAATCACAGTTTTTATTCAGCCAGCCCCTCAGCTGCGAAAATCAGCACAATTTGGTCAACATCAGTGGAGCAGGGCCAATTTACCAGCTTGAAATAGGTCTCTGGGCATTTTGGGAACTTGACAACCCCATAGAAGCAAGAAGTCAACGAAGCAAGACAGCTAGAAGAACATCCTTAAGGTGTCCAGTGATCTGTGCCTGCACTCTCTGAACATGTGGGTTGAACTTCACTCTTGAACCATGAATTAAGAACTACTTGCAGTACATAGTTTCCTTGTCAAACGCTGCATGACTCATGGAGTTTGGGGGCAGCGTGGAAGCCATTACCTTCCTGTACTTGTGCAGGCCATCCACACAAGCTTTCAAAACTGTTTAAGTATCTGTGCAAGAACCAGTCCTCTCTAGAAGGCATAAATAACCTCAAGTATATCCTGTTTTATTGATATTTTTCCAGAGGGCTAGTTAGACAAGATATAGTCACAACTATTTGGAGATGAAAATGGGATGTGGCTTAATGCCAGTAAGAGTCTAAATGTAACATTTTTTGGAGCCTTAGTAAGAGACAGCAATTGCTGCATATTATGTTACAATGCAATCTCACTGGAGAAGACAAGAATCTGCCTTGAGGAGCAGTGCGAGCGAGAGAACTAACTATCCGCGTTCATCTATAACTTACATGTATGTGTGCGTATATAAATGTATACATACAAATATATATACATCCACGTATATCAAACCTTAGTTATTTCTTGTCCTCTACTTTTAATACACATTTCAAGGCTTTACTTTCTATAATTTCATCATTTGCTCGTTAAGCATTATTAAGCATTTCCCCAAGTTGTTCAAGTTAAAATTAGAGCCACTCAACATCCCTTCCAGCACAGGGCAGTAAAGAGGCAAATTCGTAAGACTGTTCAGCCCAATTAAGGCCTCAATTGTTTCTCCCTCTCTCCACTGAGTCTATCAAGAGCCTAGGACAAGAGTTTCCGACTTATGCACCATTGTGTAATTGTCCAAATTCCAGGTCAACTGGAATATAAAGGTTGAATGAGATTCTTGACCCTTAAAAACTCAAGGGCACACAAGTCAAAGAGCAAAGGCCTGCTCAGCATACCAAAAGGAAGACATCAAAACAGATGCCCCATAAACCTGGCATAACAGATCCAAAGCAGCACGGTCTGAGCACCCAAAACATTATTCACTCTGCTTGTTCAGTCTGTACCAAAGGACCGTCTACCAAACGAGGGATCACTCAACCTCACACTGCCAAAGGAAAGCGCAGAAGCGTAAAGTTGATATTAAATCCCTTATCATGCACTCCACTTCTTCAAAGGAAATGAAGTCGCATACGCACACCTGAACCATACAGGATGGTCCAGCAGGGTACAGATCAGCTGTTATCAGCTGTGGACCCACATTTTCAGTGTAAAGGAGACCTGAGAACCAAGTTACAGGTTTAGCAATCACAGATGTGATCCTGCTTCTTCAATAGACCTACTAAAAAGCAATAGGGAGATTAATGTCTTTGATGGATTCAAGCTGCTCTGTAACATTCTTCAACAGGCATAAAACCTGCTTAAAAAACGACCCTATAAAGGGGGATTTAAAATGCTTGGTTTACAGTCCATTCCATTCTATAGATTTAAGAGAGTGGATACAGACACTACAGATAACCAACACTGGAATTTTTTTTTCCCCAGAAGCCTTTGGAAGATGTCACAGGCCCACTGGCTTTTAAGAGCAAAGAATATAACAGTTTGCACTAAATTCTGAAGGGCTACATGACCAGGACACATTTCCTATTACTTTCTCATTACCATCTCCAGTTTAGCTCTTAATTGGGCAGCATCATTCCTTTCAAGGACAGGAAAATAGCCCCACACACATTAGCTTTTTTTAACCAAGAGTTAATGGGCATGGCAAGCAAACCTTCATCACAAGCTCTATTAAAAAGATAATTTCGAAGACGTGTGTGTGTGTATATACACGTATTGTATAACCAACTGCCACGCACGGTGTCAGGAGCCCCTGCGTTGGGGCCCAGCTCACAAGCTGGAGTGAACAGGAAAGCTGGGGACAGGCAAGGTGCAGGAAAGCCCCACCAAGGAGATGGGAATGGGAGAAGCCCCTCACGTCCGTTGCAAGGAATAGCAAAGTCAACCTTGTCAAAGGCCGTCGTTATTGATAATAACAAAGTTCAACAGCATTATTACAGCATTTCACAACTGTTAACCTTTATTGCTGGAGGGCTAATTGTGACCTTCCTCGTGTCTCCTTCACACCTAATTAGGTTTCCCTTGTAAAAGGATAAAAGGGTGTTTGTATCAGTGGGGCATCTTTTTCTGCAGCTGAATGAATTCATGAAAGAGTGAGATTGTTAAGAGAGACACAGAGAGAGGGGAAAGAAACACAGAAAAGGCAGGAGGCATTAATAGACTTTAGAATAAAATCCTGACAGATTCAAATTGATTCTGCTGCCTGAGAAAATTGAGTGCGGAGGGAATTAGATTTATGCACTGTTAAATGTAACTGCCTGGCAGTATCCATACAGAAAGCTGTTAAAATGGTAATCTTTAGAGATGTATGAAAATTGTGTGTGAATAGACCAATGAACCATCACGCGGAGCATGCCTCTTCTAGCTGAATAATACAAGACAGTATTATTATTATTAATAATGTATTACAAACACTATGCATTATGTATGTAATTTAATCACAGTATCTAAATGTATAAACAACAGAGACACTCGGCAACTTTTTTGTGCTTGCATTTATACACCAGTTTTCTCTTTTTTGGCCCCTCCAAGGCAATGGAGAACACGACTGGCGATGCTGTTTAGCTCATTAGCAGCCAGGGATCAACTAGCACCGGCATCCCTCGGACCAGGGCTGGGGGGAACCGGGCTGGACCAGCTCCTCGGCCAACGCTCCAGGCAGGAGGGCAGCCCGGGAGAGGCCGACGGAGCCGGGGCTCCCGGAGCGCAGCACAGGGCACAGGGGAGGCTGCTGGGCTGGCAGAGCTGCTGCTCTATGGGCAGCGGCACCTCAGTGGGAGGTTTGTGTTACTGCCAAGGAGTTAGGAACAAGTTTCTAAAGAACACATCCTCTAATCCAGCTTGACGGGCAAAAAAGAGCAAGCTGCAAATAACTTCTTGATGCCCCGTTTCAACATAGGTTGGTCTTTTATCAGGCTTACCTCTAGCATCAAAGCAGCTCAGAGACAACGCTACCATCGACGATAGGGACAATCAAGGAAGACCTGGTTTAGATCAGACACTAGTAGGTGCTGCCAGCGCAGCGTGTCCCACGCATGCACAGCTCCTGCTCCTCAGTGCTTTCTGTGCATTCGTGTTGGAGAATCTGGGGTCACCTCCGCGCTAACACCGTGCACAAGGACAAAGCGGTGCAGCATTGGTAGCACAGCGTTAACACACAAGAACACAGCATTTGATACAGCAACATACAGCAGCTAGGGGTATTTTATCTGCCCTCACTTCCCAGGCTGTGCACCAGCAATTGCAGGTGAAGCCCCACAGACAACATCTCCTTCTGAAACAGAGTAACACAGACAAAGTTACAGTCTGTGCAAACCTTTTTCCTTCCTTCTCTGGTGATTTCTTTTTCCCTAGTTCTAATCTAGATTCAAAGCAGCATTGAGAATAACTTGGTCCACTTGTAGCCAAGATACCTAAAGCGGTTTTCTCGTGTGCCTTTGAAAAATAGGTGTAGCCCTGTGCATTTAGCTGGCAATATAATTCATGGATCCCTTTCCAGCTGAGTTAGAACATGATCAATCCCTATCTGAGTTCACACAAACTAACATAGAACATAACCTCCAGCAGACAGGTTTTTCATTCTGCTGTGCTTTAGTAAAGGACATTGCAGGTACAGAGCGGTTACACTATTAGGATTTCCTTTTGTGATAGCTTTTAGAAGCACTGAATGATTAAAAATAAAGAAATAAAAAAACCCCTCCAGTTGCTGGATATGAGCTGAGACATACTTATTGCAAAAAGAGAGTCCTTATTTTACACTAGATAAGAGTTGGGACATTCTGTCCTGATTATCAGGGAAAACAGAACACACCAAAGCTCCAATAACCTCTTAGCATGTTGAGCGTCCTCTGATCTTAGACTGGCCCTCTCCTCGCAGGAGTTGAGTGCAAAGGAAAAGCCCTTGATCCTCCCATATATTTGACTCATACTTAACAGAAGACTAAGAAAATCTGATCACACTGGCACATTCACCTCCACTTCTGAATTCTCTGAGAAGAGGCATAAGTCCCCACAAAGTCAGCGGGATTCATATGTACGACTACTGTAAGTTCAGATTTCATCTTAGTCATGAGAGGAACCAAAGAACAGCAATTCTGGAAAATCAGCATTGTCAAAATCAATGAGAAGGGCCTGTGTAAACTCAGGTCTCATCTCTGGAAAACAGTGGCACAAGGAGCTGGAGACAGAAGAGAATTCTAAAATAGGCAGCCTGTAGAGAAAGGACATTCCTTCCCCACTCCTACCCTAACCAGCAGTTGGAGTATGCCCTGAAGAATGACTGTTTATATCCTCCTTCGGGAGATATGTTATCTAATGTATCTGGTTCGATTCCAGCAACTCTGCAGTCAACAGACTCACGCTTCCTCAAGTTGGTAGGCAAGAGGAACAGGAGTAGACTATCCACAGTTTATTTGATAAGGAACAAGCTTAAATAAATAAATAGTTTTGTTTTCAAACAACTTGGATAGAGCTACAAACGCATACTGTAAACATGAAAAAATATCAATCTCTTCTGGTTTCTTACTTAAGAATTATCCATAATGCTCTCCTGATACAAAAAGCTGCACAAGCTGGTAAGAGACTGCCATGACCAACAGGCCTCATGACTTAGAGGCTTCAACTAAAGGTACATTTGCACACATAGCTGTGGAAAAACAGACCTACTCCTTTCCCAAGATTTTCTATCCCCATGGGATCCACGACTCCAATGTCAAGTCTGCCCGGCCAGCACCCCAAGGGGCCACCCAGCCCCTTGGCCCTCCCTGGCCTGTCACCCCTGTGTCCCCAGCACAGCTCCTGTCAGAGCTGCCCTCCGCACACCCGGCAGCGCGGGCAAGCACCGGGAACGTGCGCGTTGTGCTGCTCAACAGCGCACGCAATAATGTGTTGACACAAATGGATGGCAGAAAAGATTATGCAGTATATTGCTCTGTGGAGATAAGTGTGCCAGCAAAGCAAGCAAATGTTTTATTTACCAGGCCGGCTCATTTTCGGAGTAGCTTCCTATAACAAAAGAGTTTAATATTGTTGAAGGCAAGGAAGATACCTATAAATAGGAGCAAGCGGCTGTCTGTGGAACTTTTACATGAAATTTTAATGGCAAGAGAAATAGCCTTTATGTATTACAATTGGCAAATTCTTTATTGCACTATACCTACACAAGCTTAGTGTGGAAGTAGGTTTATGGTATCAAAGTAAAAAAATCCAGAAAAGTTTTTTTTTTTGCAATATGAGTAATCTTAAAGCTCCTCTACTCCGAAGTGCGGACACTATCCCTGTACTACCCCTCTTGCTGCATCCCCTCCAAGTAGTGTGACCCGAGAGCCCAATACCAGCTGTCACTGTCCCTTCCCATGCAACAAGTTGCTTTGTCACTATCTTTTTATTTACTAGTCCTCCCAAGTTTTTTTTTTTTTTTTAAACAAAACAAAAAAACAAAACAAAAACAACAACAAAACCACCCCCACCACCCTCTGGATGAGGTTCCCAGCACATGGGGTTCTAGGGGGCCCTCAGTAGTCTCCCCGGGCACAGACCATACAAGTTTCATGCCAGTCAGCCACTATTTCTATATTTAGTCAAACCCTGGCCACACACATGGCTCTTAAAATGGATGACCCATTCATTTCCCTTCATCTGTTCAGATGGTCTTTGCTGTATCTAATAACTACCGAGTCTCCAGTCTATCAAAAATGCAATCCATCTTGCAAGACTACTCCAAAGATTTTACATACCCGCCTTCTACATATAAACTGCTACATGAAAACTAAAGGGATTTTTCACATGCAGTTCCAGTATTATGTAGGTGAAAAAATATTTTTAAACAAGCAACGATAATTTGTACTAAATTCCATCCTAACAGTTTTATTTATGAACATTGTACATCAATATACGAAAAATGTTAACCCTCCAAAACACTTATTAAAAATCATTCTCTGCCTATTGTTTTAATTACTTTTTATTAATAATTATTTTACTACTGTAGATTGTAAAGCCCATTGTTTCTCCTTCTCCTTCCTTCTGAATCTCTCCCCTTTTAAATCTATGCAGAGCATGTAATAAAACGCCAGCCTGCCTGGCCTGAGACTGCTCAGAGAGAATCCAGAACTGCATTTCCATTAGTGGCTGCTGCACGTGTTTATATGGAGGCACGAGAAGGACTATAAATATCTACCTTCTAGTCATTTGGCTTCCCAGAACCATCCATGAATATTTCTGGTTGGTGCCACAGCTCGTCTGTCAAGCAGAGGTGTCTTCACCACGTGCCCGGCTCTAGTCCCACATTTCTTCTCAGAGCTTTTTGTCTCAAGATTCTCACCCAGAGAAGGCAGCATGAAACGCCATGTATCCCAAATAGTTTTTACTGCTTGGCAATCCTGTAAGAGTCTAGAATTTACAAAGGGAGCCTAGTGGAATTTGGTACCTAAATCCTATCAATTTCAAAAGGCTTTAGGACAACAAAACTCTCAGCCTCAAGGAACAGGGCGCAGTAATGCTGAATTCCCAAACATTTCAGAGTACAGTCGCTAAAATTATAGTGTCACTTAATAACAAGCAAGGGTAAGGGCAAAGCTGTATGTTTTCAGCTGGAATTTAAGATACACTGGGAAGCCATTTGTGGAGGGGACAGGAACACCGTTCCAGACAAGAGGAGCAGAAAAGGGGGTTGTATTGCCTCATATTTGCATATGAGAAATGGGGAAAGGACAGAGCCAGAGCATATCCACAGAGACCATCAGAGAAGAGAGTAATAGCAGCACATAAAACTTGACAAGACAGCGTAGATGAGAATTTTACCTTCCTTCCCTCATTCATGATCTTATTTCAAGATTAGAATTACAGACTGTCACCACACCCACGGTGTTTAACAAACAGCTCATGCTTCAAGGAAACTCATTTCCACAGCAGTACACAAACAGGCGCACAGGATTTAATGCAGCCGGAGATCAGGCAGCCAATGCTGGTAACTCATAGGGCTCAAAATGTGCTTGAACCTTTGGGCCAGAGCTGCACGGCCCCCCGGGGCCTGCCAAGGGCACCTCTCGTACACGGAGAAGCACTCTGGCTCTCCAGAGAGGACTTTGCTTGTGAGAGGTGTGAACACTCACCACTGCACAGGGAGGAGGCTGCTCTAGGGATCGTGTCACCACGGGCCCCACCTGAGCTTCAGGCCTGACCTGCACCGCCGCAGCAGCGTTTCCAAAGACACGCCACAAAATCACCTCGAATTTGTGGCACATTTCGACATCCTCCACATCCGAGGAGGCGACTACGGTCGTAACTCCTGCCTCTTCCTGAGAGGAAAGCCAGCCCAGCCTCTAGCTTAGCAAAACACAAGACATTCACATCCATCCTCTCACTTCTTGTTGTCCTAGTCAGTGGGTGCCTTCCAAGCAAGAGCTCGTAGCTGTAACAGCCCTAAACCTGCAAGCATCTGCAGCCAGCCTGGATAATCCCACTGCCTCCCATCTCCTACCCCAACACCCTCCTGCTCTCACAGCTTGACAGAAATGTCTGGCTGGAAATCATCAGCCACCGCCATACACCAGGGCCAGGCAGTGTTTACCTAATCTGCAGACCAGGCACATCCACTCAGGGAGAAAAAAAGAAAATCACAGGCAATTTGTCAGAGCATTAGCTGATAATTCAGACAGAAATGTTAGATCTTGAGGCACGGCTCGAGGCTGCAGGAGAAATGTTATCGACTCTGACAGATCCCTGATGACATATCCACTCCCGCTCCCAGGGGCAAGGCTACATTTAGATACACTTTAATTTTCATTCTAATTCAATGTTAACACAGCAAGTGGACAGCAGGAAGAGAATTGTGAGGGAAGGTTAGAAGAGGAGGAAGGAGCTTGTATTGTTGGGTTTTGGCTTTTCTTCCCAACTCCCTAATTCTGGCCTAATTGTTTCCTTTAAAACTCACTGAATTCACCATGGTAATTATTACTCAAGCTTAGAAATAAATATTCCTTTTACTTAGAGACAGTCATTCCTGCCTACTTAATGGTATTTACCCTCCGTAATAGCTCAGAGTCCAGATTTAGACAACACTGAATTCTTCTGAGACTTGATCAAATGTATTTCACAGATATCTTCCCATCGCCTCTTGCTTCCCAGGCAGTTGCATTTCTTCATTGTCTCTGAGGCAGAGATTTTTAAGCTCCTTCAAGGTTATTTTTTTCTTATTATGTCTGTTTGCAGCATCTAACACAAAGCTGTCTTGAGCCTTCAACTGCAGCTGCTAAATAGCAAATAATACCAATAACTGGAGCATATCTAATTAGTCTGCAGTTTTCAAATTGGGGTGCCAAAGGAGGTACATTAACATTCATGACTCTGCTCCTAATTCACTTGAGTTGTCTTGAAAAAGCCGCAGTTGCAGTCGCAGGCACCTGAGGACACATCTTCATCTTTGCAGAGACTGAATACAGATTTCAGCAAAGCTTGGGTCTGGCACTCTTGAGCATCAGGACAGCTGCCACCCATCTTTAAACACGTCTCCTCAACTAGATGGCTTTCTTGGGACACCTGCATATGAAAATTTTGACTGTTTCTGCCTGGAAACAATGCATAAGTGTTTCATTTCCTTTTCTGTGTGTTTCCACACCATCCAATAATAAATCTCAGTTCTGCGAATGCATTTGCTATTTTCTCAGCTTTTGCTTAACAATTTACTTCAACAAATCTACTGCAAGTGGCAACGTGCTCTCCAAGATTCAGTTGCTCGTGCATCCAGAAACACTCCAATAGGAGGGGGAAACAGCCCTTTCAGGAATGCTGGGACATGGTAACTGGGGACTCGTCTTGCAGGGTGCTGGCAGCAGGAGCCATGCCCTGGACACCAGTGGGAGGGTTGAGTTCAACAGCCCAAGTCTCTGGGAAGGCTTCTCTCCTTGCTTTTCCTTAGACTGCACAGTCTCTAAGGAGCTCCTCAGCTCTTCCAGATTGCCCTGAGACCATTAGCTACAAGGCTAACAGAGAACACGGTTGTGTTCCTCATTCCCACAGTGGCTCTTCTGGCTTCTTACTCACAAGTTCAGATCACATTAAGATTCTTATTCTACCCTAGGAGAAAGCTCTTTGTCTGTCTCTGATTCTCTCTCTTCTTTCCCAAAGCTTTCCAAACTGTAGCATAACCTTAACTAGGTCTTTCTCACATTGGTTCTGCTCTCACTAAAAATCCCTTATCCTATCTAATGTTTCATTTCATTAATTGAACTGCACTGCCTTAAAGATTGAATGCGTCTTTCACTGACTCAATTAAGAGTAGCTTCAACTTTTTGACAGCTGAACACACACAGTTGCTCCAGTGGCTGTTAATGGGTTTAAAATGGCAAAAAGACTTTGCTAAAGGAAGCACTAGTGCTCCCAAAGCATCATGTACCACATGAATCAGGGCCATAACACGCAAGAGAAACAAGATCCCATTTAATCCTGGGCACATGTGATAATTTAAAGAGGACCTTCTCACATCTGAACCAGCAGGCAGGACGTGGCTGTTACCTTTCAACATACCACAGGCCAAAGACAATCAAGGATCCAGACACCATGGAGGTTAAATCAGTGCCTCTCTTGACAGGGAACCGTGTGCCATTAACCTTTCCACAGGCACTCGGAACGACAAGCTGGAAGATAAACACATCAGGTAGGAAACAAATTGGTTCATTTGAACGCTATTAATGTGTGTGCCCTTGGAGGCCACGTTTCTGCTTTTGGAAAATTACACATTCACGCATAATGAAGTGAGATATAGCTCACCGATTACCACCAGGGTGCTGAGCTCACGATAAGGACTTATAGCAGGTACCTAATTCTCTAAACATTTGCAAATTAAGTATTTACAAGTGCAATGCTAGCTATTTTATTACCAGCTTAGGTTACCATCATTTGAGCTTCGTATTTTACATTGAAACCAAGCTGAACATGTATTACCTATGATGCATGATTTATTGGAGTATAATTTGCTGATGTTATAATGGGAATTGAGGCAATACCCAGAGACCTTAATTATGACACAACTACATATAAACACAGGAAAATAGCCTCCCTCCTAATGAACTTATCCTCAACTGACAATCAGATAAAGACCACAGTACACAGCACACAGGGGGGATATGGTGTAAAGAGAAATTAATTTACTTGCCCAGCACCTCATCGAAATGTTTGTGTCATATCTAGAAAATAAATCCAGGCCTACGGCTCTGCACACATCTGCCAAATCCAGGACATAAATTAGATTCTTTTACCTGCCTGCTATTAGAGAGCAACACTCTCAGCCAAAAGAGTCTGGGCCTCAGTGCCAGTGAACCAGACTCCAGAGTGAAGCTGTGCAACTACAACCACCTGTTTGCTGCGAAGCTGTCGTGGCTCAAGAGTACGCAAATACAAAGATTCCAAGGAATGACGCACAGAAACAGTATGAGAGATGAAAATACAGCTAGAAGAGGATCTGACAAATAAATACTCTTACTGCAGCTATTTCTCAACACATAGTGAAGAAAAATAGAGGGATTCACTCAGGGTGGGTGAGTTTGCAAGAAAAATTATACAGTAAGATTATACACAGCAGCAAGACAGCAGGCTTGATGACCCAGGAGAACCCTCTTGGGCACATGTTATTGTGGAAGTAGATTTTACCATCTGCATAAACAAACATAGGCTTTTCTATATGTTTAAATTCACAAGCAATTTACACAAAACTTTCTCCACAAAACAGACTTTTTCAAGCAGCACTGTTTTGTTAAGATATCTCAAGGAAGAAAAAAAAAGTTCCGGTCACTTTTACTGAAGAACCACCTTTAGATGAGACATCAACCCCAGACATCTCAGAGGTCCTGCAGAGAGCACCAGGGACAGGAGAAGTAGTCCCTATGCCACAGAGCTGCGATGGCCACCCGGTGAGCCAGTCTCAATGACATTGGGCAATATTTGTACTCAGCACTCTAGTGAAGGGGGGTTATACTGACAATTTCCCAAGCACATTGCCACACACAGATCCATGCTTTTACCTGGAAAAACAGCAGCTTGATCCCAAGAAGGAGCAGCCAACACACAAGCAAACTCGACGCCTGTAATAAACCAACCTCTGTGTTTCACATTCCCCCTCTCCTGTCCGCAGATGCTGCAACCTGGTGGGCTGGCAGGCAGGGGCTGTTGCTTTTGGAAAACGCTCAGTTCCCTCAGCAGCTCTGTCCACAACCCGAGGACAGCACCGAGGAGCAGTGGAGTTTCTTTCACAGAACAGCTTTAAAACTCAACATCGACGACTCCCTGGAGGAGAAATGAATGAAACGATTTATAGTGTTATTCTCCCCACAGATGGGGAGCATGTGTCTGCTTTCCTTGGAGAGAGGGGACAAGCTTTCTCCTGGCCCAAATTCTTGCCCAAACCTGCGACACGCTCAAGCTGCCAACCTCGTGCTCTGGATCTACTGGATCCCTCAGACCTGGAGGTAAATTTTATCCCTTCCCCTGCATTTTGAGGAGCTAACAATTTTAAAAGGAGAAATAAAAAAGATTACTCATTCATTAAAAATGTGGCTTTGAACCAGACCCAAAACGTTATTCCAGGATTCTCATAATGAAACACGTACAGGCTGCTGGTTTTAGCTCTGACGCGCAGCCCTTGCACAAGGGAGCCGTTGCTCTTGAGGAGATGTGTGAACATGCGGCAGACACCGCTGCACTACCAGGGAATCTCCATGTGGAGCCCAGTTCAACCCCTGTGCACGGGTATTAGCACGAACTATGGGCATCAGGTACTCAGAGAATGATGCTACTGTTGATATCTTGGAGCATAAATTGTTTTGTATCACTCCTTTGCCTCCCGCCACCAGAACCTCCCACCAGCTTCTCTTCACTAATACAGCAAAAAGATTTTTCTGTCCAGAGCTTCTGTAAGAAGCTAGTCCTGCTGGGCCATACAGCAGGAGCAGAAAGCTCTCAAAGGCAGGAAGCTCCTCTCTTCAGTCTTTATGCAGCCACCAGAGTTTCCCTGAAAATGAGTAAGGTTCAAAGGCCAAAGTGGGCTGTGAAAACCCATCTCCTAAGGCAAAACTCAGAGGACTTGACTTAGTGTTAGCACGCCTATGCAGGAGATGAGTAGGGACCAGCCTAAGGCTGATGAGAAAACAAACCAAGCTTTAAGCACCTTTGGACATTGCCCTGACCCATATGGGACCCCCAGGAGCCAGCTGGTCTTTGACAAACAGATACAGTTACTGTGAAGGAAGACAGAAAATCCAACACTGCACCTCCTGTGCACCCTTACCTTTAAATGGATCAACTAATCCCAAAGCCCACCCTGGGAGCCACTAAACACACTAAGTAGTTCTGGTCTGCAGGAAAGCAAACAAAATATAATTATGGGGAAAACTGTTAATGCAATGCACACTGCTTCACGAAAAAGAAAGGGAGAGGAAGGAACCAGATAAAACTGGAACAACTACAGAGTACTTGAGCTGTTTTCCTGACAACACTTACTGAGAAAACATTTTCAAGGGTAGTAAGGGATGCTGGTAGTAATTCGTGAGTAAACCCTGATGCTAAGTGCTGCATGCAGGTTTAGGACCATTGACATTTGGAAAGGTTAAAATGGAGATTCTTCACCCATAAGATGCTACTTCGGTGTCTTCTAGAGACGCTGAATGGAACTCACATTGCTACAATGATGGATTCAGAAGAGCTGTTAACACCAGAGCAGCATGTGAAAGCACCTATTCTCCTGAAGGAAGCTAAGCAGAGAAGCACACATAGGTCTCTAATTGTTCTCCTTAAAATCAATAGTGCTGCTTTGCATTCATCATCAGGAATCTCCCTCTCCCGGGAAAGGCAGAAATAGAAAGGGAGGCAGATTTTTCTAAAGTTGAGCTGAATTTGGTGACAAATTTAACAGGTTAAGGCTGTGCAAGTTTGAAAATCCCATCCCTTTACCAGGGGCTGAAGCAGGGACAGGCAAACAGGTGGAGAGACGGGAAACACAAAGCCCTTTTCCAGTTCTTTAAGACCGAACCATCTCCATCCATTAGCAGAAACCTAGAGGACTGTTAATGGGACTCGTGCACCTCCCAAAACGAGGTTCAAAAATGGAATGCTGAGGAGTAACAGACATTCACAACCATTCAACTTCTCCAGCCTTCCTCTATCCCTCTCGTGGAATGAGAGCAATGCATCATCTGGGCTATATTGTGCTCCAGTAACCAAAAAATATACGCTAGTGAAGCAGAAAGATAATGAGTTATTTATGCGCACATTGTAACTCAATTTCTACATTTAATTTCTTCCTACATACTTCCCACATCCCCCAAAATACTGAAAGCCTCAGGGGGAGGAGAAAGATGTTCCCACTAAGAATTCAGATTTTCATGGAACTTCTGTACAAAGTCATGAAATCATTCCATTACATAACAAAACATGGGTCTTGTTTTTCCCCAAGGGCAAAGGTTAAGTGAAATATGGACCATATATCAACAGAACCATTCTTAGCAACTTGTCCAGGTCAGGTCTGACAAAAAATGAAGGATTATGATCCATATCAGAAGGGCTGGTAACTTTGTTACCTTAGGTTTCAAGGTCTCTCTCATTCTTGCGAGTCAGGCTTGTGTCTGAAGACCTTCACAGTTCAGAACACACTGAAGTTAACTTAATTTTGGCAGTATTTCAGGTCACCTGTATTTGTTTCAGCAAATAACTGATTCTGCTTTCAGGATAAAACCAAGCCAAGATATCCAGGAGCAGCCAACAGTTTTGGCTATTTTCAGTACAGAAAAGCCTTACTTGTCAGACCAAGTGCTCAACAAGTGTGACATCCAGCCCAGAGGACACAATCAAGTTGGGCAACTGAAATCACCACTCTCTAACCATTTTGAAAAGGGAAAGCAGATCTTGCTGTCAGCTGCATGGCAGCAAGCGGAGGAGGAAAATTCCTTCAGGTAGAGAGCAAATATTTGAAAATGTGCAGCATACTGATGGTCACAATTAGACTTTTTTTTTTTTTTTTTATTAAAGCTGTCTTGCCTTCAAGTATATAAGTGTGCAGTCATGGCTTATCAGCTGTACAAATATTATTTCTAAATATAGTTATGCCTGTGCTGCACCTCTCAAGAAATCAGCCCTTGGTTAGAGTAGCCAGTGATTTGTTATGCAGGTCCTGGATGTGTTTATAGGGAGCCTAAATGTTAAAAGTCATGCAGGAGCTCACGATTTTACGTGCAGGGATGAGAGGACATGGCCAGATATCCGTATGCATTACATGAGAGGGGAAAAGAAACTCTGTAAAATCTCAGAGGAGTAAAAAAACAAAACAGAAACAAAATGAAACAACTCAATGGGATCCAATCTGGTAAAGTCAAACTGTCTAAACTTGAAATCCAGACTGGTTTACCTGTCATTTGTTATCCTCAGGCTCTCCCTCTTTGGCTGCCATGTGTTGCAGACTGCAGCTCAGGACCAGGGTGGTGTTTTTATTGCCCGTTTTGTTTTTTTCCCCCCTCGGGTTCTCAAGCAGCAGCACGAGGAAACACCGTGCAGGTTCGTGCCTCGTGCTCCCCTCTGCACCCGCAGGTAAGCGCTGCCCGGGCGCAGCGGCCGTGACGCTGCCGCGGCCGAAGCCCCGCGCGACACCCCAGCACACAACAGCCCCCAGGAACCGGGAGAGGCCTCGGGATGAGCGGGCGCCCTCCCTGCTGCACCCCGTCCTCCGCCTTCAGCGGACAAACAACGGGGAAACCTGCACAAGCCGGAGCACAAAACCCTCCCCAGCTCCCAAACCAAGCGCGACGCGTTCGCGGCCAGCGACGCTGTTGTCAGCCCGAGCAAGGCTCGCAATGCCAGAATTACATCCCTTAATTATTACCAGCCTGGCTCCCTGAATGTTCACATTTTTTCCACAGTTACTAAATAAGTTAATCACCGCATGAACAAGGAAATCTGCAGATGCCTTTGAGGCTTTGTTAACATAGTGCCTAAGCCAGCTTTACACTCTCTTCTAATCCTCTTTAAGACAGTATGAGGCAGTGAAGTAGCCTATAATCAGTTTTTAAGGTTATAGACAATATCCCCACTCAAGCTGGTTGCCTAGAGCAACAGTGCAGGAACTGAACACTAGCAATGAGATTGGATTACTTGCCTTGTTTATTCATCCATATATATTTATCCTCTGCTCTGCCTACAGCAGGAGCAGGGATTTTGTAGTCTGTGCCATAGCTGTCCGGATGCAGAGTGGAATTTATGTAAAAAAATGCAGACAGGCTTCAAGAATTAATGTCTTTCCATTTCTGATTCTTTCCCTTCCTTCACTTCCCCCTCCACCTCAATACCTGAGAGGCGGCTTGCACCATCTCAGAGCCACCGTGCAGGGGTAACAGCTTCCCCTGTTCCCTGTCCGCACGAAGGCGGAAAGCCCTGGAGCCACCGGCAATGGCCACACGCACGGAGCACGTCCTCAGCTGGCCCCCGAGCACCAGGAACCACAAGGATGCTGCTTCCCCGTCCCCAAGGATCTGTCGCGTGCTAATCTGCAGGTAGCAGAGAGCCAACCCCAGCTGCTGCCTGCATAAGGCAAGTTGCTCCACATCTGAAACGCACTGCAAAGAATTTGGCCGCTTTCCCCATTTCTCTTGGGTACAAGTGTGCTAACTTCATCTTCTTTCCTTGAAAAGCTGGATTTTCTCCTCAGCCAAAAACCACTTTCCCTTTGTACTGTGAGCTTGGATATAGTTACACCAGAGAGTGAGAACAACTTTCCTATCCCTGCCTGAACAAAACAGCTCCTCAGTTTACCCTGGCATAACCGGTCTGATCCACGCACAGGCTCAGACAGGAAACCTGCTTACAGCTGGAAAAGCTGCTCCTGGTGCTGACCCTGGTGGGGCAGCCAGTAGTCGTCATAACGTTACTGAACCCTCAGATTTAGCAGATGGCCAAAGAGCAGTTTAAAAGACATCCTAACTGCAAGTAGGTCTGCAGACTTCCTCAAACCCTCAAAAGGTGCAACGCAGAGGTGTCAACTAACCTGCAAGATGAGATCAAGCTGCTTCCAGGGAGACCTACTCCTACTGCAAAAATGAATTTCAGTGGGGTTTTGGTGTCCCACCAGCTCCTTTGAAGATACCAAAGTACAAAACAAAGGCATATCCCAAGGCTGCTGTTCTGCTTCAAAGTATGCGAGTCCACCTGGAATTCACACATTCTGTATCAAACTTCAAAAGCCCGTCCCATGCACAGGCCAAAACATTCTTGGAGATTTCTCTATCATCAGCCAGCACGGAAACATCAAAATCAGTCAGCAACAATGAAACCATAATCTGAAGGGATCTTCTCGACCTTTCACATCCCCAAAACTTACCCAGGGCTGAGCTGTGTTCGGTGGCTAAACTCACCCACAGAGCTTCTCTCGTCTGCCTAATCGTTTATCAGATTAGACTTCAGAAAGAGGTATTTTTGCCCCACTTTCTTCTGCAGACTATCACATCCTTGCACAGTACCTTTACATTATAGCTATGTTTTCTTAGAGGTAGTGGAGCTCAGAGCTACTAAAGGGCTGTGGCTAAGGTCCAAGTCTCCGGGGTTAGCCACACGTTCTTAATGTATTCTGGGATATGTCACTTTAACTCACTTCTCTAGTTAAGTGGTATATTCACTCAAGCTAAGAGATTAGGGGGTTGACAGATAATACATTTGCTGAGAAATTGAGATTTAAAGAGATCTAACTAAATGGCAGATGAGCTCCATGAATAGTTGTCTCTGATATAAATAGAGAAAAAGGAAGGTTGTTAACAATTTAACGGGAAACTTAAAGAAAAAAATAGCTAAAGGTATTGCATGTCAGAGTGAAAATCCTCATTTTGGATATGCTGACATGTTTCCCTTCAGTATTGTCAAGCAACAGCTTTTCAACTTGACATGTTTTTTCCTCATTAAAAACCACCCAAATTAAGAGGAAAAGCAAGAGTTAAATAACCTCAAATCAAAACAAAATGTTTAATTTGGGTCTAACCGGACATTCCAAGTTGACCCAAAGTGAAAGTTTTGCGGGTTTCATTTCACTGAAAAGAACTGAAAACAACAACAACAAAACCTGTTTCAAACCGACATGAAGCATTTCCTCCCCTCCACCTCGCAACCTGCCTTCAGTTTAGTTTCTCCCCTAACAGAAAAGCCCAGTAATTCTCACACCAACTGCCTTATTTCCCAGCCCGCCTGTCCGGCTGGCCCGCGTGCGCAGCGAACTGCTTGGGACAACATGGCATGTCTGGGAAGCCCGTACCAGGGGGCCTGGGACACAGAGGGTCCAGACCTTGCCCAAACGCCCAGAAAATGGTACCGAGGCTGTCCCGGCCGCCTGTCCTGCGTCCCCCTGCCCATGTGGCCGGGTCCCTGTAGATGGCACTGCGGGAGCGCCCGGGCTCGCGGCTCCCAGCACAGCCGGCCTGCGCTTCCCGCATTATCCCCGGCGTTATAATCATTTCCTTGGCCTACTTTTTTTTTTTTTTTTTTTTTTCCTCCCTGTCTCTCTCCCGGAGAAATTATTTATCATAGGGATTGCCAGCATTTAATAAACATCCCTCCAAGAATAAATTTGTTTATCTAAGGTATTTTATTATGCTGCCTCAGATAAAAGCAAGAGAAAAAAAAATATTCCTCACCAGAATATTTTTGACTGAGCAAACAGTGAAAGAGCAGTGTCCTTGAGCACAGTTTTCAAAGGGGAGGTTTGTCAGAAGCCATTTCAGCCGTTAAGAATGAGTAATCTCCCCAACGAACAAGAAGAGGTAGAAGCACAGGCTCTAGCAATTGATCCCTTGTGACAGAGACAGATTCAGGCACCTCAAAGCGTTTTGTTCCAGGGCCTGGCCTGGTTGTCCTCCTGCATCACCTTCTGTTGTCACCCACACCGGGTGGTGGGGGAGGAAGACGGCAGCACTTTAAATTCAGGTTGCACAGGTTCAAGTAGCAACACAGGACAGCAGATCATGGAAAATCAGGACTTCTGCCACTCAATCCTGCAGCAGTTTCCCCCTGCGGCTCATCCCGCTCCCTCAGCGGGTGCGGGAGCCTGTCCCTGTGCTGCCGAGCACAGCACGAGCCAGCAGATTCCTGGGATCAGGAGGGCTCCCCATGCCACAAAATCATCATGTAGCAACAGCTGGGGCCCTGGCAAGGGCAGCCCTGGGCTGTGTAAGGAGGTAGTTCAGTGAAAGGAACTCTCATTAGAAACGGGAAGCTTGGCAGTAGGATTTCTCATCCAAAATACAAGGTTTGCAGCAGTATAAATAATGCATGTCAGCTGCCAACATCCTGAAATTAAAGTAGATTAGAGGAGGAAAAAACAATTTACACTGCAACCCTCCCCATTCAGGAGTTAACTGCTCATTAGAGGCTGCTGCAGAGTGAGGGGAGAGTATTTAAAACCGGGTCTCTCCATGCATGAGGGTGCTAGCAAGTGAGGTGACATCCTCCAAGCCACAGCCCCATCCTGCAGCCTCCTCTAGGGCTGCTCGGGGTTGCCGTCCCCGCCACACCGCAGCACACCCGGAGCCTCGGGTCGACACAGGTCACCTGGAGATGCTTCTGGCTCTAGCTCCAAAAACAGATCTGGTCTTTCACTCCAAAATGGGGTGAAAGACCCCTCATCCAAACCCTGCAAACTATCTGCTGACAGACAGCAATGGAGGGCTGCCGGACACTTGGTGACACCTCTCAGCTGCTCTGCAGACCGTGCTCCAGGTCTGGATCCGAGCTCCCAGCGTGTCTGGGGATGGATAGGTCTGGTTGGCCACATTTTCCACAAGTAAATCCTCTCATTTTGTCTTCACCCACCAACCACTTGAGCACTGCAGATGTAATCAGGGCTCTGGAGGACAGCCCTTCTCACTAGTCAAAAACAATTTTGCCACTGGCAGCAATTCAAGCAATGAGGTGTCCCTTTCCTATCCATCCAAGTTCCAGCTCCCATTGAACTCACCCCTCCCTCAGCTGCAATCTTCTAATTTGATAATAATTCCAGCAGCAATGAGCCACAGCCACACTTCCAGAATGCTTCTTTGCTAAAATGCCTTTGTGCACCATCAGCAGCAACCTCTGTAAAACTGCTAAAACAAAAAGAATCTCTTAAAAAAATATCCTCTCTTTCTACTTATTTTTGATCACTACGGCTGACTTCCAACCCCTCTAAGTGCATGGGCCTTTACAAAACATTAGATAGCATGAAAAATGGTTCCCAAGGAAAGCTAAGTACTAAGGCAGTGATTGTCTCAACCCCTGAAAGCATATGTTCCTCTGCACATGGCACCAAACCTTTCACTCCTGCTGGACCACGCATATGTCTTAGCAAAAGTTTTCAAGGAATAAGCGCGCATCCAAACACGCAGGATTCAACCCTGTCTGCTCCACCAGACAAGAACGTTCCTTCAGCACAGCGGCTGGTACATCTGTCAGCATTAAAGGAATTTAAAGTTGAGTTCCATCACAGCTGGGTTCTCCAGAAAGGAGCAATCCTCATAGCACATGAGGCAGCGCAACTCAAAAAACTGAAACTCGCTGTCTGGCTCCCTGTCTATCCCGACCCAAATTTTGGATGCTGCTCAAAAACACATGAGGGATCCAGAAAAACAGCTGGAGATGCCCCTTGCACACTGAAACAAAGCATCCATTTACAACAGGGCATTTCCAGTGCAGAGCCAGGCGTACGCGATGCCAGGGCCAGGCCAGGGCTTACAAGTCACCTCCTTCACCCTCCTGCCAGCGAGGGCGGCCCTGGCGTTAACACCTACCTGAACAGGGTCAGGAGCACCCCCAAACATCTTGGCCCGGCTCTGATTTTTGGATGCACTCGACACAACAGAGGCTTTGTCCAAACTGGAGCATTTCCTGGGGAGCAAAGCATCTCAGCCTTTGTGATTATGTCAAACCTCCCAAGCAGCTGTGGGTAATTGTAGCTCTATGATACTGCACTGTAAAATAGCCCTAGTAATTCCTCCCTTATCTTCTGCCCATTTCATCTGTCGCAACTGAGCTGTACATAGCAAAAACGCTCTCTTCCATCTAAAATAATTTGCCTCATACCCCATTTCCCTGTTGAGATGCTTTTAAGGCAAGGCTGAATCACAATGGCATAACCAAGTTCATTTTCCACTTGAGATAAGTCTCTCCCAGCTTTTTAATCAATGCAATTCTTATGCTATTTTATAAAAGCAAAATTTGGGAAAATTTATATCATAATACACATGTTATAATGTCATTTATACATTACTTCGCTACAAGTTCAAAAGCAGAGATTCTATCACTAGAGTAATGCACTTCAAAGCAAAAGCTATATTTAATGGAGTGATAATCAGAAGATGAGTTCACAGAATTCCGTGGAATTTGGAACAGAAAGAGGCTTATCTTCTACAGGTAAAGAAGAAAAAGCTGGTTCAGGCTACTGCGTTACCACTTTCAAGCAGTCATTGTATTTTTCCCCGCTATTTGCTTAGGGAGCCTGGTTTGAATTTAAGTTACAGTGGTCAAATGCTAAAGTTTTTGCTTAAGCAGAGCAAACAAAACACTAATATGAAAATTGGTCAGTTAATAGAGTCTCACAGTCGGCGGAGGTGTAGAATTGCTCCCCCGTCATTGCAGCCTGGCTGCCTCGCATGCTCCTACAGAGCTCTGCATTGAGTACAGTAATTACACCACTTCCTTCCCATCTGGGACTCAGTCCAAAGGCATTTTCCAAAGTAACAATGCTTCTCTATTCTCCCTCTTTGGAACAGAATAGCATTGTTTAGTTTAAGTGGGCTTCCAGCCAGAAGAAGGTCAATCATAACAAAGCACTGACATTAAGATAAAGGCTAAAACTATGGTTTATGAAAAGTATCCAACTCCTGACAGTTGGCACTTGAGTGACAAGTTTGTACTGGGGGCGTTTCATGTACTTAGCTTTTGTAATTTGGGTAGTGTTCAATTTCACATTTGTGTTTATTTATTGCAAACCACAGAATCACCCTCCAGGTTTTCTCAATTTTCTGTTTAGGAAAATACAATGTTCTATTGCAATTAAGTAAACAAAGTTGGTTTTAACATGCACTTTAAAAAATAACATTGGTTTTTAAGACTGCCAGTGGCTCAGCTTGTTTACAGTTTGCGGTCTCAGGCATTTTCCCTGTGGCTCTCTATATGGTAATTTTGCTGTAGAAAATAGTTGGCATTGTCTAGTCTCCTTTTTTGGTGATGTCTGCAAAGTTAAAAGCTGCTAGGGTGAGAATATCTTTCCAGCTATCAGACACATATAGATTAATGCTGATTCTTTTATTTCAACGTTTCTCTCTAAAGCGGCCCCTTTTGCCATTTGTTGTAAGCCACCCTTCATGTGTCCCCTCCGTGCTTTCGTACACATTCCTTTTCTTGACAGTTTGCCAACTAGCCTCCGATACCTAAACCTACTTGAAGGTCTGGTGTGTCTCGTCTTTCAGCACAGCTCTCTCCATAACTCTGAGCATTTTACACTCTTTCAGTGTAGGATTAGATAACCCCCTTTTGTCTAATTTTCCATCCACTCTAATATAATGGGTTTTAAATTAAGATCCAAGCATGGAAGACAGTTCTGTGGATAAGACTAGTCTAGAGTTAGGGAGATCTGTATTCCACTTTCCTATTTAACCTCCGTGTCATTTGATGGCATGACACTTCCATTCCCATCTATAAGACAGGATAATCCTTTCATTTTTTTCCTACATATTTTTTTCCCTTGGCTATTTAGAAAGTAGAGAATTATATAAAGCCTAGCACAGAGTCTCAGGGTGATCTGAGGTTTCTAGCTGCTAATGCAACAAAATTAACACAGAGCATCCTTCCCCTGATGCTATGTAGCAGTTATGCTTCTTGATAAACATCCCTGCAGCCAGACGGAGCCTATGTCAAATTAAAATGCTCACGAAGAATGTCTTCATTGGCTGCCACATTGTCACTACCCTCCTTTTGCCAAGAGCCTATATTCAAAATGAAAACATATTTTTGAAAAATGAGGAGAGTCTGCAATACACAATGTGCCAGTCAAATATTTAGTATCTGCCTCAGTCAAAAATTCCACCGCTGCCTCCCATATATCCACATTTAAACACTCTCTATGCACTACATTGCCTAACATCTTTCCCTACACAGTCAGTAAAGGAAAAATTAACATCTTAACATCACAGCCAAAGACTGGCTAAGACCCAGCTTGTTCAAATATTCAGGGGCAAAGTCCCATTGACATCAAGTGCCAAGAGCCAGAGCTAAACAAGAAATGGGTAACAGCTCCCCGCTGTCCCCTGGACACAGCGGCAGCACCTGGCACTACTGAACCACCTCTCCTGCCCCTCAGTGCTTGCAGAATACTACAGGTCTGGTACTAGTGCCAAGGGTGTTAGGGAGATACTACAAGGTTGGGGAAAATGAACAGGCTTCTCTGTTTCAGACCTGCCACATAAAGAGAGTTTTGTGAGGATTGCAGATTTTTGTACCCACTGTCAGTTGATATTACCTCAATCTTGCTTCTTTTCTTACACCACTGTACCAATAATTCATTTTTAGCAATTTAATCCTCTGCCCTCCCTGGAAATCTAGAAATACATTAAAGCATGCATGTTGAGGAAGAGAAGAGATGTGTGAGCATGAAGGTGCTCGGGACATGAGGCAGCCCTGGGAAATGCAGGACCACTGCACTTCTCTGCGTTGCATCCAACTCATCAGCCGTATCGTCACCATCAACAGCCATTACAGCCTGCGGCGGTGTCGCTATTCAGTCGTCTCCGCTCGCTTTCCATCAGACACAAATACTCATCACAGGAGCCACCCCCGTACGAACCGAGAGCCCTATTGACAGCTTGTGGTATATGTGGCTGGAGAAATTAAACCACCCTTCATCTATGCGCACGGATCCTTCCAGCTGCTGCTGGAAGTGCGTTACTGAGGCGGTCCGCTGCAGCGCAGCACTCGGCTGGCTTTAGTCTTTAAGCTTGTTAAACTGGTTTCATTTGTCAGAACTAAAATTAACTCGCATGCAGTCTCAATATTATCTTAATTTGCTAAATTCTACAGTTCAACCTAGATTATCCAAACTTCAATTATGTAAAACTCCCTGGTATTCAAAACAGGGTCAAGTCTCTTGACATCCATTAAGAACATTGAAAATTCCCTCAGTTATCAGAGACCTCATTTATATGAACATACTCCAAATCCCCAATAGTTTTTATATAATTGAGGCTGAATGTCAGTAAGGTTTTGATTTCAGGATATTTTGACTGATAATTGAAATTTCCAGAGACAGCAATTATTTCACTTTTTTTTTGTCTCTCTTTTTGTCCCGAGGAACTTGAATTTTTAGCCACAATTTTAATGTTTGAAGAATAGACCATTTGCCGCAGCACCACTTGCTTTCAGCCCTCGGACACGACGTGAATGCAGGACCCTGCAGGAGCTCGTGGAGGCCCTAAGCGAGCTCAGGGTCACACACAGGGGACACGGGGCTCTGGGGACTGAAGGGATCTGCACTGAAGAAGTGAGACAGCGTGCGGAGAAGGCAGAACTGCTGCGAGGGAATCGAGACACCCAGGTGTTGAAGAGGACTAACCCAAAGCTGCCTGGGCACCCGATCCCGGATCTCAGCCCACCAGGCTGGCTCAGGGCAGTGGTATTAAAGGCATGACAATATTGACAGTCATACTCAAGCTCACTGGGACTCCTTTATTGCAAGGGCCTTGCAGGACAGGTAGCAACTTTAAGCAACAGGGACATACCTAAGGTCTCACCCCACACTGCTGATGCAGCGTTACTAGTATCCACGCATGTTTTCTGAAAGCTTTTCTAAGAGCATTCATTTAACGTGGTCAGAACTTCAAACCTTCCATTTTTCCAGAATTATGGAGCCTATGGCCTGCGTGACAGCTGAACCTCAGCTCCTTGAGCATTAACCTAACATCTATCTTATCAAGGACCACCCTCTTGACACTTAACTGAGGTGCTCCCCAGCACAAACAGGTTAACACCCAACTCCCAGCTCCCATACTCTGCAAGGAGAGATTCCACTGGCACCGTGCAAACATGAACACAGTCCATCTCTGTGCTACACAGGAAAGATGAATTTACACTGGATATATTTCAAAATGAATCTAAAGTGGAAATCAACAATAGAAAAATCAATGAATATGAAGCACTTTGATGAAATAGAAGGCTTACATAAATAGTGCAACTAAGTTCCTTCAGGTGACAACTTTCTAAAACTGCACCCTTGCATTCAATAATACTTGACTCAAGAAAGAAATTACAGAAGTAGAAGCTAGAAAACAGCAAGTCTAGCCTGAACACAAATTACACAGCAGGTGCCCAGAAGAGGAAGGATACTTTCCTCCACCTCAGGTCAATACTCAGACGTTACCCTGATAACGCAAAAAGACATCTCGAGTTGTCTGCTTTCAAAGACGTTATTAGGCCAAGTTATTTTGCACGGACCCACAGCTGCAGCAGCAGGAAGCGAGCAGCTCCACGCGCCGGCCCCATGTGCATGCCTGCAGTAACCACATTAACCACAAAGCATGTTTTTATCTTGTTAAGCCGCTAAGCTCCGAAGTGTTCCGTTTAGTATGGTAATAACAAGGCTGAGCGATAAAGCTTTTAGTGGGCAGAGAAGCAGCAGCCAAGATCCCCTGTGAAGGGGACACGCAGTTTTTCTTTACACAGATTCCTCTGGACATGCCGACACAGAGACAAATCAAATTCCTTAAGCTACATAACATCCAGGCTATGAAGCAGCCCAACAAAAGTCAGGAATTCAGCATTAAAGAGACTCTTAAATAATTTGAGCCAAGAAGTTGACAGGCCAAGACCTGTCAAACCCGATACAGAATGTCTTCTAAATGTTAAGCAACCAATAAACCACGCTAGCTACTGGGATGTTTTTAGATAAAGTCAATATATTATTGCCAGTGTCTGCAGAAAGAATAAGTTATTGTTCTCCTGTTTTGGTTCTGCATGAGTAGTCCCCTAGTGAAAACACGAGCAGCAAAAGCACCCACCCACCTCCTGCCTGCCACATACACCCCGAAACAGCCTCTGGTTCCTAGTCAATCTGCCTGAAAAACCCTCGTCAACCCAATTGAGAGACTAGTCAAGACCTTCCCATTAATGCTTTAGAGCTCAAATGAAAATTGTGTGAAGGAGGTCAGGCTTGACTAACCCTAGTGGTATCACAGCCTTTCCATGTCCTCGGAAAAGTCACTTGAGTTTTCTGAGCACCCACTTCCTCCAGCAAAGCTAGGAAATCTTGCATGCTTTGGATTCACATCTTCCACAGTTGGTCTCAATATAAACTGCTTTACCTTTTTTGAGCTCAGGCCTTGGAAAGCCCCCTTGGTTTAAAATTACATTCAGTTGCAACCCAATGTAAACTATGGACAAGTTACTGAGATATCAGCAGAACATTTCAGAGTTGAATATTTTACATTGCCATAGCAGCCCCCTTCAACTAGTCTACTTCATCCCCAGGTAACTACTGTCAACAAGATGGTCAGTGGTTCTTTTTTTCCCCCCATCACCACACATTTGTGCCCTTATTCAATGAAAAGTTTCAAGTCTAGCAGTCCATTTATGTTCATGACCTACATGCATAGCACAGGTTCAAGCAAAGTAAAAAGGGGTAATCTTTAGCATTTTGATTTTAATGACTTCTAATAGAAAGTGATGCTAAAGCAGAAAAAAACTCACAGGAAAAATAGTTGAGGTTGCCATCTCACATCTCTCTAAAATCATGTGATCCATGCTTTTCCAGGATGTAGAAAAGGGGATCTAAATATGGTGCATGAAGAAATTGAGACCACCCTTACCCTGTTGTCAGTGAGGGGACAGTGAGCCTAGTGCCCTCGGCATACAGTAAAGCTCCTCACCTGTCCTTTGAATGTCCCCTTGGCAGGGCACCCTTTCACCTTACACATAGTAGAGATGTAAGAACCGTGATGCTCCCAAGAGACACACAGTATTTCTTTAAATCTCTGCTGCTGACTGCATAAGGAATAAGATCTGTAAGGCTAGAGTTCTCAACCCTTAAAATCACCTCCAGATAGTTCGCATTTTGGTTCATTATTTTTACATTTTATCTTGTCAAAAACAGCAGCATCAGTAGCTAATTTGCAGGTAACAGCTCTAGTCAGAGCCCAGTGCTTTCCATCTCCAATATCATGGGACTCTGCCTTCCAAGATAAGAAAAAATTCGTTAGTGTTTTTTTTATTTTTTTAATCACCATGAAAGAGTCTCTTGCAGGCATAAATCACACAACTTCAGATTGCCAACTTTGTTTAATGCAGTTTTGCTGCAATACATATTTCCTCTATATCTCTACTCCTGCAGAACAGAGGCTTAAATAACAAAATGGTATCAACCTCTTCAGATATAAATTAAGAGAGTTCTGCAGAGAGCAGAGCCCTCATCAAGCATACAGCCTACGGCTTGCACAAACTCGGTGCCTAAAACCCAAAGCTCTGGAATACCAGAGATTGGAGCTATGAAGTTCAGCATTTGTATCCAGAGGCCAAGAACCAGCTCAGACCTGAAGTGAATAACTACACCTGACCCTACGGAGCGCGCAGGCGTAAGTGCAGAATATTATTCGTACAACCCATGAGATACTTGGAAAACGGGAGGTCAGCCTAGGGGAGATCTAAAGAAAAATAGCTTTGGTTACTTATGCAAGTGCTTCTGCCTAATGCCTCCTCAGACCTCTATAAAAATAATATTGCAGTGAACTGGTTTGGTACATTTGACTCACACTAATGCCTGATTTCCCAAGTGGTTCACTACACACTGGCTTGGTTCTTAAACTTTCCTTTTTACTTTGATTCATGAGACCTTAGTTTTCAATATTTCAGACTTTCCTAGAAGCCATCTGTCCTTTTCAGGTGATTGCTTTGCTTCCCTTGTTTAAATTGCAAAAGCAAAGATAATATTTAACAGTAGAGAATCCACTGCTTCATTCTAGCAGAAGTCTTTCCCCAATTTCTTTCTGTTTTATGATGTTGTTTTAAAATTTCTCCATTATGAGCTGAGGATACATGACCATCACAAAGACTCCAAGCCACATCACCTTCAAAGCTTTCATTTGCTTCCTAAATTAGTGAAAATACATGTTTCCAAAGAACCTGCTAGGTTAAAATACACCTCCACTAGCCACATCTGGTTGATGTCCTGACACATCTGATTAAACAGTCATGGTTCACAGTGGTCATGAGCAGTAAGAGGAAAGCTTGGTCAGAAGCACCTAAGCCAGGGCAGAGTGAGCCCGGTGCCCTGCACAGCTAACACAGGCACAGAGCCACTGCTCCCACCTGGGAGAAGAGGTGGACAGGGAGGTTTGGGGTGTCTGCAGGCAGGATTAACCCCACAATCTAATAATAGTCCCTTTGCTCAACACTGTTCTCAGCCAGAGGAGCCTGCCTGGCTTTCCTGGGACGAGCAAGGCAAAGCAAGCAGCAACCTAAAACACAGCTAGAGGTTTCTGCCTACCTAGAAAAGAGCTTATTCTGCCTGTGACTAGAACTGCCTCTAATTGACAGAGACATTCCACAAGGAACAAAAAGGGAAACACCAAACAGATCATCGAGGCCAGTCTCCTACTTGAGGCATGTGCCTTAAAACTGTCATGAAGGTGAGGCCCTACACAGGCTTTTCTGGGCAACAAATCTAGGGCACACTCCAAATAACACTCCAACAGCAGAGCAAGAGCTGAGATGTCAGCATGCTCCACCGTGCCAGAACACAGACTTGGCTACTTCACAAATTGACAGGATGAAAACACTCAGCAGGGTCAAGTACCTTCATCTTGCTTGTCAAGTGCCATAAGGCCTTTGGCTGAAAGCAAAGGGTGGGACACAATAACTGAGATAGCAGAGCCTACGCCGAGATTTTGCCAAGGGAGTTGGGGGCCCACGACCCCCTTCAGAAACGCATCCACATCAGCACCTCCGGGAACTGCGTACGATTCTCCAGGAGAGCAGCAGCTGGTGTCAAACTCGCTAAGCTTGAACTATCGAAGTCTGATCAACAGATTAGGCTGGATAACATCTCAAAGCTCTATTTGTCTGTTAGTGCTCCCAAGGGGCTGCATCCCTCTGAACATCTCTGTATGGCACAGCTGGTACCTTACCTACAGACAGCCATGAACTAAATCCTGCAGAGACCACTGAGCTGCCTGGGGGATACTTCAATGTCTAAGAAAATTGACTAAGCACATGGAGTGACCCCAGGAGAAGCCTGTAGGCAGGGAACTCGAGCCCTCATCCAGACACAGATATGGCTGTCCACAAAGCAGCAGGCAAGGCCCAGGGTGCTGCAAGCCAGCTGGGCATGGAAATGATCCTCCTGTCTTACACCTGCACACATAGTCCAAGTGACTGCCATCCTCTTCCAAAACCAGAAGACGACAAATGATGAAAACGTGCGATTGAAACACTACTGATCCCCTGCTGCAGCCGCACTAGCCGCTTTTGCACCCCAGGAGTTCACCACGAACACAACAGCCCAACCAGCATCCTGCTGCGGGACACGCCAGAGCCCCTCATTCCCAGCACCAAAGGGGGGTGTGTGGGAGGCTCTGCCCCCTTCTTCACACACCCTAGTGCTGCTCTCGGGCATCGTTTAGCCAACTTGCCCCTTCCCCATCTGCTCATTCAGACTTTCCAACATCCTGCCTGACTCCACAGTTGTTACTGAGGTTGGTGCAAAGGCAAGCAAGCAGTGACCAAGTTATGGACCACAGTTTATTCCCGATTTCCCAATCCTGACATTTCCACTAGCTATGTTGTGAACTTCCAAGTCATGAGTATCCAGACATGAATATTGTGTAGGCTGCTCCTAAAACAACTGCAAAATTAGCTCCAGAAATGGCCTGGGCTATTCAAAATCCCTGAAAATATATCTTAAAGAACATATTTTAAAGCAAGTGAGTTATGATCAATGACCTACACTTATCTGCCAAAAATTTATTGGCATCATTTAGTGTAGCTCATAAATGATAATCTGAAGATTTCAGACTCTCCTCCTATGAAGAACCAAAACCACTGAGGCAATGACCAGCAGCCTGCAAGATTCTCCCCATTACCTACAGAGGGCTTAGGTAAGAACCTGTCTTGAAATAATAACCAAAAAGTGGAAGTCAAATCCCTAAATACATTATAAGTTCTTAGACAAACGGTAACTTTGTTACTAGTCTAACTATATTTCAGTGCCTGAACTTCACGAGGCAGATATTCCAATATTCTCTTTTCTATAGTGTTCCAACTCCCATTTGAGTTTACTAGGCTGCCTATCCCCCCAATGCAGAGCACAGAAACAAAGGAAATTTGCAGTTAAATCAGTCAAGGCCTAATCCCATCCCCAGTTCCCTGGTGTAACCTCAGTTCCCTCCCTTTCACCACCCACAGCCCTGGCCTCTCCACCCTCACCCCGGGAGCCAGCACTTAACTCCCCACACAACCACAATCGCTGTTACTGAGCCACTTAGGAGCCAAGGGCTGACATGGATTTCTTCAATCAGGCTGCAGAACTTTGGGATTACTCAATATAGCAGGTGCCACACTGACTCACGCTGCTCCGCAGGATTCCAGGGCAAAGGTGCCAGGCAGATTGAGGCACAAATCACACAGAACTTGAGCAGAACCTTCCAGGTTAAACAGCGATAGCCCCCCAAGGACCACTGGCCTGAAAGTAGTTTTCAGCACGTGATTTTGGCACAGCCTTGCCCAAATGACTGGCCTGGTGCAATCCCGGGAAGCTCTACAGGAGTTCGGCTGCTTCTGTAAAAACATGAGCCTCTGGTGGGCTCTGCTCGTACGGTTAAAGCCTTCCACAAATCAAGCTCTGCTCCACCTCAGGGGACCTGCACGCTGCAGGGGACTATGAATTCAGGAGCGAAGACAGCAATGCAGGGTGCAGAGAAGGGGAGAGAGAGGAGAAATGGAGATCTTGGCATTAAGGTGACTAACTGGGTGAGACAGTGTTATTAAAAAAGAGAGGAGGGGGAAGAGAAAGAGACAATTTTCCCTAATCCACCCCATCCTGCCATTAACATTTAAATTAAAATGATGAATTACTGAAATAGCCATGGTCAAGGCCTCTGTATCCTCCCCCGTTTTAAGCACCATGATGCATTGTCATGTGCAAACAGCTCTTTCATGAGACACCAAAGGGCTCTTAATAATGGATATTACACTTCTGCAATGATCGCAGTGGAAAGCACCCAAAATTACCAGCTTTCTTTGCAGAGTAATTTGTTATTTTAATGCTGTCAACCTGCAGAAATAGATTTATTGTTATTAATAATAGTGATTTGCCACATTTTGCTAGTTAAATTACAGTGCTGTATAGTTAGTTCCACAATAAAGGACTGGAAGTGTGCCAGGAGATTGCTCATAGCTCAGTGTTACAGCAGTTGGCACCATTCCCATTAAGGCATTAAAATTTGAGTCAGAAACATAACAGATGCAAAACAAAACATGAGGTCGCTCGCGGGGATTATATAAAAACAATTAAAACAAATTAATTACCAGTTATGTTAGTGTTGCTCCGTGTACACGTAGAACGATTACAAATCCACGCAGAGGTCTTTTTAAGACCATAAAAGTCACTAAGGATCCCTGAGGGACTGCGAGGGAACGTGGCGTTCCCGGCGTACCAGTGTGTTTAAGGAGACGAAAGGCAGGGAAGCACATTCCTCGGGGCAGGCCGGACTCCCAGGAAGAGCAGCCGTGTCTGGAGGCTCCCTAGGAAACCCAGGTACCAAGCAGTGAGTGCAGAGAGGGGAAGCAGGGCACGGGCCAGACAGCCTGAGCTCGCTGGTGTGGCCCCAGCAAAGCATCTCATCCCCCAGCTCCGAAAAGCTGAACTGAGGCCAGTGATTTCAACTGGAGTCATGGATATGCACAGACGTTTGCGGAAGGACAGACTTCATCTGAAGATGCACTTGGTTGAAAGAGGCCAGGGGGATTTTCTCTGTCTTCCTCCAAGCAGCCCTGAGCAGTTCTGGCCCTTCCACAACCCAAAAACATTACTTCTAATACACTAAAAGTCCTTGTCATTATCCTGCACTTGGAGGCAGATTTGTCAGGAGAAGCTAGGATCGGACACTACCAAACACTGAAGACCTTCCAGAGCATTCCCTATCCCCCAACTGCTTCAGAAATAAGACAGAAAAGGGAACTCTCCAAGGGCCTGAGTCTCCTTGTAAACCTTGACAGCCCTGCTGGCTTCAGTGTTATTGCTCCTAAAAGCCACTGCTGTAGATTTACTCCCACATTTCTGTGTCCTGAAATAATCATGAAGAGGCCATCACAGCCCAAGAGAGAACAGGTAGCACAGTAAGTTGGCTCTCCTTTATATCCTCAACCTGCTACTACCATTACAGCCTTTCCTCCTGAAATCAATGGGAAAACACTGCTTTTCAGTTTCCCACTAATGCCTTTATCCTTGGACAACATCTCAAACATCTCGGACAATATCTCAAATTGTGCTGCCTCTCTGCTGATCAGTGGCACAGGGAGCTCATGCACTTTCTCAAAATGAAATCTATGATGCCAGATAAATTGCTATTTGATGTGCTCTCACCAGCACCAGGATCATCATTTTGCTAAATTCTAGCAGTTGGATTGGAATATACTGTCTTTTAAAATTAAGAGAAGTATTAAACAGTGTATGTCTGATTTCTCAATGGGATTTGCAAAGCATTTACCCATCCATCTGGACACATACCAACATTTCTACCTGTGGGATATTTTCTGTTCCTCTTCCTGAAACCATACAGATTATCTTCCTTTTAATACACCCTAATCTAAGCTTTTTCTTTGGAATACTTGCCGGTATTTTGTTTGAAGATGTAAAACCCGATGCCACACAAGAAATTCTAGTCACACAGGAGCCAGAGAACATGCTATAGAGATAAGATTTCTTTAAAAGAAACAACTTCCTGGAAGCAAACATACATTTTTGAAGGTTTTCAATTATACCAAAGTTACAAGAAACAAAGGAAAATTCCTTGGACAGCATACACAGGTGTTATCATCAGATTGTTTTTAGCTCTATATTGCCAGGGAAAGGAAAATGTACATGGTATTGTGGCATCTGATGAATGGTATGAAAGCCTTATCTTACTATTGCTCTCCAAGAGGTGATTTACTTCATATTCTATCCTTTGGGAAGACACAGGGATGGAGTAATCACACTGACTCTGCTTATTGGGCTTGTATAATACCTAATATTAAAGAAATGGAGTTGAGCTTCACTACAGGCCTCTCCTGTCCCCCACATTAGCACACTCAAACCATCATTTTTCCTAGTGGTTCTTCGCTAAACGTCATTTCTATGGTTGGTGCAGTGCAAGGTGGAACGCAGTCCCTGCCCTCAGGAGCACAGCAAGATGCAACAGCAGCCATCAAGGGCTCACCTGAGCACTGGTGAGGAGTTCAACATCAAGCCACACATAATCCCTTGAAGAGGGAGGAATTACCCAACTCCTTTCAGAGCACACCACATAGTTCAATTAACCCATGGAAACCTCTTATTTCTGAACTGCTTGAATTTGCTTATTTGCTCAAGTACTGAGGGCAAAAAAGCATCAGCACAATCCGAGTGCTCTAGGGCATTCGGCACGGGAGAAGGGAGAGCAGAACTGGCTCGTGCTTATGAACGATGCCCTCCTCCTGGGGAGGGGGAAGTTTCATTCTCAGCGGGGCACTTAGATTGTGTCTCCTTCAGTGACAGCAGGACATGGTTAGCTTATCCTCAGAAAAATAAAGGAACCAGCAAATAGCCTACTTGTGCCAGCTGCACTGATGGTAGAAGGTCCCACATGGAATAAACTGTAGGTTGAAACATCGGCCTTCCACTAATATTGGGTTATCTAACTCAGGAGTGCTGACAAACAACAGCAATAATATTTCACATCAGTAAACAGCACATTCTGCCTTATTTATACAACATACTTATTAAATGTCCTACTTACTCAATGCACTGAAACACTCTGCAGAAAAGTAAGGTCTAAGCAAGTGAGTTGAGGGCTGCAATGTGGATAAAGCCCTTCACACAGGGACTGCATCACCAATAGCACCGGCTATGACAACAGGAGACACCCTCCCTTATGAGATCATGTCCTTTAAGGGACATTAAGTCCCTTACTCCCATGCGAGTAGCACAGAGCAGCGTGTCACCATGTCACCCCCAGCACAGAGCACAGCGTCCTCCCCTGAAGGGAGATGAGGTCTGATCCCGTATCCGTGCACCCAAACCAAGTGCAGCAATCTGGCTACCAGGAGGTGTCCTAGAAAGTCTCTGGACTGGATCCAGTCCAAGTACTTGCTCCAACTTACTTCCAGTAATAAGAAATTTGCAGACTATAGCTCCCCCCTCTTAAGAAAAAAAGCAGATGGAGGCAGTAAATATTGATGGGTATCACCAGATGTCACTGTTGTACAAAGCCTTCCAAGTTGCTTTTCTTGGAGAGCGTAGCGTAGACTTGAAAAGACACCTTCCAGATCCCCCTCTCCTGCCCACGTGGCCCCTTTCTGTCCTTCGCAGTTCTATAAAAGACACAAGAAGAGGAGCAGCAGCTCAGCCTGCTCTCGGGCATGGCCTCTTTTTAAAGTACATTTCTTAGAGCAAGGCTTGCTACACTGTGGGACTGGGGGAAAAGAACCCCAGAGCACCAGGACAACCTTTGTTTTGTGCCCAGTGGGTTTACAGCAAGTTCCATTCCTAATTTTGTTCCAACACTTCCTGCTGGAAACTAAATTGCAGGGCTACAACAACTGCTTATCAGCCAAAGAGATAACAATAATTAATACTTGGTAATATGGAACCTTGAATGTCTTTTGCATGATGTCACCTTATTAGCTTCAGCAGGGTTTCTCTGAGATAATCAAAACCAGAATTTTATAGATCATTTGCTTAAAGTCCATTTATACAGCTTTGGATGTACTTCTAAGATGGCTTCGATATGACTGCCTGCTTTCCAATAATGAAGCATGGTTCCCATTTGAAAGAGTGCCTAGCAGAAGAGCAGAGCAGTAGCTGGCTGAGCTTAAGTTGGAACCAGACATATACCGAGCAGTGTCCTCTCAAAAGGAAATCTGTAGGGGAAATAATTTCAGCTAAGAAAATAAACAAAACCGACACAGCATCAAAAGAGCCACAAAATAATGTTGATCTGCTAAAGGAACGCATTTGGCACTTTAAAGGAAAACAGATATGCACAAGGAAGTGCCTTGCTTAAAACACAAGTATTTTTATTCTTCAAGAAGTATTTATAAAGAATGTCCAAACACACACGCACACAATGCTCAGCCCTTCAGCCTAAGCACTCGGCTGCAGGTTTGTTATGTGCTGTTAGCTATTCCCAAGGTGACAAGTGTTATCTGAATGTGGTTTGTGCAGTAATCCAGAACCAATTATATGTAATAGCTCTTCAGCAAAATACACTGGAAAAAAATAAAGAAAACATGCTGATTGACAAATACAGTTCTCCGCATTTGGGTCTTGGAGTCACACATGCCCCATGGGTTTCCTGCTCTCCCCACAGTCCCGGGCAGCTGCCAGCTGGCCCTGGCAGCAGCAAAGAGGAGCTCCAGGCCCCGCATCCTCCAAAGAGCAGCAAAGAGCCACCACGTCCCCGGGGAACATCCAGCCGGAGCAAACGGAGGAGCCCACGGGCTGACAAGAAGGGAACACAGAGAGGAGGCATGAGAGGCACCAAAGACAAGTTGCTTCTATGTCAAGAATTAGTGCTGATTAGCCAGATCTGTGATTACTTAAAAGTGCTTAAAAGACAAGCCCTGCTGGGAAATGGTCTGCAAGGTTAGACCTTGGCACTGTACTTAGCATAAGTGCAAGTGTGGTAGGAGGTAACTGATAACAAACGTTCAGTCAGTGCCAGCTCCCAGCCCAGAGCATGAGCTGCACCGGGGCAGACAACCCTGCCCTGGCACGGCCACAGCAGCCCCCCTCAGCCTGCAAGGCTGCACTGACATTTAACCCACCATCAAGAGGCAGGATTAACTTAATCAAAGGATCACAGCCTCTGAGCTGTGTTAGACAGATCTGAGTATCTTCAATAGCCCATCAATGATATCATGAGCCATCCTCTCTCACAGCTGTGTTTTCACATTAGGCTGTTTTATTCCACTCCTCAGTTCACAGTGATCTTTTTAATTACTTATCAGTTTCCAATTTGGCTTGGCTACACACACCTATCCTGTTTAATGCAGGCTTAAACATAATGAACAAAGGAACAATGAAGGACAAGAAATGCATCAACTTGAAAGGAAGCATTCATGGGACTACAAGGCTGCCTGTAGCCTGAAATAACTGAAGGAGAAAAAAAGAAAGGAGGAAAAAAGAAAATGGACCTTTAAAGTGCTGGAAGGAAAGCACAGCAAATAGCACAGGAATTAAGCTCCAATCATGCCAAGACAAAAGGCAGAGCAAACAGAAATTAAAGAGAAATAACAAGCCTAGGGAAGTCTGTAAAATATGGACATGAGGTAGCAAAATGATATTCCAGCCAGAAAACTGTAAAGCTAATGCATACTTTGGAGGCTGGGGAAATAAATCTCAAATGCAACAATCTGAGGAGAAAAAAGATGCTCATGAGACTCCAACAGCAACACTCGGGATTGGTAGCAAGCCAGTTTTCTCTAAGGAGCCAGTACAACACTGCTGTTAAACTCTCTCTGCTCCTGCTATGCTGCATTTTCCACAGGGCATATTGAGACATGGAGGCAAATGTGACTTCCACCAAAAGAGGCAGGAGAAAGTTTTCAGAAAGAGTTTCCTCCTTGTTTCAGGATACAATCCAACAAAAAATTAACAGAGGTTAGGTGGTAAACAGCCTGCCATGGGACCGTAACTGCCTTCTGCAGGATTTTCTTCTTATACAGCTGGCAGCGCAGTGGGAAATAAAATATTGTACTTTGATTCAATCCATGAGTAGCATAATCTCTCATGTCCATTCCCTCTGTCATCCTTCAGCAGCATTTCCAAGTAGAACTGAAGCATTTTTGCTTCATATAAAAGAAACTTAAATTTGAAAGTCTCCAGCCAAAGTCGAGTAATGCAAGCAGCCAGGGTCACCACGGCAGGGTCACTCAGGGAAGCCCGGGGCCAAGTCAGCAAATCAACCCAGATCTGAATTCCAGCTCCATCCACCCAAAATTTTTAAAACAGTGTCTCAGTCTCACTTTCTAATTGCTCACCCAGAGCTTGAGATGCAGAGCAAGCTCTGCTGGCTGAAAGCACTCCAGGAATCTGTCCTTTCCTGGCCACTGGTGCCTGTGCCAAAACATCTGGAACGCAGAACCCTCCTGGGCTCGCACACTGTCCCGACGCTCTTTCTCCAGAGCTCTCCCTCCATGTCCTTCCTACCTCCACCTTCTACCTGTTCACTCCTCACACATCCTGCCTTGGGAAACCCCTACAGAGCCTTTTCAGCTCTTGTCCATACCAGTTATGATTAGGGCCGTTATTCACCGCAGCAGGGACCCCAGAACGCTCCAGCAGAGGCACTGGCAGATTCGGTCTTCAGGAAGAATCCACCGAGCGTGTCTCAACCCAGCTGCCTCCCACTCCCACTGACTCACTGCGATCTCGTCTGCCAGCTCTCACCAGGAACACCACCAGTGAGCCAGGAATGAGAAAACTCACAGCAGAGCAAAGGAGAAGAGTCCAAACCTGCAGAAGAACAGGCTTTGCGTTTGGATTGGTGTGTGGTGCTGTCCACCACCCTGAAAGGATCAGCCTCACAAAAGTCTTCGTGCAATGGGAAAAGACTGTGACAAGGTGCCCCACTAATTTATAGGCACCTTCTGGCTGCTCTTCTAACTCGAGCAGCATGACTGTGCCTAGCCTTTGAGGTCCTAAAATACAGTAACCACAAAGCAATGAAAGAGATCCCTGCATTGTCACCTTAAACCTTTCTTCTTTACGCAGGTAGGAGCTTTTTAAAAAAAGGAGTGAAGTTAACTGCAGATCTGTGAAGAGAAAGGACTAAGTTGGTTCCCACATATCTGCACGTTCTGCTCTAGAACTGTTATACAACACTGAGTATACATGTGGCATGACCTGCACAACACAAACATAACAGGGAAACTGGTCCTGCAGCCCGTATGTTGTCCAGTTCTCCCTTCTCAAGTCTTTCATGTCCCTATACACAAGGCTAGCTGCATGGTTGCTCAAATACTGCATCTCTCCATCCCTCTGTCCTCTCCTCTTAGAGCTCCAGCTCAAAGGGGCCAAAAGCCCGGGCCTTAGATCTGTGTTAGTCTTTTAAGAAATTGTGCCCTCCCCACTCTGTAACTGTGCAAATTTTCTCTTCCTCTCAAAAGCAGACGATCAAAGGCAGTACAGATGGGTAGCACAAGTGAGAAAGATACTAAACCAGGCAGCACAGCAGCTGCCCTGCAGACACCAGCTCACCAAGGTCTCCAGTAACGAAGGGGTATTAGCAAGCTGGAACAGCTGTTCTGTTTTGGTGCTCTGCTCTTAACCCCTGCATGAGGCCAGCAGAGCAATTACAGCCCTCTACAGCTGGTAGGTTGGACATTGCTAACTGCCTGCTCACTCCTGCTGCTCCCTGCCCAATTCTGCCCCGTGACATTGTGCCTCAAACAGCCCCTCCAAAAGAAACCCCGGTTTCCTTATTCCTACAAGGCACTGGGGACAGCTTGGTCTTAGCAAGACTAGACAAGTGCTGTTGAAGTGCTCGGCTACTGACACTGGATAAACGTTGTCACCAAGCCAACAGCAGAGTCATGAGGGGCTAAAGAAAAGAGCAAATGTTTGTAATCAGAGCTGCTGCAAACTTACTGGTTCCTTGCTAAGCCTTAAGAAAAACAAGGAGATGAAAAGTTGGCTTCTGCTCTTTTTAGTAGGCACTGGAAATGCCTTGGCTCCTTGCAAACCAATCATGTTTACACAGCCTCCCCATTGCCTCCTGCCTGCATTCATTCTGTAAGCAGCTTCTGTTTACAAGCAGCAGGGAACATGATCTCTGTCCATGAAAATGTATGATGTCAGGGTTAATTAATCCGACCTGAGGTGACATGGCCAGGAGCAGCCGCTACATCTCCCAGTAGGCAGAAGCTATATATAGTACCATGACACGAGGAAACATATCAATCACAGCACAAAGAAAATAAAAAGGCACTTTGATTTAACAGCAAATTCTACTTTGAGATCCTAGAGAAGGCCGGCCAGCTGAAATGGTGCATGAAAGTCGACTACTGTGCAAAATGTATTTTCAGATGTGGCATTTACTGGTAGCAATTTCAACCTTGAAAGAAGGGACTGTTAGAAGATTTGCGCACTTTAACAGAGAAATTTCCTTATTAGTCTAGAGGTCACAGCTGTGCAGAAAGCCCAGCAGCCTTGCTTCCCAAGGGTACATGAACACTGCGCTCAGTTCAAGCTGCAGACTTTGTCTCCCCCTAATTTCTCTTGCAAATCTGTCTGAGCCCAGAATGCAAAGCAAAATTCAGGCAAACACCCAGACAAAGCCGCACAAAGCTGTGAATTCCATATGGTTCTTGATGGGAAACTATAAATCTATCAAGGGTTGCCCCCAAACGTTTCACCAACCTTCAGGGGACTTTTCAGCTATTCATTTTTGGTATTTCAACCAGCTCACAGCTGAGGTAAAGCGAGTATCCCAGGGCTCTTGGCTTGCTCCTAAGCAGGTTTCAAAGATCTTCCCTATTAGGGAACAATAAAAATCCCTCTCACTCTCCCTTCCTTCTCACTAGTTACCTAACCATAAACCTTCAGTGTCTTCTGAGAGAAATTCCAGGAGACAGTTGATGTTGTGGGACAAAAGAGGAACTAGAATAGGCTGAAGTAGCCTTTAACACTACACACTTCCATTACATATGCTGTGATACCTCACAAACCTAGAACGGACTTCCAGCAAATGAGATGTGACCACTGCTCCAAAAGGCTACAATACAACACCCAAGTACCTTATACTAAATAAATAGAGAGGTTGCAACAGCAAAACAAGAACTAGAGCAGCAACAACCGCAGTGTAATCCCTGCTAAGCAAGTATTAGCTTACCCTGCACCCAGATTCGCTGTCACGTTAGTGGGACCGCGTTGGCAGTTTGCTTGGTTCAGGACATGCTGTGCTGGACAAGACAAGCAGTGGCTGGAACACATCCTTCAGAGCGCAGCAGGATATGCAGTAGCAGAAAGCTGTTAAAATGCAAGTAGAAAGCATTGAAGCCCAGAGTCTTCCCCACCAGGGGAGACAAGAGCCCAAATACAGAGGATGAAACTAATGCATCTTCTGAGCACAGATCCAGGGAGATCAAGGAAGAAGTCAAAACTGAGCAAGCCCTTACACAGAACCAGCTTTGCTTTGCCTGAAGGTTGTTCAGAACCTCTGAAAAAACTTGGACTAGCTCAGAACAGCACTTTTATGGATAAGCCATTTGTTCTACAATGGGATGTTTCTGTAAAGAGGAAATTTGCCTGTGCTGTTTTTCATTGTTTCCCACCAAGGAAATACCAGACCCCATGGCTTATTTCCACTCCACTCAAGACATCCAGCTCCATATCCCTGAAATATACCCAGGACCTGTAACACCACATTATTTTGTGCCAACTACCTCAAGCACCAGCCCAACGTAGCCCCCAGCTGCAGGGACTGATACAATTCTGCCACCTAAGGAGGGCAGAGCAGATAATGATAAATGCTCCCAGGTGGCCTTCAAGCAAATGGACCTATAAATATTGATAGCCCTAAAGATTTAAGTGCTCTGTTTATGCAGAGAACAGGTAAGATTTTGCCAACAGCCAAATCTCTTCCTGGAAATGGCACCATTATATCTGCATCCCTTGGCCTGGAGAGAAGAAATCTGAAGCCTGGTGCCTTATTATAAGCCTACCCAGAGATTGCCACCGAGTGCCAACACTGCTGTTTGTTGCTACCAGAAAAACCAAAACAAGCAGCCAACACACAAGCGCAACAGACACCAAAAGCAGAGCCAGGATTTTCCTGCCTTAGCTGATAGACAAGGAAGAAAGATATTTTTAAAGAAACCCTAAGTAAGGCTCAAGTGACCAAACACAGTAATGACATAGTGTAGGTGCAGCAGGGATTTGTCAATGACAAAAATGTGCAAAAAGATTGTATGTTTATCTTGTACGTACACTGTGAAAAATATAGACCCCATTGGTACCATGCTTGACTGCAGCCATGCTCAACACAACCCATGTATCAGTACAGTCTGACAGCTACGCATTATTTATGGCAGCTTTTCCAACTAGGTAGACATTTACAAATCAAAATAACTGTCATCTGTGTTGTCTGAATGCAATTTTTGGTGTGTTTTATCCTCTGCTTCCCCCCCACCTACTGTATTATTAACAGCCCTCGGCCTCTCCCTGTCAATCTCACTTTTTTCCAAGGATATTTCCCAGCACATTGCAGCCGCCGGAGCAAAGACCATCGCCCAGCAGATGGCACTTTTACCAAGCTGTTAGCAGATCAGGGGAAACCCACTCGCTTCCATAAATCCCAGACCTCAGAACAAACAACAGAGTAATTGAGATTTTGTTCCGGCTAACACCATCTTGAGGACACGAAACCCGAGCGTCCCCGAGCGCGGCGGTGAGGAGGGCTCTTGGGGGAGCTCGGCGGCTGCAGCCTGCTGCCAAAGCGGAGGAAGGGCCTGCGGGAACAGGCGGCGCTGCAGGCGGGACCGGGGATTTGGGGCATTTTATTCGCCCGCTGGCCGAGCCTCACCTCGCTGCTGCTTGGACGCGGCCATGTTGTGCTGCTGTGATCTCCAGCGAACAGAGCCACCTCCGCTCCCCGCTGCGGCGGCGCTGTGCACACTGACGCGCCGAACGTGCCGCTGGCTCCTTGCAGAGGCCTGTCCTGAGGAGACGGGCCTCAAGCCCTGCTCCGGGGGCTACAGGACAGCCACCACACGCAGCGAGCCCTTTTCCAGAGCTACTGGAAGGGCTGTCGGAGCAGGGACATGAGCTGCTGCTGCCTTTGAAGCGCTGCCTGAAGAAAAGCCCCAGGCACAGAGGGCTGAGCACAGCCCAGGCGAGAGCTCGCCGGGCTCCGAGACCAGCCACACTCCGGTCCATTCCCATCGCAGTGCGCTAAAGCAGACAGCGCCGGTTCTCCCAGCAGTGATTTTCCTCGCAAAGCGACATGTGGGACAGTTTGTGTTGCAAGATGGATAGTGAGCACAGGGGACTCAGGCCCAAGAGCAGAACCTGGCCAACAGCCTCACGCGAGGGAGGATCACTGGCCTGCTACAGCCAACAGGCTGAACTGACTCAGGTTTTCCTGTGCAGCTAAACAAGAGCATAACTCTGTGATAATGAAGCAAACCCTGCTGGGATTCTGCTTCCCCTTGTGGCAGTTTAGCTTGAGAAACAAAAAATAGGGACTTCCCTCTCACCTTCACTCTCTAGAATAATAATTACCAAAAGACTGCAGGGGAATTTATTTTTTCCTTCCACTGGAGCATACGTTTGTATCCTAAAAGCTGCATCTCTTGCAGTAAATACTACTATCGGTAGAGAAGCATTGTAGACCATGAGCTGCCTTTAAGTGGTACCTATATCAAACTGCGTGTGGTACATCAGTACATCCCAGTTGAGGAGTTGGTGGGAGGTTGGATTAACGAGGGCTTCAGGAGCCTGCAGCCCTTCCCATTAGCTCTATCATGTGCAATAAGAGCAGCCATCCTACTGTGCAGCCCTTCCCATTCCCATGGAAACCATTGGTGCATCCAGCCAGGAGTATAAATAAACCTCTCATGAGCTCCATCCTGTTTGTTATTTCACAATCGTGATGTCTACCTCTTAGCTGGGGACATGGATTCTTCTGTGTTTGTGGTGCACCAGCACAGTACACATCCCTCTGAGTACAAGAGGAGGGAGAATACATGGACAGAGGCAAGGAAGCCCAAGAAAATAAGGGAGCAGACCAGTGAATAAATAAGACATGGGCAAGCACCCTTTCTCACAAAAAAACATAATCTTACTAATCTTTTTTTTTTTTTTTTTTTTTTAAAGATTACACTGGAAAACAGCCCTAAAGAAACATCCAAAGTGCACATAATCTAATCATAATGAGCTATAAAAAAAAGGCAAAAACCCCAAAAGAAAAACAAATGTGTATCTTAATTGCTACTACACTCTGAATTTTTATAGGGAAGGAGACCCACCTCAAACCTCAAGACATCCATTAGGTGCTGCAGATGACTTGAGTATGGGTTCTGAACCCATTCAGAATGCAAGCCAAAGACACAGTATCCTTACTCTAGTTTTCAGGGTCCATCTTTCATGAATGCACATTTTCTGCCACCCCCATGGATCCTTTCCTATCTTTTCACCACACTTTTTTTCAAGGGAAAGTGGTGCATCCAAACAATTTCCATGTTTTACAGAACCTCTTAGGTAATGTACAGAATAAGATCACCTGCTGCTGCACCTCTAGGATAAAAATTTCATGCCCAATAACCTGTCATGCAGTATTTCTCTGGACTCTACTACAGAATTAAACATTAGAAGAAAGAGTTGCAAAGAAATCAAGTCTTTCCAAGTCTTCCAGTTCCCCAAAGCCTGTTCCCACCTCCTCTGTAATAATAATTATTACTGTTAATAATTAGCAGATTAAATTCCATGCAGAACTTCTCAAATTAGCTATAGCCAGAAATAGTAACAATAAAAATATTTCCAAATTTTGATCAGTGACTCTGTAAACCTGTGTTACAGTGGTATGCCTCTCACAGAGGGGAAAAAACCCTGCTTGACTTTGTTGGAGTAATTTTATTAACTCTGGCTGGTTCTGTTAGTTGACAAAGTGACAGGATCCTGGGGAAAATTCCTGTGTGTGTTTAGTACATCTTTGGCAGGTGTCAAGGTATATTCTCTGGCTTGTCACTCACCGTGCTGCCCTTTAGATAGTTATTATTTCATGTAATTATGATTATTACATGCTGAGATGCCGGCCTTATGAATAGCCTCTGGTTGCTGTCACTCACTGGAATGTGATGTGTGAGGATGAGTTGTCAAGAAGGAACTGCAGGGTATAAAATTGCCACATTTCTCTATTTTAAAATAAATAATCCTCATCCTTCTGCCAGTCATCCTTATCTACTCACTCTCCAAGACAGAAACACTCAGGCAGCACAGACCAAAAAGCACCTGCCACGAAGCATCGAACAGCAGCTATAGCCCACCTACATTGCAACACAAAGTCACCCAGAGAAGCAGGAGGCATAATAACCATGCCTGTCCTGTACACCAGTTCTGTCTCACAACCCTGTGACATTTCTCTTCCAGAGATACCATCTCCTCAACTGCTTAATTCGAAATAACCTCTAAATCTGCCCTGTGCTCAGCATCCAGCATAGCTGCTGATGCCAATACGCGATAGCATCCAGGTTCATCCGCTCCAACTTTCGGTACTTATCTAAGAGCTGAATTGCCTTCTAGAGGTGCATGACTCTCCTTGTTCTACAGAGGGCCTAAAGCAACTCTGCTTTTAAAGCAACTGTGCTATAATTTACAACATAGTTTCACGAGGCCCACTAAGCTGAGACGCAATTCACGCTGGTGAAAAGCAGAACCTCCCCATCTCTTCCCAAACTCAATTTCTTCCATCCACACATGTTGTCTCCTCACCTTCTAGTAGTCGTGCCACTGAAACCTCTCACTGAGCCACTTGAACTCACTAAAACAGCAGAAAACTACCACAGAGAGAAGGCAAATAGGCAATGGGGTCTGCCCTTAACTAGTACAGAGGTGCAGGCAGAAGAGCAGAGCGGCATGGGGAGGAAGAACAGAAGAGTCCTTCTCTTCTCAGAGATCAAGAGTAACCTAAAGTACATCCAAAAAGTACTTAGCGGTGCAAATCCAGGCCTAAGTAACCAGATGGTGGCATAAGGTAAATGACAAATTTCAAACACCCACCCTCTAAGCATCCTGCAGTGCAAATTGCACGGGGTTCTGCCTTTTCCTTAAAACTGGAGCGCAAGGCAGCTGTGATCTTGACTCATGCCTTTCAGAATAATTATATTTTTAAAAAAAACGCATATTCATTTGATTTCAAATACCCAACACTTCAACTGGTACCCAATTTCCATAGGGAAATATTCACAATTACAAACAGATCAATATTGATAAATCATCTCCCTACAACAGCTGAACAAATCATTTGTAATGATTCATTTCCTTGATGAATTTCCCCTCTTCTTCTGTTTGCAAATCATGAGTGAACAAACTGGCATCTTCCAAATTGATTTTTTCATGCATTTTTCCACCCCATGTGATTTCTAAGAGCAGCTTTCAAACTACATGCCTTAAAAGAGCCCAGAATCCAGTGTCCTCGACTGCCTACTGCTCACAGCAGAGCACAGCCATCATTAGCAGCAAACATATTGTAGTCACAATTAGCCTACCTGCAAAATATCACTCGCTTTAATAGGGTTCATGGCTCACTCCACTGTTTGTGTTTCTTGACAGATAAGTACGGCAGTCAGCATCAAGCTTCTAGTGTAAATACTTTGAATATAAGTTTGCAGTCCTCTTGGAGATTAATTTTCAACAAATATTTTCCTTCCCCATGAACATTTCCTTTCCCATTTCTGCCTGTAAACGTCCTTACTAAAGTATTCACAAAAAAAGCTAATGCAAAAACAACACAGCAAAGTTAATACCAAAGCAAGGTCTGCTGGAGTGTTTGCACAACTTAAAACCTGGCCTGACTAGGGCAAAACTGTTCCTGTTCAGTCTTTTCTATTTTTTTTTCCCCCCCCTCTTATCTCTGAGTGGGCCAGTGAACAGGAAAACTCCTTGTTTATAGCAGAAGCAAGTGGGAGAAGGCAGCTAAAAAGTGCTGTGATGGGGCTTCACCAGGAATGCATCAATATTGCTGACAAGCACAGCAGCTTCTTCAGAGCGATGAAAGCTGGCTAGCAAAATACTGATGCAGTTGTGAAAAGCTGAGTAAATTGGACTTTGCACATAAAGCTGCAGCTGATACTCCTGTGGGCTGGTTTCCCAGCCAGCTGCCACAAGACCAACCTGTCCGAGATGGCCTGCAGTTAAGCCCCGACGTGCAGCTCCTCTTTAGCAGGAACAGCAGATAAAGACTGGGGGAAAAGCACCATTGTCATCTTGTCCATAGGCTAAAAATCCACCTCGAGAAGCATCTATCCTCCTCCATGACACACAGGAGAGCAACCCATCGCTCCCTTCAATGCTCTGAGCCCTGTCTGTGCTTCTCTACCTCCTGTTGAGACTCTGAGCCACTGTCAGCCATAAGCTCTGAAGGGGCAAAAGCATCTGTTGACATTGCAGTTCAAAATTTGCATTTAATCCAGATTTATTAATTGAGCAAGGCCTGCAGCCTAGGACGCAAGGTACAATTGACTAAAAATAACATTAAAATGACATGAGCTTAAATACCAAAGTAGCACAACTGTGTCCGTACACGCAGGGAAGGGCAAGCAGTGCATTCTGCCCTGAGCCTATGCTGCTTGCATGAATATTTAGCGGAGCCGTTTTGACACCGTCTGCACAGTCGTGACAGCAACACAGAGCACATCTAAACTACCTCTGTCCAGGCAGCACGAGATCAGCTCCCTGCAACGAGACGGGAGCAGGGGCACACGCTGGCTCCTGCCCCACAGCCCTGCTCTCCGTGCCGACGTGGTGCCCCTGGCACACACTGACATCCCTCCTGCCCCGGCAGCCCCCGTTTCACTCAGCTCACAGGCCAGGAGCCTTCGCAGCCCCTGGCTGTGCCTCCCACAGGCTGCAGCCCCTCCAAATCCTGCCTGGGTGATAAAACACCCCATCTCCTTTCTACTGCTCAGTGCCCTTTCTCTTCCTCCGCTCAGCACATCTCCCTCCCTTCTGGGCAGCCTCAGGTTTATTTTAAGCCTTTCCCACCCCAGCTGTGCTGCTGGGGTTACCTAATTCCCTGCAAGACACAGTCCCCACAGGCCCCCAGCCCACTCAGGCCAGCTCCCAACCTCGGCGTTCACCTCCCACGGCCACTGGAGGATTGCGGTTCCACTCCACTGCCAGCGAAACCAGCTCTGCTCCACAGGGGCAAGGCGGATTGATAATTAAATCCGCTATAGAGATATTCACATTCTGTTCCCTTGCCATTTAAGCAGACATAAAACATTTTATTATTCTGCTGATTTAGGAACCTGAATTTAAATATTAGAGTATTAAAGCGATACTTAATTAGTTGACTGAATGTTCTCCCTTTTATCAGTGTTGACAGATCTTAATTATAGCATGGGCTGTGAAAGCTGATAGAACAGCTGATGGCAGCAGTACCGCCAGGAATACTAAAGTGTGTCAGAATTACTTGTCTGTTCTCCCTCTTCCTGCGCACTCTGTTCTTCAGGCGCGCTCTGAAGTCCTTGGCAAGTAGAGACAAAGCCTCAGCCAAGCCGGAACAGCTTGGCATTTACTCTCAAGGACATGAGAAACTGATAACCCTCAAGAAAGCCAGGATAATCCACAGACCTAGACTTTCAAAACCACTAAATGACAGGAAATTATGCCCCAGTTAATTATTTTCCTATCTACTAATCAGACATGGATTACAATGGATACTGAAGACTGAGGCTTTTTATTCACTTAACTCATTTTCAAATGTTATTTAGGCACATACGAAGGAGCATCCAAATGAAAGCTTATCAAGGACTTCACCAAAGGTTTTCAGCTACCAGCATCCATGGTGACTGCCCACTCCGGTGACAGCTCTTACTACCAGTTATTCCAGTTAAGTGAGATGTCCCTGGCTCTACCACTGGAACCAAAGCTGCCCATTCACCATGTACTGGCCCCAAGCCATTTTGATACCACCCAGAAGAGGTTAACAGTTCTTGCTACTTACTCACAGCCAGAGCTGTGTTCCTTCCTGCACAGTGATGCAGAGATGGATGGCTCTGGCAGGAGGCCTTTACAGAGGTGAATTATCTCTCACAGTGGCATACCCCTCGCTTCCTGTGATAATAACAAGTGTTCCACCTTCTGGGGAACAAGACTGGCAGCACCGTGTGCTGAAGAACGTATTTTACCTACCCCCTGCAGAGGCCAAGCCATTCCCTCTCAAGCAGTAGTAGTTAACACCATTCTAAAGCAGTGACAGTGACAAAACATACTGCGAGCAAGGGGCATGAAGAAGCAGTACTGTAGTTTTGAGTTGGAAACCCATGGGTCAGTCTTTGTCCTTGCAACAGCCCACTTGTCCTACACACACCATGAAGACTGGTCTAGAAGAACACCAGAAACTGATTTTGAATTTTTCTTCCTTTCTGCTCCTTTTAACACGAGTTAGGAAAGTTGCAGCATGAGAGCAAAAGAGCATCTGGGATGTTCATATACTGCTAGGGGTGTCCAGCCAGCCTGGGCTGCTGAAGAAAATCATTGCATAGGAAGAAAATTTGCTCTAAGTGCCAGGAGAAGAGATGAGGAAAACTAGTTCAGCACCATCCATCCCTCACTTGCTGTGAGTACAGCAAATGCTGTCCCTTGACTACACAGGCGGGGAGCACTGCACTTGAATCTCTCATTTCTGTACACATCTGCTCATTAGTAACTAGCATAATAGAATCTGCTTATGTTGCCTTGTTTGCAGAAAAAATGCTATGAAAAATGTCAAGTAAACAAGGTAGGAACAATGTGTTGGAGCCAATTTTTAAATCAACTGCAGTTGCAATCCTAAAACAGTCCCTAGACACCAGGAATACAGCATGGCTCGCAAGTGCTGAATACTGACTCTGCTGCGTTTTAAAGTGAAGGCTGTAGGGGGGGAAAAAAAAAAAAAAAAAGCATGTGCCTACATTTCAGTCTGTGCATCCTTGCCCAAAGTACAGATTATTAAATTACCCATATCCAATTTTATTCTGGGAAAAAAGGGTGGTAAAAATAGTGAATAAGATCAGCAATTTTCATCAGTTTGTGTATCCTGCCTCTAGCTCCTTCCTTTTAAGGCTGCAGAGGAAGACAAGCTTAAATCCCCATGGCACATGGATGCTTTATAAGTTATTCCAGCATGAATGATCTCAACCTCAGGAATGATATGTGCAAACACTGCCAAAGAGAAGACAGGCATGGATGAAGAAACCCTTTGTTGTCACGATTCAGGCACATTATGGGTTGTGACACCTTCTTCTGAGTAGTCCACCACTAGCAGATGTTCACTGAAGAACCATGCTAGCTCCTTGCCAAAGGAGCATTAAGTTTCCACTGCCTAGCGCAGCTGGAAATAAGCCCTTTTTCTTCCCATTGAGTGTGGTAAGAAACCCTTTTGCACGCACACCATAGGGGCAAGGCAGAGGTTCTGCACACCTGCTCGTGGCTCCTGTGTCACTGACTGCTCCTGTCACCTCTCCCACTGCAGCGTCCCCACAGGGAGAGCAGCAGCAGCGCTTGTCCCCTCTCCAAGGATGGACAACCTTCTCCATGTGCACAAGCTCAGGTTTGGGTGCTGTGTGGGTTCCAGGGGATGCACCACTCTGCAGGTTCCCTTAAAAACCCACATCCTTCACCAAGGAGTGGGGGATTATTTTACTCAACATGGCAAAGAGCCTAGGCACAACTGTTTTCAACAGTTACAACAATCTAGCCATTCCCAACTCAAACATTCAGACCACATCTAAGAAAGCAGAGACAAAGAAATCTGGAACTTATTGTTAGAAGGAAAACTGAGTAGAATCTCCTTTGTGAAAGAATTTTTTTCATTTAGCAACCTGTTCCATTTAGAAACACTAGCTCCTTCCATCAATCAAGCCACAAGCCCCAAAAGCAAAAGTGTCGCTCTTTAATAAGAGTTTTACAACATCCTAAACACTTTTTCTTCAAACAAGGTTTCTTAATACTTTCTTGCCTCTGATAGTGCTGGAAACCCAACTTTTTACACTGTAGTATTTTCAGTATTTCTAACTACTGGCAGTTAACCCTGATAAACTAGAAAATAATGGATTAGAGGGAAGGAAGACATTTATTCAACTTTTACTAATAAATCCCTAAAGTTCAAGGGGCAGCTTGACTTGTAGCTAAATGGCTTTTCCAGCCTAGGCCTTTCTCTGTCAAGCAGCCAACACTGGCATTTAGTGTTTTTCTCCCCTGTGCCCACACCTAATTCAAACCTGAGCTGGGGTTGGACTTCAACACCACCATCATGCAGTAAAACATCATGTGGCACCATTACTGAGGACAAGGGTTTTTTCTCCTTTCAAAGGTCCCTTCCCACCCTCCAACACTCTTGCCATTAGGTCCCTTTAGAACAATCTGGTGGAAGGATGGGGAAAGGTTTTTTTTTTTTTTTTTTTTCCAGCTTTGTCACATCTAATGGCTCTGGCCTTTGTCAGGCTGAAGGAGCACTGAAACTGAAGCAAGTTCATGAACTTTTGCAGGCAAGTGCTGGCTCCCTTCCGGGCTTTTCCGCCCAGATGGACCTCACAAAGCCTGTTGTGGGGCAGGCAGCGTTACCACGTGGCGCAGGCCGAGCGGCAGCAGTGGCAGATGTCAACAGCAGCAGGACAACAGCCAGCACATTGACCGCGTGCCCGCGTCCAGCCTCCTGGAGCACTTGTGCACAACACAGGCGCATTGAGCTCCGCCGGGAGCACCACGTGCCACTGGCGACTGCCAAGCAAAGGGCCCAGATCCAGCCTTGGAGACAGCGACCACAGTCTCCAGCATCTGGCAGCACGAGGATGTAAAAGTCCCTTGTGCCAAAATTACTGGATTTAAAGTTGTATTTGTAAAAATCCCCAGGCTGCAGCACCCTGCAGCGAAAGGAAGGATTGGTCTGCAACAGCTGCAGCCACCAAGCTCCCTCCCCGCTGCGACAGGCAGCTCCCGCACCTCTCCCAGCTCCACGTGGGAACAGCAGAGGTGCCAACACGGTTCTTGTCCCCAGCCAACGAGGGAGCAACTGGGCAGCCCTGAGGGTGCAGCCCACAGCGCTGGGCATCAGGGGAGGCCTGCGAGAGACAGGGGATGTCCCACATGCCGACCCACAGCACAGCCCTCAGACCATCCCTGCCCTTGGCAGGGCACAAAGCCAGGCCTTGAATCTGACTTGCATCAGCCCTTAATCTCGTTGGGAGCAGAATCACTGACACCGAACGCCCCCCGCCACTGGCTCAGCTAGAACAGGACTAATCTGTGGGGCCTGCTTGGCTCCAAGCTTTGCCTTTATAAATGCACTTAATGATCAGCAGTGATGCCTTGGCAGCCTCACCCGCTTACACTAATGCCCATGTGTCAGGAGGACATTTTGCCTGCTCACAAACCAGCCAATCCTGTCTAGCAGGACAGAGATTTAAGAGAGGCTGCCTGCCCTGCCGCACGCCAGGCAACCCAGCAGCAGCCCCTGTCCCCAGGCCACGATGCTGCTTCACTGCAGCCCTAGATGTAGGGAAAAGCATCATGAATGAGCATTTCTGGGGGCTCTTAGATGAAGGTTCACTGATGTAGTAGTCATGGGGACGTGAAGTACTGTTTCTTAGTACCTATTGCTTGGCTATAGACTTGCATTCATCCTTGCTCCGCTGTTTGCTCCAGGCCCTCTGGCACTCCTCCGGAAAACCCTTTTCAACAGGAATAGAGATGTCCCCGGCCTCTCCTGCCCTCGGTGCAGTGCGATGCAGAGTGGACAACCAGCAGCACAGACTGGCAGCCCCAAGCCATTGAGAAGGCAGGAGACTGCACTTGTACCAGGACCGAGTCGCCACTAACCTGCATGAGGGGTTTCTGTTTCACATCAGCGATCCCTCCCTTTAGCCTCAAGGTTTCATTCACATAAGAACAGTCTCTCACCACCTGCCTGCAGTTTTGAGGATAAGCAGCTAACACAGCTGTTACTCAAGGACTTCCCTTGAGCAATGAAGCCTTGTGCAGTTCAAAGATTAATGTCATTTTTTCCTCTAAGGTAGTCCATTACATAGTCATCCAAAGCAAATCACGCATCCAAAGCATTCCACATGAGAGCATGTTACAAAGGTTCACTCACCTGGAGAGCTTTCCACAAAAAAGAGAGCAGGAATTGTCTCAAATTGGAATAACTGTGTGCTTGACAAGCCATCTCTCATCACTGACCTCCAAAAGCTTTTCTTCCACCAGCAACATTTTTCCTGCTGCTATGGATCGCCCTGAACAAGTTGCAGCTTCTTCCTGGTGCACGCTGCCTTTCTTTGGCCCCCATCCAGTGTTTGCCCCACGAGTTCCCTTTTTGCCTCCAAGAAGCTGTCACAAATGGAGCCACAATAAATGCAATACACAGACCACAGCTTTCCAAAGAGTTGGCAGGCACAGCTAGCAATGATAAAAGATCATCGAGAATTTCAAGCATTGCTTTAAACGCCTTTGAACACCAGCCACACAAAACTACTTCTTTATTTACATGAACATAGGTGGCCAAGAGGTTTATGTTGCCACAGCAGTCAGAGCATTAGGAAGGAAAAATGCTGCCTGCAGAGCCCTTCCCCAGCAGACATACAGGACAAACGGAAAATATAGAGCAGGCGGGTCAGGCCATCTCCGATCAGAAAAGAGTCCAGACAAGCCTGTAGTACTAGCATCAAGTAAACAGATCCCCTCTGCGCATCCCAAGAGAATCAATGCTGAAAGCATCCACACTATCACACAGAAGAAATAGGAATGCCTCTTCCTCCACATCTTTCTGCATTGGGGACAGTATTTTTCTTCAATACCCATCAACGAAAAGCAGCTGTACTCCATTTTCTCAGCCCACAGCCTACAAAAATGAGGTTAGTGAAAAGGACTTCTCATCACATACAAAGCGGGCCCAATCCCTTCACTTGGGATGGGGAGGCCTGGCCAAACAGGCCCATGCTCAGCGCAGCGGGGGCTGCGCCCCGTCGTCGCGCTCAGGTGTGCGGGTGCCCACAGAGCGCCCGGCATCGCTCCCGGCGAGCGGCCGCGTCACCGCTGACACCAACGTCGCACAGCTCCGTGTCGGAGGAGGTAAATCAGTTCACAGCCTGCTGTAATATAATTTTGGCAAGCAGCACAATAAATCAATGGCTGCGAATTAAGCATTTTGTTTACACTCCGCACAGCAAGGCTCTTCCCTGGATGCGAAGCCAGCAGAGAACACTGCCCTTGGATTTCATCACATCCAGCCTCAGCTGTGCCTGCAGGAGCAGCTCCGAGCACCGAGCTGTGCCGCCCCACAAGGAATCATGGCATGTAGACATCCATCCACCCATCTCCCATCCCATCTTGCTCCTGCTCCAGGTGATTGGCAGTTTGCTGCCAGCTTGTGTGAGCAGCCACTTCCAGCACTGCCTGTGCCCGCCGCAGCGCTCCTGGAGCCAGGGAGGCCCTGCCAGTTCCCACCCCCTCCCCAGCTGTTCTCAGCAGGCCATACAAACGCTCACAGCGCTTCTGTGCACTCTGTGGAAGGGCAGGTAGAAAGGGAGGAGGAGAAAAGCGTCTGTCTTTGAGCCAAAGCCTCATTTGCTGTCGCTGCCAGGGCTGCGTCAGAGGAGATTTTTCTCACCACCACTCCCCATCTAGTCAGAAGCAGCAGGGATGCTCCAAGCGTGAAAGGGAAGGAGAAACAGGAGGGATGGAGCCCGTCTTGCACGGCCCGGCCTCCGCGGGCAGGCAGCAGTGAAGCAGCTCGAGCTGGCCTGGTGCCCTCGTCCTGGCTGCCCAGCCACCCGGGCAAGTGTCCCCTGCCCTGCTTGAGCCCCTGCACAAGCAGCCCCAGCCAGACCTGCCCCATGCTCTAGCAACAGCCTTTGCCAACCTCCTCCCAGCCCTTTCATGGCCCTTTTTACCATTTCCTACTGATGTGTCTCTCTCCCTCTGGCACTTTACTGCTGAGGTGGGACCTCTAGTCCCGTAAACCATAAACACCAAGATGCAGAACGAGTCCCTCTCCCTACATAATCACTGCAGAAAAAACATGGCACAGCAATAACTCACCTGCACTTCCAGGGATATTTTTTCCCCCCTTTGGTTTGACCTGTCATTCAACTCCTAGCACTAATTGTCCCCCTCTAGCACTCTGCTTCCACCCCTTGCCAGTGCCACTTGTGAAATTTGGTGGCCTCTGCAGGTAGGTACTGGATGAAGGAAAAACATATCAGAATCCACAGATGTGGATCCAATTGCACAGTAGATATTTGCAAGCTCATGCATAACACTTTACATCCAGGGTCTTAACAACGCTTTGATATCTAGCTCTGCACTCCAGTACCATCCCCTGTATAAGATGCCACATAGATAGTCATAACCCCGAAGACCAGCTGCATGGGCACATACAGAACTGGCCTGAGAGTCATAAGAGAAGCAATTCACATAGCAAGTCAGCAGGGAACAAAGTCCCATATACCAGCCTTGCTGCTCAGTGAAAACCTGCAGGAGCCTCAGCCCTGGGTGGGCAATAAAGCCCTGGAGGTGCCAGATGTCAGACATTCCCAGAGGACACGGACAGCAGGGTCTGCCCAAGCTCAGCAGCCAGGAGCACGGGCTCAGTCCCAGGAAGGCTGCAACAGGGTTTGGGAAGAAAGTTCACAGGTCTGTCTTAATTCAAGAAAAAAACATGCCAAGCCTAAAAGCACCAGAGATCCCCACACCCAGCACTGCAGAGAGCACATGAAACAGATCCTCGTGCACTCGAGGTTGTACCTTATCACCGAAACAGGCTGTTGCCTCAGGCAACAAATCACTCATGCAAGTGATGGAAAGAGTATTGGAAGCAGCTGCTTCCCACCTTGCCAGAGGCTACAGAGGTTTGTATCACACACAAGTGCACCTAGTGAGACGCAGCAGCAGTGAAGTCAAGCTCCAAGCAGGTCCTTTGAGGCAGGTCCTGTGCTCGGTGACCAGGAGGGCTGCCAGCCCGGGGCCATGTTCCGGCCCTGACCTCAGTTCAGCCACTGAGGACAGTGCAGTCAGCTGGAGTTGGGAAAGCCCAAAGGAATTACGGCTTCCCTTCGGAGGCAGGAGGACAACAAGAAAGGATGAGTTAATTGGGAGATGCAAAAGAAAAGACCTCGTTATTCCAACCCTGTGGTATTTTCTTCCCTGAGAAAGGGACTACAGTCATGCAAGAAACTACTGGTGAGGCAAGTTAGCAAGGTATTACGATTTGCCTCATTTGGTCAAAAATTAAACTAGTTACAAATTACACTTCTTCCCACACAAGCCAATGAAGAAAACACCACAACACCCTACCTGACCTCACCCCCAGCAGCAAGTGACCCAGCACCATCACTACTTCCAACCCTCAGCAGCCTTCCTGGAGCAAGGCCACCCAGGGACACACCAAGGGGCTCTTCTGGTGACATTCTCCCAGGGAAACAAGAGGTCAACTCTACATTGCTAGGATAGGACAGAAAATTAAAAGAGAAAGAAGCAAAAGGGAGCTTAAAAGAGAATCCACCCACATGCCGTTTCCTATGAATATCCCTGCACAAAAGGCATATTAGAATAGAAAGCCTGTTCAAAATATATATATATAATGTATGTTTCTCTCTCCATCTTTGACAGAAAGCTTGTTATCTCCCATAGGAGACAGGGAAAACACTGTTGCTAGTAACTTGGTCATGCAACTACTTTTCTTTACTCAGGAGACAGCAGCAGTTTAGCAGCAAAGCAATCGCTGTATTTATTTATAGTTAGCAAAGTGGTTGTAGATCCTTTGGGAACTGGGGACATTACGTATGTGAATGACAGCAATATTTCAGAGAATGACAGCGATAGCCAATACAGACTGTTCAGTTCCCTATGAGGAAGTATTATGAAGCCCATAAAAGCTGTAGAAGACTTTGCAATTCCCATCAGTTTAATGGATAAGATACTGTGGTGATGGGCAACAGGCAGAAAACATCAAAAGAGATTAGCCAGCTGAGAGGGGGAAATTGTGCATCTCAGCTGAAAACCACAAAGAGGAAACTGAGCTGAGATTTGAACGCAGATACCTGCATATCGAATCATGGCCATAGGTAATAACATGACAAGATTTCCAAGGGAATCCATTCAATAACTTACCCTGAGTTCTGTTTTTCCCTCCTCTGTAGACTGTTGAAAATTGACTGCTATATAATTATTTGTGAACATATCTGTTCCCATTTTATGCCAGCATCAGCCCAGAGGAGGTGCCAAGGCTATATTTACTCTGATTCAAGTGCTTGACTCTCACCAGCATGAGCATGGAACACGTTCCTCCGGCTCCCAAAGGGAGTGCGTGGACCAGCTGAACTCCTCAGCCCCTCTACAGCAGCCGCCATGCCCTGCTCCTCGTGGCCCAGTCACGGGGAGGCAGCGGGAATGGGGCTGGAGCCTCCGAGCCTTCCTGCTACCTCGGATGATGCTCTCATTGCAGAGGGAGGGGGGTGCAGGTACCTCGGGATGAATTCAACTGTAAATATTCAGAGTGATTCATTGCTTGGCTTTTCTCTCCAATCTAAATAGTTGGAGCTGTCAAAATTGATCTGACTCTTTATGGTGCAATACTTTAGAGAGAACAAACTGTGGATTAAATTTGCTGCTGTGGCCCAAAATAGCTTTCAAATATCAACACAGGCAAGACACACATAAAAGTGACTATTTCCTTTGTGAAGCAAGGCAAGTCTTCATATCTCCATTTAACTCCTCCCTGGAGGGTCGCAGTGGAAAACTGAGCTCTTGAGGTGGTTCCCCTTCCTTATCCTCTTTGCTGGATGAACTGAGAGGCCATGTAAGATTTTTGCACATGGAAGGGCCCTGCTTGGGCCAGGTAAACTGCCCAGGATGGGGGCAGAGCCAAAAATAAGGACAGTCCCTTGGTTTATTAGTATTAGTGCACTGCTTATCAGAATAAAAGATGTTTTTGTTCAGCGTATATAAAAACTTTGTCCTGTTTCTATAATCCATACCTGCCCTGCCCCTTCCCATGGAAATGGGCTTGTCCCACCCAGCTCCTGAGCCCTGGACTGGCAGGGACAATCGGATCCTCTCTGCCCTTCTCCCCTCTCCCTTACAGGAAAGCAGCAGACAAGAGATTGAGCACACATTGGAGCTGGGTATCAGTAACAAAGGAAAAATGGACAGCTTATGAAAATAAAGCATAGATAAAAATCTCATAAGCTAACTCCAAAGCCCCCTCAGAACTTGAAGTGACAAGTAGCCTCTGAATGATCTTTTCTTGAGGTTGCCACATCTCCCATAGGCATATAAGGACACACGTGTATTAGGCAAACTGTTGTTCACTCATGGGACACGTTCCTCATCCTGGAGTTTAATCCTGGGATACTTCACATAACAAAATCCTACCCTTATGAGTATCTCCAGGCAGCACAACCAGACTTCTACCTTTTTTCAGGGTAACCCTTTCTCCCCAATAGCCATTTCCAACAGATTCCCCCCTCTGGTTGCAATTTAGCTGCAGGTAGCGGGTAGTCACTGTTCAGCCAAAAAAAGCATTATGATGCTGAAATAAAAACCACATCCAGCAGCAAAACACTCTCAAGTTAAAAAGATAGAAGATAAAATATTTTTCCCAGGTGAAAAGCTTGAAAAAAAATGCTTGTCACTACAGCTTTCTAAACATGAGCTACCACCTAGATGAGAGAGAGTGAAAAATGCGGGTAGGCTCTTGTAATTCTAGGCATTCCACATCCCCTATGAGCTCAAAAACATTTCCAATCACACTGAGTGTTAGCGGAAAAAGATAACATTTTCTTTTGTTGGTTTCCACTTTAAAAAACAAAACAAGGCAGTTTCTTGAAAGGAGGCCAGCTTTCACAGAAGGTACGCTCCAGTGTTTAGTGCAAAAGTTACCACAGAAGCCACTGTGAGGCAATATAATATTGCAGAAAAACAGCATTTGCAGGTAAAATTCTGTGAAAGGGAAATTAAGAATTCCTCATGCAAATGTACCAACATCAGCAGCTTAGGTGTTATGGATAGGAAGAAAAAAGCCTGGAACTCATGGATTTTTTACAATTATTTTTGGTTACCTAGTAAAAACTTCATTCGTTTGAGGTCACATGGTAAAGTCAAAGGCAAATTTTGACATTTTAATTCAAAGATAAAAGCCAGTGTTAGAGTTGCTGTATGTCTTGCATACTTGGTCAAACCAGCTGAAGCTTTAAAGAAGGATGTCCACAGAGTTCCTGCAAAGGTTGCACACACAGGACACAAGCTCATACTTCTGTGAGTTGGGCTAGGATCAGAAGACAGCAATTTTACTTTCAAAATAGACACAAAGCAAATAAGACCGGCAATTTGAAATATTGGCTTCACTCAAGGCACAACCATACTGCATGCTGAACCATGAGTTACCTGGGCAGCCTAAGGAAGGCTCTTGTGATACAGCAAACACTGGGCTCAGGAACTGGAGATGGAGCACAAAATGCAGGAGACCACGGGACAGCAGCAGCCCCTCTTCAGAGCAGCTGTGGGCTGCAAAATGCCTGGAACTGTGAGCAGGAAAAGACTTTCCTGCCCATGATGAAAGAAGCGAGGTTATGCACATCCTCAATAAAAAAGAAGCTTTGATAACCATCTATCTCCATCTCCAGACTTCCTCCCAGTGACCAGAACAAGTTCAAAGCTGAAGTGCTGCAGGAAGATGCCTGTTCCACTTGTGGTCTTCATTTCCATGTGACAGTAACTCTGTGCCTCAGTTTCCCCTGCACAGGGCAAAGCATCTGTATTCCTCACAGCTCGCAAGTAAAGAGCATCTTTTACCATGTGTTTGCACAGTTGAGCACAGGGCAAGACAGGTGCCCCAACAGCAAAATAAATCCAGAATTACGAGCAAACGCTCAGGCTTAAGGCTGCAGTGCCTCTGAGTAACTGCATGGATGTCATGCGACCAAAAGGACTAGCCAAGGCAAAGAGACGCATTTATAAAGGAGAAAGCTCAAGACAGAGGGAAGGGGCTGTTTCCCAAAGCACCAGGCACTTGCCAGAAGCCACGTGCCATCCTACTGACTCTACAGTCGCTCTCCGGTAGCGGACAATTAATAATTTAGTGACTGTCTGCTCATGTGGGAGACCCGGAGGAGGCAGGCCAACAGCTGCCTACTGTTCCATTATTGAACAGATTTGAAAGCAAGTGTAATCTGTTTTCCCATTTAATTTCCAGGGACTACTGCATGCTGTCTTTGTTTAGCAATTGCTTCCCCTTGGCAAGCCCTCTTCCATCCACTTGCACATTCCTGCTCAACCTTTGCCTTTCAATTTCATGATATACCTCTAATGCTCAGACCTTTCAGCTAAGTTGTGTGGAAAGATTAAACCATTAATGCCCATGAACTGGGAGAAGGGTATCCAGTTCCACAGGGTTCCTCCGCAGCACAGATGAAAAGGACTTGTAGGTGTAATGACCATATGCTCAACACCACAGAAGGATTTAGATTTATCGTGGAACTTCACAGGACAGAGATTTGGATTTATCTTAGAATCTCAGCCACCACTGCTCACTCTCAGTACTACCTGGTGGGACATACAGTCCTGCTCAGCAGGACACAGGGATGGCTCCAGTCAAACAGGTCTGCTTCTCTGCCTGCTGCCACATGCAACCATGATACTGGTTTTTGCACCTCAGTCATCCCCCTGCACTTGTCAGTATCCAGTTTCTACATGAAGAAATATCATGTCTCAATTTATAACACTAGGAAATCTGAAGGTATTTGCACATCACTGTCTAAGGAGCAAGAGACTGTACAGCAAAGCTGTTCAAGGAAGGGACCCCGCTCAAGTGTCAGCTGGCACTTCCATCACCAAATAGCACTTTTCAGGCAGGGAGATGAAAACTTAAGAGGAAAGGAAGAAAAACATGACTGATAGACTGAGAAAGAAACTAAACTAGATGGAACCTGCCAGTGTTACAAGATGTGCTAGTGAGTGCCTCACAATGCACAATAAATGCAACATCTCTGTAGTAACAGAGATGAAGTAACATCTCTGATGAAAAAAGAATGTGCTTACACAGGTTTGGATCTCCAGAACTCAGCTGTCACATACGCAAGAGGGCTGTAAATGCAGATTCACACGGCAAAGTTTAGCTTCTCTAATTTACTGCTGCCTGCCACACTGCTCTCAGTGTGGAGCTCGGTCTCCTCCTGCAGAGGGGCTGTCACCGAGACGACCCCAGGGCTGAGCCAGGGTGCTGCTACTTTCAGGCCTAACCCGGGAATGGAAAGAGCCAGAAGAGCTCGTTCGCCAGCAAAGCACCGAGACCAGCCTTAAGAGTTACTCAAAGAGGCTGTGTAAAGGCCAGGGCCAAGAACAAAAGCCCTTTTGGTACAAATCCGTGACAACGCTAATATTTTAACCCACAGCACAAACACTTTCAATTGTATGAAGAAACCATTAAGCAGAAATGATCAAAACACAAAAATCACATTAAAACCCGGCTAGCAAAGAAGGAAAGAAAGGGGTGGGGGAGAAATGAACACAGCTTTCTGACAGTCTGGGTAAGAAATGCTTGGGAGAAAACCTCCCAAGGAATCCATTAACCTCAACATTACCTCAATGCACTGCTAGTGTGGAAAGCACTCTAATCATAGCCTCTAACCCAAAACACAGACCTGCTTCACCAAAAAACAACACAACAACCCCAGGGGCCCATCCACCTCCTTAGCATCCTAGCCTAGTTGGCATGACAATAACAAGGAATGTTACCGTGACCTGTATTGCTAATAAGGTCTCTGCATCTTCTCACCTCCTTGCCCCCGTCTAGTGAGGAACATCACACTAATCTGCTTATTTCACCTACCCTCTGCCCGAGGTCTCCTGCCAACAACACAAATTCTGGGTATTAGGCACATCTCTGATCACAATCACCAAAACCTGTGTTGCAGGCAGCTCCCTGAAGACCAGGCCTGCATTCAGAAAGGACTGCTATGGCATCCAATTCCATGCCCCAATCTCTTTAGACAGATTTCACAGTAATTGTAAAGCTGAGCAGCCTGGATTGTGCTCAGTGCCTTCGTTTCAATGTTTATCCAAGGTGATGCATATTTCCAGCTGTGATCTGTCAGTGATTATTTCCATACCCTTCACTTCATCCTTGTATGCATGCATGTACCAAGGAACAAGCAGTAATTAAAAGAATTGGGGTCTATTTAATTACCTTCTGACACGATAGCACAACAGCTGCCTTCAAAGCAGTGTGACTCCCCAGCAAATCGAATCTAATGGCAGTCAAACAGCAGCTTGGGACCTGCAACATATTAGCACAGGTTGTCTCCATTTGTGGAGAAAAAGCAGCAAATCTCTCATTTCCATTAGGAAGCCCTTTCAGACCAAAACCCCCAGCAGAAACCAATGAAAAGAGAAACACAGCATGGCCTTTAAGGCTGTGGAAGCTTTTAGTCCTGAAAGATTTGGCCATGAACATGATTTAGTCACTACAAAAAGGTAGGAGATGCCCAAATCTCATCCATATAAGCTAGGAAGATTTGGCTTCATAAAGATTTACCAGTAACTCATGCCTCAAGCAGAGGAAAGCTCTAATCCCTCTTAATTGTCCCTTCAGCCCTTCACAGCAGTGCTAAGCTGTTTAAGAAGCCAGCCTACAAAGGCAGCAGAGAAGCCCAAACCTGCACTCGCTGCAGCACAAAACCCCCAAGCCTCTTGCCAGAGAGTTTGACCAAGAGGGTCTTCTAGGAGCAGGGATCCAGGCTATTCACCTAGGGCACTTTCAGCATTAAGAAAGCTGAACCAGGAATGTTTGCTATCATACAACCTTAGATGAGGTCAGGACTCCTAAGCCAAGGCCTCCCACTGCCTCACAGTGCAGTGGCCCATCAAGGATACTCCAATGGATACTCTAAGAGCAAATTCAAACACTGGGATATCAGAACCAAGCACTTTGCCCTCTGCCTGCTCCATACTTGCCTTGGTGTTAAGATTTAATTACTTCAAGTTGTCCCTCTCTCACACTGGATCCCTTGGGCTGAGTCTATTTTGGACATGTTTGTACTTGTGAAGGTCATGGTCCTGCCAGAACCAAAACCCAAAAGGCATCTTATTTTTATCTCCTAGTTCAGGTAGAGGGCACAGAGCTCCAGCGAGGACCGCCCCTGTCTCCCCTCTGCCTCAGAGCAGACAGCCGCCACCCTCCTTTTACAACCTACCTTCTGTGACAGGCCTCACCTCGATCCTTTCACACAGCCACCTCAGGGGACAGCATAATTGTCTGCAGAGATATTTGGAAATTATTATGGCTCAGACACACTTGCACCAGGATAGCTATGGTCGTTTCAGGCTCTTTCAGTCTTACTTTTGGGGGTGCTGGCTCCCCACAAAAATCCGTTACAAACTTGCGGTGAAAAGACAGGATGCAGAACCCACAAACTGTTCCTTCGTAGAAAGGAAATGAAAACCAAGCAGAAAAATCTAACCACACTTCAGCTCATCAGGAGAAAAACAAAAGAAAGTAGAGAAAGGAGATCCTCAGAGACTATAGCATTACCGTCAGCCCCATTCTCACCTTATCCAGAAGGAGCTGCAGGTGCCTAGCATCTCTGAACACAAAAGATTTTAGCTTTGTAAGTCACCCAGAAACTCATCAATATAGGCCAGATGTTCCTTGAAGATGTGCACCGTTTCCTCTCTAAAAACAGAGGTACTACGGATTCCTTCCAGCAATTGTCTATAAGAGGGTTTCCCCTGACCCCGAGTGCCGCATCAGTGACCACACAAACCAGGAGCACCAAGCAGAACCTGAGTTGTTTCCACTCTCAGCACTCAACTACTGAGCATTTCCAAAGGGCTCAGAGCGATCCTTGCACAGAGGAAAGAACATCCAAGTAGTCTCATTACTTTCTACAAATCTTCAGTCCCCTGTTACAGCAGCAGCCCTTTTTGTTCTGTTTTTAAAGAGGTTACCACATGGTTTTCATTTCTGCACAGGATGTTACTCCCAACATCTAACTTAAAGCACATGGAAAAAATAAAAAAAAACAGAAGGTTCAGCTGAAGGAACATAGAGACAAACTGGCAAAAAAAAAAAATCACCCCAAATCTGTGTAGAGGCAGTTGTGTGAAAAAAGGCAGGCTACACAGCAGTTGACACGCCATGGAGCACACACACTGCAAGCCTAACAGATCTTACCCTCACAAATTAGGCCAACCACATCCCACAGATGAGCTTATATTGTCCCCTCAGCACCAACCTGGACTCCAAGTCATTTAACTTGAAAGCTTAGGCTCAATTTGAGCTGTGTGCACAAACATGAAAGCTTTTTGGGTTATGCCTTCCCACCCTTTGTGCTTTCAAAGCTTCGCTTGCCCAATACACTTGTGCCCTGTGCTGGCTTACGTGAAAAAAGGGTATTCAGTGATTTTTTTGCCCCTGTTTTTCTGTCCCCACAAAATGGGCAGAAAACGCCCATCTCCTTGGCCAGGATGTTCTGATTTTGACTGCATGGGTCAGGGGAAGTGTCTATTCTGCAAACAACAGTCTCAGAATCCAATGAGAATATTCACATTTACAACTTGAAATTCATTCCCTGGAAAAAGACTTTCATGCTTTGTTTAAAATTCATTGTTTCCTGTAAACTCATTCGCTAGAATATTAATAGGAGGAAAACATATAAGAGAAAGAAATGCAGCTGACAATTTGGTTAAAAATTCAAACCAGTGTTCATAAGACTTTTCAATTTCCCAGCTCAGGATTGCATAATTTTCAAGGCACGGGCCCTGAAATGGGTCTGAATTCTAATGCTACTTCGAAAAGAAAAGGCATGAGGAATGTTTTGACAGATTCTGGATATATTTTAAGCTCACTGAGGGTATAATTGAAAATCCACTAGACATCATGAAACAAGAAAGGAGGTGAAGGACAGAATATTAGGCAGGAGGAAGGAGATTTAGTCCACACATGCAGAAAGACCAAGACTGTATTTCTCTTAATATGAGTCTGGATCCTAAGCAACCCCAGTCAAGACTGATACTCAAACACACACTCGATTTGTTAGTACTCCATAGGAGATATTGATAAAGTTACTACCTTGGAGAGAAGGGGCCTGAATGTCTGCTCTCCTTTGAGCTGCAATCATTGACTCAATAGTTCAGAGACAAACAACTATTCAGTGACAAAACCATTAAACCCTTCAAGTCCTGTAAATTCCTTGCACATGCTTATGTATATTTCTATTAGACAGCATCAATATTTCTTATATAAAAGCATTTTGAAGTCCTAGAAAAAAAAACACTAGAAAGGAAAGCAAGAGAGAAAAATGGCTACAATAGTTATTAATAAGGAACTATCTTTAATTACACAGGTTACTGATATGCTGTCAAAAGGCAGCAAAGTCGCACCAAATTAACACCCATACATTTCCAATAAACACTGACAGTCTCTCATAGCTGCATCTCTTGTGAGTCCAAACTACACACACGGGGGCTCTGGAAGCAGAAGACTTGGCCTCGCAGATGGCATCTGCACTCCATCCACCCCTGTTTCTCTCCAGCAGTAATTGAGAAAATCACCAGCAATCAGAGGAAGTCAGCTGCTCTGAGCCTGTAATGAAACAGGGCTGGAACAGCTGTGCCACATCTTTTTACAATTATCCTTCCTCCACCTCTATAGTGTCAGCTCCAAGGAGAATAAACCTTGCTAAACCTGAAATACCTCCAAAAGAGGATACCCTGTCTCTGTTGCATTTGTAGAAATGAGAGAATAGCACTAACTGCTTTACTTGATCCATTCCATCCCTGTTATGGGTGTCAAAACACCATCCATAAGAGGAGCCAAGAGGTGAGCTGCAGCACTGGTATAGAGGTAAACCTGACACCTAGTGAAAGAAATCACAATATTGCAAAACAAGGTATGTCCAAAATAAGGAAGGATTTCACTCATCGACCTTACTTCATAGAGCCAAAGCACTGTACTTAAGGATGTCCCTAAATTATTACTTGAAGTAAAGGAGTAAGGGAAGGGAAACGTGTAAAGACATTAATAGGGACTGAAGTAAAACAAGCCATGTACTAAAGCTGTCTCAAGGCAAATTTTATGCACAGAAGACAAACCAAGGGAAACCAGTGCTGAAGGGAACAGATGTGACAGAATGTGAGACACCCTAAGGACTACGGCAAGCAAATATCCACACAGCAAACTGCCAAGAGAGGGAGTATAATTGTGCTCTCTTCTATAGAAAGGAACCCAAATGCAGAACCTTAATGCAACTATATCACAACAAATGAAGGAAAGATGGTAAGGGATAATGCCCCTCAAAAATAACATATTAGACAACTTGAAAAAATACATACTCTTCAGGTGCCAAATACCATCCAGGGCAGTGATCTGTGCTGTTGAAGCAGCCTCTCAGCATCGTTGCCATGGGACATGCCCACTACACCAAGAACCCTGCTGGGTTGATAACAGCATCTTTGCATGGATGCCAGTGAAACCCTCCCACTAGGAACAGAATAGGAATCAGCTCCAGCTCTCACACTGCCCCAGTCCCAGCCACCCACACGTGTTTCCACAGAAGGCAAAGGCTTCTTCAAGGAAAACCCTCCAATTGTTGGTTTGTTACGTGTGTGTAGGGAGCCCTTCTCTGATGAGAAGCATTTGCAGAGGATCTTCCCAGGACACAAGTTTACTAGCAGAAATCAGACACTTCCCTGCAGGAAAAATCCCAGATTGCCAAACGTGGAGCCCCTGAGCCGAGCACAGGCAGGAGGGAGGCCCCCAGGTACGTCTGCATCAGCACAGGGAAGTCTGTATAAATCACAGAGCCATTATCAGGGGTAAAATTAGCTCCTGTTACTGACAGCATCTATCACTCATTCTTACTCTAATCTCTACCAGGGGAAGGATTTACAAGCAACACTGATGAAAGAGAAAAGGAGAAAAAAAATCAAAGCAATATAAAGGGGAAAAAAAAAAAAGAAATCAAAGGAAAGATAACAAAAGCATTTGTGAGGCTGGAAGAAACACTATGTTATATTACAGGGACCAAGGGATCCTTATCATGCCCAGATAAGATTTTCATTCAATGTGTTGGAAATTTTTAACTGCTTAAGAAGATTCAAGTACATTGCTGGGTACTTCCAAGCTCCAGTGCAGGATTTTTCAGCCACACATCACACTGGCTTGTCTCAGTAAAAACCCTTAGGAAATACATACATAGAAAATACACCAGACAGATGTTCAAGGAATCTTAATGAACATAGACAAGAACTAAAAGTGGAAAACTGCAAGAGCTTAGATTAAGAGTTAAAACCACTATTAATCACAAAATAATTAGTCATGATGACCACAGCCCATAGGTCAGTGGAGAATACACTATTAAATAGCACATTAATTTCTGCATTATTTAGTCATTTACCGACCCATTATGGAACGTACTTTTCTTAATATGAAATACAAAGAGGGGAAGAAAGCAAAGTACCAACAGTGCTGTTTGTTAGCTCCAAGAACCATTGCTTTGTTAATTAACCTTTTCAACTTCTTGAGAGAATTAATCACCTCAAATGAATGAAGCTTCCGGGTGCCCTAAGCAGCCTGGAAGAGACGGACTCCTTCCCTTCCTGAAGGCACGGGACTCCACTGCAGTCACACAGTGGTGCCTCCACCATCGTTAACGTCGTCCACTGTAAGAATACCATTAGAAAGTGCCTTTTGTTCGAAGGTCTCAGAGCACCTAATCAGTAATAATTAACGATGCTGCACAGCAAGTCAGTCACAGGGCCACTGTTGAAATCCTACCACTCCTTTTACAACCACTGAGCCAGAGGGGGAGTTAGCCCTAAACCTCCAACCTGACTTCATTTCTCACAAGCAGCTAGAGATATTAGGACCTAGCTGGAATCAAATTAGGAAGAAAAAGAAAGAAATTGACTGAAGAGGCTGCTCTATCTTTGCAGCCATAGGCAAGTCTCACATAGAGACATCTCTGTTATTAGCAATGGGCAGTGCCTGCTGCTCCCAAGCACCTGTTTTGATGGAAATGCCTGTAGGATACAGGGCAATGGGAACTGGGAGGCAGAAAGCCCAGTGCTCACAAAACATAACACTGGAGCTGCAGCCCTGCAACTTCTTAAGCTGAAGAGCAAAGAGAGGATTGTCCTTACTGTAGCAGCCAGTTTCAGAAACCACTAACTCAAATTAAATACTCAGATTATCTTAGCCTTCCACCCAGCACCATTCCATATACTCTTGTCCCTCCCTTAAGCAAAAGGCATCAACATCTCTCTTGAAACAACATTAAAATGAATGTGAAGAATTATCTACTTGCTAAGAGAGGTTATATGCATGCACATGTGTTTTGGAAAGCCTACTTTGCATTTCTAGGTCTCAAAATATCCCTAATATAATTTACAGTGGGTTGTGAAAATTGCCATCCCAGTTAATCAAATATAATAAATAGCTCTGACTGAGCAGATGACTCTCCTACAGCACTGTGGTTATCAGAGGGATCGGTCTTAATTTGAAGCTCCATTCATCAGCTCTGCTAACAGGATTGTGCAGGGAGTGATATTTGACAGAAGTGTTTTTGAAATTCCTAAGTGGAGAGGGTGCATCGAGGGAGGCAAGACAGATGTTTTGCTTCTCATGACTTGGAGGAGGCCTCACCACCTCTCCTCCCCACGCAGTGACAGCTGCCTGAGGGACATGCCATTACAGAGAATGCCATGCTCGCAGGTGAAAACTCCTTGTTTTGTTTATTTAAATAAAAAGCCCAACAAATTCAATATGCAAGGGACAGCACATCTGCTACAGCATGTTCCTACAGCCCCAGACAAAGGATTTAAGGCCTGAAGGCAACAAAGGAGTTCTGAATTATTTGGCCCATGAGGAATAAGAAGGTGAGACAAAAAGGGAAGAAGAAACAAGAATGAACAAATGCTCTTAAACGATCCATCCAGTCAGAAGCCAGCACCATTTTGTATCAGATTTTACAGAAGTACACAGTAGAAAATGATACGCCATAAAAGTGAGAAACCAAAGTAAAATAACACCCTGTCCTGCATCCTTCCCAACTCCCTCTTCAACCTTTTTCTTTGGAGCGCATTCTTTTGTTTCTGTCAAAGGGAACAAACCTGCTGGAAAAGGCCTCTCAACTGGCGCCTGGATGTCCCAGAAATCTTGATGAGATATGGGATTGAGCTGCTGCCCCAACATGGAAAATCAAAATGATCCCATCCTCCTCAGAGGCAGCCCCTATGCTCATGGGACAGGGGAGCAGAAGCAGGTCAGCAAGGAATACGGAGAGGAAGAGAAAGAAAGAAGGGAACATTCTGCAAGTCACAGAATCATAGAATCATAGAATGCTTAAGGTTGGAAGGGACCTCTAGGGTCATCTAGTCCAACCCCCCTGCACACGCAGGGTCACCTAGAGCACGTGGCACAGGACTGCATCCAAGTGGGTTTTGAAGACCTCCAGAGAAGGAGACTCCACAACCTCTCTGGGCAGCCTGTTCCAGTGCTGTCACCCTCACTGTTAAGAAATTTTTCCTTAAGTTCCCAATGGCTTAATTGCTGCCATTTGGAGCAGCCACGGCTGCAGTGCAACTGCTCATCTTCCCCAGCACTATCCTTGTCTTAAACTTGCTTCTGCACCACACTCAACAACAGTTAGGCATTTAAACACAAGCGAAGCCTCTCTCCCATGCTTCATTGTAACACTGTTGCTCTAAATCCCCTTTTATCCCTTTAATTATGCATGAAAAAAACATGCGACCTCCCTGCTCTGCCGCTCAGCCGAGCAGCGGCTCCGTGCAGAAGGCTCATTATACAGCTTTAGCAGGGCTGAGTACTCTGAATTATTTAAATCTCCATTAAGCCTCCACTATGGCATATCTGTGTGATAAACGGATCAGGTGCTGCTGGATTTCTCCTCTGACCAACGAGCTCTCCCTTCTTCCCCCTCTCTCCTCCCACCAAACTCAGCAGGGCAGGAGATAATTGCCAAGAGGGAAGGAGTTTGCGCTTCTGTTATCAAGTGTTTCGCCGTCATTTAAAAAAAGGCCAACTGAGCCAAGTAATAAAGACACTTAAATCAGGATTAGCATTAGAGGGCAGGGTGAGGTGGTCAATGCATAACTTTTTTAATGGCCATTTTATTGTTTACATTAAATAAAACTTAAATCATTATGTTTTACTTAACCAGTGGGAATGCCCTGTCCCTGTTCTCAGATCACCACTGCAGAAGGGGGAAGAAATTGTGTATTGTCAGAGAAAAGGGGAGCCGTGTGGTGATGTGGCCAAGTGGACTCAGCTGGCTCTGTTTTGTTTTCCCATCCCACTGGCAGTGCAGGAAGGTCCCAGGAAAGCACATTGCCCACAGCTTCCCTGGGAGCAAAGGCCGAGTCTGTGACCTGGAACCAGGTCAGCCCAAGTGTCAAGACAAGGCCCTTAATCCCTGTGAAAGGTAAGAGCAGTTCCCCCAGAACAGACTTGCTGTCACAGATACCTGAGCATGAAGGCATGGAGGGAGAGGGAAGCAAGCACTCTTCACGCATCTGTCCAACACCTCCACACATCTTGGGGCCCCCTATCCAACAGCAACCCCCAAGGAGGCTCCAAAGGTCCCAGCAGGAAAAGCTTAGGCTAGCAAGGCAATTTCCTTGACTTCTTGCTTTCCACGGCATCAGGCAAGCCAAAAACTGTTCCTGAGGATTTTGACCGAGCTCCCAGCTTCACTTTATACTTTTATGCTCAGTTCTGCATCAGAAAGCCTGAGTGGGCAGCGCTCATCAGCTGCAGCAAGGCAGGACCACAGCAGCCATCCCTTGCCCACCTAGGCACACTGCACCCCTGCCAAGTGGCATGGCATAGGGGGAGCCAACTGCTCAGAACAAGCCAAAGATGCTTTCAGATGACTTCCATAAACGCTGCTTTATGAGAAAAAGATATGTCAGCATCTCTGTTTCAGCCTTCAGCTGCCACAGCTCTCAAAGGGTAAAATAGTACTCACACATCTCCACAAGCAGCAGGAATCTGAGGTACAGACACACAAACATGCATGAGTAAAACAACCCTTCAGAGGGTCCAAAGGAGTGCACAAGAGCGAGGGGAAGCAACCACCCAGAAGTACAACTGTTGCTTCATATTTGCAAAAGCCCCAATCAACAGCACAAATGGAATTTAGCTCCTGCTCAACAGAAATGAACATGTCCCAGGTCTCTAAAGGCTTTGCCTCCTTGATTGCAAAACAAAGATAGGAGAACCTCTGCAATCTGTTATGCATGTGGGGAGCCCTGAGCATCACAAGGTCAAAATAAATGGAAGTCAAAATAAATAGAGCTCTCACCCAATGCTATCTCAGAAAGTGCTTGCTGAGCAGGGCAGGAAGCAGATGGGCATGGGTAGGTGCACTAGTTGGTGAAAGGAACTGGAAGATGTGTTGAGGAGGAAAGCTGCTGTTCATGTTAAAAACAACCTCTGCCAGGAGAAAAAAAATAAGAACTATCTCATTTTAAACTTTCTCTCCATATTTATTTGAAATAAATGGAGACAGCTCAGTGGCAGCATTTTCTTAAGACTTGAAAAATAGATGGCAGGACTCTAGAGACAGGTTTCTCCCATACATCATTCCCTTCTCCTCCCAGGCTCTGGGGGACACGTGTTGCAGCGACATCTTTTACTAAGATTTACAGAGCAGTCATACTGTCAGGGATGTGGAGGCAGCCTTGCTGCCAAAAAGCTGCTGTCAAGCCAGCACTATGCTCAGGAGGCAGCTGTTCACCTTGGTTTTTAAACCACAGGTTCTAGCTAAGGAAAGAACAAAGGTAAAGGGAAAAGGTAGATCTGTCCCTGTTTACCGAGCTGCTCCTGCAGTGAGGAGCCTAGTTACTGCCTTATACCAACACCAACTTTAAACTCCACATTTACTTTGCAGCTCTGAACATACTTACTCCTTCAAGATGCAGGAAAGCAATTGAATCTCAGCATCCTGCTCAGCTCTGCCCCAGCTCCCTCCACATTGCCTAGGCAATACCAGGGGACAAGCCTGCCCTCACCTGCATCCACAGAAGAGCTCCCAACAGCTCCAGCAGTGCTGGGACTACCCTCATGCTCCCTCCATGACTCATTTGCTCTCACCTGGGCCAACTCCCATCTGTATTAAGAACAGAATGAGTCAGACATGAGCCAAAGTCCACAAATGCTAGAAACATTAAATTCAGACTTCATTTTAAAGAGGAAGATATTATTCTTGAATGCAAGACCTCCAGCAATTATTAGCTCTAGGTGCTGAGTTTTTTTTTTTAAAATCAGAAATAACAGATAGGAGAGGTAGTATTTTATGAGTATGAATCAGCCAGGTTTGCACAATAAACATCTCTATAGATACCCTTGAGAGCAGTCTTCCAACTAACCTAAATACACCAAGACCACCTACCCTAGTGGGAAAACCTAACAGGCTTCTACTGATTCCCATCCTCTTCCTCCTGCCCTTGCTCTACAAGATCGAGCAGTCAACCAGTATGTTTTTCTAATACTCTACTGTGCTCTACCTGGCCCTCCCTTGGCTGGCCACACAGCTCCTATATTCACCCAAGAGTTGGCTCAGATGAACAGACTTGGCCTTGTTTGGTGTCAGGGAAGAGATTAGAAGGCTGGGGAGAACACAACAGTTCAACAGTTTTTGCTTTAGTTCTCATGAAGTTTCATAAGCTCTTGCACTGCTCCCAGCTTAAATGACCAAGACCACAGCCCAGGACACAGAAGCAGAGTGAACTGGGCTGCCTGCAAGAGAGCCCGGAGAAGAGCTCAGACCCCCACACTCTGTTTGATGCCTCCCAGCTCCAGCAGCTGCCCTGCCCCACTCAGGTGCTCTTAGAAGAGCAGCACCCTGGCCCTCATCCAGCACTGCAGCACAATCTGCTGTGTCAAGTTCTAGTGGCTGATCACATGCAAGTGCCTTGAGAAGAATAACCCGAGAAACTTCAGTATTAAAAGAAAACCACTATCAGTTTCTAATGCAATTAACAAACCCCTGCCAAGCAAGGCAATAAGAGCACTTCATCAGACCATGATAGCCCTGGAGGGTACAGAGAGGCTGCCACGGTAACTCCTTTAATTGCCCTTAATGTTTCATTAAACACAATTACATTTAAGCCTAAACTGGGCCATTTGTTGTGGTTTTAATTAGACAAAGGGCAAGATAAAAGGATTGGATTAACCCTCCTTTCCCCTCCCCTCCATCTACTGAGGGCTGGCCACAATTTGAAGCTGGATTTGCTTGAAATTACAAGAAAAAGAGGACCAAAGTACATCCAGTACAGTTCAGTCTGCCCTCTGACATATGGCTTCAGTATGGGGAGCAGGACAGATAAGACCTGAAGCCTCCAGCCCTGCTCCTTGCAATCCACTCCTGCAGGCTGCACCAGGGCTCATCAGCCTGTTTCCATCCACTCCAGCCACCACAGTGAAAAGTTCTAAAACCAGCATCATCACCAGTCTTAATGGTGCAAACTCCTCCTGAAACCTGAGATGATTACACACTTGTTTCCAATATCAAAGTAGTAAAACTTTTTCCCCTTTAAAAAATTAATTCCATACATACTTAAACAGTGCTTCTAAATTATGTCTAAGGTTTAACTGTTGAACTTTTATCCCTCTGATATTACCATTGGCTGCAGCAAACAAGGCAGCCTGCCCTGTCTCTGACTTCAGAGAGAACAGCACATTTAGCTGCAGTGCCACACACCCAAACCAAAATAAACCTCTGAAATGCCATTTTGTTCAGAGATTTATGATACAATTAAAATTTTTTGTTGATTTTTAATGACTTTTCTTCCCCTTTGAAGCTGACAAGGTTAGGAACAGCCATGGATTATGAAGAGACTGTCTGCAAGGCGCAAAGGAAATGAAGCAGAGCAGGAAGGGTCCTCTGAAGTAGGTAGGAACCATCATCATATCTGTGGTAACATCAGCACCATTGGAGGGCACTCAGGCACCACTGGAACAGGAGCTTTAATAGAACAGACATGATAGAGACCGAAATAGCCACTCAGTGACAGGTCTGAAGAGCCTCCTTTACACCACAAGGCTCACTGAGATTTTGCTATCACCTGAGAAGTGCCACACTCTAGCAGTCTGATCCAAAGACAACTTATGTCAACAGGAAGTCTCACATTAATGTCAGTGAACCTTAGTCTTAGCCAAGGTGTAACAGACCATGTATCACCATCAGGGGAAAACGGGCAAAATCCATCCTCAAATTCTCACTGCTATTTTGCAGGGATTTTTCACAATCTCTCTCATCTTCACAGTTTCTACTTGCACAATAAATCAATTTTTAAAGCTCTAAGTAAAACGAAAGGATGGAGCAGATGAGAAACACAGCAGAGAACTTGCGTCATGCTGAAAAAGTGCAACTAGGCAGTAACAAACTCTGCTGCGTGGCCATTAGCACAGCTGGCTGTACACAGCTGCGCTGTGCAGTGGCATCCTCAGAGGCAGTGAAGAGGCACCACCACCACCACACCAGGAGCTGAAGCACAGGCCAGGAGATTCATCAGGTTTACAGCAGAGAAAGAGCTGCATGTGCAAACTAAGTGACCTCACAAAGTGGAGCTGGGAGACTTGGGGAGAAAACAAGTATAGCTCTGGATGAGTTACTCTTCAGCTTAGGCTGAGCAACCTGAAACAAAGCTGTCCTTGTTGCACACACTGTCACCAGAACAAGGCAGTGGAAATTAAGAGTGAAGACTTGGTGACAAGCACAAGGGAAAGTATGGTAGGAACAGAAAGGAGATCATCTAGCTATTCAGACTGTCACAGAAGAGAAATGCTCAAGTCCTTTTCCTACCTCAGAGGATAGGATTCCTTGTTTCCCAGGAGAAAAACACAGTTACAGGTCAGAGACTGAAATAGTTTCTAGAGTTGCTACTTGAACGTGTACTAATGCGATGACACAGGACTGAACTTCAGCAAGCTCTCCTCAGTAAGCCCTGACCACTGGACTAGATCATTCCGAGCATGTTCCATTCCTTATCCATCCTGCTACGTGAGACAGCATTAACAGGAAGAACAGAATGACGCGTCACAAGCCCCCAGGGCTTGGCTACCCATGGTAAAGCTCACCCATCTAGAAGCACCCATGTGCCCAGCAGCTCTTCTACCTCCAGGATTAAGGGGTCAGACTTAAACTTGAGGTTTGGGGAGCAGGAGGAAGCAGGGGGGTACAAGGGAACAAGGAGAACAGCTGCTAAGCTCTTAGAGATAATAAATTGAATAGCTCTGAAATTGGACCCACAAGGATAAAAGTGTTTTTAGTGCCTATAAGGCCGACTATAAACTCAATCTGTCAGACAGCAGCAGCTGTTAAAGATAATGGTCCTGGTAAATTTAACTTCCCAACTGCCACAGAGGGACTAGTATGATGTTAAGTTTCCTTCTGTGTGAAGGCGGGGGGGGGGGGTGAGGGGGGAGAAAAAGCATCAAAAAGGCAAGATCTTAAATATGCATCTCCAGTCAACTCATCGAAAACCTGCTTTGAAGAGTGAAGATGGGCTGGGCCCTGAGGGGAGACAGGAGATTCTCTGGAGGCTTTTAGGCATATGAAGGCCTCTGGGCTGCTTTGAGAGGATTCCATCAACACCATGAAACATTTGCTAATCAGCCGAGGTCAGCAGGGAAAGAAGTGACTCGCCACTCCGAGGCCAGGCCACTCCTAATTATTTAAGGCCTTGCTGTGACTTCGTCATAAGCTCTAGGCAGAGGAAAGCCTATAGCTAGACGAGGCCCGAGCAGATGGTGACTCAGCAGCAGTCCATTTCCCTTGTTCATCCCTAGCTCTGGAAGGGAATAATCCTTCAGCTGCATCAGGCCCCTTTGGGATTCATAATCTGTTACCTGCTATGTAAATAGGCAGCACACGCTCAGGCTAATCTGTGCCACAGCCACGCTTGCCAGCTCAGGGAGCAGGGCAGTCACTGAGGAGCAATATTCACAACAAAATTCTGCTTCTACCAACTGCCCCACCAGCAGATTGGGGAATTCTGCAACTGAATCCTGCAGAGAGCGTGCCTGGCCCACAGAGATCACACACAAGATTCTCATTTGAGAATAACTGACTGTAATCCTTCAAAACTTCAATCATGTAATACTGCTATGATTGGTGAGATCAAGCCTTATGCAGACCACTCTGCCAACTAAATTCTTCACAGCAAGTAATTTTAATATGATAATCTGGACTAACTATATAATTCTGAAAATGCTGCAGGATTTGGCTACAAGACCAAGAGGCAGCCCAGCAGCTTCGCCTGCAAGCAACTGCTGCATCCCTATAGCCATCATCATCCTCTTTGCATTATAATGCCAAAACACAAAACCCACAAGGACACACAAGATCTCAACGGGCCTGGCTAGAAGCAAGGAGGAAGTTTGGCCTCCCTGTACTTCCTTCTCCCATACTCAACTCCATAAAAACCATTCTCCATTGCAATTTGAGGGATGCCTCCTTTTCCCACACACACACGCCTGTCCTTCCCAAGGTATACTGCAGGGACACAAACCTTGACTTAGCACACATTCCCAATATCCTGCTTGTTTAAGGACTAGAGGAGGGTTTCATCCCTAGATGATTTTTTCACAGTTCATTTTTCAGTTGCCTATGTAGTACTTTTGGATTGCTGCCACCCTGAGAAAAACCTATAGGTGACCTTTACTGAAGGGAAAGGAAAAAGTAATAGAAAGGAAAAAGTTGGAAATGCTCAGATGGGAATGAGATTTCTCAGATGCTTAGCATAACATATGTGCCTTGATAAATTTAGGTTTCACTGGAGCGAAGGATATGGTGTCAAACACCAGTAAAGCTTCCAATCAAGTCTTCGGTAGAAGATCACACAACTTCTTTGGAACAATATCCTCAAAGTACTTCCCAAAACAGATTTTTTTTCAGGACTGGGAGAGCTTTCTCCTTTGAATGCATTTCAGCATTTCTTGCCTATTCTAACCAGCAGTTATAAGTAGTGAAGGCCTCAAGCCAGAAGCAAAGTAAATTAGCTTTAAGCCACCTGGAGAATAAAACTCCTAATTTCATTCAATACTGTAGATAATTTCTCACTGTTGTTCTTACCAAGGAGACAAGAGCAGCTCCAAATTTTAATAAATAGGGTATTTGGAGGAAGCTTATAGATATACTAATGAGACAGCAGCCTGAATTCCCTTTGCTCATACATCCCTCACTGCCACTGGAAAGTCCAGATTCAAAAGGAGCTCCTCCAACCTTTCTCTAATCAGTAGTACATATAGACACTACAGAAAGGATGCAGGGTTACTCCCTGGGAAATGATTTATCGGTCTAATACAGCATCACAAAGTTGTGTCTATTGCTTTCCAAGCAAACCTGTGTACTTTATTGCCAGGCAAATCCAAGTTTGCAACAAGAGTCCTCCTAAAGCAATTCCCTAGCAAGCAGCCCTGTGCCTATGGCACACGGGCAGACTCCTCCTTTCACATTCCTCTGTGCTAGGGGGGATGAGGAGGGAGGTATAAAAACAACCTACCCAAGCCTCCAGGTTAAACTGTGACCTACTTCAATCTATACTGCTGTCCATTATTACCAATCCAATTACTCCAGACAGGTTAGCTCAGCTCTAATTTACGTCAATCCAATTACTTTTTTTCTTTTTTTAAAAAGCAAAAAACAGATAATTTTTTTTGAACCATTAGTCAATACTAGGTCAGCATCCTACAGAAAGCACTTGGGAAAGCTCAAGGTCAAGATTAACTTTTTACAGAAAATCCCTCCCACAGTTTGCAGAGGGAGGTTTACTCACCTCTTTTCCTCACCATTCTTTTATTGTTTCCCCTTTACATTTTAATCAGATTTCTTGCATAAAGGTCTATGGCTTCCAGGACCATGCAGTGAAAGCAAATGCCATTCAGATTGTATGCCTCTTGAGGCGGAAGTCAGGAATACTAACCCAGAGCTCCTCTCTGCTGCAGCAGAATGGGAGAGCCAAGCACAAAGTGCTGCCCTTCAGGGGAAGAAAATAAAATAAAAAAATCCAAGGAGGAAATTTTAAGGCCCTAAGGACCTTAAACTCCCCAAAGAACTCCCACTTACACCACTAACCTACTCTACAACCTTGGTAAAGTAATTTCAACCTATGTGCTCCAGAGTGTTTTGCCACAAAGCCACCCATCTCTTCTGCTTCCTGCCAACTCACAACATTGGGCAGCTACTACAACCCCCTGACAACAAAGTGAATTTGAGACAAACAACCTCTGCACGGAGCATCTCCCTCACTCCTAGATATTTGGATTCCCATCCATTTCCAGAACTTTGGGTCAAAATCTTTAGAGGTGCCTTTAAATGAAGGAACAGCTGACATCAGCATGGTCCTGCTTGCAGAGCCCAGGGCCAGCAGCCAGGAGGGCTCTGTGTGTGGGAGCGCTTTCAAGCAAACCCTTGAGCAGGGCCCTGTTGAGAAAGGTCACAAAGGCAGCTAACCCAGACAGAAAAGGATGTAAAGCCTAACCACATCCAGATGGGGTTAGAAAGGGAAGAGATTGCAAAGATGAGCACTCAATCACTTGGAGGAGAAAAAAAAAAAAAAGGCACTACACACATATCCCTGTTGGAAGAAAGCAAGAGACAAAACCTCTTACAAGAAAGATTTTGGTCTCCTCAAAGTGCTTCCCTTCATCCTCTCAGCATCACACTCAAAGCAGGGATTACTTGTGCTTCAATCTTTGTCTGATGGTTGGAAAACAGGGCTATCAAAAACCATCTCTATCAAGGATAATGCAATAAATCCCCTGCTTGAAAGAATGTCCACACATGGAAGTATTGAGTCACTTCAGTATCCCAGCCTGTATGTCCGCCAGGCAGCAAGGCCAGGCACTCAGCTAGGATACCCCGCAGTGGCAGTCACCTGCCTCACTGAGTCACTTCAGGACATGGCACCATTCCAAGTCAGCATCGGGTGACACAGGCTGAAGATGCTGCTTAGCCTTTTCTTAAGCTTTCACTCTTGCTTCTTTATCCTCACACTACCCACTAGCTCCAAAATCTTTGTGATATCTGTTCCCCATCCCTTCTACATTACCTTGGCAATCAGGGTCCTCTTTTCTCTTGTCCTTTGTTTTAGCATCCTACAAATAATTATGAACTGCGCACATACATTACTTACTACGCATATATTTTGCTATCCTACCTGAATTTTAGATGGTGATACAAGAACAGGTCAGTGGGCTGCTAATATGGGTTCACAGACTATAATCCTGAGATATTTTATATTTTGCAATAAGTCACATGCTAAAGTTCAGCCCAGTACCATCTGCAGACATGAATATCCTTTAGCCACCTGCTTCAGCTCAGTCTTTCATTGTATTTACCAGCAACTCTCAATGGTATTCCATTAAAAACTTCCATAAGTCTTTTAAAACTTGAGTGCAATTTAAACACTGGACAGGGAAAGCATCAGCATGCACAAGCCAATAGCATTAGCATTTCTTAATCCAGTCTGTATCATTAAGAAAGCACCCAAGAAACCAGAAGAGTTCTTTGCTGTATGGTTAGAATACACATGGCTACATATTTTTGAAGGCTTTCTGAAAGTTGTTTTATGGAATGCACAGCCCACATTCATTATTTTCTGAACAGTTGATCTGTCTGTGAAAGCAGACAAATAAAAACAAAACACCAACTTGAAATAATACCTTTCTGAGAAGAATTTTAAGATTTAAGAATTGCATTATTAAAGCCATAGAATTTAAGACTTCCCTTTCCATGCCAGAGGGATGGGGATTAGCTCCCTTCAAAACAACTCAAGGAAAGTCCACCAAGCAGCTTGGCAATCCCCATCCCTGTCACCAAGCTGACTCCTGGGCCAGGACAGCATTGTTTCCTTTCGTGCAGCACTGCCCAGCCTAATTACAAGGGCTGGAAACAGCCAATGGTCCCCAGAGGGCCTTCAAGCTCTCCCCACTATTGTTTTAGGCTCAGGACAGAGAGGGAGCAAACAAAGAGAAAGTGACAGACACAAGGGAAACAACTGCATTCATTTCCCCTACAGCCATTTCTGCCAAGCCTCTAAATAACACTGAGAGCCTTCACCCCCCTTCCTCTGTACTTTTTAATCACAGACACCAGGTTTCTCCCAAGTTGTCTGTGACCTGGCACAGCATCTCCTAAATTGTACCTCTCCTATCAAGAGTATAAAGTCTGATAAGCACAGGAGAAATAAAAAGCCTAATGGCTCCTGCTGTGACAGAGCTTTTCTTTGGGTGAATACTGGGAAGTGTTTGCTCTCTGCAAAGACTGGAAATAGTTTCAGTGAAAAATAGTCAGTGAAATGTGTGAAGGGAAGAGTCCTATCTCCCTTTTGCCCTTGATTTGGAAACCAGTGCCTGATCAGGCTCCACCTGAGCATGTATTTTTATTCTACTCATGACACATGCCACTTGTTTTTCCTCTCTGTGCAAAGCAAGGGAGAAGGGGTGGGGAAGTGGGAAAGCAGAAAAGAGGCACAGCAAAAAGTGAGGCCACTGAAGAAATGGCACTTCAGGCAGTCTCCACTACATGAGTGATGACAGCCAATAGTGCCTCCAAGGACTTGCTTTCTTCAGGTCAATACTGCATTCTGACAGCCAGTTTATTCCTGGGATCCATGAGCCTCTCCTCCAGATTCAATCTTGCTCAGAAAATCATTCCTCTGATGCTTTATCCAGCTTACAGATAGGATGATGTAAGAGCCAAACAGAGGATATCTTACAGCTGTTGTGCTGAAGCACACTGCTCCTAAGTAGCTTTTCTTACCTGCAGCGCTGAGGAAGTCAGAGGTCATTAGAAATAAAGCAGAGTTGCTTAAAAAAAAAATCATCTCAGACTGCACACAACTTGGCAGAAAAGGGTTCACACGATCCTCTAAAATTTGTCTTGCTATGGTGGCATGTAAGGGGAAGTGAGAATTACCTTCCAAGAAGCAGCCACAATTAAAGATATCTGCAAAGCTGGATTGACTCCAATGCCCAAACCAGTGCTGGCATGGTGGCCATTGAATGTCTCCCATCAGTTGTGGCATCTCAGGAAAGAAGGCTCTGCATTCGTGAAAGAATTGCCCAGCTGCATCATGTAAATGTCTTCAAGGACCATTCTTTTTCCTTGGACACCAAGGAATAAAAATATAGTCATCTTCAGAGTAGACTTAAAATAAAGCATATGCTAAAAGAAAAAAATACGTGCAGTGCACAGATAGAACTGCTAGTCTATCTGCAAAAACACTAGCGTAATTGCAGCATTAAACAGATACATTTAAGAGCATCTCCAGTCTAAACCGCTCTGAGCCCCCTCTAGCCTCTCCCCTGCTCCCCACACAACCAGTTCCTGGAGTGAAGGAGTTAACAGGGTAACATGAAGTCCACTCCTGCTAGAGCAAAACCAAACAGAAGCTGTTCAGCAACCAGGTGAGGGCAAGTCTGGAAACTAGGAATCATTTCCCTTCCCCACCTCCCAAACAAGCCAGGCCCCACACTACAACTGCAGGACCAGCAATAGCACATTGCACAGTCCATGCCTGAGGGCAAAGCTTTCCTCTGGAAACACAAGCATCACAAAGTTCACCATCTCCACTTGACAGTTTTAGACATAGCTAGTGACTAATGAGGTCCAGGGAGTTATGGATTACTGTTGTTTATACAGCTTTGTAGAAGAAGCTGTCGAACTACTTCATAGATGAAATCAGTGCATATTTGCACATTAGTGTAATTTAATTATTTTATCATATAATCCTCCGAGGGGTAGAGAAGACCCATGAGCAAACAGACGAAGAATGTCTTTATTTCAGAAAGACTAAGGTGACACTTCTCAATGCATCAGGCACCTACAGTCAGCAGGAGGCTGCAGACACTAGTGAGAACAAGGAGACTCCAGCAGGGAAATGCCTCGAAAATGTTCTCTGCTACAGAAATAGAAGCTGAGAATTTTGCCTGACCTCACTTAACTGGTTCCCAAAGCCTGCCCTCTTCCTTTCAAGTGGGTATTTTTCAGTAAAAAAGCAGCTGGGCAGGTGACAGAAAAAAAATTCTTGCTTCCATGCCTAACTCCCAGGTTTCTGGGAGGTTGAGCCTGCAAGGTGAGCCAGGGCACGGGGTCAGCGTGAGCTTCCCTGCCCCGACGGGCCACGCACACGAGTGCCAGCTGCACACAGGCTACTTGTCACTGCAGCAAAAGCACCATAAATCTAGTGCTTCCAAATAATTTATTCACATGGCTTTACTCCTAGAAGGAGCTGCTCTACCAAAAGCAGATGTTTGTACAAAATTCCCAGAGGCTTCTGAAAAGCCCCTGCATTTAAGAGCTATTATGATCAGTATTTTGTATAAAAAACAGTGCCAAGGACTGCTCCATTCCCCACAAGACAAAATAATTCTGTTACAGATTTTATTACCACACTCCCTTTCCTGCTTGCTCTGCTGATCCAGCACAAACTCATCTTGCTGGCTCAAAACAACAATGACAAGTTAGCTGCACTGCTTGACTTCATACCAGATCAGGTACTGCCTATCCTTCCACAGAAGCCCAACAAATCATAGCCAGTCCTCCAGCTACTCCAACAAGCAAGCACAAGGTGGGTTTGTATCACACAGCACTTCAAATAGCAATTATGGATCCATGACTACGCTTGCAGGAATGAAGCTGGCCATTAAAGAGAAGGCAGGTCTATACCTCCAGCTCTGCCAGGACCTCAGTATGGCAAAGACTCATCCCCAACTTGCTCATAACCAAAACATGGAGCTCAGTAGGGGCCATCCATGCAAGCTACTCAGATGGGAGCAGCCATGCTAAGCCTCTTGCTGTCACTTGGCCCAGCATAGACAGGCCTGTCCCACTGAATTCACAGCAATGACAGCAGGAGTGAAAGCCTCCCAGCTTTGCTTTGCTTAGTTGGAGTTAATGTTACTACTTAACAGTAGTAATAAATGGGAGTCTTAACAAAAGACTGAATCAGAGCTAGGTAGTGAGTAGAGCTGAACCATATTGAATAAAGCTATAATATAATTCACTTAGAAGCAAGTTGCCTGCCAAGCACATCTTTCTCAGCAAGAGGAAAAGAGCATCTTTTCAAGTGATAAAGGACATGTGTACTGTCGGTTCAGTTCTCACACTGTGCTTAGCAATGTGTCAAGCTGCAGTATTTGCCACCAGACCTCCAGGGATAAGCTGCAATAAGCAGGATGCAGAGCTCCCTGTAGGCAGACCCCTCACCACCCACTGCAGCCTGTGTGCAGAATACTCCTCCAGCTCCCAGCAGCAAGGGGATTGCTATTACCAACAGGTCCTACCCAAATCAGGGAGACAAGAAACCACTTGGACTGCAGGACGTTTCACCTGGACCTCAAACTCCCACCATTTGATACAATCCTGCAGGCTTGTGATCACAAGATCACCTTGTATCACCTCATCGCTGCCGCAGTTCCCACCAGCTGAAGTACCAGACACAGACTAGCAGATCCAGAGCTTCCTGATGAGTCAGCTGCAAGCCAACTACCCAAGGAGCTTCAGGGAAAACAGGCTGCCTCTGGTAAATATTGCACAGGCTTGTTTAGCCTGTAGCTCTTTACACGCACCCACCATACTCTTGTATGTCCCAACATACTGTTCTTTGTTGAGCACAGTGTTATGCAAGGCTGAGCAATGAAAGCAGAGATTGTTAGCAGCTTTAACAGGCTTTGGATCATGCCAAGAACAAGTCCCACTCCATTTTAGTGGCTGCAGTATGACATCCCGGATATTTGCTATAATAATCAGATGCTCCTACACTACAATCAGAAGACAAATAACTAGTAAATAGACAGCAGCAATCTCTTTAAAGACCTGAGAGTGATGCCAAGAATATTTACAGCCTGATTCCATTGCTGCCTCTCTTGCCCTTCCCCAAACTACCACTGGACCTCACAGTGAATCCACTTGGGAGGCTTAAATAAGCCTATAGATCTTCTTGGTTCAGTAAGAGATTTCATTTATTGGAAACACAGCATGAACTCAGTGGAAATGCCGCAACTCTTCCCCAAACAGGATTCTTCTTGTTCCACCACAGAATTTCTATCCAGGCTGCTCAGTAAAGTCACTTGTAACAAGTGACTTGATACCTTCTGAGGGACAAGATTTCTGACAGTAAAAATATGAAATCAACACAGTAATGCATGGTTATTTACAACAAAACACTACACTAACTTAGGGTCATTTACACACAAAAAATTACTAGAGCATTTACTGTATATAGCCGTTCATCAAAACAGCTTTAGGGCTGCTGCTCACTGGCCATGACACAGTATGATGAAATACATTTCATTATTCATTTCAGGAAAATCATCCACAGTTGCAAAGGAGAGGCTGAAACAGATGACAAAAGCATTACATACATGTTATTGAATGTTTGGAGAAAAAAATCATTAAATAAGCCAGATAAACACACCAAACAATTCTGTTCAACGATCTAATGCATCATTCAGCCTTTCAAACACCACCTGCAGTGTGCACATTTGATGCAGCCGCACAGGACAGAGGAAGCCATGAGCAATGGCAAACATCCCCTCCTTGGGATGTGGCAGCAGCTACACTGCCTGAGATGATAGGAACAGAACAGTTTTCCCATACAGATTTTAGAGTATCTTAGCACATTTCATGACAACATCAAGGATGACATGGGTCCTGAAAAGCTAGACCCAGTCCAAAGCAAGAACAACTCCATCCAAAGCTTTTATCAAGTAGGAATTCCAAGCAGTGAAGAAACACATATCTTGTTTCTCCTGCTTTGTGGATGGAAAATGAAAAGGTCCAAATAGATTAAGTCCATGGTCTCTCTCTCACACACACACACAGAACTCTGACCACTTAAGACAAAGCTTTGTTTCAGGCAAATGATGATGAAGAGAAAATATCACCAAAAAACAAGAAATGCTTATGGGCAAATCATCTGCAAGACAGGGCACTCAAAAAAACCCCTGTGCCTAAGAGCAGAGACACCCCCCTTTCATCCTCACCTTCTTTCCAAATATGTCTGTCTTCATCAGACAGATTTGATTTCTTTTAAATGACCTGTTTTAACTCACTGCCCCCCACCCAGTTAGTGCCTGCCATCCTGCAAGTCACCAAAATGCTTTTAACAGGCATGTTCAAGCAGGGTAGGTCAGGAAAAGACCAACCACAAAGCCCCGTTTTGTGCATCGACTCTGAGATTAATTCTGTTGCTCAGGCATGTAATCAGCTTTTAAAGCCTAACGGTCTACTTTGGGAGGGGTAAAGGGAGTCAGGGAGCACAGGAATAAAGTGCAGAAGAAATGAAATACTAACCACTTTAATCTTTTAGGGAGTTGGATACAGAGTTCACTCTGATACATCTAGTTCCATAAATCTCAAAACACAAGGACAGAAAAATCAATGGGTAAGAGAAACGGATCACTCACCAGAATCAAGAAAAATGAGTCTACTTAGATCTGCCAACGAGGCCTAGGCTATCTGTCAAACTTTTTTTAGGGGAAACAATCCTTTTAATTAGGGAGAAGAGATCCACAAGCACTAAAGAGATGAAAAATTCCAGGGGGGAAGGCAAGAATTCTCAGACATTTTAGAAAGAACAAGAAAGAATCACCTGGCTCCAAAATGATCATCTCAACTTTTTCACTCCTCTCAAAAAAACACAGAAGGGTTCCAGCTTTGCTGCTGAATTAACACTGACCAAACAGACCTCTTACAACCAGACACACATACAAAAAATAGATATTCCAGTTACATAACAACAAAAAAATTAGTAAATTGCTCCCTAAAATTAAAGGTCAGGACCAGCAGCAAGGCTTCAGATCTTAAGCACCAGAGCCTGCTATTTAAGCCTGATGGTGGGACATTCACAGTCACTTCATCTGGCCTGCCAAGCCGAATACAACTCCATGCATCTATATAGTGTTAACAGACTGAACCTTACCTTGCTCTGTGCATGCTCACCAGTTTTTAAAGCACCACACTAAAGCACCTTGGGCCAAGCTAAAGAAGGACCCAGAAGAGGAAAACACAACATCCATGCTGCCCAGCCCTCTCAGCACCCATCTCTGCAGGCAAGCGCAGGATATCAAGCCTGTCTGCACTGGCAAGCAGCAATCCCAGCTACTACTAGTCTGCAGAGAAAGGGAACACCAAAAGCAAAGCCAACTTAAACCATTCAGATCCAGCCTCTTTCAAGGACCACTTGCAGCTTAACTTTCCCCCTTCAGGAATTCAACCACCCCACCCTCATATACTACCAGGATGTTCAGCTAAAGTGTTTTTGCTAGGATTTCCCCACACCAGAACCTCACCTGTTGCATGTTGCACCTAAGTCTGCCTTACCTTCCCAGTCAGCAAATGTCTGTGAGAAGGTACTGCCATGTCAGATGGGGGCATGTGGAGTGAGTGAAAAGCAGAAGGTAAACAACACTGGAGATTTTCCCTTTCGGGTTGTTTTTTCTTCTCCACACTCTTGCGTTGGCAACAGTTTCTGAAATGCCAAACCAAAGCCACCCTCTCTAAAAACTACAGCGGGTACAAACGCAGCAGCCCATCTGCTTAGCAACACAGGGTGCCAGGAAAAGCAGTTTCCAGGCTTCAGACTGAGGTTTGCAGATCTGAAGTCACATTTGGCCCCCAGCTACAGGAACAGGCATTCCCAAGGCAGGCAGGGCAAGAGTGACCTTCCCAAGGCAGGCAATCTGCAGGACACATCTTCCTTCTTTTGGCAGAGGGCAGCTTTACACACCCATAACTACCTGCTGCAGGAACTCAGATCTTTTACAGCAATATTGGCATGCATCTTCCTCAACTCCTTCAGCACAGAAAGGCTCTGTGCAAGTGTGCTCTTTGCAGGGCACAGGGCTTCTCCTACACCTCTCCTCCCCCTTTTCACCAGCCATCTAGAATCACACGGCCCATTTCTTCTGAAACTCCCACATAAGTTGCACACCTGACCCACTATGCTTTGCCAAAAGCAGCCAAAGTTCACATTAGCAAAGCAATGAAAGTAGCTCTGCAGGTCACTCTATAGCTTGGCACTTGAAATTCTTTGTGGGTCAAGCAGAACTTCAGAGATTTCTAAAAGAGGAGAGGGAAACACCTGCTAGAAAGTCAGCTGAAAACCTATGCCAAACATTAGAAAAAACCTAAAGACAGTCAGCAAAAAAGTGACAAGAGAGGCACTTAGAAATGTCAGCATGATCATAAGAAAATGATGTTATGTTGTATGATCCAAAGCCCTCTGTCACGGGTGCCATATAAATAATTATTAATTACGCTGTTGATTAGCTGTGTGAGCAATAGAGTTAATGAGCTGGTTCTTAGAGGAAATAAATACAGCTTCTAAAGAGCAGGGCAGTCATTCTGCCAAAGGCAAGCAATTAGGAGCATTTCTTGTCCGCTGAAAGTTTGCTTTTCTTTTTTTTCCTTCTCCTTTTAACCTGAGGACAACCAATATACACTGTAGATATTTGCTATTAAAAACCCACTCCTCTCATGGTCCCAGTGGACAAACTGATTTTCCCCTAATGATGAAGCCCAATTAACTGCAACCTGGAGCTCCACTTTGTAGGCAGCAGGGTTCCTCTTTGGAGATTTGGCCCGATGGGCAGGAGAAGTCCAAAGGTTGAGGATTAAAGCTGCTTTGTTTCCCTGAGCATGCACACCACATTGCAGGGTGGTTGGCATGGGAACACAGCTATGGAGAAGCCTATAGTGCACAATAAACGGTCTCCATAAAACATGGAGGCAAATGACTAGGGAGATGAAGGGCAAACTCTTCACCTGTCATTTGGGAGGGCACAGCAGATGGAAGAAGCCACCCTTGGAATTCACTGCTTCTCCCTGCCTGAGAAACAGCTGCTTTCAGCTTCCAGCTGCTTTGCTTTAACACTACTGCTTTATGTCTTCAGTGCACATTTATGTTCAATCCATTTTACCACCTGGTGTCTGAAGCATGGATATCCTGAAAGAAGTTCCATTTTATCTGCTGTTGGGGTTTATAGCCCTGAGCTGCAATGTCTCTCAAGCTACTGGTTAATCCCAGTGCAGAAACCGAGAGTTTGACTGAAGGGACAAGATTAGACAGTCCATGTTACATGGGTTGCTTTGCAAGAGCTGTCAGGAAGCTCCTAAAGCTGATTTCTGGCACAGACCCTGATCCATGAACTAATTAAACACTAGTAGTCCTGTTCTAGTCAACAGGATTGCTGGTAGGCTTCAGGCTAAGGAGGAGCAGATACCTGTTCGGCGTGAACACTGAGCCAGCAAAGCAGGAAGCTGCAAAGCTGCTGATTGCCGTGTGTCTGGTGCGTGGCCACGGGCTCACATACATCATCACATCCCGTGCAGCTGGCAGTAGCTGGGCAAACCCCATCACCGACAGCACCTCACACACCACCCTCTGAGCACGTGCTCCGAGGGCAACAGGAGACAGCCCGGCCGAGGTGACAGCCCCTGCCAGCCACCTCGTCTGCGCTACATCTGCAAGCAGGGGAAGCAGAGGGCACTAACCCACCGAAACCCACTGATCCTGCCCCAGAAGCCCCCTAAACAGGGGAGATACCTCAGCATTAAATGTGGACCAAAATTATCCAGAGCAGCCGGAGAGGTAGCAGCCATTTCCCCAGCAACTGCATCTGCGCATCCCTTGCTGCTTCATCTCAAGAAATGTTGGTGTGAACATAAAAACAACCAGGAAAAACACGTGTCTCAGCCCATGTCACAACCTCACCGGAGGCAACAACCCAAAATAGGAGAACCTGGAGACATTCAAATGCCTGTGTGATGAGATGGAATTTAGCTGTGGAAGCAGAGATCTGGGAATGATCTACAAACATGTCTGGCTGCACAGACAGCCACCGCCTCCTCCCCATGGGCCGCGTGGAGCCTCCTGGAACACGGCTGTTTGTGCAGCAGCAGAGCAAGCAGAGCTCGCGGGAGCCAAAACACCACCCCGAGCACCACAGTCACTTACCACTGGGGTAAATTTCCAGCTAAACTTCTGTCCAGGACCGCACATGACACTAAGAGCGTTTGCCTTGGAGTTAAGCATTAGCACCTTAGTACTTAGGACTAAGCAACAAGGATTTAGTGTCTCTCCCAGTGTAAGCCTCCCTGGAAAACAGTGTTAACCTCTGAAAAACAGTGTCAACATCCTGCAGTTCAAGATAGGTAACGATTCTCTCCCATGCCCAAAAGCCCGATGCCCATCTAGCAGCTCCCCATCACATCTGTAGTATAATTGCATAATGATTTAACACAACTCATTTCATCTGAGAAAGAATTTGGCCATTTACCAGTGATATTTTAAAATATGTAAAAAATTCCAAGTAGTGTTGTCCAAATAACCAGGATAGTTGTCTGGATATTGTTTTACTGGTACAGTGTGAATTTTCCACCCCATCTAGCTTCCTAGCACAAAGCTAGGACACCTCTAAACACCGGCCCATTAAGGGTGACACATGTAAGTTTCCTCTGAGGAACAAACTCCTTAAACTCTTAGAAGTCACTTGAGACTGATGTTCTTTCACATTAAAGGAGCTCACCTTTCTAGCTCTAATTTTTGCAGTATTTGAATTATTTGGATTGCAATTTGCAGCTAGAAGCTGCAGGTCCACCTTGAGTGTTATTACCAGTGCATACAACTGTGAGACTGTGGTATTTGCTTGCTGTTGTTCACAAAGAAAAGGAAACCTAGCCTGGAAACGGCTGCACAGAGCTACTAACTGAATAGCTGCAGATGAATCTAGGGATTTACATCCATGTTCCAGTACCAAGCACTATCCTGTAAACAAAAGTCCTTATATAGGTCTGTGTGGGCAGAGTTAATTATCGCCAAATAGCTTCCAGAAGCCTCAAATCAATTTATGAAAACAAAAATTAACTTTGCATATAAACATAATTGCAGTGAGGCAATAGTATATCCAGCCTAGTGCTAGTCCTGTTTTTGAAAGCTGGGCAGAAAGCCAAATGAGTTCATTAGGCAGTGTAATTAATAATGGTTTTCCCCTGCTTTCGGAAGCCATTTATGGTCCTAAGAGGCAAAGGTCTTGAGGGAAAATCACACAACTCAAGCTTTAAAAGGTGCTTCTGCAAGAGATTTATTTTAGTACCTCCATGTGAATATACAGCATTTAATGAAAAAGCAGGGGGCCTGTTACACTGTGGCCAGATCAGTTCACTCCATTCCAAGAAAGAAGGCTTTTTCTGAAAAGGAACCATCAAGTTACTCCTCAAGATCACCACCCGCTTCATAACTCAGGAAGCGCAGACATTAGTAAAGTGCAGTGTAACCAACCAAGAGGGAAACCACTTGTAGAGTTTCCAGCCTTCCAATGTGCCATGAATCTAGAACAGCTTTATACCCTCTGGATTAGAGATGAACCCATGAGCAAACACCATCTCAGGATTCTTTTCCCAGCAACAATAGCAAGCAGTAGGCTTATTTTTAATAAAAACACTGATCGCTGCCTATCAACTCTAAACTTCAGTATTTTCCTTGCCTGCAAGGAGGCCTCCACCTTGCAAGTGGCGCTACCTTGGAGCTTCGCACACTTACAGGTGTTATGCACCCAGAAAGGCACTGCTAGCCCAGGGACTCTCAGGTCATCCAGTCCATCCAGGTGTCTGTAACCATTATTATTTCCCCACTTGCAAACTATTTCTGGCACTCCATGCCCACAACTCTGACTCATGTGGGATGCTTTGTGGAGCTCTAAGCCATGGAAATATTCCAATATGCACCTCCTAAGGCCAAGAAGGCTGATAGCTCCAACTGTCCTGCACTCTGACTCAGGCTCTTGCTTGGTCCCTCCATGTTTCACATGAGAGGCAAAATAAAAAAGTCATTTTGTATTCCCCAGTGGAACACAAATCCAGCATTCAATCAAGCAGCCTGCCTCACAGTGCACCACAGCAGAGCAGTGTAATCTATTTAGGAATGGCAGCGGAACCCCTAGATTGAATTACGAGGCAGGTATTCAATCACACAGGATGCGTAGCTGCTTTCTAACAGACTAGAGGATTAAGAGAGCAATAGGATACATGTCTTCCTTCCAGAGCAGCATCTCCTCCTTCCCCACCCACCCATGAAACAGAGCATATACTTAGAGAGGAGGATTTACAGTGCTCCGAACTCACACAAAGCATTAGAGAGAACATGCAAAGACACCTCTCCTGCAGCATTCGCAGCGAAAGGATTGCAAAACTGCACTCCATGCAAGACAGGGCAAACACCCGAGCTGGCAGGAGAAGAACAGGGTGCAGCTGGAAGAGCTGGAGCTGTTTAACACCACACAGCCAACATTTGCAGTGTCTAGTGCTTGGAAGGCTGCAGCACCTGTTTCCAACACCGCTCAGAGACAGACTTGGCAGTGTGTATGAGAGGTGCAATGCACAGAAGCCAGACACTGTGCAGAATTGCAAGATGCACCAGTCAGCTTTTTTCCCCCTAGACACTCAAGTAACACCAGAGTTCTCAACTCCAAACAAAAATAAGTCCTGCACAACCAGAAGACCAAAAGAGTCCCCGCTCCAAAGAACATACATAAAATGTGGAGATTCTTGCTAAAGCTGCTGCTAACATTTCTAGGGATGCAATTTGGGAGTGGAGCATGACAAAGAAACAAGCAAGTTCATTACCTTTAAGTAAAGAAACACACTGCACGGACATTAAAGCTGCCTGATAGAAAGACTGCTGTGTACTGCAAGAAGGCAGAGAACAGTTTCATATGATGTATGAAAGAAATTCTGTATCTGATACTGCAGGATTACATCATGTCTGATGGCAGAGGCCTATTGTGCTCCCACTTGTAAAGGAGGATTACTGTATATCTGATCTGCAAGAAGGATTATTGTGTTTGAAGTGGGGAGAGTAGAATCAGGATAAATGGAAAAGCTGTAATATGCTGGAAGGAGGTTTCACTGGATTTGTGACAGGGCAGATAGAGTGTCACAGGCATTAGCAAGGATTCATCCATACACAGGGGAGGGTTCCAGAGGGGACTTCAGCATGAGATCCGTTCCCCTGCCCAGCCCCAGCTCACTTGACAAGAGCAGTGTGAGCAAGCACAGCTTGCAACTCCATACACAGGTCCATGCACCTCTTGCAATGAAACCCCAACCTACCCAGATTATCCTCTTGACTACAGTCCCTTCCAGCCTCCTTTCCACCTCAGCTCCAACTTTTAATCCTTCCCTTGCTCATGCTTTCCTGTGCTTGAATGCCGATCGCTTTATAATTAAAATCTTAATTGAATTTGACAGTGATAAACATGCAATGTATGCTATAATGTCTGCCAATATATTAGCTCTGGGACACATATCTATTGCATTTTCCATTATCAATATTCCAATAAACTTCACATTAAATCTTCTACAAGAAAATTGAGTTTTCATTGAAACCTAAAGGATTAGTCTATTAGTTTCAGAATCTTATTGGAGAAGACATGATAGCCATCCTAATACAAGCCAGACAGTAGTTAACACACCAGATGGCATTTATCAAGTTATCAACTATAGATCATTACAATTTGAACTGCAAGAGAAGGAGAAACATAACTGACTGTTCCTATCATTCAGACCTTATTTCACTTCATGCAAGTGATCTCTAGATTTGTCTTCTCCAAGAACTTCCATATTCTTTCAACACCTTGCAGCAAACTGAAGTGGCTAATGGATATAGCAGTTGTCACTGCAATTTCCAGGCCTCTTCTCCACAGAACTTATTCTGGGAGCTTCTGGATGCTTTCACTTCAGCAGCTTTTCCTTGCTGCTTCATTCTCCAGAAGGAAATGCCTGTTAATTTTGTTTTCATTTGACTGCTGATCAGAGATGTCAACTTACTGACCTTGAAGAATAGATGCTTGAGGAGCAGCTATGTAACTGGTAGACAGCAGCACATGTACCAGAGACTGCTGGTTGTCACACCAGTTCCTTCTTGGATGGTGAAACCCAATTTAATGGGGTCAGACTCTGGGCATTATTATACTCAGCAAAGCACAGAATACTTCCCTAGGAGTAGGATGAATGGAAGTTTCCCTGAATGGAAATGACAATCCCAAGCCAAAAACAGAATTGCTTTCCTCTAAGGATGATTGCAGATCTGAGCAGTTAGATGAAGACCCTGGTTCTTCCCTTAGGAAATTCTGATTCTGTCCTACCTGTTGAGGATCCTTCTCTCTGCATGCCAGCCTATAGGTTAGACAACACTCACTGAGGAGTGCAGGTCACAGAAATTTGGTGGACTCACATCAGCTACTGAGTATGCAGCCTCAAGGCTGTAGATAACCCTCTCAGATCCTTCTTCAAGCTGCAATAAGATTCACACTCAGGTTGGACACACAAAGGCACCTCATTATTTCCCCTTCACAACTGTTTCCCTCCAAAATCACCTGCTAGAATCCATCCTTTGGAAACTTTTCTGCAGCAAGCAGCTTTGCTGTAGTTGGACAGTTTGACAGAAGGGAGAGCAGATTGGGATTCCACAAAGAGTGATTCATTATCAGCAAATAGTTTTAAGTGATGATTGTTTCATCACCACCCACCCAACTCTCCCCGCATCCATAGGCTAGCAAAAAAACCTCACTGCAAGAGAATGGGAAAGGAAGGAATAGCAGCCAGCCTTACCCCTCTTTCTCCCTCTTCCAGGAAACAAGAGGACAGAACACATTAGAAAACAAACATGCAACAGGCTCTAAGAACCCTGGATTACAGATTGGGAAGTTTTGAGGCTTTTGTTTTTTTGGTAGGGGAGGGGGAAATTGAGCAATGTTTTCTTCCAAGAACAGTATGCAACATCACCCCTCTAAAAAAAACTCACATAGTGAAAAGCGCTTTCAGATATCTGCCTCAGCAAACATATGCTGAGCCCACATCTAAGGACACTAGCCCCCTTGCAGTCATTTAGTTGATAAACCCTTGCTGTATCATCAAAGCATAATTGCAATATGCCTGTTGACTTTCTGTAAATGAGCATTAACACTTCCGCAATCTCGGAGGATTGGTGCCCCAAGGTGAAGAACCCCAGAGTTCTAGTCAAACACACTAAAACTCTTCATTTTTACTGTGCTGTTGATAGACAAGTGAAAACCTTGCCATATCACATTACTCTCAGCAACTACTGCCTGCTGGGAGCTATGTTTAAGCAAGTAGGTGTAGACCAAGTCAAAAGACACAGAAAGAGAACGAGAATACCCACTGCCAGTGAGTGTCTAGAGAGGACTTCTGAATGGAGAAGACCAAGTAAAATGGAGCTGCCTTCCTCCAAGGAGGATTGCCTGGCTTCACTCGTTGCAAGCAGAGGGAAGCTGAAAGGAGACTGAGGGAGAAAAGGCACAAAACTAGACACCTCCTCATGGCATGGTCATTCCACCCATAAAGCCACTTCCTGATCAGAAAGGGGAACTTCACAGGCCCTGTCTTTCAGGGCTGAGACACCCTCACCTCCCATGTTGACACCCTGTGACTCAAAGCTGCTGCTTGCTGCAGCTTGTGCTTAAAGGCAGTCCTGTTCTGGAGCCAAGAGCACACAATCCACCCAGCAGGCAACATTTGGTTCCCTGTGGCAAACCAGTACATGCCTCAGGATTTCTAAAGAACAGTTATGACTATCATTGTTAGAGAAACCTCTCAGGCACCATCAGGTTCACTCTACAGCAAAAAGCTGCTTCAAGTTCCCAAATGCTCTCAAAAGGTTCCTCTTCAGGGGAACTTCCTCACTGAAGAGCTATTTCCACTACATCCCCAATGCTTGTTGGGCAACGAGGCACATGGGGAGTTATCAACAGATAATCACACCCCTGGGGCATTACCAAGCATAAAATGCAGCTGTGCCTTGGATCCTCTGGGTGCAATTATCTCCTCACAGACCAAGCTCCCCTCGCTTCCTAAAGCTGCCTCTCCAGCACTTAGGAAATTGCCTCTACCTCTACCCTGCTGCAAACTATTGAGTATTAGCTGGAGCCCAGAAAGCCATTGCTTTGCATAACTGAACTAAATATATTTTCCTTCAGAATATCCATTTGGATTTGAGTTTTTCAAGTTTACTTAAAAACAAAAAAAGCAACAAAAATTCTTTCCAACATTAAACACAAATCCACACAAGGAAAATGGCTCAGTTCATATCCTTTGAGCATCTAGATGAGCCTGCAGGGATATTTCATCTCAGCATTCTCAGCCACCAGTGAAGCTGGTATTCAGTGTTAGACTTTGTACAAATGGTTTAGATTATTCACCGCTTTCTCTTTTCATCATTACCCCAAGGAGAACCCAGAAGTCCCACTAGCCATTTGAGATACCTCTTCCTTCCACAGTTAGGACCTCTGCAGCAACATCTACAGATACTCACCAGATCCCTTAACCAAATTGCAGCAAAGCTGGAGGCATCCGTCATTAACGGCTTTGCTAAACACCAACACAAGGTATTTTTCTACTTTCCTGTTTTGTGGGTTACTGGTCTAACTCAGTTTCTGACAAGTGATAATTATGTCTTCTGTTCACTTTAGACCCCAAGAGTCAGGTACAGTGAAAAAAAGAATTCACATACAGTTTCTCCACCTGAATTCAGTGGTAGGAAGCAATTAAAATCAGACTTTTTTTTGTAAGCTTCAGTCTCTTCCAGATGATGCCTGTTTCCCACTGTTAAACAGAAGCAGATTAGGTGCCAGCTGAGCAGGGCTTTTATTTCCCCCAATCAGCTAACTCAGGACTAGACAAAAAACTTGTGCTGCCATATTGGCACATGCCACCACTTTCTTCAGAGACTTGGAGATACAGAAAAAAATTGAAGATTTAATGACATTATTGGCTCTCTGCTGCTGTCTCTTAGAGCATCACTTCAATGCAGAAGTAGAGAAACCTGCAGCCCAAGCAAAGCAGTTGACCCCTGCCAGACAGAGGCAGAGACTGAAAATCCCCAGTATCAAACTCAGACTGTGCAGGGTCATGCAATTCACCACACAGGCCAAGGTCACCCTCAGCACCCATTACCATTAGCCCTTGTTTATTTTTCAACACCTAATCCCAGGAAGAAAGCTCAGAGTAAAAGACAATTTATTTTCTTGGACACTTACTCCTCTATTACACATGAATTTAAACAGGTTTTCTATTTGTATGCTAAAATGCTTTTTTTCCCCCTCCTTTTCTCCAATTTTTAAGACAGCTTTGCCTGAAGGAAACCACTCTGTTTTAGCTTAACTGAACACCTATTAATTTTATAACAACAGAGAGGGGGAAGGGATTATGTCTCCGCAGATTTACAGCCTTTTCATGCCAATTGGGAAGGAAACTCACATGCTCATGCAGCATCAGACTTCTCCCACAAAGCTCATATTTACAGAAGAATGCAAAGCTCCCCAAGGGAGTCTACAAACTGACGAGACTATGAGGATCTGTTATTTATATTACAGCAGTGCCCAAGATTTTTGGACATCGCACACATTCAGGGGAAGATATAACCCCTCCCTGACAGGGTTCAGGCTCACAGCAAATTATTCACTTCCATGGAAGTGAGCACAAGTTTCACATGTTTTTCTGGGACAGAACTGTTAGCTCACGCTCCCCAGAGACAACCTGATGCCTCCGCCTGACCACTCTGCAAACAACGAGCCCACTCATTCGGGTTGTGCCTGCTGAGCCCAGCTCCCCAAACAGAGCCCGCCTGAGCCCAGCACGCTGCTGCCTTCTGGAAGCAGCTCCACTGATGTCACTGGAGCCGAGTTTGAAAGAAGTTTGGGTATTTGGCTGTTTTTTACGAACTTGTTGAGCATCTCTGAGCATGCCGAACCAAACAGCTGCTGGACTTGTCATCACTTCAGGCCACAAATGAATCAAAGTGGTTAATGCGACCAGCTTTGCGCTAGCGCAAGATGAGGGGCATGGAGCAAAGGCAAGGCTGCAGCATGGACACCACACTGGAGTACAAGAAAACACCTGGTTTCCCTTCAGAAAGGGGTTTCTTATGATCGAGGTATTTACAAGGGGGAAAATACACTGCGGGAGTTAAAAAGCACACAAAAGCATACATATCAACAAAACCTTGACCAGTTGAAAGGAATGTCATGGGAGAGCCAGAGAAGACTGTCAAAAATTGCCCAAACCAAGAAATCTGGTGGGACCTAAAAAGTCTGTGATGGGTGGGGGAAGAAAGGGAAGTAATAAGTGCAAAATGACCCCCATAGGCTGGAGTCTTCATCTGCAGTGCCTGTGTAGAACAGAGCAACATGATCCAAACTGCAGGAAAGGATGCGCAGTTACGAAAAACCTGTCTAAATAAAGTTTATGAACAGGAGACACTGTGGCATCTCAGCTTTGGAGATCTGTAAGAACATCTGCCATCTAAGTGGGCATGACCTTAAGGAAGGACTAGGAGTTCCTCTGAGCCACTGCCAGGCCTGCAATCAACAGGGGCCTCCCCAAAAGTTATGAACCTTCTCCTGACAGTAGAGCTCTGAGCTCAGCATGCTTGGGGACATCCCCACTGCATCTAAACCCCCTCAGGCTGACATCAAACAGGTCACACTGCAGTCCCAATGCTCAAGTAGGCAGCAGGGGACCTGGCAAAGAGAATAGCAGATCCCTCCCATCCTCCAGCTGGATTCAGACATGTGTGTGTGGTGAGCACAGACTACAGGGAACACAAGCAGAAACAGCTACTTCTGAGAGCAAAATCCAGCAAAAAAAAAAAAAAAAACAAAACAATCTTGCCCAGACCATCTCTCTGTGTAAAGCCCAGCCATAAGTGCTCTTGCCCCAGAAGAGATCAGCACACAGTTCATGTTTACCTGGAGGTGACATAGGTGTCCCTGCTCCCAGGGCAGCAGATGAGTGCCTGATCAGCTTCTTTTCCATAAGTTTCAGCTTCTTATTACTTTCAGCTTCTGATACAAAACAAAGCCTGTTGTTTTACAGAGACTTTAAGCCATGAGCATTTGTCTTTCTGTATGCGGAAAGCTGCCAAATTGTAAAGCTCCATCCTGTTTGCAAAGCAAGCCTTGGGGTATTATTTTTCCTAAAGTCAGTGATGTCACAGAAATACAACTTGAAAACAGAATCTAAAATTACACTCTTGAGTGCAACACATTCTGGAGTTTTCGTTGGCACTGCTAAAATTGTTCTGTTGTGTTTTTTTGGCACAGGCTGTAGTCAGATAATTGCTCAGGGCTAATCTTAAGAAGGCAAAATATATGCAACTAGCACAGTTCCACTCAGCTCTGTGTTCTAGTAAGAAACAAATATACTCCATGGTGTGAAAGCTCTTTGCCAATAGACTCTTCTAAGCTGAATGAAGTGAAGTTGGGGAATGCGGGTGGAGAGGCCACGTTCATCAGTTCCAAAAGCTTTTCTAATTACTACTTGTACAGACAAATTGTTGCTTACAAAATTAAAAACAAGGGGCTGCTAAATCAAGAGGCCAGATTTTTGTTCAGTCTGAAGCAACTGTCTTTTTTTTTTTTTTTTGCCCCAGAAATACAAGAGAGGGAGCAAAGGAAACACCTAAGCTATTTACCCTGCTCTAGCTCCAAGCAGAACTTCATAATTGTTCCAGACAAGTTCAATCAACCATTTGATCAACCTCCTAAAATTACTAGGCTGCAAAAGATTTGCTGCCCCATATTATTCCACCCTACTTCCAGTAGTAGAAGCTCAGTGCCAAGAGTAAGGACACACAAAGTCCGTGTGGTGCAGCGATAGCAAGCAGTGCCAAAGTCTGCTCTCAAGAACACACTTCCAACACCACTGGTGTAACTGGGCCAGATACTCGTGTCATTTAGCCAGATACTTCCCGTATCTTGTAAAAACAGGCATCCTGCCAGGAGACCAGTAGCTTCACTCACACATCACTGCTAAGGGAACCACAGCAACTTGCTGCCCCTCCTGTGAATGGCACAGTCCTTCACATGAGCATCTTAGGATATAGAAATGAACAGTCCTGCTTCAGGTAAGCCATTTATTCAGGTGCTGCTTGTACCTGCTTCAGGTACAAGCCATTTATTAAATATATAGGACTTCCAGATTTTAATAAGAATTCATAAACCCTTTAACTAATTCCCGTCTATGAAGGGATATTGTATGGGAAGAACATTACAGAAGAGCACCAAAGCAGCATCCTTGCAGCTCAACAAATTTGAGAACCAGAGCACTGAACTTAGGACACAAGAAATCACCTACAGCATTAATCCAGCAACATACTACAAGCTGAGACTACTACAGAAAGGCCAAGGTCACAGATCCGGAATGAAAAAAACTGAAGGATCTGGCAAAACCTTTCTGCTTAATATTGAATCTGTATTTCTGGTTCTACAAAACTAGAACCGTGAAGGTCACGTTCCTTTCTGAATAGAAAATAAAGCCTGCTAAAAAGAAGAGTTTGGAAGAAATAGAGGTCCCCACTTCCCCTTGTGCTCCACATCACATCATGTTTCTAAACCAGTGTATTTAGTATCAACAGTAATATCAGACCTAAGATAATCATTTGTCCCAGGCCCAAGCAGCCTGTTTCACAGCTAGACCAACAAAAGGAAACATCTTCAGCCCAAGCACAACTCCCTAGCCCTGCAAATGCAGCAAGATATTAACTATTCTTCCTTTCCCTGTATATCAGCAGAATGGCCAACACAAACTTCCTCAGGGTAAATCGCAAGATGTAAAGTCTGCCTACTTAGCTGCACTGGTGTTTTTTTTTTTTTTTTTTTTTTTTTCTTCAGTAAAACCACCCCATCCACACACCACCTAGCTAGCTCAAAATTAAAGCATGAAGAATATCAGCTTCAGCTCATGACAAAAGGTTTGCACTACCCACAAGACACGGTAATTTTGGATTCTGTCTGTCTCCTCCAGTAAAGCTGACAATACATAGCGCAATTTTTGCAAAGGGGAAGGTTTAGGTTCAGTCAAGATAAGCCCCTGACAGTTTATTTACAAGCTTTAGGCACTGTTTAGGCAACTCTAAAAACTGGCAGAATACAGAATTGTATGATGGGTTTCAATGATTCAGTTCAAAGCATTTGCACAGAAATCCACCTTCCCAGTCCAGCACTCTGGAGAGCTAAAGGCCCTGCCGGTGGGAATTCAGTCTACTTAGCCCAGGAGAAAGCCAGGGAAAAAGCTGAATGCTGAAAGTCTTTTTACTTCTGAATTCCAGGTTTTTAAAAATATCAGCCTCCTACCTTACAAGGGAACACTATTATAATTTGATTTAGAGAAATGGTACTTTGTTGGGGCTTTTAAAGCATTGGATTCTTAAAAAGCCATGGCAAGTATTCTTGCAGTGCAGAAATGCACGTTTCCCAAATGATAATAGAGCTTACTTAGCTTTCTCCTAAGCAATATTTAAGATCAAGAATCTTCTTTTGGGAGCCACAGAGGATGGCTTCTTCCAAAAGCAGATCAAATCATTGGGCTACTTCACTTCCTCACCATACATACAAAAACTCTGTAATGCATGCCTTCCTTAGCAATTTACCCAAAGGGTTTAATGTTGGCAAGAGAGGTAAATATTTCAAATAAAGCCCTTTGATCAGCCCCCACAGAGCTTCCCAAAAGGGCTAGAAGGAAAAGAGATTCTTTGTACTGATCTTGACCACTGTATTTCTTTAGAGCAAATTATTGCACCATGAGGTAAGCAAACACTCCAGTGAACAGTCCCTCTCGCTTTCTTATTTTCTTCCCATCAGGCTTGGAAAAGCCCCAAAACAGCCCCTCCAGCTTTATTTTGGCATCTTCGTTATTGATCCCAGCTGCAACTAGATAGCACAGAGCTGCAGAGCCATTAGAGGGATCTGAACCACACTTCATCAAATCTCAGAGTCTAAATACTTCACAGCTTGGCCAAGTATTCAAGTCAGTTCTGTTTCATTTAAATGTTGATTCTGATTAGAATGAGCAGATGTGCAAGAAATATATACATACACTGAATCTTCTGATACTGACAGAACCCCAGGGTCAGGCTTTAATCCACACACACTTTCAGTCACTCATTTTTGCCTGTCTCATGCTCCGATTTCAGACTTGGATAGGAATACAGTGCTGAAACAAAAGCACATGCCCTGACAGAACTAAGCACAGAAGCAAAAGTTTCAGAAGCTTCCCAGGAAAGTCAGCACTCATGTTTTTGATTCCCATTCCCCAGGTTCATATAAACTTTGGCATTTGTTGCCAATCCAAACTGCACCAGAACCTCAGGCCTCTGAGCCTCCTTCAAGGGCTGTGCTATAATATGGCAGGCTTATCTGATATATTCCTAAGCGTTGTGATCTAGGAGCTGCTCTGGTGAAATGTGGTCAGTAGCACTCAACAGAAAGCTGAAGTTGTAAGTATGCTTGGCTATTTATTTATATTATCTCCAAGTGGTACATGGCATCCAGCCAAAGGAAAAGGCATCCAAGTGGGGAGTACATGCATCCTTACCCCAGCCTGCTTAAGAGCAAGACTTGATCTTTGGCTGATGTGTTACTGTCACTCCCTCAAAATCAGAGATGAAGTACTTGACTCACTGCTTAGAGCACAGTTCTACAGCAGCATAAACTGATAACATCTGAGATGCTAGAGATCCTTCTGGCCCCCACAGCTCTGTCATATGTTCCCACCCACTGTCAAAGAATCATTTTCAAACAGTGGGCTGAAAATCGCTAGAGGCCTCTCACTCCTAGCAAGTGTTGCAGGAAAAAGCACACAGCAATTACACACACAAAACAAAGGGCTCCCTGCCCTCCCTGCAAGTGCTGTAGGTGTCCACAAAGGACATGACTGTTCCACACGATAGTTGCCTCTTCCTTTTCATCTAATCTCAAAATATAATGAACATAACATCAGCACAATTTATATGCCTGGCTCTAGCAGATCAGGAAGCCTGGCAGCTATTTTTTGTTGCCAGTTGTCATTTTCTAACAATCAAAATTTTTGGCAGAATAGCTTGGACATGTACTAGTATTGCCAAAACCAGAAATGTCCCATTACCTTCACATAGAAGGGCCTACATGTCTCAGTTCTTCCAAAACAAGGACCTGAATCCAATTCTCCTAAATTATTGAAAAACACTGCATACACTGCTCAACTTAAAGTGCAGTCCAGTTTAAAACTGAGGTGCTTATTCTGCTATTTAGCTTTGCAAAAAAAAAAAAAAAAAAAAAAAAGACATAACGAAAATTAGGAGGAGAAACAGCCTTTTGGTAAGAAGTATCATATCTCCTCTTGACCGGCTTGTCTTAACCAGTTTCTTCACACCAAGTGCTACATTACAGCTACTGAGATCTATGTGGGAAAAAAGTAGGAATTTGGGGCCTCTAGAGCTTCTGTGGCTGGTGCAAGAGCCAGAATTCACCACCTAACCACATGTAACAGCAGAGCTGCAAGAGCAGCCCCATCCCCTGCCAATTCAAGTGGGTTAGCCACTTAGCCCAGTTCTCACCTCTCTCCCAGGGGAGTTAGGTCACAGTCAAGTGACAGCCCTATTTACAAAGCGAGCTTGTATTCTGCAGCCAAGGGAGGGCAAACACCCGTGTCAGAATCCAGCAGCTGCGTTAGCACTGCCCTGAGGCCCCATGTCAGAGATGAGTCCTGTTAAGCCTAAGGCTGTGCAAACATGAGACACAGGTGGCTCCAGGCCCAGGACAGGGGTTATTTCAGTTAAAGATGAGACAACAGAAAAAAAATGAAAATAAGCAGCATGAAAGAGAGCAGTCCTAGAATATCAGCCACTTACTTGCAGATTGCATCCACTAGATAGACTTCAGTCTAAACTTTCACTGCTGTCAGAGGCACTGGCCTTGCTACATAACCATTGAAACAAGCTCTAGGGCTTGTAGCTATTCACCAAGCAAAAAAAAAAAAAAAAAAAACACACACAACTCAGTCAAAACACTTGCTCCCTCTTCTAGCACCTACATAGCTGCCAGGAAGCAACTAGAAATACAGGACAAGTCAGTAGCATGGGGAATTTCTCTGCAGCTCTGGCCAACAACAGGGAATGATGGCAAGTAAAAAAGGGCAAGAAGGTAAATAACTATGAAGGGCTGGAAAAAGACAACCAAAGTGACTAGCAACTTTTTGCAGCTGCTTCTGGAATATACATTGGCTGAATGCACTACTGTGTGAATGCCCAAGGAGGTGAACAAAGCTAGAGTAAGGATGAAACTGTGACATCTGGACTGGGGTGGCACCTGCTTCTGACTAGAGCAGCAAGATTCTCTTTGCTACTGCTGGCACAATTGTAATATTGTGGATAAAAATATGGTTAGAAAACTCAGCACTGAGGATTAAACTAGACACAGCCTGAAGAAAGAATTAAAAAAATACTAGATTATGATCTTGGTGGGTTACAAATAGTGACTAAAGTGACTAATAAAGAGAAGGAGTTAACAGAGAGGCCAAGTGCCTTTAGCTTCCCATTTAAGAGGCTTGTGGTAAGAGCCATTTGAAACAGACGTGCCTGAAGTGGGAAGATGCAGCAAGAAAAAAAAAATTCAGAGACCACTTCCAATAATGCTACCATCAAGGTGCTAAATCAAGAGCAGAAGAGAACAGAAAGCACTGAAGAGCCAGAGAAGGCATGAATCAAAACAGCTATGGCTTAAAACAAGAAAAAAACCCAAGCAAGTCAAAATGAAACATTTCTGTTTATTGATAGATCTTTGAGACTGGGCTAAATTTAATATCAAGAACACTTGAAAATGAAACATTCTTTAGAGATGTGGTTATTTGTACAGCTTTGGTTAACACCCTTCCTGGCAGCAAAAGGTGCTTTAATGCAGTAAAGTGCTAGAATATTGCTGTGTTCCTCTCAGTGTGCCTTGACCAGGTTCATCTCCAGATTTCTGCTCTGGGTCTCTGCACACAGACCCCCTATCCCACCATTGGAGCAGTTACATGAGTGCCAGACAGCACCAAAATCGTGGTTGGCAGCGTCACACTGCCACTTGAAAGAGCAATGACTATGGCCTGCAAAGTACATACACGGTCTTCAAACTCCCCTAGAATTACCCAAGTCTGACAAAAGGGAGGCCACTTTTCGATAAATCTCAAGCCTGTCATTGCAGAGGGTCAAGGCAGACTCCTGAGTCACAGGCTTCATGCTGTCACTCATATTAATGATGCAATGCTTTATTAATTGGAGTTTTCCTGAACAGCATGTGTAGTATCAGTGACACTCATAATTAAATAGGCAGGCAGCACTTTTTTAAATGAGTAGAGAGTTAATTGAATTCTGGAGTCCCTGTGATCAGCTGTGAAATTTATACCTGCAATTTGTGCAGGCAGCAAGAACTAGAGCCTTTGGGGCCTTGTTATTCATCAAAAATAGGCTGATTTATTTGTGCCAAGTATCTCTGTAGGAGGCTCTTGGGCCCGATGTACAGTCACTTTCCTCCAATTAACCTCCCTGGCCTAGAGGGAAAAGAGAATTAGACATCTGTTAAAAGCACAAACCTAGTCTTGAGAAAGTGGGCATATTGCAATAGAAGCCAGTTCTCATCTGAGCTAACCTCTGGCCACCAGGAGTTGAGGAGTTCCCAGTACAAAATACGTCAACAGCAGCAGAGAAACTCAGAAGCTAAACTTTATCACAGATGATAGCACATAAAAGGGACCTGGCACAAGTTAGCTAAAGCAGTCTACTTGAAAGAAAGCAGGTTTCAAACTGATCATGTTCAAGCATCTCTAATGTCTGTTTCATGGCTTCTATTGCTGTTGATATCTTAACCACTGCTACCCTTCCAAGTATCTGATTTTCCTTTCTCTTGGAAAGTTCAGCCCTATATAGAACCTCTACAGCCAGACAACTGGTTGAAAAATTGAATTAATTCTTTACCATCTGGTGTAGGCTGCTTCTCATTTCATTTTTGGCACAAGCAGCAGTTTTGCTCACTGCTTTACCCCATGACATATAGCTTGCACAGCCCATAGATCTGTATGTCACTATCTAGAAAGCTCATTTTACCTCCCAAGTTCCAAATTCCAGGTTGAGTTGATGGGTCACATTTAAATCCTAGTGAGGTCAGGAGAAAGGCCATGTGAAAACAAAAATCAAAGGCCCAACAACAAACCACACACAAACACAGAAGGAATTCCGTTTCTTGGTTCCACCTCCTTGTCCTGCTGAGATCTTCCTTCCCAACAAGCTGCACCACCAGTCTTGCACTGGAAGGAAGGGAAAGCCAGATAGAGTCAAGAGGCTCTGGGAAGCACAGCTCTTCCAGGGCAGCCCAGCCCCAGCTGCTGGATATCACAACACCCAGGAAAACATTATCCTGACCACAGCAAGGAACACTTCTTGAAGGGATTGTGAGCTTAAGGGTCTAGCACTCCAGATCTGACAGGGGGTGGGTGATCCCCGGCTTTGAGTCTGGATTCTGAAGGCCCTCCTTTGGCTAAGAGTACTCCAATGCAGGAAGGTAATCTTCCCTTTCATTTTCTATCCACTCTCTAGAGAATTCGGTTCCCAGAAGACAATAATACTTTGGGTAGCTGTTTTTCATGCCATATTTCTCTCAACTGCTGCTAAGTTTGAGCAATCTGGGTTTTCTTCTTAAACTTCCTTAGGTTTGGACTGATCACAAAGCTGGTCAGCCTTGTGCAAGCAAGAGGAACTTGCACATGCATTTAGAAAGCTTTACAGCCGCATTCAACTTCAGGTCAGCAGCATCAGGACCAGACAGAAGCTTCCTTAGTGCCCTTGAGGGCTAGAACTGCAGTGCTTCCAAACTCCTAAGGCCCTTGTGACCCTCACTTAGGGCCACATTGCCCAAGGCAAGGAAAACTTTCAGCTGAGCCAAAAACTAATAATATCCTTGCTCTATTGGTTTTCCAGTCCAAGACTAACTCTGCCAACAGTATGACAACACTGTTCTTCACAGCTCAAGAGCTGCACCAACATGCATTAGCTAATCCCCCTTAAGTGTGTGGGAAATAGTTCGAAGTTCTGTAATTGGCATTTACAAAACTTTCCCTCAGAAAGGCCTCCAAGGCATAGACAGGTCTGCCATGTGGACACCCTGGAGACACACAGCATAACTAGCTTTGCATGGCAGAAGTAAAGGCCGCAATTTGTTTAATAACGCTCATCTCGGAGCAGAAGTCAAGGACTAAAATAGCGCACGCTAGTCTTAAAATGACACTTACAAGATGTGGCCAAATTTTCTACCAGGCTCTTGTCCAGAGTAGATTGTAGCTTTATGTACTCCATGCTGTCTATTGTATTTTAGAGACACAGTACCCACGGCTGGCTTTTTTTTTTTTAAGCTCACTTTAAATGTTTAGAAGGTTTTTGTTTTGTTTTAGAGGGGGGCTCCAATATATAACCCAAATGTACTGGAAACCTTGACTGGTCAACATGACACCTACTCCACACGTCTCCCCCATCCAGTGTGGCTCACTTCTGAAAAAGTCTTTTAAAAAATGCACACACCACTGACAGCCCAATTAGCTGTTAAAATCCATCTTTCCTCATGGCTAAAAGCAGCCATTTAAAATGGGCAGTCAAGACTTGTTAATGATTCTTGTAAAGATCTTTAATGATGCCCTATGACATCAACGTGACAAGAATCTACATAAAAGCTGCTTGCACAGAAACTGGTTTTACAGGCACACTGTTTCATAAGCAGCAAGAAACTCTTTATTTCAACTCGTATTTCTTGACAAACAAGTTCAAAGTCAAATGCAGCACTGTAACCAAGGAGCATTAGGGGTTACTTACAGAAGAAGGCCATGTTAGCCATTGCTTCCAGAGGCTGACTGGGTAATCTGTCAGTAAGGACATTCTTCTGCATACGAAAATCAACCCCTTGCAGAAAGGTAGTTTCAAACTCAGGTATTCTAACTTGCCCTCATTAGACATAACCTCCAGTAGAAAAAGAATTGCTTCAATGATTCTGGAGGTCTGCCATGGTCTCATGGCAAGAGTTTCCCCCAGGAACACTCCAGAAGTCAAACTTGCTTTAGGTTGGGTTGCTTTTGGCAGGCATCTGTTTTACCTTGATCACAAAGCAGACAAAAGCAGAGAGATCATTTATGGTAACCCAGAAAGCTTCCTTTTTGGCCTTGATCAAGATGTGGCATAACCTCAGGTTAAACTGCCACCCACTGCACATAACATCACCCAAATGGTAGAAAAGTCCCAGTGCATTCTAAGAGTAAGATACAAGTATAACAGCAGATAAACACATGACCAGAACCAATTGCTTACGAGTCTAACAGGTCCACAGTAAAGAGGCCCCTTCAGAAGCCACTGCCTAAACAGCATTGCGAACTAGGGAGGTTGCAGACACTATTTCTCAAATAACTGCCTGTACCTGCAGCAAATGGAAAGCTGTGCCTTCACATTTACATATTTAAACATAATACTTGAATGTATTTGCCTGAGGCAAGCTTCATCAGTACAACATAAGAAAACAAAAATATATATTGCAAATAACAGAAGTTATTTGCACCAGTAAAACAGATACTAGTCAACAGTCTTTGCCAGCCAGGGAGAGAAACCAGCCACAGGTGACTCCCTGCTGCCCCAGGCAGCCAGGACAGCAGACACCAGCACCCACACAGAGCTTACACCCTCTGCAGAGGGTAGCCTGGAGCCACCGCAGTCTTTGGAGATGGCTTTCAGAACGCCTTGTGCGGCTCACAGACCACAGAATTTGGGATAAATTCACATATGGGTTGTTAGAGCACTAGAGAGAAAACAGTGTGGTGCACACATAAAAGAGAGTACCTGGCAGAGGATTTTCATTACACTCTAAACAGCACATATGTTTACACCTACCTATATATATATAAGCTCACAAAGAAACCAGAACATTTACTACAGAGTTATTTATGCAATCTCTGTAGGCTTAGTCATAGACAAAAACACTGCATCCATCTGTCATGCTGGATCAAATAATTGATCCATCAAACCTAATATCTACTTCTGGAAAGCAAAAGAAAAACACACTTGCTTAATTGCAACTTTTAAAGATGCAGCCTCTCTTTTCCACTCTGTGGCAGAAGAGCATGCTAGGTACAAAAAGCCTCCAGAGGCATCAGCAATACCTTTCAGGCCTCTGAAGACTGCCACAAACCAAAAATTACAGAAGGAAAGAATCACAGAAGGACAAAATTACAGAAGCACAAAGGCCCAGGAGAACCTCGCAGCAGCCTGGTAGTGTACCTCATGTTAGGCCCCACGTAGCCACTGCTGACAGACAGGACCAAAGCAGCACCACAGCCCTCAGCAGGACACGGCAGCCATCTTCTCCAAACAGAGGCAGGTGCAGCCAGACCACCTTTAAAGGCCGTTAGGGTCATTAGGTGCAGCTGCTGAGGTCGTTAGGGTTTGGCCATGGGGCTGTTAGGGTTCTGGCCTGCAGGTGTGGGGAGAGGCTAACTGAGTATCCCCCCAGATAGCTGAAGTGGCAGCTCCTTCACCTCGTAGGCCCTCAAAAACCACTCAGAACCTCACCTTTCTCAAGTGACACCCTCGCAAATCCCCAGGAAGCCCAGCTGTGCTTAAAAGCAAAGCAAAACTCAAACTGGTTTTTTTTTTTCAGTGTTACAAGGGTGGGCACACAAGTGTGTGCACCCAGAAGATGGGTTCTTCTGGGAGACTTCCATGGGTTCGTATAGTTGGGCCTTACGCCCGCAGCCTCTACAGGCACTGAGGCTACCAGAAGTGATCCTACAGACAAAGGTGTTTTAAATTTGCTCTTAGGCATCCTCGTCTGCTTGCTGGTACTACTGGATAATAGGAAACCAGCAATAGGCTGATGGGGGTTAATTGCCAGGGCCTGCAAGTGGGAAGCAGGGGTAAAGGCCTCAGCTTGTGATTATGTCACGTGTGTGACTGGGTCACTTGGCTTGCAGAGCTCAGGTCTGTCTTGCATGGGGTCTTGCTCTGAAGAACATGCTCCCCATGCTATCCCAGGCAGAGAGGGTAGGAACCTGGGCAAAGATGCCAAACTCTGCCCACAGGGAAGCCCTTGGGAAGAAGAGGGATGAGAGCACCAGTCGCGAGGACCCGCAGCCCCAGAGAGGCACCTCCAGCACGCAGTCCAGTGCATAACACTGCGGCGCTGGAGCCAGGAGCGCGGCCCTGCCTGGTGCCAACAGCAAACCTGCCCTGCTTGGTACCCACAGCACCCCCATCCCAGCTGCTGGCGGCGGCCTCAGCCCTCCATCTCGGGCTTGCTTACCACAAGAGGGGGACAGAGCACTGCACTGAGCAGATGCGACCTGAGCACGTCTGCGAGCCCACCCGTGCGAGCACCCCCTGTGCCCCTCGCTCCTTGAGGGTGCCAGTGCTCGTCATGGTGCTCCCAGGCTCCCACGTTGGTTCACTAGCTCCCTGCCTTGGCTAGCGCCTCTGCTGTACGTTGAAAAGCCGTGGTGAAGACAACATGAAGCACAAACGGCAGAGAGAAGTTCTCCCCACACCAGGCCGTGCAGGCCGTTCTGGGCTATGGGGCTGCTGTTGACGAGTTGAAGGGTCTGAGTCCGAGCTGCACGGGCCACAGTGAGGTGGAAAACCGTAGTGCAGTCCCACATAGCACCCACAGCTGCCCCAAACCTCCGATTCTGGCAGCTACACCATGGCGTGCTGCTGTGCGGCGATGCCATTGGGCCCAATACCAGAAATAAAGTTGTTTATTTAAAAGATATTTGAGCAGCTCTTTACCAAACATGACAAATCATTATTTAATTCCTTTGGTACTCATGAAAATAACATCAATCAAGATGAATGCATCTGCTAGCTAAATATGAATGTAATCATCCATTAAAATGTTAGCATTTATAAAAACTGTTTATTAAAGTGATAGGAATATCATTGTGATTTAACAATCAGCTAATGTCCCCTTAAGGCAGAATCAGAACATCTGATATTTTGAACAAGATAACATTTTAAAGCCCTATCAGTTTATAATTCAAGTTATTCTAAAACATGGTTAAGCTCTAAAACATGATTAGATCACAGCCTGGGAAATGGGCATCCTTTCCTTATCCTTGTGCACATACCCTCCAACTCAGGCCTTCCCCTCCAGCCACGTGCGCATAGCCAAAATTAGAGAAACTGCCAAAAAAGTGAGAACACAAAGATAATCTGAAATCAAAGCTAGTTTTATCCTGCCTGAGCTAGAAGAGCTTACATGGCTGCAAGAAAGATGAGAGCTAAGACAGTACTTTCCCTTCAGATGTGGTGATGCTGGAAGAGGTTGACAAACGAGCATCCTTGTGAGCCAGCAGGCTGCACCTAGAGACACACTGATGGCCACCAAGATATCCATGCACTCAAGTGTGTGTGCAATATACAGGCCCATACAATATGTGTATTCGTGTGTTCATCTCAGCTGGTGCATCCATTTGCACATGCATGTTGGAGTCCTTTACCTCAAACCCAATCACTTTTTTCTTTTCTAAGAAGACAGAATTTATGTGTCATCAGATCACATTCTGCTGCAAGACTGACAACTCTAGACGAGTTTCTTTTTGAGTCACTCTTTTGATTTAGTACATAACAGGCCTTCTTCCTTGTACATAAGCCCTTAGATCTATGTGCTGGGCCTCTGAGGCAGGAACCGCACAATGCATTCATGTGCACAAAAACTTCTGACCTTCCCTGTTCCACTAACTCTTCAATTTAGATTCAAATATGTCTGTGACAAACTCAGTTGGCACCTGTTTGCAGCATCTAGCATTTCACCAGATGGATCCGAGCTGATTTCCTACTACCCATTTATCTCCAAACTCAAGATAGTTCAGGCATATCTCTATAGAAATCTCATACATGCAACTGTACTTCAACAGGTGCAGTTTTATCCCAAAGCACTGTTTCCACTGCAATTAATAATTAACCATAACGCATCTATCTTGCAACAATTTACAAAGAAACCAGACTTTTTTGGGCACCCGATAAATTGATAGGCTTAGCCTAAAGTCCTATGCTGAAATACTAAATTCTTCCAATACTGAGCAGGAATAAAGGAACTTTGTATGCTAGACAATTTTTAGTATTTACTTTTTTTAAATTTTAAGGATTCCTAGCACATAAAATATAAGGACCTTCTCTATAAATTTCTATGTTTCAGCTGTTCGAGTTGAATATAGTAAACAATTGTTTCATTCTTCTCAATCAATTGAGCTATAAATCCCCAATGACCAACAATTCATTATATATCAGGTTTAACAGGATAAATCCAAATTCCTTTGATGACTACAAAGAAATGGTGAGAGAAGTCTTTGTCCTGTAGAATTTCCACCATCATTCAGCATTCATCAAGCACTAATGGACATTAAAAAATAAAGAGTTGCTGGAGACTGTAAAAAATACATCATTTCAAGTTTCCCATGTGACTGAGGCCTTGCAAAATTGACCAGCATAGCTATAACAAAATAATTACCCTGTTATAGCTATACCTGCATAACTTCTCCACATGGACACTGTATTCTAAATTTTAAGTGACTTTATTACAGAATAATTACTCAAGGACTTTAGTCCTGAATGAGGTTCTGCACAGGAGATTTTCACCAGTGTTGCTCTAGTGATTTAAACCAAATAACTATGCAGGTGAATTTTCCCATGCAGACTCTCAGGAGAGTCTGCCAGCAGTATTAGATAAGCTATCCCAATTCTATATTATATGAAAAGTGAACTTCTGTGCTGTACAGAGAACAGCATGCCATTCTGCACACACTCTCTGGCAGGCAGGACACTTGCCTACCACAGGAAGGTCTTCTTGTGGATTGTAATGAAAGAAAGAGAGATATCATGCAGATGTAGGAAAAGAATTGGAATTTGGTAAATGCAGGGTCATGTTTTTCAAGTGCACTTAACTCCCATTTTCAAATGTGAACAGTGGACATACAACCTTCCCACCCACTTGGCTAGACTTTTGGCTAGAACTTTATACCTCTAATGCCAAATCCATTTGCTTCAGTGGTGTTCCACTAACGGTCTTTCAGAAATATGCAGATCTTACATCGGTTCGACATGGCCCTTTAAAAATGCTATACTGTTAACACATGATATCTATACATCAGTCAAAGCCTATGTCTTTCGGCAGGCCTTTTCTGGCCAGCTGCTGGATGTGAGCCTGATCTGGCTGAGTCATCGAGGCCATAGACGATTCATTAAAGCCACCGAAGATCTTCACAGGCTACATTCTTTTAATGAGACTTTGCATGTCTCCATTAACAAATATTGTCATGATCTGGGACACGGAAACATAACGAGAACCTCAAACCTCTTGGAACACATGAGGGAATTGTTATTCCCTCCTCCTTGTATAGATTATCTCTGTGATGATACGGCGGGCTGTAATCGTGCCAGAACAAGCGAGCCCAGTCTTGCCTGATCTCAGAAGTAAAACACTCTTCGTCTTTGCTTAGGGACCACCCAGGAATCTTGGGTGCTTCAGGCACAGAGTCATTTACCATGTGTTTGAAATTGAACTAGTGGAAAGATCTTGTTCAGTCCCAAAACACAGCTGAGCTAACACCAGGAATCAAAGGAAACAAGCAGTCCTATTAAGAGCAGAATCAGTGAAGCCTGGTTTGCTGTGCATTTGTCTTTCAAAGCTGAGCTCCTCTGTGGATTCTCTCATGCCTAAAAGACTGAGTTCATGCCTTTTGTTTAATGGACAAATAGGGTTTAATAGGGTTTCTTTTGCCTACATAATATGGTACATTTTCTTAATCTGTAAAAATTCATCCTCCCAAATAAAATTTGCCTGAAATAAACAATTGGTTGCATCTCACTTGGCAACATGAAGCATTGCCCACTGATGAAGGCAACCTACCAGACCTGAAGGGCAAGGAGAATACAAGAATTGGCTTATTTATAGAAATCTAAGGACTTCAATTCATCCAATTCCCAGGTCAAAGACTTTGGGCTTTGTGACCACTGTTTCTTTGCTTGCCTTTCAGAAACACAGTGACAGTTGTGGTGTTGTGCAGAACAACTTCAGGTGCAAATACTCTTCCTGCAACTTTCAGAGCCAAACTATTGCCACACTCTCCTTCAAAAGCAACGGTCCTGGTACTGCAGATTAAGTCTAATTGGTAGGAAAAGGATGGCTGTGTTTTTCTCCTACATGTTCCTGTATGAGGCAAGGCCTTTCTATGAGCTGTGAACCACTTTACAGAACAGATGGGGAGAGGTTTAGAGCTGCAGGGAAAGGGAAAGGAATGTATTATTTTTCTATGCAATTTCTTTCTTAGGCCCAAATTCAAGGTAAGAAGCTATAGCCACAACTTCCTGTTTCTAATGAGCTTTCTTGAAAATGTTCCTATTTTCAGCAGAAGTTTTGACAATTCCCTAACTGGATTCCTATTCAAATTATAACTATGTCTTATTGTCATAGAAAGAGTTTTGCAGCATTAAAAAGAAAGGAAATACTGAGGAGCTAATTTCATGTGATCTCGGTTCCATTGCAGTCAAAGCCAGGAATCCCACTAGCATCAGTGGGGCTGAGATTTCAGTCCTGGGTTCATCAATTGTTTTTTTTTTTAAATGCCTGGGAATCCACTGCTTGATGAGGTTAAGCAGGTCTAGTGGGGACGAGCCACTACTCTTCTCCTCTTTCAAATCTAAGGCACAGGCCAGAACACTATCCGTCTGTGTGAATTATTTAACTGTCCAGCCGGTTAAAAATAGCACACCAGCAACTCCCTGAGTCCTTGCAGCTCTGCCTGTTAGACAGGCCAGGCCGTCACAGCCCAGCCAAGCGCTGAGGTCACGGACTGGGCTACACATGTGGACAGGGCCAGCTGGATGCCAAAGGGAGGGAGAAGCATGTCGCCGAAAACTCTAGTTCCAGCACGATGATATCAGCCTGCGAAAGGAAAGCAAGGCAAACTCAGAACATTATAACGCTGCCAAAGAAAACACTGTCTTCACAATGAACAAAAGTCTGATTAATTATTAATTGCCTGCCAGCTAATTAACATTCCCTTGGGCAGCTGTCTACAGAATGCCTTATATTTCCAACACACCCCAGGCCAACCTCATCTATGCAAATGGCTTTGGATCAGAGTTAGCAACTGATTTGTTGCCTGAAACAAGTTGTTCCTCTCCCCTCATCTCCTCCTGTCACCCCTTTTTTCTCCTCCCAGGAGCCTGAGCTCATTACAGTATCAGCTGAGCTGAAAACATCCTTTGCCAATGAATCTCTTTCCTGTTCTTGTGCAGTCCAGGCGTTTCGGAGGAGGCCTGATGCCTCCCCACAGCTGTCACCATGCACAGCCCTCAGCTGGCATAATCTGAGGATGGTTTTAGTGCCCAGGTGGACCAAACCTTGCTTGGAGAGGAGGGGAACCGTTCCAGGCTGCGCGAAGCTGCAGAAGCAGGGACCAAATCTTGGCTTTGGAGCTGAAGGCAGCACTTAAGGGATTCTTCGTCAGCTAATGCTTGTGTTCAGCTGTTATGAACATTAAAGGGACTTACGCACATGCAGCAAGGGCAAGCAGACCCCTTACAAGAACAAGGGCATAAATAACAGCTAAGCATAGTAAGCAAGCCTTCAACTTAACTGTTCTACCATGCAAAGAAAAATGCACTTTCCTTTTTAAGAACTTAGCAGCTATATTTTATTTTATGAGGAGAACCAATGCAGTTGGTGAATTAGTACAATATAAAAGCATCACCATTTGCCACCGCACTGCCAGGCAAAAGTTGCCCACAAGCTTATCCAAATTAGACTGGCATTACAGCTCCAAGATGCACATCTCTGCGTGTAAGTACATGTCACGCTGTCCTTGCAGCGCAGACTGAAGTGGAAGCACATTTTCCCTGAAGCCTTCACCCAGTAACTATGGCTCTATTTTAACACCTGACACCTAAGTATACCTGTCATTCACATTCATTAAATGAGAATGTGCTCGAGAGCTTCTCAATGTGCTGTTCTCTTGCCTGAGAACAGTCAACAATTTGTATGGAAAGACAATGAAGGAAGCAGTGATCAACTACAGAGTGGTCCCAGGCGTCAAGGCTGACCAACAGCGGCCAAGTATAGCAGAAAAGATGAGCTGACCTGAAACGTACTGGGAGTAGCAGACATCTCTCCAGCATCTTTACCAGAGCTGAGACTGGCCCTCCCACTCTGGAGGGTCACTTCCCTGCAGAGAGGCCAGTGATGAAAGACTTCCAGTCAGAGAAACCCTTATTAAGTGGAGGATCTTCGCAGGGTCTTGGTGCAGAGCGCAGCTTCCCGCTCTGTTTATATGTTCTTTAGCACAAGGAGTCCTGCTTCCAGGACAACATGTCCTGAGTGTTACTGCAATATAAACATCATAAAGGATTGTTTTCCTACCCCAAAGATAGGAGATATGTGCCTATTCAGCCAGACAATTGAGAAAATTCAGTTGTGAAAGCAGTTGTGTTTAGAGCAAAGGGACAGAAAAATCTGTGTGAAATGCACATATTTTAGACAAAGAACTTAATCTTCCCTAATTACTGTAGTTAAATCCTTATTTTTAACCTATGTGTTTGACATACCTGCTGTGTAGCTCCAACACTCCTCGCTGCCCAGAGAGCAGCAAATTGAGTAGGAGATCATTAAGTTACATTTCTATACATACGGGATATCAGCCCCTAGAATACATACGCACTGCAAAGGAGTAGAATGTATTTTTGCAATAATCCTCTTAACTGTTGTACAAAGAACATGCAGCCATGATGCAGATATTTTATTAGCCTAGATTTCCTCACATACTGGAGTCATATAAAGTAGATAAACTCATGAAGTCCAATTGAGACTGGTGTAAATCACGAATAACATCACTGAAACCAATGGAGTTGTACTAGAGTAGAAGTGGTATAAATCAGAGACTGATCAGGTACATATTTTCTTTAAGGTAGACAGACTATTAAGTGGCTAACATAGAATCCTTATCACATTATCCTTCTGTAAGGTAAATAACAGTCACCATGCACTGTGCGTAATGAATTTCAGTCTGTAACACACAGCAAATGGCCATTTTTCTCAGGGAATCTCTCAGCTCAGAGTTCTGGGACCAAAAATAATGGGCAATATTCTCCAGCATTCATGTGTGACATTCCCATTAGGATTAACAGGAGGTATGCACCCAAAGTCAGGATGTAGTCATCAGGAACCCGAGTTGGATATTACTGAGGCTCCAATGAATGCTCCAGTTTCATCCCCAGCAATGATACTCCCAGAGGAACAGCCACAGTTCTTCACTCAGTTTTGCATAGCACTTGCACAAAAAATATTTATTCCAAAGCAGGTAGGACTAGAACCAGAAAAGAATTAGGACAGTCTCGCATCAGTTACCTCTGAATGGAAAGGACTCAAGACAGCCTCGCAACGATGGTACAGCTCAGCCAAGGATTTCTCTGCTGCAAACACTGAACCCACATCACAGAGAGCACGAGAACTTGCAAGCTGGGTGAGGAGCTGTGGGATGAAGGCTGAAGAACACCAGAGGAAGGAAGTTAAGTGACAGACTTACAGGACAGATCAGCAATGGAGTTGGAATAACTTAGTCTCTCACATCTTCTAATCAAATATTCTTTCTGTTACATGCTACCACCTTCATAAATTTACAGTGAAAGGCTGCAAAATCCCATCTCCAAAGTACATCAGAAGTAACCAGTGAAATAATATAATTTAGTTAACTTATAATTGAACTTTAGAACTTTAGAACCCAGCCTCTGTTTTCTTCCCAAGAAAGTCTGCTTTCTTCCTATATACACATATTTTACTATTCTCTACCTGATTTTTGAATTATACTACAGACAACTTGAATACAGAGCTACAGCACATTCACCAGGCAACCAGACTGTAGCTAGTGAGGGCAGAGTGTGCATGTGTACACAGCTTCTTTAATAAGAATGACTTCCTGCCCTGAATTATACCTCAGGAGAACCATAAGCGCGCCAAAAACAAAATCCATGCTACAGTATATGTGCCTGCTAAGATCATACAAGTTTGGAGAGAGTGGAGGGGAATGAGAAAATAAATACAAAAATAACTTGCAGGGGGATCTGCCCAAGCGTAAAGGAGTGAAAAACATGGGAAGTCAAACCAGTCTCAAGGTTTTTGGGTCTTTGTTGTGCAACCTAAAAAGCTGTGTTTACTCAGGTTTTTCTTCCCTATACGAATTCAGAGTGCTTGCAGTTCTAAATTCAAAGGCTTAATCCCAGTTACCGCCACAGTAGATAAAGTGTCCGAGTACCCTGTCCAGACTTTTGACAAGATGTAATTAATATAGTAGAACAATGTAAATATGACTCTAAATAAAAGATGACTGACAGTGATACAATAGAGGGATCAGGGTAGGCTAATCCAGAAATTCAGTGTACAACCCCTTAAGCAAGGAATTTGAGAGTAACTAAAAATAGAAGGTGAGACTATCTGACAGCTAAATTGCCAGTGGTAGCTTAGCATGGATTCAGTTACATTGCTCAGCGGCCCTCAGTGAATTAAATAGATTGAAATGCTAATGATAGAGTGAATTCCCAGTGCAGAGGTAGAATAAAGTAGTCAGATTAGGTTTCAAACAAGGTGAGTTCAATGGCATCAGAGAGATCAGGGTTTGTTTAGATCAAGGTACAAAGGTAATTTTTCTAGACTAGAGAGATGATTCTTTAAAGCTTATGGGCTCCCTCATGTAAAGTAATCTTCTGAAAACAGAATGTAGACCCAACAAGCTGCTTTAAGGACTGTTACTTTATGTGATTTCTATCAACATCAGAACATTTTTCGCTGCTCTCAATACACACTTAATAACATTGTGGGTTATCTCCTAATTAGTTAAATGCTGCTCTGATGACAGATATCTGACAGTTCACCTGGCTGTCATTCAGACTATACCTACGTCTTCTAATTTGCAATGAGATTTATTGCAAAATGAAGCAATCAGACTTTCTAAGGGCACATTAAGTAACGCACATCTTAGATGAAAACATAAATATGGTGTTTATTCCCTTTGGTATTTACAGGATCACTTAAATCACAGCATCACAGAACCAAAAGCATGCAGGGGTTCATCCTTGTTGCTTCTCCAAAGGGTCAGAAAGAAATATCACTGTTTCGCCAAAGCAGATAGGAGACCCAGGCCGGATCAAATATCTTACCTGCTGTTACGGTACCAGGTCACCTGCTTAACAAATTCTAAAACTTCAGCCGGTGATAATGCAAGGTGATAGCCACAAAGTACATGCAAAAAGAAAAAGAGCCAAGCCTGAAACAACGCCCAGTGTTGAGCCATTTAAGACAACCCTGCAGGCTTTCCAGAGTAGATATATTACTACATAAATTCCAAGATCAATTTAGCCTTAAACAACTGATCCATTCCTTCACATCCAAGGTCACACAACAAGTCAATGACATTAAATTAAAAAAAAAAGAGAGAGAGAGAGAGGAGTAGTAATATGAACGACCCTAGCAATAAGGGCAATTTACTTACCTTACTTTACAAGTTAGGTCCTCACCATCACTTGGAGCTTTAAAAATCAGATTAGGCATCTTGCTAAAGGATGTGTTTCAATTCACTACCCTTGTAATATGGGATAGTTATTCTCATAAGAAAATGACATTGCAACATGTCATTCTACTATCATTCGGCAGTGTCATAACAGTTTGGCGTTGGTTGTCTTTTTCCATTACAATCATAAGAATTAGGGATTCTAGAGAAGAAAAAGCAGTATAAACCCAGGCAGGATTGGGAGATATGTAACATGTCATGCCAGTGGGAGTTACTTTTCTTGTAGAGCTGATGAATCTGTGAACAGGAAATAGTAGGACTCCTGTCAACGTTTCTTTTGATCTAAGCAACAGACCTCACCATCTGGTCTTTGCATTGATTGCTATAAAACAAAAAGGGAGGATACATGAAAAAAAATCCATAGGGATAATTTAGGTCTCTGCTTCAGTGTCCAAATTAAAAAAAAAAAAAACACTTCAGATGACAGCTGACTCTGCAGGAATCAATTCCCTAACATAGACACCCCAAATTAGCTACATTTTGAGTAGACATTTCTCAGCTACTACATATAAGCTGCTTGCTTCTGCCCTTCTCTTCAGTAAATTCCGTTCTCGGTTTAATCTCAGCATTACTGCAGGCAAAATATCTTGCAGACACTATTTGGGAACTGCTTTGATAACTACCTGTAAACTATCACCTCTGGTCTGGAAGGCTAACAGGAGCCTGGGACCAGTTGCTCCTGTTATGTGAGTGAAAACCCAAGTAACTTTAGTCCCTCAAGCACAGTGAAGTTGACATCACAGTCTAAATCCTAAATAAGATTCAGGTAGTGCAAATAATTCTTGAGTAGCAGAGCACTGATATCGTCTCTCCGTTCATTATAGCTGGCCACTTTATGCCAAGTGACTCATTACCATGAGTGGAGGGAACATGATTCAACAAGAAGAGTACATGCAATTTACAGAGATTGCTTTCCCAGTCAGTTTCCATGCTGTGGAATAATAGTGATGCTCTTCGATACAAAGAAATAAATACATAAATAAGCAGTCCTTCGGAGTGATTCCTTGCTTACAAATATTGAGAGATGTGGCAGTCTAGAAAAAAAATTCTGCAAAGAAAGAAGCCTGGTGTTCCCATTATTTCCAGTGTTGTAGAAATAAGATGCAACTGGTTCTTGGTGGATGTTTCAAAGACTGAAGAAGGAAAAAATGCTTTTTTGCAGCCTATGTAAGTCAGTGCTAGAATGAATGAAAAGAACATCTCACCTTGTTTAGATTTCCAGATTTGTCTTGTTCCTTCAGCTGGGTAGGATTTGTGTTTCTGTTCAGCGGGAACACCGCTCACATCACCTATTTTAGAAGGGGTGCCAAGGCACCACTGCAGCATCAGCTCACTTCTGAAAAGGATGTAGTCTGATTCAGGCTCACTTGTTGCTCTGGGTGCTGCAACATTTCACGAGATGAAATGTGAAGAGAGCTTTCAACATTCATATATCAGACCATTAACCTAAGATGAGGATACGATATTGCTCATAACTCTGCAGTGGGTAGTTTATCATTTCTTTTGCTGAAGAATTTGCTGGCAAAATCATGGCAGGAATAAGCAACTGATTCCAGTAAAGTCATAAGGACAAACCCAGCCTGATTACTGTATGCATAAATGGTTTAATGCAATAGGGTACAGAGGGAGCAGATCTGCCAGGAAAAAATAAACAGGAAAGAAGGTATTACTTCAGAATAACTCATAACAAGTAAATTGAGCTTTGCAAAAAAGCAGAATACAAACTCTCAATTTTAGGAGTTTCATCCTAGCTCCAGGAACAAGCAAACAAGCAAAGCTCAAGAAAAACAACCTTGCTGGATTACCAGAACAAGGAGCAGTCAAGAAGAACTAAACTTACAGAGAGAGCTCACCAGATAAAGGTTTTATTTTACTGCAAAAGAACAGTCAGGTTTTGGACTAAGTAGATAAACAGGCTTAAGCAGAAACTTTCCTCTACTATGTGAGCCAACTGCAAAGTCAAAAAAAACACTCTATTTCAAGAAGTGTAGAGGTCACTGTGCATGTAGCTGGCTGACATTCCTCAAGGAAATGGTGATGCCTACTCACTCCTGGAATGAGCAGGGCAGCAGCGATGCGCCACAAAGCAATATAATCCCAGCATGACTCAGAAACACACAAGTAGAAGTTTTACCCCACGAAGAGACAGAAAACATCTGAAACAGAACATACTCAAAAGCAGGAATGAGGATGCTCCTAGTCTTGGAGCCAAAGCAGAATCCTATAACATCTAATTCTGTGACTGATAGAGAGACCTCCATGCTACTGGCTCTACACCTCCAGCCCCATACTATAGTATATAGTATCTATGAATTCAAAGTGTGAACAAAAGGCTATTCTATTTTCTGAGTAATTCAAATTCAAGACAGAAAGATCAGGAAGACATTTTCAACAAAATCAAAGCAACAACAGAAAGTCATTACAAGGAGTCCCCCAAAATGTGTGCAAATGTAGCAAGTCAGCTACTATCCCATGGATTCACTGCGCTTTCTGTTCAGCAAGAGGCTTATGTTTCCTGAAATTATTTCTCTTGTCCTTGTGTTTCTTCTCCTCCTGACCCAGTGCCTCAGAAATGATTTCATGGGTGTCCTTAACCTAAAATCATGGTGCTGGTGCTGGAAAGAGAAGGTTCATTTCAGCTATCCCAAAGGATGGGACATGTAAGCAAAGGGTAAGACCTGCTATTTTACTGAAGATCAAACTACACCCTCCTCCTTAATCCTCCAACTCATTCTTCCTCAACTGACTATAAGAAACTAGATAGAAAGCATTGAAAGAATAAGCAATAGAAAAACATTGGGGAAATAAATAAATAAATAAAGCAGAATTCAGTAGTCACAGGAAAGAAAGGAAATCCCTATAAAGTGCCTTCACATCAGCTTTGCATTTTGAACTGGTTCAAAGCAAGAAACACGGTGGAGCCCTGCTATGGAAGAATGAGTCTCACGTTGATTTTTGTTCTGTGATTGCTATTTCGAGAAAACGCTCTTTCAGCTAACTCCCCCTTAACCTAGTAAATGGCACCATTTTTTTCCAAAAACTACATCAGGGAGCAAAGCAGCTTGACAGGAGGCACCACCACCACCAGGGCCAGGCAGGGGTGGAAAAGGTCTCTGCACATAGCGGTTGGGAGCTTGCATTTAGAGGTGAAACAGGAAGGAAAGTTTGTGGACATGTGCCACACAGCCAACATTTTGAACCAGACAGCATGACCTCTAACAAACATACAGACTTCTGCTGAGCCTTGCATGCTTTACAACTCCATCCGCTCAGTGCACACTGAAGAACCCAAATGGAGTGAGCTGTGGCTTCCTTCCAGGTGGCTGCATCCTCTTACTGAAAGAACGAGGCTCAGGAGAGGATGGCAAATACCAAAACCCTCCCAGAGTGCAGAACTGCTCCCGCTTCCCAAACAGACACAGAAGCCCCTCTGTTACCCTTTATGTTTTTACCATATTGTTCAAATGCCTTTCCTTTTCCACAGCACTTTGGCTGTGTGCCCAGCAATGCTGGCAGTATTTGTTTGCATATAAGGCCCCATGAGTCCACAATCAGCAAAAAAACATCATCCAGGAGCCAAGCACACAATAGGATGGAAAAAAAACAAAAACGTTGTTCCTTGAGAACTACCTTTTATAGGGAAAAGGGATGCCCATGTGCCCATTCTGTGAGGGCTTGCAGCAGGAGAGGCCAGAGGCTCTGGTGAAGAGACCAGTGGTTCCAGCTGACAAGCAGAAAGGTTTGGGCTATCTTGAGAAGTTGGCAGAGATTCAATGGCTCTTTTGAGATCTTCACTTTTGCTTCAGGTAGATTTCAGCAAATCCCTTCTGGAATAAGTTTTTATTGTTTATCAGTTTTATTGAGTCCTAAAATGGCAAGTCATCCACATAAAACAAAGTAAACTGATGGACATGTGTTATTTTAATATGCATGTTATTTTTATGTGCTGACCTGGAACCAAAAGTCTAGGTAATTCCTACTGCCTTGACCGCCCACTTGCAGGGCCAGGAGGTCCATTCCTAGTACACCCTCTCCATGCCTTGACCTACATCAATCCATTCCCTCTCCCATCCAAGCAAGATGCCTGCTCCTTAGGTTCTACACAGGCATTCCCTGCCCTTGGGGATCCTTTGGCAGGAGGGACATAGATCAGTTCTGTCCCCACCTCCACAGCAGAGGAGCCCTACAGGGCATTATCAAACAGGCACAAAGGATTTCTCACACTGTCAGCTCCTTGGCTTTCCCTAAGAAGGTTTGCTAGCTAATTTTTTGTCCCTTTCAGAAGAGAAGGAAAAAAGGCAAAACGAGCAAGAAGCTGGGTAAGCAGTGACACGGCCCTAAGGGCTTCTCCGCATTAAAGCTGATACAGCAGTGTAACTCCTACAGGCTGCTATTGTGGTTTGTGTTTGCACTCTTTATACTTTAATTACAGCTGTTGTCGACAACTGTTTACAAGACCACTTGCAGCTCTGCCTTGGAAATCAATTCAGATGTCAACAATTACACTGTGAATGGGCTCAAAGCAACTAGGTAAAGGCCATAAACTTGACACCAGAAAGCATAAATCTCCTAAAAAGGAAGAGTCAGACTTGTCAAGGAGGGTGACAAGGGATGGATGGGCTGGGGGACACTGGTCCTCAAAGGGATGTGTGTACCGCTGCTCCCCGGTCAGCCAAGCTGTGGGGAGAGGTGGCTCCTTGCTGGCCCTGTGTCTCGAGGCAGTGTCACTGCGTCACCCTTGCTGAGTCCCAACTGCAATGGCTGGGAGTAGCACAGAGCTCCCCTGCCCGGCGGCAGCCGCATCAGACCACCCTGAGCTGCAAAAACGCTTGCGGCAAGTTGGCAGCAGAGCAAGCATCGTGCTACCACTTCTGCTTTTCCTTCTCTGCACATGAACAACAGCTTTGTTTTCTCCCCAATGACGACATGAACACACAACATTAATAACACTGTTAAATCCATTTCATAAATAGGATTAACCCCCCTACAAACAGCAAAACTGGATTCTCAGCACTTCCCAGGATGTCTCCCAAGCAGGCCCAGCTTAGAGCAGCAGGGGTGGGATGGTGCATCTGCAGCCAAGGCCTCTTTGGGTCAGGCTCTGTGCAGTAACAGGAGCCTCTTTTGCTCTGTACTAGCTGGGAGTTTACAAATGGGGAACCGAGGCACAGGAAGACTAATAATAATGATACTTAACATTTCTTTAATGCTTTAAATGGCCTATACCATCTAAAGACAGTTAACTGATAGACCCTCACAATACCCTGGGGAGAGGTGAGTGACTATTATCATCCTGTTTTTCACAGATGGAGAAAAGGGAGAATGAAAAGTGGCATTTGCAAAGCCAGTTACTTGACAACTGGTCAGGATAACTTTTTGCCTCAGTGCTCTTCATCCCACCCTTCAAAAAATATCTTTTAGTAATCTCCCTTCTTACCAACCTTGTCCCACTGCTCCTTATACTCCCCACAGAGACACGGGGCATCCTCAGCACTTTTGTTAAAAAAACTGTATGGAGGCCAAGCATGAGGGAACTTCACCCAACAGGAACAGCTGGTTTCCCCAAAGGGCCGACACCTTCCCTTGGACAACCCTCTTGCCTAGCCCTGCCTGCCACAACCACTCCAATATTTGTCCTTGCTGGCCTCACTTCTCCTGTCCTTCTCACCATGCTGTTAATTTTATTGCCCATAATAATTCCCTCCCCTTCCCCTGCTTTTCCACCTGAAGGAGGACCACACAAGGCTGGAATGAGGCTGAAGGCTGGTTTTTATGAACATAAATAGAAAAGAGGGAAATGGCCAGCAGGCAGTGTTGACGTAAGAATGGATAGAATCAGAATGGAAATTAAACATTTCTCCCCAGCAGAGTTAGCTTCTGGAACGACCCGAAATTGCAATGGTGGGGGGTAAAAAAACAAGGAGAAAAAAAAAACGCCACAGCCAGCCGACATAGTTTTAAGAAGGAGCTTGATAAATTATGAAAGGGTGACTGCCTGGGATACATGGGATCAGACCTGCTGACCAGAGAGGTCTCTCCAGGCTGGTGCTCCCTCTGGCTCTCCTGAAAGCACTGAGCTGTTCAGCTTACAGCTGCCAAGGTTCATTTCTTTAAAGCCTTGGCTGCCAAGCAAACAAAGCCAGACTCTGAAGTGGCAATCAAGAAAATTGCATTGCAACTGTCAGCTCCAGCTGTGTTCCCTGGCACCTCGGGAATTTATGTCTTTATTTCTCCCTTCTACCCCAAGGAATATTCCCGTCCTCTCTTGGCAGGCGCTCCGCCAGGACAGCCCCACCTCAGCGAGGCACTGGGACACGCTGCCGTAGCGCCTTGGCAGACCCTCGCTCCAGTGGCACTCGGCCTGTCTCCTTCTGTCACACCCAACTGCTCCGGTTCATTTGGCTCCGCTACTGAAATAAATTAATAGCAAGGGTTTCCTGTAGCTGCTGTGCTCTGCAGACACAGATCGCAGCCGCCTTGGGTCAAGCTCAGGAGGAAGGTGGTGATGACAGCAGTGGCGGATGGCATGGTTGCGTGAAACGCTGGGACCTTCTGTTCAAGGCGGCAGCCCCTCTGCTGCCCCCCAAACGCGGTGATGTGGTGGGCACGCTTCCAGCCTGGGGGGATCAAAGGGACGGGGCAAAGGCCAGGTCCTCCTCCCGACCCATGGGGTACCAGAGGCAGCCAGAGCCCATCCATCAAACCTAAGTGCTTGGCTAGCAGAGGGAGAGCGCTCGGGGCTTTGTCTCCATGGGAAAATTGCACCGATATCGTTCAGGGTATGAACATAAATTGCTGCAATCCCTTGGGGCCCTTCTTCGCGAGAAAAATGTGAGCCCCTAATGCCCGTTAATTAACTCAAAGGAGACTGTACGGGAAATGTGTAGTTTTCACATGAATCAGCAAGTTATGCTAAAGACCAGTGCTGCGTATTTTATTTGCTGTGTGATTCAGCAAATCTCAAAAATGCGCTTAACTTCAAACATACGTTTAAAACTCAGTGAAGCCAATAAAAGAGACTGTTAAAATGCTTCAGTGAATTGGAGCTTATTTAGATTGTGTGCAATTTAGGGCTAGGCGTTTGCAAATCTTCCAATACTTTGCCTTTTAGCATAGTACCTGAACATCTCCTTTCTCTTCAGCTTGGAAAATTGCTAGTACTATTCAAAAAAGTAAGACCAAAGCCTATATAAGGTCCAGGTTTGCTTAAAATTCAAAGGAGTTTTGTGGTCATTGTGCGGATGTGCGTCTTGTTTTTTGCAGGTCTAGTATAGCCACTCTGCAGTAAAGAGCAGTAACACAGTTTTCTGCTTTCCTAAAAGCTGTTGTGCTAGCAGATTGCACTGCTTTGTGCCAAGAGGCTACGAGGCATCGCCCAAATATGTTGGAGAGCTTGTGAAATTGCTGTGTGTATTTGGAAAGTACTTGCAGCCTTGGAATGACAAGTTAGTGCTATGAAGTTGAGAAGAGCATCTCACCATCATCTGTGCTTTTCTGCCTTGACATAGCAGGCATAAAGCAGAACTAGAAGGCAATTTACCATAGCTCTTTTCTCAAGCCTTACGGAGACAATATAAGAGGGGCCCAGAAGCAGGACACACACTGTCCTGCAAGCTAGGACCAGGCTGCACATGGTGGGCTGCAGGAGTCAATGCAAAATGCAAGCATTTCCCCACTTTCTCCTGCCCCACAGCCCACGTAGCCTTTGAAAACGCTCCCCTTCCCCAGCATACCCCATGTTAGACCATCAATGCCTAATGATTGCCTTTTTAACCTTAAAATATGACAGCACCATGCTACACTTACGTGATCCTGTAATCAATCTTCCTACAGATGCCCTTTTCATGCAGTTTAAATATTTTACAAATACATGTCTAAGTACAAATCTACTGCATTAACTCTTGTATAGGAGGTACTTATGTTCAGCTAGGTGGCTGGGATTCCTGTAAGTATAATTTACTGTGCAGTATGACAGAGCCGGGCTAGAATGTGCAGCTTTTACTACCTAAAATACAATAAAATATGCTACAGGGTGTTTCGCGGATGAATCACTTCTAAACCATCTCTTTAAGTATTGTCTGTCACTGTAGCTCCTTATTGCAATACTTTGTGAGAGCTGGAGAGAAGGAGAGAGAAATTGCCCTTTAAAGCTCTACAAAGCTTACCATCCAGGAGAAATTAGGGCTATTTGTTCTTGGACTGAGGTGGGTTATGTACGAGAAAGTTACACACAACAGGTTTTATTGAGGTGGAAGAGAGGGGAATGTGCTTTGTACTTATTTATTTATGCTAACGTTTTATTAGAATAATGTCCAAGCACAAGCTTGTAAACAAAACGGCACCCAAACTGCAGAGTAGTTGTGGTCCAAAAGCTTCAGGCAATCTTTTCAGGTGACAAGATTTTCCCATAATCAGTAGGTGCCCAGTGCTCTGTGTCATTGTCACTCCAAAGAACAGGACTGGAAAGAAGCACCCAAAGGACAATTCCACAGAGGTCATGGACAACTACAGGAGCAGAGTTATTTTGGAAATGCCAGTACAAGATTCATTACAAAAGCCTTTAAACACTCATCAATATCTAAAATCAAGCTTAAGTATGAAGGACTTGAAGGTACAGAAAAAGAACAGAAATGATCTCCAGGGGGAAGTTTAGAACCTGGCCAGATATTTTGTGTACCTTATGTGACTGGAAAACACGCACAACTTCAGGTCTGCTATTAAATGTATCTTCATTTGCTAGATCCCTGGAGCCAGGCTCCCTGGCTGACCTGAAGGCCTGGATGCCAAGCGCCAAGCTGGCACTTGTCTGTTAAGCTGTTGGATGAGGCTGCACAAGTCCTGCACAGATCCAATAGCTTTTCTGTACATTGCAGCAGGTTGTTTCCAAGCCACATTCCCTATGGGCTCTTCTGTCTGCTTTAAAGCTATTCCTGCAATAGTGGAGTAAGAGCAAAGTTGGAAGGATGGGGCTGTCACAGATGGTGTCTACAGCTGTGGATCTGGGCCAGAACACGTTGTTCTTTCTTTCTGCAGATGCTTTCTGTTAATAAGACACTACTGAGCTATTTCTTTCCTTCTGTCAGTCCTTGGGGACCTTCAAAACAAACCAAAACCAAGGTAAAAAAGACATTTTTTTTTTTTCAATTTACCATTTTGGCAGGGTAAACAAGAAACCAGGAAGTTTTCAGTCCCATCTGACATGAATAAATAAAGCTGCTGTTACTCACTGCCTTCAAAAGTTTCCTCAAGATACAAAGTTGGGTTTAGAAAGTTATCCAAAGGCCACTAAAATGTGGCATAATAGAGTGAGGCTTAACCTTCTGAGCACAAGTGCAGGAGTTAATGCACGCAGGGTGCAAAGGTGCACACACATGAGCAGCCTCAGCAGGCCTGCTCCCTGCATGTGCCATCACTAGAGATGCTAGACCCATTTTGCGTGTAAGTCCTGCATAATCAATCCTGGGTCCCTTAAAAATAGTCTGGCATGATTGCTAGCCCAGCTTGCTCCTCCAACACTTGCAGGAAAGCTTCCTCTCCCGATCACCCGAAAGCAAGGATTGCAACTATCTCAGCCTGAACCACAACATTTGGCTGAGCTGAAAAGGAATGGGTTTGTAGCTTGTTGGCTTCTGTCCCCAGTATAATGTAAACAAAGGATAAAACAGCTCAGTGCCATTTTTTTTTTTCTGCCACCTTCAAGGAAAAGCTTGATCCAGGAATCGCTGGAGATTTTTTTTAAGCCCTGCAGGGGTCCCAGACTTGCCTGCAGTTCTGAGTAGCTTTATGCAGCTTCCCAGTCAATTCCACCCACAATCTTGGTTTTGTGTCTTCGACTGCATAGCTGAACGTCTCTCAGTACCAAAAACCATTATTAGCTTAGTTGGACTAATGCCTTCCTGCATATTTTTGCAAACAGTTTGAGACCATAGTGTTGCACTATGTCTCATGACTTCTCCAGAAAGAGGATGAGTCAGAACTTGGCAGTGAAGAAAATTCTTGTGTCCAGGACCCCCCACTTCATTTCTTTCGGAAGGTGGAAGGTGCATATCTGCACTTTGCATTTTGCATGCATTTAAGGAAAAAAAAACTAAAGACTTTCCCCAGCCAATTTGGGAAGGGGAGCCTTAGGGAGGTGAGATTTTTTCTTTTCTCTTTTTGATAAAGCCAGCAAAAGCAAAGTAATTCTCAAAAATACCAAATATCAGTTTTATGTGAAAACCTTCACAGATCTCCCCGAGCACCTACAGCCAAAATAGCTTTGTCTCCAGGAGGCTGTAGCACCCAAACACAACCACTTCCAATTAAGCATTGCCCAAACATTTCAGTATCTCAGCGTGCACCCATCACCTCCTGACACCCGGTGCTCATCCTAGCAGGGCAGAACTAGCCACCTCCTTCTGGCTCCGTGGGTGCTGCCAGAAAGCCCAGGAAACCCGTGTGAATGTGGAGGCATGTGAACCTCAGGAGCGTAAACCTGCCACTGCTCAGCCTCCCTCTTAGCCCTAGAGATTTATGCATCCCCTCAGTTTTAAGTAAACTCTTTTCCAAGAGCATGACTGCAAAGTAAGTTCAGGCACAAACCCGTGTAAATTATACAGTTTGAGCTCCCGGGGGATTATCACGGTTTCTGCAGTCTCTCTGCTACTCAAGCTCCCCCATAAGCTCTCTAATTATTTCCAGCTTCCTTCATGCTCCCTGACTCACAGATATACTCACAGACTGTCACCCTGGGAGCTCGAGAGGCCTCCTTGGTGGCTGCCAGCTTGTCCCCTCCCAGGGTGCGTGGCAGCAAAGCGCAGCTCCCTTCCTGGCAGCCACGCGCATCTCTGAACGGACGGGGAAGGGGGACACGGTGCCAGCGCCACAGGGGGTGGCTCTGTGCAGCTGGAGCTGCTCGTGGCAATGGCAGCAGCCTCTGTGACCAGCTGGACCGGGCACCCTGCAGCTGGCAAACAGCTGGGTCCCCACGAACGCTGCCAAGCCACGGCAGGGCAGGGCGAGCACGACTCCCTGGAGAGCAGACACAGGAGATGGGGACCGCTTGGGACCACCCTGCGGCCTCCTTGTTTCCGAACAGCTCCAGGGGTTGGTGCCTTTCACAGCTCAGCAGCTAGAGAGCCCGATCTGCCCAAGATCCACAGCAGAGCTGGGCATTGCCCAAATCCGTGCCAGGGCTCCTGGCACCCTGGAAATCCCTGGCATGGCCCTGCTGAGCTGCTGCTTGCAGCAGGCCTGGGGGAACACGCTACAGAAAGGGGCCTCGCCTGCACAGAGCACAACAGCTAGAATGAGAAGGGAGAGCAAAAAAAACAAGGCGAAAAAAAAAAAAAGAAAAAAAAAAGAGGCAGGCCTTGACTTTCATGTACCTTGTACTGGTAAATGGATGCAGTGATTTATTTTGGGGCAATGGGCTTTGGGCTCAGTAAGCTTAATGTTTTTAACACCACCTATCTTGCATCTATTCTGTGAGACTGAATAAAATTTTCACTTCTAGCAAAGGACTTGTATAAACATCAGAAGTGGACACTACTTATTGCTTATTGATTTCATGAATGAAGTATTGCACTGGGCCTGAGAACTGAGCTTTTGCACTATGAGCAGTAGCATAATTATAGGAGAAGCACATATTAATGAGGGACAAACTATATTTTCCTTAAGTGCAAAGTATATTTAAAAGGAGAAGAAGGTTCCTAGAGCTTTTGAAGTTAGAAGTTGTTAAACAGCCAGCGGCTGCAAATTTAAAATTCCTTCACATCAGGGCTCTCGAAACTGTGATCAATAGGGATTAAGTTAGACAGGACTTTTCAAAGCCTCTAGCTTTATTAACAAATAGGAAACTGAAATGCTGAGGTACTGCTAGAAACACCTGTGAGATCTCAGTGCCAGGAGAGAGAAGAGCCAAGAGGGCATTTTCCAGGCATCCACAAAAGCCTTGCACTAGGTTGACTCAACTGCAGTCAGAAAGAAACAAAAGTAGATGCTAATATTCATATCTTCAATAATATCTTCAGTGCTTGCCTGTATTTTAATCACACACCAGTTGGCAGAGCAGATTTCCTGCCCTGTCCTAGTACCTTCCTCCTCAGCACGTGGCTGTGGCACCTGCTTCCCAACAGGAAGACTCCATCTCGGCAGCGCGGCGTTCAGCACACCGGGCTTTGCTTCCTTGCTCCAGTAAGAAGAGTTCAGCCACGCATGCGGGAGGAGGAAATCCCTGCTATCCCAAGGAGGAGGTTTCTGTGAGACACAAGGGTCTACCAGGCAGGGGAGGCAGTGACTGCCAAGCACCAACAGTGAGGTCCATGCTGGAGAAGGAGGGAAGTCCCGGGGGCAAATGGAACCAGATGGAATTTGTTGCAACTCTGGTAGCCTCTGAGCTAAAAACAAAGACACTGAAACAAAGACACATCTACAGGAGCAAAGAGAGACAGCCCTTCACCTTTGCTTTGTTTGCAAAGTCAAATGTCCTCATTTTATTTACTAAAGCCTCATCCAATTGTGTTTTTTCTTCCCTTGTGTTACTGTGTTTAAGATTAAACCTTTCAATCTTCCCACTGAAGATGAAGCAAATCCTTTACAAAACTGTCACAGAAGGTTTCTTCAGGCCCTTCCATAGCCTTTTGCAGAACTTGTTCCCACTGCTACTTAATAGTCCAAGGCCCTTAAGTTATAAATGAAACTGTATTCCCTCTGCTACATACTTACACAAAGCTACATATTCATACAAAGCAAGCAGGCTGAGTTTAGATCCGTAAAGAGCTCTACATGTTACATGACGGTCAGCTGCTTGGTTTTCTGAATATCTGGACACCCCTGAGTGATTACAGGCCTGTTGTTTTCATGTTGTCTGGTCTTTAGACCACAATGCAAAAGGCTTCATAAGGTTACCCAAGTCAAGGGTTTGCTTACAACATCAGCTTGGTATAGGGGCAAGCCCAACTGCACTCGCTGTGCTGCAGCATCCATAGCCACACCATCTAACTTGAGTGCTGTTGGTGAGGCTCTACAGAGCGCCATCAAGATTAAATTTGCTGCTCATATGGTGAACCTCATACACCCAAGACACACATACACATGCTCCACAGTACCTAGGCTTGCTGTCATGCTAACGATCACTTTTCTGAGAGCTTGAAAAGCTACATGCACCACAAAGCAGGCCACAAACTGAAACCATGTGGACAGAAGGGTAGGAGGGAAAAGTATATAGATCACCCAAAGCCCTTCGGACTAGTTTCAAACTCTTCTATACCTTTTGGCACATCTTTTTCAAACCTCCTCATTCTGGGTAGGATTCACTTAATTACCAGTCTACAAAAATGCCCAGGTCCAGACAAGAGCAATCAGAGGGTTGTGCTGATTTATGCCCACTGGAACAATCTCAAAGATTAGCCAGCAGCTGGATCCTGCTCAGGATCAGTTCATCTATTCCCACTCAGTAGTCTCATACAGCACGTTTCCTTGCCCTGCAATAGGGGCAGGATGGGACATCCCATCCCTCTGCTCTGAGGACTGCTGTTAAAAAATTCCCTACTAAGTGGTTGCTTATTCCCCGTTAAGAGGTTACCTTCAGAGAAGCACAAAAAACAAAGGAGATCATTGATCCCAATCTCTATTTTCTTTTAATCAAGAGGAAAGAAGAAAAAACAAAAACAAATTTGAGGCTGCCTTTCTTTTCCTGACAGCTCTCCTTTTGAGTATGGATGGAATACAGTGATAAGACTTGGGTCCACAGAGGCAGCCCGCAGGCAGCAGTTCTATAAAAGAGCAGCAAAGATTAAGAGCTTTGCTCTAATCAGATCCAGAAATCAATTTCTTCTTCTCGTAAGGCTCTTTATATTTTCAGGGTTTTGCACTTTTACTAGAGTTATAAATATGTTGCCTTTTGAGGAAAAAATAGCCTCCTGGAAAATTAAGAAATCCAGGCCCTTTTATTTCTTTTTATATCTAGCAGGTGCAAGCTTCCAAAAGAGCTGCTTCTTAGCAGACATTGAATCTGAATCATTTACACTATTTCCTGCTTGAATGAGCTAAACGCTGTTGTTGCCACGTCTTTGGATTTACGATGTGGTCAACAGTTTGTTATTTTCTTCTCTGCCTTCCAATTGCCTTTGTCTCGCTCGGGCGACGAGAGAGGCCGAGGTGAGTCATCTGGCCAGGGGAACCACGATGCATCTTAACCAAGTGGCAGCTCCAACCTCTGGGAACCCCAGCAGCGCATCTCAGCAAGAGATGCATTTTAATGACAAATCACCGAGATGAGCGCAGCTCAGAGCCCGAGTCTGTTGTCCTCAGCACAACATCATCACATCGACTAGCAGAGCAAAATGTTTTATGTTGCTGTGAAAGGAAGCAACACGGCTGGAGATTTAATCATTTCGAATTCATCTTGGCATGATGCCACTAGTGCGTATAAATGGAGCGTTTAATGTTTAATGTGCTGTTCTGACTGAGCTGTGACCTTCCCGCGCAACTGCATGTCGGGGATTTCTGATGCCATGTCACTACAAGCAGCATTGCCACTTACACTATTTAGAGTGGGGGAAAACCATACAGCTTGGCACAGGAACCTGCTGATCGGCAGGCCTGGCATTGCCTGAGGGCTGGGGCAAGCCAGAGACCGGCAGGTTAGAGGGGATGCTCTGTTGGTGGCTTCTTAACTCAGCCGTACAGAGCTGGAGTGCACAACATGACACTCCAGGATGTTATTTCACTTACCATGCTGGTCTGTGCTTCTTAGATAACTGCAGATCCTCAGGAAGGACATACCACTGATTGTGCTTGGGGAAACACAGCAGCCTGGAAGATAAGGTAGCATCAATTGCAGGACTGTTCTTCCCAGGTGGACTTTCTGCAGCTTCAGAACACTGTAAGAGGGGACTGGAAGTTTCATTCGTGGAAAACGAGCTGAAAATAGAACTGCTATATTTTGCGCATAGATTTCTCTTCCATTCTTCTTGCCAGCCCAGGAAAATGGCTCACTCCTACAACAATAAGCTTCCCAAGAATGCTGTTATCAGCCAAAACAGTGATTGTTTGTAAGGTTCTTCTCTTTCCTCGTGTCACATCATTTTTATTGGCTTGCTTGGTTTCTACTTGATGTTATTCTTACTTCTCCACCAGAGGAAAATTATGTTAGAGAAATAAAATTGAAAAGCACTTAATGCAAATTAACCTAGAACCAGATGTACCTAGCAACTGATCTCCATGTCATTCATATACATATCTATATATGTATTTATGTGCAAGTCTCTAAATGGTAGGGGAATGATAGGATCAAATTTGACCTGTTGTTAATTGTATGCTTCCCCAACACAGGTCAGACAGAAGACAGAGCAAAACCCACCATGCTCTGTCCAAAGGGATCTACATTCCAATTTCTCTGTGCTGGCAATGAGATACAATTGCAAATGTAATGGATTGAGCATTTCAAATGCCTAACACCATAGGATTTTCTCCAGTCAAATTCCGCACTGCCAAAAAAGTGGCTCTGAGTTTGAGATACATTCTTCTCCTTGAACAGTTTCCACTCCGATGCTAAAGCCTACACACCTGTTGTGCATCTGCTAACTTCCTCAGTTAGGTTTTCTAGCGCAGGAACCAACCCCACGAGACCACATAGTTCATCTTCCTTCCATAATAAGGTCATTTGGTACCTGACATTCCTGACAAAAGGCCACCAATCTGTTCCTAGAGATCTCCTTGAAGAAGGTGTCTCAGTCTTGTCAGGTGAGGTGTTATAGTTCTTCACAACTGTAAAAAATACTTTCCCAAAAGGCAGGGAAAACACTATATTATTGCTTGAATCCCACTCTAACATCTTCAGTTTTAGTAAGGACATTTCTCAGCATCAGTGAAAATCCCTAACTCCGTATTGGCAGGATAATAGAGCACACACAATATCATTGCAGTGAGAAGGCTTCCAGCAACAGGCAGATTTCAAGAGGTTTGCCGAGCTTTAGTTGTAAGGTTAACTATAGATACAAGAAGAAAATATAAAGGGCTAGGAAGCCATCAGGAGGGCAGATGGATTAGCCGGAGGTGTAGAATGGTGCAAGAGCAGAGGAGACAGGTCCTGGCAAGCACCCTGATACACTGGGAGGCACCATCGCCTCCTACGCTGGTCAGCTCAGTCAATCAGCCTGTCTGATCAGGGTCATAACTGACCTTCCTACAAAGCAGATGCCAGCCTGCTAGGAACTAGACAGGAATTGCCAACTCATTTCATGTGAGAGCACTAACCAGCACCAGATGGACAATGAGCATGTTCATTCTTTGGTGACATGGGCTGATTCTGAACGCACACGATGGAAGGGAAAGCGCCTCCGAGTCACCCCATCTCTGCTGACCACTAGCAAGGAGCCCTGGCAAGGGATCAATCTTCTGGAGTGTCTCCCACAGAGCTGTTCTGGCACCTCACATACAAACAGAGCTTTTCAGAGCAAATAGAAAGGCAAACTGCTGTGGCAAGGAGTTTCCTGGTGGGAAACGGTGCAGAGCAGAGCAATGCTTGCTGTGGTTTCAGTTTGTGTGTTCCACCAGCTTTTATCTCAAGCATGTGCTGGTGCACACCCCGTTCTCAGGAATATATGTATTATAATACATAATTCAACTTCTCTAGTGGGGAGTTCAGCTGGGATTTTCACTCAGGCACTCAACCAAACCACTCAGAAAGTTTGTTGCACCAAATTCAACAGCTTCCAGTCCCAGCTGTTTCCCATGCTGAGAAAGGCAGATGCTGCCCAACAACTTTTCTTGTTTCTCAGGTCTGCAGGGGGGGAGGACCATTTCTTTCTTCCTCTCAAGCTGCTCACACAGACCTTATTTTGCTCCCACACCTCTCAGTCCCAATAAGCTCTTCGTGCAAGGAGTTCAGAGCTGCACAAGCTGGTCCAAGGCTTGCTTAATTTAATCAGCTAAAGCCTCAGTGCTGCTGAAGGAGAGATTCAAGCTGAAGGACAGTAACACCCACATCCTATCTGCATTCACACCAGGGTATGTCTTGCCAGCATTTGAAAGTATTCCCAGGTTCTAATGAGGTAAAGAAAAAAAAAAATCAGAGGCTTTTAAAATAAAATACTACTTGAGAAAAGAATAAAGCTGGAATTTTTCTGGGACTAGAGACACAATTAACACTACTGAGAAATAAAACAGGGCTGAACTAACCTGACTAGTGGGCTTATCTGGATGTTTTGTGGGTTTTCCTTTATCGCCTAGCCAAAACTTGAGAAAACACCTGCAGCAAAAATCTTATCTGCACTCTTCAGTTTTCTTTTCTTCTTTCCCTCATCTCCTGCACCATGTGTTATGAATAGTTTCTTTCCTTCCTCCCATCATCCTGTTTATTGGCACAGTGCTAGTTTTGTTAAAACAATGCTACATTTCTAGGACTAGGCTCCAAGCCTACTTCGAAAGAATTGGGTTGCCTGGAAGTCAAATTCGTTTCTTTTGCACAATGAACAGCAGCAAAATGGAAGTCAGTCAGCAAGGAGGCTCAGGATAATACACCTGCCTAACCTCCCTACCAAGGCTTCTTAATACTTTGCTTATGGCAGTTCAGAGTTGCAGTAACACTCAGCTTCTGTGAGCTGATCTCAGCCCATTTGGTGCCACTGTCTGCCCTAGTAGATATAACAGAGATGGGAAAAGGCAATAACCAAAGCCCAGATGAGGCTTAGGGATATTTTGAGAAATTCAGATGAGCTTGTGCAGTTCAAGCCTACTGAGCACAAGTACACTTTAAACATTTGCAGACACCTCATGTGAGAGGACAAAGCAACCCATGCAAGTGGCTGCAGGAACGGCAGGATCCTTGCAGGGTTTCACAACACAGGGAAAAGCCGAGATGCACACTATTAAGGAAAGACCCAGGGCTAGGTTTGGAATAAGTTAAGAATTTGAGTCCTGTCTGATAGCACTCAAGAGAGAAAAGGCAGGTACTTGAAATAGCTGCAGTAGAAACTAAAGGGACAAAATGTCTTCTCAGTCCCAGGTTAATTTACAAGAGGAAAAGCAAGAGAATAGGGGCAATGGATGTCAAAGACATGCAAAGATATGCAGATTGACTTGGAATTCATCTTACCATGCTTTAAAGATATTTCTCTGTTTCTGCCTAGCCTGGTGACTTTGGTCTCCCTTTATAGTCACAGAAGAAAAAGAGGCACACTTATAAAATGATTCAGCTGACCTAAATTAAACATTTACTCTAGCATGGGATGACTCATGTCTTAGGGGTGCCCATTTCTTTCCTTTAAACAAGAGTCTAGACAACTAATTCAAATGTAGACATCCACAATTAGGTGCCCACACTTGGACAGATGAACTTTGGCTCTAATGCTCAACCAGAAATCTACCTTCCAGCTATGCCAGAGAGCTCTCTGGATGATAGCCACGATAAGGAAGAGAAACAGGGCCATTTGTTCTTCTTGATGGCGCTTAGCTCACTGCACACAACATTGGCTAGAAGATTAACCATCCTGTGAATGGATGCAATAGGATTGAAACAGCAACAGGCACCAGTAAGACAACATTCATTATTGTAACTAATTTTCTAACCTGCACCTGTGTCCAATTAACTAGTGTCTGATCCTTTTTCATTTTCAAGCACCTGACAAAAGAAAACACAAATCAAATGAGTTTCTCATGTGGGCTCTTCTCAGGGGGTGGGTTGCTGGGGGACACGGGAAGCATGGATGGGCTTCCAGCCATGGACTTCAGCTCTCAGACTTGAGAAGCGATAAGAAAAGCCAGTCACAAGTCCCTTAGGCTGCCAACACAGTGGGTGCTGTGCTTTGCAAGGTGGGGCTCTTGAGAGCCCCATGGGGCTGGGGCAGCCACTACCATCTCAGGAGTATTTAGAAACCAATAATCTGGACAAAATGTTAGGGAAGGCTACTGGGAAGCTTTTTGTTTTGACAGTTTTAAAGTGTTTCTCATTTCAGCCTGTCAGTCTAGTTTCCTATGGTTCACGTGTTCACACCAGCTATGTGTGTCTGTGTCTCCCTCAACAACTTTGAACTCATTGAGCAATTTCAGCCGAATTTGACAGAGAGATAACAGCCTCCGAGACGATTCAGTTCCTCAAAGGTTCATAAAAATAGACATCCCCATAAAGGAGAGAGACACTGAGTAACCTCAACTGAACAAAAGGCTGCAGTGCATGCTCAGCCTTGATTAGACATCAGAAAATCTGAGGGGAATAGCTGTTACAGATCACTTAGACCCCAGCCCTGGGGACAGTTTGCCCAAACTCACCATCAGCTGAGACATTCCTCCAGAGTTAACCAGGCTCAGTTAATTCCAGATATTGTAGAACTCCTGGGGAACGTGTTCCCAGGGCTGGGCAGGGAGCCTCAGCCCTCGCGAGGCTTCTTCACCTCCTCACCCACGTGGCAGGACCTGCACTGAGTCTCGCAGACTAATGGCAGTGTTTATTTATGGGGAAACACAATTATATCTGCCCATAAAACACCCTGCAGCACCTTGGCCCGGGCCTGAGGCAAGTTATGAGAACACAGACTGAAGGAGGTAGGAAAGGGGCAGCAGCACCTGGTTTATGTGGCAACCTCCCACCCTCGGCTTCCCGTTTCCCCATGCAGCCACAGCACGTGCAGGACTCCCACAAATGCAGCAGATCCGCAGTCCTGCAGGAAGCAGATGTTCTCCAGCGGCAGCCACAGGGCTCCAGCTTCCTGGGAAGCTGCCTGCACCCGAGCAGCCTCTGCCTGGGAAAGCCCTCGGGGCTGCCCCTCTGCTGACCTCCCAGCAACGCTTTAGCTTCCCGTCCGACCTTATCGCTCGCTGGAGGTGGAAAAGGCCACAGACGTGTTTGCAGCGGGCTGCTACGGCCTGGGCAGAACACAACACTGCAGCAGAGAGCGGGGCTGGCTCTGGGGGAAGCAGCACATAAAGCACCAGACATCCTGAAGAGCTCAGGCAGTGGAGGGGGAGGCTGAGAAAACACAGATAAGCCAGAAGCCACATCTCCTTGCAGAGCTTTGCGAGCTGGAGAAGAGCTCTGCAGCCAGAGCTGCCTGGTGCTTCTAAGCAGCAGCCTTGGGAACAGCAGGCGGAGGGAAGATGCTCCTTCTGGGCACCACGCATGCCTTTTAAACACACACCGAGCACATGAACAGACATCAGCCCTTGTTCAGCGCTCCCTGCAGCACCACTTCTGCTACAGTTCAAGTAGCTTGAACAGCACATCCTGTCAGCTTATTTGTTTTAAACAAGACCAGTGTCCTGGCATTATGGAAACAAACTTATTGCCCTTCTCATTCATGCAGTTAACAGACAGGACCCAAAGCTCAAAGATCTCACACTCGATCTTGGGTAATGCTCCTCTACCCAAAGCAGCAGGGCTGCCAAAGCTCACACCACGCTCAGCACAGCTCACTCTGATAGCTGCCCTCACCCCAGCACCCCCTGCTCCCCTCTGCTCCCACATAGCATCAGAAATCTCCAACTACAAGTCAGGGCTGTGAGACATCCTGGCCAACATAGACAGTTCAGGTAGTTCCCTGGACAGACAGTGAGCTGGCAGTGAAAGGTGATTACACACCTTAATGTTATACTGCAGTCCAACCACTTCTTGATGAAGAGAGGTTCAGATTACTATCAAGTACATTATTAGAAGAAAAACAAAATAATAAAAAAAACTACATATCAAGAAAAAGACATATATATACGCACACATATATGGACTGAGAACCTGAGCTTGTTTCCAATCTGTATTAATTGCACTGCAAATAACCAGCAAGGGTTTTGAAATTCATCCACTGATTAACTAGAATGTGAAAGTCAGAACATGGAGGATCAACAACAGCCTCATGTCCAAAGTGTTAGGATTATTTGGAGAAAAACAATAACGATTTATTTTTTTACACCTCTGAGGAACTAGTGAAGTCAAATGGCAAAATCCTTATTTTTCACCAAGGTCACACCCAGTCTAAGTCTAGAAGGGGAGCAATGGAGAGCCTTGACTAGTGTAAATCAGTATCCCATCACTGCCTTAGTGAAAGGACATACAGACTAGCTGGGAGCCTGCAAACCTCTGGAACCTTGACCAAAACCCCAAACCCTCTGGGTCCCGATGTCCCTTGCATGGTTTCCCTTGTATTCCCAGAGGCACTTCCCACAACCCTCCAGAACCATCCAAACGTGTTCTTGTGCCCAGCCTGCCTCCAGGAGCGATGCTGCCAGCCCGCGAGCCCGCAGCACGGCCAGGACAGGGCCGGGCTCTCAGCCCGAGCGAGCAGGGGCGTTTGCACGTGTGTGTGTGACTGCATTTACAGCAGGGCCTTTTAATGCCTTCTTACATACTGTTCCTGCTGATTGATAGCTTACCATGGAGCTGTTAACACAGCGATATCCCAGCCCTATTTACAGACATCTCTGCACATTTACTTTGTCACAAGTAAACTCTGCACACAGCAATAAAGCTCAAGGTAATGACTTCTTCAGCACAAAGCCAGCAATTTCCTGTCAGCTCGCTTTACAAATGGCTAACTCTTGGGTTAATTTTCAACTGTGCCTCCAAAGGAGCACTGCAAAGTGGGGGTGAGGGAGAGGAACTCCAGGCTGTGCTACCTCGAGCTGCTGCATTCCTGCTCTGATGGATAAATGTGATGGGGCACAACCTGCCTCACGTGCCTGTCACTTTGGCCACAAATACACCTTTTGGGTTCTTTTGACCAGCAGGAAAGTACAGAAATTACTGTCAGCCCTCAGACTAACTTGAATCTCTTAATATCTTAGTAGATCCTTCTCAAAGCCAACTTTGCTGCTACCAGGTGTGATGCTGAGGATGGTGCCTTGACGCAAGGGGAGATCACAGTGGATTTCTCCTCCAAAATCCTTTCAGCAGGAAAGGCAGAGCCAGGAATCTCAACTAACTTCCTCCAGCTTTTCACAGAAATATCACTGTGCAGTAGGCAGGCACATTAACTTGCATTCCCAAAACACTCAGGATGTCTATACCACAGCTGCAGGTACTACAGAGAGCAATTGCTTTGCCAAACCAGCAGCCGTGCATTGGAGATGCAGCAGTGCAAGCTTCAGAACCAGATGACACAACGAACAAGCCTGCAAGTACCTGCATGGCCTTGAATTCCCTTTCCCGAAGCTCACAGTAACTGCAGCAGAGATGTAATCCACATGATTTGTGCTATACATAGCTTGCCATCTCCCAGCCATCTCGCTTCTAGAATCAAGAAAAACAGAAAGGATATTAATGCAGACAACCACCTTTGTGGGCTGAAACTAGGATCTTACTATCTCTAGCCTCCTTCTATAATTAGTGCAGAGAGGATGTCTGAGAACAGGAGTCTATTTTAGGTGCTGTGAGTCACCTTCCAGAGACATGCATCCTTTTCACACTGACCATATAGAAAGATCTGAAAGTAGATAGCTAAAATAGGGAATATAAATATGCATTGAAGTCTTGAAGTACACTGCCCTTTAACTGGGTTATGATGTTCTTCCTTAACAAGAGTGTGAAAACACTCTGTCACACTGAAATCTAAACTACAGCGCCTAAGAGGGCAATCAGCAGCCAGTGCAAGGGCTACAGGACTATAATACTGGAGGTCTTGTAAATCACCAGAGGACTATTCATGGTCCAACATCCTAATGCCACTGGAAAAGAGCAAATTACTTTACCCTTGGTTTCAGAAAGACATGCATTGCTTTCCTGAAATGACAGTGTTTAAAAACAACAAAATTACTTTATGTGTTTAAAAAAGTAAATATAATATCATTTGAAAAAAAAAAAAAAGGGCCAAAGGATCAACAATTCATTTTGACTCAGTCTCCAAAAGATATCTGTATGCAACATACTCCTTTTTCCCCATGATTAAAAAGAGAAGATGCTAAAAATGGAAAAAAGCATTCTCTTGAAAATCCTGCATATTTATGGCAGATATGCCTTTAGAAAAGGGGGAAAGGCTACACTGAACCCCTGGTGTTTTTCTATACTACAGTCCAAAGTTTTGATTTTTATCCTCCCCCTACACTTTTTTTTTTTAATTCTCTTTTTTTTTCTTGCTTTCATTGGTTTTCCTTTCACTCTTTTACAGCTTCAGAACCAAAATTTGCATCTTTCAAAGGAACTCCTTTTTCACACACCTAATTCCTAACTTTTTTTGGTTATTCCTGTTTAGATCTTGCCTCTTATTGTTTCTACTCTGTCTAGAAAAGCCTCAGCCTCCCATTTTCACTACGGGCTGCTCTGTGTGTTCCCTCTTCCCCCCACCTTCCACATTTATGCAACAGCAAGAGTGCCCATTACCCTCCCCAGCTTCAGACAAGGTTTCTTCAATCTCTGCTACAAACACTTCAAAGCTTGAGAGAATGAACTGTGCTTCGGCTCTGTGTCCTTCTAAACAGCTTGCAGAATATGCTTCTTGTTATTTTTAAGAATCTGTTAGAATTAAACCCCTGTAAGAAATCTGCCACCATTGTGCAGGATAGCACATTAATCAAAGACACAGGCCTCTCCCCAGCTGCCTGGGCAGGGCCAAGCCTGGAATTGATAAATTGCACCTGGAGGTAACTAATAAATCTGAGAAGTCATTTGCTTTTTATGAACAGGAGCAGTGGGGGATCCAGCTGTTGAAGGAATTTGGTCTGAAGGAAAGCAGTGCCTGCAGCTCTTGACACATTTCCCTTCCTATTCCCTTGCTCCCTGGTGCACCTGATGTTGGCTTGCAGATACACAGCCTCACTGAGCAGGTCCCGAGATGCTCTGATGGGAGGTACTTCAATTAGTTGCTGGGGCTTCCTTTTCCGTGCATGGCATGACTCCAGCCCGAGCACGTACAGGGCCTTTGGTGGAGGAGCCAGCTACAAGTTTTGCCCCCTGGCAATGCTGGGGACCAGCCATGTGTGCAGTGCACATGCAGAACCGTGCAGGAGAGGGTTGAGGTTCAAGCACTGCTGGGGACATGGCGATATTGGGGTCCTGCCTGACGCTTTGTGAGCTGGAGCCACTTTCTGCATCCAGAACTGTCTGCGCTGGGAAAAACTTGGCTTCTTCCACCCAGCAGTCCCTGCCTTCCCTGCCCAGGGTCCAGAGCAACTTGCCAAGCACTTGCTCTGCGAGACGGGGTGTCTCTCATGCTGCAGACTCAAAGTCCAGCTCAGCAGCTCTGGTTTCTGTCAGCACAACTGAGATGCATGTGTCCAACAACCATTCTGTGGAAAGCTTTTTTCTAACTGCTATCAAACTAAGCATTCTGTTATTGCTTCAGAAGTATATTCCTTACCCTCCTTGGCTGAAAATATTTTTACTATGCCCGTGTCATAAAAATCTGAAAAAAAAATTGAATAAATCATTAACTATACATCTGGTCCTAGATGATACTACAGCCTATTCTGTTCAAAAGTAAGTATGAGGCCAAGAAAAAACATCTGCTGTAGCACCAATACCCAAAATATCATTTCCTGTTTTCTCTAGATCATAAGCTCCTCATGGTAAGCAGTATTTTATACTTGTGCATTTTACCAAACTGACCACATGGTTGCTAGCAAAGATACATAAAGATACAGTCTAAATTTCAGCATTAAAAATATCCAGAAGGATGAAGTAAGAGACAGGATCTAATCACAGGAGAAGAGAGACCAGACAAGACATGGGCTCAAACATTCCCTGTCCCCCCCTTATTACTCTTCAGAGACATGTGAACATCCTTACGGGAGCCTGGAGAAGCTTTTCCAATATGAGCAGTGATTTCTCAAGACAACCAAGAACTTGCATGGGCAGCAATACTTAGCACTTAGGCACAACAGCATCTTTTGGTCAGCATGCTCTAGACCCATCATGAAACGGAAGGGCTTTTCCCCAGGACAGAGGCTTTGGGGCACAATTCAGATTCGTCATCTCAGCTCAGACTAGATGATCTCTAAAGGTCCCTTCCAACTTTAAGGACTCTATGATTAGCACCTATATTTCTCCACTATCCCCTCTGTAGCAGAGGGTAGAAAACTTGCTTGGGAATTGAGAAGTGCTTGGGATTAAGGGCTCCACGCTACAAAAGACACAACTGTTATTCCGCTCTCGGCTTTACAGGTCTCTCCAAGGCTCCAGAAGGATACCAAAAGCATCTGTGCTATCCGAATGTCCCCCTTTCAAAGCCAATCTCTCTCTAGGCAAGAAGTATAAGAAAAGAATCTGCTCTGCACCTCAGTGTCACACCAGGAGGACATTTCTGTCCCTTCCCTTGGGGCATGGCACACAGCTCAGATAAAGCACTCGAGCAGAATGGACCACCTGGTGCAGAACATCCAGCCTAGGACACCCACAAGGGACAGCCTTATTGTACTGGTTAGCTAGTAGACAAGTAGGTGAAGCATTTTCATTCCACTACGACACAGTTCAGGGCAGCATTAGCAGAACGAGTCCAGGAGAGCAGTCAAAGCAGGGCTCCCGCATCCTATTGATGTGAGAATCCAGTCCTTCTCTTCTTGACTCTAAGGGGAGAATCACAAAGGACAACTGGGCATCCAAGCAACATGCACTTCACCACCAGGACCCAGCTATCCCCGAGTTACAAGAAGTCGGGAGGCTGCAACTGGCAAGCGACCTTGCAACAAACACGTCACATCTGGTGCCACACGTTTAGCATGTTAGAACATCGCCCCAAATCCCAGCCCGTTGGCCAGAAACGGCAGCTGTGACATTTTTGTCTTTTTGCCACTCTAGTATTTGTTCACAACACAGGCTGTGTATAGAATCAGAGTGGGATTACTTACTGCAAATTACTACATTAAAGTTCAAGTGGAATTATGTTCTAATTGCCTTGTTGCAGCTATTAAGGCTATGTTATGCAAGCAAGGCACTTCTAACAGTGTCTCTGTGCTGTACGATGATACATGAGGTATAAAGTGAGCTGCTAAGAAGTAACTGCCGATACAGTCATAGCCTCTTTAATAAAGTATAAATTTTATGCAGTGAAAAAATATAACACCTTTCAAGCTCAAGATTTGCCCATGGAATCTACAAGTAACAAGTCACTCACTGCCTGTCCTCCAAAGCAGAAGCTTTTTCACCTAAGCTCACATTTGGGTTAAGTGGAAATACACCAGGAATTTGTCCTAAGAAAGCCCCAAATCCAGGGCCCTGGTAGCCTTGGAATTCCAGGCTATTCAGATTGCCTTGAAAAAATTTTTCTGTGCTTCAGCCACCAGTGAAATGGGAGCAGGAATACCTCTCGCACACATGATTCTCAAATACCTGTGATTCACTTTAAAAGGTAACTGTTAAGAGAATATGACTCTTCTAAAACAGCATTTTTTTTTGATAACAAAAGGTAGGGAAGAAATCCAGCTCTGTGTTCATGAAATAATACCTGGAAAAAAGATTAACCTGGGGTTAATCACTAGCAGAGAAAATGCCAGCACTATTTCTTGCGGTTGGCCAAGACATTTTACAGAAGAATCCCCTTCCAGGGCCAAGAGAGCACACAGCCTAAAGCTTTTACAGTGCAAAGCAAGATGTAAATACTGGAAACATTTATGATTATTTCAGTGGGTCTAACTACACAGAGACTAATACTTAAGGACTCGTTTAACTGTAAGCTCAAAGCTGATATGGTCAGGCTTCCAATTCCGCCATTTCCTGCCCTGAAGAATTTTTCGGGAAGATGAGACACAAGAAGGGAAGGAAGGAAAATTCAGAGAACTTTTTATTATTATTTTCTTTCTGACTATTTGGAAGTGTAACTTAATTCTATCAGTAACCCAGCCTGGTACGGCAGTGGTGCTAGCTATTGCTGTGTAGGCTGGGTGGTCTAACCGCTGACTGCAACAGTTAGTACAACCCATTAATTGCACTTTTTATAACATTACCCCCAAAGGAGAGCAGAGTAATGGGCTCACCTTGACCTTTTTTTTTTTTCCTTAAAAATCAGACATCTGAGAAAAGAGTGATAAAAAACACCATCTTACCAAGATGGCAATGAGAGATTCAATGATATTCAGGTCTAAATACGAGTTCCCCTCAATTACTCTGGTTAGGTTCCAGTCTGTATGTTTTATTGGGGCAGTGCATCATGCTCGATATAAATCACAGCTATAAACAGGCAACTTAATGAGGAAATACCAGTGCACACTAAACAAGTGGCTTCCCCACAGCTTCAGCGGGTCTCCTGTTAAGCAGGGCCCCCCTTTAGCACCCAGGGATCCCTGACAGCAGCACAACACAGTGCACAAAGTCCATCCTCATGGAGGGGATCGGGAGCAGTAGCCTCTATCAAGAAGGGAAGAAACATGCCCATAATCGGCGGGATTCATCCCAATAACCCGTGCGGTCTGAGAGACCAAGCAAGGCATCAGCAGGTCTTTCCCAGCACATCAGCATGTGCCTGAGAGCCCCGCAGGGCCAGGCTAACTCAGTCGCAGCACGATGCCAGCTCCTCGCCAACCCATCCCCAAGTGAGGAACAGACTTGCAAGGCCCAAACCTTGAAGGGGAAGGAAAACCAAATAGATGAGCTCCACAGTTGTGCTGTTAATTATGGGTCATTTAGTTCAGTTAATCAATAGGCAGACTTCTTTAACTGGCTAATTATGCCGAACAGCTTCCACAATGAGCAGGTTCGCTGCTAGTTGTTAACCATGAAGGGATAATATTTCACAGTGAAAAGATGAGCACAGTTGCAGTGCGCAGACAAATGCTTTGGGCTCCTTGAGTCTGCATCATGCCTGGCTGTCTGCTAAGCTCAGCAGGTAGCCCAGGTTAAACCCATCGGCCCCAGGTGCCTTTCGGGTCAGGGATATCAGGTTCACTCCTTTGCTTGGCCAGGCTGTTATGCGAGGTGTCCTCACGAAGCAGGGAGGCTGGCAAGCCAAGCCACATCCCTCCTTCAGACCTCCAGCAGCAAATGAGCACATAGAGCAGGAGGAGGAAGGCCAGGCCCTCGATTTGTCAAAACAGATAAAAGGTCAGGACAACCTCTTGCTACACAGAGCTGTTTGTTTAGGGAAAAACCCTAAGCTTGGTTGCACACTTGAACTGAATACTGGATTCAAGGCTCCTACTGAGGTCATCAAATTGCTATCGCAACGGAGCAAGATAAGAGCCGAGTGATAGGAAACGTTTGTAGCTGAAATTCCTGGATATTTTTTTCCCCCCCTGTTAAAATAAAACAACCCATGCTTGGGCTGCAGTTAGCAAGTTGTTCTTGCTGAGGAGGGACTATTTGCTGAGCGAGCATCCTCAGCAGCATCCTCAGATACGCTTCCTCTGGTGAGCGCAGGTCTCTGCTCGCTCTGGTCCCGTTTTGCCTCAGAAGAGGCAGAAGTGGCTGTTGACTTTACCCCAAGCTCTTCGTCCAGCCCCCAAGATACTTCATCCCACAGTCACTGCTCCATGCACCAGCCCAGCAGCAGCTGTTTGGTCCATCCTACTAAACAGACAAAGCTGGAGCTCAACAGCTCGCCAGGCAGCAGCTAAGACAGGGGAATTGATTCTCCTGGTCCATCAGTCACTGCCTAAGTTTTGCTTCAAAATTCAAATGGGTTTGCTTCAAATACAATGAGAGGCTTCAGGTAATGTGCTTTAGCCCACATTTTCTGCACACAAAATGAATTACAGTGAATGTAGTCATGACACTATGTATCAAGGATCAAACTATGATAATAATCATGTCTCTGAACATCCTAACATCCTTTTTAGCACTGTTAAACTCACTGCATTCTCCTCCCACAATGAGTTTCAGTAGCTGCAAGAAAGCAAAAAGTTCGTTGTAAGTAGAAGTTTAATCTCAGCTCCCTATTGCTTTCTTTTTGGCAACTGTATTGTTTTAAAAAGAAACCAAACTCAATTCCAACAATCAGCTCTGAAATCGGTTCTTTCTAAAATATACTATGAAGCAAAAGCTTTTATGTAAGCCTTTCAGTTTTAGATGTTCTTTTCTAATCTCCTCACATGTTTACCAAAACATTAAAAAGATTGCAGTGCTGATTGGTAAAAATGGAACACAGGCTTACAGGAAAAAGAGCTTTACTGAATCAGAAAGCCTCAGAGAAGTGATGAGGCTTGGATTTGGAGGTGACTTGTTAACCCGCTGCAGCAACGTCGTGCTGGCAAACAAGGCGCTATTCAAAAGGGCTGCAGTCAGATGTCGGGGACCTTTAGGCAAAACTGCAGGATCAAATTCCATGTTAATACTAGGTTGACTCTGGAAAGAGCACTATTGAGATTTAAAACTGGTCCTTGATAGTGCTATAAACCATAGCACATTCCCACATGCAACCCATTTACTCGGCTTCAATCAATCTGCCAGAAGCTGGAATTTCAGTCTAGAAATCAAGAAACAGAAGCTTAAAAGTTCATGCTAGAAAGGACTGTTTTTACCCCCATCACTAGAAAACAATGGGATAAGGAGTATTCCTTTGGGACACATGGAGCTAGACTGCAAATGCAATTCATGGAGACATTCAATCTGATGGTACATCAAAAGCAATGGCAAATTACATGTCTTCAATAAAAAACACATTAAGTCATAGATCCTCAACCATAGAGCAAGGCAATTAGACCTCAGCATTATTTGTTAAACAACAGGCCTAAGATGATACACAGTTAATTTTTGCTATAATGGCCATTCCTGGTCATTCATTCTGAAGAGAATAAATCTGTCACTTGAGTGAAAACAATTGACAGCACCATTTATTACCTTGCATGCTTCAGAAAAAAAACAGCACAATTTACATGATGCCCTTTGGCATCGGGGCTTTCAGCTCACTTAGAAACAAAGCAAAAAATATCTACAGATCTGGAATTAAGGATTTAAGCAGCAGCTGACCTTATGTGGTTTATTTAAACTTCTGCAACGATGCACTCTCATTCAGCCTCTGGTTACAAGAGAAATAGTCTCTTCTGGCAAATCCACATGCAGGCTGGCTAGTCTGTAAGATGCGAAGGGTCATGCAGAGGTCTCTATCTCATAGTTAAGGGAGTAACATTTTAGCTCTGATCCTCCAAGATGCCTCCTGGGAATTAAAGATATTTGGTTTCCTTTTAGAGGCTTTAAAGGGCTGGGCCCACCATAAAGAAGGAAAAATTCTCTTAGCTCATGAAGATAAATCTTTCCTCTAAATTTTAGCTTTCTATTTAATATAAAGGCAGCTGAATCCTTGGTACATCTAGGTCATTTACACCACTGGAAGACAAAGCCGTCAGAATCTATGGAAAAGGCTATTACTATAAGTAAAGGAAAAGGCTTTTACTATAAGTAAAAAATACATAACCAAATATTAGTCTAAATGTCCCAATCTGCTGTCATTTTTAGTAGTATCTTTGCAGTCCTTAGTATTTCTCTAATACTTCTTTTTAAAAAGGTTTACAGCATGTATATTGCATGAGATTGTCAAATCTAGAACCAGTTATAATTCCAGCAGAAATATTCAGTTTGAGCACTATTGTAAGGGTCTATCAAGTACTTCTGAGTACTTTAGAGGGAAAGAGTTGTCCAGAAAGAACCAGTCAGAAAATATCCTACTTGTGAAGCAGAACAGACCGTTAGTACCAAAGAAAGGCAGAGCTCCATGCCAGGGTACCTGTATCCTACAGAGTGTCAGGGCTACCAAGTGCAGCCTGAAGCATACGTGAATTCATAACAGGAGAAAAAGCTACAGACATCCATTCACCCATCCCAAACTTGGTAGCACCTGAAATGATCATTTCGATCAGAGCAGAGCAGTGGTGAAGTCTGGAAGGTAGGCACAAAAGACCCAGATCATGGACAAACTTTCTCCCCATTCTGGGTGGTCTCCCAGCACTCCGCTACAGGAATCAAAACTCATACCTTTATCACGAAACTACTCTATTTAGTAATGGTCATTACAGTTCCTCACCATTTACACTGCTCTTCCTCCTGGCAATTGTACACTGAGCCTTCCAAAAGGGCAGGCCAACCCCTTGTAATTCTCATTCATTATGTTTAAAAATTTAGCATGAACTGTTATGTTTATTTTAATTTTCCTACTGTTTGATAGCATACAGCAAGGTCAAGAGACTGGCCATTTATTAAGAAGCTGTATTTTTCCTGAGCGCTGTTCTACACATTATAAAGCCCTGGAGGCATTTGCAGAGCTGGTAGTAGCACTTACATTCCTCTTGAACATGCACCCTGTGCCTTTGTGCCTCCTCCCACGGCACCCAGTCTTTATAGAGCCATGAACAAACTGTCACTCTGAAATGTACTATTCTCAGCATTGGGGCAGAAGAAAGAAAATGATATCCTGGCTCTGAGGTATTTTAACAGTAGATCGTAGCACTCTGCTGCTACAGAGCATCTGCAAAAAACCCAGACCTTCCACTCCACCCAATACCTGCAGTTGCTAACATGTAATCAAAATGTCTTTCTTGCTTTTTCTTTTTTTTCCACCATAGTTGTCACCAGTCTGTAGTTATGTTGTCAAATAAACTGCTGATACAGGTATATCATTTACTGTAATTTTTAGTAAAGCTGAGAGTAGAGTTTCCTTTTTTTTCCCTCCCCCTTTAATCACTGCAGTATAAAAGGCTACCTGATTCACATGTCAGTTCAGAGCCTCAGAAACATCCTCTTCTTAAATCTTTATTGAATTGGAAGATGAAGAAACACATCAGGTAAACTCGGACAGCCCAGAATCACGAGCATCCCTGTCTGCAGCAGCACTCCAGAAACTGCTGATGAACCTCCTCTCCTTGGGTTGAGGTTCAGCAGGCATCTAGAGGTCTAAATCACTCCTCTCTATTAAAAAAGAGAAACAGAGTCTATGTACTCCTAATCTTTGCTTCACTATTCAGTGGATACAGCCTCCTCCAAAACAGCCAGTGTTGATGGTTCTTAATTTTGCCATTGCTTTTGTCTGTTTTGAAGATTCAGGCAGCATATTTTATACATATATGCATGTATGTGCATGTATGATGCCAACACACCACACATGGCCGTGTTCTGGCCATGACACATGAAGAGCATGAAAAAATTCTAGCAACTTTTAAAAAATCTGCTAGATCACCCATCACCCACCATATCTTTGTCTGTGCCTTCAGAGTCTAAAAGCAAAGTACTTAGTATTATTAGCTTTTCTGCATGAGTGACCAATCCCAAACTGGACATATGGGTGCTATGGACACACTGATAAAAGTAGCATTTATTTTTTCTGAATGGGCTATTTACTACTTGTTTTTGACCGCAGTAGCAGTCTGCAAGCTATACTTCAATGATATGCTGCTATCATACTTTGTGATAAGGCTGAAACCATTAGGCAGGCAATAAATTAAAAAAAACTCTTGATGTAAATGCTAGGGGAAATATTTTAAGGCGAGCTGGACATTCGCTTAGAGAGATGATACCTCTAGATTATGTCCTTGCTCCTCGAGCTACTCCTACTCCTTCTCTGCAGAGATATCCAAAGAGACAAAATAGGATGCTATCTATTGCAGGTAGGTATGTTAAGATCCAGTTCTGCCCACAAATATTTCATCTAGAGGAAATGCTGCTTTTTCTGACACACTCAAAAAAAAATCCAGTTTTATGTAGTTTTCTTTACAGACCTTATCATCACAGTGAAACACAGTGCACTTCACCTTATTTTATAAATGGGAAAACCAAGTCACAGACATGATCTGCACAGCCCAAGTTTCCCTATACACACTGTGAGTCTTTAGATCACTTGGAAGAAGGGAGAAGAGAAAACACACACACCATCAAATCATTAAATCTCAGATAACCTTCACTGAGTCTTAGAGAGCAGCTCTGGCAGTAACACCCCCCACAACTGCAAAACGATGGCAAAGCATACCCTGGCTTTGACAGTTTTCTTCGGCGTCTTTTGCTAGATTTATATTACCTTTCTGCGAATTCAAACAGTTTCTGCTTCCTGTGGAGCAGTGAGGGTATGTAAAACCGGATAACTAGTATGCAAAACAGGATAACTAGTTATTGGTTGAGAGTCAAACTGTTTTTCTAAAAGATGAATGAAGCTTGGTGTAGCCCTTGTTCTGGCTTCCCTATTCTTGATTGTTTAGGAGGAACTGAAAGAAGTCATGCCCTGGAATCAGGAAAATCAGAGCTGGCTGCTGACCGAGTCCAGTCACCACCTCTTGCAGCATGAGGGAACCACCTATTTCTTTAAAATACCCCCTCTACTTCTTTTTTTCTCATCTCACTTCCCTTTTCTGCTCTACTTTTCGTCGCTATAGACAAAAGTCTTAAGAATCACTTCCTGTGCTAGATGCTAACAAGACACTTGGTAGACTGGATGCCACCTACCAATGCTGGATTTCTGCCTCCTTCCTGCCCTGCACATTTCATACCTGTGGTCCATCTTTATGCATAAGTTGGGCTGCTCAAACCCTCTTCGGAGGGCAAGAGAAGTCAAAGCTTAAATCTCACTCCCGGCAGCCCAGGCTGAAGGTGATCAGCCACCTCAGCAGCTGGTGGCAAGAGACATTTGTGTCAATTCTTCTTTATAGGCCCAGTTGCACCAGCACACCACACACTGGAAACTGCCTGGCTAGAGAACTTCTGCTGAGCTTGTGTGGTAGCACATCTGCTCCACAACCATGGGTGAGGCAGAAAACGTGGTTAGCAATTTGAAAAACACTGTTTGCTTTGCTATTACTCAGAATACTTTACATGCAATGGTATTTTCATGGGGCAACCAGGCCACGATATGTACTCTAACATGACAATGTTGTTTTGCTTCAGCAAGGTTTATTGATCCTCCCTCATTAGGGAACCATCCCATGGAGGCTGAGGGTCCACATCTCATCTGAGCCCAGCAGAAAGGCAGTACAAGTGCTAGGCTCTGTACAAAACACAGGACACAATTTCTCTTCACTAGGAGCATCTACCTGAATCATCTTAAGCCGACTGTGAAATCACAGTCCAAACCAAATATATTCCTTTTTAACACTAGGAGATTTTTTTCATTTGCTTGAAAAACAAAACAAACAAAAAAGAAAAAAAAAGGCTTTAAAATGAGAAAAATACTTCTATTTCAGATGGCTCTGCAAGTTGCTCTGAGTAGTTTTCAGTCCAGCAATCTGAAATGTCTGCTCTTGCAAAGCTGTCTACATTTTTTGGCACAGATTAGTTTTCCAGTGCAAATCCCATGCGATTAATCTGTTCTTCAGGCAATGAAAAGCAAACTAGGAAGTCCAGTCAAAACAGAAACCTATGGGAATCTTTTCACAAGTTTTTAATAGGAACTGATGAAACCTTAGATCAACTTGAGAAGTTGGAACAATCCCCAGCTAGAGACAGAAGTGGTAAATGCTTGGGAAGTCAGACATCAGAACAGGCCATAGAGATCCACACCCTTCACATCCCCAGAGACTGACATTCCTGGCTCTGGTGAAGGGCCATCACTTGCAGCCAGCCTTGGCTGAGGGCATGTAATAACAAAAACTCTATCTGATGGACCTGGATCTCCTATAGGTTTGTTATGGTTAATTATTGCGGCCACCGTCCAGGGATGATCAATAAACGAATACAAAGAAGGTGTGTAAGCACTGGCCATATGTGCAATGCATCCTTTATAGGAGCCACAAGTAGCAGCATGCTGGTATCCATCAGTTTGCTAAAAAAGCACACACATGCGGACCACCCACACGCTGCAGCCTATTAAACTTGTGCATTCCAATGAGTAAAGGGCTCCGCATCAGGAGAGATTAGGAAATCTCCTCATGACTGCATGCTCTTCAAAGCTTCATCCCTGGCTGCAGAGACGGTATTAACTATAGGAGACAATGTCAAGGGAGAAAGTCTACTTGGATCTCAGCATAAATCACAGGAGCCAGACACCTCGGGGGTCACCTTGCTCAGCTCCCTCGGCAGCCACAGCCGACACTTCCACAAGGATTTTGCCTCTCCGGCACGAACACGCGCGAGACAGTGGGTGTCTTGGGCAGACATACTGCAAGCTTTTTAACCAAATAAGCACGCGAGCATTCCCGTTCTCCAGCCAGACACTTGAGTCACGAGATCGTAAATGGGGCTGACAGACTCATAACTAATGTGCATGACAGCTCCTTCTCTGCTCTCTCCCCTCCTTTGTCTCACACAAAGGGCAGAAAAGGAGACTCCAAGCTGTAACAGCAGCCCATGATGCTTTATAGCATCCTCAGAAGCATTACTGGGTTTTACTGGGCAGCAAATATTCATCTTGTAGCGTGATGTGAAAGAAGCTGAAAAGCTTTGGCTCTCCATTTTCCTCAGTCACATGTTCGATAGCTGCATCACTTATTGCTTTCCTGGTGCTGCAGTGAGAGCAGAGCGGCGCAAACAGCCTGCTTGCCTGGGGCCATCCTCAGAGAGCCAAGGGTGAAGCAACGGAGCAGGGAAAAGAGCACAACGCAGAGCAGCCTGGGCTGGTCATCAGGATCCCCGAGACCTGGGGGAGAAACACTTCTGGCCATAATCAGAAATGAGAACTAAAATAATTCATGAAAATGAAAGAACCCTCTAAAATCAGAGAAATAGCCTTCCTTTTTCCAAACAATTAAACAAAACAATGACAATAAAAACCAGTATTCTTACCTTACAGATAAGCCGTAAGGCACTTCTGCCATCTTCAGCTGAGCAGGGCCACGGACACCATTATCTTCTGAGACTTGAGCACTGAGTCAGGGAAATAAGGGCCACTACACTGAGGAAGGACACTCAGCATTGGACACCATGACTCTGTGGTGCTGCCTTGAAAACAAACCGGGCTCCACAGTCTTGTCTTCCTGAATATCTTGCTGTCTTGAGGAGCTGCACAGAACACTACAACAGAGCTCAGGAAAAAGGCAACTGCTTCAGACTGGGCTGATATGGGCTCTGAGGCCTAGGCGGGGTTAGGGCTCCAGGTGGGCCTGGTCAGGGCCATTAAGGTCTATCAACATCCTCAAGGCCCAGACATTCACCTGACTTTTGTTCAACCTGCCTGTCACATCTACGCTAAGCTTCTTTCAAGATGTTTCTACAGTCACCTGCAATAATTACAGGGAAGCCAACCCCATCAGATAAGGCTCAACCCAGCCCAAAGCAGTTACTGCACACAAGGCCTTGGTGTGTGGGTACCCCTACGTCCCCCATTTACCACATTCCTGAAGCACCCAATTCACTTCTGGTTTAAATTGCGATTTTAAAGCACTATTGAACTTGTAATAACATGAGCAATCTGGCCAAAAGGAGGAGAAGAGCAGTCACTCACAGGAGGCTGGAAAACAAGAAACAGGCTCCAGACCGCCATTGAGGTTATTTTTTAGAAATAGCAAATTAACGATAGGTTTGGGGAAAAAAAGTTGGTATGGGACGAGATAGATTATCTAAAATGTCAGAACATTTAGTTTCGACATTTTTCAAAATGAAAATGTTGACATTTTGCAAGCAAAAAAATGAGTTTAGAATGTAGTTTAATGATAAACGTGAAATTACCACTGAAAAACTCATCAAAATAATCAATTTTATGTCAAGAAGAAGGCTTCATCTTTACTCAAAATTAATTTGGATTTTTTTAAAGCAATTGAACCCTCCTGGGAAGCACTCTTTTCAGTTGATCTGAAGTGATATATTCCAATTTACACATTCAGCTATTCAGAAATTCGACACTCAAATTCAAAGAAAGGTGGGTGCAGGTAAGTCAGCTTAAAAGAGTGGATCATGTTGAGATATAAGGAAGAAGAAAGAAGGAAGGAAGGGGGAAATGCACAGCACAGGTCAAAGGAGAGAAGCAAAGAAAACAGAGTAGAAGTACCACAGACCACACCAGAGGCAGGGTGGGGGATTTGGCATTAAATTATAAGGAAAAAGTTGGGTGCAGAAGAAAACAAGAAGCTTTGTAAATGTGTCTTAAACGCCATGTTTCCCCAGATTTTGTGCAGGTTCAGAAGATATAAATGCTTAAACAAACACGTGTCTATTTATTATTCCACTGTGCTTCAGATCTTCTTCACCTTCTGCCTGGCTCATTTACTGCAATTAAATGCTTGTAAACAGATTACATGCACCCTGAAAGCTACATTTTTCCTGGTAAGTGGTCACCTCAACCTTTTCTGCTTTGGCTATGGCTCATATTCCCCAGATCTCACAATAATCACTAAATAATTGGACGGAAGTGAATTGCTAGGCCAGTTGGTTAAACAAAACTCTCTGGCATCCAAAGAACCTATGTGACTGCGCTTTGCTATTGACTGTGACAACCACTGCTTACACGGTTGGAAAAAAAGCTAATATTGTCATCGTTCTTAGAAATCTTAACAAAATTTGCCCCGAATCCAGGACTTGCATGTGTTGCTGCATTAAATTAGTAAGTATAGCAATGAACTCTAAACTCATCAGGTTTTGCTTTCTTGATGATTATGGCACATACACATTGTGAAACTAGCGAAGTGAAGTCTACTGCGAAACCGTACAGTTTTCTGGAAATGAAGATAAATTTCTCCTGGTCATTCTAAGAACTGGAGTTCAATTACTTTGTTTTTAACTCAGTCCAAAATGAGCTTCAGTATAGCCTACATGGGGAGGGGAGAATTCCAAGAGCAGTTAGCGAAACCATTAGCAAGACTGACATTTTTAATGCTTTGTTTGTTTTTAATGGCAAGATCTGCGCTGAAATAATACTGAAAGGAACAAAGTTTATGATGGTCTCTCAAGGAGGAGACAGGTTTTGAGATGGTACAAATTAATGTAACTCCACTGAATCAAGCGAGGTTACCAGTTTGCAATAATTTGTAGTCATAGTCTGCATTTTCTGTCTTCTTTGGTACAGTCTGTGTCAAGCTGCATTGATTGTCTATGTACCAGCAAAAAATAGTAGACAAAAATAAACTTTTTTTTTTCGCATTTAGGTTAGAAAATCATGCTCTCTCCAGTTCATATCTTTTCTATTTTTGAATATCATTCCATGCCAAAACTTACCCTGAAGAAAACAAATTCTGGAAAAATAAGTGAGAGATGTTAAGTTGGTGTGTAAAAGAAATGCATTGCTTAAACTGAGCTTATAGCGCAAGTGTCACAGCTGGTGTTTCCTCACAGGTTCATCTCTCTACATGCCTTAGGAGACGTAATCTCAAAAGGACGACGTGCAACCTTCCCCTTGGCCAATACATTAGGTTTTCCTTGACTGTCTGAGCTCTTACAGCAGAGAGGAGAGAGGCATGCAAATTGCTACATGAAGCCAACTCTTTATTTTTACATTATAATCTTTATTCTGAGCTTTATGAAAAGTGCATGAGAGGGAAGGAAGAAAAAGACACAGTGACAAAGCAACCAAAACTCAAAGATGCAGTGCAGTATTTAGTGGTGTTTACCTGCTCCAATAATTCTGATCCCAGGGTAGAGCAGTGAAGATTAGCTCCAGACCTCATTAGGCAGGATAGAATTATGTGGGTTAACAAAGTAATACACTTGGTTTTCTTTTGCATTTTAAAAGTGGCTTGAGACCTATAAAATCCCTTTGAATTTTATTAAAAGTCTTCTGCAATCATTTTTCATCCTGCAGCCCAGTTGAGCCGAACTAATAAATTAATATGTTATCTGTGTGGATATCCATTAGAGCTTCAAATGAACATTATTAGAGCCAAAAAAACTAACAATGCGATTTCCAAATGGGGAGGAACAAGCAGTTCCACAGAGCAATGGGGACCAAGGATAATGAATGAGGGATACATCTACCCCATGAGCCCACAAGGGACAGGCAACATGAAGAGGTGTCACTCCAGCTGCTGCAAACATGGGTTTGGAACACCCTGAACAGATGGCCAGAGGCAGGGAAAGGCAGGCAAGGACCAGCTAGAATGGAGCATGCATGAAAACATCAGCGAAGGCTCCTCAGGCTTATCCTTATCGCACAATCCATGTAAGCTTCTGCTCTTGCTAAACCAGCATCTGTTGCACACACACAGAAGTCCTGGCCACAGGCACACTGTGCTTTTCAACTGAGTTGTCTGCCTCAGCTCAGACTCTGTTAAACGTGAGTATGTCACAATATGAACACCAGTCTCACAACTTCCAAGCTGCTACAGCTCCAGGCAGCTTAGTGGCAGATATAGCTTGATGCTGGAATGATACATTCGTATTTGTGATTAGCTCCCTTCAAATCTTTTCCTATTCTTCCTTATTCTGAGACTACAGAATGGGATCTGTGACAAAAATGTGACTGTGGTAGTCAAAAACTTATTGTGCTCATAGGAGATGTGCTCCATAGGAGATGGACATCTGGAAAACTGTTATCAGTGTTAAAAATGTTATACCCATCTTCATGCTTAGTGAGGTGTCCAGTGGAAATGACAACCACCAGGGCACAAGCAATGCAAACAAGTAATAGTTTTGGGGAAGTTTTACCCATGAGACAAAAGTCTCACAGCTCCAGGCAAACACAGTGTAATTTTTCTTTTCCTGTTTTGTGAAACTCACCAAAAAGATAGGCAAAATTAAAAAACAAAGTCAGAGTGTCAAAAATACGTGTTACGTGAAAAGTAAAGACCAGTAGATTGTCTTTTAATAAGCTTCATCAGTAGAGATCTTGTGATGAGTGACATTTGCTCGGTGAACGATGGCAGGATGCCAGACACACCTCCCTCTGCCCTGCGTGGTGAGGAGGGCATCTGGATCCACATTTCCAGAGCTCCTCATGCAGGTCCCAAACAGCAGGCACGCCGGAGACGGCAAATGCAGTCGGGAGGTGCTGGCGGCTGGGGGGATGCACACTGGTTCCCATTCCCCCCAGAGATTTCTGCAGAAAAACACAGGAACCACCGGGTCCTCAAGGAATGGAGGGTTGAGAGTGCTTTGCACAAACACGTACCAAGCCTTCAACAAGCCCAGGCACACGGAGAAGACCAAACATGTCTTGTGAAAGGAGAGTCACCAGGCAAACATCTGCTTCTCTCTTCCTTTGCATGCTCCTTCACCCTGTCCTGTCACTGCAGGACACATCTGGCTTCAGCCTCCTCTTCAAGGAGACTTTGGGCAAGTGCTTGTCCACATCAGAAAGAGCTTGGCAGCTAAGCAGGATAAGTCTCCTTCAAAACAGGTGTTTTCCTCCTTGAGTAAGTACAGGAGGAGGAGGGGAGCAGTAAGTTCACTTACTCTCCTTACAAGGTATTTTTCTGGTGCTGCTTCTCACATCTCAATTGCTCTGATTCCCATCACCCTGTCTCCAAAAGGGTAGATGCCTGGGCTCTCCAGGTGCATCCCAGGAGGGATGTTGTGCAGCCAGCCGGTGCTCCAGTGCGAGGCACCGACACCTTAGGCTTCCTTCAGAGAAAACTAATCACAAGGTAGGGATTTAAGGGAAATGTCATCACACATGGCTTGGTTCACTGAACCACAGCGGCTTGGTCGTGCTTCCCTGGACTCTCTCTCCACTGAGCCCTAGCTCCCTCTTCCAGGACTCCAGCATGCACTCACTCCTGCAGCCCCTGCCTGCATAAACACCACCCTTCCCTTAAGACAGAAACTGATTCTTCTCCCCTCCACAGAAAAAAAAAAAAAGCTGCTGTCTGAGCTGAGCCTCATGATGTGCTACCCAAAGCGAATTTCAAGATACATCTCCTAGCTGCTGATCTTCCCCTGGGGTCATACAGGCACCATTTTAGTATGTCTTTATTTCTAACCTTCCTTCTCTTCATCTAATTCCCTTTCACCTCCCACTCCTATCCTTTATTACTCTTTTTCTATTCTGTTCTGAAAGGAAAATGTTTCTTTTTACTCTCAATCTCTGTTCTTTTCCTCCTGTCATTCCCTTCATGTCTCATCCACGATGATATTTCTGTTCATGCAATAACTAGTTTGCTCTTTCTCCTCTTCCTGCTGGGCTACTTTGATCTACTGTTCCTGTGTCTGTTTTACACATTCCTTTTCCTCCCTCCAAAGATACATCAATCTATTTCCCGTCCCCTCCTCCTTACTCATTTCTCTTTCCCTACTCTGATCTATTCTGGCTACATCAAATTTGTTTCATGTGTAGACGCTTTAAAAATCTGCTGCCCCAATAAGCATCGCAGTAAGGATGGGAGGATATGATCTGTCAATCCAGTAGCCTTAAACTAACTCAGGATGCCATTTTAACACTCTTCCTTATCCATGCTTTATTAAGAAGAACACCTGACTCCTGAAGGAAAACTTAGCCCGGGGAATGCTTAGAACGATAATCCCTGGGTCACTCGGAGTTCAGATGCAGATCACATTGCAGCACAAACGTGGAAAAGGCCCTGGGGACCCATCCCAGGCACTGCCTGGACAACATCAGGAAGTGCCAGCTGAAAGGAATGGCCTTTTCATTGTCCGTGATCAAGAAAGTGCCCTGAAAATGAATGAACTCTCACGCTGTCTCATAGGACTATAGGAACTTTCAGAGCTTTCTTTGCTGCAATAAATCACAGCAAGATTCAGTGTCAAGCAGTAGGGAGCCTGCTGGCCCCATGCAGCAGGAAAGCTGAGGGTGAAAATTACTCTTCCCCTCCACATGACAGTCATTTACAAACCTGCCCATTGCCCTGAGAATCCCTGAGCAAACAGAAACATAAAAAGAAGTCAAAAATCATCCTTTAAAACCTTGTGTCAAATAAGACAACAGTGATCTCTGCAATGTCTGCTCCAGATGGAAACTTACTTCTACCTCATTTGGCCACTTTTGGGGGGCATCAGAAAAATGTCTGGAAGAAATGACAGAAGAATTGCTCCAATGACACACTCATAATTCTTCAGAGCAGACAGAAAGACAGAGCATTCCCAGAGAAACAGGGACTTCTTCAGCCAGGAAGTTTGGACTCAGAGTCCTATTGCTGTTTGATGCCCTGTAAATGACCACGGTGATTTTGAGGTGGTTTACAGACTAATGTCCAGCTCTCTTACCTTGGAGATTTTATGAGCAGCACTTCATCTGAAGTTGCAACAGAGGGTTTTGGCCCCTTAATTCATAGAGCATCATAGATGTTTTCCATTCATGTAGCAGAACCATGGGGCTGGCAGAATTGATGGCACTGGGGCCTGGAAAGGAAAAGACAACAAAAAGTGTGCTTTATATTTTTGGTGATCACATGAAGTGATGTGTGTACTGTGAAAGGACTAGTTCAACAGCAAAGTGAGTGTGTTAAAAGGCCCAGTAGATAGTAAATGAAATGCACTATTAATTTACCACAGCATTTTTGATATCAGTCCTGGAAATCCAATATTTCTTTCTTTTACTTTACCCAGCTGTGGGAATCAGTCATTCCCAAGACGCTAACCAATTTGAGGGCCATGCTAAGGCTAAATTTTCCTTTCTAATCTCCAGCTCTGAATCCTCCAGGCAGTTGACAGCAACATGCAAGTGAGCTGCATGTGCACTCAAGCACCCACGAAATATGTGAAGGGGCCACAGCTGTTTGTCTGTCATTTCAAAGGTTGTATTAAGGCTGCCCTCTGCAAGCCCCAAATCCAAACATTTTTTTGTGTCTGAGTGGAAAAAAATGAATCAGATGAAGCAAGTTTCAGCAATTCCTTTGCACGTGCACAAAAATGCTCTGCATTGTTTAACAGTAATGGCCTGAAATATTGTAATTCTACAATGCCATAACAGTAACTTAGAGTCATTACACCGAGACAATGCAGTGCAGTTTGGCAGCAAGAAGTTTGACATGCCTATTTTTTTTTTAACAGAAAGGCAGAACTAGAAGCCTTGTGAGCTTTTGTAAGCCCATCCTAAATGATTTCATTGAAATATAAATTACTATGCCTAAAGTTCCTAGTGTCACGGAAATTAAATTAGCCCATTTGTTGAACAAGTGTAATTATTACCATATAGAAGGGAACAGTTAGAGTACCTGGCAAGCATCTAGTGCCATCTTAGCACACCAACTGCGGGAGGGCATGAGTCTCCTGTGTTCTAGATGCCAACTCTGTCAACACGTCTCAGATACTCCAGGACATCTAAAATGTCACTAGACACCTACGTTTGGGCACCTGATTCACTCCCACGCAGCCTTGCAATAGCAGGTGATGTAACATGATAAACCTCAGGGAGGAAACTCCTCTGCATGATTCCCTGGCCACCTCTGACTGTGAACTTGTCAAGGACTCAAAACATTTCTTCTTAGTACCATGCCAGATTATATGAGTAGAAAGGCATAATATATACTAAACTAATATATATACATGCAGGATAGATATAGTATAAACTCGTGTCTCCCCTTTGAGGCTCTACATATCAACAGGGACCAAATTCTCTCCTCAGAGAGGCAGTGATGACCTGTTGACTCAAATCAGACTGCAGTCAAGGGTAGCATTTTTCTGTAACTGGAAGCAACGCAGATTGATTACAAAGAAAGATAATTTTATTACCTGAATCTGGAAGGATCTCTTCCTATAAGAAACAACTTTGATATGTTGCTGATGGCAAATACAAGTAGATACCCTAGTAGAAATCATTGCTGAATGAACCATAGGAATAATTAAACACATCTGCTATGCTATAAACAGCTTTTGACCTTTCTGTAACATCTCATTTTGAGCTCAGCAACTGGCACAAAATCTAAGCCTGGAAAGAACCTGGAAAGATGTATACACTGCACACAAAGTGAACACCTAGCCTTGAGGCTGAATGTTGCCTTATTTGGTGAAAATTGATTAGATTTGTCAGGTGAATAAAATTCTTTATTAAATTTGCCTGGCTGAATGTATGCCCGTGTATTTTAGTTTTTCATTAGAGAGCTGCTGAATTTGTCTGAAGTAGTTAAGAATATCATAAGTGATACATCAGTAACAATTGGACCAAGCCGCAGCAGAAACCCCAGAGGAAAGTATGCTTTGCCTACCAAACTGAGGTCTAAATGCTGCCGGTTTCAATTTCTCCCCACCAGAGGGGAGCAGAAGAGAAATTAGGCTAGAAAAATATCTTTAAAAAAAAAGGAAGAAGAAAAAAAAAGACAGACCTCAAAAGCAGCTCTTCCCAGTCACACACGCACATGCAAACGCTGCCAAGAGGGACAGCACAAATATTTCAGAATCAGATGCAAAGTTCAGAAACAAACGTCCCCTCGTCTCCTAATCAGCATGTTCAGCGGAGCTGCCTGGTTTTTGTCCCCTCTCCTCTCCTCCCCCTGCTCCCCACCACCCTCTCATCACAGAATGCATCTGACATCCTACGCCTAGGGAATTCATTTCAGATGCCCGGGTCTGATTTCTAATTATGATGCAGGATGCATGGTTATAAATTTCCTATGGGATACTCATTATATAGAGCATATGAATGTGCTGTAATCAGGCGTATTTGTTGCTATGGAAAAACACAGCAAGCATGCAGAGCCTTCTGTGTGGCATCTTTAGTGTCCCTGCACTCCAAGTACTTAGATTCCTTGGCAGTATGTGGCATAGCAACATGTTATCTGGCACGAAACCCAAGGACATTAAAAGTTTCAAATGAAAAACTTGCATAGCTCTTTAGTTCATTGCATTTTCGAGGGGTGTGTAAAGCTTAATGATTTTGCATTACTGCCTTTTAAAGCTAAGCAAAGTACCATGGGCAGCATGAGGTCCAAAGCATGACCTTCTCCTCCTCCTTTCTAAGGCTTGTTGTCTTATCTCTACTGATGGCCACATCCATTTTAGGAGGGCAGAGCTGTTTGACCATTTACTCAAACATTCACATGCTGTGGTTAAATAGGGCTCAGTTTCGGTTTCCCTGGGCCCCAGCGAGGAGGTCTAAGCCTGAATGTCCACAGGACAACCGGAAAAAAATAAAGAAAAAAACCTACAATGTTTAATAAAGAAATCCTTTGATAATCCCTTCTGCAAGTGGCTGGTAGAGGTGTGAGGACGCTGAAGTGCAGCTCTCTCTACACTACCGAATTAATGGCTCTCAGTGGCACACTGAAACACTCAGACCACTTGTTTTATGCCTCCCTTATTTTAAAACACTTAACCCAAGGCCCAGGCCTGCAGAGCCGGGCGCATTCCCGAGGGCGCGCGCGTAGTTTCCATAGAGAGGGGAGAGACGGCAGCAAAGCCATCGTGCTCCATGACCCGCTCTGCCTGCAAGCCAGCAGCTTGTGTGGGCACTGCATTCAGGCACTCGGCTTTCCCCACATGATGGCCTGGGGAGCATCACTGATTAAAAAAAAAAAAAAAAAAAAATCACACAGAAAGCGCAAATCACATATATAGTAACTTCCTAACATCACTATATTTGCATAAGGCTGGATCTCAAGACCACTAAAAAAGTGGGGAGACAACACTCACTTCCACGATCTTCAGGTAACATCCAGGAGTACTCTGTTTCTGCAGGCTTTGACCCAGGGACAGTTTTTATCCTACGCTGTACTTGCAATGAGAAGCAAGATAGTAGAATTGCAAAGAACTAAAGAACTGCCAATTGTATATTGATGACTGCTGCATCTGCTCGTCAAAAATGTTCAGAACTACTGAGCATCACAGCTGCTTGAGTCTTGGTGGAGAACCAGGGATGCTCCTTATTCCTATGAGAAAGTTAGCTGCAAGTCTTGGAAATTCCGATGCCTCCAGTTGTGGCAGGCAAATTAGAATATATTGTTTGGAAATAAAGAAGGCCAGGGCAAGCTTAAGCTGCCATAATAACCCTCTCTGCTTAAGCACTTAAATGCTAAATGCAGATGTAATGAAGAGTGTTTTTTCTCTAAAACATAGGTTTAGAGAAATAATATATTACAAAGCAAGACTCATACTTCTGTTCACCTCAGGCTGGGGAAAAGACCTTATTTCGGCATGTTGGCTTAGCTCTGCTTCCCTATCTAATGAATGAAGATAGAACAAATTAATCCTTATTTTCTTTTTTAAGTGGGTGCAAGTCCAGTGAATCAAGTGGCACTAAAGAGAGCTGACACTACTTTTTTGTGATTTCTATGGAGACCAACAACTCCTACTTCGGTAGAAGGATTTTTGGAAAACCAGCAGCGTATGTGTGCATGAGAGGAGAGGTGTTGAAGCTGTCAAGCTCCAAGATATGTTCTGCCGTCCTTGTTTTTTCCTCTGTTCCCATTTCCTCGCCTGAACTCTCTGCTGGTAATGTCATGCTATGGGAACTGAAGACAGGGCAGCAAGAGCTGCTTTTTCAAGACCCCCTTGGCCTGTTACAAATTTCCACTCCCTCCGCCTTGAAACAACTCTGGTTTTGCATTTCCCATGGGGCTGTCGGAAGCTTGCATCTTGTCAGCTGAATGAGGCATGTGGAGCTGGCCTTCCAATCCACAGTTCATACCATGAGCGAAAGCGATCCAAGAGACAAATGCAACACATTTCTACAGCCACATCAGAGAGGCCAGCCACCAAATCTGGCCCACAGAGCTGAGAAACCCTGCGAAGGAGGAAACAAAAGCAAGTGAGGTATTAACAGATGGAGACCGCTACATCTGCATGGCCCACGCACAAAATTAACCAAAAGGGCCAGTCTTTCCAGCAACCTTGGATCCCTCTCGGATCCAGCTAGCGCTGGTGCTGTGTGGCTTTTGCTAGCCTGTGTGCTGAGAGTGCCAGTTCTCATGGCTAATGCTACAGAAACAGGTTTTCTTGTGGTGCAAAGAGAGCAGGTTGGCTTGCAGGAGGACTGGCTGCCCAGGAGCAATGTGCACTGACAGGGACAGCGGTCAGGGAAGCTTGGAGAAACGCTGCCTTGGTGGTGCTTATTCTCCAGCATTTTTTGCTTATTACCCTTGAGCTCCAAGCACCTCAGAGCACTTCATAAAATCAGATTAATACCACAAATCCTATTGCTTATGAAGGGTGGCAGCTGAGGAAGAAAAACTAAACAAAGTCATTGAAGCCACAGAATGAGCTAGTGAAAAAGGCAGGACTCAGCATTCAGGCTTGCGCCCGGCAGCAGAGGTAGCACCTCCTCTTGCCCATGCAGCCCTAGTTATGTCCTACCAATATAAAACCATTTTTTCCAAAATGCACAGAAACACTGTAATACAGTTGCTGAAGTTAGCTCTGTATTACTAAAGAAAAACCGTAACTTGTACTTAATTGTCCGGGAAAGCAAATGCCATCAATTATCACGAAATTTTCCACTCACCCAAACAAATTTTGTCTCATTTACCTGACAGATCCTCTAGGCTACAATGTATTTTGGGCAAGCACTGTTGCTACCCATGTATCTGTACAGCAGCTTGCACAACAGCATCCCAACCTCCTAGATGGCATTAAAAAGCAAACTCAAGAGCTTCATAAAAATTTGCTGGTGTCTCAAGTTCATAACTCTCTTCACAGCAATCACATTGCTGAAAAATCAATGTCTATACGAAGAGCGCAAGACATAAAACAGAGCTAACAACAGACCAGCGAGCGCCACACTCCCAACCCCATAACAAGCAGTCAGGCTAATGAAGGGGGCTCTTCATCTAGTGTGAAGGAAAACAGTTCAAAACTTTCTTGGTTTTGTTATTATAGCTTTTCACAATGCTTATAAATGAAAAACCTGACAAGAAATGCAAATATACAATTTCTCAAACCAAACATACTCCAAAGAGTGAAATTCCCCCTCCTACTTCAAGGGAAAAGCGTCTCATCTGCTGATGCCAGATACCGATTTAAAACACTGACAGATACAGACCACTAAAACTTCCCGTAATGAACTGTGGTTTTCAGTGTTGGTAAGAAACCTCAAAACACAACAGGAAATGAGGCAGAGGTTTTGTTTTCTTTTTTCTTTTTTCCTTTTTTTCCTCTCTACTGCTGCTTATACAAATGGGAAGTTACTGTAATTCATTGCCAAATCCATAATTCAGAAAAAAGATCTGATGTTCCCATTTTTTTTGCCCAAGTACAAGCTTCTTACCTGTCCTTTGCGCTCCTGCTCATAGGTACTTGTGGAGTAACAGCACTGGGAGGAGTGCAGGTCTGCACTCACTCTCGTGTCAATGACAAACTCAATTGCTGATTGTAGGTTCTCTACTGCAGCTTTTTGGGCAAAATGCTAAAACATTTTTCCTCTGTGTCAGTTGCATCTTTCCAGCATTGCTGGTAACCATTGCCATGGTTACCACTTGGGATCTTTGTTTTAACATCTTTTTTCTTTTTGCATTTTAACTCTATCATGAATTAGGTTTTTAGCCCCCCCCTTTTTTTTTTTTTTTGGTTGGTGGGTTTTTTTGTTTGTTTCTTTGTTTGTTTTTTAAAAAAGAAAAGTTTCCAAAATAAGGCTCTCTGGCTTCTATCTCCTCAAGCAGAGGAAGTTCTTCCCTAGAAAGTTGTGGAGGAATGACTTGTATCTTGCAGCCTGCTCATATTTGCCATCATCCTCCTTCCCGTTCCAACAGCTTGATAAAAAAAAATTCCAACAGAAAACAAAAGCTATAAAACATGAAGAGGTAAAAGCTTCTTGGAACCACACGATCATAGCAGGAAGGGCTGGACAGGGCAGCAACCTGTTGTATTTGAGCATTAGTTTCACATGCCACATAACATAACCAAATCACTGAAGAAGTGAAAATAGCTATTTTGAGTTCTCTTATTTCTTGTCTAACCATGTCCATGGTACAAAATGCTGAGATGCAGGCACTGTGATAGTGCCAGTAAATAAATACTGAAAAGGTACCTTAAAAGATGAGCTTTCTTTCTGCTTTTAAGCAGAAAAAAAGCTTGGCAGCTTTGTGATTCTTACACATTTTTTTTTCAGCTTGTAATCAATATTGAATGCAAATATTTTAGGTTGCACTCTGCATCTCAGGGGGTGATCACACTTACTAGCTAGCTAATTTCCAAAATCTTGAGATGAAGTTAAAATCTACTTTCCACGATTATTACTGCCTAGAAACTATGGGCAAATCCATTTGAAAATCCATGAAAATATTTACTGACAATATTTTCCCAACTGCTTTCAAATCAGCTATAAACATGATCTATTAACTAAAGCAATATTAGCATACATGTAGCAGAACATCTATTGGCATTATTAATATGTGTCTCTGTCACACTGCATATATTCTCCAAGGACTGTAAATACACAGGACCAGCTCTTTGAAGCGCGTGGGAGTGTTGCTATCCCATGAACAGGATTAACCGTATGCAGTTTCAGACAGGGGAAAAAAAAAAAAAAAAAAAAGAAAAGAAAAAAGAAAAAAGACCACCTTTCTCAGGACAGAGTCTAAAGAAAGAGCAGTAAAGATCCTGGGGCTGTGTCAGTTTAGTAATTCAGCCAGAAGGTGCCATAAATAAGGTCCACAGGCCAGGATACTTTAAGAAGGCATGAAGGGAGTTTTCCCAGGGACAGAGATAGTCATCTCTGCTCGGCTGCTAAGAGCAGTGCCTGCTGAATAATTGCTTCAATGGTTTCAGAGTGCTTATCACCCTGTCCTGCTCTGCCTTTGCAGAGGGAGATTATGAGACTAGAGACAAGGAGAATTTTAGAGGGTCAAATAGGTTTTGACTAGGAGGAAGAGGAAGGTCCCTCTTTGCTTCCTGTTATACTTCCAGTTTAGAGATATAAGGATCATTTTCTTCTTCTCAGAGTTTTAAAAGGGAAGTAGATTAGCTGCACTGGCCAGATTTTTTCGTCGTGCGTCCTGAAGCAAGAGGAAGCAAAGAACTTGGGTCATCTGACTCTCTCCCTAAGTCTGGCCCTCATTTTGTTATTGGTGTCTGACTACCCTTGTAGCACTAACAATAACAACTGTACTACAGGTGAACAAATCCCCTTTCCAAAATTGTGATCCTTCCTAATGCAGCTTCCCCTAATTCCAGGTGAAAAAAAAAAAAAAAATCACTGGTTTGTGTCTTTTTGCCTAACTACAATGGGAAATTTATTATAGAGAAATAGTAGGGATTTTTTTAGATGGGACATTGAACTAATGCCATTCTGACTTCCAGATAGCAAAAAAAGTAATGTCCAGCAATTCAGGATACAAGAGTTGAAGCTTGTTTACTCAGGCCTGAAAGAAGACACCTCGAGAGCATTAAAAATGAAAAATAAAAATACATGTTTTTTACTCGCAGTCAGCAGCTGCCATTCAAAGAGCAGGTAAGCAGGAAGAGAACGGGAGTAGCTGTAATGAAGAAGCTGAACCTCCTTTTGCCTTCCAGAAGAATAAAATATACCTGCATAACATGCTCAAACTACAGTATGCTGTGCTCAGAAAATACCTTTCCAGCTGATTCTCTTTTCTTGGCAGGTCTGTATCTGGCTTCTGGCTAACAAGTTTTAGAGGGACATGGGGCTTCTTATCTGCAGGGCACAGGAATGCTGCCAGCAATTCAGGGAACAGGAATCCCCCCTGGTCCTGCCCAGGGACGTTCCACCTAAATTCCCCCCCAGGGAAAGCCCCTTTGTGGGGCACAGGTAGTGGATGCAGCAGATGTCCTAGAACAACATGTTTTAGTGGTTACCCACAGTTACACTTGCCTTTTTCAGACAGCACAGTACAGTGGTGATGTCACTTCTTAAACCACAGTTTAGCATAATTCTGAGGTGCCTTGGTAAGTCTCATTGAACTCACAGGAAATTAAGCAGATGATTGTCTAATCAAGGGCACAAACAGCAATTATTTTCCCTTATCTCTCCATCAGCCTAGGATCTCAAAGCAATTTACAGAATGAGTAAGTTAAGACCTGTAACTGCTCTCCAAGGGATGGTGCTGTGCCCATTTTACAGAAGGGTAAAGTGAGGCAAGCAGCTCTGCCAAAAAGGCCTGTATACCTTCCCTTTACACTATAAATGGTCTTAAAACAGCGAGATGAGTCTTGAAATGTGAGGATTTGTCTCATGAAGGTCTAGACGCAAAAATCAGCATGAAACTACACATAGAAGTAGGGACAAGACAGGAACAGATGGAAGGAACACCAGCACCGTGGTGCAGCAACAGCTCTACTGCTCACCAGCACGTACAGAGACTCTCTTGCACACCTTTTTTGGATAGGTGTGCAAGATATACATATACACACATTGCTCGATGGAATTCATTCCTACATTGCCCTGCTGACTTACCAGCCCTCTGCGGCAAGGGAGGGTGATGGATTCACGTTAATGCGCATCCCAGGAAGGAAGCACTTCCCCAGGGGAGCAGCGTGATTCATTTTTAATGATACTTCCCTGAGTCTGTGGGCCCCAAAAGCCAAGAATTACAAGCCTTGAAAGTCATCACCACTGACTGAGCTGTTGTTGGTGAAGGAGGGTTTCCAGCCCAAGTGGGAGTCGTTACAGCAGAGGAATCGTTTTAAACTAAGTGACAAGAATATATTAGAGGAAGGAAAATTACACTTTTCAACAACTGAAGAAAAGAAGAAAAAAAAACACTTCCTGCCAGAAATTCTGAATCAGAAACACGATGAGAAGGCAAATTGCTTCCCCCTGTCTACGCTGCACGGAGCAAACCTACACACATAGGTCAGAGGCCTAGCAAAAGCCTGAGGCTAAACTAATTATTGTGATTTGCTCGTCTTTTGTAATTAATCTAGGAAAGGCTTAGGGCTGTTAGCAGCTTTAAAGAAGTAAATCTGAAGGACCAATTAATTAAAAACAGCAGTGCTTAATGAGGACCTTTTGGTTCTCTCATGTTGATTGTTATATTTGTTGAAAGTTAGGTTTCCACTGACTGTCAGATCTTGTCTGCTCTTGTAAAATAGATCTTCTTACTTGGTGCTTAACCACTTGACACTGGAACAAAAGCTTTCGATTACAAAGCAATTTGTGGGGATTATAATGGAATGAGCTACACCCATGCTCTCTGATTTAACAATCAATTTGAAGCAATGTTCAGCTCTACCCAGAACCTTTAGCATCATGAAACTACTGTTTGAATCTTCAGGTTCCCTGCCTTCAGTCTGGACCTTGAAGACATTTATCATGGAAGTAGATTGAAGCACGCACCTCAAATTTTCCTCTGTCAACAAAAATATCGCGCAGTTTCCCTTTATTCTTGGCATTGTCTTAATCTGACAGTTAAGCGCCCATCTGGCGGCTCTTTCTGTGCAAACATCATCTAGGTGCAGACCAGGAGAACCATGACTTCTCTGAGCCAGAGGTGAAATTCAGCTGCACAGTTCAGAGAGATGGTAATAGCTTTCCTTTCTTATGCTCAAGGCTATAGAAAACAGTCAATCTGTGCCCTGGGCAGGAGCTTCTACCCCTGGGTTTACTGCTACCCAAGAGAATCCTTCTTGCCTTGGAAACAGAGGCAGGTGCCAGAAACAGGGGAGATGTGATGGATGCTGACAGTGAGCAGCTCATCCTGAGAGAAATAGTCACTTACATGAGGACATGGTGGACATTAAAAAATAATAATAATAATAATTTAAAAAAAAGCCATTGATGGCTGAGTTTACTGCACTGGGGAACTAGTAAGAAACCCAGAGAATATGATTTTGTGTCTGTGAAGCTGGACCTACAAAGCCAAGTCCGGACATTAAAGCTCTGCCATAAGGGGAGAAACTTGGACCAACGTGTTACTTAAAGACGTGAGCATCTTACAGAGAACAACAATATTATCTGCCAAGAAAATGAGGCAACTATCATTGGCAAAGACTAAGTCCCTCCACCTATTTGCAAGCCTTACATAAGAAAAACCATTTTGTATCAGAAGAGAGGGACTGGAAAAGGCAAAGCAATTATGAAAGGAAAAAAAAGCAGAGTACTAGCTTAGTAGAAACAGCCCCTTCTGAACACGAATGAATTTGACAAGCAAGACAGAGGAAACATAACCATGCTATTCTCTTTCCGATACCTCCTCTATCATCTGTCCCCACAGCTAGCGTTTTCACATGTAGCAAATTAATTTTGCATTCTCAGTGGGCATTCCTTTGAAAGACCAGCCAACTTTCTGATATTTTGTGTTCAGTTTTTTATATCAGATCTATTTTAAATAAAAAGCTATGCGTTTAACAAAACACGAGTGCCAGTAACACAGAGGAGGAATGTGACATTTTTCTCCCCAGGATATTTTGACTGACACATGAAAAAGTCTATAATCTTACGTAGGCTCAAGCTGCTCATGTTGACATCCAAATGGTTGGTGAAAAGCAGTTTGACTGCTTTCCATGCAAGGTGTAAGTTTCCGATTTAGTCTCCCCATCCAGAAAAGTCTGACCTCAAGCGCTTTCCCAAGATATTTTATTTTGTTCACCTGTCAAAAATACAGCAGACAAACTGTGGGCAGATCGCCTTCGCGCTGCTTACCCAGCTCTCCAGACAACATCCTATTTATTTTTGTCACATTCTCACTGTACCAGCTGTTCATCCAAGACAGCTGAGCCTGTCCCAAAAGCCACCTCAACTCCTCGCTCAGTTTGGTGGAAACGCTCTCTAGCTTTTAGAATCGGCTGGTTCTCAATCGTCCCTGTAACGGCTTCTCCAACCGCGATCCCTCACCACCCACAAGATCTATCATCCTCCTGGAGACGCAGTCACCTCAGAAGAAAGAAAAAACCATCTGACTAGTCTGTGGAAATGAGGAAGCCTTACCCACCCCACACAACCATCGTGCTGCTTCATCCGAACGCTGTTCGGTTTCAAAACCCTCCCAGACAGAAGCGCGCAGATGCGATCTCTTTGGAGCTTTGCTGTAAAAATAGTCAAGCTGTGTAGCTCCAAACTAAACTCAGAGCAAAGATTTATTCATTTCCGGTATCCTTATGGTTCTGTACTTAAGCAAAAGCACTCACAAACCAAGACTAAAAAATATCCCCTTTCTAGGGGATTTTCTCAAGCAACACAGTGGAAACTCCATGAGCTTTGACTCATTGTTTCACGCTGGTTGTTTCAGTGGTGGCTGGGAGAAATGGAGGCTGAATGGGAATTTACCCCCAGCACCTACAGGGCTTGGGCAGCCTGCTCTGAGCACAAACCCCCAAATGGATCCTACTGCCCAGCAACATCTGAGTCACAGTGTCCCCAGAGGAGCTGACTCACCAGTACTATGAGTGAACGCAGCCAGATTTCACACTGACCTTAATATAAGTATATATAGCATTTATGAGTTAAACTTACGCCCGAGTCATATGGTCAGCATATAAGGCAGGACTTAATATATGAAAGTCAAGGCGTTTATTTTTCAGTGCAGAGAGAGGTCATCGGGCTATGATTCAGACAAGGTTAATGTGAATCTAGGTTTAGGGGATAAGAAGGCCACTTGTTCACTGCTGCATTCACATCCCAGGCTGGTTTTACCAGGTGTTAACAGTCCTATACTTAACTTTGGAGCAGGAGGAAGTTGGGGAAAAGAAAGGTGGAAGAAGGAGACTTACTCCTTGTTCTTCCAGATTCTTGGAAGTTTATAGTGAGAGCTGACATAGGGAAAACATCTCTCTTCTGATCCATTCTGGTGTGAGTACCAGCCACCAGACACAGAGCTTAGATCTAGGATTTGGATTAGGGTGCAGAAACTTGGGAAAACTGAAGAGCTAGGTCATAGAAAGCTACAGAGCTAGGGATTTATAGCAAGGGCTGGCAGCTCAACGGATTGGGGCGTAGGATTAAATTTAGGACCTGTCATGGTCACTTAGCTGTGGTTATCCCTGGATTTTGACTTAATACATTGTAAGAAAGAAAGGACATTTTGCTGCCAAGCTGCCCAGAAACAAACAGTTGGACTGGAGGATGAGGTTGGCAGAAATATACTGCTTAGGTTTAAAGCTGGTACAAGCATGAGTAAGGAAGTTGAGTGGATAGCTTGAATTGAACAGCCTTAGAGCTGCAAGGGTTGGTCTTTGGAAGGGCCAGTTATTTATATTTGCTCTGGGAACAGCGTGTTTCTCTTTGCTGTAGAGTGTGGGGTCAGGTTATTCCTGGGATTTGGGGTTGGGAGAAGAGGGTCAACAACTGCTCCTGGCCCCACCAAGCACACAGGGCTCTGCAGGGTTGGTGCCCACACAGTCCCTTGCTTGGTCTTTACTCTCTGGGTACCATGCAGGCCACCCAGCTCTTGCCAAGTTCCTGGTTAGGGAAAAGAAGTATTTATACATGAATCTTCTCCTCCATGGAGCACCTTCACAGCTGAACCCACTTGGGTGTAGCCCTGAACTTCTCCAGCCGCCCCGCTCACCCACAATGCCAGGGCTCAGCTCTGACCTGCCTGCAAAAGCTGCTGACACCCACGAGCCCCTTCCTCACCCTGCAGCCCATCAGCATCCTCAGCTCCACCAGGGCTCACCAGCCTCTCAAGGAACCACCAGTTCTCTCGTCCCGCCTGGCTCCAAGGAAGAACAAACACCGGTGCCATTTCCCAGCCCTCCCAGACGAGGGGAACAAACACAAACTGCTACAGAGCACATAAACACACAGAGGTGGAGCCAGTGATTTTCATCTGTTATTATTAAACAATAAAGCAGTCTAAATGCCTCTGCCATAAAACAAACAGGAGACGTGCCCTTAATCTTAGCTTCGCTTTCCAAAGACCACCTGGATTTTTTCAGCTCAGAGGAGTGAGGGGGAGTATGATCTATTAAACTCAACACTAAAAATTAAAGTTACTGCAATATTTTTCCTCTTAGCATAAGATTTCCCAGAGCTCAGCTTGACGCTGTCAGCAAGCTTTGCATACACACACACATGCACGTACACACAAGTGCACACACATATAAGCCCAGGGAGAAGCATTTTAGAGCTTCTTGCCTGCCAAAGCCTTTCTTGAGGCCTCAACGGGCTGCTGCCGAGTGCAGTGCCAGTCTGGGCATTAGATCCCTCGTCGCTGCCTCCCGTTACCCGCTTGTGTCAGCCACATGCTGGTCCCACACTGCTGCAGCCCTTCTTGAGGAGCAATGCAAGGGGACTGAGATGAAGCACAAACCAAGCAGCCTCCCCTCTCCTCTGTAGCTCCTCCTGCTTAGGAAAACGAGACTAGTAAAATCTCCATAGCCATCCAATGATTTAACCCATCTTTCCTCTTTCAGGAAGCCAAACTGAAATGCCCCAAAACAGAGAAATTCAACCACAGCAGCACCAGACAGATTTTTTCACCCTTCCACTTCCTTAGAGTCTTGGGCAAAAGAACATTTCCAAGCACACCCAGATCAACAAAGCCATATAGACATCTCACCCCCATTCACTTCACCTCCCTAGTTACCCTGACAGTCTGCACAGAAGATACTTTGGACTAAAATCCCACACATGATGTTGTCCCCACTACATGCAAGGCCAAGGGAACCTCCTGGCCAGCTGGCATGGCCCAATAATTGATATTCCAGATTCTGCCCTAAATTTGCAAGGTGCAATGCAGAGAAGAAAATGTTGTGCTTAATGTTTGTTCTCTGCATAACTCAGAGCAAATGAAAATATAGTAAAATACTCAGGAAAAGAAACATCTAAGCGTTGTCTGTCTTGCACAGGACAAGATCACTTGCCTGGAAGCAAACAGAAAATGCTTGATAACATGTTTGCAGCTGTGTCACTAGTGACCTATCAGTCTCTGTACACATGAAGATAGATGTCAAGGCTGAGCCTTTGCATATTCCTGAAATACAAAAGAGAATACTTTGAAAAGTAGTCCTGGAGCACTCTGGTCATCACTGTGAGATGAGGCATAATTAGGCATCTGAAAAGATGTGGCAGTTATTTTATGTCTGAGATGTGCTTTTGTGAATAGCAGCTTCAGTAATTTATGTTGCTGATTGAAAAGCTTTTTGTAGTCTTAACATACATACTGGTTAACCCTTCTATTCCCCAGCTCTGAAATCTGCACAAGTCACTGAAGATAAATAGTGCTATCTTTGGCTCCATCTCTAGCACCCTTTTCATTTCTATGCACTCATTCCCTTACTTTCTATGCATCTAGACCAGATGCCTCCCTAAAGCAGAGAAGATATCCCCAAAAAAACATCAGAAAGTATCAACACTTGTCTGTTTCTATCCTTCTACTACTCCTCCCTCAGTATCATCTGTTTTCTTCATTTTGTTTTCTCCTCACTTCTGCTTCCTGACCCATTTATCCTTTGCCTTTGCTTACTATATTAACACTGTGAAACCCTTCCTGCAAATTTTTTGCCAGGGATTAGCTTTATAAATATTAATTCAGCACAGATGCCAGTCTATCTTGAAACTACTATTGGGAAACAGAGAGAAAAAATAAAAAAACCCTTTTGTCTTGTAAAGAGACTTGCTGCTTTTGCTTACATGTCCCTCTTTACATTTGGCTATTGAGAGAGTGGCAAAGAAAAGCTCTGGTAGGGATGGACCCCACTAACCATGAGTAAAAGCTGAACCTTGTTGTACCTTAGTCTGCCAGGCTCTCTAGAAACAAGCACAGGCTTAAAGATCTTGCCATCTGAGGCCCCAATAACATCTGGGCTGAGCTGAAAGGAACAACAGAACAAAGCCACATGTCTGGAAAACAGAAAAGGAGGATAAATAGATATGAAAAGAAAGACAGGACTACAAGATGTGAGAGGAAAGGGCAAATAGCTATGATTAAAGATGACCACTTAAAAGCAGAGTTAAGAGTAATCCACTGCTTGCCAGTCTCGACCAGCAATAAGAATCTTTTAAATTTCATAACAATAAGGTATAATATAATTCCCCATTAACAAAAATCCAGGTCTGCTCAAAACTAAGGGAGCTATACAGGCAAAAGGGTTTGCTGCACCTTTCTGGTGTGTTCACAGCCTGTCAGGACACCACCTCTGTCAACAGCCTTGCAACAGCTCAGCCTACAAAGGGCTTGATGAGACTCCGACCTCCCTGTGCCTGCCCCTCCGCAGACACAGGAGACCCTTTGCTCCAGGAGAGCACCATGTGGTTGGCCTTTTGTGTCGTTCTCTTTTCTAGTTCATGAGATCTGGGAGACTCATTTGAGATTAAACAAGGGCTAGAGATTAGGTGTGCTGTAATTTAGTACTTCCTTCGCCTGCTTTATGTTTAGCAGTGTTTGGCAGAGAAAAGGACCAGCAGCAGCCAAGATGGGCTCTTTCTGTGAATCCACACAGCCTAACCTGAAGCAAAAGTGTGTCACTTGACTCTGGTTAGGAAGCCAAACATTTGCCCAGGGTCCCTTCCAAACACTGCATTTGCATTCATTTTGCCATCAAACCATGTGGCTGTTTAAATAGACTCATGGAAAACACATTAAAAAATAAACCATAGGGCAGATCCAGATGTTTTGAAATGCTAAACTTAGTGCTTTACACTCCTGCCTCCTCATCCAGCCTCAGAAGAAAAAAAAAAAAAAAAAAAAAAAAAAAAAAAAAAAAAAAAAAGCCCTCAAAAGCATTCCTGAGCTGGTTTGTAATGAGCCATTACTTCATTCTAAAAACGTACTCCAACACAGACTCTAATAATCAATCTTTTTGTAATAAACACAATTACGAAAACACTTTGAAGGTTTGGATCAGCTTCATGAAATACTAAAAATGCGTTGCTCTTTCTTTTTTAAATAGGACTCCTGTGTACAATAAAAATGATTTTTCACATAGAAAATACACACAAAGAGGCAAGATGATATCTCTGAGTACCCGTCTAGAAGTCATGCAGTACACAAGGCTCTTGCAAAGGCTTTCAGAAAGACAGGCAAAGGCATCTCACACCTGATTCTCGCAGAATCAGGCAAAAGCCAGAAGTAACCAAGATTTTTGGATAGATCTGTGACCAGCAAAGGACTGACCCCCTCTGCATCACCAGCTGAAAGCATGGGCACTTCCTCCTCTGCTCTTTTCTCTTCTCTGACCCCTCCAAGAGCTTCACCTCTCAAGTACAGCTGCACTTCTTACCCCTGTGTTTTTGAGAACTTCATAGGTTTAAAAAGCTGGTGCCCCATTGCTAGACAAGAATCCACTAGGTCACCAAGCCCTTTCTCACCTTAAATCAAGCAGAAGAGTCCATGGCCCAAAGCAGGAGAAGCAACAAGCTGCTGACACGGCAGAACCCACAGCTACACAGAGAAAAACATCAGTTGTGAGAGCAGCTCAGCAGGATGAGCTACCTGGCACCATGGCCATCGCCTAGGACCTCCGGGGTCCAGTTTTTAGAGGCATTTAGGCAAGGATAGTTTAGGCACCAATGCCAGGAATGATCAAATGCCTTCGTCTGCTTAGGCGCTTTTGAAACTCCCATCAGGATACTCATCTCCATTTTAAGCACTACACTACTCTTGAAAAATCTGTCCTCCAAACTCTCTTTTACACATGGAGAACAGAAGTACTACGAGCCGTCTAAATCTACTAAAGGGGAAGATGTTTCCAATCAGTGAAATGGTCTCTTCAAAAATCAGCTATTAAGATTAAGTACACTAAGATTATTAGAGCTGCTGGAAGGGAGGTTTTTATGCTTAAAAAAAAATAAAAAGAAAATACGTATTTTCCTATTACAGCTTGTATGAAAATAGTCATTAAAATGCTTCTAGTAAAAGCAGTTTGTAATGACTTTCTATCATTCCTTCCTCTTCTCCGCGTGGTTTGCGGGTGTCATTCTATCCAGACCTGCACGCTTCTCTGATCCGTCAGGGAAGATTTCCCTGGCAGACTTGACCTCACAGAAGCTCAGGTTTCCCAGCCTACCCGCAGAAGAATTTACTTCACGATCTATGTCTTCGAGACTTACCAGCATTAAATGTTGCAGATCAGCTTTTGAAAAAAAAGAAAGAAAAATCAATCTCCAAACATTTGAAAGTTATTACAGTCCACTCACTCTATAATTATGAAAATCTGAAATTACTTTGAAGTTGCAGTCAGAGAAATCTAATGCTGGAATTACTCTGCAGAACCACTGATCAGATTATTGACAAGTGTCATATGCAGATATTTATGCATAAATGTGAAGCACTGAAGGGCAGGACAAGCCTAACCATATACCTCCAGGCAGCTCTTGTTAATATGCTGCCCAATAAAACAATCTCCCATAAACTAAGAAAACAGTATATTACATGCTGGTTTAATTGTTAGTTATGGTTTCCTTGTAAAGTAGCATATATAAGAGGGCACTGTGAAAAGGTACTATGTTTTATAGAGGACGCCAGAAAATTATGGCTCAGGAGCATGGAAATGATTAGCACCTGCATATTGGTACAAAGCAACAAAGTTCAGAAACCATGATCTCAGCTTTTGGCAAAGTGAAGAGCTTGAAAGCTCTTAGTTTTCTTGGGCAATAAAACCAATGATTATTGAGATTTTATTAATTTAAATTAATTTCTATCATTTTTTGGCAGCAGCATAAGTAAATAATAGTACTCAGATCTTGCCTAGTCAGGCAGAACTCTCGGGATATTGTTTCTTTTGGACAGGAAAGATAAGTCACATAGTAAGGACAGATCTCGTGACCTTTATTCACATAAGTAGTCCTCAAGTCTGCAAAGCATACTGAGTAATCAAAAACTGACAAACTGTACAAGTGCCTGTGATTAAAAAAATAAAAATTGATTGATAAAAATCTTTGATAAAAATGTTTTCATCAAAAAATGAAAAAAAATCAATTTACTGAAAAGCAAGTATTTTCTGTGGGATATTCTAGCAAAAAATAAAGTGCAGCTTAAAATAATTCCCATGAAAAAGCAACAGTTTTTGACTATGTTGGACTCATTTTGATTATTACTATTTGCATGAACAAATGCAAAGACCTAAGCGTTAAAGCAAAGAATTTCTAATTTAGAAATTTAGAGAGAGAGAAAAAAAAAAAAAAAAAAAAAAAAGATCAGTGCTCACTGTGGTAAAGATGTTTTTAAGCAGACAAACCCATGGGGTTATAGGAATAAGCAGAACTCCCCGTCATTTGCCACACACATTGCCACAGTGATGAAGAGGAAGGTGACTTCCCCGCTCGCAGCCGCAGCTGTAGGGGTGCGCAGGTCCAGCAGCAGCCCCCGAAGCTCATTCACCGCTGCAGCTGCTGCAGCACCACTTGGACTAGGCACCGCTTAAGAAAGAATGAAATCGGGTACTTCATTCCCAGCTATGCTGCTACTTGGACTTAATTGAAATCTCTTAATAGGCATCTCCCTCACACCTCCCTGCTAGCAGACCTTTTATTCAGAGTATGAAGATTAACAGCATTTTAGTTACTTTGATGCTACTCTGAACACATTAGAACTGAAATGAAACTAGTTAGTCACTTCGAGTACATTGCCTTTTTTGTTACATTACTAGTCATTATTTTTTTCTTGTAGCTTGTCACCCAAACTAGAAAGCAACCAGATATTTGTATGTTTTAGGGCATTCTGATCCTCTGTGTTATTGTTTCCTTGTCTTAAAGCTTTAAGTCAAAATCATAATGTTACAGGTATATGAGGCAGGGGAATAATGTCTCCCCAGTCCACATTGTTATGCAAAATTGTGGAGATCGCTGGTTTACAGTTCTGTTTATCCCAGAGGCTTATTTCAAAGCCATGTCCTGTTGTCTGAGAGCTTGACTTTGAACCAGAATTGATACAGCATCACAGCAAACACAAACTAAGCCTGTCAGCATTAAGCGAACCACTCTGATATGTCACTAAAACAGAATGCCAGATTAATGGGTGCTTGAAAAATTAACATTTTTCAGAAGATCTCGTGGATGGAAAGTACTGAAAAGTATGGGAAGGAGAGAGAATATGAAAATAAGCCCAAAAAAAAAAAAAAAAAAAAAAAAAAAAACACCTGTTTGCCTTTCCTTCCTCAACATTCTTTTTTTTTTTTTTTTCCTTTGAACAAGAAACATTTTTCTCCAGTCTTTGGAGATGTTCCTGATTTTACCCCACCTGCCTGCATTGTCTGAGCACTTCACTGTCACAGTTACAAAGCAAATGCACCCTAAAACAATTCTTTTAACCTCATTTTATGCCTAGAAAAACCAACTTTATGGACCTGATCCATTTCAAGACTCTCTTCATCAAGAGATTAGTGCCTGTAGCCAGACCTTATTGACTTGCCCTGAGTCAGAGGAACATATTTACTGTCAGATTAAATCAGATCCCCATGTCTATCTAATCTCAGATCTTTTCTCCGACCTTGGCGGGTAGCATGTGCCTCGCAGGAAGAGCCAACACCTCCACTGGGGCAGGCAGAGGCAATCTGCCCTTGCTGGAATACCTTCTCTGACAGCAACATTGCAGGGCCAAACTCATCCAAGAAGCTCCACATCTGGATTTAGCAATTTCCTGCAGCTGTGAACAGCCTCCTGTGCAGAATCACCATGTGACACAAGCAGAGAGCGAGTGCTGGAAACCTCTTGTGCAAACCCCCCTCAGAGCAAGGCCCATTCGATCAGGCTGCTTCAGAGTGAGCCAGGTGAACTGTGGATAACTCCATAGGTGAAGATTAAAACATTCCTGAGCCCCTGGCTTCCAACATTTGATGACCCTCATAGGGAAAAATTAATTATATAGTAGCAATTCTAATATTAGGCTAGGAAAGAAATTTATCATCAATTTTTATCAAATGTGCAACATGGAGAAGTGATGGTGTAACTGACAGTGCTGCTCAGATTCCTTGACCTCTGCTGAGCAGGGTCTCCCAGAGCATGTGTATGACAGCGAAAGAAACTACTTGGAGAACATCTTTGCTTGTTGTCCATTTGATTGCTGGGGGGTAGGTTGTTCCTCTTCCTTCTCACAGAAGCAAGCTGTTGTTTCACTCCTCCGATAAAGCTGTTGGTATGGCAAATCCAGCACCAAGATACAGAGAGTTCAACAGTGCAACAGTTCACCGAGCGAGCTGTGAAGTGCACCCGTCAGCAGAGACAGCTCCGCTGCAGAACTGACTGCTCAACCCATTGCTATTAAAAACATTCAGAAGAGCTGCTCCCTCTCCAAGCATTTATTTAAATCCTACTTTTCTTGTGAGACAGAAGTGTTTTCTTCCCCATTGATCAGACCAAAGGATAAAACTTCTAAGGAGAGAAACGTAGCTATTTCTGTTAAAAGGTTTCATATTGTAAGTCAAACCACTCTGTTCCTCTCCCAATGTTTCATCTTGTCCTAGTGATGATTGATATTGGAAGTAATTTTCCCCCAAAACATCAATAAAAACACGCTCTTGTAATGCCAAGTTGTGAAGTGAAAAGCAACCAGTGCCTTTTAACAGCTGCATGGTCAGATGTGCTTAAACCAAGCCTCAGAGCCCCCAGGTTTCTGGGGGTTTCTACAGAAGCAAGACTGACAGGCTCAAACTGCAGGTGCATGCACATGTCTGCATCTCTCCACCCATCACAGCCATCTTCCTGACCCTGTTTAAATCCCAGCACAATCCAAAATTTCTCTTTTAATGAAGAGATCTTTAGAGGTCCATTAGGGTTGCTGGTGGTGACAAACACCCTTCCTTTTCTCCAATCTTTGTCAACACCAACAAAACATGCTACAAGAATGCCCAGAGAGCTCAGCCCAGCCAAACTAGGCATCACCAGACACACAGCAAAATAAACAGCATTTCTTCCTCCAAAGCACTTGCAGGCAGTACAGAGCGAGGCGCCTTCCCACTCGCTTGCCTCCCGGTATACAGCAGAGATGCAGACACTCCGAGTTCGTGTTTGCACTGCATAACTCAGACCTAGAAAGGCTCCAGAGCCCAGCTGTCAGACACCCAACCTCATGACCTGCTTGGAAATAATGAGGGGACCAAAAAGACAGCTAGAGTTCAGCATTTCAGTGCAGCATAAAGTTATGGCTACCAACAGTGCTTCAGCTCACTCCTCTGCCTGCGAATAAACCCACCTCTTGCCCAGCTCCACACAGCCACGGCCATGAGGTGCAGAGCTGCATCCCAATACAAAAGTTCCACAATATCCTCCTTTCCACGGTGATAGTAAGACCACATTAATCCTTGTAAATAGAAAACCCTGTGAAAGTTACAGTGGCTAAAATCCCATCTCAGTTCTTCTGCAGTGGGGAGGGGGAAAGGTCTCCAGCACATATTTTCCCACCACCACAACACTTTGTGCATTGTGTTATAAAATTTTTTAGTGACATTTATTTTTATTTGGCCAGTGGAAAACTTTGGGGAAGGCCTCCTTGTAAATGGCCCGTAAAGCCTGACAGGAACTAAACCTCCCACTGTTTTTGTGACAGATATAAAAAAGGACCAACTTATTTGGCACCCTTAATGCATGTTTTATGAGAAAAGGAAGACTGTCCCTCTGTAGAAGATGCTGATTCCTCAGCAGACCAAGTTTAGTCCTGTAAGCATCTTTTGTGGCCTGTTATGAGGTAAAGCTTTCCTTATAAAGTCTTGGCCTCATCACAAATCCACTTCCCTCTGGGCTCATCCATTAATAAGCACTTTCATTAAAATTCCACCTTCCACAGAGCAATGGCCTGCTAATTTAACAGGAAAATGACTTTCTCCATCACCTTCTTGTCTTGACTCCAGTGACACAGGCCAGGCCAGCAGGAGACATCCTGTCAGTGGAGTAACATTTCTCTTTGTGTATCTGTTTGCAGCAGCCCCGCATTTCTTTGAGCGGGTTGGGGAACGAGCAAAAGGGAAGGTCTCCGAATGGTCACGACAAAGATGCAGCTGCTTTGAGGAAAAAGGTACTGTCACTTGTGAATTCTGAATTGAAAAGCCTCTCTGTACAGGGCTGCGCTAACAAATTCCTGTGCAAAGCAGGGCGGTCAGGACCACGTGCATCCCCTCTGGAAGGGGTATGAGCACTTGAAAGGCTTCGGAACCAAATCCTAAGGGCGAAGACACCCCACAGGGACTAACCTGTTGTGCCTTCTTTTATCACAGGCTTCCAGAAAGCACGATATAGGCAGCCAAAAGCACAGGAGCCACGAGGGGTGAGAAAATACACGGCCCGGTGCCACCCAAGGGGCCAGTAGGTTCCACCTTGCAGCGAGTTGGCAGCCACAGCAGACGCTACCGAGGTGGCAAGAAGGGGGTTGGACTAGATGATCTCTAGAGGTCCCTTCCAACCCTAAGCATTCTATGAAGGGATCAGCTTCGGAGGGACTGAGCGAGCAACAGGGTCACGCACAGAGCTGTGGCAAAGACATCCCGGCTCTCCGACCACTGCGTTCCATCAGGGCATCGTCCTCCTCGAGCTGCTACTCTATCAACTGCAATTGATCCCACAGAGATCTTAAAAATAAAAACAGAAAAACCCGACCTCATGACACAAAATATATTCCAGGAAATAAATTTCATAGGCATGGCAATATTTTATGAGCAGACAGAGGGGCCGAGTTCATCAAATACATTATCCACATCCTGTATATTGGCAAACTTGTAAGAATTAAGAACTTTTTTGGCTTTAATGTAAAAATCCACTTTTTTTTTTTTTTTTTGGCTTCCAAGACAAGCTTTCAGGTGGAAGGCTGTACATAACACCACTGCATTTAAAAATGAGAAACTAGAAATGACAGTGACTCCATCTGTCCATAAAAAAAGCATAAAAAAATCCATATGAATTTATTTTGCATTCCAGTGACGCATCTCCCTGCATTTCACAAGAAAATGTCCAGGGAAAGTGACAGGTTTATTTTTAGCCTTTCTTTAATCTTTGCAGAGTATGGCAGCAGATTGCAACCCATCATGAGTGTCCCAAACTAGGCTGAGATAAGCTACTGAAAAAGAATGGGTTTGGATTGACTGTCATACTGCAAAGATATGGAGATGTTCTTAACAACCAGCCCCACTCCAGCTATAAGAAATTTGATCATATGCATTTCATTCTCAGTGTCACATATAAGTGGGAGATACATTTGTCACTGGATAATACATTCAGAATTAACAAGAAGAACTTGTCAGGTTTTGGCTGCAACCACTGAAGCTAAAGCCTAGAGCGAAATAAACTGTCAGATCAGAGCTTTGTTAAAAGGATTAAACCCATTCTTAAGGGTGGAGCTGTGGAAAAGCTTTTAAGCTTTATACTTACACCTGAAAGGTTTTAAACTGGGATTCTAAGAGAAACTGACATGAAATAAATATAAAAATAAAAAATAAAAAATAAAACTCCAGTTCATGTGACCTCACTAGTGGGACCTTTTCCAGAAACAACTGCATTGTGAACCCTGTGCTGAGGAAATGCCACTGTGAAACCCTGGATCCGTAAGGCGGTCACTAATTATTGGCCACATTTTTTGGCATACACTCAAGTTGCTGTAGAATCGGTAACTGTTTTGCAAGTCATTTCTCATTACAGATCTACTACAGTAATTGATTTGCACAGTGGCCATGTGGTAACTCATAAAACTTTGTAAAGGGGTCTCAGTTCTGCAAATACTTCTGCCTGTGCTCACAGGGAACAAAGCACCCTCTGGAAGCCAACGAGTGAGTCACAATCCCAGACTGCAAGCAAGCATGAGGAGGATCAGACCATTGCATTGCGCCTTTTACATCATAGAAAATATTTTCCTACGTTCAATTAATTGCAGAACTGCACCACATGATGCCCTTGTGAATGAAGTAGGTGTTACTGCAACACTTTTTTCCCAGGGAGGGAAGCAGAGCTATGACTCAGAGGTGAAGTGAGCTGCTCAAGGTCACACAGTAGCAGAGTCATAAATAGCACCCAAATGTCCCGCTCTAGCCAAACTCTGAGCTTTCTCACACTGCTTTGACAGTGTGCTGGAAGCTCGACTTCATCTTCAAAGAGGTTTTGAAGGCACTTGGTGCCTGGTCTGTCCCGCATCTGTTTCACCCACTCCTCATTGGTGCTGCTCATGAGGAAGAGGCAGCCACAGTCCCCACTAGGTCCCAGCTGCAGAGGTTGAGGAAGGCACAGGGAAGAGGGGTTTCTGAAGGCAAAGGAGTTGAGCAGGTACCTAGGATCCTAAGCAACCCACTCTGCTCTGGCAAAATATCTTCCCAAGGAGGCCACTAACCTGCTTGTCATTTGAAAGCAGAAGCTCCAGAGCACATTATTAATCTGAAAGCCTTTTACATTGCTATTGTTCCTCAATAAATATGAACCTGGGTGGTTCAAGCCTGGCATTCAGATAAAGAGGGCAATATTTCTAGAGTTGCTCTCCTCATCAGTTGGCGTTGATGGGGGTTGAGCTTTACAGGACTTGACCCTAGGGAAGTAGGGAGACCCAGCTATAGACCCCTGGCTTTGCAGAGGCTACAAATATTTCCTTGTCAAAAGATTAGGTAGATCTACAAATCTACAACTCCACATGACTCAAATCAGACTTTTTCCTCTCTCTCTCTCTCTCTGAAGCACCATAAAGTTAATCCAGATAAGATTAAAGTTGTGTGAGGCTGATAGACATCAGATAGTACATCATCAATGGCCTGGGAACATGAGACCTGAAGTTTAATCTCATTATGCTGTTACTGTATTCCTAGATGATTATGAACAAGTCTCTTAGAGACATATTCTACTGTATGGCTGAGACGCAGGAAGAATTTATCTGCTTCAGCTATCCAAACTATCAAGTCATCAGAGAGCAGCCTGTTCCTCTGCAGTACAACACTTAGCACGATGATAAATTATATAGCAGAGAGCCTGTAACAAGAATCTCCTATTTTAAGTCAGTCCAGTCATTATACAGTGTACATGCACTAAGACATTACTCAATATAAAGTCCTTCGAAGGAAGGAAGCCTGGTCCAAAGAAGCCCATTTATTCCGTGTGGGAGGAAAGAGGCTGTATCACAACATCCTTTCTAATGACAAGGCCAGGCTATGAGGAATCGGTGTTAACATCTTTAATGTGATGTGCAAACTATTTTGCAGCATCACTCCCGCGTACAGCTGTGCTGTTACCCCTCCTGCATCCTCCACCAAGCTATTTCAGCTATTTAGCTTTCCCCTCCACACACCTTTTTTTTCTTTTTACTTTTTAAATATTTCAACTCGATTGTGAAAAGAACTGTATACTCACTCAAATATCGATACACCCCTGGCAACCATTTCTGCCAGGTAATTAGGTTAGTTGCTTTCACACACACACAAAAAGAAAAAATAAATACAATAAAATAAAAAATGTGTAATTATGATTTGGAGAGCACTGGTCTCAATTTTTCCATTCTTAAAAGTCCTCTGGGGAAACAAAGAATGAGAGCTACTTATTGATTTCATCCTTGTGACGATCACACACAAGACTTGCTGGAAAACAGGCCTGCTTGCACTGTCCTCAGCTCCTCCAGGGAAACAGGGAGGGGGAGCAGAAGCAAAGCCACTTGTGCTTAAAAAGGAAAAAAAATAGAAAAGAAAAGAAAAAAAAAAAGAAAAGAAAGAGGGCAACAGTTTCGGCTTTCATTATAAGCACTGTTATATCAACAATGGCTAGGGAACAAAGGAAGCCATTTCCACTAGTTCCTGCTTCAATTAGTTATTTGAACTAGTGAAGATTGTGCCACTTTATCTCCCCCTTGTAACATAATCATTGTATTTTACATCTCATGAGAAAAAAGGCCTGCCAGAGGACATTATCTGGCTCTGGGTCATACATCACAGGAGATAACATCGTTATTCATGTCAAAAGGGATGATCAAGGTCTTCCTGTTTTATCAGCGATTAGCCAGGAAAGAAAAGCTGCTGCTGCTGCTGCTCTTGGCAGGTAGCCAGGCGCTGTCTGAGTATTTCCATATCAGCGCAGCGCGGGGAGAGCGGCGCGCATTACTCACCGTGCAACTGCGCCGCGCGCTAGAGGCCACAGAAATGGCTCTTCCGAAAGCATTAAAATCGCAGTGCTGGGGACGGTGCTGAGCTTTCCTTAGCCACCGGCAGCGGGAGACAGCGGTGTGGAGGCGAGGGCCGGATCCTGCTCCCCCCTGCAGCGCTCGGGTCCTGGTATGCACCGTCTGCTCCTGTGCTGGGATTAGGACTGCTGCAAGCTGGCGGCAAACACAAGCTTTTAGCAAATTAACATGGCCTGTGAGGCACCTAAGTCCCTTGGGCTTGAGCCAGGCTGTTATTTTCATCCCCAAATGCCCTCTTTTTGGCTGACATTGTCTCGTTTTACTTACTCCCATTCACTTTTTGCACCATTCTTTGCCATTCTCCCCTGGCCTGCAATACTTCAAAGCTGGGGCAGAGTTCAGCCCCTGGCTGTGCCACTTAGTGAATTATTCCATTTCCTGAGCTCCTTCCCTTGAGCTCAGAGAAATTCACTCTCAAAAATTTAGCATATACCCAATTTACACGTCTCAGGTGGTTTACCTACTGTCTGAGAACACCAGTAAAATGTACCCCTTCTCCCAGCTACAAGCCTAATGGGAGTTGGATTTCTGTACCTTATGCCTGAAATGCTACCCCCCCCCCAAAAAAAAAAAAAAAAAAGAAAAATTGAAAAATACACCATGTTGAGCTACAGGGGTACACTCCACAGTGTCTTCCAGAAGTGGCTTAACTTTATGCCCCTGATAGAAAGTTCACTGAACCAAGAAAGCCTTTCCACTCACTTCACTGAGCTCTGGCACCATATCCTCTGGCAGTAGCACAACGTCATGGAAACTCAGTGTCCCAAATCACCACGCAAGGCTCATCTGAATAGGCTTTTACTGCCTTCTCCCACCCAGTTATCAACACAAAAGCGTATTCATCATTACTATTGTAAATCAAAGCACACAGAAGAGCACGTGTGTTGGCTGGATAACGCATTTAAGACCAGGGTTATATAAGGTTTTAATGTTGCTAAAAACCCAAATCAGCAGAGTGAGTAACAAGCACGAGTGTATAAAGGATATATAACCTCCTCCTTTGGGAATAAACTTCCTAGGAGTGCACATTTTGGATGAGTCCATCGTGTGGGTTTTACACCTCCCCCCAGATCATATATCATTGGCTAAAAACAGGAAAAGAAAGATGGGAATTGCTGAATCAAATCACTCTCATAGTTATTCAACTCAGAGTCTAACATACAATTAAATCATTGCAGCAGCCAGCCTGAAACTGCGAGTGTGCTAATAACAAAAATAAAAAGTGTGAACCAAAACTTATTAAACATCATGGTATGTTAAAAATAATAACAAAAGAAAACCAAGGCTAAATGCCATTTCCTTCCAAAGGGCGATAAAATTAAAAATGACTCAGCAACTATGAGTCAGGACAGGAAACTTCTGTCACGGAGCCAGTAAATTGTAACTTCACCGGAAAGGGACACGGGGCTGTGAACCGCTATCGCGGGCGCTTCATCACCGCAGCGCTGCCCAACGTGGTGCGCGTGACCCGCCGCAGGGCTGCTCCAGACATGCTTGCCATGAAGAACCTGGGCAAGTCAGATCTTCCTCCAGCCGAGCTACGAAAAAGAAATGCAAGTGCTCAACCAGACCACAGGAGCAAGCCACAGCCAGCAAGCACAGCTGGGTTTCTTGAAGGTCACGCAACTAAATGCCAAAGCGCCAAGAAGAGCGCACGTCACGCAGAGCAGGGACCTTGGGGGCAGTTTTTTTCTACAGGGTTTCACTGACAGGCTGGGCAGCAGGATGACCTGGCCCTGGCTGCAAAGCTAAACTCAGGCTGCTGCTTTCCAGTGAGCAGCTGCTCTCCTTGCAGCCACCCATAAAGCTAAGAGGGGGATATAAAACAACAGTCTCCAAATGGTACCTCGAAGCCACATTGAGCTTTCCAGTCCTCCTGAGGCTGGGTACAAAACCACTTTTTAGCCACAGGACTTCTTATCCAAAGCAGCCAGCTGCTGAGTTATATGGGGTCTTCTAGCAGCACCCTGGTCTGGGAGCTCCACACAAGGCACATAGAAGCAGGGCCAAGAGCACAGGGTCCAGGCAGAGCTCAGGCTCAGAAGCTTCTCCTCTGCTCTGTAGCACCTAGCCCCGAGTCCTTATTGTGCCACCCCTCCAGGGACTCTGTGGCCAGGACAAATCTCCTTTTGAATTTTGATGTCCAAGCTGTTTGTGAACTAAAAACCTGGAAAGCTGAGCTGTACAGTACAAAGCTCCCTCTAAAGTCCATCATCAGGACTAAGCTGAGCTGACAGTTGGGTTTCCACCCACAGACATCCTAGGCAAAATATACAGTCCTTATCTCTTCCATTTACTAGAAATCACGGGATCCAAGCTGGGAAAGGCTGGCAAATAAACATGCATGAGTGGTGAGCAAACCCTGCGCTGTTCTTTTAGAGAAAGAGCCAGGAGATCATTCTCTAGATAGAAGAATTCATAAGAGATCATGTAAGCCCTGCAACCTTTAATAAGGCAATATAAGGCAATTGTAATTACAAAGGTGGTTGTTGGCTTTTTTTTTTTTTTTTCCTTTTCCTAAAATCAACCATTTCAAGTTCGAGTTACACAAAAACATAGTTGCATGATGTGTCAGAAAGGAACCAAGCAAAATATGCAACTCTCCCAGTAATTAACCTTCATTAGGGGTTATTTGCATGTGATCCCTCATCAGATCTAGGGATGCCAACCTTGAAGAATTGCCTGGTTTGTCCTTTTGGCATTTTAGCCTTGCCCACATCCTGTCAAACGTTACAGATGCAAAGACTTTGAAACGTCAGTAGAAAACAAAGAGGCCTCCTGTGGCAGCAGGTACCTGATCCAGCAGGTAGCAAACGCCTTTCAGAGAAAAACAGCAGGAGCTACAAAGCAAAATCCATATCTGAGGCCTATGCATTAATACATGTGCTAATATTATTCTAACACTTTGCTCTTCAAAGGTGGCCAGATCCTCCCTGTGGCAGAGGCATCCCAGAAACTTCAGCCTTTCCAGCAGGATCCCCATCATCCTCAACCTGTGTCCCATGTCCTCAGCCCTGCACATCCCATCGGCAGCACCAGCCCTTACAGGGCTCTCATCCAAGGGATGAGGCCCCTTGTTTAACACGACTGCTGGTGTCTGTGCCTGAACCAGACCGGGGCACAGAGCCGGATGCAACGTGGCAGGGCCAGACCACGACCCAAGCAGAAAAGTTCCACCACAGAGAGCTACAGCTACAACAGCTCTTGAAAAATCATGTGGGGTTGTGTAATGGATATCTGATGCCAAGGAGAGGGAACCCATCTGCAAGACTTTTTCCTGGCCAGACGTGTTATTTCGCACAGACCACACCACACAGATTTTTATTGCCACACTTCATAAAGTATTTCTGAAGTTTCCTGAAAGATACCGTTTCACATGCCACCAGCAAGCCCAAACCCAAGGCCTGAGCCAAGCTGCTCTGACACACACAGCAGAGCATGCAGAGACACCTGGAGCCTTTCAAATGCAGAGCCCTCCATACATTCCAGAGATAAGAGCCATGATGGCCTTGGAGAGGCCCTCACCGGCATCCCGCTCACTCAGAGCTTCCCCAAACAACCGCACGGTCACTGCATCAAGGGCTTTTCCTGCATCACACAGACTGCGTAAGGCAGTTTTCCATATAAGCTTCCAAACACACCCTGCCAACAGCATCGTCTCCTCTGCTCTGACTCCCACCTACAACTGGTCTGCAGGACTATTGCTCCCAACCTGGTGTCCCTGGATCTGCTCCAAGCGCCGCACTCCAACCAGCAGCATGTGCTACCAGGGGGTCCCAGCTCACACCCCGAGCACTGCCTGGCCACGTAGCTCAGCAGCACTAAGGGGAGCCCCCAGCCTCAGTTGGGAGTTGAGGAAACACACTGAGAACAGCCATGGTTTTAATAAAAGCAGAGCAGCGGTGCTGCTCGGGAGCGCTGCTCTTAGGCAGCAGCTTGAAGAAAAGCAGCGACGGCAGAAAAAGCATTTTAAGTAGCAACTGTTTATTTAGCAATTTCTTAGTTGATTATCAGCTTGGTGAGCAAGGCATATCGGAGTTTGGAAAAATGACTTTTAAGTCCCACACTACGACAAAATGACAATTGCTTAACAAGCCAAAGACATTTAAAACCACCCTGAACTGGGATACGAATAAAGATATTCCCTAGCTTCTAAATTACTGTTATTGATTATATCTATGTAATGAGGATGGATAGGATTTCAATTCGTGAGTTAACCTGACTGCTGGAATAATTGAATGCAGATGAAAACAATTTCCCAAGTCAGTCACAGTCCCACTGTTTAGAAATGTGGGCTTTGAAATACTTTTCCAATGTGCATATATTAGAAAAAGAATATCAACATGCAAAATCATTCCCTTAGTGTATTACTAAACGATTATTTCACTTGAATCTTTAAAAAGCCATAGAACAAGTCACCAGGAGGAGCTGGTCACTGCCCTGTTGCGTCTGGAGAACATTACCATTCTGTTAATAACTCCTCGACAGGCTCGGATGCAGACACCAGCGAGGAGACTTTGCAAGTGCACAGATGCACAGTGGGTGGGGAAAAGCGTGATTATCCACATCTCCAAAACGTGATTTAATAGAGTTTTTCTTCTAGGAATGCATTTGCTAGGAAGCCATAATGCCTTGGGATTAATTATTCCCGTTAAAAATTACAGATGCTTACAAAGAGGAACAGGGATTTCCTGCTTGGGCTTCCCAACCTCAGCTCTTGTTTCTGCCTCAGACCCTCTCACCTTTCCCACTCTCCTCCTTCACCTGGAGGCAAAGGAAGGATGAAGGTTTGTGCAAGGATTTTGTTGCTGCTGCTGAAAACTTTGCGTATGTGATCAGCAGCCAGGGGGATAATTTATTGACAGAAATTTGTGGCAGATCAGATAAGATGTTTGCAAGATAAGGGACTTTGAAAAACGAGGTACAATTCAGTCTTTGAGATATTCCTCTAACAATTTATTGTAGAGCCATATCTCAAAAGCTATATGGCCTAGAAACTTCAAGTTTGTTTTATTCAGTAGTCCTTGGCTAGATTCCGCACATAGGACTATTTCAGATAAGGTCAGAGCCTTATTTACTATGAGCTTTCTGTTTTTCCTCAGGGTTCCCTCTAAAGCATTAGGCATTCCCCAGGTCTGGAAGGGGGCTGCAGGGGAGCCTTGGCCCACACTCCAGCAGCGGATAGGTGCTGCGTGGGGACTAGCAACATATTAAGCTTAATCAGCCACAAGAGCTCTGCTTCCTAATGAGCCACCCCAGCTCCCCGAGCAGCCCTGCGTTTCGCAGGCCCTGATTCCCTCTCCCTGAAGCAGCACACGAACCTCAGCTGAGCGGTTCATCTTGTGCTTCACTCCTTCAATGCAGCAGCACTTTGTCCCTTGTCTTTAATGGGGTTAGTATGAAATTTATATCCACGGAGATTGGCTGGCCCTGTGGGCTTGCAACACTTGTTGTCATTGTTTGTTACATGCATCAGAGATTTTTGGCATTAAAGCTCCATTATTTGGCACCTATTTTTGTAGAAGAATGAACGTATAGAATCCACAATTCCATCCTAGGTTTATGGAAGTCAAATACACTATTTTGCAAAAGAGCATTTAGAAAAGTTACACACATGTTGCCTGTGAGGAGACACCTCCATGCAGTTTTTAAGCACTCGGACAGCCCCGCTTCCTCAGCTCACCTTTGCATTTGAGGCTTCTCTTGGGCAGCGGGCTCCAGAAGCGCAGGTGGCACAAGGCAGGGAACGATGCCAGCTCCCCGTCGCCACGTCAGGGGACGTCACCCATCTTCCCCGGGAGGACTCGCCCCAACACGTGCTGCAATCCTGGAGGATCACGGCAAGGGAGGCGACTCCCGCTCGGGATCTGCTGGCCTCACTCCAGCACCACGTCTTGCCCGGGCCCTGGCCTATCTCCCACCTCCTACCCCTGCCTCGAGCCACTGAGGGGCTTCCAAGGAAAACGGGGAGGAATTCTCTTTGTTAACCCATTGCTGGCACGTCGTCAACTCGATGACGGATGTGCAGTGCTCCATCTCCTCAGGGACTAAATAAAAGCTCTTCCAGGCGAGGCTGGGACTCAGCCAGACACTGATGCCCAAAGCTCCAAGCTCCTTACCTCACAACCCAGCTATAGCACTAGCCCAGGGGCTAGCAGAGGCTCCAGCTCTCTTGCCCACCACCCTGCCCCTTTTTAACACCCTCTGCTTTATCTCACCTGCAGAGACTTACAGGAGCTTGTCGGCTTCACCTTGCCCTGATCTATGTAGGCCTTGGAATAGCATTCCCTGGGAATTGCTTCCACAGCAGAGGGATTAAATTTCTTTTGACCTTACAATTACAATAATCAGGTAGGCTTTTCACCTGTCATCCACCTTGACAAGTAAATTGATGTTGCAAACAAGCAAAGAGGGGTGAAGAAAGCCGGGGAGAGAAGTGACAAGCATTTTCCTATCTTGCCCCAGGTGAGCATTGCAAATTGGCAGCAGCAGTAAGGGAGTCACCCAAGGTTACCATGTGATGATTTGGGTATGAACAAACAACTCATATTGTTTTCAGCCATCTGTATTTAACTCCTTGGAGCCAATGAGTCTGGCACTGCCGTTATTAGGTCTAATGCAAAAGGTGGCATGCCATATTGTGCTGGGAATTCCTAACAGCCCACCATCAAAGGCTTAATCATATGCAATTTATGCCTTCACGGTTTATTATATATTGGAGCTTGCTGGAATCTCTCCTGCTATCGTGCACCAACAGGCAACAAATCTGTGTAATCTCCAGTTGAGCACATTGTCTCACAAGTGCCCTTTCCCCAAAGAAAAAGGCAGTAACAAGACATTTTTAAACAGTCTAGACTGTAAATTGAATAGGAGGAGGTGGAAGCTGAGAATGAAAGATATGAATGTAGCTCCTTTAATATAGGACAGCACATAAACATCACTTACTTTAACTCTTGCAGCTGTTTCAGAGGGAAACCTGAAAGCAAAGACTTAACTTATTCAGGCTCTAGAACAGTCTTGTTAAATATGTCTATTGCTTTTCCAGATGCCACTTATTAGCACCTAACATTTGCATTGTGCCAGCAAGTAAACAAAACAATAACAAAACAATAATATCAAAAAAAACCCAAACATTTATTAAGATATATACTCCAGAGCAGCATGTTGTCCAAAGAAAATTACTGGGACACTTTTTTTTTTTTTAAGAGTAGGAGTGCTAGTCTCAAGGAAGTCTGAGCCCTGAGTCACTGGATGCTGAAAGCAGAACATCTGCCCTCTGTACTTCTCCCATCACTTCCTCGGAGACATTTGATGGGCCTCAGCCTTTGCTAGCTGATCAACTGATGTCTTGTTTTGCCACTCTCCTGTGACATACAGGCACACACATTTCAGCTGGTTTACAGACAGGAAAAGTAACCTTCTCCTGGTTCCAGCACTGGTTCTGTATGGTCCCAACCCCCATATGATGACTTGAGCATGGAGGAAGCCATGAGACTGACCTCAACATCTGCATGCTTGAAGCAGTAATATATTCCAGCTGTCTGGGCACAGGGAGTCACTTTCTGGCTATGAATGCTTTCAAGATCATCTGGTGCTGGTGATGTACCTATATATGACAAAAAAAAAAATCCAAACAAAATCCAGGAGATACAATTCTTATATAATCAGTTACTTCAAGAAACTATGATTTAAATGCTGTAGATAAACTCAGGAAAGTTTATCTTGGTTAGGAGAGAACTGAAAAACACAAATACTAGCAGTTCCAAATCCACAAGTAAACCACTCAAACTACCGTATTGGCTTAAAATAATCTGCTGAGACACCTGCATCAAAGACAGCCCTTACCTGGACCAGCACATGATCTGCAGAAAGGAGGCAGACAACGGGAAGGAAAAATGCAGTAATATATTACAGATGAGGAACAAGTCAATTAAGCAACTTGCTTTAAACTACAGGGAATATAGAACAGAAACAGGAACTGAATTCAGATTTCTTAAAGATTCACTCAGCACTACAGTGCCACAGGAAAGCACAGGAAGGTCACCCAGGCTTTCAGGGAAAAAAAAAAAAAAAAGAGAGAGAGAGAAAAAAGAAACTTCCAAATAGCATATGTAAGGAGATTGTTGCAATATATAGCAAGATATTCCCTCAAAGGGAAAGTATCTATCAATACAGACAGGGATGCTTCCACATAGAAAGTATTTAAGTATTTACTGATACTTGTTCTGCAGTAAACACTAAGCAAGGAGTTTAGCTTTGCTTTAATGATGTGACTGGAGAAATGGGACAATGTTGTCTTCATGCAGGTCTTTCAGTGACACAGTTCCTCCAGCAGCAACTATAAAAGAGAGCTGGATTGCATAACATCATCTGGGGTGAGAAATTCCTTCTCAAGGGATGACTCAACTCTTCCATCTTCCAATCTGCAAAGGAAGAAAAATCAGATTAGACCTTTAAGAGGTTGCATGTAGAGAAACTAGGCATACACCGTCGTCTACCTCTTACCAAATGATTGTCCTGGAACTTCAGAGGGGTAAAAGGAGGGAGTAAATTAGTCTGTGCTGGGCCTTAGGGTGTCACCAGAATGTGAAGACAGGTTAAAGCTTGTGTCTGAATTTGTTTTTCAGTCTGTATCTGCAGGATTGATAGCAAGGTACCCTAAGCAGATAAAGGAAGTCTCCAATCTAGGTGCCCTTTGGTATCCCGAAGGACAAATATCCATCAGAAAAGGCCCGGGTGCAAAGCAGACAGGCCTGAGGGATCAGGGCTTTGAGAATAACTTAACCCATGTACTGACTAACACTGGCCCATCTGGGCTAATTCAGGGTAGGTGGTTTCTTCTAAATGCCTATTCTTACCTAAAAACACACACACACACACATGCTGCAACCGGGCTAAACATAGATTTAGCCCGGTTGATTTGCAAGATTTCTGCAAGCTCTGTCCCACCAGCAGGGCTGACCAGTCTGTGGCATGCCAGAGAAATGTCACCTCATTTAAATGCTGAAGAGAGATAACTACTGTGATATATTTTGACAGCTAGAATAAAGGTATTTTGAAATTAGAGAAAACTGGTGTTGAATGCTTATGGTAAACAAAAGAAGTTTAAGGAATCCAACCAAACAGGTATATTTCTCAGTTCTCATTTGAAATCTATCTCACATGTATCATATCTTTGAATCTTATATAACCAGCTCCTTTTTTTGCTGCAATATTGAGCTGCAGATGTATGCTTGGTGTTACCACAGCATCCTCCCTGGTGGGCGGGAATTAATTTTGTATCATTAATATTCAATCCAAAATCTCACGGAGGAGGCAGGAGAGGTCCCAGAGAGATCGTCTGCCGCCGCTAACCCTCGGCAGCGCTTTCCTGGCTCCGGCTGCCAGGAGAATATCCTCCTTTCCTGCTCCAACGCGCCCTCGCTGCTGGAGTTACACCAGAAAGCAAACACAAGAGGCTAAACCACTTGGTGCAATCAGACAAGAGTTGTAAAAAGAGAAGGGGTGGTGGGCTGCTGGTTAAAGCTGGAATGATATTCATCTCAGCTGGGGCTGTAAACGAAGCCAGCTGCTGCTTAGAGGTGGTCTAGAGGGTTTTGTGGGGACCAGCCCACCTCGCCAGGATTTTATCCACCACAAGCTGGATTCCACCCTCAGCTCTCACCTCCTGCTCAACAGCCAAGTGCAGAGCCCTTCAGGCTCCTTCCAGCCTGGTGGGCAAACAGAGGAAGCTGCTGAGAGACTGTGGTCACTACAGCACTTCAGATGGAGACAGGTCCTCAAGCACCCCCACCCACTGAGCATCACTATCCTGCTCCTCGGCACAAGGTCTCCCAATAGCCAGCCGAGATCACAGCAGGCCTCATTCCCAGTGGGGCTGGTCTAAATGAGCTGGAATGGAAAGGTTATTCCAGATGGAATTGCCTGCCCAGACCTTCCTGACACTACCCAAGATGGGCCAAAACTCAGGAGCTGTGAATCTAGGAAACGCACGTTCGGTATGGGAATTATCATCCAACATTGAGTTTTCCAGTTATGGATGAGCTTTCACCACAAGTTTGTTAGTATGAATAAAGACAAATTGTGGAAAAGGGCAGTCGCTTTATGCAGTAAGTTGTTATTTTTTGGTGATTTGTTTTCTTGCTTCATCCCAGCTCCAAAGATGGTTCAAACACAGCATTCAAAGCTTATCCCTTGCACTTCAAATCTCTTTCTTTGCAATTTAGGTTATTTCAGCAAGAGATGCAAAGAAGAACTTCACCTCTTCTCCACTCCAGATCTATTTAATTGCCTCAGGGAAGAGACATCTCCACCAACAAGAGAGAAGACGACAGACTCTGTGAGCTAAAAGCCCTTATTCTTTCTGATTGCTCAGACTTTTCAAGCCTTTACATACACTTTCCCTTCTTTTGAACAGCTACTGTCACATCAAAGTTCACAACATCAAAGTTGGCAACAGAGCTATCCGCCCAGGAGCTAATAATTCACGTATCTCACAATCAGAAAGTAATAGGGGTTTTAATAGTGATCTATGGTAACAAATCACTTTTCCCAGATTATTCCTTGCATTTTCAAGCTGTCTCTCTTCACTGCAAGAGAGGCCATAGTTGCTCAAAGTTATGCCAAGAGGAAGTAAGTCATTAAACTTGTAACGTTCCAAAAAAACTTATTCAGTTTAGGATAAGCAAAGTTGTTCTACTGTTGATTGCTTTGGTTTCTGTTGCCAACCCTGAACATACACACTGCCAGAAATCAAACATTCCTCTGCACTTCAGAAGAGGGATTGGGACAGAGCAAAAGCGAGTTCTGTGGGTGTTTCACTTTTTCTCCGTTCAGCCTATTTTATTAGCATCTCCTAAGAAATCACTGCACTTTGTTAAGATATCTCTTGATTAGCGTTAGCTACATTATATCCATTTTTTCATAAGTACAACAGATTTCTTTACAGTTGCACAATGCCAATAAATGCTACATGAGATGAACCTCAACCTCACATTTGTTCATTTTAGGAAGCAGAATAGCTTCAATTTGAAGTATCTCTCAAGCAGAAGAACATGTGATACAGACACTGTACTTTTCCATTGTATTCTAGCTGCTCCCTAAACGTGAGTGCAAGGTACAGAGTTTGAGCTGAGCAGAGCACCTCTTAGGAAATGGTATGGAAGCGATTAAAGTTTAAAATGCACTCATGAGTATGAGAGAGAGTGGTTATTCCTTCATACAGCTTTGAGTTCAAGCAAAAGAAGGGAAAGAGAATGTATCTCAGCAAACTAGATAGGTCAATAGCCAAGGAAAAAAATATAACGGAAATACAAAAAAATAGAGGAAATATCACTTGGAGACAGTGCCCAGGATAGGCAGCCGGAGAACCTGCCGACTCCATGAGCCTGAGTGTGGTGACCACTGCCACATCTCCCACCCCCTTTGGGCTTCAGCCCTCCCAGGAGAGCTGGGTAAAGGTAGGGCAGGGCTACAAACCCACTTTGCATAACAATAAGATGTTTTTCATTACTGTTGGTCTTTCAAGGTTCAAAATGCTGGACACAAAGCAGTCCGAGTGGAAATAAATATGCACTACGCAGGGGCTCATCTCCATCCTGCATCTCCCGCCTTGATTTCTCCATCTCTCTCCACCACTGAGTTTTCAGCCAGTGCTGCAGAGAATGACTGATCAGCTCCCAGGCTGCCAGACAACCCTTAGGAGGCCGCAGAGACCCTGAAACACCGCGGCAGCTCCAAGCAAGGGATGATCTCTGCAGGGAGCTGCTGAGTGCTGCAGCCACAGCTCTGCTTCTGCACCCTGTGCTTCTGCCCATCTCATCCCCTGATGATGACCTGGGATGGGCACAGGAAGAGACGTTCAACTGCACGACACCACTGACTGTTCAAACAGTATTTTCTAAGAAAGAGGCAGTGCACTGGTCAAAGCAAAAGGCCTGTCCACGCAGCCCCCCTCCCTGCCCTTGTGCACATTTTCTAGACTTGCTCTGATGTGTTCTCATTGGTTTCCTGAACCTCTCCCCTTAAATCTCTCCTGCACAAGGTATCTCTCGGATGGTTCGAGGCAGCACATATCCATCCTTTTAACTAGCATGGGACATGGCCATGCCCAACGAGCTGCTGCCAGCAGCCTCATGAGGCTCTGAAGTGCTTGCTCGTCTGCCTGCTGTCAAATTAAAAATCCACAGCAGGCCCTCAATTCAGGCCACCCGGAATCTTGATGCTGCCAGGGAAACTGAGAACTCAGCCTTTCCACAAAGATCACCATGCCCCTCTTAAATAGTAAAATTTCAGAGAAACAGGGGAGAAATAGTGAACTGCGATCCACTAACAGTATAAAGACCTATGTGTCTTTCATAAAATACTTCATTTTTAACCTGGGTCTCTGTCAAGCTCCAGTGTTGGTTGAGACTTGCAGAAGCAATAATTTATAAATTATGAACAGCAGCAGACCAATCGATTTTTCAGAACCTGCCATGGCTTCTGAATGAAATATATGCAAAGCGCCAGGAGCCTGGAGGTGTGGAGCAAAGAAACTTGCTAGCACGAGTTTCTCCATCAATCTGAGTGACCAGCTTGTCTAAGCACAGCTCAGAGGATCACACAACAAATGCTTCCAACAAGCTGCTCTGTGTATGCGCCTGTGACTAACGGCTCGGGGGGAACAAAAGTTTGCAAGCAATTTATGAGTGGGAAAAAATAAGGAAACACTTGAGTATTATTCATTGCAAATTATTCATGCTCCTTTTTCATGCAACTGGTCTATCCATTCATCAAAATTTTTGCTCCATCCAGGGCTGGAAAACAAGCTGTTACTCATTTTTATTTTCTTGTATTGCACTCAGAGCATAATATATAACCCAAGTCATACTCTGCTGGTACATAAGTAAAGCACAGAATTAGAGAAACAGCACACCAGCCAACAGAGCCATGGGGCTGCAAGGAGCTATTGAGAGGGAAGAGATGATGCTTATTGCGGGTGTAATTCTGCAAGTAAGGAATACTGCAAAGAGGAGCTAATGGAGAAAAGTGCAGCATGGGATTTCAGCCCGTTTCACATGCTGCCTTGCTTGAGTGTGCTTAGCGGAAAGCAGGGAGCAGCAGCGGCTGGTGAGGAAAGTCACAGCACCTGCAGAGCCTCCTCCAGCTGGGAGCAAAGGGAGCGGGAGAGCTCGTGGCAGGGAATTCCACACTGGAGACAGTGTGGGATGGCAGGAGGCTCCTGTGCAGGGCCCGGCCTCTCCCCACCAGCACGGGGGTCCTGCTCTCTCTGGGTTCATCACCATCCCATGGGTGACACCGAGGGCAACCAGCAGCTCAGAGGTTATGGCCATGACCCCCTGCAAGCCCCTTGTGGTGGGACAGGTCCTGCTTGCAAGTCTCTTGGAGTTCCTTTTCAAGGTGAGCTCCTGTGTGTTACACAGAATGCAAACACATGCACCTGCACCCAAATTGAGTCATTGCGTGTGGCAGGTAGTAGACTGCTCTTTGCATGCATAATTATTCAATTTGCATTTGTGATAATTGCCTGAGCAAATCCAGCACACAGACGGGTTGTTATCCTAGACTTGTTATAGACTGATAATAAAATTTTAAAATGAAGAAGTGCACTTGCTTGTGCATTCCTGTTTTGCTTTTCCATTTCATTGATTAAAAGTGTGAGAACAAATTTAGCCCTCATGAACATCAAGGACCTTCGTGCTGGAAGTTAGACTAGGTCACGTAACGCTCCGCAGACTTTCCACACTTGGCTGTGCCAAGGCCGTTGTCCCGACTTGCTGCACGCCCGGCTCCTCCGGCCCTCCCATCATCCGTGATGATGGAGCAGCCGATGGCACGTCTGCCCGGGAAGGGCTTCTGCAACCCCCGGGTCTTCTCGTGCCCTCGGGCTGTTCCACGCGCCCTCGAGGGCTCCGTGCGCTCGCTGCCGTCCCCAGCACCAGCTTTGCCCCACGCAGCCAGAGCTCCCTCCGCTCGCGCCGAGCGAGCTGTTCACCTGCAGCCCTGCCTCGCCGCGGAGCCGCGCAGCGGGACAGCGTCCGCTGCTCCCAGGAAAAGACAGATCATGTTCTCTCTAAGGGGAAGCAGCGGTGAGAAACACACACACACCCAGCAGTAAATTCCACTATTACAGAGACACGTTTATAGGGAGATAACAAAAGAAACCTGCTTCTGCAGTGACTTTTTGTCTAGAAATAAAGAGGAGACATCTATTTTATTCTTTTGAAGTAGATACTGCGTAGGAAATAGCTAGCTTTTTACAGCTAGCTGTGTTTGCAGCTACAGTTTTCCCCAAACTTGCTCCTGAAGCCATGTGCTATATGAGTCACTCCATCAAATGAAGAGCAATAATAAGTTACTGTGAGCACTGGGCTTTTAGATTTCTCAGTCTCCTCATCAGAAGAATAAAAATTGCCCCCCCTCCTGACTTCTTAACTCTGTTGGCTCAACTTTAAAGCTGTGGCTGAAAACCAAGCAAAAGTACTGAGCACGCTGCTGTAGTGCAACTGGTTTCATGTAGTTCAAAGTCAACATTCCTGGGTTAATTTCCCAACTTTACCACAGACTTTTTTTCTTCTTTTTTCTAATATTAAACCTTTAACGAGTCATCGGATGAGTTTCTCCTCTGCAAAACAATCCTATCTTTCAGGATGCCAGAAGCTGCAGAAAATCGTATGAGCAAGTTGCTTTATATCTTTCTTTCTTTGCATATAAAGCCAAATAAATGAATAATGAAATGAGTTACTTCTTCCTAAAGTGATTATAATCTCAGGTTAAATTGTGCCATTTAGGGAATCTTCTCACAATAGTTAACTTAGGTCATCAACAAATGAATTACTCACTCTCATCTAGCTCAGCTTGAACAAGAACAGCCAAATTGCAGAACAATATTCAAAACCACAGTGTCCTCTTGCCAGAAGACTCACTTCTGTGCAGTCCTAAGGCATCTGGCAGCCGAGCCCACAGCACTTAGCTGAGCGATGCTAACGTATCCATGCCTGCCTTCTCCCGGCAGCTGGGAGCTGCAGAAAGCCTTTGGAGGACTCGGGATCTTGGAGAGACATGAGCTTCCAGCAGCCCAGGGCACAGCGGCTGTGCTGGCCTTGGCCCCTGCCGGCCCCTTCCTGCCCCAGGACACGATGCTCCCGTCCCGCAGGCAAAGCAGCCACAGCCTGAAAAGGATCTCAAAGTCACCCGCTGTTCACACCATACCTGAAGACTGCTGATTATTCCTGACCCCAAGTCAGGACAACCTTTCCAATTGACCACTCTCTCCCCCACTTTGGATGCATGTATTGCCTCACATCTCCTGCCTCCTTCTCCTATTTATTGTACTATATGTTAGTGAAGCTCCACATGTCCCTCATGCCCATAGCTTGGGACACTGATCAGAGTGGGGCCTTTTAAAAGCCAGGCTAGCCACAAAAAGAGAAAAGTTTCTAGTCAGCCTGCATTAGTAGGGCTCAATTCACCATAACAGTTAGCAGGAGACTTCCTTCGGACAGGTTCTCACCGCTTTGGTTTCTGTGTGTCCCAGTCTCTCATACCAGACATCTCCCTTGTACCACCCAGCTCCATCTCTGTGCAGCAGCTCCTCACTGGCTTGGATGGTTGGGGACACGACAAAACATCCACTCGGGGTCTCTGCAGACAAGACAGGCAATTTTGGCGCTGCTTTGGGGCAGCAAAGGCTGTTTTGTTCCTTTGCGGCAGCTGATCTAGCTTCAAGCCTTCTGCTTCACACCCACAAAGAGGAAGGAAACCACATTTCTTGGTGTCTCTGCACACTCCACAAATTCACACAGACCCGGGAGGCTGCCAAAAAGGAGCTTTTTCAAGACAGAAGATCCTAGCAAGGTCTGATTTCTAGCTGGGAAATGCATTATGCATCCAGTACCTTAGGGAATCCTTTGAGAAGGCTGAGGGAGGCTGGCAGTGGGTAGCGATTAAATATATTGCAGCTATTATTATTATTACTACTCAGAAGGCAAGCACTAGGATATCTTTGAGGGAAGTTGGGGAGGAGAAATATAAGCAAAATACTAGCAGCCTATAGGAAATTAAACCATCTTCAGAAACTAACCCAGGGAAATACAAAACTGGAGTATTGCTAGCTGAATTTTTTTCTTTGAAGGTTTGCACACTCATCCCATCATCCTCTCCTCAGTCACAGTCAGAGCCACAGTGTGCATTGAAATGGAGTGTTTAAACCTACCAGAAATCCAGCAAAAGCAAAGGTTAAATGTTCAGTGTGCGATCTTGCAGCCAGAAGCACTCACTGGGTCAGCAATGCGCTCGTATGGATTAGGGTCTCACTTTGCTCTGATGGCTGAGGTGTGTGGCCATGTGTGTTTGGGGATACCTTGAACTGTGAAAGTGAGTTCACAGAGGTCAAAGTTGTCAAATTCCCATGGGACAGCGGCTCGGCTGCAGGAGGAGAGCGTCTGTGGGCAGGAGCAAGCAGGCTGCAGGACACACGCTGGGTCTGATCTTCATCTGTAGCAACAAGAATTATGGCTGCTCTAATAATATTCCACTTTACAGCCAAAGGTTGCATCCAAAGCCCACAGAGGAGAACGGAGAGATTCTCAGCGTGCCTGAGACTCAGCCCAAAATGCACGTTGTTTTCCTGATTTACTGGAGACTGATGCTCATAATCCCAGAGGATCCCAACCAAATTAAGGCTGCTACCTCTTCAATTAAATACTGCAAAAAAGATTGTTGTTTGTATCACGGTCTCTAGTACTCCAAAACTCTGCCTGTTATTATTTGCCAGAGATATGCACTAGTGTGCTTTTTTGTAAATACAAATAATAAGACCCTTTCAACACATAAATACTCTTCTGGTGTTAATACACCCCCAGATCTGTTAGTGTCCTAGATCTGCTACTAAGTAAAACACATACAACAAAAACATCCTTATTACTCCCACCTGGAAAGATTGTCATAGGAAAGCAGATACCACCTGGCTTTAAAGCTGTACCTGATGAAGTAAATCACTGTGTGCTCGCTTGAAACACGGCGGCATTCAGGGGCTCCCGTCAAAAGCTGGATCTCTCTGTGCACGGTGCTGTGGAGACTTCCAGCAGATAGCCCCTCTACAGAAAGCCTAAGGAGAGAGAATAAAGGTGTGCTGAAAGAGAAAAGGAACTTTAGTCGTGTTCCTTCTCCTTTCTTCTAAAGAAATCAATGGGACTATTGTCATAATTTTCAAAGGGAGCAAGATGAGGCCTTTCACTGAACACAGCAAACCAGAAAGGAATACACTTTCCCTGAACACTGCACGCTGCTTTTCCTGCCTAACTCTGCACAAGGCAAGCAAAACACTTCCCATCTGCCTTACATTAGGACCCCACCACAAAGACCAATTGCAGTAAGAAAATTCAGTGATCACAAAATAGCACGGCTGGCTTTCCACCAGCCCCAGCCCACTGCGGCGGGCTGCACTTCTCTGGTTTGTTGACAGAGCCCTTCCCCATCCTGCCGGTGCTCGTCCCCTCCACCACCGAGCACCCTCCTCTCCTGCAAAAGCAGAGCTCAGGACAGATGTTTCCGATTTGCCTTTCCTGCATTCCTAGGGATAAGCAGGTATGTGGGGGAACAGCCCTTTCCAGGCTTGCCTTTCTCAAAAAAATAAAAAAAGCTCCATTTCCCAGGGTGTTTCAAAACAAAATTGCTTTTATTCCAACTGAGAATGGAGCGGCAGTCCCTGAGCGGAAACGACATTTATCCTGAAGCAGAAAAGCCCGTCTCTAGGGCAGGCTGGCCCTCAGCAGCTCAAAATATGGCCTTGTCATTCCAGCCGAGTGCGGGGGCATCTTCTGTTTCACAAAGGATATCGCATTGGTAATCTTATACCTGCCACCTGCTATTATTTTTATGGGCTCCTGATGACTGAATCACTGTGTGCTTTATCAGCTCCCTGCTTCCCCAGACGAGTAATAGAGGCTTCTGGTGGAGGTGAAGGGGCGGCAGCCTCCCTGTGGAGGGAGCGCATCCCGCTGCATCCCACCGCATCCCGCGCGCGGGAGACCCGGGGGCTCTCGGCACGTGCTGCTCAGCAAGGAGGGATGCAGCTAGGGCCAGCTCGAGCCTGTTCCCCAAAGGTGGCACTGTGGAGTAGTGCCGCTATAAGGAGGGTCCCACGGGAGCCCTGGCGCTGCCCTTCCCAAGCATCTGCCCTGGCACAGCATCTTCCCGAGCGCAGCCCTTTGCACCCTGAGCGAGGGGCATTTAGGTGCACTTGGACAGGCCCGTCAGGTCTGGGGCCCGGTTTAGGGGCACATAAGGGCTCAGCAAAACTAGGTGCAGGTTGGAGGGAGCTACCGCATGGCCTGTCAGGCCTAGACTGGGGTTTCACCTTCCCCCCAGGTTTCTTTGGAAACCCTCACCCCCAGGCTCCTCTCCCTCGTGTCAGGGCTCGGAGGCAGGTAGGTCTGTCTGCGGGGGCTTTCACAGATGCCCTAATCTGCAGAGCTGCAGATCTGCAGAGCTCTGGGGCACGAGCTGCAGGGATGCTCCGCTTGGTCAAATGCTATCCCCCTTTTATCTTTTAATTTCCAGCCCTGCAAACAAGTACAGCTGCCAGGCTGTATGTAAATAGAATAATGGGTTCCCTGGCCAGCAGGAAGGTATGACTCATTAATTGCTTTACACCACAGTATAGAAAGCCATCAGTGTCAGCTACAACCAATCTCCTCACAGAAAAGACTTATATTTGGATTGCATTTTGCAAAGGAAGCTTCTGTGTGCTCTGCCACTGTTTGCTATGCAAATTTTGGTGTTAATTGCACCAAAATGAGAAGCATATTACTTAAATCAGTGCACTCTTCAGATGGGCATCAGTGCATGCGTGTGATATTCTGCCAGATGTTATTTTATTACTGCAGTTTAATACCTAACCATCTGCTTCCTTCTTATTTTGTCATGGTTTGTATTCTCCCTGGGACCTCTTTTCTGTTACACTGGCTTTGATCATCTGCATTATGTATTAGTATGGTCAAGGCTAAAGGCTCGCAGCACCCGAGCACGATATTTGCCCAGGGAAGCAAACGAGCAGCAGAACATTAAAGTAAGAGCTTGGAACTGACAATCCAATTGAAACAAAGAATAAAGTTGGTAAAAATAAATAAATAAACAGAAAGAGGTGACCATTTGGGGATTAGCTATAAAGATCCCAGCTGAGATACAGTATGCTACACTCCTGAGGGGTACAGAGGCAGAAAAACCAAATACCTTGCAGCTCACAGCACCCTGCAGCTTAAAAAAGCCCAGGAGGTGTTTTTTTTTTTTTTTTAAGAAAAAAAAATGCGGATTAGGCTGGACAAAACGTATTTTAGTCATTTATCTGGAAGAATTTTTTTCCCCTCACTCTGCAGACTGCTCAGTGCTACAAATGCCTAGACTCGGAAAGCAAGAAGAGATGGGAACAGATTCTCATTCGACTTCCCCATGGCTCAGCAATGTGTCAAAGACGTGAGCCCCGCAGCGCAGGGCTCCGAGGACGCGTCGTGCTGCCAACAGTGCTGTTGCATAAGTGCAAACGAGAATACAAAGCAGACAGTGGAAAATGGAGAGAATCTACGGTGATCAGGGCATCCACATTTCAGAAAGAATATCTCTGTTAACAACAGCTAGGAAAATGCAAAATCCCTTTAGACTTGAATTTCCATGTCTTTGCCCAAACCACAACAAACTTCGGTTTGAATTAAAGGATTTTTGCCTTGCAGGTACTCACTAATATCTAAACTACTTGGACCCTGCCACTTTCCACCTTACAGAACAAATTCCTCACAGTTTGAAAATGATGCAGAGATTGTCACACAGGCACTCTGCAGATGACTTGATCAAATCGCATTTTATCAAATATAGCCACATTTCACTGTTCATGTTGTTAGTTCTGAATAGTGTCTTGAGACGTTTTAGAAAGAGCCTTCACTGATTCCCCCACATTACAGCAAGGGAAAGGAAAATGTTGAGCCTGAAAATCACCAGGACATAAAAGTGAAAGCAGTAGTCAGAAAAAAAGGAAAAAGAATCTCTTTTATATATCCTTATGTTTTCCCCTTTCTTAAGACAACTAGAGAATGTTTTTAATTTTTCAGATCGATTTCACAGGGGCATTTTAAAGGGCTTAATGGCCTCCCCAAAGCCAGGATCCCTAATTAGCACTGTGTGGGCTGGCTGTCTCCAGCGAGCCTCACACTGGGTCTCAGGCGCATTTTAACATTCATGCTCTCATAAGGCAGTGATATTGTTCAGATAATTCATTTTACCAACACATAAAGCAGTATTTTCAATAATTCTGTCTGGTCTGCTACAATTTTATTGTCTAGTAAGAGACAATGGATAAAAATGACCTGACCTCCTGTTAGTAAACTTCCACCAGGCTACACGTAATAGTACTTAGCACTTCACATCCTCGGAGCATTGTACAAATACCAAGTAGCAGGTCCACATGGTAACTGTCAGGTGTAATAAAGAGCAAAGAGCAGGGCTCTTGCAGTAAGCCCAGGCAGTCACGGGCCCATCCACAGAATAAATCTCCTTGTTTGGGGAGATCTTGTTACAACAGGTTTGTGTCCCTGCCATCCATACCGGTTTGCCCCAGTGATGTTATAACTTTGCTATGAACACAGCCCTAAAGTAAAAGCCCTAAAACAAGAACAGTTTCATAACAGTAACTAGTTTCTGGCTTCCTTTCAGCTAAGAATGAAATTAACTTTCAATTGATTAGGAATTAAAAGCATGACAGGGAATACAACCCAAATGTACTGCAGAATGGACAACGGATCTCTACAGCAGAAGCTCTTGCCTCCAACCTTTAAAGCTATTAACCCTGGCATGAATTTTATTTAGTGTTAATTAGGGTACTGGCAGCAAAAATCAATTAATTAATTACATCTCAGATCCACTGGAAAGCCTAATGGAAATCAAAGAGAGCTGGATCGTTCTCTATCCATGGAGGAAAAGCTGTTACAACAACTCTGGAGGAGGGAAAGTCATTTCTTTTTAAGTGTAAATAAATCAGTGTTCAGAGAAAAAAAATAAAGAGAAAAAAAGCAACACCCAAGCAGAAATGCAGAGTACTTCCTTGACTTGGCCCATCCTGCAGGGCAATATTTACCCCTCGTTCCTACATCCAGTTTTGCCCCTGAACTCTCCAGTCAAACGGGGTTTTTGCACCAGCCCTTCTGCAAAGTTTGTCCTCCTGCTTCTTACAAAGCGACTGCCAACTTCCCCCAACACCACCCCATGAGTTCAGGTTATGAGACCTCTAGAAAGGGTGAAGAAGGTCCCCAAAGGGAGGTATTTGGGCATGACTCAGAGGAGGAGGACAGCAGCCTGGGACATCTCCCCCGTCACATCTCTCTGGAGAAAACGCTATTTTATCTGTTTCAATAGAAGCATGTATTAGGTTTGCTTTCGCTTTATTTTTTAAAGCCCAAGATACAATTAGCTAAATAACACTGTGGACAGTGATTAGCGGGTGCTAATTACAATAGCATTCCTGTCCAATTGCACTTGGCATAAATACAGCTTCGCAAAATTTGGTCAATTTTTCAGAAAGAAGGGCTGGTTGTTACATGTGCTGCTGCGGACAGGACCCTGACAGACGCTCCCCTTCTCCCAAGGGCACCGGAGCACAAGAGGAAGGGGCTGCTCTGTAGCAGCTCTGCAAGGAGACCTGCCCGATCCCAATCCCTCGTAAGGGGGTTACGGTGGTTCGAGCAGGACCCCCCGCACTTGGTGCGCTACCAAGAAGCTTCAGGAGGAAACCCGCAGCAGGACAATGACATTTGGTCTTTTTAGACATGAAAACGACCCTTGTGCAAGTTCACACTCGTGGTGGCTGCCAAGCCCTGCGCAACTTGCAAGTCTGCTCTGCAGCTCTCATGCCATAGAAAACATGGACTCACCTTGCTCACGCTGCTCCAGAAGAGCTGGTTAACGAGGTCTCGTGCGTCCTAATTTGGAGTATGTTGACCGAGTTAATCAACAGGCGCTGCCGCTCTGAAGGCGCCCGCAGCGGCCCAGGCGCGCGCCGGGGAGGCCAGGGCAGCCGGAACGTCGCGTCGGCCTCCGCCAGCCGCCCTGTGCGCTCCGCCAATTCATCAGTGCCACCAAGGAGAATAAATATTTATAAATGGTCTGTCAGCTCTAATGTGATGAATTATCTCCAGCCATCACATAGATGGTTCAAGATGTGTTAAGCCAGTTCTAAACATTTGCTTAAGAAAATGTCTGAGAGGGGAGACAGAGACAAAAAAAAAAAAAAAAACGTGCCTGTCAAAAGGCCCTCCCAGGGAAGGATGAACCATTTACTGGTCTGATGCTACCCCACACTTCTTGCCCCTGGTTTGTGAAGTGCAAGTAACCTGTTGAAATACATTAAAACTCTCTTGACTAACCCCAGTTTATTGTAAATATTACAGCAAATCCACTGTAAACAGCAGCAAGAGGCTTTTGGGAACCCATTAATCAAAATAAACTGCTCTGGAAAATGCCTCTGCTCAGCTTGTTTAACTAGTGCTGCAGCTCCATACTGCATAGCTTATTTCAAAATACACAATTTATTGCCTTGGATGTCTCTGCTCAGAGCTAGATCTAAATTCCTCTGGGTACTTTAACACACAGTTAATCAAAGCACAATGCCACCCCTATCATATTTACAATCTGGCAGGCAATTAGTCAATAATAAATAAAATGCATTGGAAAGACAAATGATATTACTGTGTATGTATCAATGGGCTTATAGGCTCAAAAGATTTATCAGTACCACTGGAGAGAATAAATATTTATAAATGGATGTGTCACTCACAAAGTGATAAACTATCTCCAGTCATCACATGAAGAATGCATATTTTCAAGTTGACATACTTTATTATCTACCTAATCATTTTTCAAAAGGTGTTTTTCAACATTATTAGCCACACTTAACAACTGAAGGAAATTATCATCATCATCTCTGAATTGAGGTAGTAGAGCAAAGCCCCAGTTAAGGTTTGGATTACAGGCTTTACAAAGGGCGTAAAAGATCTTCTTTCCTTTTTTTTTTTTTTTTTTCTCCTCCCCTGTGGTCACAAGCAACTTCTTTAACCCAAGTCCTGCAAACTCTAATTCCGTGACTAGGACATTTCAAAGAAAAAAAAAATGATATAACCTCCCCCTGCAATAAAAATGTCAACATTCATGTTTAAATTTCAGGTGTCCTTGACATGCAGATACCTGAAATCCGTTGGAAATTTGACTATTTTGATCAGTTCTGCTGCACTTCGGCACTGGGAGGGAGCAGGACAGTTTTTTAAACAGTCATACAAAGACTCTTTTACTATAATTCTTTTCTTATGTTTCCCAAAAATAGGAACCATAGGCATAGCTAGTCCTGCTGACTTAAATAACAGACTTACACTGTCAACATTAAACAGGTGATTTAAGTCTTACTAGTTTTTATTGTAAATATTTAAAAAGGGGGACTTTTTAGCAAAGTATCTTGTATTAGTAAAAACGCATCTGAAGTTACATTTGTGTAAAATGTGTGTACACTACAGATGTATTTGTGAAGAAGTTTTAAACTAAGAAAACTGCACCAACACTTAGCAGCGTTCACAGCAATAGAAGACAATAATTCTTTCCTGCTCACATCCCCACAAGCAGATCATTAGCTACTGATTATTTCAACCATACATATTTCCAGAGCTTGGATTTCAGTTTTATTCTATTTTATTGACTGAAAAGCTGAAATTGTCTATTCTAAAATATATATATATATATGACTGTTTTAAGACCACTGATAACCCAATAACTGAAGTTTAAAGAACAAACAAACACACACAAACAAAAAAACACACTAAAAAACCACCTAGGAGTGCAGGAAGGTCCTCAGTGCGGCGAGGATGCTCGCTCAGTGCACTCGGATGCAGCATCTCCAGGTTTTTCCTGCCTCAGGGGACGACGCTGTACTAGGCTCGCACACTGAAGCTTGCGTGTATGTAATGGAAACTGGATATTCTCCACATCTGCAAATCTACCACACCAGTTAGACCTGATAAAATTTTAAATGCTCCTTTGAATGAAGTTTTTTAAATGCTGCTGTCGTTATCCCACTCATTTTACATTTGAGTTTGGCAGCGGATGCCATTAGTGAACACTGAGTGTCAACAGTGTCATGATGTTGCTCTTAGAGATGTGTCAAGTACCGTGGCACGATCTTGTTGCATTTAAAATTAACCACAGTGGTAAGACTCTGCCAGTTTCTTGCATTAGATACAGAATCAAGCCAGCAAAAGTGTCAGGTGCTTAGAGAATGCTTCAAGAATAAAAAAAGCAACAAATGAAACTCCCTTCTTCACTGCTTCCCCTCCCCTCTTCTTTGTATTTTTTGTGCCACACCTTGTCATGCTAATTCATTGTTTAAAAAGTCTTTTTTTGCTGCTGTGGTACAGAAACTTTTGCCTTGGCAAGGAGAAAACAGCTAACTAAATGGCCCTAGTCTATTGGGAATCCTGTAAGGCAGGCACTTACAACCTGATTTTTAACTTCTTATTCATTATCCTTGAAAGAAATTAACATTGGAGGAAGGACAGGAATTTAGATGAAACGCACAGATTTGTTTCCCTAGAGGAAAAGAAAAAAAAAATTAAAGTGTGCTGCCCAGACTATGTGAGTTAACAAATCTTAGTTTAAATGCATCTTTTTTTTCCCCTGATGCAGACTCAGTTTTTCCCTGCAAATCATTTCTCACTGTAAATCTTCAGTTTCTTGGAAACCACATGACTGATGGTCCTCAGCATCCTAGCTCGAGATAATCTATTGCACTTTAAGTGCAGAGTTGCCCACTCAGCATTATACGTGGCTCTAGTTTGCACCACTTGTTTTACGAGTTATAACAACAGCTTTACATCCTTCTTGGCTGTAGCTCTGACAATTTTTTTCCTCTATGATTCAAACCAGGGAAAAGAAGTGCATTTTTTGAATAGAGAAACACTCGTGTTAAGCTATTTTCATCTTGCTCAGTCAGATAAAGACTGAAATGATTTAAGATAGAAACCCTGAAATACGTGTGCAGAACCAGAGCCGTGCAGGGACCTGCTAAGTCTAACAACACAGACAGGGCACCTGGGGTCACACAGCTGGCCGCGAGCAGGACCACGACAGCAGCAGGTGCTACCCGGGCACTCACCCATGGTGCCACCCTAACAGCTGATAATTTGTGATTTTATATGGCAGGAATTAAAAGATAGCAAGCAAAGTTCATGGCATACTTTTTTTTTTTCCCAGTTTGCTTGTGTATTGCTATGTAGTGACTTCTATGCAAATCTGGGAATGGTGTTCCCTGTACCCTGGCAGCCAGCTTCATGCACTCCCTGGCCCCAGCAGCATTTGGCAGTGTGCAGTGAAAGAAAAACCCTGGCAAAAAGCCTTTGGAAGGAGGTAGAAGCTCCTGACCAGAGGTGGCGGCTGGTGGGACTCGTGGGGACCACGGGCGAGCAGCTCCAGAGCCGTGTGGCAGACATCTGCTCCTCTGTCCCATGTCAACGCAGCTTTTCCCAAAGCTGGAGCAATGCTCTGCTTTCCTCACAGCACCTGCCAAACACCTCGGGGACCTGGGGATCAGCTACAGCACACAGATGTCTGCTCCAGAGGGTTGCCTGAAGGCGAGATAACATTTCCCGCACATGGTTCCGTTGCAGAAAGTGACTGGGGGTGACCCTGGGCTTCCAGGCTACAGGCTGGCATTGCGGCAGCCTGGCCACAGGCTCCCGTGTGCCAGAAGCCACAACAACCTTGGCTGTTGCAGGGCTGCTCCAGCTTCGCCCTCGCCTGTCCCCAAGGGCTTGCTAGAGAGGACCCAACTGCAGTAGGTTCATTCATCCTTTTGGGAGCTCCAGGAACTCCGCTCGGCCTCTCTTCTGGCACAAACTACCATGACCACATGGATAACAGTGAGCAAGGGCGCCTTCATCACCATCAGCTGAGCTGTGCCCTAAGCCATCACACAGTGTCAAGTGTGTAAAGCAGTGTCAAAAGCATCTGAGTTCCTCAACAGCCAGAAGCTTGGGCATCCCTGAGCAGACCCAGCTCGTGCGCATGTTGCATGTCAATGAAACCTTTAACAGGCTGAACACAGTAGAGAAGCCACCAGAGCAGACAAGGCAACCAGGACAAGTGTGCTGGCAAAGGGACCCAGCAAAGGCAGCCACCTGTGAGAGCAGCAGTCGCTGCCAGCAGCGAAGTCCTCTCTACAGGACTTGGGTTTATAATGAGCAGGGTTCAGGAAGCAACATAGATTCAAAAAGGAACAGAACGTCATGTCCAACCGCATTAAAAATCTTTGGGAGAACTCTGCTTTTGCTTCATAATAGAGCATGAGAGACCATTCCTCCTTAATAACGTGTCTTAAGGAACGCAGACACTCTTATATCACACAGAAACCCTGCCGGAATGGGGTCACCCTCGTGCTAGGGCCCTGCCCCAGCAGGACGGCGGCTCTCGGGCCAAGGTGAGCGCGGCCAGCGCAGGCCGGAGGTGCCGTGCAGGGCCTGCCCGCGCCACGGCCTGGGCGCGGTGCCGCGCAGCACCCGCGCTCGCGAGCGGGGCCTTGTCCCCACGGCTGCGGTCTGACCCATCGAGGTGTCTCCTCGCGAGGAGACTTATGAGAGGGTTTGAGAAGACACGAGCACGGAGCCAAAGCGTTTTCAAGACAGATATGAAGATCTTCCACCAATCACCCAAAACAATACGTTACAGCAGAAGTACCAGGACATAGTAAGCACAAGGGGTCACGCCTGACTTTACCCTCAGGAAAGGAGAATATTTCTGTTGTGAAAGGTCACTTGAGTGTTCAGCAGCAGATGGGGGCACAGATGTAGAACGGACTGTTCAGTCAAACACGTTTCACCAGAAGATGGCTGTTGAGCAAGCCAGTGTTGAGATTTAGAAAGAGATTGAAGACATTGACCTAATTCCTTGCAGAAGTGTACAATACGGCTACAGTTTTATTCCTAGAAATTGAACAAAATTGCAAATACAGGCTGCGTTATTGGTAGATTTAAAAACATTACCTCTAAATGTAATTTATTGCTTTCTTAAAAATAAATACACGTCGTAAGTCCTCAGGTCTCGTGGCCTAAGCCTCCAGACTCACCTAAGATTTGGCTGAGAACTAGGGCTAGGGTTAAGAGACAGAAAGAGCCAAGAACACCAAACGAAGAAAGGACATGTGCGAAGAATTGTAGCACTATTACACAGACTGGTTCTAGCACCTAGAAGCAAATGGAGCCAGCACTAGGCCTGGTCGCCTCAGCCTCCAGACCCACCTGATGGCTTTATGCATATGGAATGCGTCTCAAATACTGCTGTGAAGACTCCCCAGAGATCTTAAAATCTAAGGATTGATAAGGATAGATCTAAGGATACATATGTTCATACCTGTTAAAGGACTAATTTCAGCTTTTTCCTATAGCAAAGATCAGGATCGGAAAGACAAAAATAAATTTTCAGCTTACTAGTTATCTCTCTAATTACAAGTGAATGTCTTGCCATTAGTTAGCTCTTAGTGTAGTCAGAACCTCTGTCTGACCCCAAATCCATCCTTTCCCCCTCCTTGTTTGTCATCACACTGAGAACAACCATCCCCCCTGGCACACAAGGTCACCTCCGTCCTCTCAGCGGATCTGTGCTCCCCTTGCCCTCGCACAGCTTCGCACCGGTGCTGGGTGGCATTTTGTACCTGCCGACCTGCATCCCCTTAACAGGGCGGAACCAACACTGTGAATCAGACAGAGAAAACCAAAGACAAGGCAAAGTGATGCTCCAAGGCCAAGGTCGCACAGTCACAGGCAGGCGGCTGCCGGGAACGCTGTGACTGATGGGCCAGTGCTACACATCATGCATTTTAACACACGACTTAATTGAATTCATTATGGGAACTACATCCCCACATTATGAACACCAGACGGTATTTTGCAGCTAGGGTCATAACTCAGCTTCATCAAAACCCTGTAGTGGCTGAGAATGAACAACAGCAAGGGAACACAACTTTTTCAAAGAAAGTCTATAGCTACAGGCAATTATGTGCAAAGTCAAGGGTAAAGTAGGGTGCTTCAGTTTTCTTCATTTCAATGGCAGTTTTTACCTACCAGAAGCTGCAACTTTTTCAAGTAGGGATAAAATAACATATAAATGGATCAAATATTAGCAAACACTAATACTTGTATTGAAAGTACAAGATCAATAGTACTAATGTGTCTGTGAGCGCGTATTGGATGAGTCATAGCTCCCAAATGAAGGGTTCGGGGATTTGATGTCACTGTACAACCACGCTCAGCTACCCTTTTTTCTCTTCTCCATCCCTTCCTATTGCTCACAGGAAGGAACCATAACGCTCTAAAAGCTCTCCTTGTTATTCACCCCAAGTGACACGAACAGGCATCACAACAAGCCTCATGCAAACTTGTTGTAAGACATAACATATTGCCATAGAGTTTTTTTTTTTTTTTTTAAACCAACGCTGAAATGCCTCGCCAAGTTGTCATGTGTCCACGCACCCGGGCAGCAGCCATCTGGCCACGCTGCGGCTCGCAGAGATGCACGCGCAGCAGTTCCGCACGGGAAGGGGCAGGCAGGACAACGTGACACAGTGCTGCACAAAGCAATGGCAACGCTTGCTCTTTTCCAACACACAGCAACTAAACATGCTTATCTACATTACCAAGATAATGAATACTTTATATTAGCTTTGTCTTCTATAACACTAGTCTCTTAAAGTTCTGTTGCATTACACACCTGCACACACAGATGCACACATTTACAAAAAAATGGTTTGATCCTCACTAGTTAAATTGAACTAGAGGACACAAAGTCTTTTCTCTCACTTTGCCTATAATAAAACTTTGTTCAGCCATCCAAAGGAGAAAATCCTCCAATTTCTACTCTGCTAATTCTCCCTTTTTCCTTACATCCGTTTTCTTTTCCCTGTTTCTGAAGCATAATTGCTTCAAGCAGCTAACTGTGCTGCCTCATATTAGGTGACAGTCTCTTTAGGAGAGAACTGCAGTTTCTTTAAATTGAGATAGGCCACAGCTGAAAAAAAAATCAGGTTTTACTGCTTAGAGTGTTTAGGCAGTGCTCAGATCTGAGGCTTCAGTTTGACATTCTCTAGAGACTGAAAAAAAAGGAAATTTCACAGAATGTATGCTCAAAGAAAAGCCTGTAATCAGTCTAATTTGATAACCAATTTGCTTCAGCCATGCTCTTGCTCTTAGTTTTGAAATTAATGTTCATGGGAGACAAATGTCAGTGTGCTAAGCTGGAGTGCAGAATCCATCATAGGCGCAACAGCCAGATGTGTTTGCTTTATAAACTTGGGATTTTCTGAACCTCCGGGTTAAAAACACATGTCTCTATTAGTAGAGATCAGCAGCAGCTAATTCAACAGTTACCAACCACAGCTATTTCTTGAGAAGCTTCAAACAAAGTCATTCATAGTGGATTATATGCTCAGTTCAAGCACTTTGAAATCTTCCAACAGTTTCTTGTTTCATAAACTCACTCCCTGAATGCTAAAATATCAATAAAGTTATCTTTCTTTATAAATAAATGTTCAGTAATAAACTAAGACTGTTGTCTATTAAGGTCCTGCAGATGAAGCTATGAGACACACTAAGTCATAGAAACACAGATTTCCAACGCAGACAGACTATAGAATTATCAGTCTGAGGAAAATCTTCAATGCTTTCAACTCGTGTCCATCTGTAAAAGCTTGATTTATATGACTGTAAAAATACCTTGCAAAAAGCACAAATTCTTTGACTCATAAAGAAAGCTTTAAAGAAGCAGCTTGCTTTGCTTGCAATTCAGCATATGAGATAACAAGTCACTCCTGTTTTCTGACTTCCCTCTGGAAACATTTTTAGCATTATCACACCAAGCAATATTCCATATATGCCCTTATTTATAGAACTTGATAGCATTTCTATTACAGCAAGGATAAAGCTATTTTAACTCGTGCTGTTTCTTCGGCAGCACAATACACAAGCTGGACATGTACCCTGTCCCGAGAACTCACTGTCCCAACTATTCCAGACACACAGTCCCAACTATTCCATCCCATGCAGGCAAAAGGAAGGCTTTTGGACATTTTATGGGCTCATGAAAAAATCTAGGGTGGGCAGCAGAGAACCAAGCAAAACACAGTAAATCTAGAGGTGACGGCAGAAGCCCCCAGTCCAAGGTCAGTGCTTTACTCATAAACTTTATTTTTACACTTTATTTGTTACACAAACCCGTTTTTACTTTTGGTACTTTCTGTAATCTGATATTTTCCTCAGCACCCAAGGGCTGCTTGGATCCCTGCAGGATAGAAACCTCCCTCTAACATTTAGAGACTTCCCACCATGAAACGTTCCTGCTGCGGCCCAGCCGAACGGGCTGCACCGCTTGTCTGCGGCTGCCTTTAGCTCCGGGCGCTGGAAGGGAGCTCTGGCCCCGGCCCACGGGTGCCACATCCCCGCAGCTCGGGTGCCACATCCCCGCAGCTCCGGTGCCACATCCCTGCAGCTCAAATGTCACATCCCCGCAGCTCAAATGTCACATCCCCGCAGCTCGGGTGCCACATCCCCGCAGCTCCGGTGCCACATCCCCGCAGCTCCGGTGTCACATCCCCGCAGCTCCGGTGCCACATCCCTGCGCTTGGGTGCCACATCCCCGCAGCTCGGGTGCCACATCCCTGCGCTTGGGTGCCACATCCCCGCAGCTCGGGTGCCACATCCCTGCGCTCGGGTGCCACATCCCCGCAGCTCGGGTGCCACATCCCCGCAGCTCGGGTGCCACATCCCTGCAGCTCCGGTGCCACATCCCTGCGCTCGGGTGCCACATCCCCGCAGCTCCGGTGCCACATCCCCGCAGCTCGGGTGCCACATCCCTGCAGCTCGGGTGCCACATCCCTGCAGCTCGGGTGCCACATCCCCGCAGCTCCGGTGCCACATCCCCGCAGCTCGGGTGCCACATCCCTGCGCTCGGGTGCCACATCCCCGCAGCTCCGGTGCCACATCCCCGCAGCTCCGGTGCCACATCCCCGCAGCTCGGGTGCCACATCCCTGCAGCTCGGGTGCCACATCCCTGCAGCTCGGGTGCCACATCCCCGCAGCTCCGGTGCCACATCCCCGCAGCTCGGGTGCCACATCCCTGCGCTCGGGTGCCACATCCCCGCAGCTCGGGTGCCACATCCCCGCAGCTCGGGTGCCACATCCCCGCAGCTCCGGTGTCACATCCCCGCAGCTCGGGTGCCACATCCCCGCAGCTCGGGTGCCACATCCCTGCAGCTCGGGTGCCACATCCCCGCAGCTCCGGTGCCACATCCCCGCAGCTCCGGTGCCACATCCCTGCAGCTCGCGGCTGGGCGCTCTTCTCCCCGGGGAGCAGAGCAACCTGCTCAGCAGCAGATACAGCTGCACCTGCGAGCCCGGACCTGCGGGGTTCCCCCGGCCTGCCCTCCCCCTGGGAAATCCTCGCTACTGCCCTATTCACTCACTATTTTATTCCCCCCTCGATAACCATTCCTCCTCTGAAAGGCCAGAAAAGTCCCGTTGACGCTGCCACTTTTACTGCTTATCTGCGCACGCAGCGCAAATGCAGGCCGCAAATTTCTGAAGCAACCTCAGTGTAAATTGATGACCAGGCAATAAACCTGTCTTTAGATAAGTGGAGCAGTTTGCATACGCTTTTGTGCATGCACCTGCCTGTTCAGCGAGTCATCACTCATTTCACAGCTCATTTCGCTGACTGTGGTCTTCAGGTTTTATCTTTTTAATTGGGCAAACAATACACACCTTGTCTTTGCAAATAAAGTCCAGTGCTAACGTGCATGACTCCTACAGGTTTTTTATTTATTTTTCATATATCAGCTCTTAGCAATAAGTTACACGCTGTACATTTAAGGTGGACGCGTTTTCTTTTTCACAAGCTCCTGATCTGCAATGCAAATACAGGAATTTCTGTGAGGAGACTTTGATTCTGCCTCAAGCTAATCTCTAAGCGCCCACTTCAGTGTCCCTTACAAGCAAGGGGAAGATTCCCATTGATTTCAAATGGCTTTGGAAGAGACCCAAAACTACTAAAAGGGAAAGAACAGACGTGCGAGTCTACCCTTACTCACAAACAAGGAGTCTAAAAACAGATTAGGAGCAACAGCAATTTAGCTGCTATTCTACCTCATGTGATTTCTTTTTAAACACATCCAAACAGCACATTGTGTGGGCACATCATGTAGAGCCTCCCATAGAGGCTGGCAGAGTTACCTAGTTTACACCACCCAAAGTCTTGGCCCCCACAAAAAGAACAGAAGAAACAGGACAAACAGAGCACAGTCCTTCATCCATTATGTCCTTCCATCTTTTCCCACTCTTGGCTTAGCTCACTCATTTGAAATCCCACATTTTAAGCCTCACAGCTCATGGCTGCTCCAGCCCAACCTCACACCTCGTGCAGAGGGGCCGGTTCAGCACTGAGGACCAAATCACACCCTAGTGCAACACAAGAGACTTCAGGGCCCGAAGGGGCGCGATCCAACAGCGGATTGTAACCCCAGAGGAGCAAAGCTCCACACACACATTGCTCAGACAGGAAATATGGACAGACCTGCACCGAGAGCTACACTGCTGCTGGCCTGCCCTGCAGCTGGGCGCATGCGCAGGAGGCAGCAGCTCCACAGAATCACTACATACACACACACACACACACACACACTTCACAGCATGTTCAGTTTTTGGCTAAGATGCACTGAATTAAGGAGGGAAAAATGTTGTCTTTGTTCTAAGATGCAAATGAACATCTTTTTTAGAAGCTGTGAAAGAACCCCAAGTAACCAAAATTGCACACTGCCTGCAAGAAGGCAGGCTGCCTTTCAGATGTAGACTTCAGACAGAAAATAAAACATATCAAAGTGTCTGATGTGACGTGGCTTGCAGCTGCAAGGCAAAGCGACTGTCCCACTTTCCCCCCCGAGGCGAACACTCAAAATTTTCTTGATCTTATCTTTGTCTTTCTATAAGTCTTTGAAAACCATCTGTAGAGATTCATAAAGGGTATTTGTGTTTTAAGTAAACTGCAGAAGTGATCTATACTGAACAGATGGAAACAAATCAAAAGCTTAACGGGATGCAGAAAAACAGCAACACTTGGAAAAATACTAGAAATGAATGAGTAGGCAGGTCATCTATCATTTTTATTACACCGAATGTGTCACCCTTTCCCCTGTTTGTCTCCATGGTCAGCACAGTCCACTCACTGCTGCTCCTGTCCTCATTCACGGGCTACAAAATGTGGCCAGGATGGCCAGTCTGGACCAACTTTCCCTCTCATCTCATTTCACCAGGAGCCTCTTAGCTCATTGTCAGAGCCCGAACACCCAGCCGGAGCCGTTAATGCAGCTCCTGCTGAAATATATTGTGTTTGACAGCAAAGGGCTCCAATTTTTCATGGCTTGCCAAAACATTTCTGAGCAGATAAGGTGGGGGAGAGAAGTGCTACAAATCAATCTCGCCCTCCGCTCGGGCTTGTGTGTATTTGTTTGTTTGGGTGATGTTTTCTGACAAACCATTTTGGAGGAGAAGCGCAGAGCATTTCTCCAGCTTTTCATAGAAGGCACAATAAGGTGCAAAATGATGCGTGCTGCTGGAGTGAGTGGGTGTTAATGGGACTTCCTGAGTGTACACACAAAACCAAAAGAGAAAAGAGACAAAACTTCACAAATTTTCCCTGGTGGTTCAGCCATTTACCTTGTTATCGGGGCCTGGCCTGCCTGTTCTCCTCTCTCCATTACTCAGAGCTATACAGCATATTTTAAGGAGGCTCCTGCACTCCTGCCAGAGAGCCCCGGCACCAGTTTTGATCAGCCCTTGTGACGCAGAGCAGAGCATTGCCCTGCTGCATCTCCCCCACAAACACTACTCGTGTTGCAGCTTGCTCTCTGTAAAACCCTAACGGGACACAGCAGCAGCCCTCCACATGCACAGCACCACGTTCCTGCTCACACGCAGAGCTCATGATGCGCAATCCCCTCCGAAACACACCAGCCTCCATGGCGCGGCTGCTCGGCTCCACACACACGCATGCGCCATTAATGGCCACTTTGTACTGCTTTCTTTTCTTTCAAGTGTTTCTACACACTAGTCCCCAACAGGCACAAGGCAAAGGTTAAGGGGAAACCCCTGATGGGAGACCTGGGCATGAAAGTGATGGGAGCTGTGTCAGAGTGCTCCTCCTGCTTGGTTTCTCCAGGATGCTACATGACAGAACTTCCAAGATAAATGCATGTTTCTACTCACCTACTTATTACAAACTGAATACCTTCAGTGTTTGAGGAAGAAGGAGCTTTCATTCTGCAATTCCGTCTCTCTCGCCCCTCCATCTGTTTTCCCCAGAAGGGACAGCATGGACAGTCTGGTCTGTTTAGACACTGGTACCATGCTTTGGTTGAAGACCCCAGATACTCTCACAAAACCAAGGATACAGGAAAGGAATTGTCAGCTGAAGGAGGATTGGGTATGCCCAGACCCCACATGGCTCTTCCCCCACAGATATGAAGCTCCAACATCTATAAACTAAATGCCCGCACCGATTTTTCTGCTCCTTCATGACAGGTCCACAACCTGCCACTCCCCAATACTTCCCTTTTGGAGAAGGGGACAATAAAAGAACAGATGTCCATTACTACCCATCTGCCACAGATACTCAGGAAACTGAGTAAACTGATACTAAACCATGTTTTGGGGTGGTGTTAGGTTAAATAACTCCTTTCCCCCGACCTGGACCTTGGCTACCTCCAACCTCTACCTTCTGAGAAGAGCCCAGCTCGTATGCACCACGTGCTGCCCCTCTGAGGCTCTGATGCTGCATCAAGAGAACTGAAGCTCCCCAGTTCTAGATACCTAGAAGACTAGAGAGCCTTTTACTCAAAAATAGAGGCAATACTGTGGTGGGTATTTTTAGAAAGGGAATACATATGTAAATTATTCCCCTGAAAATGTGCCTGTGCGTCAGACTCTCCACTGATTCAGAGAACATCCCTTGCATCTTTTCTTCAAGTACACACTGCATACAGTAAAACTTAACATCTTGGGAATCTGGTAGCAGAAAAGGTTGCTGCAAAAGTGATTCATCTACCCATCCTTCACAGCTTCAGTAAACTGCAGCAGTGCGAATTTCTCTGCCCCCATTCTTGGCTGCTCCAAAGCTCAGTGGCTCTTCCCTCCCATTCATATCTTCACACACACGCAGTTAAATGTAAAAAGCATTGCTGGTTTCCTCACCTACGTCGTCCCAAGCCTCCACCGTATGCTTCCTGCTGAGGAAACAGGCAGAATCCAGACAGGCCCATCTGGTGGAAACACTTCACCCTTCAGACACTCATCTGATGGGAGCCTGTAAAAGCATTCTGATCTTCGCTCGTGTCACGGCACGGAAGGAGCACGTGCTAACTCGCCCCGTGCGACACGAGCCCCGGCAGCCCGGTGGGTGAGCTGCACATCAAGACCTGCTGGGCCTGCAGCAGGTCTGCGAGCTCCAGGCACACCAGAAACCCCTCCTGTGCTCTGCATGGCATGGAAGCGCTGGGAACTCGGAGCCTCCTCCAGGAGGAGGCAGCAGCCGCAGCACACGGCCTCCTTTCTCCATCCCCTCATGTTCACACCCTCCAGTGACACAACCTGCCCGGAGGCCACGCAGCAGATAAAACAGGGCAGGAATACACACCTCAGCTCACTGGTGTCCTGCACCTTCAGAAACAAACACTACAGCCCCAACATAATGTTCGATCCCTGTCCAGAAGCTATTAGGAAGCTAATTAAAATGAACAGATTACTTAAGTATTCAGAGTTCATATCACATTAATTCAAAAGCACAAGATACAGAAAGACAAAGGCTGAAGAAAAGGCCAAGGACAGTACTGTAATGTTGCTTGGTGTGGGTTCCCCCCCTGCCCTTTCTTGTAATACAAGAGATAAGTCTGTCTCCTGGCTTATCTAGATACATTTGCAAAGATTAAAAACACACTACTTCTCCTTTGCATTCCGCTGAAAATGATTAGCCAATAGCATCATTAAACACGTACTCTGCCAGCCTTAAGGTTCTTCATCTAAGTCATAAAGACAAGGAAAGTCAGTGCAAGCTCTGCTGCAGTCTGTGGCTGGACCAGCCAGGTGAAGCCCAGCCACAGCCTGACTGCTGAAAAACATACACTCAGATCAGGGAAGTCCATGGTCTTGTAATTTGGAGTTGTTTAACTTTAGGATACTTTTTCTAAGGAACTGTGTTTCTTTGTCATATTCCAGTTTGATGCAAATTAAGAACATCAACATTAAAAGACTATAAGAAATGGGGTTAATTATGAAAATGATGACCATTATACAACAGCTCAACCATGTGCTGCTATCATACATCATAACATTAAGACGACCCACTCAGTGGCACCCAACAGTAAAGAATAAATCTATCAACCTAAGCTGAACCTTGTGGAATGTACTCCTGACATAACATAGATTAATTTGGCTAATCCATCATTTGCTAATCCTTCATCCCCAAGAAACGAATGCAGGTGCCACAACTACGACATCAGGGTCTATTTGGGACTCCAACTGGCATTGCAGGACTCTAGTGTCAAGACAGACTGAACAGAGAGAAGATAAGTATTCTTCAACTCTCAAATTAACCACATATAATGGTCAGTGCAGAAGTACCACTCCCCAGGGCCACCTGAGAAAATCTGATACACTGTACAGGATTGACATATTCACAATGGACTCTAACTCTGATAATTGGAACATAAGGAGGTCTGGATTTATGAAGCCACAGAAATAATGACCAGGATTTATCTTACCAGAAACTAAGGCAATTATACTGGACTAAGCATACTGCCTGCACTATATAAGTGATAAATACTAGCATTCAGCATTAAATGTAACCAGACCAGCAATCCATGCTGCTAGCTTTGCACAGAGAAGCTCGAGGGACACAGGTTTCCACAATATAGTGAGGCCTCTTGTAACGAGAGTAACTTCAGAGATTGTTGTGTTTTAAGTCTATTTTTTGCTAGGTCCATTTGCGGTTTTACAGCTATACTCCAAACCACTCAGGCTAGGGGAAATATTGCAAAGAATTTTCAAATATTAAAGGAACCTGGTAAGTCTGCCCCAGTTCACACTGAGTGACAAGTTCTACAGCAGCAGGGCCTAAAACACTTGCCTATTAAAACCATGATTAAACACAAAAATATGTCTTAATCCCACACAAGAGCTGGAAACCTATGTCTACCTTTAAGGAGAAAGCAGAGAAGAAAACAATAGGAATAATATTTTCCCTCTCAAAAGAGATTACTCTCAAGTTAGGTTATTTCAATGCTATTGTCAAGTCTAATTACCGTGTCCTTCATAACACTTCTTGCATTTAATTGTGAAATGGCAGCCCGGAGCTGCAGGACCGAGGCCGTCCGATAGCGCAGCCCGGAGCCGGTCCCCCAGCCCAGGGCCTCACTGCTCGTCCACGGCTCTGCGAGCACACGCAGGTCTGCACGGCTGCAGCAGCTCGTGCATCCTTTCCAGTCACACTAATGAGCATTTCTTTCTTTGCATCAGGGTTCTTTTTATGCATTTCTGGCATCAGGCCAGCAAAAACTTGAGAAATGGTGCAGAGACAGCAGGAGCAGCAAAGATAGCAGGAAGGTCGTGTTTGCTGAGGTACCTGGCAGCCAAGAACAGCAGATGTCCATCGTTCCTGCCTCCTCATAGAACTGTCCTTTCCTAAGCACTAAATATACTCAAATGAAAAAGCTTTCCAACAAGCAGAGTAGGAGATTTGCCCTTAACTTGCTTTCCTGAGTGGAAGATTGACATAACAGACAGTGTAAATCCAGCCAAGACAGGACCTTTGCTACAACTCAGAGAAGGTAGCGTGTTTCTAACAAAGCCTCTAGCATAAAATAAACATGAAAAAGCATTAACATGTTTGTGCATAATACTGGTTGTAATGGATGAGAGCTGGAAAGCACGGGTTAATGGGACAAAACCATCGCAGTTACCTGAGTCAGGTGCATATTTAATGCTCTCAGAGGACAACTAAGCCGACGGCTCAGCAGCCAGGAACCATCCTTAAGTGCTGCTGTCACAAGCTTGTGATCTAGTCCATAAATAATCATTGAATGAAGTGATTTATGGATTTGCTGAAATAAAGCTTTACTATCTCTATTCTTTCTCCAGCTCTTCCCAAATGACTCTGAGAGGAGAGCAGTGAGGAAGGCAGCACATTGGTGCTCGGAAGGCTACTCAAAGCCTGTTTGCATTCAAAGACACCCTTGCTTTCCAAAAGCAAAGGCCCCAATGGGTCTTGCACATGGCCAGACACGTCACGCGCTGAGGACACTCTGCTGGTCCACACACCAGCAGCCCCAAAGGGGCCAATTCGCTGGTGGACATTTCCAGGAGCACCTTCTTGGCGGCCCCTGGCCATGCCCCATCCATGCAGAGCGGCTGGGCTGCTCCCTTCCACAGCTTCCTCCAGGCCGAGGCTTGGCCAGCCCAGAATAACACAGCTCAAGGTTGCTATACTCAACTTATTATCTAGATACTCAGCTAAAAAAGTCCTGTCCATTTCCTCCAGTTATCCTTTTACTCAGAGCCAAACAGAATAATAAATCATCACCCTGAGGTGTTACATGATTATCACAACATAAAAGAAAAAGTCATCTCGTTTAAACCATACCTGAAGTAGCAACCCCCTGCTTTGAGCAGGAGGTTGGACGTCGTGACCTCCAGAGGTCTCCTGAATCCTAAATTATTCTGTCATTGATGGTTTTGCTTGATAGAATTTTCAGTCAGCAGCCACACTCCTCTCACAGAAATAGCTCCACATGGCAAATCATAAGAAAAGTTTAATAGCAGGTACCTCCTGCTTTGAAGCCACTCAGAGTTTAAAGCTATAGGGGGAGGTAAATACATTTAAAAGGGTTTGCAGCCTTTAAAGCAGGTGGATGATACAATACTGCAGCGCTCTACAGAACTGCAGGTGCACAGGTCCATCACGGGAGATGATGGCTTTCATAGGCATTGCTATTTGATTTTATAATGGCATCCAATTACCTTTCAAAGCATGGAAGACACAGACTTTAAAAAGTGTACTAGTACGTATCTTTCTTCCAGCACTAACATCTGGATTTACCTGCAATGATTTGTGCGTTGCTCTCCTCTCCCTGGTAGCAACTGGGCAACTTGCAATGTCAACACAAGAGGCAGAGGGGAGGCTACAGTTCACAGTTTCATTGCATTATTATTTTATATTTATGAAAACAGAGACAGAAAAAATGCCTTGTGAAGTGGCAGTTCAGCCTTGGGAGTTGGGGTCAGGGGGCTGAGGGGACACGGTTGGTGGGGACAGCAGGGCTGGAGGCTGCTCAGGCAGTACCGCAAGAGTGACAGGGCTGCACCCGTCTGTGATTAAAGAATATGGATAAAGAAGAGCTGTCACTCCACCTCATCTTTCCTGAGTATTAATCAACCGCACAGGGTATAAATCCTGAGCTATTCTGCTTTTAGACTGCATGCGGCCAAGAAGATCTTGGGCATGTCAGGAGTACCAGACCTTATACCCTGACACCTGCAGATGACGCAGCCCCGGGCAGGGATCTCTCCGTCCCCACAGCCAGCCCTGGATGGGACCCGCGCGTCCCCATCAGCACCACAGAGCTGCCCTGGCTGCTGGGGAGACCAAGCTCTGCTCGTGCTGCGCTTCGATGCTCCCAGATGGAAGGAGCTCGAGCGCTGCGGTGGAGTGTTGTTTTTACACAAGATTTATCAGTGCGGGTGACGAGCCGCCACGGCGCTGCTACCTGAGCATGCCCTGCATGCTAACGAGCACGCACAAAAGCGCTGCCGCTGCAGGGACGCGCTGCCGCTCGCCTTCAGAGAGCTTCGCAAACGCAGCTCCGACGTTCGCACCGCTGCCTCCTGAAGGAGATAGAGGCTCCGTTCCACGGGTCGGGGACAGAGGCATGGAGGTCACGGATGGGCCTTGTGGCCAGCCTGCCCGAGCAAGGATTCCCCGAGAGGTGCAAGTGCCTTGTTTGCACACGCGCGGTGGCAGAGGACGCACACGAGGTGCTGTCTGGGAGAACCTCCTGCTTAAGCGTCTGAGACTTCTGGAGGGCTAGGATATGTTTTATCTTGGACCATGTAATTACTCAGTCCTCAATTAGAACTCAGGAATTCTCAAAACAGAAGCTTTTCCAAGTTTTATCAGTGACATCTCCATGTCCAACTAAACTTTCTTTCCCCCCTCTTTTTAAATCCACAGGATATCTTATATATTGCTGTCATAGCTGTCTTACTTGCAAATCTAACCAGTATTTAGATCAATGCTGAAATGTAATTTTTTTCTTCTCCTTTTTTTTTTATTATTATTAGTTTATCTGTGAAGTGATTTATTTTTCCCAGTCATCTCATAAGCCACTCTGTGTTGTCCTGTGGTCACTGCTGGACCAGAGTTATTGAAACAGTGGTCTAAATCATCTCCCTGCCTCCAAAGCAGGACCTCACCTTCCAAAATCACAGCTTACCCTTCCATAGTCATCCAGAAACCAAGTGCCATTCCCTTTAGCACTCTCTATATTACCTTCCTCTTCTCCATCCAAGAGCTCACCAGACCAGCTGAATTCAATGCTCCTGTGGTTTGCCAACCTCACCTCTGTGGTTTTTGCACATAGACATGCTCTGGTGTTGCCTACTTACATGCTTTTAAAATAGGACAACTCTTAACATATCTCTTGTCGGCATATTTTCTGTTTCTTCTGAGTAGAGCTAGAATGAATACATCTAACAAAACTAAACAGGTCTTACTAGATCTACAAAGGAGGATTGTTCTGGGTACCAGAATTCTTCCCAAACCTCTATGGACAGCACATTCCACAGATCCAACCACACAGTCAAAAAGAAAAGCCCAACAATTCAAATAAATACCCCTAATCTTTGCAGACCACCCTCCTGCCCCAGTATGACCATCTCCTGAGCTACCCTTTGCTCCAGCGAAGCTTTAGCATTACCAGACACAGAGACCAGCCTCAGAGCAAGACCCTTCTGGCCTTACCCAGGAACATCCCCACCTGTTCCTAGTCCAAGTCAGGGCCCTGAGCATAAAGTCGCCCACCCATCAGGATGCAAATCCTTTGGGATGACCCCGAGGGGGAATTTTTCATATTCAGGCACACATAAGAGCATTTCCCACACCTCTTCCACACCTTCTCCCCAGAGAAAAATCCCGCCCATCAAACTTCTTCGCTAACCACGGGAACAACCACTCCGTGCAGCTTGTGTACGTAACTAATGCACAGAGGTCTGTTTTTTGTTTAAATAGCTGTGAAAAGCACTGTGTGTGTTTTACCCAGAGATATATTACACTTGATTAGGCGGCGCGCTGGAGCGCGAATGGTACAACAGGAGACGGACGTGCTTAACTAGCGGTTTCAGCCTGCACTCCGGTATCAGGAGGTCAAGGGAAAGATTAACTATATCTGACTGCCGTGTCAAAACACTCAATTGGAGCATTTATAAACCCACAGAACTAGCTGCCTCCGTCGGCAGAGCAGATTTATTTCCCTCCACGCAGCTCCCTCAAAACAAAACAGGGCAGTTGCCAGGGCCGTGTTTGCTTTAGGCTCCTTCCAAAGGGCAGAGGGATCTGAAACGTTCAGACGGATTCATGCAGGTTTCAAAGTCTAGCTGTTATCTTCAGCCAAAAACTGAACCTGAGAGGAAAACAAGCAGTTCTCAATCACACGTGCTTATAGGCAAACCACAGCTAGGTGGGTTTCAGATCCAAGAGTAGCCAATCTAAATGCTATTTTAATAGAGAAATCAAAAACTCTATTCCCTCCTGCCTGACACGTGTGATATATACTCAGTAACTTTTGTTTCACAGTTAAAAACCTTATGGGGAGAGGAGGAAAAAAAACACTAAATTTGGAGGATCTTTGGTTTTTAATTAATCTATAGGATTTTAGAAACTTCTTTCTACCAGTCTGTGTGAAACAATTTGAAAGAAATCTCTTCTAACTGATCCCTCCCATTACCACAAGTCAATCATTTATTCCAGGTACAGTGTCTTAAATTCACTATTGGAGCTTTTGAGGGGCAACGGTCCTTCTCACCTCAGAATAAGCATCCACTGAAATAATCTGAGCGATCCTCGGTGTGAGGGTACATGACTGCAGTATGTGCCACGTTCCCTAAGTAACTGCTTCCCATCCTCAGCAACAGCAGCAACTTTGGAGCCTGCTGTTTTTAATCCTGCACTTGGCAGCTTTGGGTGCAGAGGTAGGACAGCCACATCCAAGTGATACCCACCCAAACAAGCAAATCCTGTCACGATTCCTGGGCATTTCTGGACCCACTCTAGGACACATGGACTACTCGGCTCGGCCTGGCAGTACTTGAAGTATTTATGCACTATATCCCGTTGTACAACACAGACAAGTCTACCCTACACCTGCACAAGGCAGCAGACACAACTTCCCCACTCAAGGCACAGGAATGTTTCTTGGTTGAGACCGTCTGGATAAATCAGATGCTTCATCACCCTAAGCTGTGCTGCAGGGGTGCAATTTTGTTTTTAAACTGCACTTAGCAGCGTTCTGACTTGCAGGTTTCACTTTTTAATAGTAAACACATTTTGTAGGTGCCAGAGCACATTTCAAAGCATTTCGGTGGAGTCCTTTTACCTCCGCAGCCTGGAGGCACATCAACCGAAACAACAGCTGAAATCCAATTACTGAGGAATATTCTCAAGTACATTTCCATAGGTAATTTGTTAGTCTGTTGGAACACGCAAAGTGATTTTTCTCTACTTCTTGATGCTGTACCTCAGGCTCCTCGGTTAGAGATTTCTATCCAAACTGCATAGTAACTATTACTGCAGAGGAACCCAGGAGTGCCCTCCTCTCCAGGAGGAGGCTTCCCGTTCAAAGCCCAGCCACAGACTCCCAGGGTTCAGCCCTTCCTTATATTTGCAATTTGACAAAAAATAGCAGCAGGGCACCCTGTGAATCTGGTGACCATTCAAGCTTCTTACTGTCCAATCAGCTTGACGCATAAAGACATAAGAAGCCCAAAAGTATTTTTCCTTCAACATCCTGTTTATTGATTTAGCAAAGAGCTGACACAGATGTAGAGTTCTGGAGACAAGCAGTAATGCAACCCCCTGATCTGCTGTCACTCAGGCTCACGCAAGCTTGACTGCTGCCATAAGGGGAGCAGTGGCAAACCTGGTTCATTTTGGGGACTGCCAACATCCTAATGGCTCAGTTTGCCATCATTAGGGAGGGCCCCTGCCTCCCCTGATCCACATCCAGGCCGTATCTACTGTTAGAGCATATCTGGGGCACCAAGAGCTGGCATTAAACCTTGCCCTCCTCCTTCCAGCCCCGAAGGAGGCACCAAGTGCCCCGCAAGCCATCGCCAAGACCTCCCAGCGCTGCAGCCTGCTGGGGTTTGCCCCCATATACACGGATGCCTTTCCTAACCTAAAGGGGCTTATGAAAGCAAGAATTTCTTTGAACTTCTTTTCTCTGTATTTTGGAACTCAGAATAGCAGGAATTCCTAAATAAAGAAAATTTTCTGATTTTAACTCCAAATAAGAAATCTAGCTCTTGCGCAGCTTTAAAAATGCAGAGAAAGAAGTGAGATAGTCCAGCATTAATCAGGTAAACATCTGTGTGTCTCCCACCAGCAAAGAGTCACCCTTCCCAAGCCTAGAAACTCAAACACAGAAGGTCCCTCCCCTTGAGATAATAAAAATATTTCAGGTCTAAAGCACAGGCCAGCCTCCGAGGGAAACAGCTTGAGCGCATGTTGCCCGCTATATTCACATGTCAGAATCATTGCCACTCTAGGGGCATCACTGGGAAAGGCTGTATCTTCAGAAATAAAAATACATATATTAAATAGACAAATTTGGGCCAGAGAGGCAGGGAACATAAGCAGAAATGAGCCCAGATGAAGTGTCTGCAAGTTCTACAGATAATTCAAGGCAAATTAAACCATGTGAAATCCTACTGAGAGCCACTGATTTAGAATTATGAAGTTAACTTACAGCAATCATTTTCTATATGAGAGCAATTATGGATGGGTTAAAAGCTTCTGTTATTATAGATTGTGTATGGCTGCCACAGAGGGTTCAGTCTTTTAAGATGAAATTTTAGCCTTCATGAAAAGCTACTACATCCTGTATGCCAACTCTTGCTCACCCATCAGAAAGTCATTGAACATTATTCATTTTATTAACCAATGCAAATGCACACAGCCAGGGAGAGGTAGATACGGAACATCCTGCTTGCCAATAAAACACATACACACAAATCACCATGGTTCACTTCCCAAAATAATCACACAGGCTCAAATGCACAGCTGTGATGAATGGCAAATTTCCAAGTCTTAATGCATCAGAAAGCAGAACAGTGTTTGAAGTGGTCATCTCTTGAAAGAAAGGGAAGAGCCAAGAGAATGCAGGCAAGAAACCTGCAACCACCGAGCCAGCCCAGGGTGCACCTGGCGGTGCCTGCCCAAAGGCCACCAGCTGGCATGAGGTGGCCATGGGACACGCTAGAGCAGAGCTCGCTGCTCACCCGCAGCCGCGCGGGGGAAAGCGGGAGCCTGCTCGCTGGCTCTGTCTGCAAGGAGACTGCCCATCTTCTGAACGATGCACCAGGGACTGGTTTTGTGTACGGTCTTGCTCCCAATCCCCTGCACTTCCAGAGCCTTTCCAACTCCATGGCCATGCAGTGGGCACAGCTACCTCCTCCGTCACTGCCCTGCTGCTACCATGGGGCAGAGCCAGGAGCAAGGACTCCAGAAAGCAATCTCCAGGCAGGAGGGAGAAAGGTGGCTGGGGGCAGAGCTCTCCTGGGACAGACAATCCACTTCACTCCCAAAGCTGGGAGTCCATCCCCAGGAACCAGCCACCAGTGCTGCTCTCTGGTCCTGTGAGGGGTTCACACAGCAACAGCTTGCAAGCAGAGCCGAGGAGACCACTTACCAAACAATCTATTAAACTGAGCCTCTTTCTCCTCTTTATTCTTAATTGGGCTTTATTTCTTGCTTGATGTTTTCTGCGCAGTTAAACGAGATGACAAGAACTTTTGTTTCCTGAATGAAAATGAGATTTTGACTGAGACGTGAATGGCAATGACAGGAGCGTGTGACAGAATATGGCCATTGTTCATCTTTGGGGATGATCATCATCGAAAAAAAAAAAAAAAAAAAAAAAAAAAAAAAAACAGAACACCACACACAGAACAGGCAAAAAAAATCTACCAGATCTACCAGAGACCCAGAAAAAACAAACAAACAAACAAAAAAAAAAAACACAACACCCACATGCTGATAATCTGTTTGTAAGTGTTACAGTGAGGATACTCAATTCCTCAGGGTACAAAAAGCTGTAAAAGCAGGAGGAGATGGACAGACACCCTGCTTTGCCTCTTTGCAAGACCCATTAGGAGGCACTGGTCAACTGCTGTGTGCTGCACCCCATGGGCTGCCAGGAGACCCACGGAGGCATCACTAGACCCGTGGAGAAGAGAGGCGCTTGCTCTGCACCGGCCAGGAGGCCAGACTTGCAAGGAAATCAATACAAAGCTCTAATAGCTAGTAGAGATCCATAATTGATGTTAGCTGTTATAATAAAGTTTACAGCCAAACTCAGATGGTTATAATAACAGGGCACTGAACTAAGCAGCGTTAGAATAGCAACAAGAAAGTAAGATGTGTTGCATAATGCATGAGACGGAAACTCAGTGTATTGACAGTAAGTACTAAATGCTGGTTACAGAGAAGTTGAAGGCAAAAGTCCTGCTTGGATTCAACAGTGCCCAGACAGCGTTCTAATGAGGGCAGCTCATTCTCATCACGGGATTTCTCCCTTCTCCTCTTTCCTGACAGAACCCCAGAAGGCTACTTCTCTCACTCACATATTAAGTGCAGGTGTAAAGCTCTGACAAGAGGGCTAGAAGGCTACACAGTCAGAGCTGACAAAGGTATTTCTATGCCCCACTCATAATTCTATTATTGCACCAACAATAACAAAAAAATCTCTAAACATGCCACACACCCCAATTACCACCACTGCATAAATAAGGATGAGACCCCTGGTGACTTCCCCAAGGCCATAGAGAAAGTCTATCACAAAGCACAGCTCAAGCCTCCCAAGTCAACAGGAAGCGTCCAAACAACCCCATCATCTTCCTGAAGCCTTTGGACAACTCCCAGTTCTGAGTCCCTGCAGGGGTTCCCATCTCAAATATGGCAACCAAGTAAAACAGAAAAATTCATGTTCCTAGAAATCCTAAATTAAGTTATTTTGGACTCATGATTTATTTATTCCTATCACTTCCAATAAAAAGATGAGATGGGCTAAGAAGCTTCATGCAAAGAAACACCATTTGGGAAAAATCCCAAAGGCTAGCATGGGAATGATAGGGAAACAAGGAAGCAATGGGAAAATGAGCTCAGTCCTTTTCCCTCCTGCACATCTCTTTTTCTACGCCAAAGTTTTCTATGGCATAGGCAACACAAGAAATTGCACCTATTTAGCACTATTGATTCAGCTTACTTCAGTAACAAACCACATTAAGTTAAAATCAATACCAGCCACTCTTAAAGTGATTTAGGAGTGTCCGCACAAAGAGGCTTGCACCAATTTAGACAGATCTGTTTTGCAATCAGTTCAGTTAAAATATGCAGTTTAGGGGCTGAGCTGGGCTCTGAGTGGCCCACAGTCCCTGTTCAAGGCATTAACTCCCAAGCTTCATCAATAGCTCACAAGGGAAGGGACACAAAAGGTTGTTGTCACTGGCCAGCATCCATCTCTCCTGGCAAAACAAACAGGTTTCTGACTCCAAATGCCAAAGAGCTGGGGAGAAACCCAAAGTCCTTGGTGCTACTTTATTACACATCTCAATTTTTGCAGCCAAAATGACCAAATTGAAGATGCTTGAGACAAACTGCTCAAAAAAACTACACTTTATTTCTCCCCCTGGAATATTTACACTGCAGGATATGTACATCGCAGACCGCTTTCCTCACAGTAAATCTGCCAGCTCTGTGCTTTGCAGTTCATTTTGTCACAGCTTCCAAGTGACCAAGGGTAGGAAATGTTGCACAAGGAAGTTTCCAACCCCTGTTTATCACTGCTACTCAGATGCGTTTTGACACCTTTTGTTGGCTTTACATACAAGGGTCTGCATGTGCCCAGAAGAGGCTTGAGGGGGAACGGAAGAAGGAGGCACAAATCTCCTCACGCAGCGTGACATCACGGTGTCACACACTGCCCTCTGAACAAGGCTATCAATCTCCTCAGCAAGAAGTGAGGAAAAGGGGATTCTTACTTCAAACAAGATGAGGCTTTAACATTTAATTAAGTGGAAGCTCACAGGTCTCTCAGACACAGCTGCAAGGAGTAGGGAAAAGGCCAGCAGTAACCCAGGGTTGGTATTACCCCCTCCGGACAAGAAACCAGAGCCCAGGCCCAGCAGGGCACGAGGCCTTCCCTCCTAACGAGGGTTTGCAAGGTTTTGGGTGGTTCAGCAGGCCCTGTAAAAGGTGACATGCCAAGAGGGAAATAAAGTAGACAACAACTTGTGGATTTTTGGAGCAAGAAACCTTGGGTTGGAACATGATGGTTTATCCTTGGCAAAGCAGCCAAGGCCCTCTGCCCTAGGGCCCCCACCAAGGGCAGAGGGGAGGTCTGTTTGGAAAGATCAAGTGGTGACCAAACAGTTAATGATTTTAAGAGACTAGGAAGGAAAACAATTTTAAAAAGACTTCCCTAATGTTTTACTGAAGATGGTAGAGTCTGCATCTGCCATGAAGTAGGAGGTAAAATTAAGAACTAGGTTCTATTAAAGCCTCGGATAGCAGCCAGTTTTCACGTAGGTGACAAGGGCTTTAGTTATCAGAACACCTAAATAGCCAGGCTGGTCTGTGCATCTTCTCCAACAGCTCCTGTTTCTCCATCACTGCTGTCATCTGAAGGGGCTGGATAAAGGAGCCTGCACTCCCTGCAATTACCCTTGCTGTTTCAACCCAGGCGTCAAGTAGCAATTGTTTAAAAATTCACTTCCCTTCCCACTGTGGCTAATAGCTTAACACCTTTCTATCTCCAAAGAGAGGAGACAAATCATCAGAGTGAGAGCTCCCAGCATGCAGGGGCTTCAAGAAATTCTTCAGGGAAAGATGAAGTCCCAACTTCATCCTCTTGCAATAACGAGGAGAAGAAGAGGAAAAAAAAAGAGAGAGAGAAAAGGAAAACTTTTTTTCTTTTTTCTTTTTTTTTCTTTTCTTTTCTTTTTTTTCTTAAAAGAAAGCCACAAAACCCAAATATATTCCCTTTGGGGCTCATTTTATACCTCAGAGAAAATGTTAAATGGTACAGGAGCAATTTTTATTTATTTATTTTTAGAAAAGAGACCTGCACATTACTCCTGCCGCTGGGTTCATGGCAGTAACAAGACAAGGGATGGTCTCCCTGCAGGGACAGGGTAACCTCCGGGCCTTTTGGCTCAGGGAACCACAAGGCTCTCGTCTCCAATGCCACGAAAGGTCATGAATTTCTGTTCTTGCCTCTTTTCTCCCAATTGCTTCCCTAGAGCCAAGGGCATCATTTCTGCACCCTTACTCATTACTTTGGGAGATAACAATTAGCCAAATCTCTGAATAATCTATGAAAGGCAGCTAATGTCACAGTTACTCTTGGAGTGAACTTGCTGCTCATCTACCTCCAAAATACATGTTCGGGCATCTTTTTGTCCTAACCCATTCCTTAGACCTGCCATTCAGAAGCCGTCTGAAGTTTAAGTTTCAAGGTGTAGTTCTGCAGGCCTGTGTGATATTCTGGATACCTGGAAAAGGTTTTGAAATTATTTTCCCTGGTGTTACCACATAATCATTTGTTTCACAGAAGACACAGATAAAGTCCTACTTAGGTTGCGGAACTAAACACAACACTGTTTTGGAAACAGAATTAACCCTTACTGCTTTAAAAGGCCTCAGGCACTTAGATGTAGCTTGTATTGTTCTGTAAAAATAGCAGAAAGCAGTATTTTCCCAGAGTAAATAAATAAGGCAAAGGAAGCATTAGCTTAGGATAGAGGTGCAGAAAGATGAATCCTGTTTAGATATCCCACTCCCAGACTTCAAGAGCAAAAGGCACTCAGGTCCCCAGGAAGGGCAGGGCACGTTTGTGTACTTTCTTCCCAAACTCCATGACAAATGAGTTCCCACACACGCCCACTATGGCACAACTGCTAACTCAGTATATTCTATCATCGTATTCCCACACTAACTGCTCCCACCACCAAGTGCCTAAGCTCCGTTTCACACAGAAAGCAAACAAACTCAAGAGCAACAGCCAATGACTTTCCCTAACGCTCTGCAGAAAGCTTTTATTCGCAGGTAAAACACTCGTGTCCCCCCTCACTCCTGAGCCCACGAGAGACCTGAAAGACCTGACATCTGTCACCAGCTGAAAGACAGAGCCACCGTTTTGTGAACTGCTACAACAAAACTCAGAGCAAGGACGCTGGCCACATGACAGCAATTACCATCAGCCGCCCCATTCTGTGAGCAATGAAAGCTGACGTGCTTTCACAGGGCCTTGTTAGACCCTTTCTGCACCAGGGGAGAGGGAAGGAAATCCTGCCGGGAGGTGGTCAGAGGCAGGGAAGCTGGGATTCAAACCTCTCTGGTAGGCACACACAGGGCAAGTATTTCTGCAAAGCAGTAGCCCCCTGAGATAGTCCCAGGGCAAGACTCCTCCCTGGTGCTTTCTGCTGACTGTCTTTTTTTTTTTTTTTTTTTAAATACTAAGTCTGCATAAAGCCCATACTTTCTGGCTTCCACAACCGTGGATACAGTCTTCCCTGCCAAATGCCGAAGCCGTATCATCATCAGTGCAGGAAATTAATTGATAGCGAGAGGGTGAAACAGTCTAGTCTGTGCCGTTTGAGTCCATTCTCGCAGTGCTAAATGTGCTCTGCAGTGAGAAGACTTAAAATCCATTTGCAAAATATGCCATGTGCAGCGATAAGAAATTCATCTCTTTTCACTACCTAATCTAACATATTCAGCACAGCTCCTGCTATTCCATGGAACTTGCTCTGGACTAATCTGCAACAACCCTTACATGCTGCAGGAATCACTCCGTGGTTGTGCCCTGCTCCCAGCACAGCCACATCACTCGGTGACCCCGAGAGGAGAGCGATGGGGAGAAACCTGCAGCGCTCCGACCATCTCCTTCCAGAAAGGAGGCTGCACCCGCCATCTAGACTTCACAACATCTACAGCCAGCCCTTAATTCCGCTTGATTCTTGGAAAATGCTACAAATCAAGTCATTTTTGCAATATCCCAGCAAAAGTAAACACAAAAAAAAAGAGTTTGGGTTTGTGGTTTCAAAAGAGCTTAAATGCTTATCGACCACGTCCTTGCCATCCTGTCTGCTCCTCTCCATTCCTGGCAGGAGTTAAACACACCTAAACCTTCCCGCAGTCCCCTCGTGTCAAGCTCTTATCCAGGCAGATGCACTCCAAACTCCCCGTGAGACAGAGGGAGCCTCTGGTACTTGAAGTTGGGTTTGGTTTCGGTGGCCGCCTGCCCTACGGCTCTCAGGGCACTGCTGGGCCCTTGAACCTGGCGGCCCCAGCACCCACGGGCATTAAAAAATAACCACAATAACAACCACCAAAACTTGTTTGATGATGATTTGCAAAGCACAGAGATCCACATGCACCACTAAGAGGTGACCGGTACTGTCCCATGCTAGTCACTGGATGCCAGGGTACAGCGAGTTGCCTATAGATACAAAGGGGCACTTGGCCTTACGGATGCAGCCGAACGGGCTGAGCGCCTCGCTGCACGTCCAAGGGGTTGCATTTGTCCTTGAGGTGTCTCCAGACTGGAGCACACGGGTAGCATTGAGACAAAAGCCTTGAGAGAAGGAGTCTCTCCTCCTCCAAACTAAACCATGTCATGTTTTTTCCCTTACCTTCCAAGCAGGGAGCGTGCAAGAGGATTTATTACTTCTTAACAAGTGCCACAGAACATCTATTTCATTAATTTACAAGGGCAGCACAGGGTTGGGGGGGGGGCTGTCAGTTCAATAAATTCTTCTAGACTATTTCTTTGAAACAAACAACTTGGTGTATTTGGGCTCTGGATGTCACAGCAGAGGCTTTTATCCAAATGAACTCCGTGTTTGTGCTGGAATGACTAAAATGCTTCAAGAAAAAGAATAAAAAAAGAAAGAAAAGAGGAGGCAGGAGGGTGGAGAAAGAAGCTGCTCTCTACAGAAGACAACATCTCTCTGACACATTGTTTGAACTCCCAGTGGAGTATTAAAAAAATAAAAATAAAACTGAGCCACAGCTGCATCTTCAGCTTGCACTGCTGTATTATTTTAGTTCTAAAGGAAAAATGAGATTTTTTAATGTCTTTCTTCTCTCTTCCCCCGCCTACCCCAAGAGGAAAAAAAATATTTGTTTTTCTTACGCCCAGTGTTTACCGGGCGGCTGATGAGACTCTGCTCTGCTGGGACCAGCGAGCGCAGGGAGCCTGTCGGCAAGGGTGGCTCCAGGGCGGGATCATTAGCATCGGATTTATTGGCCAGGCTGGAACAAGTAAAAGAAATAGGCTTTTCTTCCCTCCACCCCAAGCACAGCAGGGCCGCAGATGTGAATAGCGAATATGAAATGCTGCCCTAGACCGCACCATTTCTATGACAATAGAAAATAAATCACCCCATATTTGTTTGTTTAGTTATTTAACTTTTGAGGGATTCATTTTGCGCTACTGAAAGAAGAAACGGGAAGGAGCGGAAGGTGGCGGGGCAGCCTCAGAGCCCCAGCTCCCACGGGCACCGTCCTGACCAGGATAAAACAGAAGTTTTATCTACCAGTTCCCACCGCAACACTGCCTTCCATTACATTATGCCATAGCCACTTGCACTTTAATTATGCAAGCTTCTGGCTTCCCGATTTTCCTTCTACCTTTCAATTTCACATCACTGCCCTCTTGCACAAAGCAAAGAGGAGCAGATAGATACCAACATGGGCAAACACATCCTTAGCCCTGCCATGCAGAAGGACAGATCAAATAAAATCCAGCATCAGTAGCTGAAACACATACTGCTCTCCCACCAAGCTATTCTTGCTGTACATTATGAGGAACAAACCTTCAATTTGCATGTGTATCCTCAAGATCCAAATCAAAGACTGCATCTTTCCTGCAGCTAAAAATACTGATAGACAGTGACAGTAAAATTAGAAATCCAGGAAAGAACACTAGAATCGAGAGACCTGGCCTTAAGGTGGAGGCAAACAGATCCACCTGTGCTCCAAGGACACCTGGAGTTTGTTTCAGGGTTAGGGCTCAAGTTGCAAAAAAAAAAAAAAAAAAAAAAAAAAAAAAAATCAGTGTCAGATTTATTGAAGGCAAGAAAATAAGCTGGGCCCTGGGGACCTGTCCCAAATAATCTCTAGCAGGGAGACGCTTACCTGCTAGGGAGGAACATGTCCCAAATCTCACAAAGCATCTGCGTTCTTAGACGGACTACACACAAGGCCCTCTTCTCACCCAGCCTCTTGGATATTATCACCATTTTCTTCAACCCAATATACCCCATACCATGATTTTGGGAATCATTAGGGGAAAATGAACTACAACCTAGACCCCAGGTACACGAGGGTTTTTTTTAATGCCAACTTTCAGGCACTGTGCATCTTCCCTGGTTCTTGATAACTTGTGGTACAGGCAGCTCACTGCCCTCTGCAGCCGCTGAAAGCAAATATTGAAGGTAGAGCTAGCAGACGTTTGTTTAAACACCTGGCAAATACATGACTTTTATCAGAAAGTGTCCATTTTCATCTCTTTTACTGTCAGTTAGGAGTAAAAGCAAAGTTCTTTGTCTAAAAAGTGTACAAAAATATCTTCTTTTTCAATAACTACTTCAAAAATGTTCTAGCATTAATGTTATTTGCCAGAAATCCGAACTCTGAGAGATGGAGAGAGAAATTAATTATTTACTATTTTTGAAGGAAATATTTACTGATGGTTTCCCAGGACATTTTTAAAATCTTCCCATGAATACTGGTATTTTTGCTGTTTCTGATTTCTACTGTGCTCATCACTGCAGTATCTAAGCACCTCACAAATCTTAATTAACCTCAGTCATCCTGGGAGGTATAGACATATTAATAATCCTGTCTTGGATATGAACAGACCAAAGCAGTGAGAACAATGCCGACATTTCATACCGAGTGCTGAGACGTGGCCCCTCCTGACACAGCCTGATTTCCAGAGCACCAGGTGGGAGTTTCAGGCCTCTGCACCTCTTACAGCGACACGTCAGGAATACAAGACACTGAGAAAAGACTCCAGGAAAAGCTAGTTCAACTGGATTATGTTGGCTAATTACAAGTTATTATTCTCACTTAAATATTTCTGCTTAACAACATGCAACACCCAAGCCACCAGATCATTTTTTTTTTTCCCCAGAAGCATTACAACCCAAAGAGTGGTATTTTAACTCAAAATAGAGTTAACTGAACCCACAATTCTTATTGATTTCTCCCCCTCACCCTATTTCTAGGTTTGGATGCAGAATCCATTACCACTCCCTAGTAGCACTTAACTAGGCTGATCTATGCAGGATACACAAGATAAAGAACTGCCTTTACTCCAATTTCACAAGTGAGGACTGGAAAAGAGACCAATTAATCTGGTGAGCTGCTATCGCCCACATCTCCAGCACAGCAAGGAAAGGGACACCCCAAGTCAGTCTCGGTTTAATATCCATTCAGTTGTTTTACAACTTCTGAGAGATATCAGTTAGGATTTGACCTTGTAGCTACTTGAGCAAAGATAGGGAGCTATAATACCGCCTTCAAAGAGAGAATATTACATGGCTGCTTGCTATATCATGAAAAGATAATACTAACATGCGTTTTAAATTATGCATTATAAAAGAAGGCAATTCAAGATTAAGACTACTCATTTTCCCCTACAGAAATTTTCACTCTTTTACACCAGTTTTGTCACTGAGTTCAAGACTCACAGAGTAACAGGTACTTTATTTCCCCTGACCCTCTCAAAAGGTAATGTCCTCATTTATAGAGCCACCTCGATGTAGTTTATGTTACCTTGCTCCTTTCTTCCAAGGAATATTAGCCACCAAAACACAACTTCAGGCTACCTCCAAAGCTTCATCCACAAGCAGCCTGTCACTCCTTACCTGTACGATGGTCCCATCTTGTTTAAAGAGAGACAGTTAGCCTAGACATTACTACATAGTGCCACAGAATAACCAGCTACTTTGCTTTTACAGACCAGGCTCATATCTGTCTTCTACTGCCTTAAATAGGAGATTACCAGCTTCTTTTCCATTGACCATAGCTTCCCTTCCTTCCCTTGCTCATTAGGAAAGAAATACATTGCAGCTAATTAGCTAATAATTAAGCCTCACTTCAAGGGTTTCAGAAGCTTTTAGGACACTTGTTCTCAAGCTAAGACTAGATCTCTTCCAACCAAGTAGCTGCCCATATAACTAGAGCAGCTACACTCTTCTCAAAGGACTCCCAAGCCACTCCACACTAGGAAGCCCGAGTGCTTGGCCCTCTGCCAAAGGCCCTTCCTTTCTGCAAACTGCATGCAAGGGGGTTTATGACACCAGCCTTTGCCTTGTTTTTTTTTTTTTTTTTTTTTTTTTTTCTTCTCCTTTCTCCTCTCCTTTTGTTTGGTTGTTTTTTTAATCCTAGAGCTTTCCTCCCTCCTTGTCCCACTCTATTTGCAGCGCACCGAGCCCTGCTCCATTGCATCTGCCACCTTCCTCTGCAGCTCTCTTCTCTCCGGGCATGTGGTTTCTCCCACCTGCTCATCTAACATGCTACAAACCTTCTGTTTCACTAAGCTTAGAGATTATTCTGCCAGCCAGGAAACCATGTGAGACCTGAACTGAAAACAAAACTAAAAACAACAGCATTCAAGGAGGCTGCAAAACTACTCAGATTAGCAGCAGAGTACAAAGAGTCTCTTACAGACAGGCCAGCAGCAAACACTTTGCCCTCCATGAGCTCTCACTGCAAAATGAATTTACTGAAGTTGAGCAGCAAGGGGAGGAAAGCCTCACCCAAAGAGAAAACCCACCTGAAAGGGCCCTCAATGGAGAGGCAGGACAGGGTGGCCGGGGAGATTCTCTTCCCCAATGGCAGGTGCAGCTTAAAGCTGAGCTCTGTCCCACCCACTCTGGCTACACTGCAGATGCCCATTTTTATTTCTGCCTCTAGAAGCACACACAGAAGCACTGTGGCTTAGATTAATTGCCTCTAGAGGAAAACAAGCACTTCCCTTCCTCCTCCAGAGGTCTAACGGCAGCAAAGCCCACAGGGCTCCTCACCCGTGGGCCCCTCCATCGCAGCAGGTGTCTGGGGGAAGCTGGGAGCTTGGCCCATCGCAACCATTAAACACTGAGAAAGCAGGGAGGAGCTGGCACCGAGCTGGAGCTATTGGTCAGCAAGACGTGACTGCCTCCAGTTAAAAGCAGAAACATTTTAACAAGAAATGTGCCTCTGAGTCATGGTGCTCCAGGGACCGGCGGGGCATCGTTGGGGCTTATCCACTAGCCCTGCTCAGGGACTTTCTTAAGGTCAGGATTGAGGCTGAAAATTGCCCAGCTGTGAAAAGAATAAACACTTGGTCATGTTTGCTCACTTGAGCTAAAGGTGATTCACTCATAATAACTTTCAGAGGGAAAATTATATGAGTAATACTTTGAGAAAATAGGTATGAAAAATACTGAGACGAAAATTCGTGATACATTTAATAATCATGATTCCTCCCAGAAACTGTGAGGATTCCTCATAGCATCATGATCCTCTTATAAAACCACTTCTGTGCAACCTTCAGAGTTATTTGACTGCACTGCTCTGGAGCGTGCTAACCCCCAAATGTTCTGCAAATACATTTATGTCGCTCAGCCCTATCTATGTTTAGAGAGCGTCTTGGAGAACACGTTAAATACTCGAGCCACTAAAGCTACTGTCAGCACAGTCCCTCGAGTCCCTGGAATTAATGATGTAGTTAACCACATCATGGGAACGCTCATACTAATCTCCCTGTTCTCAGGAAAGCTCGTTCCCGACTCCAGAGCCACAGGGTGTCGAAGCCGGAGCACGGGCACGTTTCCACGGGCTCACAGCAGGCAGCGCCGGCAGCACCTCGGCTCAGCTGCGCTCCCGGCTCCCGCCGAGCTGCAACGGGGAGGCAGCCCGGAGCCTTCACCGACAGCCCTGTGCCTCCTGACAGCCAGCGTCCCCCGTCCCTGCTGGGCTCTGACGGGCCACAGAGCTTCCTGTCGCAGAGAGGAAATATCTCAAACCAGGCAAAACGAGAGACACGGGAATACCTGCTACGGGGTTATTTCCTTGAGGATGACTATGAGGAAAGCACATGGAAAATCCATGTCTTTTTTAAGGAGCCCTGTGATCTCTCACCCTCCAAAATAGCTTTCCTCCTCCTGCAGAGAAAGCAGTGTGTTATTTGCAGAGAAAGCAGGAAATGTTCAGTGCAGTGGTCCGGAGACCTGCAACCCGCATGGGGCAGCAGTTAACAGCACAGGCCGGGCACTTGCGTGTCCGGAGCGAGGTACATCTGAACAGGAGAGCACAGGAACAAGAGAAGCGAGGGCACGCAGCATCGGCCAGGCCAGCACACCAGCAAAACACCCCAGAGCACTGACTGCGAGGCCGGGGATCCACGCTGTGCAGCACAGCGCCTGGCCTTGCCGGCATCTAACTAAATTACAAAAATAGAGGACGGCCGGTGCCTGGAGCAGACTGCAAAGTATCTGAGAGACAGCTGCAAACACCAGGCAAAGCAGCAAGCAGGAGCCTTGGCTGCCTGCACAGATCTCCAGCCAGGAATGGCGTCTCCATGTGCACGTGTTTCCTTGCAGAAGCAGCCTCTTCTCCCTGCTTGCATGAAAGAATGACTGGAATCAATGACTGGAAGATTTGACAAATCAAGACAGAATTGAGGATGCAGGAGATGTGCTTTTGAGGTGGTAAAACCAGGGTTCCCTAATCTGCCTCTCTGGCCCATTTCCTTCTGGCGGTTCCCAACTAACTGTTTAGGGTGTTTACTGCAAATTTGATTTTCCCTTGTCCTTTGGGAGGAGGGCTTGCTTTTGCTGCCTTGGGGAGGATCCAGGCAGAACAAGGATGTTCGCCCCAGAACATTACATGCCGACACCTACCAGCTTCAGCGACAGCAGCCGGCACGTCCTCGGGAGCACCGAGGGACGCAGAGAGCAGACATCCCCGCGGCGATGCACACGCCAGCCTGGCTCCGCACCCGCGGCCCGCACCGCGCTCGGCCTCGGCGGCCGCATCCCAGCACCATGCCCGGCCGCTCGGGCATCGCCGCATGGCAGGCTCATCCCTGTGGGAGGCAACGTTCCAGCGCTAACAACTATTTTAACACACGGTGCTATACTAAGCCCAGTGAGGCAACACCAGCTCCGCCAAGAAGCAAAAAAAGGTTTCCACGGCTATTACATTCCACAAGTTCTCCTAACCTCTTCAAAAATAAGTGCTTCTTAGGAAGCTTAATTTTATTATTAATGTATGTAGAATGCTTCCTTCTCTCCTATTCCTTCTTTCACACATTAGTCTGCTTTTTGTTTCTTTTTGTGTGCATGTGGATGCTGTGGATTTGCTGTATTTCCAGCAGGCACTCTGGGAAATGTGAGGAGTGCAGCAAGCTCTTGGTCTCTTAGTCACCATTATCAGATCAATGCACTTGAAAGACAAAATGTTGTCAGAAACCCTAGGGGCAGTCCCTGTGAAGAATGCTTTGGAAGTAAATGCATTTACATATTCAGTTTTTGCTTTCTCTAGATGGGTATAAAGGAAATTTGGGCCATAGCTAACGAAACTCAAGAGTGAGCAGAGATCTACAAAATCTCTGCAAGCAAAACTGGGAGCTGGAACCATAACAAGACATAAAGATGGAGACTTCTGTCTACATTAGCCCACCCTCTGAGAGCACCTTCCACTGATGCAGGGTGACTGGCAGTCCTGCTTACTTCTCCTGTTCATACAGCTCTCTGCACAGGCCAAATTCCTGGCGAAGCTCAGAGCTTGACCTTTACACATCAGGTTTTAAGCTACTGGATTTTCAGCATATTAAAGCACTTTAGGGGTTTAAAAGAAGTTAGACTTACCCCTGTACACATGACATGGTGCTTCCCAGCACCTTAGGCAGGGCTGCTCTGTGCCACCAGCTTCTGTGAAGATAGTTCTCAATGTACAGGTCTGCTTATGGGCAGGGTATATACCCCACGGACAGGCACTTTGCTTGGAAATTATCAGGCAGTATCTCCAAGTGAGATGCTCTGCTCTTGGCATTATTTTTTCCTGCTGCCCCTTGTTATTTTGTACCAGGAGGCTTTGCTAATGCTGTTCAGGAGTAGGATTCTTGACACAGCTGTAATATAATTTTGCATGTGTTAATTTCATTTCTTGGCTTTGCTTAATATCAGTTATTATTCTGCTGAGATCATAACTAGGCACAGTGAAGCTGGTTCAGAGAAAATAGACAGGCCCATGCCTTTCATTTCCCCTCTCCTCCCAGCTGCTGTGACCTTTGCCCATTATTAGAACCAAAATGGAAATAAGCCTTTTCTTTCTGATGTTCTGAAATATTCAGCTGAGTCAAATTTATGAAATGAGGGAACTGATTCAGACAGCCACAAGCTATTGTTTCAGTTCCACCTTAAAGCAGCTCCCGCTCTCATCAGCTCTTTTCTTTTCTGCTTTTAAAGTGCAGCTGGTTTTAGGCCAGGCCAACACAGGCCGCAGGCTGTGGAGAAGCCTCCGACCAACGCTGTGTTGAGGCCCTGGATCTCCCTGCTCCCACCAAAAGCCAACAAGGGGTGGCAGGTTCCTCAGACATGGAGGGGTTCTGAGGCACAGAGGGAGATCACTGCATGGTTTTATTGCTCACAGCAAAGCCAGTGTTTGGTTATTCCTCCTCTGGAGGAGAAGCTCTGTTCTAGGACATGCACTGTACAGTCTTGTAGCTGTGCAACAAGCCTAATAGCAGCCACTGCCACGACAAACCCTGCTTGGACAGCAGGGCAAGCCGCAGAATTCCTGGATGACAACTCATTGCATTCATGCAAGCATTTTTTTTTTCCAGTCTTGCCATGTTTCTGCACCACAGGCTTGTACTGGTACAGTGACTTTGGCACAGCTACACCCATGCAAAGCTGTCCAGAGCAAGCCAAGAAAAAGGCTATTATGAGGTCTCTGAGGCACTACGTGTCTTCTTTGTTTATTCTTGATCCTGATTCAGATCGATACTTCTCTTGAAAACAAAAATAAAGCAGCTGAACAAGTAGCTGAGAATGCACTTTAAAGTCTTCATCAAAGGTGATTCAAGGTATTTTCCAACTCTGCATTCTCTACCATAAATACACCACCCCATTTCCAGGGGCCTTTGGGGTAAAAAGATTGGTGTTATAAGGAAGCATCTTCACTGCCAAAATCTGACATTTGAGGCGCTCCTACTTGCAAAATAACTCAGGCACCTGTTGTTTGTTTTGGCAATTCTGAAATCACAGTGTTCCCATAGACTACACAACATGCACCGTCTCTGGGAGAGTGCTCACTCACACTATTAAAAGAGATCATGTTATTTAAACAAAAAATCCTCAATGTTTGAGTGGTTTAGCAAAGACTGCACAGAAAAATTACTTTGCAACTGACAGATAGCCGAGATGCAGGCCCAAAGGCCAGGAAAGTTGTCTGTTCTTGCTTTTGTTGGAAGAGGAATGTATTAGCCATGACCACGGCTAAACACAGCTGCTGTGAACAGAAGTATTTCTTGACAAGGAAAGATGGGATTTTCTTTCAGAGTATTCCTTGCTAAGCAGTTCCATGGAAAACTCCCTAGTAACATGTGACCTACCTGTCCCTTTGGTGTTTTTCAGACCCCTACAACTCCATTTGGCTGATCTCTAGGAAATGACAGGCTCAAATCAGAATAACGATCCAGATTTGGACATCTAGAATATTCAAGGGTGAAGTCAGAAAGTTGAACAGTCCTTCCCAGCCTTACCCTGTCCATCTGACTACTGACAGTTCTGCTTGCTGCTTAGGAAGCGAGAGCCACTCGGCAGCTCAGCAGAGCAGAGCGGCCCAGGGCACACGGAGCTCCCGGTGCCGGAGCAACGCGTGGGAAACCCCTCCACGGCCCCGCTCCGAAGGGAACAGGAGCTGCGCCCACACAACCTGCTGGGAAAACAGATAAAATCCAACCGACACAAACTAAGCTTTAAAACAGCTAACGGCTAGTGCTGAGACATATGTAGGCAGGCTCCAAGATATATTGGTGTATGAGCCCAGGTTAATGCTGAGCATGGGAACACTCCCCACCACACCAGGAAGAACAGAACAATACTGAAACAAGGGGGGTTTTATATACTTTTATAGAAAAACAGCTAAGCCACGTACTTTAACTATCACATTGTATATGAAATAAGAGCCTGTTATTTTAATAGCAGTTTCTTGCTTGAAACATGTTTGTTTTGCATAGCTTTAACTTAGAATTTTTTTTTCTAGACACCAAAGACAGTTGTGATTATTCACCATAATGTTCCGCATTTATCCATATCTATCTCACAGTAGTTAACATATGTAAGCCAGCCAGGCTTAGCAAATCTTTGCCCTTTTCTATATTATTGATCTGACATTTCCTCTGGAGTATTTCGTCTGAGAATTAAATTAATGCTGTACCTATGGACATTACCTAGTTAAAACAGAACAGCTGCGTAGACTGGCAAACCCTTTGTTTAGTCAGTCACAATCTTCCATTTATTAATTCATGAAATCTTGTTATTTCTTAAAAGCAGAAGATGCTATTAGAAATCCTAATGAAAACTACCAGACTTTTTATGGCCAGCTAACCCAGAAGGAACAACTTCCATTCCACAGGGCCATTGCTTTGCAATTCACAGGTAATAACATGTTTGCTTTTTTCCAGACATGTTTTCAGGAGAAGATATGCCTAGACACTAACTGTGATGTGACCACATATACCAGCTCACTGCTAATTTTGGGGCATCCCTGCAGGTCCCCTAGGGTTGCTCTGTGTTAGCCATGGCATCAGAGAGAAGGAAACACGGGTGTGAAAGGCATTTTGTTAGCAATTTCCTTTAGTTTCTGTGTTTGCTTTTTCAAGCTTAAACTATCAGGTTATTTCCACTGATAAATATTCATTTTCCCTTTTGCTTTTATGTCACGGAAGCACCATGGAAGGATCAGTAGGAAAAACAAATGACTTGGAAGAGAATGGACTCTCAGGCCTGAGGAAGAGGTGTTCTCAGCACAGATTCAGTTGCCTTCCTGGATTTGTAGGGCTTTCTTTGGTATTTAATAAAGATCGCTGCTCTGACTATAAAGAGAAACATCTGCTGCTTTGTAAGTGTCTGGCCTGTTTTAATAGACTTTATTTTTGTTTCTTAAAAGAACAGTTCGGTTTGATTAAGACTGAAGCAAGTCTTGCATACTACACACATCCTCAGCTTGTTGAAATCTTACCTGGAATCTTTAAAAAATAAAAAACACACAAAAGTCCTCAAAACCCAACCCCCTCTCCACTGCATTAGATGGAAGTCTGGAGGACATGTGAAGGTCCAGAGACTTCAAAGAAGCTTTTCCACCAACTAAGACTGTATCAAAAGAGCTTTACATTGCCACAAAAGAGGCCTTCAGATGAGGTCTGTACAGTCTGCTGTACACAGGCTGAGGACTTGACTCGAGCACAGATTTTCTGTCGCTTCTAAGTCAGAGCACCCCGGCTGCTATGCATACAAACCCCAAATGGGCTAAAGTGGGTAAGAAATGCAGATTTTGACTTTGGTTGATATTTTACCTACCTGAAGAGCAAAAGCTTCATGCTGCCAGAAAGCCTGGAGAAATCATGGGAAACTGAGTATGCTCTAACCCTCACAAAACTGGGCCTTTAGACTGGACCAAAATGAGTTTCCAGCTTACTCGGTAAATCCTGGGGAAAAATAGTAACTATAAAGGAACCAAATCTAAGCTGATGCTTTTAAGTGTCTACAAAGTTCTGCAAAGAAACCAGTGCAGACCTGTTGGCTTCTAGCCCGATTATACATAAAATATCCGTAGGTACATAAAAATCCTTGTGACATATGTATTGCTGCAGGTTATCCCTCCACAGAATATCTACAAAGGGATTTTCAGTGTCAGATTTTTTTTTCCCTTTAAACTCTTCTACTTTCCATTTACAAAAGAAAAGCAGCAACAGAAGCAGCTGATAAGTGTTAGCGATGGTAAAAGCACCATGGTTGGTAAAGGCACACAGAGTTCAGGCAGGACTGCTTCTGTACGAAGTGTTTCAGCAGGGCACAAACCCCTGTCGGGACCGGGTGCAGAGATGGGTCGATGCTGGTCTGCACTCAGCGCCGCTGCTTGGGCCCAGCTCGTGGCAGGGGAACCAGTCACGGCACCCGGATCAGCACATGAAGCGAGTGTTTGCGGGCTCAGAGCCAGAGCAAAGGCAGGCCCACCACCAAAACCTCACTGTCTAAAAAGCACACAGGAAGAAAACAACAGGTATCTTTTCCTCCATCTTAGAGATAGGGCAATAATGTGCTTGACTCCCTCACACAGCTCGCTTCACTGATGCAGTTCAGGAATAATCTGCCCTGCTTCTGCTATCAAATAATAGCAATAAAGAAAATCCTTGCCTTTACTCTCCCAAAGCTTCCAGTTGTGCCAAACCATGTGGTACATTTTGTAATGTGGACAAAATATGCACTAGGGATTAGGCTGGGACCACTAAACTCCTTTCACTCGCAAGATAAGAGATACTTAAACCTCAGGTCTCCAGAGGTATGAGGCTAATGCATTTCCCCGCGCTGCCTAGCAACATCCCTCCTCCTTCCCCCGCGCGCTCCCCGCTCCCGACCAGGCCCGCCAAGTCCCCATCCCCACCACCAAGGTCGCTGCTCAGGACAGCACCCTTTCCCAGGCCCTATGTTTATCATTTCACCTGACAACTGCCCTGGATTAACATGGACATTTAATTTGTTCCTACCCTGCAGCTTAGTTGCTGTGATTGTGTCGCAGGACTCTAAGAGAACACAAGAAGTACAAGCCAAACCTTAAGCAATGTCGTGAAATCCAGCCGTGATCCACTTCTTGTGAAGGGGAAATCAATCCAGGTCAGCTTCTTCAGGGACCGCTTATTAAGCCAAGACAGGAGAGCAGTTGGAGCAAATAACTGAGGAATAATATGATAAAAGACAATATTAGTGATAGCTGCCTTACAGATTGGCCTTTGAATGAGATTTGCTCAGTGTGCTACATGTGTCCCACTTGTTGTCATCTTCCTGCTACAAACAGATTTGCTGAAGATTTGAGCTCTAATCTGTGCAATGTAACATTATCTACAACATTTGTATTTGTATTCTGATCTTCTGCGGTTAGATGTAGACTTAGGCTCCCCAGGGGGATTCCACAACATGCTTTGATTGTGTCTACTCTGTATACCTGCAAACTAGCTTTTACACACAGAGAGGGCTTTGTTCTTCTTTTTAAAATCAATAAAAGGCAACTGATGTTTGGTGCCTGACCCAGATGCCTCACCCAGGATTTCAAGGGGCAGCACAGCAAAGACACTGACTGATTTGGCTAAAGCATTTCATGCCAGGTGCCCAAAGGCTGAAACGCACAAACTCTCCGCTTGCTCCAGCACAAGCTGGTGGAGGGTGTCTGTCCACCCTGCAGCCGTGCCCCGCGTGGCCGCACTCGAGGCTGGTGGCGCTGGCACCGCTCCACGGGAGCTCTGCGGAGCTGCGCCCCGTGACCTGGCACGCAGCTCTTACTCACATGAGCGGACTTCATGATCAGGCCATAATTCACACATGATTAGAGAGACAGACAGCCGAATTGTGCTGAGCACAGAGCAGATTTGCTGCTGATGTAAATCGGTGAGACTCCAAAGCTGATTCATATACCAGTGAGGGATAAGGCCTGACATGAGGAATCTATGAATCACTTTCTACAGAAAAGGCAGAAAGCCAAGTGCAGACCCTAAACCACTATCAATTAATCTTTGTTTTTGTTTTAATATGCTCAAGGTGAAATAGTCAATATCAGAATTGTGATCCTGAAGTGGAGGAGCACCTGCTACTCCTGTGGTCACAATCTCCCTTTATCTTGGGTTTCTGACTCCTTAATCTGTTGTGGAATGTCATTTAATTAAGCATTTTCAGGGTTCACTCTAGGCCGTGGGATTATGCTGTAAAGCAGGCAACGTTGGCCTGAAGTTGCGATAATTAAGGCCGCGAAGGACAGCTTGGCACATTGTCTAATCAGGGAGCCAACATAAATATGCCAGAGCTGGTACTAAATATTTCCATGGTAGAAGCATTCAGCAGATGTATTAGATTAGGTTTCCCCTTAGCACACAAGGAAGAGGGGAATCCGAAATGTGCATTTAAAAAAAAAAAAAAGTTAGAGACACTCTCAACATTACAGCACCTGCCTGAGTTTAACACCTTTTAATACATAATTACTGAACTCCAGAAGTGGGAGGCACTGCCATGTCCTGCCCAGCTCCAGACCACACCTCGACCCTAAGACGTGGGAGCAGGTCCCCAGGGCCAGGCCTCTCACTAGCGGGAGCTGGCGCAGTTGTGCTGACCCAAGGGAGCTGCTGTGACTGCCGGCACTGGAGCAGCTGCCTGCGGGCTGCCACTAGGGACAGCTGTGCCTGTCCCCACCCGCTCGGCGGGAGCTGACCAACCCTCAAGCTGCTCAGCTGAAGCCAAGCGTGGGCCAGGTCTCCAGCTGGTTGGGCCCTGGCCTATTTCCACCGACTTCACAAAGCAATTGCTTCCTTTCAGCACAAGGCACAATGCTGAGAACAGCAGCAGGCAGCTGGGTCCTCGGCCACAAAATTTGTACTAGGGCAATTCAGAGAAAGTAAAAGAAGAAATGGCCTCCCAGGGTCCATGGGTATTCACTTATGTGCCTCTGTGCAATCCCATATTGCCCACTGATATCTCTAGCAGTTGAGTGCACTAATAGTTCAAGTAAAGTAACACAATTCTCTCTTCCTATGCTGCCGACTCACAGGCATTCCTGTATTCCTGTCTCTGCTTCTTACCTTTAGCTTTGGCTGAATTTCCTATGCTGGTCCCTGACTGCAGCTTCTAGCTGTTCTTTATTCCTTCTCCCACCATGGCTCTGTGCTCCACACCATCAACTGTGTAAGTTCAGACAAATGCCTGTTGAGAAAAAAAAAAGGCAGCACATGAGATGACTGCCCAGCTGGCAGATTTCCCTGTTGGCAATACCCAGTGCCAAGCAGACCAGCTGTGTCCTCAGCAGACTCCACAGCACGCACTCAGGTAGCGGGAGTCAAGGACAACTAACATTTCCCAGGAATATCTTCCACTCAGACCGAGGCACCAACTTGAAGGGTCCATCTATTTGAGATGAGGCTACAAATCCTGGCCACTATCTAGAATTTCATCTGACTCCTGCTTCTACAACCGATCCCACTTTGGGAGAAGCTAAGCAGAGGGGGATTGAAGCAGTCAGTGATTTGGAAAACCACCGCCCAGACCTCTGCAACTACTGTCACCATCTCATGAGGTTTGTAGAGCGGACCTTCCTGGCTGTGCTACCATTCCCTCCTAGAAGCTTACACACAGGCAACGCTTTCAGGGATTTTCTTGTACTGCCTGCCCTTCCCGTGGGATAGGAGTTTACCCAACATGATTTTTCACTTACCTGCAGTATCATCTGCTTTTCCAGTTTGCTTGGACTTCTTATATAGTAGCAAAGATTTGTTTTATTGTTCAACATATTAAAAACAGCAGAGTTGGCTCCAACCATCCAAACTATCTGTCTGACCTTCATATTATGGTTATATTATGAATATTTACAGAATTTTTTTTTTCAAAAGTTAACACTGCGTGACAACAGTTCTGCTTTCAGACTTTTATTGCTGCTGCACAAACTTTTGTAACTGGCAATGCTCCAAACAACAGGATTCAGAGCAGTACAAAAGAAAAAGGAGAAAAGATACAGTCAATTCAACCATTGTGAATAAAAAGGGACAACAGAGGTTTAGTAACAGAGATACAAGTAGGGAAGAGGTATATTTTCTAGACATAATTTTAGGCAATATCCTGCTTTTTGCACTGCAATTTTTATGGGACAGGGGAAAACTTGAGTTCCCTGATTGTACAACACCTTGCAGAAATGTGTCTTTGGTGACCACAGATGGAACACAAATGAATACTTGTAAGATCCAAGATCACTCTTATTTTATATGCACCTGAGCAAAATACAAAACAGACTTGAAGTAAGAAATATTCTTTCTTCTTTTTTTTCTGTTTAGCAGGCCATGGAGCTGAGAGATGCAGTACTGAGAACGCAGTACAGCTTCCCCACCGCCTTCTCATTAGAACATCTCATGAAACATGCTTAGTGTCATATCCATTTAGTGTCAGGTGACAGACATTTTCTTCTGTAACATTCACTTTAACAGTAGTATTATTACTTTTCCTTGAGCGCTTTGATTTAAGCCACAGGAGATGTCACAAATTAGTGTTTACAAAACTTAACACGAGGGGGCTGTCAGTACTTGCTTCAAGACAGGATTTAGACAGGCAAGACCCCATTGTGGAGGTAGCAGACTAATTACATGAACACGGGTACAGAAGGATCCCAGACCTAAGTGCCACCTCAAGTTGAAGGGAAATTAATGATGCTCATACTACAGCTCTGAGGGACAGGGAATTCAATTCTTTCTTCACCTTTTTACGCATAATAAAAAAAAATTTAAAAAATAGAATGGGAGAGACTTCAGCTCAGCTTGCTAAGTGCTAGACCTTGCAGATAGCAGTCTGCATTCTTACATCACCCATTACATTCATTAACCCACTTAAACAGTAAGTATCTCCGAGCTAGTCTTACTCATCAAATGATGGAGGAGATACTTAGTTGAATGTTGCACAATAACCGATGCCAAGAGGTTTTTAACAAATGCATTTCCTGGTGATTCTAGGAGACAATGCTCATTTTCTTCTATTATGCAAAATTCCACAGTATTACCTATCAGTTGCAGACTGTTCCCTACTGATTACCAGTCCAGGTGAAAAAAGAAATTTTGCATTTGGGAAAGTTTAAAGAAATATCGAATTGCTATCGTTAATAATAAGGCAAGAGAAATGCAATATTTGATAAATATGTGGGATTCAAAATCCTTCAATCAAGGAGAGATACAGAGAACAGAGAACATTAATATTTGAGAGACCATAAAGTAGCCTCCAGAAATAAAACTGTAAGAGGCTCTGCAACAAAGCAAGGTGTTCCTCCATTCATCATTAATGATCAAAAACATGTCACTTTAGTCTTAATGACAGCTAGGATCAATGATGAGAAGTTTCATACAAATGCAAACTTCTTTTTGATATGAAAGTCCCAACTCAGAGGCCCTGGTGTAGTGTACTGTCCCCATCAGGAATCTCCTCTTCAGCCTTTCATCATGATTCATTGCTCCATTCAGTGCAAATCATAAGCTATAAAACTGCATTATCAGTACAGCTCTTTTTAATCAATTTCAGGTACTGATGTTTAAATATCTCCTGCACTAGAAAGTAATTGCTGTTTAGACCCCCCACCTTTTTTTTTTTTTTTTTTTTTGAGAAAGCATTGTAATATTCTTATAATTACTTATCTTTCAGAGGCAGATAAAACAGACACAGCTGCTGTTTCAAAGGACATTTTGTACATGTAGTTTGAACAGTCACATCTGAAGTACAGCAGAGATTTTCTCTAATTCAGGAAACTATTTATTGCTGACTGTGTTGTGTGACAGCTCTGTGGCCTCAGTTACACTCCCAGCAGAGGTATTTATACATTGTGATTTGCCTAAGGACTTGTTCCTCTGCTGGGCCCCAGTTCAGCAAAACACTGAAATAGATCAAGATCCTTCTTGGTGAGTTACCAGAGAGGACCGAAGGTCCCTATGCAGGCTTTGACGAAGAGTTTTTCCCTATATTCCACATGGGGCACTTCTTACCTGCGCCCTCCGCTCAGCGCCGGCAGGTTCAGCGCTGGCTTCGCCTCCACGCTCGCCCCGCGAGCTGCCTCGCTAATGGGAAAGCTCAGGGACACAGCGCCAGGGTAGATAAGGGCACATAATGCTGCTGGGGTCAACAGCAATCTCTATCTATCTAGATTTTAAAGAGGAAGTGTGACCTCTCCTTGAAGGCCTGGAAATTGAATATCTCCCCTCAATGTCCTTAAGAAAAGTCGGTGTTTCCTTCTGCCTATAAAAAGGAGATGAGTTTCCCCATCTCACCAAGCAGCAGGTTTGCAGCCCATGATTTTCTGGGTACCTGGTCCCCATCCTGCCTCCCAGGCCCAGTGCAAGGAAAGGGATGTTCCTCCAGGGAATGAGAGCCCTTCATTGACCAACTCGCCAGGGAAGCTCCCCAGTGGATGCTCCCTCTACCTCTTCCCTGTGGAGCTTCCCTGGCGAGATGCCTCATCTCTGCCATCTGATGTAGTCACTGAGCTGGTGAATTCATTCAGAGGCTCTAACTGCAATTCATATTTCAACTGGGGACTGGAAAACCCAGAAGCCCTCCAGGAGACAAGACCACTTTGCAAGAAATTCATTGCCCCTTAGTCAGTCATGACTTAAAATACAGACCTTCCACTCCACGGATTATGCTCCTTAAAGCAAGACAGGGACTTTCCCTTTGAGATCAAATATTTTTACATATACTTTCCTGCAAGCAGGAACAGAGCTAAGCATGATGGCAAATCACTATGTTTGGGAACTGTGATCATCTAGTTTCATTGTCCACTATGCTGAATTAATTACTGTGAAAAACTAGAGACTTCTCATAGGAGAATGAACCTCTTGAAATTACAATTGTTAGTAATGGAGAATCCACCAGTGCCCATGTTGTTTCAATGGTTAATTATCTTCACTTTTTAAAATGCGTACCCTTTTCCCCTGACCGAAATCTATGCCAACAAATTAGTCAAGCTAATCAGTGCACTGACTCACTAGCTAACATCTAAGAACAAGAGAAAGAGATGAGATAAAAATGTATGGGTAATACTAGTTCTAGAAAGCTACAGATAAAAAAAATACCCTGAAAACTAGGTTAAATTACCAGGAAGATAAAGCACATCTGAAACCAGGAGGATATGAATCAATAATTTACATTTCCACCACTGTTACTCAGACATTTACAAGAGCTTTCAAACCCTGCCTCCCCGGCCCCTCTCCCAGACGCAGCCCTCACGGCCATCCCCAGCAATTTCCGCAGAGCTGAAGCCGCTGCTACAACTGCTTGGAATTTTGCCATGCCGGGAGATAGCAAACAAATGGGAGGAAAAAGAAGGGGGACAAGGGGGTTCCATATCTCATCTCTGACTGCAGTTTTTCCCCCCCAACACAGCGTACTGATTTCCCACCACTCGTAATTTAAATAAACTCCTAATGCAATTCCACTGCTAAACACTGTACTTAATAACACAAAGGCTCCCTGATGCCGTTAACACAGCTGGACTGCCAACTCTGAAATGTCAGCTTTCCTCCCCACGTTGCACAAGCTCTACTGTTAATTTTGACATCTGGTTTTCAGTGAGATGTATTTCTTACAGAGCAAATGCACACTGACAAATCTGAGGCCCTCTGTGTATTTTGGTAAATTGCAATCCATTATGAATATATATCTTCCTATAATGAAATGTTAGCTTTGCAGTTGTAGTACAAGCTGTCCAAGTATCTGGTGGGAACATTTAATAACAATAATATTTTGCTGAAGTAACACAGCTACCTCATATAGGTATTCTTGATACCTATTCCTGGATGAATTTTTCCCCTGATATATTATCTGTTTAATTGCACACAGGTGAATGGAAAACTAGGTGATATTAAGATGAAGAACTGCCCTGGCAGCTTGGAGCCTCTTTGCAAAGGAAGTAAAATACAAATATCTGTGCAGCAGCTCCCACGGGGATCTTGCTGACAGCAAACATCATGGATCACGACCATCCTGGGAGGACACAGAGCTCAGTTACATGTTCAGATGTGAGCAGTGTGAAGCACTGAGGGCTCAGCCACACGCACTGAGGAGCCAGGGGCTGTGATGGGTGCACTGGGCATATCCCTCCTGAGGGGAAGCAAGCAGAGCTGCTAGAAGGCATTCCCTGCATCTGCTTTACTGTGCTGCAAAGACAAGAAAAAGCTTCACTGCTAAATTACAAGCATGAAAATATTCTGAACACACTAAGTTAGTAGATCCCAGTGCAAAGGATCTGATCCATCCTAGAGGGAATTTACTGAGCATGCAGAATGTGTCCAAGACATGGATGCCACAGAATCACTGCACACACGATGCAGCATTAGCGAGCCTGGGTACTCAGAGCTCTCAGGATTGTGCCTTCAAATGCAGCTCCCAGGCAGCTCTGCAGCAGGAGCTGGAGCAATGCTTGCAGCATGCAGGCTAAACGCTCTGGCCTGCATTTGTGCCTGACCTAAACCGAGATCCACTCATATGAGCGGCTCAGCTGGACGTGCAGCCGCCTGGCACTGCACACGTGTTTCAGTAAATCATTCCCTGTCAGCAGGATGCTCTTCCCAAGGCCTTCGTGGCAGTCTGGTGGCACATTCCCTCCCTCCTGCTCTTCCAGTGGGGCCGACTGTTCTGCTGATCTAGATGAGTATCTGGTGACAGGAATGATTAGCAACGCTTTGTCTTACAAGATCACGTTGCCAAAGCCTGAGTCTCCAGAAAACACCAAGTCAGCACAGAGCTGCCCTCCCCGGCTGGAAACACTGCTCAGCGCTGGCCCGGGAGCAGCGCGCCAGCCAAGAGCCCCTGAAAGCACCAGGGCCAGAGGGCTGAAGGCAGCGTCTGACCTCTGCCTACAGCCAACCCAGGTGCAGGGGGCAACTGAGAACACTAGGCTGACGTGGTGCCCTTCATCTGGTGCCCCAGATGAAAGATGATTTAAAAATAAAGATCTGTATTGCACACAGACCCTGATATTGGGGATATTTAACATGCTGCACTCAGGAAATGACAGTCTCAGACTCGCACACTCACCAGGGAGCCACCAGTTCCTCAAATTCAAGGGGCTACACTTGAAGCCCATCAGGTTCAGAGACTTTTGCTAATCTCACAGTAGAGCCCCAAGGATGCAGGTGCCAGTGCTGGCCAACATGATCTTCCTCAAAGTATGGGGTGCTACCCAGCCTGTATCAAGGCTCCAGACACACAAACCCAGAGGACATCATGGCCCAGCTATATCAGCCCCCTATGGGTACCTCATCCAGCCGCTGGAACAGTTTTGATCCTACTTAGAAATCAGTTCATTACTCATAAATTCATTATTATACTATTCAGTTATACAATGTTTAGCCTAAGCACTCCTTCGTTAGGGAGATCTAAAACCCATGGAGGAAAGACTCAACCAGCTGAGAGCTCCGGATTGGGCCCCTCTTGAGTGGAGGAAAACAAGTATCTTTGAGCCTGACGTGACCCAGGGTTTACTGCTTCTCCCCGCAGAAGCACTAGCTCCCGCTCAGCCGTGACAATATTTGTCAAGCGTGATGCTCATTAGTCAGCTGCGTGGCCAGGCTAGGAGTGTATAAACGCTCTGAGAGATCAGGTAGGAACCAAAGGTCTGTTCTTTGTGGTCAATTATAGCCATCAACATTAACGATGCCACCACAGAGAGCTATGCAGGGAGGAGAGAGAAGTGCTTTTCCAAGGCTAGTCTTCATGACGTACCTGGGCTACATGGAGAAGGCAATGAAAAACATAGTGTGCACCTCCAGCCTTCATCTAACCCTCTCAGTTATTTATTTCAAGAATAGTCTAGTGGATTCCACCCCCCCCAAATACCTGAATAAAGAGACTAGCATTTCTAACCTCAAGTGCATTCTCATGTATACTTCAGAATTCACATTGTTGATGATACTTAAACCTGATGTTTAATCAAAAAGAGAAAAGGCAGCACAGGGGCTGATGAAACTTGCACATCTCTGCCTGCTCTTTCCCTCTCTGAATATTCTTCTCCAAAACCTAGGATTTTCCAGCAAATCCACATTTTTTTCTGTTTTGTGTTTGAACAGGACTGTTACAACCCTACCTAAGGTTTAGAACAGGTTTAATGCTTTACTGAAGTAGGATTGTTTGTTCAGAGTCATTCTTTGTTCAACCAATAACAAGTAATTGCAGTTTAATTAACATTCATCATCTTGGACAGTGCAATGCAATAGGGCACTAATATCAGGTCCTGACCATATTCATTTAATTGCATTTTGCTGCAAAACAGCACCCTATATGTTTATATAGCAGATTTCACAGCAAAAAGTAGCATTCAATATTTGATGCATTCTCTTACAGAGAATTTGGTTTTCTTCAAGTGAGGTGTAGCTCAGTCAGTAATTCAAACTCTCAGCATCCATGAAATCCTGCAATCTATTTATGCCTGCTTTGTAGAACTGATGTTTGCCTGGTAGTCTAGAGCCTTTTATTTTTCCTCTTTTTTCTTTCCAGCATGTGCTCTTGTATTTACCAGGGCACTTGCAGTATTATTTAGGTTGCTGCCTGCAATATTTTCAAGCTACTAAAATACAGTTTCTTAGACATTTTCATAATGTTTTGAAATGCTGATTAGGATTTAGCATTAAAATTAATGGCAACTAGCTGTGGTCTTTCAGATGTGAAAGACTGTGCAATTTTTTTCTTTTTTTTTGAGGGGGGCTGCAGAGAATGAAGATATAAATAGCCAGTCTTGCTTTCCTCCAGGCAGGATCTTTTTAATCATGTAAAATAGATTTTAAAGATTAAAGACTCTAAGCTCTGTTCTGCCTTAGCTCATGTCTCCTATCACCATTTTTTGTATGTAATTTGAATGAAAAAGGACACACAGGGTGCTTTCATTTGCATTACCCCAGACTGGGATTTCCCCTTGAAGAACACAGCCCCTACCTCCTCTGTAGGATACAGAAAGTCACACACCTGGGTGAAACAACACAATACAGGGAATAAGAAAAAAAAAAAAAACAAAAAAAAAAACAAAAAAAAAACCACAAGTCCAAAGCATCAGCTTGCTTCTTGAACCTGGAACCTTGTTTTCTGAGATTAAGTTTAGAGCTGTATTGTGTAAGCTGAGAAAAGAGACAGAAGAAGTACTGGTATAGCAGCTACATATGCATATGTATAAACTGCAATTCTGTTTTTCATCTGGGCACCACCATACTGCACATGGAAGAACTGCACTAATTGGGAAGGGAGCATCAACACTCCTCTGAGATCTCTAGGGCCTCGTTCAGACGTTTGGTGACGCTTGTGGGAGTTCTCGGAGAATTGCAGGAGGCGGAGAGCAGAGATTAAAGGCCCAGCTTTATAGAGAAAGGATGAAACAAAGTTTTCCTATAGGACCAACGTAGTATGAGAAAAGCCAGCAGAAGTGGTGGGACAACAGCGTATGTCAAAGATTTATAAAAAAAAAAAAGAGCTTGGGCAAAGTAAGATACTCATAACCATCTACAATGAGTCCTCTGCTTGAGCACAGAAGCATCTGTCACTTGCACGATAACCTTGTTTAGCCAAATCACTTCCTCTGACAGAGGCAGATGACACAATATGAGTCACATCTTAGCACAGGTCTTTCTTCACTCTTATTTTTTTTTCTAATGCATCAAACCACAAGGAGACTCCTGTTACACATAGACAAAAGGGTCATTTCTCCACCTCATGCTCTTCCAACTCAGCTAAGGTCCCAGCTGGCTTCCAGTTGCGATTCTCCTTTCCAAATAAAGTTACTACTCATGCCTCAAGAATTTTTTGTGGGAAGAGAACCTGCCCACAAAGTGCTAGAGTTCACTGATACTATACTACTATATGTACCTTTTTTTTTTTTTTTTTTTTTAAATATACTTCTCAAACAGAGCACAGGAAGTTTGGGTTAATCTTGTTAGATGAACTTCCTAAACAGCCAGACCACTCCAACTCAGTTCTGTGTGCTAATGTATCAATAACCCCATCAGCAGAGCACTGATGCCTTCCATAAGGAAGGAACAACAAATGCCACCAGCTGGGAACAAGCCTTCCTTCTACTAACTAGCCTTTCATATTGCTCAGCCAGAGAACAACAAGGAACCATACAGGACATTGTTTAATTAAATATCACAGCACATAAAATGATAAGTCTTTCTAATAAGATTTGAAATTCACCTTGGAGTCATCCCGGCCAAGTCTGAGATGGAGTTTTCTGGTAGGCTGCAGTTCCAAGGGTTGGGCGAGTAGAGACCTGCATCCCACACACCCACTCTGCAGCACAAGTGGGCTACGTAAAGATACAGAGAAATAAGTAAAAATAAATAAATAAATAAAACAGCAGCCTTTTAATGCAAGAAAGCATGTTGGTTCTAGCAGTGGCCTCTCAGGAACAGAATGGATAGAGGGAGAATAAACACCCACAACTCTATTACAAATAAATAAAACTTACCTGTAATTCAATGAAAAGCTTTGACCTCGCAGGCCTGAAAATGAAAGTTCAGAGGGCACATACAGGCCAGGGAGCAGCAGCACAAACCTCCCCATGCCCCTCCACCAGCACAGCCAGGGAGAAGGGCAGGTCGCTCCCCCTCTCCCCAGCAGCTTCTGCCTCTCAGCTGAAAGTGCCCACCAGTGTTTTCAATTAATTCCAGGTGGTTTCATACCGCAGGCACTGATCCACTTGGAGCTGAACCAAACCTTCTCCCCTTGCTGCACTGATGGCTCACACACACTGCTCCCTCACATGCTGCAGATCTGTTTCAAGGTCCTGACCCTAGTTTTTAAAGCCCTTAATAGGCTAGGGCCTAATGAACCTTGGAGGCGGCTTCTTACTCCGCAATCCAAAGAAACAGCTGTGATTGCTCCGGGTGAGCAGCGCTGACAGAGCCCAGAGCGAAACCCTCCTCGCTTTCCGCATCCCAGCCTCCTCGTACCAAAGTCTCTACTTGGTCTTTTAGCAACACGTAGAGCTCCTCAGATCCTTGTCTACAGCCCTGTTGCAGCCTTCTTCACTGCTGCTGCACCAGGTCCATTGAAAACCATGTCCCCTAGAGTGCAGAGAGAGAGATGCTGTTTATTAAGTTGTAGAAAAGTAGGACTGGGAGAGAATGGGAGAGTTCAGTAGCTGATCCTTGTTTGACAATAGCAAGGGGAACACAGGCATCAGAGCCCTGGCACAGTAGCCCTGCACTTAGGTACAGCTGGTCCACCTGGGGTCCATGAGCAACGTAGCCCACATTGTCACAACAGGAGAACTTTCCTCTTCCAGTAACTTTGGGATGAGGCCCTGGCAGATGAAAGCAGGAGAGCAAAGGCAGCCCTGCTTGCAGGACATCTTTGTGCTTAGAACCAGCACAACATGCAGGTTAAAGAAGAAATTCCCCACTGCTGCTATAATAATTATCTCCAATTTTCTCATCAACCTCTGCTCAGCATGCAGCCCATGCCTTTCCACCAAACAACTATGAATCAAAATATAAAATCAGCCTGCATCCTAACACAGAGTTGAAAACTTAGCTCAATCTCTCCATCCTCGATGCCACACACTATTTCGTACTTTAATATCAACTTTAAAATGGATTAGAGGCTGATGAGCTGGAACAAAGAGAACTTATTACTTCTACTGCACTAACACCAGTCTTTCCATAGCCTTCCCTCCAACCACTTGAACTGTCCCTCTGACATCAGTGCACTTGCCCAGTTAGTTTGCTGAGCAGGGACTTGGGTTTTCCAACAAGCCACCAAGTGCAACACATGTTGAAGCACTTGTCTTGCCAAACTCATCCCTCTGTTCCCACCCTCCGATCCCCTGCTGGTCATATTCAGTCCTTTTAGACTGCACGTTCATCTGCTTTTATACCCTGCCATGTTTTGTAAGTACAGGTTCCTTCAAAAGAACGAGCAGTATTTACTGCAGCCACACCTATACTGGAAATGCCTGTGCAATGATCTGCAGTTCACGTTCACAAAGAAAACAGACGCTGTAAAGAAATAAGCATCCCTTCACTTTGAACTTTGATATCTGGTCCTTTTCTGCAGTGGGGACCTATTCTTTGAAGCAGTAGAGCTGCCATAGCCCCTGAGGGACTTGAGTTTCTTCTCACACATGCAAATATAAATCAGGAGCTGCTCTACTGAAGCCAAGTGAATTACGCAGGTGTAACCTCAATGTGACAGACAGGGCTCATGGATGTCAACAGAGACTGGAGCAGGTGCCCTTTCATTTTTCACATGGTGATTTTTCATTTTCAGCCACTTAGTTTTGCACAGCTACAATAACACATATAAAGCTGTGATGCAATAGGATAGGATGGTTGATATTTAGGAGAAATCACACACTTAGATCAATGCACACTGCAGGTATTCAGCTGGAACCAAATGTGTTGGAAGCGATGTAAACCCAGGGGGCTTGTTTGCTAATCAATGAACACAGGCATGTATGCTGCTGAGCTACTGCTGGTGTGTTAATTGTAGCTATGCATGTTTGGGGCTTTGCTTGTTTGTTTTTGCATTGCTAAAGAAGCACACATCATCAAAAGCTACAGCTTTTACAAAATAGGCATAATGTGAAAAATATACGTATATTCCCTACTCTGATATATTTTCAACTTTAGGGAAACGTATAACTCATTAGAGGCTCTCCATGCTGCCCCGTGAAGGAAAAAAAAAAAAAAAAAGAGGAAGTTTCTAGTAGTTCTACTCGCCCAGTTTACCATAAGTGACATTTTAGCAGTCACCTGGGGAAAAATCCCAATGGGAATGCTGACAAAGCTTATCATTTGAAAAAGGTCAGACCTTCTATTCTTGCTTTGAATAGATGGCAGTGACCTTAAAAATCTTCCAGTCTCAATCCCTCTCCTCATAAACGTATGATGGAGCAACTAGCTATGCCAATTCTATCCAAGAAGAGATGCAGGAGATCATTGCTCTGCACAATTTTCTTATTCCTTGTTTCTCTCTTGACAAATTACGGATCACTTTGCTGAGAGCAGGTGTTCAGCAGCACAGGCACCAGTGTAGGAGGACCAGTCGGGACGCAGCTTGCAGTGGAGAAGAGTTGCCTCTCTCCAGAACGACTGCCTTGAAAACAGATGGCAAAAATGCAATAGCATTCAAAGCCCTGGTGGGCAAGACTCTCCACGTAAATGCAGACAGAGAAAGGGGAATTCACAAAGACTAACTTTAGCCAAGACAATTCACAGCAGTAACTGTCATTTAACAGCTCTGTCTTGGTCTCTTGAAGAGTCAGTTACAGAGAGAACTACAAAGATGATTCGTACTCAGTTCAAGTTAGCTTTTTTGAGACTCCTCTATTGTCTTGTTGATTGAAGACCTCACTTCACCCATCATTTACATAGAGCAAAAAAAGGGCAGGGAAATGTAAAAAATACCCACCCTGCTGTCGGACACCAAAGCTCTAGTGTGACCTTGAGCAACAAGGTCAAGCAAAGACCTCATGGCAGATGTCACCCCCCAATCTGTTGGATTCAGCTAACGACCTTACTCATGAGTGCACCCTTCATCGGGACACGCTCCCCACGCAGTGTTAATCCTGCAAGTATTGGGTTTTATATGCACTAACTCTACAGTCTGATTTCAGTTGTCATCCTCGTGCTGGATTGTCAAAGAAAGACAAACTAGCGCTATCTCAGGTCGCTGGGTGCTAATATAGCTCACGCCTCCCCCTCAGTGCAACTATCAAAGAGCCTGATCCTCCACAGAGACTTCACAAGAGTAGCACTTCTGCCTGAGTCATCCTGTGGGATGAAATAGGACAGCCCACAACGGTAATCCCAAATACTGCAGTATGCTAGAAAATCACTGCCAAACTGCTGCAGTCACAGAAATACAATAAATATGCCCTATGATTCCATTTTTAGTTGCTTTTTAATGCAGCACTGCAGTTTGTCAGTCTTTCTTGTCCCAGCTGGAATAGATGAATTGCTGATGCTTTTTAGGAGCATTGGCAGATGAGCACAATAGAAACATCGCTCAGATATTGATGACTAATGCAGGCAGAACGTTTCCAAAAACTGTGTTGCCATCGTAGCTAAACAAAATGTACTAAATTAACATTCACATGGAAGGAAAGGAGCTCATTGCCACATATTCTGCATTTAAATGAGCCTATGGCACAACTGCAAAGCTCATCTGAAACCAAAGCTATCCATGGTTCTCCTGAAAGTTTCATGGACCTCCATAAGCCTAACTCAGGTTTCAGGCTGGCAGTGAACCCTGCAGTAGCTCACAAGGTTTAGGAGTTCGTTACAGAAATTTCACACAGCTCTAGCAGCAAGTAGGAGAGCTTCTCTTGGGTCACAGTCCTACAGACCGCTAGATATTATCCTCACTTTAAATTATTATTGCCCTGGTGTAAAAATGACAGATCACGTATTACTTGTGAGGTATAGTTCAGCGCATAGCAAAGTTCACACAAATCTCTTAGCAGCTAAAATGGATTAGATCAGCCTCTTCATGGACAACCTCATAGACAGTTTTCCTCTTAGAACTGGAAGTCATTTGCTTGAGTGCAGCACAAACCAGGGTTAACCTGCAGAGAGAGAAAATCCTTGCAATGGCTGAAAATGTCACTGTCATAAGACAGAAAGTGCAGAAAAGGAAAACAGAACCTGATTTAGATACGGGAGTGGGGAGAACCCGCCAACAAAAAACAGTACTTTAACAGCAAAACAATGAAGTTCACAGACTGACTAATAAAACAAAAGGAAAAGCCCTCTGTCTGGAGCAGGATTAAGTAGATGACTCATGAAGTTAGTTCTGTTGCTGTCATCTCTGACTAAATGTTATACTGAAGTCCACATATAAAATTATCTGACTCAAGTGAATTAGCTATGGGGAGTAAAAGCAAGAGAAGGGAGTCAGCGCTCCCAGCTTCTGTTCCTGGCTTTCACAGTGATTTGAACACTCTTACATAAGCAACTGGAGATCCTTCCATCCACTTGGAAAATTATAACAACAACAAAAAATCGTTTCCTACCTCATGTTCTCTTAAATTTGCTATATACTTATATACCCAGATTATGACATTGCACAAAGCTTATAAATCCAAAAGCAGAATGGAGACCTTTTAGTCTTCTCTCATTCCAAGACACCAAACTGCTTGTTTTGTGGCTGAAGTAACTGTCTAAATGTCTGCCGTTTCTTAGACGCGTTATGAGGATTAATGTTTTAATGTACTTAGAGTTGTCTTCAATAGCTTTCCCAAATCAAGCTATGGTTTATTCTTCAGATACAAGCAGACAAACAGAGAGCAGATTTCAGTATCTCTGGCTGCATATTTAACAGTTTTAACATTAGAGCACCCTTAGAGCATTTTTTTTTTTTTTTTGCTTTTTTCAAGTCAATTGATCAAACAATTAACAACTGCAACCCTGTGTGCTCCTGCTTTTTGCAGCTGCAGGAATCCAAACAGAGCAGATATATTTTATCAACCTAGCCTGATGCTCCCTTACTGAACACTTATCATATTCAAGAAATTAGTGAACGTGAGAGGGCGGTACAGGAAATTTTCTTGAAAACAAGGGAATCACAGGATGTTTTTCTACATCCCATTGATTTCTGTTTCATTAGATTAGGGAGCAGTGCCTTTAATACAACTAACATGTGGCAACCACATAGTGACCACAGTGAGTAAATCTGTCCTGCAGAAGCAAGCCAAAACACAGCAGGGTTTGTTTCAACTGCTAGGAGAGAATCAAGAAACCCTTTTAGCACCGGCTGCAGCTGAGGGTGAGGGAGAAGGAGAACCAAGAATATACTGAGAGTGACAGCTGAGAACAGAAATATCTCAGCACCGGGGCGTGGGCAAATCAAACAGGCCCCAGCACCCTGTGCTGCTCCTGTTCATGCTAAGAAAGCAAAGCAGTAGTTCTGATGGGCTTGCTTTCCTCATGGGAAAACTTAAGGGCTCTTAAGGTATCTGTAAGTGATGGCTGTTGTTTATACATGCACACACATGCATGTCCAGAAAGGCACACATTTACATTTATGTGCAAAAAACCCCATGCAAGCTAGAGGACTCCCAGTAAAGCTGGGTGGCTCTCAGATTACCCTATTGTTGGGAGGTCACAGTCAGTCCACGTTTTCCTTCAATATTCCTATCAGGAACACAGCTCCCTTGCTTTTTGTTCCCTAGGCAGCCCAGCATTTAGCAGATGTCCAAAGCAAATCACAACCATTATGTGGTTTTGCAATAGAACCTAGATGGAGAAGTGACCACCTAATAAACCACTGCAATCAGCAAAGGACCAACTAGCTATTTCAAAATAAATTAGGGTATCTTTTAAATCTCTCCGCAACAGATTTTATTTCAAATCAAAAGACTATGTCATTGACTTTCCCCTGAGTAATCTAAGTGACAGGGCTCTCTGAGGTGCAGTAATAGGATGTAAGTGAAGAAGTGGGTATTATTTTACCCGTGCTGTGATAATCTGAATGCACCACTGCCCAGCATCATAAACACTGAAGTGAGAAGTATTAACAGCACTTTCAAAACCCCTGTGCATTTGAGGATTGTCTAAGCAGGGGGTGAGACCAGATCTCCAGCAAGAGGGAATATAAACGTGCAGAGACATATCTAACATTGTATAAAACCCAAAGACTAAAGAAGGGAACCATGAAAGCTTACTTTTTGCCTCTCCAAGAAGGCAAATGGCTAGGCAGAAGTAATGTCAGGAAATAATACTGCAAGCAGAGAGTGCAGTTCTCCTTAATAATCAGCAGTACTCTAAAGATCTTGGAGTTTTGCCCTGACATACTTTAATTAAAGAAAGAAATCAAGACTCACCAGTTACCGTCTGGAGTAGTGAGAGAGGCCAGACCATCTGACCTCTTCCCTGGAGTAATACACATTGCAGAATAGTACCAGGAAAATGAAAATATATTTTTAAAAAAGCCCCCCCACACAGTAGCAATGGGCACCCCTTAAATTGCAGAGTTTTCCTTCCCTTTTCCAGCCAGCAGCACTACCTTCATCCTCCTCCCTCCCACTCCGAGTGGGCCAGAGGAGTGAGTCCCTTGCCATGGGTCCCCGGATGGGGGGATCCCTTAGGCTCTGCCCTCGTCCTGCCACCCAGGCCACCAGGATGCGGGACAGGACGGCCAGCAGGACAAGCGTGCACGGCTTCACATTCAAATTACATATGTGGCCTTGGAACTGCCACTCACGCAGATTTGGGTGAACAATGTATCCAGCTGAAAGCAGGATTATGTAAAGGAAGACTCAGCTCATTGCTGCATTGTGCTTGAATGAATAAGGACAAACAAATTATTATTGATGCAGGAAAAGAGAGAAGAGGAATATTACATGTAATTATTTTTAAAGACTGTTTTAATATTCTTTGCAATGTGAACTAATGTACAAGCTAAAGCTACATAAACTTAGGAGCCCACAGAGGTTTCTCTTTCAAGAAAACAGAGATTCTTGCATGAAGATTTGTTTCCCACAAGATAGTTATCTCTGCTCACCTAGTCCATAGTGCAGCTAGAATTGTGCAAATATTTCCCTAAAGGGGCACAGTGTGTCCTCCTGTTCCGCTAGTTTGCAACATCCTCTGCAAAGAATTTCGCATGCAAAGACCCCCGCAGGCGCTGGGTCCGCAGGGCGCTGCTCCCGGGCACCGAGCACCGCCGGTCACCGAAGGGCACTTTGTGTTTGACGCTGCCTGTCCTGTCCGGAGAGCCTGGGAACAGCAACTCGGCCTGCGCCCTCCCCAGCGCAGGGAGCACGTAGCAATCAAGGAGGAGACAGTACTATCGCCCCCAAATTCTCGTTATCATTACTGGTGCCACGCCACACAAAGGTAAATTAGCAACTTTCATCCATAGCATTTTTTAGAAGGAAAAACCTCTTAAAAAAAAAAACCCAAGGAGTCAAGTAACTTCTTGGTTTTCAAGAATACTGTGTGTAAGTCAACAGCTGCCTTGGATCACAAACCACGACAGTTAGTAGTCACTGCACCGAGGGAGGATAAAACTGCTCCTCTGTGCCCAGTCTGGAAGCAAAAGGTGACTATTGCCAATCACATGCAACACGATTTTTGCATTTCTAAGTCACCCACCATGACAACTGGAAGGTCTTTCACAATAACTTCACTGACATGTCCTTTGCTCTAACATGCTGCTTTTCGCCTGAATATCCCTTCTCATCTCCTCATTTTAATCACGGGACAATGAGCTGGCACTGCAGGTTTACATTTACTTGCAGGTCTTTCCCATTTAATTTTTTTCCCCCTGACACTTTTGTTATGCCTTCCCAGCAGAAGGTGGATAACAACATAAAAAAATCTATGTGCCAGCAGTACCCAAATATAAATCTAGGTCCAGCTTCAGTGGGATTTATACCTGCACTGAAAAAAAAAAACCAACAAAAACCCTATAGACTGATCTGAGCTGCTCCCAAATTGCTAAGGGTGATTGGATCTGAGAAACATAATAGCTTTGTACGCCAAGCCAGTCCTCCTTTGACTCCAGATGCAAAATTACCATTTTTCTGCTGAAAGGGTGATTTCATGCCATAACTTGCATGACTAAGGTTTTCAGAGAAGACTTTTGTTTAGATAAGGACAAGAGATGCCCTGAGGCTTGTATTGTAATGTTATACGGATATATAGATAGAGAAAGAAATTTTTTTTTGTGGAGCTGAGGGAGTGGCGTGATTTTTATCTGCATGATTACTTACTGACAGACACTGGGAACAGCAAGGTTCTTCTTGACCCGTCTTCACCCCTGCCTGGTTAGAAACTTAACAGACAGGCTGCCTTCGCAGACCTGGGTACTAGAGGCAGCACGGGCTGCCCTGAGCTTCTCTGGTGCCTCCTTGTATTCAGGCAGAAACTCCGACCTCTTTGGAACAGAGGTGTTTTCACACTCAAAATCTCATCTGCAGCTCTCCAGAAAAAAGTAAATAAATAAAAAATGCTGGGGCCAATAGTGATTGCAAAGAAAAATGGTCGAACAGAACACTTTCTTCTGTGCTGATACTCTTAACAGCTTCTGGGATTCGCCCTCCGCTTGCATTATTAAACAAACTTGCACTTACATCACTTTGGCTCTACTTTCAACCTCCAGCTAGAGGAATCTGCATTACAAAGCGACCTGCGAGCTCTGCTCCAACAAAGGCCCGGCCGGGAGGCCCTGTGCATGCTGATGCTGTCCCTGCTCACCACTCGTGCAGAGGGTGTAGTCCCTTCATTAGCACATGACTATAGTCCCCCAGGGATATGGGTAACTCTCCCAAGGCTCTTCAGGACATTGCTGGAAACCTCACTGAGCATGGGGGACTTTGCATTATTTTTCCCGTGGCCTTCCACGTGGGATAGTGGTTAATCTTAGTTCAGGTTATTAGATAGGTTAAGATATGTAGTGCTATCAATAAAAAAACAAATAGTAGTTTCTGAACTCAGGAGCAAGAAAGAGATGGTTTTGATTTAATTATGATTCAATAATATCTAATACAGATTCTCTAAAAGGAAAACTAAAAGTAATCATAACTATGCAGCCATTTAACCCACAAATCTCAAAGCTATTTAGAAAATGAGTTATCCCTATTTTACGTGTAAGAAAGGACACATGAAGCAACTTGCTTTCCAGGCAGGAGGTATAACCTGGTTGAGGAAAGCTGGAATAATGCAACAGGGAAGAGCTACTGTGTAGCCTGCTCTCCAAAGGGCCGCTCCTGTCCCTGCTGGATTCCCGTGCACAGGGACCAGCAGCAGGCTGCCCTCTGAGCCTGCAGCTCTGCGCCTTAGTCCCCATCCAAGGGACACACCAAATCAGGAGAGTCAAAGCAAGTGGTTACATCGACACGTTACCTTCAGCTCACCTCATTCTCCAGCAGGAATTCAAAGTCAGCTCTGTCAGCTGCTTCAGTGGATCTGAATCTAGAACCAGTAGCAACTTAAATGTTGTATTTCACAATGTTGGCTCTGCCATGTGTTATGATATATAGCTTCATGGAATGCTTTCTATTTTGTCCATCCATCCAAGCTTCAAAAGACAATTTTAAGCTTTCTGCTTGCTAGATAAATATCAATGCATGCATACCAGTGCAATGACTGTACTTTAAGTGGTGTAATTAACTGATACCATTAGAACACAAATACCTGATGGCTGAAAAATAATACCTTATTATTTGATCTAAAGTAGACAAAGAAATATGCACCTAAAATATATTCAAAATTTCAAAAGGCTAAAGAAATATTTTCCATCAATTTCACCGCTGACAACATCTACAGAATCATCTTTCAGCAAAAGTTGACAGTTTGAAAGGTCTTTAAAGGTTTTTCCTCTACTTTTGCTTTTAAATTGTCCATGATATAGTCAGTTTAAATATCTTCATGTTAAAGGGATCGAATCCCCCGTTACTTTAAGATTAAAGATTCTTCTTTGTTTCAGCTTTATCGTTACTCAACTACAGGAAGGGAAATATATCCATCTTGGGTTTTATTCCACATTTCAAAACACCAAAACCATCCAAACAAGAGCTGCTCGCATGCAGTGAAAAGTCTTTGTTTTGACTGGCACCCGGGAGGAATTATGACATACTATCATCAAAGTGAACTTTCCAAATTATGGAGTAAGCAAAACAAGTTTTCTCAGTATTCCAAGTTTCCTCACCATATAAATACTTCCATAATTAAATGGTATAGGTGTTCTAAACTTGGAATCAATGGAGTAAATTGGCTGAAAAAAATGTAACTGCAATCCAAACAGATGTTTACTGAGAATGTGAAAAGCATACCCCTTTTCTGTGTGTGTTGTATGTATATGTTCTAGTTTTAAATAAAACTTTCTTTTTCTGGACTTGTAGACACCTGGAAGTGTCTACAGTTACATGCATGTCACATCCACATATATGAGCATAAGTGCATTGTTCCATAGTGCCAGAATGCATTTTTATTCTAAAGTTCTGTAAAATAAATATGAATCTATATCATATATCTCATATATCCTGTACTAATATTTTGCAAGAAGGTGCAGCTCCGAAGTTTCCACAAGTTTCAGAAACAATTTAAAACTATGAAAGGTCTAACCAGCCCTAACGCTACATAAAAAACTTCGGGTGTTGGGATGGATGTTTCTTAGAAAAAAAGATGTTGTGACTGCTTACTTATTAAGCAGAGATATCTCTATGCTGTTTGTGCACAGAGTAATATCATCTTGACGACATGCCACGAGCACTGTACGCACTGTCACTGCATCTCCAAACGCGTTACGTAACAGGTAAGGACAGAGAGTTAAAATTATTAGCCAGAATGCAAATAGGAAATTCCATATTTTTAAGCCTGGTTTTCATCAACTTTGACCTCAGTTGGTTTCTTGCCTCTCAAACATTTGCTTTTCATAACCTCATTGTTCTAAACAAGCTCTTTTAAAGTCCTCTAATCAATGTGTATTTGTAAAACCATACATCTCCTTTGTTGAAGCCTCAATTCTAATCTGGGAACTTTAATTTTCTGAGGAGCTGATTTCTTAGTGGTGCAGAAGCATCAAGATGAAGGTTCAGTGAACTCGAGGTCAATAAGTCATGCATTTCTTTTGACTAGTATTTGTTCTTGACAAGCAAGCTGCTCACAAATCCCTTTTGCAAGTTTAAGGCTCTGTGTAGCCTGCAGAGACAAAATTAGAATATAAACATCTACTCACTAGAGAAAACAAGGGCGTTATTGTCACTGTAAAGAAGGAGACATCTAAACCATACCCCTGCCTGCATTAATTCCATTATTGTGCACAGGCAAGCTGACAGTTATACCACCAAGTAAACTGCAGTTATCTAGTCAAATGATCATTTAATGTTCTTTATTTTACTTTTTCTAAAGAAAATTGATTTCTTGCTATTTATGTTCAGGGTATTTCATTGTGCTGTGATTATAAACTAGACTGAATGCTTTTCTACTTTTCTACTGACTCCCTGCAAAGCATGTTTTACAATCCTTCCTGTTTGTACAATGCCAAATGTCTTTTTTAATTGCCAGCCTTTTTTTTTTTTTTAATAGGATGAATGCTTATTTGTTTACTTATAAGCTCTGGAAAAGCTAGGCTGGACTCCATTCTTTAGAGAGGCTGCTTTGAGATATGGAAGGAAATAACTCCAGTAATGATGTCTGCTGTGTAAATGACAAGGCTTTCTACAGCCCATTAAACTTTGTCAAGTATTTGCAGATATTTAAAGTTTAACTTCTAAGGGCAATTCCTCGGGCAGGTCCCTGGTCACAACTGTAACTCATGTCACACCAGGTGTCTTTTCCATTGTGCTGATTATGCAGCACCTGGAGCCCACCAGCCAACGGGGAACTCAAGAAGTGAGAAGACGGCACCACTGGACCTGCCAAAACGGCAGGAGAACTACAACTGAAATTCACAATTCCAGATCCTTTCTCCTACACATGAGATTATCCCACTGGAATCTAGGAGTACCTTTCCAGGGGAACACAAATACCAAGAGGTGAGAGGGAAGGAAAAGCTGCAGCAAACAGAGTTTGTGTCAGGGAAAGAGCAAGGCATGGCCACATTCAGCAGCCCTACAGCCACGTAAGGGCTGTGAGCAGAAACACTGCACTGAGCAACCCTCCACAGCACTGCAGCCCTCAGGAGGGCTGTATGTCAGCACGAGGATGTGGAGACCATTAAATAGGCCCAAGAAATCTCCATATTGCAGGAAAAGTATTGCAGGAAAAGGCATGCAGGTTAGGGGATTTTCATAGTCTCTGTGCAAATTAATTCATGTTTGAGGTGCCTTAGAAAAAAAAATGGATCATTTATATTAAAAAGTGCAAACTTTCCAGCTGTCCTCAAGTACTACAAAGGCAATTAGTTTAACCACCCCAATGTGAGAGCCATTTAAGGACAGACACTTAGACACAGGTTTTAAAACATGTTCAACATCCTGTGATTATTTTTTTTCCTCCTTCCCACATCTCGGTATGCAAAACCTTATTGCAGTGGAAATAAACGTGTGAAAATCAATCATGGACCTTTGCAAGCTATTAAAAATCTTCACACAGCACTACAGGTTTACCAGAAGCAGTTAAAAAGAGGCTGTCTATGAAACTGTGTGGGAAAATTTCCACATGACATAAGGATTTTGACAGACATACAGGGTATTTTGAGTAATCCAGCAACAGTTTACCTAGCAAACCACAATCACTTTCACAAATACATAGCTGTATAAACATTGTCTTGCTCCTGATGTTTTACTATCTTCACTTGGTAAAACCATCTTATGTAGAAATACTTGGTTTAGGGGGAGGGGTTGGACTTTATTGTTAAAACAAAAAGAGAAATGTAGGATTTCTGTTCCCACCCGCTCCTAGCAGCCTCTTTACCTTCTCTGTGATAGTATTCTTTGCTCCTCAGACATGAATAAACACCTTTCTCCTCCTGGGAGTGACACAGGCGCCCAGTGCTGTGCTGCGTAGGCAGGAGGAGGCCCTTGTCCTGGCGGGACAAGGCCGGGTTCAGGGAATGGGCCCGTGTCATGCAGGAGGTAAGGACAAGGTGCTCAGCTTCCAGCAGAAACTCAGACTTCTACCTCCCCCTCAGACACCTAAGTAGCTTGCATAGATGCATCCCTGCTCTCTACATCTGTCCTGACATCTCTACTCCGCTGCTGTCTCTTTTCCAAGCTTTTGCAAGGTAGACAGCTTGAGAATACAGCAAAGCTTGGGCTTTCATGTTTCTCTCCACCACTGTGTGTTCACGGTTTCTTTCCCGAGATGGAAATGCTCAGGATCAAGAGGACAACAATTCCTTCTGGAATCCAATCTTCCATTTTTATGGCTTGCAGGGCTGACATAACCCTCTTCTACCTGATGCTATGGTATATCTTTGGCTTGCTTATCTACTTACTGTTTTTAAGACCATGTTACTAGGCTTAAACATTAATCTCTGGTTAGGATTCATACTGGAGGAGCTGCAAGACCAAGTATCCCGGTGGTTGCATTCCAGGTTGGATTGCAAAATTACTTCTTTAGTACTGTGAGGATAATCAGGCCTTTCCTCCTCGATTCCACTGTGAAGAAGGTTAGGAGGAATCCCTTTCTCTGCCTGGGAGCTAGATGTACGGGGAGTCCTACATCCAAGATGCTACAGTCCTGATCACCTCTAGCAGCCCCTCACATCTTGTAAGAATAACTAGGGAAGCAGAGACCTTAGAAGCTGTTAACTTGCCCGAGTCCCCTTGAGCACAAGATTTTTTTTTTTTTTTTGGCTGCCCATACAGCAAGTTAAAGAAATCTCCTGAGAACAGAATGGAAGATAAGCACAGTTCAGTAAAAACATGAGAGTCCCTTCAGTAGGAATGTGAGGCCTTTGCCTACACTAAAAGGTAAGTTCATCACAGCTTATTTCAACAGGGATAAATCTACTTTTGAAAGAATTAAAAGGAAACAACTCATGTTAATCCAGTCTTGCAAAATCCTGCTCTCATGCATTCCAACTGCCCTGGCTGAAAGTGTTATGACACCTTTGCTGGTCACTTTTAATCTGCAGCATAACCCGACCTGTTCTGCAGGAAAACCCTTCATGTGCACGCTTCTTCCCAGCTCGGGGCTGTGCCGCAGCACTACGGCAGTCTGCTCGCTGGCTGTGGCACACTTTTCCATCACAGGAGAACTGCGTCCTTGGTGGCACCGGCCCTTTGCTCTTTCTGTGCTCAGAACAGCCCCAGCCAACTTCAACCGCAGAGGCGATGTTCCTCTTTTGGTTAGAGAGCAATGCTCTCCACCTCTAAATAATGCCTTCCAGAGTCCCAGCTTTGTTTTACTAACCACTCTCCCAAGAACAAGAGCTTCTCAGAGCTTCACGTTCTTTGCTGGTTACACGTACTACCCAAAGGTTGCAAAGGTAAATATCAGAAGAGGGGGTTGGCCAGATAACATAAGCACATTAAGTTCTGCGTAAATCTCTGCACGCACTTTATTTTGCAAACAAACCATCAGCACAGCTATTTTCCATGTGGATTAAGAGGAAAAGCCAAGAGTTGTAAAGTTGAACTTCTAGGGACCAGTTCCGGTGCTACAGCTACAAGAGAACAGATCTCACCAAAAGCAGTGGGATCTTTTCCAACATCTTCAAAAGGCCTGAAGGACATACCATCACATCTCATTTATTGAGCATGACAGTAGAGCTCTTCCCAGGAGGGGTTTAACAGTTTCACAACTATCAAGAGTTGTGAAAAGTGATTCTCCTGACCTCTGATTTGTTTTAAAGAGAAACTCTCACATCTTTCTTGGTCATAGCTCCACTTTTCAGGTTTGCAAAGAAACTCACATTGCTGATTGCCCTGAGCTTGTGTAAGTGTCAGTTATTTTGGAGTGTCTCCAGAGAGAAATATTTTGACACTCATGTTCTGTTCATTACTCTTTCAAGAGAGGAAGGATGTAGGTCTTTATCCAGAGTAAGAGTCAGCCCACCATGCTCTTGTTTGACTGCCTTATTCAACTTGATAAATGCTGGCTACCATCAGGACTTACTGCCATGAGATGTGTCTCAAACGTGAAGCTGTCATTAGTGTGTCAGCACCAGCGATTGTTTCCAACTGTGATAATGGTGGGGCCACATTTTGAACACGCACAGATCTGCGTTTGCAATGGACTGCCACACCAGCTGCTTCCCATTACAGCAGAGACCTTTCACTCACACTCACGAGCTTTGCCACCACTTTTTTAATTGGGAAACAGAAATATCCCTCCCAGTCTGTGACTCATATGGGACCTAGCAAACAGTTACCTCATGGCTGAGGGTTGGAGGAGCTCAGAGAAAGTCAAGGGCAGTTCAAAGATACTATCTGAGCCAAAGCCTGAGGAACACTTGGTTGGGTAAAGAGACTGAACCAGCTCTGCAGCAGAGATCCTGGTGTCCTGATCCTCAAGCACTGCCAAAGCTCCATCAACAGCAGCACATGAGCTAATGAAATATGATGCTGATGCAAGAACAGCAGAGGACTCTGTGTCCTCCTTTTCACATTCGCCTTCAAAGCACAGGTTAGCTCTAGGATAAGTAATTTCACATTAACAGTGCGCAAGAACTCCAATTCATTCTGACCTAACACAGTGCAAAATTTAAACAAAATGCTTAAGCACTTCTCTGCCCAGAAAAGTACTTAAGTGTGTGGTTTAATTTATAAAAGGTAAGCAGATGTGTATGTGCTTTGGGCTGTTGAACTGGGGGCTGTTATACCAACTACTACATAATATATGTATATATAATTATATAGAGACAAATATTAAAAATAGGTATACGGCTGCTTTTCATCTCACATTTTGAGGATTCTCAGTGGCTCTGTAGAAATTACATAGCTCTTCAAACAAGCCACATTTAGTAAAACATGATTCAAGCATATTTACATATATCATTCAAGTTGCCTTCCATTTTTGCTAGCAGAGCCCTGCCACTGCAAGGCAGCCTGTGCTTTACTCCACCAAACCAGGACCTGAAGTTGTGTCATGTTTCTGTTCCCATCAGACTGAGTGCAAAGAATTTTGTCTGAATATAGATTTATGACTTGCTGCTTGAAAATATACGATGTCAAGTGTCCCACTGAGTTTTATTGAGTTGGCTGTGGTAGTATCCACTACTCAGTGCAGTGTGATTATTTCAGACTTTAATCCTGTCTAATCCTGTTCTACAGAAGTGTTTCATATTTTTCCCTTCCGTCTTGCCGACTATTTTGGCATCTAAACCACACATATTATGGAATTTATACTGAAAATTAAGGTGAAGTGTGTATTTTAAAGTTGGGACTTCTGCTCATCACAGGATTTTCCAAAACTCGATAGGGTGTGTACAACTGTACCTGTGTTTTGTCCATTTTTTTTTTCCTTGGCTAAACCATTTTGATTCAGTTGCACTGAAAGCATCCCACATTCTGCTCAGTTTACACTTCAGTTGGCAGCATCGCTTATTTATGTTTCATTGTAATGCAAATTGTTTGCAGCTATTCAGCATAATATAAAAATTCCAGAAGAAGCAGAAATCATGTGCAATTTAATTTGATTTTTCTCCTTTAGGAAAGTGACATGACTTAAGCTTACGCTCCTTAAAATAAATCCAGTTTTGAAAAAAGCCTTGAAAATCCAATGAATTACCAAGGAGACACGGGGCAGTGGATCCGACTCACGGAACGGTCCCCCCGGAACACGGGGCAGCCTCAGGTGGCAGATCCCCTTCTGCTCCAGTAGGAACTGCCAGCTTGGGAGCAGGAGCCCGGCCGTTCTGCTCTCCCCAGAAGGGAGGCTTGGGCCACCACAGAGGCCACAGGCTTGGTGCAGGTGCCAGGTTTAATACTTGAGGGTGTTTCTCTTCCATAAAGGCAGCAATTATGACTTGACTTCTCTTCAGGTGGGGAGACAGGCAAACCCACAAACAGCACAGCGGTTAAAGGGGAGACAGTGCGTATGGTGTTGTAAATAACTTCAATGGAGACAGTGCATTAAAACTGCTGTGTGCTCGCATCCCTAGAGAAAACATGGGACACCTAAAAAGAGTTATGGGCACTGCGAGGTGGTGATGAACTTCAGAGACTGTAAAAAGCTCTTTTGAAACACTAGATGTGTCTTATTAAAGCTGCCTTGAGGGCAAGTATAATTAAACAAAAACAAACAAACAAACAAACAAAAACAAAACAGCAACTCCACAGCACTGCTTTCTTATTCAAAATATGGCAGCCATACATTGTCAAGTGGAAAGTAATAAAAATAATTTAAGTTAGTTACCACACTGCCTAGTGGCCCTATGTTTAAAAAAAAAAGGGGGAAAGAAAGGCTCGGTTATCTTATGGACTAACCAGAAAGCACCAAGTGGAAAGTCCCTTTGTCTGCATTTGGTGAGAGTTTCCTAAGCCACAGCAGCAGCAGTCCAAGATTTTAAGCTAAATCTTCCAGCGAACTTAAAGGCAATTTGAAGCCAACCTCCCCAGAGAAGGTCAATAAGATCTGAGTACTTATCTGCCATTGGCTGTGGAAACTGCGGTGTTTTAGAGTCTTCCCATCATGTTCAAGGGATTTGAGAGATTCACCCATTGTGGCTTTGGAGCACACAGATAAAAATCTATTCACGTGGTAATGTAAAAGTGTTCTCACACCTTCCAAGATGCATGTGGAGTGAACCATGGGGCAGCAGGGAGGGTGGCCTTTGCTGCCAGCTGGCACTGGGGAAGTCAGAGTTCATTTCCCCAGTGCCTTACTGGTTACTTCCTCCTGCTCTGATCTCTCATCTGTGCAGTCAGTGAGGATGCTAATAGCAATCCTTTACCTTCTAGACCACTTGTAATTAGCTACTACAAGTACAAAGTCCCATAGGGCCCTTAAACTAAGGTGATACAATCACTTTAGGATCAGGACAGAATGGACTATTTTAGCATGAAAGTATCTGTGGGTAACCTGGAGAGGGCTTTAGTACGGTTAGCACAGAATCGTCCCCCTATCATGTGTTGTCACTGTTCAGCTTGTCACTGTTCAGCATCTCAAAACAGAACCACGTATTCATATGCCTTGAACTTTCTTCTTTTGACAAAGCACTTTTCCCAAGAATTTGTGAAGGTTGTAGCACAACCCTTACTTTGTTCACACGTCCCTTGTGACAACCATATCCTGAAGTGTATTAGAGTTTGAAAATACAGTAGCAAGATAAGCAGTGGCAGGAAGATAGAGGAACTTCGAGGCTTAGAAGAAAAGATATTTCTAATCTCCACTGAAACTATAAGACAATGTGGATAAGGCAGACAAGCGTGAGGAGGCTGTTACAGACAGCCTGGAAAGAGGGAAAAGAGGAAGGGGGGTCAGCAACTCACACAAGCAAGCGAGGTTGATGGCAAGATGAGAGGGAGGTCAGGATACGACTAGGAGAGCAAGTGAGTAGAGCACCAGAGAGACACAGTCTAGAAGACAGGTCAGGGCAAGTCTATGTCTATGCTTTGCTTTGTTCTTATTTTTGGCTTTCCACATACCTTCAAAAGGAGAGATTATCAGATAAGAGTTGATGGGACACCATTAAGACAGAAGGTTTTTCAAGCTCTATTGTGTACATGACATTCCTTCCCCTCTGGTCTCCAGAGAGCTCTCATACATCTGCAGATGCAATTTGCAAAGCACGCACACAGCACGGCTATGCGGCGATGCAGCTTTTGGTTAGGAATTTCATCAAAGGTACAATTTAATGTGTGTGTTTAATAGCCTCATAATGGGAGCATATAGCCCAGCCTATAGCATACACTTCTGTGCTATCAACAGGCGCCGGGGAGCACGCCAATATCCCCCATTCTGCTCTTCACTGGTATCCATACACTCCAGGATAAAGGAGTTTTAAACCTTCAGTGCTATAAGGTGGGAGACGCAGCCACCTCAGCTAAAGAACAATAATTTACACCAGATGCTGGTTTGGTGAGGGCTAATTCTACAAGACGATAATATATTGGAAGCAAAAAGACTCTACCACAGCAGTGCCCTGGGAATTGAGGAGAGATGTGAATGGAAAGGCTGCTTTTCACTGCAGCAGTCAGAAGAGCTATATTTTTTAAAGGTCAGAAGCACCTGCATAACCAACATGGGAAAAATGTGTTTGTGTGTAATAGCTGGAAAAAGAATCAGCAACTGGAGAGCTGTGTAAAACAGTATCACAACTAGTGCTGCCAAGGTGAAAGACAACTTGACGTAGTTAACTTGCTGTGTACATATTAAAAGACACTAGCAGAAAAGATGAGGGTTGAAATGGAAGAGAGCTTAGTTTTCTTAAATTAAGTGTTCTTTTATGGGAAATCACCAATTTCTTTTTCTTTCCTTCACCTCCTCACTGACTTAATCTTTTAACAGTTCCACTCCTAAAGCACTTTCCAAGTTCTCCACCATATTCATTAAATTTTATCCAGTGATGGCTGGCTTCAAAATTACTAGACAGCACAGACAAAAAGAAACTCAAGAGCCTCCCATTGCCATGCATACTGGGGCAGAAAGTCCTGAGAAATTGCTCAGCACCCACTTTCTTGCAGGGCTCCTCCGACACTTGAGTAACACCACCACTCAGCACCCAGTGCTCTCAACAACCCACAGCGCAGGCTGCTTCTCTCCTGGCCGTACACCAAAAAGTAGCAAACACGGGGTACTGTAGAAAGCAGAAGTGAGCTGTCACCCCTTCGTAAACCCAGGGGACATGGGAAGGAGCCAAGAATGATGCGGAGCCCATGAAAAGCAGTTAGAAGTTCTGGGGAAGGTCGCAGCAGGGACGTAAGGAAGATGGGAGAGCTCAGTATATTACAGTGAATAGTTGTAAGGAACATGGAGGCTGCTGAGATTATTGTAGAGGAGGATTTCAGGAGAGATTGGACAAAACTCCACTGCTCATGCGACAGCTCCTCTTTTATCCGTTAATATGCAGTGCTGTTTTATAGCAGCAGGATCTCCCTGACTCTTCCTCTGCTTTGGAATGTAAATAGCAGCTGTGTCTGCATTTTGCTGGTGCAGATGCATGCTGGAGACATGCTCCGTCTGCGCGAGCAGCAGGGCCTCTCTGGAGGCAGGCAGGAGAAAGCCCCGTTTGTTAATCTTGACAGGGCTTAGCAAAGAGATCAGATTTGAAGAGTTCAGTATCAGCCATACTTGGATAATTCCAGACATGCAGAGAAGAGGAGCTTTAAGTACCTAAGGAGCCCTCTTGGTAGTGACACCCAGCCGCCTACGGAAGTAGGCAGGAGCAGGGAGGATTATCCGTTTGGATTTAGGTGCCTAAGTTCTTCCTCAAGTTCCTCCTTAGGCATCAATTGCCTTCTGTAAGTCCAGCTTTATGAAACTCACTTCATGATTTGTGGAGCAATGGTTAACACACCTGACTGTCAGATCAAAACCAAGGATCCTGGAGCCTCCTCTTCGCTGCACAGTCTCGCAGCTGCCGCACACACAGGAGGCGACAGCCCGGAGAAAGAGCAGGGCAAGGAGCAGCCCTCTGCAGCAGGAGGACCAGAAAACCAAAGTACTGATTCCACTTCTGACCCACTGAAATGAACTGGAGCACTGCTGCTGGCCCCGGGACTGCCTCTGCATTCCCATCAAACCTGAACTTGACCACGAGGCTGCAATTCAAGTTTAGAGGGCTACTCTGAATCTTTCTCCCTTTTGCTATAATTTTGCCCAAGAACTTCTCAGCTAGTTTTTCTAAAAATCTTGTTTCCTCTACTATATAAATGAGTACAAACATTAAGATCCTTTTGCTGGAAGCCTGAGGATTCCTGCAGAGTCTGTTTCAATGCCAGTCTCCTTAGTAACAAAGAAAATGGAGAAAAAGAGGGAGAAAGAAAAGGAGAGAGAAGGAGAGGAGAGTCTGTGCACAGAATTCATGTCTTTCGGGGGTGTTTGCTGCCATGCTGCTGTTCCAAAGACTATTCAGCCTCTCCTGTGTCAGCATCTCCTCACAGCTCCTAACTTCTGGCAAGGGATTATTTCCAAGATGAATGTTTCTTCCTTTTTCTTTTTTTTTTTCGAAGTCCTCAATGAGGTATCAGCTGTACTTTAAAGAGATTATGGTGAGAGCATTCCTAGCACATTGACTCCACTGTGCAGTGAGCTTTGTGATTAAATGGCTAAGCAAAGGCGGTTTCCAGGGATAAACTGTGCCAGGGATGACATGCTTCCTCACCGTAGACTGGGAGAACCTAATAAAAAATAAGGATGGAGGAAAACTGCTCCAGCTCTACAGCTATTACTAGCATCTCAGAGCACTGTCACTGCTTTGCTTGTGCTGTCAGATGTCACTTTGCATCAGTTCTGGACAGTGCTCAGCAAAAAAAAAAAAAAAAAAAAAAAAAAAAAAAAAAAAAACAGTGGAACTCATTTAATTCCGCCCTGCATGAGTGGGCCCTGCAGCAGGGCCATGCAGAGCTTTGCACGACCTCCTGCTGCCAGCGGGAGCCCGCTCCAGGAGCTCAGGTTGCCTCTCCAGGAATCTATGCAAACACCTTTGTGCATACCCTGGTAATTCCTACCTCCTACCCAGCTGTTCGACTGAAGCATTAAAAAAGGATAAACAAATTCCAGCACTCTGTCCCTATCATTCCCTAACGCAGCTCCCTGTCTGAAGCAGCAATCCAAAGAGAAAGAAAACAGAGGCCAGTAAGTGGCTGGGGCAGAACGGATGCTCTCACTGCGGAGCATGGACTGTACAATGGTTGGAATACGAGTACGGGCCTGTTGAGAGCCACGTACAACCCAGCAACAGAGTGAAACAGCAGAAATAAACCCAGCAAAAGCACAGCAAGATCCTTACATACACCTTCTTTACCAATCTTCCTTTCCTTCTCTACCTTTATTCCTCTCTATTACTCTCGGCTTATTGTAGAACTTTTCGATAGGAGGCTCTTTTTTTCCAGAGTATCTTTCAAGGACATCCTCCTAGGAGACAGCACAGCACCTTTGCCTCTTAATTGAAGGATCTGGCATTTAAAGTTGCCAATTTTATTTTCCTGCTTTCAGTAAACATGGCAGAAATACCGTTTGCACATTCTCACAAGGAATCCAGACCATTACATGGTCTTTATTACCACTTAGAATGACTGAATGGTAAAGCTGATTTTGCTGACCATGTGGCAGTTTCCTTTGAACTATACACATAGGCAGAGTTAATCAGTTGATATGAGACCAATATTCATCCTATAACCATTCTCATAGCTCTGAACTGAAAGCCACCCCCTCAAATAACATTAACTAGTTTTTCTTCATTCTTCAGTCGTCTGCCAGCACACTTAACGTTTGCTATAGAAAACAGATTTTTAATGACTAGCTAAATGCAAGTTAAGGTAGTAGCTGTAGAGCAAAATCAAGTGTTAGTGTTTTATCATGATGCACTGAAATTACACCTTCACATCCAAGCTGCAGACAGATTCTGTACTTTTAAGGTGATTTTGGGGAAGCCCACTTAACCTTCCCTTTTAAAACATCTGTTAGTTATTCAACACACTCAATGCAACTGGGAATAATGTCATGCTGACAGTTGCAAGATTTCAGCCAGACCTGCAGACCAGAATACCTGCCAGATTGCACTTTTAAGCACCTCCACACCACTTAGCTCCAAAGCCAAAAAAACAACTTTATTCTTTCTGTCCTGCTGGATTGAAAGATTGGCTTTGAGTAAAGCCTTCCATTGTTCTGACAACAGTGTAAGCATCACAGAAAATAGAGCCCTTCATTAAGGAAAGAGGGCCTTTTCCTATGCTAATATACACACATATAGATTTTACAAGCAGAGAACAGGGTAATCAGATATAGCTTGAGTCACCTTTTTAGAGACATCTCTCTGATTCACTGGGAGGAATTAATACACTAGCAGGAATTGTGTTCATTCTTAGAGGAGGACCAGTTGTGATGGAGATGTGAGACCTGGCCCATCAGAAAACTCACCTGGGCAAGGGCTCCATCCTCTCCATGCACTGGGCATCGCTGCAAAGCAGATTTCCTGCTGGCCTCGTCCTGCTCTATTTAGGGTCAAAGGCACCACAACCCCTGCTCTCCCCCAGATCGAGTCATGAGCAGCTCCAGAGCAACAGGAGCAAAAAAAAAAGTTTTCCAGCACAAATCTGAGCTGGTAGGTGCTACTGAGGAACTCTCGGTTACAGAAGCATAAACTCAAAAAACACCCTTGTGACCATCCAAAAACATTAATGTGTGGAGGTCTCTGAGGTGCAGTACCAGGATCAAATTCTTTGAACTTCAGGCTCTTCAGTTTCATGATCTGAGGAGTTCTTGTTTGTTTTTTAAAGCAGCTATGCCATTGGCAATGCTTTTGCCCTTCCTCCTGGAAAATAAAGCAGCAATATCTTTGTTTACTTGTTTTCTCTTAGCTATGGATTTGCTTACAGTTCTACGGCTCTCTGAAAAGCCCAAAGTTTCACCGATTTAAGGTCCTCTTCTTTAGGTTTAATCATAATCAAGAAAGCTCAAGCAGTGAGAACACAAAAGCTGCCTCAATCCCAAGTGTTAAAAAATGAAAAAAGTGAGGAAGTGCATACAGTACAGCACCCTGGCAGGCAGGAAGCAAATGGCTACATTCATAGAGGTAGTTCCTAGTTACAGGCTGGCTGCTGAGTCCCAGCTATTACACTGGTTCTAAAAGGTCCCTGGGACTTTCTTTTTGAGGAGTCGGCAATTCAGAGAGCTGAAAAATCACTGTAATTTGGCCTGTGAAAAATGAGTAGGTGTTCACTGTTCATTTCCCAATAAAGTCATGCTCATCACAGAAACCATCATCATGCACAGAACTAATAGCTGCCCTGCTCGCAGGCACACCCATGTACATTAAGGAAGAGCTTGTCGTGCACCAGCTTTTACCACGTATAAACAGGAGACTTTGCTTAGCAGAGCTGTCAGCAAAGTGCTTTTTTTCCCAGAAAAACTACATTCAGGTGAAAAATGTACTGAGCAAGTAAACACAAACAACCAAAACTAGAAACCTGGAACCACAAAACAAACAGAAAACAGTGAAGTGTTCCTATAGAAACCCTCTGCTCCCAAATCCCAGTCAGACAAACCAGAATGAAAGCAAACTGGAAGAGTCATAAACACACAAAGGGAGAACTCGAGGGAGACGAGGCAAGCAGCTAACAAAATGTTGACTAAATGGAATAAAACCTGTTCCTGCTTATCTGGATGAGTAACATGGCAGCGGTCAAAGGGCAATGGCTGGATAGGACTCGCTATTTTCCCACTCCTGCTGCAAGCAAAGCAGAGTATGAGAAGTGGCAACGGCAGAAAGCACCAGCTCCTGCTTTGCCAACTGTCATTTGTGAGCCTGTGCAGAAACTCTGCCTTAAACTGTGCAAAGCCTTAGAAAACCTCGAGGCCCCTCTTGAAAACCATTTTGCATCTGACCTCTGCTTGGATATTGCCAAAATAAACTCCAAGCAAAATTAGATACGACTCAGTCCAGTTTCAGCTTGATTAGTATTTACATAACGCACAGAAATGTGAGAAGAACACGTAAATAATGTACTGTTTGTTGCAGACCTCTTAGGAGGAGAGTTCTCTGATATATTATTGATCCTCATGCACCTTCCAGCTTAATGTGCAGAAGGCCAAATCTTGTTCGTTTTATTCATGCAAGTAATCTAGAAACCAAGCCACATGGACTTGGCTATAGAGTGTTTAGCTAGAGGTTGACCAATGGGTCTAGTAGGCAGAGAGCTGCAGTTTGGATACGAGACCCATAGGGGAATAAAAAGAAAAAACAAATAAACAAACAAACAAGAAAAACAGTTTCCAGATCTAGCTAACTTAGAAGACATCCTCTGTTCCGTTAGTTTCCTTCCTTCTGTTGGACCTGGTGTTCCCAAAAAACACTCCCAAGAACAAAACCTAGGAGAAGCCAGTTGTTGGATTTTCTTCCTCCTGTACCACATTTATCCTCCAGTCCTAACACAAGCGGTGAGAGGGGGGAGCAAAACAAATCTGTTGACTAGGAACAACTCAGTACCCACCAGCTGTCAATGAAGGGTCACAACCTAGTGCTACTCCATAGACACAAGGAGTTTGTAGCACCTGTGATAATGCAATGAGAACACTTTATCTTTCTGATCATCATTTTTAACTTCTTGTTCCAAGAAGAGATTAATTTCATGGCAGTATATGTGAATAAAGGGGGAGAGCATGGAAAAAAATGAATCCCAAGAACTCAATCAATTTGGAAAGACATTTCCACTTCTACTTCGCTTACTCTGGCATTACTGGAATTTTTTTTAGGTACACTGCTCCTAAGACCACCTCAGGGAAGAAAAACGTGGGATCACGTTTTGCAAACACCTAGTTTGCAAACACCTAGTTTGCAAAACGTTCCTGGCAAGCCACCGGCAAGACTTCAAACCACTGGACGGAAATGGGTTAAGAGTGGCAAAACTATCAGATGTTTGCAACACACAGTGCACCTCTCCACTGATTTGCAGCCATAAAGCAAAGTAGCTGAGGATATTAAAAATGGTTAAGAGGCAAATCAAGTTTCAGATCTAAAGTGCCCAGTACATCACATATCCTCTGATAAAAAACTCATACTGAGCCTGCAGGACAGACAGCTCAAAAAGGCATCATCACTGTTTTCCTGATGTTTCAATGTCTCACACGTCTCCAGCAAATGAGTGTCAGTCTCAAGCACACTGTTAGGAAAGACTGCTTAAAATTAATTAGCTTAACAACAATGGCCTGTCATTATGCTACTAAGTCACCAGCATGAGCACATAAGTTACAGTGACAGCTCAGGGTATAAAATAAGTGCCATTGTATTGAAACTTAAAAAGTGCCTAGCAGTCAAATGCCAATCTATTCACTTCTGGTAATATTGCATAGTTTCTTCTTAGTAGACTGTTCCAAACTCCCACACAAAGATATGACTTATTTTACTACAGAGAAGTCTTTCTACTTCATACACTGACCATGCCCAATTTTAGAAGCTGTTAAAAATGTATTTATTTGTACAATGCTGATTTATTCAACTTGAAGTATAATGCAAGATTTAGCACATAAAATTAGAAAAAGCAGTAGGTAATTGGAAACAAAAATCTCTTGGGTGCCCTACCCAGAGATGCATGATAAACCAAAGGGAAGGACCGAATTCTGAGGGGTAAGAACATCATCAGTTCCCACATTCAGCACTTTACAGGATTTCCCCAGTAGAAAGGGAAATAGTTATTGCTATAATTATTTCATAGTTCCAGTCAACTGCATTCAGTTGTACTGTTATATTCCAGTGGTAGGGAAATGGAATACAGTAAACTATAAATATCTGTCAAAATTCCTTTGAAAGGACAACAGTTAATTGCATTGCTTGATGTCCTGCTGTGCAGAGCTTGCATTTCAGGGTAGAAAGGTACAGATTGTTATTGATTTAATTCTCTTGAAACATGTGTGGTATAAAACTGTTCAAAAGACTTATGGGAGAGGAATATATGCTTCCAAAGGAAGCCCTACAGCATACAGCTGTGGCAGGTTACCTGCTTGTAAAAATGCTTTGCCAAACCCCTTTCGAAATGCTCTTGGTCCCCTCAAATTGAGGCACTTCCTTTCTTTTGCGAAAGTGAAATGAAATCAGTGAATCAGATGAGGAACAATAAAAGATTAGCAATATGAGGCATCTGCAAAAAACAGTCATCTGTGATAAGAATAATTCAGTACTTATTACACATTCCCTCAACTGTCAGTGATCTATTTGAATCTCTCCTGTTTTCACTTTATTTAGCTTCCAAATCTACCTCTGTCTTTACAAAACGATTTGATGCAGATGAGACAACATTTTAACTACTATATTCTCCTACTTATCTCTAAACCTCATTTTGATTAGGTTTTGCAAAGTTCTTGGCCACCCAAAGGCATCAGACTGTACAACTAGAAGTAATTTGTTAGGCCTTGTCTCTGCTGGGAGTAAATTCTCCTTTGTAACTGTCGACAATGGTCAGGGTGAAGCCCTGATTAACGCTTGTCCAGCTCACCTACTTTCCATGAAGGGTAACTCAATCCTGTATAAATTATGTATCATTCTGATTTCTACATCTGGGTTTTAGTCTGCTGCTGTTGCAGAGAGCTAAAATCCCCAGTGCAGAGAAGCCTTTATTAGCAAGTTACCTAGCTACTAGTAAACTCCTTGCTCCCAGATACTGTAATTAAGATGACATGTTCCTGACAGTTGCTTTAAAGAGACCAAACATTAGTGGAGAGAATACTGTAGAAATCTTTCAGCATATGTTTATCGTAAGTGGCTGACCACATATTAATTTATGTTTGCACTCCCTGCCAACCTTTATTTGGAGTGCTCTGGAAGTTGTGGATCTAACCTCTCTGAATTACTTTTCACTAGCTTTCTCCCACTTCTGTCGTTGGATCAGGAAAACACCTGATAATCTACTATTTCAGCTTTTTTAAGGTGGGCAGTTAGGATTCTAAGTAGTTTTTTTTGTTGTTGTTAGACTACTAGCTGATTGATAATATACACTGGGAGACTGAAAAAACTAAAATGCATAAATTTAGCAAACTTAAGCAACGAGCAAAATGAGCACGAAGTACAGTACACTTGTAAACACATACAACTTCTATTCAAGGAAAATTGCCACGAATTGCAAGGGTGGCACCTAATAACATTAATTTGGAAGTTTATCATTCTCCTTCATCCGGAAAAAAAAAAAAATCACTCACCACATTATAAATGCTGAGGAAGGTGGCTACACATCAGCAGTGTTTTAAAAGAAAGTAAGAGAATCATTAAATAGATTACTGGGCCCAACAACGATTCAGGCCTATCAAGTCAAGCAAGACTCACTGTTAACTGTGGATCATTGTGTTGCAGACCTGGCAATGTACCTGCCACTTTTTAGAGTTTCTGTATATGAAGCAATACGCAGTGCATACCCTGCAAAGTACATTATCCTGAAATCCAACCCATACACATGCAAATCCCTGGGTAAAAAGCACTAAACTTCATAAGGCTCCAGGCATAGTTGGAGCCTGCCCACATGGAACAAGTTCTGCAGCTAGAACCTGAAGTAGATCAGGTAGGCAGAAATATAGGCAACAACTCAGGTAGGAGAAGGGTGGGGAGAGCTTTACTGAGATGAAGTAGGCAAGAAGGAATCTCTGGAGGAGAAAAAAAAAAAAAGATTTATAAAGAGATTGAAGATAACAGAAGGTAACAGCAGACAGGATGCAAATGGGGAATTTTTCCAAGAGATTTTTACCACACAGGATCTCAGGAAGCATTTGTGCTCACTGTTGTATAGGTGAGGGAGGCAGTCTAATGAAAAAATTACTAGGTAGGAACACTGTGTTCTGTCTCTATGCCCTCCTTTCCCAGTTTAGAGTGAGGACAAGGATAATGTCTTTTTCTTTTCCCCTGAAACTACTCAGATTCAGAGCTTAACATAGTACATACGGTCAAACAGACTTTAGTTAATGTAATTACCTATCACCTTTTCTCACTCAATATAGATGAAAAAGATGAAAAAAAAGAAAAAGAGAACATTATAAGAAGAATGATTCACACTATTACTTACCTGCAAGCAGGTAAGAAGTAGCTATCCAAGCCAGCACTACAGGAAGACGTGGAAGCCTTTACTTCTCACTAGAAGACTTTACTTACCTTCTCACTTTCCCATTTGGAACAGCAGCAGACGGTTCCTTTCGTACACACTGGCTGCAGCGCAGCCCGGGCTGCTGAGGTGGGCTGGAATCCTGACTGTGCCGTGTTCTTCGCACACCTGAGCGGCAGGAAAGATTAATGCACCAAAACTGCTCCAGCAGAGTATGGTCTTGCCACACACCTCCTCCTTTCTGCTTCCCAGGCCAACAAAAAATCACCTAAGGTCAGCATATGGAAGTGTTTAGTAAAGTAGGGGAGAGTCTGATCTAGCTGTCTATGCCTTGATTGCAAGTGCATGCTTTCTCCCCAGGGCAAAAAAAACACACTTGAACCCTCAAAGCAGACAGGCTGAAACTGATTTATTGGGGTGATTTAGATCTGTTAAAATAATTTTAATTTTGAATACAATTTAATATCAATTAACAGAGTCTCACAAGTATAGCCATTAAGGATTCCCTTTCCAGAACGAAAGACAAATATTCAAGATTTATGACACTGATTTGCCATATTGGAAATAACTAATTATTCAAAATGATTCTTTGTACTCTGAAAGTGATTTTCAGTGCAAACAGCCCTAATGGAGCAAGTGACAGAGGCATTCCATGTCTGTGGAAGGGATAACAAACAGCTAAGGCCAGCTTGTCTTGGCAAAATATTAAGGGTGGGGGGAAGAAGCAGTTTAAAATAGCGAAGTCCAAATACAACTTACTCAAAATCTTGAAGTGTGTTCTGGTGCACGTCAGAACTGCAATGAAAGCCTGTGGTCTCCCCTTATTGCTTTAAGCAATTTTGTATTCAGTTTATTTATTCTGACCTTTCAGTCATCCTTCCACCTTGGATCTAACATCCTTTACAACAGCAAGGCCATACAGATCCAGTTTGCAGTAGATTTATACAGCGTGTTTGGGGTGAGGACAGTAGAGACTTGGGGCCTGATTCTCATTTGCACTGAATATTCACCTTGGTCTGAAGGGAGCAGCCCCGCTCCAAGCTCCACAGTGCAAGGGAAAAGACTCTGGATTACACTGCTCCGATTACAGTGCCTGGGAATCAGAAAATGACAGTTAGACAGAGACTGGACAGATCTTCACATAGCCTCAGGCTACAGCAAATACAAAAGCACCGCCTTTCTTCACTCTTTTCACAGCTACCAGTCCTGCCCCAGACACAGGAATAGAGTAATTGAGAACAAAGTCCCTGTTCGAGTGAGGTGTTCGGTGCCAGCAAGGTTAATGTTCAGGGGCAGGCTCACGGCTAGAGCAGTGCCATGTTTACTGCTATGGTAGCTGCTGCTCTGATGCTGCACTCAACCTACAAGCAAGGGTCTGATTCCTGCTTCTTGAGAAGCAAAGACATAGCAAGGTGGTCATTAAAAATTGCAGCAACGTGCATGTGATTAAAATGTTAATGTCAATATTGTAATCATGGTCTGACTCACAGGACAGCTGCTAAGAGACTTGATCTGTATTGCTTAGCCCCGGTCACCTGACGCAGACCAGGGTTACAAAAAGGTTGTGCCCCATCACATGGCAGGGATTGGCATTCACTTGCTCATGTGGCTAGCTGTAGAGTGATTACTGAAAATGGAAAATCAGATCAAATACAGGAGCCATATCAGCAAGTTCAGCCACATCTGCACTCTACCAAGAGAAAACAAACAAACACTTTCCTGTAGATCTCCCCAGTGCTACTAAAGCTGCAGCCCTTTCTGCTACAAAAGGTACTTGGATCTCTGGGTGAGGGGCTGGCTGGAGGCCCTCAGTGAGGTTGCTCAGGGTGGTTAATGGTGGCTGGTGCAGCCTGGGTCTTGGCAACCTACCACCCAAGAGTGCCCCTGCTGAGCTTGCCCTCCTCGCTCACATCCCCCATCCTTCCTTCCTTTGGAATTTTCTGTGCTAGGCTGTGTTTAGCTGAGTTTTATCTATCCATTTAATGCCTATGGTGAGTTTTGCCTGGTGTTATCTGAGCACCAAAAAGCCCTATAGTCTGCAAAGCTTCTTTTCAGTAGATTTAGGATTAATGAAGAGGGCCTCTCTATTGTTGGAATGTCTAATACAATTATGAACTGAATGAACGGACTAGGCAGCAGTGCAGGGCTCCCAGGTTCATGGTAGAGAATTGTCTGTTTTAACATCCATCTGTTTTCATTCCCTGTGATCCATTATCATTCACCTAGAGTTATAACATGATGAATATCATTGTGCGAAAAGCCATTTGATGCTGGGGGAAAAAAAATCACTGTGGGGCTGCCTTCTATTGAAAAAGTGAAATTGCCTCTGTGGAAGGAAAGACACAATTGATTCCGAGACACTGTTTCACAGAGAGGCATCCGTTCACATTTGGGCTCTTTGATTTTGTTAATTCCTTTGGACAACAACTCTGTTGCTGCATACTTAAACCACAATAAATATATATATACTCAAAATCCTATCCATAAACATTGACAACTATAGTGCCGCTGGCGTACTTTCTATGTTTTCCCTCACACCATTGTATTAAAGGAAAAAAATGTTCTCGTGATTTTCCCAAAAAGGCACCTTCAGTTTAGATTCACAGTGACATTAAACTCCTGTACATAAACATGTAAGCAGGATGAGAATCTTGATGACCCTGCTGACGGGAAATAAAGAAAGGAACTTTACAGGCAATTTCCACTGTCCTTGTTGGTCAGCAAATTTGGAAGTGAATGAAAAAAAAAAAGAGAACTAGAAATGCATATTAATGATAGAGGACCTAAAGCACAAAGTGATTGAAATGAGCAGTATCAAGAGAAACTGCTATAAATTCCCCAGTTTATGTCTTGTAAGGCCTTACCCTTATAAATTACTTATAAACTATATATAAATTACTTCATAAAATAAAGGACAGACTGACACACATGAAAATAGCTTATTTAACCCAATCTAAATGCTCCTTTCCAGAATGCAAGTCTTAAAACATCAGCAAAGCATATACTGTTGTTAAACTCAATCCATTGTTTAACTGAGTGTATCTAGACTCCAGATCTCTCATTAGCAGCCATCCCATGTACAGCTTTAAAATACTGCGTATCTAAAATAGTTTAGTACTGTTCCTTAAAGAAACAGGGGAGAGAAAATAATCCATTGGAAATCCACTGTCCAGCAAACCCAGATCAGGTAATTGTCTGACTTCTACTAGCCTGCAATTACCAAGGGAAGTGGCTAGACGTAGCTATCTTCCTTATTTAATTGGCATGCAAAAGATTATAGGATTTTATTAGGATGCAAACGACACCGATACAAGCGTGATGGAAGCACACAAGACATGAACAACTATTTGCATTAAGAAGCTTTGTACGACACATGGGATTCCTACCTTTGGTTTTACACTGCTTACATTTAAATGGCATTTCTATGCTACCTTTTAAAACTATTATATTTATTTGAGCCTTTGTTTAAGGAAGATAGGGCAAAGCTGTTGCCAGACACCAGAAACCCTTCTAAAAGAGCCTGTCACGGCAAGGTGAAAAGAGGCTAATCTTCTGCTGTTTCATTATTACAATTAGATCAGAAACACAAGGAAAACAATAAAAGGAGGACATTAGTCCCCAAATAAAGCCGTTAATGGTATGCTAGAAACCCAGCTATCAGCCTGGGTAGGCACTGGAGTCCCTGAGGGGTCTAAGGAAACTCGGCATCCCTGGAGGTGACTGAGTAGGAAGGCAAGTAGGAGCAGGTGGCAGGAGACTTTTGGCTTCCGTCACTTCCACAGCTCCCATTAACACTGCATCTCCTTCATAGACTTCTCCTTGCTTCTACATGAAGCTCGGTGTCCTTGTTTAGATTTTATTTCAAAACATCCTTCCTTCTCTCACAGACAGAACTAGAAGCTACCTCCCAAGGAAGGTGAAAACAGCGGAAACATGTAAGGAAGGGATTCAAGTGAGTCAAATGGAGCAAAGCCAGCCAAACACAAGGAAGGGAGAACCCAGAAGTGATGGTAGCATGTGGTAGTATCTAGCTGTATGCAATAAAAAATGATAACAAAAGGATTAGGCCCTGCTGCTAATGTGATAGGTGGGGCAGTCACGGGCATCAGGGCCCTAATCAGTGCACAGCTCCCTCAAACCCGTCCCTGGGGCTGGGCCACAAGCAGCTCCTCAGCCCAAACCCAAAGCCAGGTCCCCTTCCGGGCAAGCACCCTAAAGACCGAGCTTTGACTGAGGGCCCAAGGACAACCTGGAGGGAGGACAGGGCCTGATGCACCAACAAAGTAAGAGGAAATTGCAGCCTCCTTTTGTGCTACAGAGGGTGGATGAAGCCTCAGCAAGCTGCACGGCTGGGGAGCAAGAAGCCAGTGCAAGGCCAGGTCTCCTGCCTCCGTGTCCCCAGGAGCCAGGCCTTCCTCCCCAATCCTCCTGCACTTCTCCAGATCCCACCGACACCTCTGTGCTGCCCAACACCTTCCACCTCTGCTTCATTCCTCACTCGCCCTTCAACCTGCAGCTCATTCCGTGTCTGTCATCTTTCTCTTTACACACCAGCTCATCCCGCAACACATCCCTTGTCCCCAGATCCTCCTGTGACCCCCAACTTGTCCCACAGCTCATCTCTTATTCCCGGCTTGCTCCTCACCACTCGACTCATCTCTCGGCTCCCATCTTGTCCCTCAGCTTGTCCCTTGATCCCATCTTGTCCCTCAGCTCAGTCCTCAGCCCGATCCTGTCCCTCAAGTCATCCCTCAACATCTTCTTGCCCCTCACTTTGTCTCTGGGCCCCATCTTGTCCCTCAGCTCGGCCCCATCTCAGCCCCTCACTGCTCCCTGAGCCCAGCTCGCCCCTACCCGCGGCGGCTCCTTCCCGGCGGGGCGGGCTCCGTCCCGGGGGGCTCGGCTGGCGGGGGTCGCGGTGTGTGTGTGGGGACACCAGGCCGGGCGCTGAGGGGGCGCAGGGCCGCCCGGATCCGGGCAGGGGCAGCGCGCGGCGGGGGCAGCGGGGCCGGGGGAAACTTTTCGTGCAGGCGGCGGGGGCGGGGGCCGCGGCCCCCCTTCCTCCCTCCTCCTCCTCCTCCTCTTCCCCCTTCTCCCCGCTGAGGCGCGGCGGGGGGGGCGGCGCGCGCGCCGGCGGCGGGGCGGGAAGGAGGAGGAGGAAGGGGGGGGGCCGGGGGCACGGCCGGGCCTGCGCCGGGGAATGACGCGCAGCTGGCAGCCCTGCTCATGCGCGGCCGGCCGGGCGGTGCTAGCGCCGCGTCCCAGCTCGGCGAGAATGGGGCGGCATCCGGGCAGCGCCGACTGAGCGGCTTGTGGGGGCCGGGGCTGCGCCGCGCCGCGGGCGGCCGGGCTGGGGGCGGGCGGGCGAGCGGCATCCGGCAGCGGGCGGCGGCGGGGGGCGCCGCGCCGCGCCGGGGGGGGCTGCGAGCCGCCGGCGAGGAGGGGTCGGCGGCGGCGGGCGGCGGCGGCGGCGCGGGCGGCGGCGGCGGGGGCTGCCCGGGGATTGTCTCGCTCGCTCCGCGGCAAGAAAGTTGGGCGGCGAGCGCGGCGGCGGCCCCCGGCCGCGGAGCGCGGCCCCGCAGCGCCGCTGCCCCCGGGGAGGGGGCGCCGCGCCTGGATTATCCCGAGCTGGCTCCAGCCTCCTGGATCTGCCTCTCTCCTTGCTGGGCGCCGAGCGAAGCCGAGGTGTCCTCGTCTCGAGCCTCATAGATCTTCTCCCCCCCCACCCCCCTCCTCTCTTTCTCCCCTCCTCTTCCCGTCTCGGCTTTTTTTTTTTTTTTTTTTTTTTTTTTTTTTTTTTTGGGGGGGGGTAGGGGGGAGGCGAGGGGTGGAAATTTGTCAAGGTCATTCCGTGGATTTAATATTTTTCGCGTGTGTGTGCCGCCCGCCCCGCCGCCGCCGCCACCCAGCCGCGCTCTGTGGATTATCATCGCCCTGGATCCGAGGGTCTGAACAGCAGGATTTGTTGTTGTTGATTTTTATTATTATTATTATTATTACTGTGTCATTTTTAAGGGCTTCGGGGCTCGGAGAGGGGCAGCGGTGAGTTGGAGGGGGGCGACTTTTCCGCCCCCCCTCCTATACCCCCCCCCTTTACCTCCACCTTCTCCCCCGCCCGGCCTTCTCCTTTTTTTGATTTTTTTTTTAAATTTTATATATATATATATATATTTCTTCCTCCATCTCAATTTTTGACCCCCGCTTCTTCGGAGAGAATTTAAAAAAAAAAAAAAAATGGATGGGAAGATCAGGCAGAGCCGGAGGTCGAGGTCGCAGCGGGACCGCGTGCGGCGGCGGGAGGCGGCGGCCCGCGACCCGCGCAACCAGAGCCCCTCGTCGGGCTCCGAGAAGGAGGCGAGCCCCGCGCACGAGAACGGCGGCGCCAAGTGCCCCGCGGCGCCCGCCGCGCGCGCCGCCCGCCCGCCGCGCCGCCGCCGCCGCGAGTCCAGCTCGCAGGAGGAGGATCTCATCGACGGCTTCGCCATCGCCAGCTTCAACACGCTCGAAGCGCTCGAGGTAAGAGGCGAGCGCGGGCGGGGAGGCGCCGGCCGCGGACGGGGCGGCTTTTCCTGGGGGAGGGCGGGAGGTGTGGAAAAAATATTGGAAAATATATTATTTTTTTTTCAAAAAGTGCGTTAAGGCCGCTCTGTTTTAATACCGATTAACCATGTGCGTTCATGTGAGTGCGCGGCTGGGGTCGAGAGGGTGGCGAGGTACTTGCAGCCCCGCTGCCAACTTACTACCCCTGCCCCCCACCATTCCCCTTTCCCTCTTGCCGGTTGCTGTTAACTATCACTTAGGGCGACTCATTTTTTTTTTTTTATTTTTAATTGGCTGCGGAAATATCGCCGGCGCTGCGGCGTGTTGGGATGGTCCGGTATTGTTGTGCATGGTGGAGCTTCCCCTTCCTCCCCCCTGCCTCCTCCTCCTCCGCCCGGCTCGTGGAGTTTGTGTTTGCGTTGCCAAAATGTTACTTTATCTGTCTCCGGAGATTGTTAGCAAATGGCTGGTGTTTGACTTTTTTTTTTTTTTTTGGTGGAAAAGGAGATGTTTAAATGGATAATAATCCCTTGGTTGTAATTCCCATTTTTGAAGTAATTGAACAAATTTTTCATCTCGTGTTGACTGGACGTATTTTTTTCTGGTGTTAATAGGCTGGCAAAAATACTGCTTGTCTAACTTATTACAAACACTATTTGCTGAGCAAATACTGCCTGCCTTGTCTGAGCTAAGTTAAGCAGAGCAGGAAATTTAATATTTTCAGAGGGGCATTGACAAACGAAGACTTTGGCTTTTGATTTCTGTTTTGTTTGTGTGCAAGGGGAAGAACTGAGTTGTTGAGAAAAAGCACCTTGCGAGTCACAGGGGAGGCAGGATAACTCACTTCTGAGTAAATATGAGCAACACCGGTACCCCCGCTCAACTTTCTTCAACGTGCTCAGCTAGAAATGTGGGCAGTTTTTGGGTGCTCCCGCTGCCTTTTGACTTCCTGTCGCCCGAGCGTACGTTAGCTGCTTTACAGGAACTGAGGGTTGCGTTTGGACGAGCACATAAAGCCAATTTTGCCCCAGGATCTCAACCATCTTTCCCCCAAGGCTTTGAGAACTCATTTTGTTGGTGTTCCTGGGCTTGCTCCTGCCGCATGGGCCTCCTTCTTAGTGGCGTCGTGTCCCATTCGAGGTGGTGTCTGGACCAGGTTCCGCCGGTCTCAGCCGCGGTCTCCACAGCCCTGCAGAGGATCCAAGGTGGTCCTGGATTGTCCTGGGCATCCAGCCTCTCGTCGGGAAAACTGCTGATGCATGGGCGATCCACAAAATGTTTGGGTGATGAAATCTTGGTTTGGGGAGCCTGGAGTTGGAAATTCAGCCAAGTGCTTGGTGAGCAGCACTAGGTGTGTAATGCAGGAGTGGAAACGTGACTTAGGTTGGAGTGGAGATTGGGTTAGGTCTTTTAGTGGAGTCATTTCTGGGGTGTTGCCCTGCTAGGAAAAGGCACTGTGTGGCCAACGTGGGGCTGCTAATGAGCAAGGCATCCACTTGGGTTTTCCTTTAAAACAGGTGCCACAGACCTGTCTGCGTTTTTCCCTTTTTTCTTGGGCATGCTCTTAGTCAAATCTGCATCAGCAGATAGGTCCAATTAAAGCACCGAGTTTCCACTGAGCTGTCAGTGAAGAAAGTAAAATTCATCTTCTTGCGGGAATTTTCTACCACGATGAGCACATTATCAGGAAATAGGATTCAAATGATAGTACCGTCCCTCCAGGGCTGACGGGGAGAACTCCACACATTGGAAAGGGTATGGGCCTTGTTATCAAGTCAGCCAAGCGGTAACCTTGGTAATAGGGCACATGGGGTTAGAAAATGACCTTAACTTCAGCCACCCCAAAGTATATCCATGGAATCACCTCTGCTTGCTCTTAAAAAAACAACTGAAGGCGGAGCGTGTCGTATTTAAGGGGCTCTGCAAGCCCTGATAATCACACGCATTTCATAAATTCCAGTAGCACTGAAAAGGAAGAATACTCGGCATTGTGAGGGTTTTTCTCTGAGAAGTACAGCGCTGAGCTTGACAAAGGGTGATGTCTGGGAGATTTAATGTAGCAGCAAGCAGAGGGGATTATCGAGACAAAACTACTTTAAAGTAACATGTGCCCATGTAAATTAGTGAAACTGCAAGGTCATTTTGTGTAGTGTGGGGCTGGATACTGCAGTGTACTTGACTACAACAGGTGGTTTTCTTTCTGGTTTAGAGGAGATTTGTCTCTGTGTGTGTGTTTTTTTTTTTAAAGTACTTAAATTCATCTGTTGTGATATATTGAAAATAAATAATAATTAAAGATTTCTATCAAGCGAAAAGAAAGAAAAAAATGACTTCATGGCCTAGGAGGCCTAAAAAAGTCAATTTTGTTTAATTTGTGATTCTAAGAGAGGCTTTTGTGGTATAGGTGCCAGTTCATTCTGATCTGTTTTTCTGTTCTTATTCTAGCATTGTTTTTCACTTGGTTTTATGGAGATCTGTGATTACGTTTAATAGGCTAGCTAAGCTTTGGGTTTCCCCCAGAAAATTAAATTTATGATCGGAGGGAACTTTATGGTAGAGACATTTGGAAGTGGTAAAGTTCTTTCTTTGTTTTTCTCTTTGTCTAAAAATATTGTAAATTCCCCTTCCTCTCTTCAGAAAATTTTTACTGCGGGTGTTCTTGTAAAGAAAGGGTGCTATGTAAATATTCTTCCTACATGCTGAACTGGTGATAAGAATGTTGAAGGTTAATACTGGAGGACAGCTTCATAAAGCTTCTTTTAGCTCTCTGGTGTAAATTTAAGAAAGAGTTCTGGATTCTGAGTTGACTCATGCAGCAATGCTTGCTTGGGAATTGAGAATCTGGAAATACTGTATCTTCTTTCTGTGACATTTGTCACTTCGCTTACATCTTTATATGAAAGGTGTTAGGAAAGGGGCATCTGTGTTTGGTTATACACACACACACACACGCACACACATATATATTTCCTTAAGCACAAAAAGCCACACTAACTAGCAAACCGTCAGTCTTTCTGTGTGTATAAAAAGTTAAGACTTCCCCTTTCCCTTCCTTCCCGTGAATCCTATTATATAAAGCACGCTCAAACTCGGGTTATGTGTAGCTGATTTGTGTGTAGTGTTTTTTAGCCAACCACTGAAGGTGACTTGGGCTGGAAGGGAGTTTGCCTCGGCCTGCCTGTGTGCGAGGGGTGCTTGGTGTGATGGGCAGCCCTTGCAAAAGCACCAGCTGATGACCCGGCAGCAGAGAGGGCCCCTTGCTGTCCAGCTGGTCCAAAAAGTTAGTGGGCAGAGGAGTGGTGGGCTGAAAAATGGGGGATTTCTAGCTGCCTTCTGAAATGAATGGTATGGATGTGAGCATGTGTGTATATTCATTACATTCAGATGAAGCTGCTAATTATTCTTGAAGGTGATTGGTGAATCAGAGCGAGAGCATCTAAATGAGTGAGTCGGTATTTGAGGGCTCTCTCTGATCAGAGCTGTTCCTTTCAAGTATCAAAAACAGCGCTAAAAGGAAACTTCATCAGAATGTTAATGAATGCGATCTTTGAGAGCAATTGTTCTCTCCACGTAGTTGTAAAGACAAGGGGTTGTGTTTTCTTTTTGGCTTTTGTTTATCAATTTTACAGATTCCAGTAAAGCTTTGGAACACTCTATGGAAATTTTAACTTTCTTGTGTGTACGTTCTATTTTTTTTTTTTTTTTTTTTAGGAATGTTTAGCCTATTTATAGAATCTCCTAGAGAATCCACTTGCAAATGCGCTTTGTGCAGAAGTGGATCCCAGCACTGACAAGGCAGATCTTTGCTTGGTGTGTGTCCTGTCGAAGGTGGATACTGCCCTTGCACTTGAGCAGGATTGGGGCCCCCAGCTGCAACTAGTCACAGACCCAGAGGAGGGTGATTAATGCTTTGCCCATTGCCTCACTGTTGTTCGTCAGCAACCTAGCCGTGCTAACCTGCAATTACTTCTTTGCTGCGTGCACTTCAGTGCAGCAGAATTTAGAAAGCCTAATGGTGATGGTAAACTTCTGGACAGAATCCATGAGTTCTTCAGCTGTTATCTTGATAAGGCTGTTTTCACATGTGTGTTGTACACTGTGCAGTTACTGTTGCTCTGATCGCTCATCGATAAGAAAACCAGTGCATTTAACTGCAGCTTCCTGTTCCAAAGGTTTTGTGCCATTTCCACCTAGCTGCGCTAACTTTGTAACTTTTAATTTATGGCTGTGTTGCTCTATATGTTGTACTGGCCCTTATTTTGTTTTCTGTGCTTATGTTGTTTTAAAACAACCAGTTTCTAGACTTTAAATATTTTTGCCCTAAATATTTTGCCCTGCAATGCTTTTGAAGGAGAGTTACTCCTTTTCAAAAAAACCAACCAAACAAACAAACAAAAAAAAACTCAGAAAAGCTTTTTTTTTTTTGATACTGATCTGAATGATTTTTTCCTTGTGATTTTCTTGAAGATTTTTTTAGTTTCAATTGATTTATTTCTCTAGCTGTTGATTCTTGCACCTTGTCTGACTCAAGTACTTAAGATTTTTTTTTATTGCTGTTGTTGAAGTAAGAGGTTCTTAAGAGAGCTGCAAGGGAGGGAATGGAGGCGATGGGCTCTGGCCAGTCTGAGGTGCCTGCCCAGTTCCTTGCACGGAACCTGGCCAGGAGTGAGTGGCCATGAGAGCTCCCTGCCAAGGCCAGCTGGGTGGCCCGGCAGCGCGTGGGGATCGAGCTCCTTTGCAGAGCTGGGACGTGTCACCGCGACGCTGAAACGTGCCCGGCTGGCTGAGGCTCAGCAGTGTCCACGGAGGTTTGCTGCCCTGGGAGCAAGTTGCTCGGCCAGGCCGTGTGCGTGGGTGACGCAGCCGTGTCCCCAGCGCAGGCTGTGCCGCTGGCCTGCTTGTCACGCGTTCAGCAGTGTGTTAGTGCCATTTAACACAGCTATGGTTTCCGCACCGAGAGGTGGCTTCCTCGCCTGAGGCCAAGCTCGGAGCTGCCTGTGCTCCTTAAAACGCAGGTGAAAATCCCAGCCGAGCTCAGGGATCCCCCTTATCCTTGCCAAAGACACACAGCGAGTTCTACCTAGTTTGGTCCCTCTGAGGTCTTAAATTTTTAGCCCAAATTACGCTCGATTCTATCTTTGTTCTCTTTTGAAAGACCTTTTGTTTAATCTTACCAGCGTAGATGCTCAGCTGTAGTTCTGTGTGTAGTTTACTTTGGATAAAACATGAAATGAAGCTTGCTGAAATGTGTGGACCACACAGAAGTGGACCTGACCTGCATGAAAAAATTGAGAAGCTGAATTCTGATTTATATACAAAATAGTTTAGATGCTTTATAATGGAAAATATAAAGTATTGTGTATTGTACAGGTAAACATTTCTGATAAAAGGGCTATAATAAAATTAGTGTCCAACTTAATCCTAATAATAAATGATGTTGGATGCAATTACTATGCATTTGCAGTAATGCTTTTGACTTCTGGTATAGTAACAACTCAGTTTATTGCCCTCCCAATATGTTAATGAGACGCGCTCGTTATCATTAAGGTATGTCACAGAAGGGGACTAAATAGGACAATGATGCTTTATGGAGAAATAACAGTGAAAAACTGAGCTCAGTAGGATGAAATTACGTTGGCATCTCTCTTCACTTTGTTTCTGTTTCTCTCCACATCAAGCTTACTTGAACTTACTGGGTTTTCTGTGTATATAGCTCCTAAACTGCAAGTGAACTTAAGGTGGAGAAAGTGCCATAGGGCAATGTTGCTTTAGCTTCTGGAGTGACTGGTCTTTGTCATGGTGATATAAGTCGTGGGGGAGCCATCGTGTAGTTTCTTCAGTGAAATCAAGTTTTGACTTGCAGTATAGAGGACGAGCATCGTGGTTATCTATCTGTTGCATGAGAACATCCTGCTGTAAGTGAGAACAATCTCCAATTTTCTGCACTTTAATGCCTTCAGTTTATCACAGTAAAGGTATAAAAGAGCTTTATGTAGGTGAAGTGGCTCTTGCTGTTTAAATAACTCTTGGCTTTGCTGTGTTCCAGCACAACGGGGGCTTCCACTGCTCCAGCAGTGCTCCTTGCATGGAGAAGAGTCTGAGCTCTACTTCCCTGGTCCTGTTCCGTATCTTTGAAAAATACCTTTTTTCCCCTCAAACTAATGAGCTATTAATAATACTATTCAGAAGCTGAAAGGAGAATCAGTTTTCACCTTATTAATGCAAAATGTTTAAAATGCAGCAGGAGATAAAATAATTTCCACGGCTGCCTAGGCAAAAATGAGACCTGTAGTTGGTTGCCAGTCGAGTTCCTCTTGCACTAGCCGTTGTGAAAGCAGGGCTGGTATAGCCTGAACAGGCCCCAAGGCTCTAACACCCGTCTTGGCGCGGGGCTGGTGCCTCTGTCGAGCCCTAATGACAAGAGACTGGGACTAACTCAGGTTTTTGTAGCTTAATTGTTTTGAACTGACAGTCTGGATCCAGAACTCCAAAATACCTGGTAAAAACTAACCAAGGCAGCTATGCGTATAGCACTTGGTGATCCGAGATGAATGGAGAATGTTTCCTTTGTAACTCTGGCTTGCTTCAAGCCAAAAAGAGGCTAACTTGAACAAAAGTTTCATCTGCGAGGTCAGTGGTTGGCATGGATAAGGGGATTGAAAGGATCAAAATGATTTCTCAGCGCTACTGGCTGCAAAACATGGGCTTATGGCACCATTCCTGTCTCTCCCTTTGTGCTCAAAGCAAAGCTTTTTTAATCTTTTGCTAGCTATGTATAGTTATGGTGCATAAACGTGGCAATTTTTGAAGTCAAACGTTCTATTTTGGGGCACTGTTGGTCACTGTTAACAGGCCGGGGCAGCTGTACTTGGTCTTGTTCCCTTCTGTCCTAAGCTTTGCCAAGTGGGCGCAGGGGCTGTCTTTTCAGAAAGCCTTTTAATAAAGATGCACTGGAAAATATGGATGGTGCCTTTGTGCCTGTAGCCTAAACATGAAATTTATGATGTTTGTGACTGAATATTGTCACACTTTCTTGTTCAACAGACATGATTTGTAGAATTGTGAAAAGGTAACTGTAGTTGCCTGGTGGTGTTTTTTTTTCTCTCCCCACTTCTAAGTTTTGAATGATTTATTAGGATGCTGACATGCCCACTCTAGTCTCTACTTGGTGGGGAGATTTTTATATGTGTAGCCCAAGTTGGGAAATAAATAATAATTTAGGGCCCCTGGCTATTAGCAGAGAGTACCATAATGAAGGACACCAAGATCACTTCTTTATACTCCCCTGATGGTTAATAAGATTGTAGTTTCTTTACTGGTGGCTCTTATTTCTACCACAAAGCCTTAAAAACAAAAAGGTACCCACAAGCTGATTTAGCCTTATAATGACATGAGATGCATGGGCTAATAAATATGCTGCTGTTGACTTCTTTGGATTCATAAATGCCCCTTGCGCTGCTGCCTAAGGGGCAGCTGCTTCCATCCATGTAGCCCGAGCGCATCCTTGCACACGGGGAGCGAGGCTCAAGGTACTGTGCAGCTAAGAGATGTTTATGGAATCAGTCAAACTTGATATAAAATAATTATGGTGTTTTGACAGCTTGTTAATAACTTGCAACCATTGGAAGAAATAGAATTACAGAATTTTTGGTCTTTGGAATCTTGGCATTTCTTTGAGATTGTAAAATTAAAGGAGGAACGTGAAAACCATTAAAAGAGTTGGATGTGGTGCCTGGCAAAAATGATGGACCGCTTAATTAAAAAAATGCTTTGTTCCAATTGAAATTAATTACAGGTGGTTTCTGTGCCATTCACTGTAGTGGCCAAGGAAGGGGAGGGCACCCCCAAAATCCTGTTGGGTGGAGGGCTTGGGTGCCACTCGGGTGTGTGGTGTTTTTTTTTTTTTTGTCATGTCTGAATGAAATGGAAAGAAATCCTTGAACATTAAATGTGAAAGAAAAGTCCTGTCACCTGTAGTGACTAAAATCCCCTGAAGTGTTGCCAGCATGTACTTGAGGAATCATATAATTATATGATTATTGAAAGAGACATAAAAGACCTCATGGCAAAAACCTTGGAAAGGGGGAGGGAATCTGTATGCAAATGAAGATGCACAGAATTTGCTGTCCTTTTTTGCTAGTTGTTTTTCACTCCAAAGCCCAGTAATTGCTTTTATGGGGATTACTTAATAAAACTGGGGCATGAAAAGGAGGGAGAAATTGTTTACGCTGTGTCACAGGCCTGGCTTGCAATCCTATGGAGCTGGAGAATAAATGACTTTTAAAAGTAAAACTACAAAGTGGGTTTTCTACTAACGGAAAATAGCTATTTGCTGTAATGTTATCCGACAATAAAAGTGTTTTGTGGTCTGGTGGTTAGCAGAGGGGCCCGGAAGTTGAGATAATTTTTTATTTATTTTTTTTCTCATGACTCTCTGCCACAAACTTCCTGCCTGAGCTTTGGGCAAATCCTTTACTTGCTGCCGTGCACCACCTTGGCCACACATCAACTGCTCCCGGGGGTACTTGGTTGCCTTGCAGGAGGCCGGGATCTCTGTTTGGGCAGGCTGGGGTAACTCTCTGGCCTCAGTGCCCCCAGCCTCGTGTTTTGGCCTTGGCATGTTGTGAAACTTGGGTTGTAAGCGAGATGAAGGGAGATCCTGGGACAAAAGACCTGCTCGTGCTTGCAAGCCTTGGCAATGTTCCCTCTCCAGGATGTGGGGAAGGGATGTGCTTTTCCGTGCTCCCAGCCTCGCTCAGGAAGGGGTTTTCTGCATTGCCGGAGAGCACTCGGAAGGCTCCTGCGGCCACCGGAGCAGGAGAGGTGGGAGGGATGTCGTAACTGGGAGCCAGTCGCACGTTGGTGTCTTCTGGCCTCGTTTGTTATGTCACTAGCTTGTAGCCAGAGTTACGTCGTCTTGTGTGACCCGCTAGAGGTGTTTGTTATTTCACCTTCTTGCTGGCTCTCTTCATGTTGTCCTTCCTGCAGGACGTATAGGTGGGTGCAATGGCCCTAGCGTGCGTGCCGCGCTGCGTACCACCGTAAGGGGAGCGGGGGGCTTTCCTCAGCTGGGGTTCTCTGGTCTCCTCTACTAGCCCTCAAATGCAGATCTGTCTTTAGCTTGACTTGGGGATTTTTAAGTTATCTTAAACTGCTTTTTCGTACTGATAGCCTTGATTTATAATCTTGTTTCTCACAGAAGCACTCATTCATGCATTTACTGGGAGCTCTCCTGCTGTAGCACAGACCTGTATCTCAAGAGACATTTTGTTGAAAGACAGGCAAAAACCACCTTCCTTCTTTCTCAGGCTTACCAAAGCATGCAGTATGTTAAAAGGTGGCAGGCGGGGGGAAACATAGAGTTCAGTGTAGAGGTGCTGAATATTTTATAAGACTTTCTCCAGAAAAAAAGAACACCATTTACTCTGGTAATCTGCTTTGGAGCTGTGTAGCACCAAATTGTGATGCAAGTTTGCTAATGTAATTTTTAGCTGAAAATGACAATAGTTTCCCAACCAGATGGATTCTATAACACATTTGCTATCAGCTCATCCATCAAACTCTGCAGATGTCGGTATGTTCATTGTAATGTGCGTATGGAAATGTTGGTTACATCAAACAAACGATAAACCTACTCAAGTGCTATTAACATTTTCCCGTCACCCCTGACGTGCATTTGGTGGTGAGAGCGGGTGGGGGGTTTCTTTTCTCAGCCTGGATGGGAATTTTGGGTTGAGCTACTTTTTCTTGGGCTCATTTCACTGCTATGAAGATGGTTGCACCTGAGGGATTGATGTAAGTCATATGAAGAGAACCGTTTTGAGGCTTTCTGGTATAAGTACTGATGTTTCTTATATTACTTATATCAGGAAGACAGTTAATGAAAACAGAAATGAGGGCCTCTGGGCTTGTGTGGTCTATAACTTCATGTCATGTAGCTCATAATGTTTCTTTCATGTCACTATGTGGAAATTTATCTGTGTCCAACCAAAAGGCCTTGGCCGAGGAAAGGCTCACTTAACTTCACTTGTTCTGCGCTGGGAAATGCGCATTCACAAGTGGGCCATGTTGCCGCGGAGCATATTGCCTGGGTGTCCTTCATCCAGGAGGAGCTTGGAGTCATCAGCTCTGTGCTCGTGAAGCTCCTGCTTTACAGGCAGGTATTGCTCGTCATGCAGTTGGGACACAAGCTGTGCTTGCTCACTGCTGGCATCTGCCTTGGGGTATGGTGTGAGGAAAAGCAACAGTTATGTCTGTGCTGGACCCGAAGGAGGAAGTTGGAATTAGTGACAAATTCTCTGTAAGTGCTTTGTAGTTCCCGTACTGGAGCGATAACTGGATCCTTGTCTTGACGATGTGTGAAACATGAGGGGTGTCACTCCAATGCAGAAAGCATCTCTGGGGAGCTCTCTGCTCTCTCTGGTTGGTGGCTTTCCCCTAGATTCTGCACGAGGAGAAACACAGGGATTTTCTTTCCTGAGATACCATCTTTTCAAAAAATGATTTGACCCTTCCTGTTAGATCAGCCAGCTCTTAAGGGTGTACTCCTGGGTTCGCAGAGTTGGAGAATGGTTGAGGTTGGAAGGGACCTCTAGAGATCATCTAGTCCAACCTGCTGTTCAAGAAGAGACACCTAGAGCACGTGGCATAGGGTGGCATCCAGGCAGGGGTGGAAGATCTCCAGAGGAGGAGACTCCACAATCTGTGTGGGCAGGCTGTTGCAGGGCTCTGTCACTCTGACAGGAAAGAAGTTCTTCCTTGAAATCCCTTGTCTTGGGCAATTGCAAGGTGCTATGTTGTTCTGCATAAGCAGCTATTTACGGTTTCCAGGGAAGAAAGGATGAAGCTCTTGGCCGTGCTTGTGACCTGTGCTTGCAGTTGCACATCTCGTTGTTATGATACGTGGCCCAACAGTGTTGTGTTTTATGTCATTTTTCTGTGTTTAGTTTGTATGGCTGGTAAAACTTGTAAGGGTTTTAATTGGGCGTCAAAATGGATTAAGTGTATATTGCTGCTGTTTTTATGCCTGTGTTGAGTATAATGTAACTAGTCATCTAACACGGGATTATTGGGTTTATTTAATGGTTCACACGTGGTGCCGTAAGCTGTCCTTTCTTTTTAACGCTTTGGTAGCAGTTGGCCAACTTTGCTGCCCTCGTTTGCAGGGAGCAGGTTTTAGGAGGTGCCTTCTGGGCCTGGAAGGGACCCGCTTGCGCACGGTGGCACCTGGGGACAAATGTGTGACACTGAGTAAAACCCAAGGGGTAACCCAAATGCCTGAAACGTCAGCCCAGCCGAGTCCGCTTTTTGGGAAACATTGGATCCGGGGTTAGCGGAAAGAGGAAGCTGAACTGTCAGAGGCTGTTGGTGCCGGATTTCCTCCCGGGCAGCGCCGGGGAAGGCGGCGCTGAGCTTGGGGAGAGGTTAGTGCCGCTGGGAAGCGCCTCCCGAGAGCGGGGCGATGCAGCCGGGCCCCGAGGATCGTCTGTCCTGCAGGGCCTGGGGACGTCCCGCGGTGAGGGGCATGTCCCAGTGCTAGTGCTGGTGAAGCAGCAGCTGCCGCTGGTGCTTTTCTTTTGAGTAAATAAGTCCAGAATGAGGCAAAGCCTTTTCTCATTTATTATTTTGTTAGTTCTGATTTTCTGTTAACTGCCGGTAAGGGAATTTCTCTGTTTCAGTGTGTTTAACTGAGGCAAAAAGAAGCAAATGTTGAGAGGGAAGAAGAGATTTTTGTCTCAAATGATACTACATACATTTGCTTTGCTCTTTTATATCTCTTGTTCTTAGGTGTATGTGTGTATAAAAATTCCCATCCCGTTTATAAATGGTTAGCAGATGAAGTCACTGGTGTTTTCTAGACTATTACTTTTGCAAGGCTCAAAACATGAGCAAAATGTGATTCCTCGTTCAGTCTCTGCTGAATATTACAGGAATAACAATTCTGTGCCTAAAGCTTAAACTGAGATGCAAAAAGCCTGTCGATCAGAATAGAGACCAGGAGAGTGAAGCACAGAGTGTTTTACCAATTTGGCTGGGACAGACTTGTGTACATTCTGGGGTTGGGAAGGGGTTAAGCGCCGTGCAAGTCTCTCCTCTCTAATGGCAACAGGGAAATGCGGCTGGAGCACGGGGTGGTCCTGCCGCTGCTGCACACATGGACGTGTCGTGGAGAAGGGCAGCGCGGCGGTGCCTTCAACCCGCACGGATCCGGCGGGCTGGGAAAGGCCCGGGAAAAACAACCAGCCTTGTGTCTTCATGACAGTCGAGCCTTTCCAAAAAGCATTAACGCTTCTTTCTCAAAATGTATTGCTGATCGGAGAAAAGGCCAGGAAAGGGCTGCGATTTTCCTGACTGGCAAATTGACATCCTGTAACTTAAACTTCCCAGTTAGCCTCCAAACTATACGTGTTCAATGATCTCTTTTGGTGGCTGCAGACACCTTACAAGAAGGTCAGGATCTGGGCTGGATCTGAATGATGAGGTAAAAGCTTTGCAGTGACACATGGAATTTTTTTAGACTTTCTACTTTGTCTAAGAGTGTGTTGTCAGTCTTGAAAGCTGAGTGAACTTTAAATATCATCTCTGTTTAACAGCATTTAATCTTTCTGTTTTCTATTTTGTTCAGCTGGAACAAAGAAATACTGTTTTGTTCTCTTCTAGATTATGGGCATTCAAATGGGTTTTGTCTCTCTTTATAAATAAAGAATGAGAGCTCGGGTGCCGAGTTACCTATTGCTACTCCCTGGTTAATGTCGAAAGTTCATCCTGTGCCTTGAGTTTTCTATGTAGGTTTTTTTTTTTTTGAAGTCTCTAAAAATGTGTATCTAAAGGAGTCTAATTTGTGTTGATATATCAGAGAATGTGGGATTATTCAGCATTTTATTTTAGTGTTGATATACTGATGCCTTATTTAATAGGAAGAAAATTGAACCAGTAGCCATAGGGATAATTTTTTCTTTGAATAGAACCTGAAAAATTTCTGGCTAAGTTATTTGTTGGTGCAGCAGGTACCCTGTGTCCGGTGTGTCCTGTGGAGTGAAGGGGAGAAATAGTGATATCTATCCACTGCTTAAGTAAACTCACTCTCTTTGCTTTTCTTGGGAAAATCTGCCTAGGCAAATAGATTCTGGCCACTGGGTGGGTATCTGTTTGGCCGATGTTATTCTATGTCTGATAAAGTACTGCTCACACCTCCTTGGGCTGGAGGACGGGAACGAGTGGGGAGCTCGACCTCCTCAGTGCCGTGTCACACACAGGCCCTGCTCTGCCCTGCCCTAATACAGGGGTTTATTTCTTGCATGGTAGCCTAGACATGAAACAAATGTGTGGAGAGGGGAATTATGTAAAATGGGAAGTGACAATTATGCAAACATTCCAATCAAGGAGGAAGCAAATTCTTCGCTTTTTCCATGTGCTTGACTTCAGAGCTAAGCAGCCTGCTGGGTTTTTTTCAATGTGTATTTTGTATCTGTCATATCTCTCATATCTTGGCTGCTTCTTATTTCTTTTCTGTTCTTTTTTTTTTTTGGGTTGACCTTATTTTCCCTTTTGTTCCATGGAGTCGCTCAATCTTTGTACTGTGGGGTTTGTTTACCTTGCCAGAGAAAACCCTTCCGTGGAGGAGCGGAAAGCTGCAGCCCGTGCGGCCCCGGGGCCTGCCCTGCTCGGCACCAGCGATGGGAGCGCTCTGACAGACGGGCTCCACATCTCTGTACCTGAATCCCTCTTTTTTTTTTTTTTTTAAGGGATGGGAAGCTGGTGAGAGGAGAAGCAAGCTGTGAAAATTGCTCTGTATTTACAGATACCCTTTCGGAGAGCTAAGCGACTTGCTCTTCCACGCTGCTCCCTGTAATCAGGATGTTGAGGAGGGAGCCGGGGCTGGAGCTGTGTGGCCACTTCAGTCTGACATAAGGATGTGTTTCTGTTGAATGGTCCTTTCCTGCCCTGGCTGCCTGTCCCTGTCACCTCCCTTGCGCCAGCCTGAGCATTGATGCTTCAGGGAAACGAATTCCCTGGTTCCCTGGCCCGGCTGCCCTGGCACGAGGGAGGCCAGCGGTGCCCGGAGAGGGGCCTGCCCAGCAGATGTGCCCTGCGAACGAACCCGAGTGACTGCGGCGCGAGCTCTCGCAGCAGGATTCGGGCTAAATGTTCCCTAAATGTTTTAGGTGATGTTCTAAGTCAGGGACTCGCTGAAATGGATGATGCAAAATGATCGTGGTGCTGTCGTGGCTTTCTGTGCAGTGTTCGGTGAAGGCTTCTGAAGTTGGGGTGCTGTGGTCAGTGGGGAGTGAATGGGGATAGAAGGAGTTACTTGGGAGGGTAAGATCTAACTTGTGGTTTAATTGCTCTGAAAAACAGTTTCTACCCTGTTTTTATTGATTAATTGTAAAATGACAGGGAGAAAGATGGGACAAACTTGTATTTGTGTTTGGTTGGATGTTCCAACTGGATGAGGAAGTTTAGCCTGTGAATGGTCTTTATAGCACACTTTACACATACTTCTTTCTCTCTTCTTTATGTCTTTCTAAACTGTTTCCTGAGCTTGTGTTGTGTAAAGGAAAAACAAATATTGGAACTTAAATCTGAGGAGTGGGGGAAGAAGGAGCTTTCCGTATCAGTGTTATTTCCTTTTTTTCCTTCCTTTCCTAAGGAAGGATTGAAGAAAGTGGGGGAGGATGAGATCAGTGTTTGAGACCCGCTGAACAATAACTGCTGCAGAGAATGGTTTTCATGGAGTCTGGATGTGTGGGGACGGAGAGAAAACCACATATAAATTGTGCGAATTTCTAAATAAAAAGCATTTAATAGCATTAAAGGCGGGGAGGGACCCTCTTGTCTGTCCGTTGGAGACTGCAGTGAGCTCCGTGGCACCGTGGTCTTTGACCTTGTCAAACTGTGCCATTGGGGGCCATGTGTGGCAAAGGGGGTTGCTGCAGGGGATTAGTACATCTGGGCAGAGAGTTTCTTAAATTCGGGGCATGCATGCCAGCTCCCATCCCCAGCAGCACATAGGGATCCAGGAGAAACGCAGGGGAGAGGAGATGAGCAAGTAGGTGCCAGAAGTGCATGGGAAACATGTCTGGTTCTCGGTGCTTTCTTGACCCTCGTTGCAGGCACTGAGACAGGTGGTTGTGCTTTGGACTCCTAGCTCACTAAAAGTGAGAAGATCTGCTTGAAATTTAACTGCAAGAAACTCCCAAGTTTCCCTCAGTGATCTCATAGGCAGGGCGCAGGGCTATCTTTTTGCCTTAGTTTCCCCCTGCAGTTTCATGTCTACAAGTTTTCTTTCACATCCTGCCTACAGCTGTTACTGTTCCTAATGTGAACAGATGTAACTTTAACCTTGTGTGTGCAGGAGGCTGATTTATTTATGTATTAAGGTCAAGAATTTATATTTTGGACTGAAAATGTAAATATAAAATAGTTTTTTCTTATAAGTCTCTGAAGTTAAGAAATGAAATGTCGATGATGCGTTTGACTCTTACGGAGCACTTAACATTTACTGTCTAGATTTATGGAGGTATTAGCCCCGTTTCAGATGGGAATGCCTGAAGCGTGAAGCAAGCAAATGATTACTAACAAATGATCCATTTGATCTGTGCCTAGAAAGGAAAATATTCAAGATTTGAACTTCCCGGCCGTTATTGAAGTGTTGGGTTGGAAGTTTGGCATGGTGTCCTTGATGTCAAAGTGGTTGGGCACGAGCTTCTCTGCAAAGCCATTTTTCTCTGCCATGCTGTGGGAAGCAAGTCCCCAGCGTCCCTTTCTGTGCTTTTTGGCTGACAGGCAATAACTTACAGCTCAATCAGGGATGCAGGTGCTGTCTGTGGGCTGCAGAGACCTTAAAACAGTTTCTTTGCGAGCTGGAAAATAACACGCTCTTGTTCCAGCTGTGCTGGTAACCGCGCATGTGCTTCAGTCGAGGCCAACACCAGAGAAGAGTTCCCCCTGCTCCGGAGCGGGGAGCTGCTGCAGTTGGTTGCTGTCAGCATAGGGAAGTGTTGTTGTCAAAAGACAGCTATTTACTGGAGTTTTTCTGACCTGTATTCAACAGTTACTGACAAGTAGGGCAGGAGATATGAAAACAGCTCTTTGTCCAGTCAGAGTTGACTAGGTATTTGTGAGGTGTTTGTTTTTTAAACTGAAAATATGTCTTGTTAACTGCTTTCCCCTCTCTTTGTTAGTACATTTCTCCTTTAATTGATATGATTTCACATCCCATGAAGAAGGCCCTAAAAGGAAATTATCAATACTTTCTGCAGAAAAATGCTTAGTGACTGAGTAGGTTAAAATGACTTTAAAGCTTGAAGCTAGTCTTCAGTTTGCCAATCAGGAAAACTAATTTCCATTTCCTCCTGGAGGGGGAAAAAAGTGGTGACTGATGCTTTGCTTCTGCCTTAGTCATAAAGACCTGTAATGAAACTGGTTGTAGCAATTAAAAGGCTAAATCAGAATGTCTGAAGAATGTTTTCTTTTTTCTTTTTTTCCCTCTCTGTTTTGAGAGCTAGGATTGGTAACTCCCTTCTATTAAATTTTTTGCTAGGCAGCAAAACTGAAGTTCTGCAAACCTGTTATTTTTAGAGGAGCCTGTTTATGTTAGAGTAACATCAACAGAAGTGTGCTGGAGGCTGGTTGTAGAAGGTACTCTCTCTTTATTCCAGAGAGAATACCTACCTTGAAGTAGAGCCGCCCTTAGAAGTGGAAATAGTGGCCCAGACAATAGAAGTGAATCACCCAAGTTGGGTTTTCCAGCCTTGGGAAGCTGGTGGCCTCTGAAGCTTCCTCCAAGGATGCCTTGTTCTCTATAAAGACATGTTGAAGGCTTTAGAGAGGAGTGTGTGTTTGTGTGCGTGGCTGCAAACTGTCACAGTGGCCGAGGCCCTGGAGCAGGGCCTGGGTTCTTGCGGTTCTCAGTTCGTTGCAGTGTTTATTGTACCATGTTGCATCTTTAATGTTAGGCTGAACTTGGAGAATTAAGTAGTGCAATTATGAAGTAGAGGAAAAACACTGATGTGGTGTCTGTGATAAATTAGTCATTTTGTACCTCCAAATAGTAATTATTCCTCTGATTGGCTTTTATCTGGCCAATTTGCATGTGCAGTCATGGTAACTGGGTTTGCAGATTAGGCACAGAATTTCATGTGGATCTAATGTTGAGTTTTGGTCTCCCATAGTTGGTGCTTGCTGGAAGCAGTAAGCAGAATATATAAATGAGAGATTCTATGCAACAAATTATGACTAGCTGTTTTATATTTTCATTATATTTATTGAAATTTTGTTTCATTTATCTTTATTTCGTATTTTATCTCCCAAAGCTTTTTTATACTCAGTGCAAGAAGAGGACTTGCTTTTATTGTAGTGTGTGTGTGTGGTTTTTTTTTTTTTTTTTTTTTTTTTTTTCTTTAAGTTATTTTCTGTTAATCTGTCAGGATTGTGTAAAGTGGTCCCAGCTCTGCAGAAGCTCTAACACAGATCTCATTTGTATTGGCCTTCTCTGCTGCGTAGCTTGAGAACACGTTTAAGGGCTGGGAACTCACTGGAGCTGTAGGGTATTTCATAAGAGATATAAAAGAAGAGAGAGCCAGGGGAAAGAAGGAAAAATAAACTGAAGCAGCATGGAGTGGCCAAGGGTGAAATCCTGCCCCATTGAAGTCGGTGTGAAAACTCTCCATCTTCATTGGTACCCCATTTCCGTGTTGTATTTCTGATTTTGATCTTAACTGCCCTAGTATGCTGAGAATTAACAAGTGGTAATGGATTTAGTACTGTACACCTAGAGAGCTAAGTGAAATCTTAATTTGAAGAATATTAATTATTCAGATAGCTAAATTTTGTTGATGAGTTAAATGTAAGCTCTGTTTCTGTCTGGGATTTGTGTCAATTTATCTTGCTGTGGACTTTGTAGAATCTCTGATATGAACAGTCTTTGAAGTGGAGAAATGGTCTAAAATATCTGCCAGTAGCAAGCTGGGTTTTTAAAGCTTCATTCGCTTCAAATAAGCAAGCTTTTCCTTTTTTCTTTTTCTTTTTTAAACAAACAAAAAAAGTCTGCAAGTGCAAGAATAGCAAGATACTTTTTCATAACCATTTTTCGTATATATCAGCTCCAGCAACTCAGCTGTAGTTACCTTGGTCTCCAGTGCTGCTAAAGACAAATTAAGCTAATAAAACAGTATCTTGCAACATCATAGCAAATAAATTAGTTAATCTGTATGCAAGATTCTTGCTACGCTGAATTTAAACTGCTTAAGTGTTTTCTCTCTTGATGAGGGGTAGAGGTTTTTATAAATGTGACCTTCTTAAGGGCCTGTGACACAATGCATTGTCAAGCTTCTAGCAGTCTCCTGGTGTATCTGTAGATGAAAAGAGATTCGCTGAGAAGTATTTTTTTTAATATATATTTTCTAATAAGCCGTGTAATTTTAAGCTGATAGTTTATAGAAGGGAGGCGGTTGTTTCCACCTACCTCTGCCTGGCGTTGCCCAACTTTCTCAGTAGCTGAAGGAGTTTCTTGTTTTGCATCATATACGTGCTATACTGGAGTGTTTTTGTAAGCGCATACATGCATGAGCATATGTGTTCTTCCTGGTACTTAAAATATTCAGAGCTGTTTGATATTTCTGGTAACTCCTGTTTGTTCCTTTAGTCTTTTGGGACCAACTTCTGATTGCAGTGTAGTAGCATCTGTTGAAGTCTTCCAGATTTGTGTGAAGCATACTGTGAAAATAATTACAGGTATGCAAGCGGTGGATTGAAGTTCTCTGAGCTGTTAAAGGCTTGTGAGGCTTTTCTGTGTGTTGATTATTGGCCATCAGTGGGCAGCCTTTATTAACGCCGAGTATCAAGTTTCATTATGTGAATACTCTTTCAAGCCCTACAGTAGCTGCTCAAGAGACCCTATAGAGTAGTTACAGCACAGCTTGGGGGGCTGGAAAAATCAGGGTTGAGAACTGGGACATGGTATTTTCCTCCCTTTCATCCCCCAGATAAGTTATTTAATCTGTCTCAGCTTCTTCTGTAAAACAAGGATAACTTATCTTGGTACTTCTACTGCTTATTGGTTTTAAACCCTACATGCAGGATCTTTCTGATAGGAAGTACATTAAGATTAAAGTACATGGTGTTTTGTTCTGAAGAGTTTGAGGGTGAAATTTATAGTCAACCGTAAGCTGTGTGTTTGTTTATGATAAAGTTGGGAGATGAAGTATAAAGGAACAGACACTGGTACTGGCCATGTAACTTGCAGCTTTACATCACAAATAAGCTCTTGTTTGCAGTGATAAAGGCAAGAAATCCAGTGTATTCTACTAGCTACAAATAGCTATGGAGGGTAGAGCTTTTCGCTCCTTAAAAATGTGCTTATTCTCCCTCAAATCTCTCAGCTGCCACTGTTAAAAGGGCCTTCTCTCCACCTGTTCAAGTAGCTGTGTTGTGTGTGTTTTTTCCTGTTTTTTTCTTCTTTATTTTTTTTTTGTTCTTCACTTGCCAAATGTGATTCAGCCATCCCTGGTGTCTTTTCCCTAACCTTTTTCCATGTTCTCAGGATTTGGTTTACAAAACCCCCTCCGCATCCTTGGGGTTGATCAGTTGGAGGGTGTAGGCAGCAGTATAACCAGGCAATGGCTGCTCACAGTTACTGCCCCGGCACGCGAGGAGCAGCGTGTGGGTTCCTGCGCTCTGTGCCGGGATCTCTGCACCTCGGCAGGGCCGGGGGTCTGCAGAGCGCCCGCAAACACTGCACGGGTTCAGGAGGGTTCCCTCAGGAGGGTGAAATGTGGCCTGTGTGGATGCTGGAGCACTGTGGAGGAGGGAATTGCTTTGATGGCCAATGTTTGACCTTGAGGGGGTGATTTCATAACTGATGGCTGGAGATAGGTCTACACTTTTGTCAAGGGGATCCACTGTCTTAAAGCTTTTCATGGCTGGATTTAGATTTGATTTTTATTCTTCCGGGAGGGGGAAGATTAAAAAGCCGACACCCACTAGCACCTACAGGCTGTTCACGTGGATGCTTCTGTGTGCCTCTCTGTGGGTTGTTTTCTTTCCCAGTCCCTTCCACAAACACAGCTTGTCATCCTTGTGTCATTGCTTGATGCCTCATGTTTGGAATTGCTAAATCTCAAAAATATTTCCAATGCCCTGCTGGGGGGGCTGTTAACAAGTCTGGGCTGCTGGGGTAGGTGCTGGCCTCCTGTCCCCCGGAGGAGCAGAGAAGGCCTTCTTGGTGCTCCCCCTCCGCATGGGTCATCTCATCACTGCTAATGGTCTCTATAAATTCCTCAGGACATAATAGAGAGTCCTGAAAAGCTTTTAAATAGTGTATTAAAACCAAAGTCAGATTGCATAAGCCATATATATATAGAGAGAGAGAGAGTCAAGACTTGCCTTGCAGAGTTCAGCCTGGTGGAGCATACTACCCCTGGCATATGTATCTATGTGTAAGGGAGATGGTGCTGACACAAGTCTTAGATGTTGCGAAATGAGCAGCCATGTGAGAGGCTGTGTTAAAGAGAGCCAAGGTCTGCATTGCTTTGGGTGTAGCTGAAATAACCAGGAGAGTTATGCATGGGGATGCTGGAGTGGGTGTTGTTGGGCAGATTAAATGTTGCTCTGCATCCTTTCGAGATGCCTGTGCATGTGTGGTGGTGGTGATAGTTGCTGGTGTGTGCTTATTTGTATATTTATTTATTTGCATGTGCTATAGTATTCACCTGACAGTATCAAACCAGAGTCTGGGCTGGTGCCTTGTCTGTGGCCACTGCAAGAGCATTAGATCTCTGCATAAGGAAAGAGTCAATCCTGCCATGGCAGAGGAGAAGCAGGGAAGAAGATTCCTTTATGACTTTATCCTGGTTGTTTTGCTGACACCTTTCTAATAACGGCCCAACAAAAGGCAACTGAATGCCTGGCTATACAGACCCCAGCAGTGACTCTTGACATGTGGGTCAGAGCTGGTGTTGCGTGTGTGTGATACATTGTTACTGATTTGTTTGCTTCCTTCTCTGTGTGTTATCAAATCCATCTCTCTGCTTTCCGTGTGCATCATAGATGGGGGAAATTGCAGGCAGGGTTACACAAAGATGCTTTTCTTGTCATTTCTACTTAAATCTCACGTGATGGTTGGACAGAAGCTGTTTTCACTGCTTGAAGCGAGGGGGAGGTGGAAGGGGTGATGTATTTTTAAAGAAAACTGTATATACTTTTTTTTTCCCGTAAATGCACATGGCTTGTGTTTGTGATGGTGTGGGCAAGGAAGCACCTCATTATGCAATCTATATCAGATCTATAGTGAAGAGAACTTGATTTCCTCCCGAGTGCAGATTTATCCCCCTTGCCAAGAGAGTTTGGATGGCCACTGTGAGTTATAAGCCTCGTTGGACAGAAGGGATCGATTCCTGCCTCTCCTTCCTTGCTCAGCTGCTGCAGAGGGATCTCTGTGTTTTGCCATTTCTGTCTGTCTCCTCCTGTTTCCTTTCTCTCCCTGCCTGGGTGGGAACACCGGGTGCGGGGTGTGGAGCTTTCGCGGTCACGTTACCGCTCGTGACACGGCTCTAGCTGGTGACACGGCTCCAGGTCCTCTCTGGAGCCAGCTGGCACGGGCCAGCCGTCACCTGGTAGCTCTGTGCTTGCCTTCCACCCTGATATGTTTGCTCTGAGAACTGGAAAAGCATGACTGAACCGTGACTGTGGTATCCCGGCCTAAATGCCGGTGCTGAACCCTTTGCCACCTGCATGCCAGGGTGTCCCGTGAGGATGACAGGCCGTGTGTCCCCTTCCTGCCGGGAGGCTGGAGCCCAGCTGTTGGGAGGGCTGTGGGCGCCTTCCCGTGCTGGGCCCCACCGGTGCTGGTGCCGGTGCCGGCTCGGGCGCCTGTTGGCGATGGGGCTGCCGTGCAGGTGTGCAGGGTGTGCCTAGAGCTGCCGCAGCCCGACGTGCGCTGGGCACTGAAGGGACAGCGAGCTAGTGTGGCTGTCCCCCACCCACCGTCCCCGCTGGTAATGGGTTGTGCTGGGCGCTGCTCCCGCTGCGGGGCGTGGGGAACGCGGTGAAGGAGCCTGAGGAAAACCTTCAGGGTAAAAAGGAGAAGTGAAGCCGACCCACGTGTGCCTCAACACTGCAGAAGCTCCTCACGTCGCCCGGCACTGCTCGGCAGCCACGAGGCCCCTGTGACCCATCTGCCATGGGGCTCTGCGGGAGGAGGCCGGGGCATGGACCGTCCGCCCATGGCCCTCTGGCCACTGGGCCTCGAGGCACACTGTAGTCAGCGTGGTGTCTTCAGCGTGTTTGGAGCTGCGTTCGTGCTGACCCTGTGGCTGTGCGACCCGTTGGCCTCTGTTGGGACTGCAGAAATGTGAGTGGGAGCAGTCCAGGACAGGCGGTGGCAGCGGGAGACACGTGAGCATCAGGACTGTGCTGCTGCGCCTCGGCTGCCAGGAGATGTCAGGTTTTGGTGTTCGTATTTCTGTTGCACCAGCTGTAAGGGAGTCAAACCGCAGGTCTGGGATTTCATTTTTAAAATCGCAGTGTGTGTCACTCTTTGGAACAGGCAGTTAAGACTAAGATATTCAGTGGCTGTGTATGCACGTGTGTGTCGCGTGGGGCTGTCCTCAGCTTAATAGTTCTGGTCTGTAGTTAAAAGCAAAACAGAACTTTCCTTCTTGAGGACTGATGTAGATCACTGTGCCACCACACTGTGGGCAAGGCAAGATGCTGAAGTGAGGCTTTAGTATCCGTTCCTCAATATTTTTCCTTTTTGTTTCATATTTTGTTTGTGGTGTTTGATGGAAGAGCTTCCTGCTTGTCCCATTCCTGCTTCTTGCCTTTCCCCCCAGCAGAGCTCACGGAGGAGCAGTGCAGCAGCCGGGAGCCCGCAGACGCGGTGCTCTGCTCGCTGCTGAGCCCGTTTCTCCGCCTCCCTTCCTCGGAGGGCTGTGCGAGTGGAAGGGGCTGCGTCCGGACCCCACGGGGTCGGCGCTGCGTGGGCCCCGCGGGCTCAAGCGAGTTAATGGGCTTGAGCAGGGCCGCGAGCCTGGCATTGTTCGAGGGCTCCGCGTGGGTAACGTTACACCCGGCTGGCATTCGTGTCAGCTTAGTTCAATAGGACACACAGTGTACTAATAGCTGCTTGGAACAGGCGGAGAGAATGAGGGCCATTGTTTCAGGGTGCATAATGTGTATACAGTGTGAAAGTCAGCTGGAGACTTGACACAACAGAATTGCAGTGTGCACATGCACGCTGGAATTGCTTGAAGTAGCTAATATTTCTGCTTATGTGCGAGTAAAGAATGTATACCTGTCTCCTAACAATTCTTTTCCTCTGCAATTTCTAGTTTTAGGAAATCCGGCTTTGGTTGAATCAGCAAGTCTAGCTATGTATGCAGGATCTAAAGTGGTATTTAATGGGAAGGATGGAGACTCTGGTTTGGTTTGTATTTAAAGTTACTGCCATGCACGTAAGGAGAAAGGAATATAAGAGGAGGAGGAAAAAGGAGACATTGATCAAAAGATCATCAGTTATCAAGAAGATGTATTGAAATTGCACTGATTTTATTCACTGCTCAGGCTTTACTATGTATAGAGGAAATGGGAAACTGAGGGACATGTATTGGAGAGATGACCTTGCGGAACGCAGGCAAAGCATGCTTTGTCAGAAAGCTTAGAACTGCTCATTAAAAGTTGTCACCCTCCTTTCCCTCTCTTTGTCTTTCTGCAGTTGTTTTTGCATCAGTCTTTGGATTTTATTTCTGGATGTTTTGGGGCTAGAAATGTGTAGTGCTTTCTTGCCCATTGACTCTGTCCCATTCTCTCTATTGGCCATTTAAAAATCTTTTGCGGGAGCACTGAATACTGTTCAGACGGATGCAGGTGAACAGTGGAATGTAACTTATATGTTGCATCCTCTGAGAAGTGATGATTTATTGTGCAGTGAATAGAGCTCTCAAATGTGAACCTGGCAGTGCCCCTAAATTGGTCTTGGCTTTCTCTGGGAACTATAAAACCAACAGATTTGCAAAATCTTTTGCTAATGGATTGCCAAGTGCAGATCAATAAAGATGCAAACAGGAGCCAAAGCTGGAGGAAGAACATAAAATGCAAGCTGCCTGATTCATTTGCTCTAGAGAATCAAAGCCTTCCGATATGAGAACAGGATATAAAATAAGTTGTTACAGGCTTCCTATCCGCTGAGTAGAAAGTGGTAACTTACAGTATGCGGTGAAGTTTCCAGTGTTAGTTCTGTAATGAAGTAGTACTTGGTGTAAGGGAGAGCGTTCAGGGTTAGGACAAGGCCCTTTCCTGCCCATCTGCAAAGCAAAGGCACCTTTCAGATCCTCTCTGTCCCGGGCAAGCCCTGCAAAGGGGAAGTGTTGCCTCCAGAACTGGAGTTCGTGTCTGCTTCTAGCAAGTGTTGGTGTTGTGCGTAGCTGAGCAAATGCGGGATCATGAAATAGCTGAAGATCTAATCTCTTTTCTGTAGATACTAAGAATTTAGACTAGATGTTTAGAATATATAGCTCCTCCCAGAGAGCTTGTTTTGTAAATCAGTGTGGGGCTCATCTGAGACCAGTTTGTGGCTCCAGAGGAGGAGATGAGTGTTTTGCAGTTAGTGGTTTGTTCATGTGAATTTGGGGCTAGTACTTCTAATATGCAGTTTACTGTCTCTGTACTTTATTCATAGTTCTTCTGTTTTTGATGCTTATCCTAGGAAAGGTCTTGCCAGAGGACTGTCATCTATATCACCTTTAGGCTTGCTATAACCCCCATATGCAAGTCAAGTTCATTGAACTTCACAATTTAGTGTTGGTGTAGAATTGTAGCTTTGTAAATAATAATAAAAAAGCAAGTAAAACTCTAATTTTACAAGTTTTAGCATGATTTTTAGTAATGCTGTTTCTTTAGGAAACCAGGCATGTGCTGTAGGTGTCCCTGTTGGAGCAGGGGTTGGACTAGATGATCTCTGGAGGTCCCTTCCAGCCCTAAGCACTCGGTGATTCTGTGATTAAAGGAACGCTTCTGCTTCCCTTAAGAATCGCCTTGAACCATCTTTGTAGGGCAAGCGTAGCTGGGATGTAGCCTGCCACGGGTTAACAGCTCAGTGCTGAAGTTGAAGATGGGTGGTGAACACAGTCAAACAGCTCTAGCATGTGGAGTACTTTCACAAATGCTCTTAATTTTGGAGCATTGTTCAGTTCCAGAGCCAAGTGACTTTGGATCTTGCTTCAGTTCTTTTGCAAGGTTTACTTGATGGTTTGGGTTAGAGAAAATGAGCTTTCTGAGAGAAATGGACTTAAGAGTCTCTTCTCTTGCACGTTGTTCTCTTGTCATAGCGCCTGTGCTCCAACCACAGCAGGCAAAGAGAACTCTGGAATTTTCACAAATGGAACTTGGCCAGGACACTGGTGTTAATGTCTTCCTTCTGCCTGAAAAGAAATGTGGTAAAAGAGGCTTTTTTCTCAATCCTGAGTGTCCAGAACTTCTGATTTGTCTCGGTGGTGCTTCTCTAGCAGCAAGGAGGGTGATGTGGTAGTTTAGCAGATCCAGGCCCCACCTGGGCTTCCTGCAGGTCCCCTGTTTCCTCAGGAAAGAAAGATGTTATCCTAAAATCTTGTTTTTGTGTTTGTTCTCAAGCTATTTAACATGCATGCTTTGTTTTTAGAGAAAACAATGTCAGCCAGATTTGTGCTAATTGTTGGCAACAGTATGTTAGCCCCTCAAATGCTGACAGGGAGACAATGTTTAGTGATTGCAGTTGTGCAAAGCTAAAAATGACTTTAAATAATCAGGAAATATACTTTTCAATATAGAAGTTGAACAGTGGCTTTTTCAGTGTCGAGTTTTATTTATGTGGAGTTTTTCACTGATTGCAGGTGTTATGTGACAAATTGGATCTAGTTATGTTCTGCCTTTATTTTTGCTGAATATATGGAGGAAGAAAACTTGGCCCCAAGCCCTGAAAACTATCATCTTAGCCTTGTTCAAATGGATTGGTGGCAAGATCCTCTCCTTACCTTCTCCTTTGCTAGCATTGTAGCTACTCTGTGCTTTATCACACTTATTTGTATGTATTTTTGTGTATTTTAAAGTTGTTCTATTTGGTTTCTCTTTTTTTTTTTTTTATTTTCTTCCCCTTCAAGAAATCTTTAAGACCCCTGCTCATCTCAGAGTGCTGAGAATCAGCTGAACATCAGCCCAAAAAGGCTGTTGTGCTTGGGCTGGTTTGCAGTGTTGCTTGTTGGGCCGCTTGCAAGGCACATCGCGGTGGGTATGTGGTGTCCAGGTGACCCCTGAGCGCGCACTGAGGTTGTCCCGTTGCAGGAGGGAGCCGCATCCCTTGTTCGGAACCGTCTCTTGCTTGTGATGGAGACCTTTGGGATGGAGATGCATGTGATGCCTGTTGATTTTTAGCTGTGCGTGGCTAGCACCCTTCTGGAGCATGTGTACCACTATTCCCACAGTCGGTACTGGCTTCCTCAAAAAATAAAAAAACAAAATCCATGGACGAGGTGGCAGGCTGAGTGTCCCGCAGTCACGAGGCCGTCTGAAGCTGTGCGGTGGCATGGGAGAGGTAACTGCTGCAAACCAGCAGGCCCGTGAACTGCTGCTTTCTTCAGGCTGTACTTGCAATGGCCTCGGGCTGCAGCTCCTTTTGAGACAGAAATCAGCCTCTTGCATCTTTAGCCACGGCCGCGTAGCTGCTGGTAGTGCCGAGCGTGCTGCAAAGAGGAGAAGGTTCCTGGCTGCTGCGGGCTGTTCGTGGCTCCAGGGTGCCCCCCGCGATTTGTTCTTTTGCTCCAGAATTGAACAGTGCTATTTCTGACCCCAATGTGTTTATTTTGCTGCATTTGCTCTGCTGGCAAGGGACAGCCAAGACCTTTTTCTGGGTATTTTAGTTGCTCCTCTGCCCCTCCTGAGGTAAGGAACAAGGACTGAGCTGAGGTTTTGACAAAGAGAGGAGGTTAAAGATGCTCTTGGATACTTAGTTCCTGCAGAGGGATGGGGCCTGTGGCCTTGTGGCAGAGCCAGTGGCAGCAGACTGTCTTTTTGGGCTGCAAAGCCAGGAGTAGGGCAACTTCCCTTGCTCGAGGTAGTTAGGGTCATGGTAGCAGTCTGCAAAGCTGCCTTTAGAAGCCTTCACAGGTTCTGAAGGGGAAACCTGCACGGAGGGCTGGACTCTGCAGCCGTGGAAGTGTGGGTGAAATGTGAGGGTCGACTTGGTTTTGCAGAGCTGGAAGGAGAAGCAGCTGGTATTATCACAGGTCAGCCAAGTGAAGGCTTGTATGATACTGCTAGTTATGCCCAACTGGTCTTTATAGTGGAGTTATCCAGTCCTATTTTTGAGTTTCTCATTTTATTTTTTGCTCTGATAAAAATATTTTCAGTGTTTCTTCCCCAGCAGATGAGTATCTTGAATTGTGTTTGCTGGTGTCACAACAAGGGTAGGAAGTGGGTAGGGGAGCTGCAGAGGAGCTCCCCACTGCTCCCCAACAGACTCATCTTGGACATGGTGGGAAACTCCACCTTGAACTGGCCTATCTGAGAAGGGCAACATTTTGTTATCTCGGCACAGATGAAAAATTGCCATACAGCCTTGAGAATTAAGAATGTACAAATCTGAAGGGTGCTTAGATGCCATGTGGTCTATTGTCAAGTTGCATTATAATTTGAAAAATCTTAATAAGGAAGTTTGGAAAGGGAAAAAAAAATCCTCAAGAATGGTAGATGTTCTCCAAAGCAATATTATTAAATTCATTTTTAATTTAATTTTTTAATCTCTAGGTGCTTGTAGAAGTGGGTGCTTCTGACCCTAGGGAAGTTTTTCTTGATAGCCTGGCAGCCTTGCTGATGGCAATTGTAGCGAATGAGTTTTGGTAAATCCGACGTTCTTGTTCATTGCCCTTCCTCTGCTCTACTGGAGTGCACCCGCGCCTTGCCCAGGAACCCCTTCTCCTTTTGTGCCGTAGGATAATGAGGCTTATGGGACTGATCTTTTCTTTCTTTCCCTTGAGAAATCAAACATGTATTTTATGTGATGCCAGGGTAAACAGCTATGTTAGGAACATAGCAGCCTGACTCAGGCTCCAGCGTAACAGCTTGTCTAGCTTAAATCTCTGGCCATTTTAAAACCACTTAGAATTAAGGGGGGCTTTAAACTCTCCCCCTGCCTTCTCTGGCTTTTGCCTACGGTAGCTAGCTACAGAAAAGAGGACTTGGATATAAATAAACAGTATTGCATTATATTCTATGTTTTGAAGACTTCTTTTTTCCCCCATTTTTAGCCTTTCAAGTGGAATTGCCTATTGAAATGTCTTGAACCAAGTGGCAGGAGTCCACAAGGCTTCAGAGTACTGTGCAGTAACAGGACAGAGGAAATTGGGTATTTCAAGTAACTGAGCAAATTAGAAAGCAGAGAGAACTTCTCATGATATTCAAGCAGACGAGTTTTAAAGAGCCTTTGACTGACTTTACAGTGACTGGCTCAGAAAGATGCTGTTTAGTCCAACCAAAACTTCTTTCCCTTTGTTTGCTTGCGTTGTTGAATTGAGGGGGAGCAAGGGAGGAGATTTGGGGCCAGCTTATATGCAACTTTTAATCAGTCTTTTTTTCTAAAATGTGCTTTCAGCATCATTTGCATTGCTCATACTTGATGATTTTTGTTCTCCTGTGATGATTTTGCCTGCTGTATCTCCATATTTAACCACTCCTCTGTCCTGTGGCCACTGAAGTTTCTACCATAACTTGTCTTTTTTTCTAAAATGTGCTTTCAGCATCATTTGCATTGCTCATACTTGATGATTTTTGTTCTCCTGTGATGATTTTGCCTGCTGTATCTCCATATTTAACCACTCCTCTGTCCTGTGGCCACTGAAGTTTCTACCATAACTTAAATGTTTTTGCTTAATGTCTTCAGAATATTGTTTGGTCACATTTGGCAGGTTGCAGTACAGCTCATTATTGACAGAGCTCTTTTTCATCGTGAATGATGGCCGAGTTACCCAGCTCTGCCCTCTTACACTGGCATCTATTCCTAATTAAAAAAAAAAAAAAGGCATGGAACAAGCTTTCTGTAAGAACAAGGAGTTAGTGCCCTGTTACGCTCGTGCATGGAAATGTGCTTGGAAGAAAGCAAGAGAAAGGCTCGTTGTGGTGAGAGCAGCCCCGCGGTGCCTGCTCCGAGCTGCGGAGCGTTGTGCCCGTCTCCTGGACGTGCCCCGAGGGCGCAGCCAGCACCCTGGACCTGCAGCAAGGGGCCCGAGCGGCCTCCCCGCGCCCGGGTGGCACCTGTGGGACTTCCTGAGGAGGTGGCGCCCCCGGGGCCGGGAGATGAGAGTTGGGACCAGGGAGCGGGGCGGGAGGAGGCTGCGCAGAGCCCCCCGGCCAGGGAAGGAGAGGGCCCAGGGCAGCGCAGTGCAAACGTGGGAACACGGGCATGTACCCGAGTCCGCACAGGCCATCTTTGTTGAAGCAGCTCTGATTTTGGTTGCTCGCCGTGACAAGCCGCTCCAGTGTGAATAAGCGAGTGGAGAGAAGCAAACCAACAAGCTGCTTGGGTGCAGGAAAGAGCGTCTTCCAATTAGCCAGGGGAGGCAAGAAGACAAACCCCGAGGGCGAGGGAAGCGGCAGCCAGGAAAGCGGCACTGTTTGTTTTTGGCAGGAGCTGCTGAATGGGAGCTGCTGGTAGCTCGTGTTGTCGGTGGCAGGACGCAGCCAGGGTCAGGTTACAGCTGCCATTAAGTGACTAGGCAATGGGTTTCCTTTCTCCTCTTCTGTGCCGTGGGTACTGCCTTCATAAATCCCCTCTTTGGAGTGCTGGGAGGGAGGCACTGTGGCTGAGAAGTCGTTTTTTGCCAACTCAGCGGCTTATGAGCGGCCTTGCAAGCGGGCAGCTTGGTGCTTGCTGTGCTGCACAAGTAAGAGGGGGCAGAAAGGGAGAGCTTCCATCCTGCCTGGGGGGGACCCGGGGGGCTCGGAGTTCCTCCCCTGCATTCAAAATCAAGAACTTGCTGCTTTGGTCACACTTGGCCTTGTATCGGACAGGCTTTCAGAAATGCAGCCAGCTGTGGGTATAGGTGTCACCAATGCCAGCCGTGTTTGCTCTGTGTCTTCGTGGTGCTTGCAGTATTTCAGGGAATGTTGATGTTTGATCTGACTGCAGTTTTGAGATTAATGAGTGTTCACAGAGGACGTAGTGAGAATTAAATGCAGTATAGTCATATCTGTACTGGTGGATCTCAAAGCACTTAGTGAATAAAATCCCGTAACTGTAATAGGGGAGGGAAATGGGAGGAAAAATGCTTTTTTCTTCAGGAAACAAAGTCACAGCAGCAAGAAAGAGAAATGAGCAGTGCCAGGAATAGAAATCCTGATACACTGTCCCTGTGTCCAGCGCTTTGCGTCTCAGGGGAAGGTTGTGCTTCACTGGATGAAGTTATTAATACAGAACATTTATTTACCTTGTAGCAGTGCCAGGAAGCTCCTTCCAGAGAGATGGGGATACCTTTGCAGTACTTAAATGTCAGGCAGCACAAAAGGAAAGCTGAGGATTTTCCTTCCAGAGGGGTTGTATATCTGAACATCCAAGTGATGCACAAGTTGCAGCACAGAGGAACAGAATTTTGATTGTTTTAGGCTTAAATCTTAAAATAAGTGGTGAAGCTGCTGCCCCCCTTCAGGTAGGGGAGAGCAGCTCTTCTGGGTGTAGCCGAGTCCCCACAGCCCTCTGAAGATGGCTTTGCTCTCTATGAGAAGTGCTGCTTCCCGAGGCCAGGCCTGGCCTTGCACAGAGACCCTATAGCCCTTATAGCAGCAGGCACAGCTGCCGGGCACGCGAGCCGGCCGGGAGAGCTGGGGATGGAGGCGGCGGGGACACGGGGACATGGGGCCGCGGCAGCGCCGCGCTCGGAGCGGCCGCGCTCGCAGCGGGGTTCCAGCTGTTCCCTCATTTACTCATGTCTAGAATCCTAAAGATAAAAATGCAAAGCCAACTTCTGGGACTCCTTCCCACTTTGGAGAGCTCCAAACCTTTGTTTTTGAATGTTTCTTCTGTCGTACTCGGCTCTGCTGGTGGAACAAGGCAGACGTATGATGCTCTGTATTTCCCTTTTTCCAATCTTGGAATAATTACTAAACAAGATGGCTTGAAAACATGGAGATGATTTGGGATTTAATCATATATTGTCTTGTGTTTTTTGTTTACGGAACAACATAGGCACAAATCAACAAGATGGTGATGGCTCATTACTTACAGGTTTTATTTTATTTTTTTTTTTTATAACTTTTGTAATAAACTCTAGCTGTAAAAGGGAGGGGAGAAACCCTCCAACCCAAGCCCCACCAAACCATCCAAAAAAAACCCACAAACCCCTGCCAACCTTCTAACTGGATCTCTGGAACTGCTCAAGTTTGTCTGCCACAGCCAAATGCTGCTATGGTGACTGGTAGAACTGTTTGTAGAGGTGTGATGAAGGAGAGGTGGTAGCGGGGAGAATGTGGGATAGGAATAAAGACAATTTTAAGACCAAGTTTCACTGTTCAGTTGCTCCATCACTTCCCTTCATGGAAGGGAAGACAAAAAAACAAAAACAAAGCTTATTTTGTCTACATTTTTAGATTACAAGAATCTTTTCTTGTTCTTTTCAAGCAGAATATAGAGTTAAAATATAATGCTGCAAGATGAATAGTTTGTCTTCAGCTTTTCAGTGCAACCACTTTAAATACTTCAGCCTGCAGCCTGGTGTTGTTGTTAATACCTTTTGCTGCATCGTGTCACAGTTCATTAACATCAAGTTGGGAAGTTTTAAATCCAGACAACAAATATTTGCTAATTAGAGTTAATAGATAGTTTGTTGCAGCCATAATTTTCTGATTTGCTTTATGACTTTAAGAGAAATCCCCAAATAGTAAGAAGTTGCTTTTTCTGTAGCAGAACCATAGGAAAATTGGTCATCATGTGGCAGGGAATGTCCCAAGTGTGTGTATGGATTTTATTTTTTTCATTCTATTCCCTACAAATCAATGATAGTTGCTGTTTTTCTGGTTATAGTCTCCTCCTTGGAAACCGCGCAAGAGCTTAGATATGAAATACAACATAGTTATGTATGAAAGTGCAAAATTGAGATGCATTGGCTGTAGTGCTAGAGAACCCTGCTGCATTTTTCATAATCCCATTTTAGTGAAACACAAGAATTAACTGCAGTTCAGTCATCCTGCAACATTTTTGGAAGTAACTGAAAATCCATCTAATTGCTTAGCCAAAAGCTAATAAAAAGCACATATGTGCAACTCTCAAAGCAAAGCAGATAAAGATTGGAACGCTATTGTAATCTTATCTCAGTGGGGAAAAAATTAAGGATTTATTTGGCTCAAGTTATTCTCATGGTCTGCTTCACTGTGTCTGTTGAGAATCAATAATGACTGTCTTTATACAAAGCTGATGTTTGGTTCAATTCTCTCCGTTCTTCAGGCACTCACTGCAATTGCCGGGGACTGACGCGCGGTACCCAGTCTAGGTGTAGCAGCACTGCTGAATCCTGTAGCCCAAATGGCTGATAAAACCATGATCAGCGTCACTGAAGGTGGAATTTGAGAAACTGAGGTGCTGTTCTTGGGCTGTAGCAATTTGAGCTTGTCACCAGGCGGTTTCTGTCCCCGGAGCCGTGCGCTCACCGTGCGCTGCGGGCCATGGGCTCCCCTTAACTCGCTCCTTGTTGGGGGCCTGGGAAGGTTTCTTATCCGTGGGGTTCAGAAGGGGCCTCCTGCGTTTTGGTGCCAAGTAGAATCCTCTACGTAGGTGTTTGTAGAGTTACAGCTCTGCAGTGCTTACGCTGCTGACTTAGGCTAACTAAGGGAAGTAAGGCTTCCCTTAAGAATAAATTAATGTTTTAGTATGTTGCGTGTCCTTTTTCTCCAGTATAGTATTGGAGTCAGAGAGGAGAGTTCCCCATCATGGCTGCTCGCTTAGTTTCTTCACTTCATTGGAACGCGTTGGTGGTGTCTGCAGTGGCGATGGGACTGGACAGAAACTCGAGAGTTTAAACTCCGGCTGGAAAAATCTTGTATGATTCCTTTTTCAAGGGAACATATGAAAGTCCTGGATGGAAATGGTTGGTGTCTGTTTCTGTTTGGGAAAAGCAATGTGCTGAATAGTAATCAGCAGTTACATTTGTTCCTTTCAAAGCATCTGTTGGAAGTGTTGACCAGAACGAGCTGTGTCGGAGATCCCCCCCTTGTGCAAGGAAATCTGATGCTCATGGCTGGGCACGCAAGTATTCACACATTGAGGAGCTGAGTTTACAGTCCAATAGGCAAATGTAACTGCTGATAAAAACAGATACTACTTTAAGTTCAGTCTTGCAAGGAATTCTCACATGTTTGCAGTTAAGGAAGCATGGGGAGCCCCATGGGGAAGCTGGTTGGAATATTTGGAACCATGCTGTTACTCTACAGAATCGAAGCTGAAGTCTTAGACCTCTTTTTTACCTTTGATTAGTATTTTGTTAGCTAAAACAGAAGGAGCATTGCATGAGAACTAACTGTAGAGCAGCACTCTAGTTGATTTTTTATTCAGAAAGTCCTGGAGCGATTCCTAGATTCTCTGGTAAGCTGTCGAAATGACTCGCATTTTGCTGCTGCTAACGCAAACCTTGCTCATGAGACAAAACAAGAAGTGGGAATTGGCTTTGCCCTGAGCCCGGGTGGGCCCTGGTGGCTTCCCGGTGAGACCTCGCGGTGAGACGGGCACCGTGAGCCCTGCATGGAGAGGGGCAGCTCCTGTCCCAGCGCCCGGCCTGGGCACAGCCTGCCCTCCTGCCGCCCTGCGCCCGGCCCAAGATGCTGCTGGCAACGCCGTGTGTCTGGCTGTGCCAATGGGCCATGGGCTGCACTTACTTTATGAAGAGGAGCAAAAGGTAATGCAGCGTTATATCCTTGAAATCAGCCCGTGAGGTTGTTTTATTTTCATTTATTTATTTTTGCTCCCTTTGGTAAGCTTCACCCACCCTGTGCAGTGGATGGAAAATTGCCTAGCAGGTGCTGGCCACTGTTCAAAGCCCTGGGCTTTTTGAAAATAGAAAAAAGACCTTAAGCAATAGTATAGTTTGTTGACAACCCGCAAGGATGTATTTCAGTTGTGTTAGCACCTTGTTTCATTTCTCAGCAGAGATTGCAGGTTTAGAGCAGCAGTACCTTTTGAACTTGCTCTCTGCTGTTTGTCAGTTTTAGGGTTGCATGTTATAAATGCAGAAGCCGAGATGTCTAACAGCTACTCCAGGAGCAAAACACTAACTTGATCATGGGGCAGTGGATTCAGAGCAGAGCGTGTTGCAGACGGTCTAGGCACTGTGCTGAGCCAGAAGTAGATGGAAAGTGAGCTATTAGAGCTGAACTAAGTAGGAGCAGTCACTCTTCATTTGCCGCAGGTAAAGTGGAGCTTCAACAACAACTCTTTTTTTTTTTTTATCGTTGCTGTGTTCTTTGTTTTTGGTTTTTTTTTTTTTGTGGGGGGAAGTATCACAAGCCTTCTGGAAAATGAAGAGGGATCATTAATAATTGAGGAAGTTCCCTAGCTTTGCTTCCAACGAGGCTGTGTATGAAAGGCATCCTACTGCACAGAAATGATGCAGTGTTTGGGAAAACAAAAGGATGTTGAACTCAAGGAGAAAAGAGCAGCTATTATTTAAACTTGTTGGCAGTGCCCTGCAGCTGTGATCAAGTTCAGAGCCTCCTTGTGCTAGCTTTGCTGTTGAAGACAGGGCAATTGCTTCACCAAAAAATTCAGCCTATGTGGACAAACTAGCATTAATATTCTTACATCCAGAAAGAGACCAGAGGCTTGGACTTGTTCAGGTAACTTGTCTGTCATTGAAAATTGAACTTGATGTCACTTTCTTTCTGCACAACTAGAGAAGACTTGGACTCTGGAGTGTTTTTCTTCACTTAGTTTTCCTGCAGAGCAATATTATGGCAGTAGCTTAGTGAAAGAGGGGTGTGAGGTATGTGACTCTCAGACTTGCTTTTGCAAGTTCGTCTGAGACGGCCGGCAGTAAAATGTGTCTCATAGCAGAGACATTTCGCCTGCCTGTCTTTGAACATGTTGGTTTTGATGGCTGAGGAAATGACATTCTGACTCGTCTGTTAGGTCAATGGGTTCCAAGCACTTTCTGTTAAATCTCTGTTTCTAATATTTTCTGAAGCTTTTAAAATCACTCCAAAGCTCATTTCCTACTTCGGCAGGAAATTGTTTTGCTACTTTATTGAATGAACTGCAAAATAATCCCAAGGAAGGGAAAATGTCTTAAAGAGCATCTCAGCAATGCTTTAGCTGCTGGAGCCAGGTAAATCTGTGTAGATCAAAGGTATCAGTCCAGCTCTTTTTTTTTTTTTTTTTTTTTTTTTTTTTTTTATCCTTACTGCTTTCAGCAGCAATGATATGAAATTGATTCCAAGGTAACTGGAAAATGCTGGGTTGAAGTCAGTCAATAGATGCACAGCAATATCTTTCCATCCATGCCAGCAAGAATCTGGTTGATAGAGAAGCTGCTTTAGTTCACTCAAGCTCCATGAGCGCAACAGAGGAAAAACTGCTTTGAAGTTCTTCCTCTCACAATTGGTGGAAGGTTTATGAGCCAAGTTGATGATCTTAAGCCTCTAGGGATGTGGTTTTGATGTTGGATTATGGCTGGCGTAGTTGTTTCTAAGTTGTTTCCTTTTGGATGTATGAGTCTGGCCTTCTACCTCTATGGCTGAAGAAAGTCACCTATGAGGAGTCCCAAATTTTCTGACTTTCTCTTTACACTATTATTGAAGGAAAAAAAAAAAAACTATTAATTTGTCCTTTCATGGGTCATACTTGGTATTTACATTCTTGTGTGTTCTCTGATGTTGTCCCACCCTGTTGCTGCATAACTGGTTTTCCTGGAGACTGGATGTGGCTCTAGTTGAAAAGATTGCCAAGCAAGAATGAAATAGCTGGCTCAGATTAACTGCTAGAAAAGGTTCCTGCTAATTCTGTGTAGGAGGACAGAAAGGGAGAGGCTGTAAAATGGCTGTAGAATAATGGAGAAATCTTAAGATAAGTCATTTCCAGTAAGTGGTAACCTTTTCCACTAAGTTCATATTGAGAAGAAATTTTTTTTTTCAAAAAAAACACAAGAACAAGGTACAAATAATTAAATATTACCCATTTCTACTGTAGTGAGATTTTTGTTTTTAATGTGCTTTGTGGGTGCCTGAGGGAGGGGGTAAAATTCCCTTCTGATACCGGTTTGGGCTGTGAGGGGAATGCCCTTCTAATCAAGGTTAATAGCCTGCCCAGTGAAGCAAAAGAATATGTTTCCTGGGACCAAATTCCAAGCCTAAACAATATGTTTTAAGCCCAGCACAGCTTATCCTGAGCTTGCAAGTCCTCGGTATTCCTGTCCCCTCTGCACCTTCTTACTTCTTCTTTGGCTTGCGCTTCCCTGAGTCCCGGGTGGCAGCTAATGCACTTGAGCAGCTTGGAGCCTCGGCCAAGCTGAGCCCCGTCGTGCTGCTCTGTTCCCAAGGGACGGCCAGCAGGGAGCTACGTGTGACGGGGAGGAGGCCACCGCTCTGGTCCTGCTGCCGGGCTGCCCGCGCAGGGGTCTGCGCGCAGGTACACGAGAAGCCGAGCGCAGCTCTGCAGGGGAGCGTGTCTGCTCGCGGGGGACGGCCCTGCTCCGTGTCCGTGCCAGATGGCCCCGCTCGTGTGCGCTGTCCCTGTCTCGGAATTGGCGTGGCGATCCAGAGGAGTGTGTGCATTAGGCTTTGCATATTGGTATTACCATAGGTAGCAGTTATCTCTAGGCTTATCTCTATCCCTTCTAAGCAGGGAAGTGTCAAACCTTAATTCCATTCGGTCTGTGTCATTGAACTGCAGCATCTCGTTTTATCCCGTTATACAGAGACTTAAGGAAGATCCAGGCGTTTGAGCACTGCTGGGGTGCCGGGCACGCTGCGTGCGACTAGACTGGTGCTCTCCAAGCCAGTCCCAGCTCCCCGATGGGGACTCTGTCTTGGCCCTTCAGCCGGGTTCCTTGTCTGCCTGTTCAAGCGCTCTCTGAACTGAGCCCTCAGCGCCCCGCTGGCTGGGAATGAAGAGCTGCAGCAGCTGCTGGGATGCTTAATGTAACGCTGGGAGCTCTGTGATTTGTCTTTTTTTTTCTCTTCAAATAATTCCTCAAACTTAAGGAACTTCAAGTGCAAATTTAATGACGAAAGACAGTGCTATACATTGCAAACGGCTCAGGCTGCTTTGCAGGAACAGCAGACAATTTAGCTTCTGCAAGATATTAGAGAGCAGAGGAAAGAAGGTATATATTGCTTTGTGTCTGCTGGAGAGTGGAGATTAGATACCTTCTAGATGCCTTCCAGATGCCTGGAGATGTTGCAGAACTCGGCACAATTAGGCTGGAGAGCTTTCTTTTTTTTTTTTTTTGTCAATGAATTTCTATTCAATTTCTTCGTCTGCTGGCTGCTATTCAGCCAGTATCAAGAAGGTCTCAAATAAGTGGGGTTGCAGGCCATGATCAAAGGTGACCCATTTTCTTTTCTTGCTATTCCTCTAATTTAAAACGACGTGGAGTTTCATGGAGATCTCTGCATTTGGGAGCTTAGAAATCTATTTTAATGTTCAATTTTTCTGTGTTCCCTTTGCTGCAAGAAGGAAAGCACTGTTTATAAGGGTTAATTGCTTGATAGTGTTAATAGCTTTAACTATCAGCTCACTTGACCTGGTAGCTCTGGCTGCTGCTGGTTTCTGTGTAAATGAACTTCTCACCTGTAAAGAGTCATCACATTAAATTCTCACAGAGCAAGAATGGATCCTGCCTCATTATGCCTCAATCTGTGCTATTAGCTGATAAGGAAAAACGTGTGTCACTTCACCTTCAGAGCCTTTCCTCAGCCATGAGGAGCAAGTTTTTATTCCACGTCCAAGGAATGCTGGAGGAATTCCGCAGTCTCTGTTGCAGAGGCCAGTCCAGAAGGCTTTGGGGACAGGCCCATGTCCTTGTCCCCCGGCAGGCAGGTGGCTGCCTTGGGGCTCTTGCACAGCTCTGTAAACCCGTGCAGAGGCCAAGCCAAGGTGTAGGACCATAAACTGGGCAGTTCCATTTTTCTAGACATGCACAAGAAACACAAAATATGGTGGCTCTCCCTTGCCCCTCTCCTTCAGGGTTAATTGATGAGAATAAGTCTGTGTCTTTTGAATAAATATGCCATACTGTTTCTGCATGAACTCTGCAGTAGGAAAGACTGTGTGTACCCTGCCTGAACCCTGAAAATCCAGACCATTAGCTTTAAGGCTGTCTGGATGAATCCTGCAGCCTAAAATGGCTCTCTTGACACCTGAATGCCTTTCCCTTGCTTCCCGCTGTGGAGGGCGTATTGTGAACCACCCTCGTGTCGCTCTCTGCGAGGCCCGTCGTGCTGCGGCAGAAGAGCGGACACGCTCCGAGTTGCGGCTCCGTTCCGAGGGGCGCTACGGCAGCAGAGGCTTTAGAGATCAAGTCCAGCTCAGCTGAGAGATTTGCCTTCTGGCTCTCATCTGTTCTGTGGAGCTGTGCAAAACAGCAATTTCCTTCACCTGCCTTGTCCGTGCTGCCCGTGTGCTGGCACAGGATGCCCCTGGAATGGAAATAGAGCATCGGAGGAGCCTTCACACAAGCGTGGATGAAGTGCCCATGTGGATCTGACAGGCCAGTGCTCTGGAGGCTGTTGACTTGTTTCTTTACTGTTAACAGAAGGCTGACAGAAGAGACTCGCCAATATCTCCAGAGGCAATGACCAAAACTCGAGGGAGAGAGACCAGAGATGTACATATGTCATAGTTAAACACTTAATAGGATTTGGGGGAGTTTGTTTTTCAGACTGATTCTTTTATTTTTTTTTTTCTGGGGTCTCTATAGAGCTCTGCCATTCTTCAGTGAAGTTAAAACCAATTAGAGATGAGTTTTCTATTACTGACTTTGAATTTCCAAGTTTAAACTAAGTTACAAATAGCCTTCAAGGTCAATAGCTGGTTGCATGCTATGAAAATTAATTGATATTTTTCTTCCCTAAAGCATTGACATATTAGCAAGCAGCTCATCACTTGCGCGGAATTTCCCTGGATATCATTAGATTTAACCTGACATGCTTTATCTTTGAAGGACCTATGTTCAGTTTTTAAAAGCTTTTTGCTTTTTTTGACGGAAATAAGTGATAAATTCCACTTAATGCATCCACCCCAAGTGAAGTGCACACAATGAGAAGTAGAGGAAGGAGAGGGATTTAAGTGGGGGAGTGTACACATGTAGACCTCACAAGTATTTCAGAGTGAAAAAGAACCAGGGAAAATAAGAGTTAATAGAATGATTTTGTTGTGTGCTCTATTGATGGACAAAATGTTAAAAGTCTTGGGACTATAAACAAAGTATGGCTGAAAAAATGCTTTTTGGGGAATCATTTAAATTACATAAATATAATGTGCAAAAAGACAGTGCTTGCATTCTTTAGAGATTTGGACTCATACCAAGTTCTGTACTACGTACCCAAACAGGGCATTCTGGATTATTAATCACCTTATATTTAAGGCCAAGTTTTTTTTAATAGGAAATTAGGTTTTCCAGAATGGACAGTACCTGAGCAGTGTATTTAATGTAGTAACATACAATAACAGAAAAAATAGATGTGAGCCAAATGTTATGTTATTCCTGTGCTGGACTGTGTCCTATTTGTTCTTGGCAAGGGATCGTGTGCCATAAGGGAGGGCGATGCTTCCAGAAAGTGTGACACGTGGTGTGTTCCTCACCACGGCACAAGGTACCACGCTGTGAATTTGCCTCTTTGGGAGCAAATTCTGCCCCATGCAAGGGAGAGCAGCAGCAGTGGAGAGTAAGCAGGGGAAACGGGTCTGGGGAGCATCCAGTGCCCTGCTAGAAATGTGTGTAAAGTCATGTTATATTTGTAGCATAAGTTGGAGTAAACCAACCAAAATACTTGTTTGGGAGATGCAGAGACAGTCCAGGTTTCTTGATCTATCAAATAGCCAAGCAAAAGGAACAATATCTCCTTTATATTGATAGCGAGGACTAAATTATTCTTGCACTTGTTAAATGAAGCATATGATTAAACATTGAAATGAATACTATTATCTTTCATATCTGCCTTGGAATGAAAGGGGGAAAAAAAACAACAACAAAAACAAAAAACATATGGATGAGTCAGTCCCTGTATGCACAACAGCGGGGGAGAGGGGAGCTGTTTTCACACAGACACCAAATCCACAACCAGTGCCTGATGTCGAGGAGGTGTTTTTGGCTGCTGGGGAGGAGGAAGGGATGTGTGGGTGTTATTCTGCACCACAGCCACTGCAGGCCTGTTTTATTACTTATTTTTGGGAGGAAACCTGGGGTGTTTGGCATGATAGAGATCTATGAGCTGGTGCCTTTCTCAGAGGGACCCATCTCCCTCTAGAGCACTGAGAGATCATCATCTCCCCAGAAGAGCCAGTTTCTTCATGCTGAGTTACTTATACCTCTTAGAGAAGATGCTGTACACGTAGGTGGATAAATACAGTAATATTTTGTTGCTTCTACAGTGGGCCCTAGAGATCCAAGCGAGCTTAGTGCCGTTTTAAATCTGGTAGATGGGATAGTGTTTCACCAGACAGCCCTGCGGAACCGTGTCCCAGTGGTCGATGAAGAAAGGAAGACTGACAAAAAACAGAGGAAAGAGCATTAAGGGTTTGCTGCAGGTAACGGTGCCGCCCGTCTTCACTTTGTAGGTTTAAAGCAAATTCTTGCAGCGTGTTCCTGCTTTCTGGTGGCAGCAAATGTGCCCCTTGACTCCCAGTATATGGTGCAGAGACCAAATTGATAGATGTATGAGGGAGACATGGTATCTCCTAGAGAATTAAGACCATCTCAATCAAATAATAGAAATGGGAAAGGCAAATGAAAGATGCCAGGCTTGATGCTGTGTGTGTTTAGAGTCTGCACTATGCAACTTGGTCTGATAGAGCAACTTGAGAACCTAATCTGTCAAAATAAGATTCTGGTGAGTAAAGTGATGCTTGGGCAATTTGTGCGACCAGACCTCTGCATAGAGCTTGCTCATTTATGGGATAATAGTTAAATGACAAAATAAAATGCGCTAAGGAATGCTTTGGATGGCCAGCTGCATTACGTTCACAGCACGTCATAATGGCCATGGTGCTTCTTGCCTGGCTTTCGGGTTAGTTTCTGTACTAGTCACTGCTATGATGTGGTGGTTAAAGCAGAATGACCTCTTCCCCTAAATGAAACTAGAAAATTTTAAATAAGTTTCCCCAACACGTTTACATTTTTAAGTTTTTTTTTTTTTTTTTTTAAACTGCACAATTACTTACTTTTTTTTTTTTAAAGATTAAAAAAAAGAACTTGAAACAGCAGAGGAAATCTGCAGGTCAGGCATTGACTGATCTGAAATTCACATCATGGCATGATAACTTGCAAACTAAGCTTAGTATTTATAGCTGAATATTCTATTATTCATTATTAACAACCTCAAATCTCAGAAATATGAGTTTGTATGTAGTATTTTTTGTTCAAGTTATTCTCTCTTGGCTCCAGGCATGGTAAAGCTAATAAGCTGTAACTTTGCTTCTTGTGAATAATGTCCTCAGTGTTTCTGCTTCCACTGGATCTCAGAGGTGTGATTTTGGCCATGGCTGCTGGAGCTCCTGCATGGCCTCTTGGCTTAATTTTTAATCTCACCCAACCCATCAAACACTGTCATTCCTTAGTTTAGCAATTTTCTCAGTTTCTGTGGCATGTTTGTGCTTCTCGTAAAACTTATTGGAGGCCTGGAGCATCTTAAATCATTGCAAGGGTCATTTCAATAATGATTGAAACGCTATTAATTACAAGAGCAACACAAGAGTTAGGAGCCCAGCAGCATGAGTGTGTTGTGAGGCTTCCTTTTGTACATAGGATGTATTTAAGTGTCTTGCTGCTCCTGCTCAGTGAATTCGATTGCTGCTGTGCGTTTGGTAAACTTTCTAGTACAGCTATTAAAAGTATTTGGTTTATTACCCCATTGATGGTGCTATGAATGGTCTAATTTGGTAGGAATGACTGGAAGTTGATGCAGAAGTACGGGTAGGGCTTCATGGGCCCCATTTTGTTGTTTTTATTAGTGACAGATGTATTTTGTTGGCATGCTGTCCCACACAGCTGAACTCTATCAAACTGCTCATACTCTTGGAACTATGCTTTAAAAAAAAAAAAAAAGTTCAGACGGTGGAGCTGAGTTTTATATCTGACTCCTGGCTTGTTTGTGTAATTATTTAAAAGTTTATCGCAAACTTGCTCAACTCTGTTTATAAATGAGCTTTCAGTGAAGTCTGCCCTGTGAATAAACGTAGGGAATGGCTCTGGCCACGAGCTCTCGCCCTGCCGGGGAGCAGAGTGCAGAGGCAGTGGTTTTTGCTCATAAGAATCACTGAAATGTCCTGTCAAGTGACAAGTGTGTGGAATTAGTGTTGCCTGGGTGTTTTTCTGCACCTGGGAATCTGTGGTTATTTTTTTGTTTGTTTTTTTTGTGTGGGCATCCTGAGGCCATTTGTTGGTGTGTTGATTCATGCCTTTAAGTATCAAACCTTTTATATACAGATAGCACCAGTTCCAAACTGCCAACCAACGAAGCAGCCTAAATGCACTGCGGTGTAGCAGGCCTCCAGAAATTAAAGTTTTTATGGTATAAATAGGGAACTGGAGGCTATTAATTTTGTCCTGTGGACGTTTGTTGTTAAAGCCTGTATTTTTCATGTGGTTTTGAATTTTTATTTGTTTACTGAGTTTGTGGGAGAACCTTATTAAAACAATCCATTCTGGAAGTCACCAACACCCTTTAAAACTTAAGGGAAGAACTTAGGTTTGTTTCTGATGTATCCCTAAGATGGGATAGGGAGGTACATTACAGCTGATTTTTAAGTAGATGCTAAAATGTCCTTAATTAATCTGCCATTAAAGGTGATGAAATGTGAGTGCTTTGCAACCTGCGTGCAGATTTGCATGAAGAGGAAGGTCTGGAAGATAAGATCCTCTTGCCTCTATTACTGCTTAGAGGTGGCTTCCCAAGGTATTTGTGGCAAGGAGCACTATGGATTCTATTTTAAAGCTATATAGCATTGAACTTCAGTGCTCAACTGAAAACAGCCCCATGCTAAATCAAACTCAATTCATTTTTTTTCTGTTTCTGCATTGCTAGTTTGATCCCTAGGTATAGAAGATCAGGAGAAATCCCCCACCATTTAAAAGGATTAGAACTGGCTGGTGAGATTTTGGCTGTGGAATTAGTGGGAGCTGTTTTGCAGTAATAATAATAATTTACAGGTCAAATGCGTGGATGAATCACATGTATCTGTACCTAGCAGAAAGTCAAGATGTGGTAGTGCTGCCTGCTGTAAGCATGCCTCATGCTTTTAGTCGGGCTTTGCATTTTTGTTTTTATTAAACTTCCCTTGTCATGTGGCCCTTGTATTTCCACTGCTCCTGCCACCTCTTACCTCCTCACTTACCTTTACAGCATGTGCAGCCCCTTTCTTTCCGAGCTGAATTCCCCGTATGCCTTCCTGGTCATCCCTTGAGCGTGGAACCTGTCCCAGTTTTGATAGTGATTAATGGCTTCACAGAGCGTGCTTGCCCAAACTGCTATTTTTTCTGGCACGCATGCCCGGAGCGCGAGGCGAAGGGGACTGGCAGGCCTCGTGGCTGCAGGTTTTTGTTAGCTTCACTGCCTGCCACCGTGGTAACACTTGTAAACGTGGAGAGGTACCGTGGTGCTCGTCTCGATGGGAATGGTGAATGGGAGGGTTTCAGCTGTTGGGAGATGAAGGGGGCTCCTGGTAGCCAGGAAGGCAGGTGTGCTCGGCAGAAGGGGCTCTGCAGCTTGTTCACTTTTTCCTAGCCCCCTGCCCTTGGGTCGCCCTCTGTTTCGCAGGCTCTGGAAGAAGGAGCTCTGGCTTTGGCACTTTGCTGAATCAAAACCGGTTGAATCAAACTAACCCTTTAATCTTCCTTCACACCAGGAAGCTTTGGGAAGTAAAATGGGACTTTACTTGAGTACTGCTTGTGCTGTTAAGTATAGACTTTAACTTACTTTGTTGAAATGCAAATGAACCTTCTGGTTTGGATTTGCTTTCTTGAATTTTGTCTTTTTCTTCTCAGTTCATGTTCCCCAGTAACTTTTTGGGTGCCATTAGTAAACCTGACTAAGCAGGTCCATTAAAGAAATCAAGCTATTTTTGATAACAGCATTAAGCTGTGATTTTTAAGAATGTCAGTCAAACTGACCTGGGACAGTCTTTGTCTTCCTGTGACTGACTGTAATCCTTGGCCAGTGACAACTTTGGTGGATGCCCTGCATCAGCACTGCCTGCATCAGTGTGTTGACAGCCCATGAGGGTAACAAACATGTATGTAACATCCTTAAATGTTAATAAACTGCCAAAGTACTTCAGTGGGGCTCTCTGGATGTCATGAACTGTTGGGGACATTCACGTGTGAGATAGAGGAAATCAGTGTAGAGTGAATTTGTTAAAATTCAATGTAGGCTTGTGTATCTGTACAAGAAGGAAGAGAGATATTTTCTTTAAAAAGGGAGATAGCAGCTGCTCTGCCGTTTCTGAAATTAACTTGTGATCCTTGAAAAACTGCATGTTAGACTCTCAAATTTCTACCTTTCAAAAAGTGCCTTGCAAATGCCTATTGCCACTGATGTCTTGATCTATATTGCATCACAACTAGAAGTATGTATGCAATGGCTGACTGATACCTACTAGTTTTGTCATAGATGCTGCTGGATTTTTAGGGATTCGAAAGATGCACAGATTGCATATCCAATATAAAATACATCATCACTTCTGAAATAAGATTTGGTGTAATTTGGATTAATATGTCCGATTTGATAAGAATTAATTTCGGAGAGAAAATTCTTCTAAGAAAATGTTGTTTAACACTTCAAAAATTATCCTGAAGTGACTAGATCAACAGGGATTTATTTTATTCAAAAATATGAGTACTTATTCATCCGATTACTCAATTATAATGTTACGTTTCCTCTTTATAAGTGAAGTGCATTGGCTAAGACATGGAGCTCTGAATATAGTTTGTATTATCAACCAGACTTTACAGATATGAAACTGAGGCGAAAAAAGTAACAATTTGTCTGAAGTTCAATAAGGAATATGTGACAGTTACTGGTGTCTCCTTATTCTTCCTTGCCACATCCGTTCAGAGTGTCAGAAGCTTGTTTCTAACTACCTTTTTATACCACCAAGCAGTCTGAGTTTGTTTTAAGCCTTTTCGCCTTTGATTTAAGAGCACAGAAACTACTGTGACATGGTAATTCCGAGCCCTTGGATGCTCTCGGCATGTAACAATCATCATTTGGACAGAAGTAGCAAAAGAATTGCAAATACACTAATTCCTCTTCTCATGCTGTCTGCTGTCTTGCTAATAAATTAATTCACAAAGTTTTTATGATTAAAAACTTAAGAACCTGGTACACTGTATGTGCTCTAGTTAAAAATGGTTGGAAACTCAAAGCTTTCTTTGAAGGACCATAAAAATCTGATGGTGGCTTTGAAAGTTGGTTCCTGGTAGAAGAGGAAAAGCCTATCAGGCAGTAATTGGTTTTGTTGCAAGGGCAGGATGTGGTTCTGTGCGTGCTGATTATATCTGGCATTCTTTGCAAACATAACTGTCGTGTTCAGATTTCTCAGTACACTCAATGTCTTATTGACTCAGAGCATCTCATTTCAATCATGTTTTTTTATACAGTGCTGCAATGCATCACTTACTGTGGTGTAACTGAGTTACTGAACAAAATTATTGGTTAATAAAGGATGCCTTTTGCTAATGTTTAGTGCATCAAAGTTGTACGTTTGCATGGTAAGAGCTCATGTTTATGGGCTCTTGTTTATTTGTCTTTTGCCTCTTCACTTTCCTCCCGTAAATGGCCATGCTACGGGAATTGCAATAGTCCCTTCACTGTAAGGACCAGCTGATGAGCTAGCTGGTCAGCATAGGGTTGTCACCACTGCTGGCACTTTCAGTACAAAACTGCCACTGGTGGAGAAAAACTTACGTGTTAGGTTTTAATGAAAAGAGAAAGTATGGGGCAATGGGTAGCTGGAATCCTCGCTATGGCTGGGCAGGCTGAGTAAGGTCACTCCAGGAGCAGGACGGTACCATCCGCAGTGAGGCTGAAGAACCACTGAAGTTCTCCCAAGGTTGGTCATCATCAGTCACTCATTGACCTCCTGTAACAGATGTGTCCCCAAAATTCCTCCCCGATTCCCCTGCATGGCCTTGAAGCACTCTTGTTCTTTTTGCTAGGTCTACCCTTGATTTCCTAAGAGCAATAAACCCAGTATCATTTTCCAGTCGCTGTACAGACGCCTGCCTGGGAAGAACCACGTTGAGCAAATCCCCTGTATCTGATAAAGCTCTGGCTTCTCGGCCATTAAACTGAGCTTACGAGTTCAGTGAATCCTCTCCATGCAAGAACAGCCTGGGGAGAGGTTCTCCTTTCAGGACTGATTCGTGAGTTTGTTTAGTAGCATGAAGTGCAGTAGCTGTGGCAAACGTGTGTTTCTGAGTACAGTAATGCAAGCCTCCACGAGAAAGCAGCATGCTGTATTTCAGGGCACGCAAGAGTCGAGCTGCAAATGCTCATGTCTCGTCCTGCCCTCCAACACAGAGGATCAGAAGACAAGTGTTCTGATCTTCTGGAAGCTTGCTTTTATTAAATAGCAATTAGTGGCGGATATAGGAGCGTAATTTACTGTGTATCAGAAGGTCTCTTTAAACATTGCACTGAATTAAAAAAGAAAAACTGCCATGCACAGTTTTATTGTTCCTTTATGAAATACAGCTGTTGGATTTGTAGTATTTTCCCTTATTATATTCACTGTCCCCCAGCCATTTATCATTATAGCTCTTTGGAGTCATGACTGCTCCCCAGTCTCTGGTATTAAAAACCCATCAGAGGAGTCCAGTTGGAATTTTCCAAGCACGCACGGTATCTCAGCACCACGGTTCTCATTAATTTTAGTGACATCAAGGGTTTGGATCCCACGGGCAGGCTTTTGGAAATACTTAGTTCCAGGAAGGAAAGATGGGTGAGGCAGTTTTTGCCTCCAAATGTTTATATGAGCAGAAGCAAGCGCTTCTGTTACTCCAGTATCCCATGGCTGGAAGACTTGAGTGTCTGTGCACTCACTGTGCGTGAGAAAGGAGGAGCAAATGGAAACTGGTGTTGTGGCTGGGAGCTTCTAGCTGGCATGCTGAAAGCTAGAATTAAAGCAGCATCTCTGCAGGTACATATTTAAAACTAAAATATTTCAGCAAGTTAAAACAACTTTGGCAGCATGTGCAAATTGCTTGGCAAAAGTGTTAATTTCCTTGTTAAACGTCGTAGCAGAAAGGCCCTTTGATCCCGGCAGCCTGTTGGGAGTCCTTCCTAATTGTTATCAAACTATCCTGTAGTTTTAAACAGATAAGACCTAATTAGCTAAAGTGGTGTTGCATTTTTCAAAATAAAAAGTGCCCTCTCCGTGTTAGGCACCTGTGTTTCTGCTCTTTCAGCTAGAAATACAAGGCTGGCACCGTGCCCACCGCGTGCCTGCAAGTGCCAACTGGTATCTGTGTGGCAGCCCAGGAGAAGGGGCCAGGGCTCTCCTGCCCCCAGGGCCGGAGCATCATGAGTGAATGACCCTCTTTAGAGGGAGGTGCCATTTTAAACACTCCTAAGGACAGGAATATGCACCAAGTGTTGCTGTGAAAGGCTCTTTTTTATCCTTTGCAGCATAGAAAGGGAGAGAATTACATTGCTGGAGTAAGGTTTGACTCCTTTCTCTTGATATAGAGACACTTCTCCACATCAAAAGGCTACTTTAATGATTAATCTGGAATCCCCTTTACTACTTTTAACCTGGGGCTATTAGTGAGGCCACCACGGAGGAGAAGGAAGGAGAGAGAGATTGGAAATGCAATATTCTTCTGTCTCCTTCTCCCATCTGCTTCCAATGGGAAAACCGAAAGCATTAAGGATTTGATTCAACACCTGTTAGGTTACTCAGGGAAATACAAAGACTTTACCAGATGTTTAAGAACCACCATATGGTAGGCAGGCAAGCAGAGACTCTGCCCATTTGTCCATTTCATCAATCAGGTTGGTAACAATCCATGCTGTTGCCTGTGCCCTTGATAGATAATTGTTCCCACGAAATATGGCTTAATAACTTCACTAATTGCCCTCTGCAATGAGTAGGATGAGGGAGGCAATGGTTTCTGCTTTCCTCCCTTGCTAGTGGTGCACAACTACTGGAATTGGTTTTGTTTTTTTTTTTTTTTTTGAGCAGCAAACAAAAACCCAGTTCTGGGAATAGATAGAAATGGGATTCATAACCACAGAAATGGGATTCATAACTGCTTGCCAAGCTTCTAGAGGTCACTCTAGAGGGTGTATTTATGGCTTTATTTTTTAAGGTATTTTGGAAAGTTGGAAGTTGACGCTTTGAAAATCTGAAGCTTAGGTTCTTTCTTGCTTACATATGCAATTTTTACTGTTTCTTTTGACCACAGATTATGACCTTTTGAGGTGAATCTGTTCAAATGTCTGTGTTGCTGAAATCCAGAGCAGCTCCTCTACTGCTGTGATTTTGGGGGTTTAAAAGAGGATGAATTTAGGTAGCTTCCCAAGGAAGCACTTCATAAACTACGTTTTGCTGGTGCTTGAAGGTGCAAGCAGTGTCAGACTTTGGACCCCAGCTGTTTCATTTCCCCTGCTGAGTTCAGGCCTCAGGAAGCAAGCAGGCAAGTTGCAGATGTTTTCTCTTAGTCATCCAAACGTGGAACAGGTCAGGATAAGCAGGTTGTCACTGGGCAGGGCCCAGCACAGGTCCTGACGTTACCTCACCACGGAGCACCTTGGGTCCCATCCTAGTGACTCAGCATAGCCCTGCCCGTGCGTTTGCTTAGCAGGCAGTAACGGCTGTACCCACCACGCCGCCTGAACCCCTAGCGACTGTTTCCTCGTGCCAGCAGTGCTGAACAAGGGGCTGTTGTGGCAGTTTGTGTTTGATTCCTTTTTTGTTGTTGTTCGTTTTTTTATCTCTTTTGCAAAGAATATTTTTTTCGTGTTTGAGATGCTTTCTTAGCTACCCCCTCCTATCACTGGTTAAACACTGAGCTGTTTACTCGTATTATGTAATAGCTTTTAATTCCTCTCTAATTCTGTAGTTGACCACATTCAAAATAAGGATATTTCCGTCCTGTACGTTCAGTTTAGGCTTGTGAAAAGGTTGGAAACTGAGAACTATGAAAAGTAGCTTTATTCAGATTTTAGGCTGCAAAGATTTACTTGCATTTCTCAGTGTAAGCATATCTTGGATCTTAGAAAAGTCTCCATTAATGTGTGACAGGGTATTTGGATAACAGCCCTGCAGTCTTCCTTGTCAGCAGAATGCAGATGGAACTAGTTTTCCTCTGTTTAGGAAACAAAAAAAAGCAGTTGTCACAGTGAACATATACTTTGTAAAAGGGGAGTCAGGATCAGTCGGGGTCTGTCTTGGTCTCCATTACCTGAGCTGGATAGGAGAACTTTTCTCCAAAGGACCTGGGAACAACATGATTTAAAATGGCACCAGAGTTGGCTAAACACAGCATTTTCCTTAGTTCATACCTTTTTGTCTATATCATACAAAGTGTTATAGAGCAACTTGTTTAGACCTGGATCAGTGTATACTTTAGCTGTCAAGCTCTTTGTCAACACAATGATTATCGTTAACTGAAGCATACGCTGATCCAGGTCTAAATATGTTTTTCCTTTGTTGCCTGACGCTGTGTTAATTAAAACGTTCTTTTACCATCGGAGCTGATGGTGGCAAGTGTCATGCTGCTCCCGCCACGCGGCCTCAGCCGGGCGCTGCTGCAGGCCCCATGGAAACGGGCGCGTGGAGCTGTGGTCTCCACCACGCTGTGTCACCTCAGCAGGTCGTGCCTCCCGCCAAAGCTGTGCGTTGTTGGAGGGTGGTCAGAAAAGGGCTTTCCTTTTAGTGACTCATCTGCATAGGAGACGGCTGGTTCACGAGCTCCGTGTGGAGTCCTGGCTTCCCCTGGCATGTGCCTTGCTGTCCAGGCCGGAGCCAGCCCTCCGGAGCGCCGCCTGGTTGGCACCCGCTGGAGCGGGTCCCCTCCTGCTCGGGCGAGGTGTTGGTGGTGCTGGGAGCGTTCCTGCCTCTCTCCTGGCTCCTGGGAGATGGACCGACGTGTCATCGCTTTCAGGGAGAAGCACAGCCCCAGGCTTGGCTCCAGGTGGGGTGTGAGGGTGAGATCTCAGGGAGCTGAGGGAGGAGAGCAGACGTTTTTCAAACTGAGTCATTTGGCCTGTGTCTTCCTTTCCTTCCACACAGCTGCAGATTGGTTTCCTTTTGAACTGCTGGACCCAGTTGCGAGTCATGGAAGGAGCAAAGGATCCTCCATGGTCCCTCCTTTCTCCCACCCACCTTCATCCCTTGTGCTGTCACACTTATTGCCTTTGGATAAACTGATCTTTTCTTCCAACAATTTTTGACACCTCTTCTCAAACTGCTTGATACATTATCACTACTGAGTTCAATTTGGAATGAAAGTGAAACTTGACATTTCATATTTAGCTCTGTGGCCTAAATTATGGCCCTGTGGCCTTTGAACTGTTCTTTTATTATGGACCTCCTTGATGTCTGGAGTAGACTTTCCTGCTTTAAACCAGATTTGCTTATATATCAAATGTAAGTCTGTTTGTGTCCATAAATAATCTTTATAAACTGTTGTTAACTTTTCTGTTTTTTTATGTGTAGTGCCTTATCTGGATGGATATGTGTGCACCCATTATAAGCTGGAAATTTCTGGAAAGTGCATCCCGAGTTTTCCTAAAATATGAGGATTAAAAGTTTGGCTAATTTTAAAGACCTTTCTTCCTCTTTGTTCACCACACCTTATCTGCAACTTGAGAAAAAGCAGGGTCTCGCATATCCTAACTATTTCCTAACTGTTGAGTTGCTGAAGACAACCTTGGGCGCCTGCAGCAGTTGTGGAGGCTGAGGGTGGCTGGGAGGATGGGCCTCAAGCAGCTCACGTAACCTTCTCGCTGCTGTCCTTGCAAGGCCGGCTAATGATCCAGGGGAGGAAACCAAGATGAAAGTGGCTTTATCCATCATAAACAAGTCTAGTGTGCTACATCTTTATATTTTTCAAGAACAGTCCAGCATATTTCTTCAATTCTGTGCATCATAGTGGAAAGAGTTGTGTAATTGGAGCCTTTCTAGAATGAGTTGTCTTCAGAAAAATTGTGCTAAGTAATTGCAAGACTTTGGAAAACCGGATTTCCAGAGTTGAAGGGTGGGAAGCCAAGATAACTAAAAGGTGTTTTGAAGTGCAGGTAGCTTGTGATTTGATGCCCTTTTGCCCCTTGCTATGGAGGGAACAAATCCAAACTTGTTATTAAATGGTAAGTTTTTCTCCATATAGTTGCCTTATCACAGTACAATAAGTAATTCTGTTGATACTGCTGTTTAGAAATATGGTATAAACTAGAGCAGCAGAAGGAGCAAACCTAAAAATCAGGGTAAATTTTAATAGTATCAAGTGCCATAAAGGACTGAAAACAAAACAGAAGAAAATAATGAGAAATGAGTATTGGGGAGAAGATTGTGTGTGGTAGATCAGCAGAAGAGAAGCAGGCCTTGTGTATGGTAGAGGTGAGGAAAAAATATGAGAATACTGCCAGTCAATCCGTCCGTGAGGCCAGTGAGATTGTGCTTGTCTTCAGTCATACACGTCAAAAAGTGAATGCAAGTAGGAAAAGGCCCACTAAAGGATGTGGAAGTAATAGGTGGTGGCAGCTTAATGCAGTCATTACAGAGAAATGCAGGCTGATAGCTAATAGCAGGGGCTAGAAAAGGAGACACCCTTGAGTGAGAGGTTTATTGGAGCCAAGATCAGTTTATGTCTGAAGAACAGACTAGCATTAAGGTCTGTGAATTATGTTTCAGGTGGAAATCAGATGCTTTCATCTAAAGCGTGTGGCTGTGGAACTGCGTTTTAATAGACTAATGGAAGCAAGAAGCAGCTGACTTAGTTGTGAAGCTGGGTGCATTTACAAGTAAGGTGGTGTTAGGAGCCTGTTGGACCTGTTGATAGGTACGTTTGGATCGCCGTGTTCCGGGGTGGATGCTGCTCTGCCACTTCCTCTGGGCGAGGGACGCGGCTGCCTTGGCCTCTGGTCTCGCTGGTGTGTGAGGTGGCAGGAGCAGAGCTCTCCAAGTGCTTGGCAATTCTGTGTACCGCAGCTTGCTTTCAAGTGCTGCCTCCAGTCTTCCCTTCAGAGGTTTTATTCCATTTGCTATAGTCCTTTTTCCTCAGTTTTCTTTAGGGTGGGTAAAAATCCCCCATTGCAGGTAGAATTTCTGGCAGGTGCAGGATTGCTCTCCTGCAGTGGGTCTGCCCCATTTGCTGGCTGCTGCCTCCTGTCTGGTTCATCTTGGCATTTCAGATGGGGAGACTCAATATATTTGATCTGAGAAGGCAGATCACAGTTTTAGTGTCTTTTATTCTTGAAAACTTGTTCTATAGACCGATATGTTATGACTGAATAGGGATATTGCTACAAATATGTAGGTAGGAGTTCTTCTCAATAGAAATACATCTAATTAAAAACAAGAGACAAATGGATTGAGGCAGCGACATACGCTTTAATCAGTGCAAGTTTTTATGATGGCTTCACTGTTATGAGCGTAGCTGCTGATTCTTTGGTACTTCCACCACGTGCAAAAAGAGTGTCATTAATATAGAAAGGAGATATACTGTGTTTGGGAGGTTTGGAAATAACAAACCCACAGCATGTTTTTGTTTCTCATATGTATATTCTTGCACATATATAAAAAGCAGGAAGTGACCAATAGATTATGAATACAAACAGGAATGGTTTGGGGTTAGGAAAGGGTGAAAACATTAAGCAGCTATTGACGTGCAGTGCCCTCCCTGCCAAGGCATCCTTTGTAATATTTAAAAGTTGACCTTTCTGGGTGCCGTGTCACTATGGAGCAATTGCCTTGTGTTGTGACAACAGCAGGAGCATTGAAGTTTTGCTAGTGGGTTTTGGTTGCTGGACTTGCTCAAATGGGATTGTAGAGATGGGAGCAGGATTCCTCACACACGTGGTTTTATGCCCCTCTCATGGGAGACTGTCCCAGCCTTGATTCCTCTGCGTACCTCCTGGAAGGAGCTGTGCTCTGGCTGAAGGAGGTTTGGCAGCAACATGCCTGCTGCCAAGTAGTGTTTTTTTTTTTTTTTTTTTTTTTTTGCACTTGGAAAGCAGAAATTTGTCATAAATGGAATGAAAAGTGTTACCTTGATAGGCTGGTGCAACAGTAACCCCAAACGCGAAGGTCTCTAGCTGAAGTAATGTGCTTGGGGCAAGCCTGCAGCAATTTGTTCCCTGTCTCCTTGGGAAAGAGCTTAAATGACGTTGTTACTAATTCCTTTTCCAAAAAGTATGAGTCGGCCTGCATATTTATCCGTGTTTGTGCGAGGAGCAGCTTTGCCCCATCGGGGAGCTGCGTCGTGCAGCCTGTCACTTTGAGAGGCAGACAATTGAATCAAGGCACTAAAACATGCCACTCCAAAGCTGTTTAAATCATCGTAATGCGAATTATGAATTTATTACAATGCACGTTACCTCGGGGGAGGGAAGGGAGATCTGAAGGGGCTGTTTGTAAACATGCAAAGCAATGAGCGTTTGCTGCGCTGCCGCTGTGCCGGGGTCTCGGTGCGTGGCGAGAGGCAGCTCATCCAGAACCAAGGCCAAGGTATCTCGGGGCGGGGGTCAAGCAGCCTGTTCAACAGCAGCAAAAAAACAACTCTGAAGACTTGAGTGTCATTTGATCAACTGTGTCTCTTCACCCTCCCTCCCAACCATGTTTTCTCTTGAAGCTGGCTGCCTTCACCCTCCCTCTCTAGCCCCATCTGTGTTTCTTCCCTATCTCCTTGTCTTTGTATGTGCTTTTAGTTATCAGGCAGCTTTTGAAGCCAGGTGGTAGGGAGTGTGTAGCAGAAGCATGTTCAATAAAACGCGCGGGTTCCCGCAGAAGCCAGGAGGTTGTGGGATGCTTCCCAAGGGCTTGTGCCCGCACCTCTGGGCAAGCAGCACTGCGCTGAGCCTCGACTTGCTTTCGGTGCCTGTAGCCTGTCCAACCTTAGGGCAAAGCTGCCAGCCTTGGCACCAGACCTCATTTCTGTTTTGTGAGCCGAGGTGCCACCCATTTGGGGCTGGTTCAGGTGAGCTCTGTCAAGCTCGTAGCACTGAAGCCCCCATTGTCCCTCCAGGATTAGCTGCGAGGGGCAGCCGGCACCCAAGGCCTTTCTGCAAGCGCCGAGTTGCCCAGCAGTGCGTCCTCCTTCTGTGCTCTGGCTCTTCTCTGTCCGAGCATAGTGTGTAATGTAGCCCAGGTCATAGTGGGGATGGACAATAGAGTGAGTTTTGCTAAGGGATTTCCTGGAAAAATGTTGATAGGACTGTCACTCGCCTAAATTCCCTCCCAATAAAAGGGGTTTTGGGTGCATGGAGAGGCAATTGCAGCCGTGTGTTGTGGTGTTCTCCGTAATGTGGATGGTGGGGCCCAAGCGTGGCTCTTGCAGGCAGCCCTGTGTCTCCATAGTGCAGGCCAGCCTCTGAATGTCACTGTGCTGTGTGCGCAGTGTTGGAAGGCACAACGTGTCCTGTGCTCAAAGCTGCCGCAACAGGAGAGGCTGCCTCATGTAGGCGAGGAACAAATTCACCCATGCTTTGTATGGGGAGAGAAATGAACACCCTGCTTTCAGAAAGCTTCATAAAAACACCCTGCTCTCTTTGTAGATGCTCATGTGTGGTCATTGTGTGTGTGTGTGTGTTTGTTTTAATAGCAGTGCTGATCCTTGGTGCCATATGGTTACAGCTCCAGCCTTGACTTCACAGATGCTTGCAAGAATAAGGGAGAAACAGCTCTCTTCCCTGTCTCCAGGTTTTTGTTAGTCCATGGGCTACCTACTCCATTCACTAGCCAGGTTACTACCATGTTTTTCAAAAGAAGAGGCATCCCCCAGTGGCTTAGGTTTCTGCTAGCAATGGCATGTAATTTCCTGAACGGTAGTTGTGGGATATGAATTTTAGTCACTGCAGACCAGGCAAACAGGAGGAAGGAACCAGTGGCTTGCAGAAGGATGGTCTGTATCTCCCTGTGTTGAATGCGGAGCTGCTCGGGGCAAACATCTCTGCGCCAACCACAAGCACCGCGTGCTCCAGGACGTGCTGCGCTCAGGACTGTTTTTCACGATTTTCCAGTGTGGAGCCAGGCTGTGCTTGCAGTTTGCAAGGAGGCCGGCAAGCTTCCTTAGCGGGCTCCGTGCTGGGCTGCGAGGTGCAGTGGTGTGGCTGCAAGCTTTATCGAGCCCGTTTATTCTTTGGAGGTGTGTAATGTGCAGTGGAAAACCTGCTCTCTCCAAAAAGGAGATCTGAACTGGAGTCAAGACAGGGAAAACACCATCTGTCTAGGAAACAGTTTTCTGAAGTGATTGCAAGGGGAAGGCTGTATATGTGAAGATGTATGTTCATGTTGCTTGTTTTACTACTTGCGGGATTTTTTTTGCCTTTGTTTATTTCTTTGAAGTTCAGTTCTCTTCCTTTCTTTAGTTTCATCTTGTTCTTTTACAAATTCAGACAAAAAAATGCAATTTGTAGTTCAGACTTTTAGACCAACTCTTTTAGTTGGAAACTGTAATTATTTCTACTTAAAGGGTGATTAACTCCAATACGAGGGGAAAAATCATTTGCGTTGTAAGAAGGAAATTATTCATGTTGGAAGCACCCTTACGTGTTGGGGGTTAGGCCTGTTGTGTTAAGAGAGAAGCAAGCACCGTGTCTGTGTTGAAGTGCTCCCTGGCTGGGTTAGGGGTTTGCAAACCTCCCCACTCGGCACGAGCGGCAGCAGCCTCTGCGGCGGCTGTTGGCAGTTCCTGCGTGCAGGGAGCATCCGGCCCTGCTCTGCCAGGGAATGTGTGCGCAGGCTCCGGGGTTAGCGCAGGAATTCACCTCTGGGCAGTGTCTGTAAGATGCACTTAGTCCCCTGGGGATTTCCTCCTCCTGCGAGAGAGAAGTTGGGCAAATTCAGCAGCCCTCAGCCCTGGGCTCCTTTCCCCCCCGCTAGCCTGAACTTTGCTGACCCTAAGGACATAATGCAAGGGCTGGTGTCACAGGTTTTTGTCCAGAAAGGGCCAAGGGCTTGTGTTTTGTTTTGTTTTTTTTTGTTGTTGTTGTTGAAAAAAACTTGCAGGGAGGGAAGTTCTTTGAAGGCCCTTGGTTGAGTAACTGCTAGTTAAATTGAAGAAAATGGAGAAAACTAATGCTGTGTGAATGAGGTGGGGGGATAGAGGGAAGGTGGCACCTGCTTGTATATTAGGTCTAGAGAAAAAAAAAAATTATGCCATGTGGCCTAGAAAAGGAAATTATGAGCATCACGAGATTCCTGAGGGTGACTTCAGTAATTGAGACGCAGTTGTGTGTAATGTGGGTGACCCATCACAGTGCCCTGCCTGGCCCTGGTCCTGAGCGACCTGCTCTGGCCGATCCTGCGTGGAGCATTGAGTGGGGCTGGATGGTCTCCTGAGGGCCCTCCAACCTCAGCCCATTTGGGATTAAAACAGATATTCAACATGGGAAATGAGAACAAGATCAGCTTTTCCAATAGCTCTGCATGTTCTGATGCAGGCTAACAGAGGGGAAAGATAAATTTGAGTAGGTTTATTATGTATTATATTTTCAAACTTTATCCTGTATGTCTGCATAATGATGCAGGTACCTTGAAATAGTGCTGTAAAATTATTATACATACAAATTCTGGGTAAACCATAAATAGAACAAAATTCTCTCTCTACTTTGAGTTTCAACAGGCAAAGAGTCTTTATGCAGATACCACTTTCTTATATAACATTTTCTTAGATTTAATAATGTTATATTTGAAATATTGCTTTTTATGGCTACATAGTATCTTTTTATTCTGTTTCTTGGGTGTCTGTTCATCTGTCTCCGTAATTATATTTTACTTCCTGGAATTATGCAATCCATCAATGTCAAGAAGGGCAGGATGGTTAAGGGTTGCTCTGAGACTCATCAGACAAATGCAATGCATTTCTGGCTGTTAAATTGCATCCTTATTAAAATGGAGAAACTTTTTCTCCCTTCCCTCCCCATCTTAAGAGATTTTAAAAAAAATGAAATGGGAATCTCAATTTATTATAATCGTTTCAAAATTTAGAATTTAATTTAAAATAGCCTGTGGTGAATATTTTAAAATCAATTTTTCTTTGGTTTTACTCGAATATGCACATACTGGAGTCTGGCGTTCAAAAGGGACCTACCACAAGGGTATTTGAGTACTGCCTGGCTCTGTCTTGCTCTTGAGACCATGTAGGAGAGCTTAGATGGTGCCTGAAGAAGTTAGAGCGGTGTCGAAGGCAGCACACGTGGAATAACCAGCCCTGCAAGGCCTGCGGGACAAGTGCCACGGTGAACTGCTCCGTGCTTGAAAAGCCGAAGAGCAGAAGCCAGGCTCCTGCGTGCTTCTGATCCAAGGTCTGTTGTTTAGGATAAGGAAAATACACACACACCCCTCCATTTGACTATGTATCTGTCTTCAGAAAGATTTCTTAAATGAAAGGCCGATGGCAAACTGAAATATAGTATGTGCCTTCCCATATGCCAGGAAAGACTGAGGTAAACTTTTCCAGGAGTTAAGATGGAAAATGAGAGCAGGAGCTAGGGGAAGCACTTGGGAATTTCATGATGTGCACTTACCTTTGCTTACTACAGAAGTAAATCCATATTCACGGTGATTTGGCAGCTGTCAGACAAATGCCATTTAATTGAGTTTTGATGTGAAGGAAGCTTTCTAGAAACAAGGCTCCCTAATATACAACCAAAATTCATTTAGGGTAGCCTTAAAAAGGGACTATCCTGGCTAATTTTCTACCAGTGGTGAGTCAGATATCTGGTTTATATTGAATTAGGCTACTAGTTTTTAGGGAAAAGTAGTTTCTGGATAGCTTTAAAAAAAAAAAAGTCTGGAAAAAAACAGTCCTTGACCTTATTTGGTACTTATAGAAGGTGATTGAGGTAAGCAGTAGGGCTGCAGAAATGCTGGGTTTTTTTTTTTTGTGTGTGTGTGTGTAAATTTGTTCTGATAAATTATAGTGCTTTTGAATCACATGCCAAAAATACCTCTGATCTAGAGGAAGTTGTATTTCATTGCAGAGTGTTCAGGGCTTCTGAAGTATTTTATTCTGCTGAGAAGTTAGAGTCTATCTGATTTTCTTTCCCTCATTGGGACGCGGCGGTGGCTCTTTGCCCACCCGTTTGGATGCAGTGCTGGTGTCACACAACGTGTCTTGCTTGGCGCTGGGTCTGGAGGTGCAGTCGGTCACACGTCCCACTGGATATCGATGTAAAGGGCGAACCTATAGATCAGCGGCGCAGGGCTAAATGGGAGACGCTGTAGGGGCACTTCAGTGCCAAAGTCTATTAAATCCTCATAGCTATGAGTCTGTCCCCTCTTCCCTTTTCTTCCTTGACAGTTGAGCGTTAAGGCCTTTGGCTTAGCTTCCGCCTCCCTGGATTCTGCAGTGTACATCACAGTGTTGCTAAACAGTCTGGGATGTGCTGGGGAGCTGAAGGTATTAGCAGAGCTCTGGGATTTATTGGCAGATTGACAACCTGATAGACACTTGCTCTTTCTTCTCTCCGTTTGTCACTGTCGGATTCTTTCCTTTTCATCCTCCGAGGGGAGGGAGCAAGTCCCATTGTAGCGTAAAATGTCTTCAACATTTCCACGGTGCACAACATTTTATCTTGGCTTATCTTCTGTGAGGCTCTTTTAAAGCCTGAAGTTCACCTTTTCAGGATAAGGTGCATAAATTACCAAGCCTTTGTGTCTTGGGGAGAGACTGAAATGGGAACTGAGCTCATTAAAACTAAATTATTATTATGTTTTTTAAGTTTCTCCTTCATGGAAAGGTAGGGGTGTGTGTGTGTGTGTGTATGTGTGTATATATATATATATAAATATATAAATATATAGCCTTTATGTACTACTTTTGTGCAAATAACCTTGTAGCAGACTCAAAATTTTTGCCCTTAGAAGTGGGCTGCGCGTCTCCTCAGTGCCGTGTTTTCCGCCGGGTAGGATGGCAGGCCCTGCTGCCCGCAGGATTTCAGCTCCCCGTTTCAGCTCCCCGTTTTCCCTCGTGCTCGGGGCTGAGCAGCGCGGCCTGCAGCGCTTCCCCGCGCGCTCGCGTGCGGCGGATCGTGCGCAGAGCTCCTTCCTCCTGTGCGTTCTCAAGTGCACAGCTGTAGTAGAAGATAAAGCTACTCTGAACGCAACCAGCTCCCTGCCTTGTAACTCAGGCTGCTTTAGCTTTGTTCCACTTAAGATATTGCCAAGACTTGCTGTGACTTATTTCCCCCCATGAAGTAGTTTAAGAGTATGAAATTGTGCTGTGTTGGATAATGCAGTAAGCATGGGGCTGTTGCTGTTGTCTCTAAATATTAGGCAGATGTAATTTTGCTTGACATTCTGGAATTCAGGTGCGTTGGTTGCTGTCTATTTGGGGGATTTTATTTCTGCTACTTGCTTCTTATTTTGGGAGGATTTTATTTCTGCCTAGCTTTTTGCCTCACTAAGCTGTATCAAATGAGGAACTAATATATTTGGTAAAGAAATTAGACCATTAATTCTGCAAGATGTTTTTAGAGGTACTTCAAGATCTCAATTTGATAGGAAGGACTGGTTGAAGTAGGAAACCATCTGATCACTTCAGACTGAGCAATTAACTACTTAACAGCTGGGAAAAAAAGGGTTTGCTAGTGATGAAATTCTTCAGGCTGGTAGTGCTTAGCTATTGCATCCACAGATTTTAGAACGCTTTGCACAGGAGATTACTATCTTGCTTATTTTGCAGATGAGCAAGCAGAAGCACAGTGGGAGAAATAAGCAGAATGAGCCACTAAGTCAGCAACAGCACGAAAAGAAACAATCATGCTCTTCCGAAGCCTTCCCTGTAGACCCTACCCACTAATGTTTCTTCTATCTACCAATACTTGACAGGGCTAAGATTTTAAAGTCTATTTGTTGTCGATAATTTCTTCCTTTTAGTGTTGGGTGCTTGCGAATGAGGCACTCGAGGACATAGAGTGTACGTGCTGAACTCAAACCTGCTTCAGGCTGCCTGGCAGCACCACCGTCCATGTCCTGCGCAGTGTCCATTGTGCTTCTCACAGCAGAGAAGAGCAAAACCAAGGCGTTGCTTTGCACATTTGCTTTAACAGGATGACTTCCTTGGTCTTCACACCGCTACTGGACCACATTTGGTGGGAGGATTCCTTTGTACCCTCTCCTGGTAATATTTTGCAGCAGGGCTTTAGATGCAGGGCCACGATCTGAGGGGGGCTGCATTTCTCCATGAATTAGAGGCAGTTACTTGTGTATCTGGTGCGACTGTCAGAGCCTGGAGATGAGAGCCAGGAAATTCACACACGGCTGCAGGCTCTGAGCTTTCCCTCCCTCCCTCTGTGCTCCTGAGGGCCTGTGATCTCATGTAGCTGTTCTCTGGCACTGACCAGTCATTAATCACTAACCTGCACCAAATTCCGCATTTCTGTTTTGTCTTGCGAGTTCATCCAGGTGCTGCTTCTCCCTCAAGAATTCTCGCTTTTCCCCTGCTCTGTTGTCCTTTAGCTGGGTTTAAAATATATATTGTTACTGGCATTTGAATCCATATCTGCTCCCAGCATATGCTCTTGGCTCAATACCAACAGATGCTGTTAAGCAGTATCAAATCTTAAAGCGCAGATATATTCTGAAGTGCGACTGAGAATGGCACCGCGGGGTTCCGTGTCTGCGGCGCGGTGATTTACGCGTTGGGCTTGTGGTGGATGATGTTGGTTGATTGTTTTTAACAGTCTTCCTGACAAACTAGGCTGGGAGTTGGATTTCCTTTCATGGGGAATCTCTGCAGGGCTGTGGTGGGGCTGATGTGCATTTCTTCCTCCCCTGTAACCCTTCCTCCCACCCTGTATCTGTCTCATGTATTTAATATATAAGCTCTTGGAGGCTGGGAAAAGTGCATTTGGTAAAGTGCTGCAGGATTCAGACCTCTACTGTGTGTTATAAATAGTTCCATATTGCTATTTAATAACTAGGTGGTCACGCGCAATTTCAAAATTTCTTGAAAAAATACAAAATATATTTGGAGAGAATAGAAATTTCAACATGAAATGTCAACAAACAATTAGTGTTGTGAAGCATTTTAATTATTTTAAAAATACATAGTATATGAACTGAGTTAATGTGCTTCTCTCCCTCATTCCATCCTCATTCTCCTTTTGTTTGTTTGGGATTAAATAGTTTTAAGCAAACTTACTGCACAACTGACTCTGCTTATTGTTCCTCTTTCTGTGAAGTGCGGTGCCATCTGGCAAATGGACAAGCAGCAAAGATTGATGCTTAACAAAGAGCACCATTCATTTTCTCCTTCTAGATTTGGACAGCAAGTAAATGTTTTTAATCAAATCTATATATTTCTAAGGAATATTGGCTGCTGCAAACTTGCCAACAGCTGATTCCAGCATCCCCACATTCCCTTCGGCAAAGGAGAATGATATGGAAAGGGACAGTATAGATACTTTATCTTTCTATATAATTTTATTTCATTTTATTGAGATAGTAGGTAAAAGGTTGTTGGTGATAGGGAGAGAAGTACTGTGGTTACGTGCTGTCTTGAAAATTATTTCATAATGTAACAGCATAGTCCTTTTAATGGCCTTGCAGTGAATCTTGCAAGACAAAGGTCTGAGCAAAACACACAGTTGCTTTCAATGAAGCAACCAAAGCACTGGTGGAAGCTTTGCCTGCAGTGTTTTTCTGTTTCTCAGAGGCAAAAATGAATGTTTTATTGGTCCCCTTCACTGTCCCATTTCTTTTTGTAAGTCATTGTGCAGTCAGTGGGCAATAGAGGAATTGGGGATCTGTCGATCGGAGGGGTTTCAACAGCGTTGATCAGTGTTGTGGGGAGCTTCCGCTCTTCCTAGAAGGAAAATGAGGCAGGAATGACTGGTGGGGATGGAGCAAGCTGGCCACATGGTGCCAGGAAAATCCAGGTACTTTGGAGGCTAGGGAGCTTCGTGGGAGATCCTGAGAAAGGGATTTGTCTTCCTGGGAGGGGAAGATCATCAGCCCAAAGACTCGAGAGGAGTTGGAGAGAAGACAGCAGCTCCTAGGGTTTGAGAAACATTGCTTCTGATGTTTAAATGTTATTGCAGATACTGAACGGGTAGAGGCCTTGGTCAGCTGTGTCAATTCACTACTCACAGAGAACGAGAGGCTTTTGCTTTATGCTTAGATTAAAAAAAGACTTGGCTATTTGAATATTAAATTCAGATGCCTTTTGTAATACCTATAAATTAATAGGATTTCATGCACAGTATTCAAAAGTACTATAAAGAGGATATGGGATATGTAAAGATAAAGCTCTTTATAGCTAGGAAAAGAAAATTATTTTCTTTTTTTTTTTTTTGTCCCCCCTCTTTGAAGTCTAATAATGGAGTTAATTAGCTCTAAGCACCTGGATTTGAAGCTTTGAAAACGATCCATTTATCACAGAGCTCCTGAATTTTCCGGAAAGTTCTATGCATGCGTACGCAGCTTGGCCATGGCATTTGGTGCCTTGTGTAACACACACATGTGCGTGCAGAAACGGGGTAGCTCAGACACTGGGATACATAAAAGGACCCTGCTTTTTAATACTGACAGGTTCCTGGTGTAATTGAACATAATGTCTCTCTGGTGTCCTGGTTTCCAGGTTGGGCAGTCTTGGCAGTGTGTGCCCTACAAGTTCATGTCTATGACTTAAGTAAATAGATGATGATTAAATGGGAAGGCAGCTGTTTGCATCCTCGCACTGCTGGCCCCGGAGCCGCTGAGTCAGCGATCAGCGTTTTCCCAGCGTTTCCAGGCCGTGGAGGAGTCTCCAGCCCCTCACCTGGATGCCGCGGCTGCTCTAATCCATGTTCACATGGTGCTCATCTAAATACCTTACTCCACGTCGGTTGTTTTTTCCTCAGATATCATCACTCCTTCGCTTTTGGGCGGAAGACAGAGTTCTGGATCCTTGGCAGTAGCTGCTAAGTGTTAATCTTGGCTTTTTTTCCCTGAGATGTGTCAGAGTTGCCTGGGGGAGTGTTTCAGGCCCTCCTTTCTCCTGGCTCTGCTGTCTTCCCTCCAGCTCTCCATCCCTCCCGCCTCTGCCCAGCGTTAGCAGGGCTCATCCCAGAGTAAAGATCCTTCCACCTGCATGGCCGAAGCCGGGGGCCGGCCCGAGGCAGGAGCAGCTCCCCAGGCTGCATGGTGGGACGGAGGGAGGGCAGCACAACCAGGTCTTGCGAGAAGAAGACTCAGAGAGAGGAGTGACTCTGGTGACACAGAAGGTTTTCAACTGTTATATAATAGCTCAGAGCCTAAATTGCTCTCCAAGCAGGCAGATTTATATCCCTTCTGAGACTTTCTGCATACTGTTCCCCTCCCTTTTGCTTTTCTTCCTTCCGCTATAAACCTTGATATAAGTACTATTTCTTTTTAAGAATCTTCCTGAGCAATGTGGGCACTGCCTCAGGTCTCCTGGCATTGCTTTGCACTCAGCAGTTGAGCTTTTGCTTTGTTGGTGTTTAATTTGTTACCTTTTGAATATTTCCTTGCTCCTTTTAAAATAATACAACAATGTCAAAAGCAAGTCCATTTTTGATGTGGGGACACCTGGAATTTGTGTGTGGAAGCTCATGCTTCCCGCCTCTGCTGGGCATTGCTGTGCGACCTGGGGCCTCTGGGAGAGCCGGACTTCCCAGAAAAGGCAAGAGGGTGAAAATGTAGATATTCCTCCTTGCTTAAAATAGGCTGATGGGGCCCCTCCGCAGGACAGGAGCGGAGGCAGCAGGGAGACCTGGCAGGTCTTATCTTTGCTCCCCTGCGAATCCTCCCCAAGGGCTCGTGGAGGCACCGAGCGCTGCTGCGTGGGGAAGGCCGGAGCTCTAGGCCGCTGTGCGGGCCGCGCTCCCCACGCTGCCGTGTGGGGCTGGGAACGGCCTTGCCGAGCGCTCCTTGTGGTAAACCACAGCGCTCAAGTTTGGCGAGGGGCTTAGCAGCTCGGCTTGATGTGTGAGAACAGCAAACGCTGAGGCTTAGGGCCGCACAGAGCTCCTGCGATCGTGTCAGACGCAAACGTGTCACGGGGCTGCAGCTCAAAAGCCAGCCTTCCTGCCCCGGCCTGGGAGCAGTGCGGGGGGCCCGGATCATCTCCTGCCTCCTCCCTGCACTGCTCTTGCTGCTCATCCTCTTGTCATGAGCGTGTCTGTAAGTGGCGGGGTTGCTAAGTGAGTATGGAAGTCAAGGGGAGGCTTTGCGTTGTCTTCAGTGGGCTGTGGATTAAGTCTCGGGAGAATAATAATATCATGGTTTGCTTGCCATTAACAATGCTAGAGATGCTGCCTGGCTGCAGACAATAAACTAAGCAAGTTATGGAAAACACGATAGCCCTCCTCTGAACAGGAGGAGAGTCACTCAGACGTGAAAGCAATACATTTTGCATACTACTTCTGTGGGAAATTTCAACAGGGTGTCTTGACATAGGGATTCTATGTAGATGAAGTGCCAGACCTTAAGTGGATGGGAGAGATAATAAAATTTGCAGCGAAACCACTTGGAGTGAAGCACACAACCTTCTGTGGGAATTCACGGATAGGTACCTGTCTGCACCTTCAGTGTGGGAGTCTGGCACGGAGATGCGTGCGCACGTGAGATGCATTAGGCAGAGGTCCGCAGGGCTTGGTGCCATAAACCTGGCTGTAAGGCCCTCCTTAGCAGGATGGCCCAGTGCAGGGAGCCATTTCTCCCTGTCTCAGCTTGATGCCAGAAGTCAGATCGTGGCTAGTGATGAGGAATGAGGCAGAGGCTGTTGAGCAGCTCTCCCAGGTGCAGACTGTGGCTTGACTCGTGTCTCCGAGACCTGGGGGCTCGGTCCTCCCCAGCACAAAGGGAATGGCCTTGTCCCTTAGAGATGCAGTATTTCTGCAATACCTTTTAAAACGGCATCGAAGCATCGCCATAACCAGCTTCCATGCTGCTGTCCTCTCCTGCAGCTTACCAGACTTCTCCACGCAGGCCAAGGCTTCTTGTCTCCTGCTTGGGCCCCGTTTGGCTGCTTGGCTCTTGCAGGGCATGTGCCATGCAGCACCATCGGGATCCTCCAGTGCTGCTGCTCTGCAGGTGCTGCCTGCTGCTAACTGGTTGTGCATTTCCTGATGGCAGTCATGCTTGGCCAGACACCCGGTGGATTGTATCCCCTGGTGGTTACCTCTGCTTGGCCTTGTTTGCCCTTGGACTTGGCTGCTTTTCTCTGAGGGTGCTCTCAAAGCAGGCCTGCTCTGAGGCTGGCAGTGCGGTATGTCAGGTCAGTCCTTGCGGATGCATGTTCTGGGTATATTTTTGAGTTGACATATAAAGTATGGCACCTTTTCACCATTGTGAATGTGCTGTGGCTGATTAGAGCTGCTGTCAGGGGAAATCTCTGAGGATCAGCGGAGGAAATGCACTGTTTGACGCTGAATTAATGAAGTGAACTCTCAAGCAACAACACGCTTCCTGCAGAAGGATGGGAGCAAAGAGGTGTTTGAATATTCATGCAGTTTTAGTTTCTATCCTAACCTCTCTTTCCCCATGTGGTGGGGGAAGTTCCCTTTCCCCCACCTCCCTTCGGGTGTACCTGCTTTCTCATTTTTAAATTACGGGTATAGCTTTTGCGAGAAGGCAGAAAAGGAACAAGGGAAAGAAACAAATAGTACAGATCTTGGTTAGCCAGGCAGCTACTTGTGAACTCTATGGATTAAAAGCTGTTTTTATTGCACATGGCAGCACAATCCCTTTGGCATCTTGCTTTAATATCGCTGATGAAAACTGCTTCCTGCAGGAGAGGTCAAGTTCCTGATCGCTGACCTTTCAGCGTGGGCTGCCCGTGGGAAGCCCCGTCTCCTGCACGGGCACGTGAGCGTTGGGCACGGGGAGGTGTTGAGGAGAAGGCGGGGAGGCCGTTTGTGCCTCATATCCTTTGGCAAAGGTGCATACTGGCTCTCTGAAAGAAAGATGGCACGGGAGAGGGAGGGAAAAGCTCTTACTTGCTGAAGTGCTTTGCAGCTAACCTATGTTTCCCTATATGCCCGTGCAGCTTCCAAGACTAACGACTCGGGAGAAGCAAGAAGGGCTGAGCAGAGCATGGTTTCTGCGCAATAAATGCGGTCCTTGTGTGACTACTTGTTCACAGTCATTTAACGTTAGTTAAACAGTTAGTAGCAGGAGCAGAATTTCCCAAGGTGTTTGTCTTCTAGGTCCATTAAACACTCGCCTTTGGAGCCCCCGAGAGGAAGCTGAGTTTGGTCTATATTTGTGGTGAAACACGTGAAATTTGTGATTACATGGAACAGATGCCTATAGTATTCATGTGGGAACTGGCTGAACAGGCGCTTTGTAGAACTTAAGAGGCAACCAGTGGCAGCAAGATAAATGCAAATTGCGTAGTCACCTAACGCCTTTGATCACATATTCTTCCTTCGTGGGAGAAAGCCTATTACCCCGTAATGTGAAATATTCCAGGGAGCTCTAAACAGTGGATGGCTCTTGCTAAACCTGTAAAACTGTGGAAGAAGGAGTTATTTTTATTTGAGCAGAGCTGCTTTGTGTTCTGTAAGAAAAGTTCTTGTGATGTAGCTATTCTGTGACTTTGTGGTAATTTAACGTTGGCTGCTGACATTCGAGGCATGGAGGTCGTACTTACTGATGTTGCGTTTATCCAGCTATCTTGATTATTTGTGGTCCTTCCATTTTTATTTCCTTCTGTGCACGGTCATCTGTACTATATGGCTGCTTAAAAAAATCCATATGTATATATATTTATGCACACTTATATGTTGTACTTACTTAAAACAAGGTGAGGAAGAATGAACAGAAATGAAGTCAGTGTTTTAAAGCTGGAGGAGTGCAAATCCTCAAGGTACGCAGTGGTCTGATCCTCAGAGGCAATTAGTAGGTAGCCCTATTAATTTTAATGGCAGCTCTGAGCCGTTAAAGCCTGCTATTGCCTCTATATTTAAATTATTATTAAATACTAAATGCTCTAAGTACTTTATTGCTCTCGTTTAAGAAAAAAAGCAGCAGCTTGTTCATCGGGTGCCTCTTTTTCGTTGGTTATATTCTAATGCCTGCTGGAAAATGTGTCTATTCCTCCTGAATGAGGAGTTGCTATTGGGATAACTGTACTCATGCTCTTTTTTACAGCTTCAGTGCAATCCCTTCAGTCTGTGCTTTATAAGAAGAACCAGGTGATGAAGACTTACATTCATAATCCTTGGTGTTGAATGTCTCCTTTCTCCAAAAATAAAGCTGTACTACAGCATAATGTTTGAGTGACATTGGAAGTGTCATGTGGCACCCCAAGAAGTCATTGACACTGGAGTGGGGATAAGTAATCCTGCCAAATTTTAAACAACCTTTTATTTCTCTGGCGGGTAGGTCCAGTTCTCCTGCAGCGAAAGCTGGTTTAAAAGGATCCCACTCTGTATTTGCAAAAGCTCTCAAACGCTTGTGTGTCCTGCCTTTTCTTTTTCTGTTGCTTCCCCCAGGCCTGGGATCTAAATCAAGCTCATGCCATGCCTTTAAAAAATAAAGGTGAAAAATGTAAAATATAATTGTTTTCAAGTTCTAGTTCTGCAAGGGATTATGCCAGCAGTTGAAGAGGCTTAAATTTGGGGCAGTCTGCCGCGTTGACTAATGGCAACCAAAGCAAAAAAGGAGCCGCCTTGTCCACAGCTCTGCGTTGATTTCTTCCTCTGACCCCTTAGGAGGTGACCTCCCAATGTCACTTACACATGTGGTGACAACTGGGTTTGTGAGGGACCCCCTTGCCCCAGTGCCGTTCCCTCCCAAGGGCGCGCTGCCCCGGCCCGCGCTGCCCGGCCGAGTCGCGGCGGAGCCGGCACCGGTTCCTCAGCGCGAGGAGCTCCCTTGCCGTTCTGTCGAGCGCGGTGGAGGGGACAGATGTTTGAGGAAAGCACTGATGTATTTAACTAGGATATCTTTCCCCCTGCAGCCGGGATGGCTTGTTGGGCCTATTAATCTTTTACAAGGCTCGCATCTGCTCAGAGGTGGCCGTTCAGAGCTGCAGGTGAACTTTGGGTGTTTGCATGTGGCTTGAAAGGCTGGAATAATGAACAAACATGACGTGTAAATGAATAAATCGAACACATAAAGCAAGCAAATTAATCCTTCAGTCACTGAAAGGGCTGGACAGTGAGAAAACTATGTAATGCCCTTTCTGCCGTGGGTAAAGGCCCGTCTCTTGGAGGTTTCTTTCTCCTTGCAGCTAGTGTATGACAGAGGTTCTGACTGGCATGTCCTCAAAGAGACACCCCCATCCCCAGGTGCTGCTGGACCATGCCCAGGGCACGGGCCCTGCTGTCCCGCTCCGTCCCTTCTCAGCACGCTCGGGTAGATGCCACGGGGGAATGGAAGGGATCAGAGCTCCCAGGTAGTTAATCAGCCAGCCCCTGTGAGCAACAAATTTGTTTGTAAAAAGTTTATTTTGGCCTGAGACACTGCTCTTCTGTAATGCTTAATTCTTTTGCTTAAACTTTTTAATCATAGCTTCATGTTTTCATATCCTCTTGTTCTAACACTTGCACTTTCACCATAGCTGGTGCTGTTTGAAACGTCATAAAAGTCTGGGATAACATCAGATTGAAAAAGCCAAGAAACCACGTCTGCAAAACTTCCTTTTTTTCTTTTTTTTTTTTTTTTCTTTCCTGAAGAGTAGCACCGCTGTTGGAGAATATTTTACACAGTGTTCCATTTCAGAAAAAGAAAAATCCCTAATTAATAGTTAATAAACATTAATGCTTGTAAAAGTAATCAAAAAGATCTCTGAAGTACATTTGTTTCATTCTGCCGCTGACTTAATGGCCCATAGTTTTTATTCTGTGTGCTCAGGACCGCTTTTCATCGATCGTTGCAATTTGGAGCTTCAAGGCTAGTACTGCTCAAATATCTTGTGGATGTAATCCAGTTTCTTTTCTTTAAAAGTAGTTGCCTTGTGAATTCCTCTTTCTTCTTTCTCTGTGTGGTAGCTGAATCAAAGTAAAATGGGAAATTGTTGTCATGTGAAGCCATCTAACTTCTCGCTCTTCCAAATAGATATTCAATGTGTATTTTTAGAAGGAGTAGTGTTAGTTAGAAAATAACGGCACAGTCAGAATTTTACTAACCACTTTGAAAACGTTTCAGGGCAATCCCAGGAGATGCTGGTGTATAATGATGATGATGATGCGTTTAGCAGAATAGGCCTATTCGAAGAGCAGCACAAGCTCACATGGTTACATCCAGTGTGTGGTTAAGGTCTGGAATTAAAATCTGGAATTAATTCAACTTTGTGAATTTAATTTTCCCTTTTTGAGTATTTATACCCTAAGTTAGAGATTTAATTCTAACTTTTGTTCTCTGAAATTTGCTGAATGTGTTTTGTTCATATGAACATGCCTAGTGTGAGTGATCTTGCTTGTGAACACAGTAATGTGCTTTCTGAATTCTGAAGTGTTCTCAATTCTAATGGAAAATGAATTGTTTGGGATGCTTGTCATCTTTTTTCCATGCCTCAGGTATTCTGCCCAGAAACTTTCTTCTTACACATGATTCATTAGTCTTTAGATAGCTTAAAAATATCATGGACAAGGAAGACATATTAGCAAAGTTGCAACTATACTGGCAGATGGAAATAATCTTTTCTCAAGTGTCTGCGTACGTGCCAAAATCGCATCATGCATACAGAGAATAAATGAATGGGATTGTGAGTGAATAGGCTTCTGAAGGGCCTCTTTTGTTAATCGCTAGCAAAATTGGTCAAAAAAGCTTGTAGACTTTATTGAAAAATGCAGTGGGGATTGTTGAGAATTCTTTATCATCTTTTGGTTATTGCCACTCTGCTTTCTAGCATAGCAGAACTCCTGCCCTCCACCTGTTTGGCCGTGACTTCTGCTTGTTCCGATGCGTGTGAGAGCTGCCTAGTCTTGAAATCCTGAGGGCAGTTGTGATTCCCTGCAGTCTGGTGTGCTCCCCGGGCGTGTTTGTAGGATTGCTACGTGAATCTCCCCGGGTAATTACAAATCCACTGCCACAAGTGCCGCCTGAGACACTTGTTTTCCTGATGGCAGTGTGGTGGGACACTCTCTGCAAATCATGAGTATTTGAATGCCTGTTACGGAAAAATAAGGTTGTAGGAATGATTAGTCTTGCTTGGGAATCCGGAATAGAAACATCGTTATTTTGGGGAGGCTGGCAGGGGGTCACAGAGTTGCTGCTCTGTGAGGTGCTGTGATGAGGATGTCGTGTGAATGAGGCCCCGCTGCGGGAGCCCGTGCGGTGGGAGAGGGCCTGGGGCCGTGGGCCGCAGCAGAGCGGGGACCGTGGAGGTCAGCAGAGCTCCCGGGGGCACCGCGGCGGGAGGCCTCGTGTCAGACAACAGCCCTCCTGGGTCTGCTTGGGAATCGCGTCTCCGCTAATAGCGTGTAGCTTGTTACGGAGGAGAAAAACCTGGGGATTTGAGCGGGGCTTAGAAGAAATGGTGAGCTTGTAATTATGAATTGCGCCTCTGAGGACTTGTGTGTCGCAGCTTTAAAAACAATCACCACGTTGCACTGCGTATGGGGTCACTGCCTAAGGGAAGAGAAGGGATGGGGAAAAAAATCTGCTGCCTGAAATGTGTCTTCCAACCTCTCTGTGCGTTAGGTGTGCGTTTACCCTTGAAATGTTCCTAAGCAGGGTGAGAGGAGCGTGACCGAGCACGGCGGCGCGATGGAGCGTCGGGGCCTCGGTGCCCCGCTCCTGGGTCTTGCATTGCCCCAGTGACTGTGGTTGGCCGTGCTCCTCCTTTTGGTTGCCTTAGCAGATTGTTATGTGGGGCATGGAAATGGTTCTTCTAAATGCAGAGAGTTTTAGTACAGGGAGTACTAAAGGAGTACAAGGAAATTAAGATGGAAAGCATAAGGCAGGCATTTATAAATGATTGAACTAAATTATGCTTGCTAGAATGAGCTGCAGCTGTGACAGCGATGTTTCTTTCTTCAGGTAAATAACATTACCTATCATTATTGGTTATGCTAAAAGGCAATAATTCCATGTTAACATGCCTTATTGCAGTCTGATAAGTCACAGCCTGATCTCCATTACCAGTCTGCCCATAAATATTAGGAGTACATGGTACTGGGAGGGTGAGGAGCAGAGTCTGGGTCTGCTGCAACCATGTCAGTCTTGGCTGGCGTCCGCCAGGGCTGAGTCATTTTAAATTAAGCAATTCCTTTAATGCATATGATGAGTTGCTATTTTTCTTTAATTAAGTATATAGCTGTATATTCGCCTGTTCCCTGTTTTTAAAAATTTGTGTGTGTCAAAAAGCCATGAAGACTTTTGCACATGAGGAAACACAAAAGTTTCAGCTTTAGGCTTGTGTCTTGTGGTGTTATACCACAAATGCAATACCACTGTTGTTTTCACTTCAGTAAGTTACTGCTTTTTGTGGACAATAAAACCACAGGCTGTTGAAATTATATGGTATAATAATGGAGTCAAATCCACATGGGCAAGCAATCCTCTATGTTTTTGACATTTTATTAAATTGATGAGTAGGTAACAGATCTGACACTTATTTATTTTTTTCCTCGCTTCTAGTGGCTCAAAAGACAACTCAGGGAAAAACAAACCTTTCCAGGTAACCGTTCATAGAAAATGTGTTCAGAGTTTTGGGTCCTAATTGCCAAAGTAGCCGAGGACATTACTTCTTGGAAGGCATCAAAGTAAATTACCTTGTAGTCTGTTCAGTTTGAGCTTCTGAACTCTTGAATTGAGAGTGAGTTGAAAACAGTTATTTTTTTACAGAAACATTTAGACTCAAATTGGAATCAGTAGATTATTTTTTTCTGTGACCCTTTCAGAAACACTGTATGGCAAATCCTCTCAAACAATTTCTATTTAAAGGCTCGTTGCATTTTTTCTTCCCTATGCCAAATGGCAGAATGTGCAGGAGCAGTATTTTTAATGTTTCAAAAAAACAGGAGTGGCAAAGAGTAGTTTGTTACCTTTAAATGACTGAGCTTCCTGCAACTGTCTTCTAAGCTCTGCGACCTATTTCTTGAAATTATAGTGGAAAGACCAGCAAATAGACACCTGCCTAGAACAATATAATCTCTGTGAGATGGGGAGGAAAGGGGAGGACTCAGGTATATCTGAGGAGTGGCTGCTGCTGGGCACGCTCTTGTGCGGGGACACGGGCGCACATCCCTCTTCCCACGGAGCGGAGATGGGTCGGGCTCGGCTGGACGTTCACAGCAGTGTAGAGTTACCTGCACCTGGGGTATTTTCTGTGGGAAACCAGAAGTGTCATGACATCATTCTGAAGACAATCAACTTCTTGCAGAGATTTAAGTAAAATTTATTTCTTATCCACTGTCATGTTTTTTCCTCCAATTCAAATTGGAATTTTGCCGTTTTTCATCATTCTTTGCTACTGTTCTGTGCTTCGAACGCTTGGGTTCACTGCCTTAGATTTATTGTGGTAATATGAGAGGAAAATGAAATGAAGTAATATATTTTCTTTGTCTTCTTGCTATCAGTTGAGTCTTAGTGGTACCATTAATCATTTGATGACACATTGCTTTACCTGACCGAGTTTTGCTCACCTCTCAGTGCATTTGGCTGAGTTTTTAAGCACGTGTTTGTGCATTGCTCTGCGTCCTGAGGTGGGAAGTGTGCGTTCTGCAGGTGCTATTGCTGTTGGAGCTTCCAAAGCTTTCCTCCCCTCGTCCCCTTTCATCAGTCCGTGTTTGTGAGAGCTCTCCCGGGGTGCAGGTGAGCTTTGCCCCTGCCGACACGGTTAGCTGGTGCGCGGTGCGAGCGTGACAGCCCCGTACGTGGGGCTGATGCAATGCAATTACCGAGCAGTAACAGATCCCAAAAGAAAGTCGTAGTAGTGAAAATGACCAAAACATCTTTATTTCTGCAGAATTCAGCGCAGTAGAGGTAAGCGTGAGAGTCCCAAAGCTTTTGAACGTAAATGTTCAAAACTGTTGGCTTTGTTACCTTGGTAACGTCCGGTTCTGTCGTTACGCAGGGTGATCCTTGCAAAAGTTCCATAAAACCGTAGGTGGGAAGTCCAGGAGACTTCAGTCAAGACAGTTCCTCAGTTTGGAGGCAGCAGTGCTGGGAACACAGTACCCTGGACGTTTGCTTCCCTTGCTCCTTCCTTGCGATCTCCACATACAACTGCAATTTTTCAATAACGTACACAGCATCTTAGGAGACACTGGGCTTCCTCTGCTGTGTTTTGAACACATGGGGGTGTGTGTGTGTGTGTTTGCCCCTTGGGATTCTTCCACCTGCCAAAGTCAAGGCACAGGCTGTATTATTTTTCCCGGGGCTTCTCTAGATCCTGCTTTCTTGGATATCAAGCTTCTAGTACATGTTTCTTTGCTTTTTCCCCTCAGCCTCAAGCTTGTGAATCGCATTGCAGTGTGTCTTGGCGTGGGCCCATGGACTGTGTCTCTGCAGAGTGCAAGCTCAGGCTGGTCCCGACGAGACTCGCGCTGTCAGGTTCAGTTTAAAGACAGAGCATTTTGATTTAGTTTGGTTTCCTCAAATGCGAACATCAGGAAGGCAAACCAATGGCAGCATACCACATGATTACTGTGTTGTGTTTAGGGTTGTAAAGCTTACTTTTAATATTAACAGAGACTGGCATCTGTTTTGTTTCAGCTTTAGCGACTGAGAATTGTCAGAAAGTGTCGCACTTGTGAGGCAGGTCGTGGAGGCAAAGAGCTAACCAAGAAGCTGCTTCTAATACAGGACCGTTTCCCCTAGTAAAATGATTCCATGGATGACTTGAATGTTTGTAAGGAACTTAAATTTAGGTTTGGAAGAAAATTCTTTTGAACATAGACTGTAATTTCATAATTAGCCCTTAAAATTACATGGTAGTGAAAGCTTGGAAAACATTAAAGATTTCAAACGTTAAGGCATCTGTTTTAGATTTTAGCTATTCTCATCTGTTCCTTCTTGCTGCCCTCAAAAAAGGAAGTGAAAAAGATAGTGTGCTTTGAGTTAGTGTGAGGTTTTTATTTAGGAGAGTAGAATAAAGACGATTGAAAGCAGATACTGAACTGGCCGTAAGCGCAGGCTCTGGTGATGCCTCGATAGGAGAGAATTGTTTTTGTGGAGGCAGAGGAGTGTGTGCTGGAGTGGGGGGCTTCATCTTGGGGGTGACTGCCTTTATTGTTCACAGATGGCAAGTTTAGTCCTGATAATCTCCTCTTCAAGCATCCCTTCCCACCACAGTGATGCTTTTGCAGAGTACAGGCCCTTCCCTCTCTCAGCAGGATCCTCTGCAGTTCGGGAAAGGTATCCAGTGAACATATCACCCAGAACTCAAACAAAAAAGTCCTTCAAGAGATGGCACCCTTTTGCTGAGAGATATAAAATTGTTTTTAATGTTATCTTCTTAAAATTTTCTCTTCTACGCCTTGCAGTGAAAGCCTGTACCTCAAATGAGACAGAAGATAACACCACTGTACCTAATCACTCAACTTCATCCTTTTTTCCCCCCTTGCCTTAGTATGTTGTAGAAAAAGAGAATACAGTTGAATTGGTTTTCTTTTAACGGTAGATTTTTTTGAAAATATTTGCATTAATGTTTAGTCCAATTTGTGTTTAAGGAGGTGTTTATTTTCTCTGTATTTTTTCAAACTGTACAGACATTTGTTTTTACATGTCAGTTTTCTTTTGTATTAAATTAGGTGCAAAGTGGTGTCTAGCATCACAGCTTTACCCCACCACTTACATATTTGCATATTCCTAGGAACGTAAAAAAAAAAAAAAGAAAAAAGAAAAGAAAAAAGAAAAAAAAAATCTAAATGACAAGGTAGAAAAAAATCCTTTTGGTGAATGTTTTAGTGAAAGGCTTGTTAGATCAGCGAATGCCTTGTCTTTTGAATTGTAATTTTCCCAGCAGATCCTTGTGGGTTTCTTGCTTTGTTTGTTTTTTGTCTCTGGGGAGTGTCTGCACAAGACTTTGAAGGCCAGATCTGAGACAGCTCTGGGAGGAAGAGAGGTTGTTTCTTACTTCTTGCTCCTGTCCCCAGTAGATATTACTTCCCAGGGCCCTTGCGTGGTTGTTCTTGAGCCCTTTGTGGGGTGGGATCTGGCATGGAAGAGGGAGATGCCTCTTCCCAGGGTCTGCAACCACACACCTGGAGATAAGTAACGGAGGGGACGGATGTGCTGGGGGTTGGCCATGGAAGTTGAACCTCTGCAGAGCGAGTCCAGCCTGGGTTTGGTGCTGCTGGAGCTGGGCACGCTCTGAGCTGTGAACACGCAGGAGGCGGCCGGTTTGCCCCCAGCTCCTCTGAGCTGTGAACACGCAGGAGGCGGCCGGTTTGCCCCCAGCTCCTTTTCTTTCCGGCTCTGGCTCGGAGCCGTCCACCCTGCAGAACGGGCGCTCAGACGCCCTTTTGCCCCGGGGCTGCTTGGTGCCGAGGTGCAGCCACGTCAGCACAGGCTTGGCGTGGTGTAAGCCAGGGTGCTGAGACCTGCCCGTGCTTAGCACCTTGTACAAACAGCGGCGAGATGCTGAAGTTATTGATCTCGTTATCGTGGTGCTTTGGTGCCTCTTGTCACCTTCCTGCCTGTTGTGCTTACAGCAGTATTTTAGAGCTCTGAAATGTAGCACTTAGAGCTAAGTATCACTTGAGAGCTTACAAGAGCAAAAAATCATTTGTGTGTGACAGCTGAGCAGGAGTGTGTTAGCGCTATCTCCCACCTTAATTTTTGTTTTGTGGGCTTGTCCTGCGCTCTGGTTCCAAGAGCAGGGTCCCTGCGTGCTGTGCAGCGAGTCCTCCCCGGCTGCCCGCACTCTGCACCGCGCTCTCTGCTGTGGCTGCTCCGCTCTTACCCGCCGCTGCCCTGTGTAAGGGGGGTATTTGCTCATTTTCTACAGGCTGACAACACTGTTAAAGCCTCCCAAATCCACCAACTCCTCTAGCATTGCCTTCGTGGAAGAGACCTTGTAACAGATGTACCTCATCTTTAGCAGGGTGGTCTCGACTGTCATGGTGGTTTAGATATAAAAATGTATTAATAATTAATGTTCATAACACCCCCATTATTATTAGCATTATTTATTCACAGCTGCTTTGATCTCTTCTCCTCAGTCTCGGCTGCAGTGCAAGGGGCACCGTAAAACTTGTGATTGGAAGCCCTGCTGGGGAGGGGTGAGTGGGGGCAAAGGGAAGTCCCTCCATGTGGAACAGACACGTGGTTTCTGCTGGGAAAAGGGCAAGAAAGAGAAACAGGAAGAAAAAAAAGTCTCTGGGGCCAAGGGTGCTGCTTCGCTTAAACATCTGTAATTAAAAAAAATCTTTCAACTTAAGTTGGAAGAGGGAGGGGGAAGGGAGATGACAGTGGAAAATGTGGCAGCAACTGCTTATATGTGAGCAAGCTTGACTTGGGCGGTCTTTTTTTTTTTTTTTTTTTTTTTTTCCTCCTCTTTTTTTAAAGACATATTTTCAATATATAGTCCCATAGTCCCAGCATTTATCAGAGAGCCTTCCCAGAGCCAAGTTACAACATGGCTCAGGTTTTCGTTTCTAGGGCCAAACTACCCTCAGCATTCGCAAGCAAATGAGAGCTCTGCATGACCCACACGCTCGGCTGTAGCACCCCAGCCCTGGTGTGAGCATTTCAAGTAATAGTACAACTTTCATAGCTTTCCCAAGCAAGCTCAGTAATTTATGTTTGCACAGTCGGAGCCAACTGGTCCCGCTTCCAAGAGAAACACTGTGTGTTCACCCACTTTACTTGTAAAACAAAAGAGAGGAAAAAGGATTCCTACAGCTCGCATCTTATAGTTTCTCCCATAGGTCTGAATAACTGCCTTCCTGAAGCTTTTGAATATACAATAATGGCTTTCATTTCTTTTTCCCCTTGACTTCCTGCAAAAAAAATAAGAAGTAAAAAGTAATCACTTAGGTGCTGGTTCCAGTGAAAGGAATTGAACCTTACTTGTTGTTTGGCTTGCGTTGTTTGTAATTACTTTTTACAGACTCTTTCTGAAATATTCGGCATGCTACAGATGAAAACCACTGCTGTAGGAACTTAGATGACTACTGCAGTCACATGCTTTCCATATCCTTGGAAAAAGGGGTGGGCATATATGTCTCTATCATCTTTTCATCCATCTTGTCTTTGGATTTATGGAGAGGTAGAGAGGAATCACAGGCTTTACTGTTTTGAAAAGGCTAAGGGGCAAGTGAATGTGCTTGAAGTATTCCTGTGAGGACATCGATGACTGAACATCTGGTAAGAATTAAGTGTTGCTTACTGCAATGAAAAAGCAAAATGCAGGGAGGCTAACAGCCAGGAGCTGGACGGTGATAGCATGGATCACCCTCTGCAAATTGCGTGAAGGTCTTGATCTCCAGCCTCTCACTGGAACTTGACAAACCTCTCCAGTGTCTGTAGGTCTGAGTAGCCTCCCCGGCCTTCCCCAACCCCATTTAAATGCTATTTCTGCCCTAGATTATCAGACATCTGCTTTCCTAGTCAGTATGATGAAGAGACCAGTAACTGAGTGATGTGTTCATAAGCACACGTGTTATTTTGGTAGTTGAATGGTGATGCGTTTTAGGAAGCTGATCAGGACTCTTCAGAGAAACGGTCCCTGATTCTAAAAATCTTGGCCTAGAAAGAGTCAAAGATCAGTTGTGAAAATACCCATTTTATGTTAAAATGACTATCTGTCTTAAAACCATTGTACCCCTGTTCAGTTTCTGACCTTTTGTTTGTGTGTATGAACTTACTTGATGCTTTCTTTCCATCTTGGCCAAATTTATTTCAAATTGTGATGATTCTATCACTGTTTTACTGGGCTGAGGTAGCTACTTTGTGTGCAAACCAGCCAAGTCAGCTGTTAAGAAACCAGAAGGTCTGTGTATCTAAGGAACTTGAGAGTTTCCCTAAGAGTTTAATAGTCTTGGTAAATTGACGATATTCTTTATGAATATATATTAGAGACAAATCACACGTTCACTGCTGTCAAGTGTCAGCAGTGGCTCGATTAATGCAAGGTGACGTTGTCTGACCATTTGTTTGTAGTTGTCCATAAAACCTTGCATTTGACTGTGGGGTTGTACATTAATGAGCTAGGGAGCGTTTTTCTCTCTTGAATGTGGTCCAGCTCCAGATTTTGACTGCTATTCAGGGTCTGGAAAAGCAAGAACTAAAGGATTTGATTTGCAACTGCTGCCTTTGCAAGGGAGAACAGTGTGTTCTTGCAAGCCCTTTTCAGCAAGGGGTTGTGATTTGCCTGGTTTCTTTAGCCGTGGCATGTCGTGCTCGAGCCCAGGGCTGCTTGGCGGCGGCTGCCTCGTGCCTGGCCAGCCTCCACGCTGCCAGCCTCCCTCCTCTTCCTCCTTCACAAGCATCGCCAGCATTGCGCCTACCTCGAGGCAGGGGTAGAAAATGCACTAAGTGGTGAGACGTTCCCTTTGCCCACAGTTATGTGGTGACATGCGTGTAATCATGTTTTGCCCCTATATATTTAATTTCTGCAGATATTGAGGATTGCTGAAAGCTATTCCTGCTGAATGATCGCCTTGGTTATTTGGTAGATCTTTCTGTGCTTCCTTGAAGGACGTTCTCATTCCTAGACCAGATGAGAGTTGGTTCCTGTTTCAGGTGAGCCATTTGACATGCTATCACACGGCGAGGTTCTTGTGCAGTAGCCGGTCGCTGCCGATTTTTAGAAACCTATCTAGGTAATTATTTGAAATAGGATTTAGAGCCCCCAGAGTACAACGTGCTTGTCAAATCTAGAGAAAGCATCTTCTCTGCCAAGTGTCTTTCAGGTGCATTGTGTCAATGCCTTTTTGTTTTTTTGCTCACTTTGTAGCAGTTTTTTGACCAATAAATTGACCTTTGTTTTTTTTCAGATAGAAGGGAATAAAGATGAGGCTAAAATGTCATGAAAACTACTGGGTTGACTCTAGGGATTTTTGTGCCATGTTATTTTTTCTTTTATCTCAAGCTCAGTTCTGGTGTGCTTTGATCTTTAGAGATTTTTATAAAATATGCTTTCTTTTTTTAAATGTGCAAATGACCACTAAAATGTTCATGGATTCACAGCAAGTGTTCTGTGTAAGGCACTCTCAAGACTGCTTTGGGTTTGTGGCCATATCCACCAAAAGAAAAAATCCCTGAACCCTTAAACAAGCCTACTTTTTATGATCATACTTGAGTCTTTAATAGTAGGTTTTGTCTTTAGATTTTGAGACTTTCTAAGGAGTTGGTTCCGTTTTCCTTATTTCATGGATAGGGAGAGGAGAAGTTGTTTAGAGATGGGAGTAGGGAGAGGAAAAGGAACTGTTTTCCTTTCTGGAAGGGCTGGGAGCAGAGGCATAAGTAGCAATGGCCTTTTTGAAAACCTGCTCTTGTGCCTATCTGTTTTCTCCTGTGCGTGCAGGCCTACAACTGCAGGGCTATGTGGTATCTGTTTGGTTTACATGAGCATTCATTATTTGTTTAGCAAAGGTTTTTAATATCTCCTAAAGACATGTTTATTGTGCTTCCTTTGCAAGGTTTTCAGCCTCTGGAGGACTTTTAATATCTTAGTCAAAACTGAAGCCCGGTGTTTCCGTTTAGCTCTGGCAGACATTGTAGAAACTAAACAAACAAAAACTTCTGTGGAGCTTTTCTACTGATTTGTACCACAGCTTGCTTTGGGTCCTGCTGAAGGAGGAGCCTAGTGCAAGGCTAGGAGGATGCAGTGCCAGGGGTATTAGAGGGAAATGGCAGGAAGGGTATCATCTCTTTCATGTAGGCTGTGCTTCCTAGGAGCTGAACGTTTTCATGTGCTTAAACTAATTTGTTGTAAACCAAGGCTAGTTGACATCAATACTCTAAGAAATTTTAACTGGAAATGGACATGCAAATGACTTGGCACCTTTCAGTGACCACCAAAGTCATTAGTTTCCTTGGAGAATATTGAAAGGAGCGTTAATTAAATCAACAGGAATGGACAGGGAAGCGAGTGGTAGATAAGCAGCTGTTCAGGGGGAAAAATATATTCATCAAAGAGGCTGCATAATTTGGAGGGAAGAAGGGAAATGTTTAAAGTACTTGGACAGCGGCATGCAGCAACCAGAGCGACCTCCCAAACCACTCATGGTTTCAAGATCTCCCCTTGCTGTCTTTGATAAAAGCTTGAGATGAAGGCAGCAAGCTCTAGTCTTGGTGACCTTCCTTTGCTAATATCTTCCCTCCCTGCCACCTCCAGGGAACTGGCACAGCTTTCCCGCGCCAGCAGGCACGTCTATCCTGCCATCTGTACCACATGCAGAGACACGAAGGTGCCAGATTTCAGCCAGGGTCTGGCAAGAGACTTTTGCAGTTTGAGGTGGGAGACTGAGCAGAGATGAAGGGAGACTTTCCACCTTCCTGCTCCCTTTCCAGCAGGCTTTTCCCTTCGTGGAGCCTGTTCTTGTGGAGGGTGTTCGGGAATGAGGAGGTTTGCATGGAGGCTGGAGTCACCCCATGGTTAGCAAAGGGGTCCCCTTGTTTTAATAAGTCAAGCAGAGCAGGGAGGAAAACAGCAAGAGGATGTGGAAGAAAAGAGGGGCTGATGATACATCCGAGCAGAGGCAGGAGTCCTGATATGTTTCTGATGTGTTTGCTGTTCATTTCGTTTGGCCTTGTTTTTTCGGATGACTTCACAGCACTGTGTTCGGAGCTGCTATGAACTGCAGGCTTTTTTCTTTCTTTTTTTTTTTTTTTTCCAAATGCAAGTTAAGATGTCAGAAGGGTTTTTTATGTTTTTTATAGCTATGAATTTCTAAGACTGTCTTTCCATAACATTTTCTCTTCTTTGTTCTTCTCTTGTGATTCATGAGGTGACACAGCTCTTGTACATGAAAAAAAAATCAAGCATTTTACTCATAATGACTAAGATTACACAGAGTTACTTTTTGCTGGCACATTCTTACAAGCTCCTGTTCGGCATTTTGGAGCACTTTCATACTGGCTTCCAGAATTCATGAGCCAGGACAAGCTAGCTTTTTGCGTTGGACAGAAATCAAAGAATCTGGAAATGTAGCCAGGGACAGTAGAATAAAAGCAATGATCACGTGCAGCAGTATGTAAATGTGTTCATTAGGAATGTCTGTGTCCCTTGTTAGAGGATTATCTTAGTCCTGTGATATCTTTGATTCTGACAATTGCTTTGTGAAACACAATATCGCTGCATTCCCCATTTTGCAGAGCTTCCTCCTAAATAACTTCCCCTTCCGATTAATTCTCCTGGCCCCCCTTCAGACATGTTGTTATTTTCATTTCTTACCAGCCATCTAGTGATGTGGTTGACCTTGGTTTTCACATCCTGCAGGCCAGATCAACTACTTCCTGAAAAACATTTGACAAAGCACAAGTGAGTGTAAATGCAAGGCGGGCTGGAGATTCCTGCCACGTCCTGCCTCTCTGTGCAAGCTGGGCCAGGGGGGATTATCTGGGAATTCACCTCTGGAAATTTGTGCAGTGCTTCCTTTATATTTAATGAAGGAAAAAAAATCAGCATTCTGTGTGTGTGTGGCTGTACTTGAGTAAGAAGCTAACCTTGCCTGATAGTTGATTAAAGACAGTGGTGATGGTGTGTTTGTGTGCTTCATAAGGATGTTTCCTGAAGCATCAGGAGGAATTTCACTCATTTCTTTACCTTGAACCTCCTCAGTGTAATGTCTCTTATTTTAAAATCACATAACTCGCACTAACTAGGCATAATTAAACTTAATTTCATTTGAAATTCTCTTTAATATTTTATAATGACTGCACAAGCCGGTTTGCTCTCTTCGATGGGGAATGCTTACAACAAGCAAGCCTGTTCTAAAGCACAGTGTTGGGCACGCTTCTGGCCTCACAGTGAGGGAGAAGATTTCTGAAGAAACAAGTTAGTCCCATGTGCTGGGCAGCCAGGCCGGCAGCGTTCATGCAGACATAGTGTGCCAATGTCGAATTTATCTGCTTGCCCATTAAATCCTGGTGAAGTTGTAAGCAGGAGAGCGGCGCGTGTGAGCCAGGCTGGCTTTGGGAGCAAGGGGACAGCAGAAGAGGAGCACAGGCTGAGCGCAGGATGCCGAAATCCCTTCCTTGGCGGGGCCGCGGCGCAGGGCCAGGAGCTGCGCCGTGGCCGTTCTCGCCCACTGGTGACTTCCCCGGCAGCTGTCATAATGTTATTCTTCTTGGCCGCCGCTTTTGTTTTCGCTGAGGAATTATTTCAAACAGCTCAGCATTGATCCTGCAAGAAGAAATGAAAGCTTTGGCAGCCGGGCTTCATCCTGCCCTCCCTGCAATCCTGCGGGCGCTTCCCGCCACAGCAGCCATCGACAGGAGGGGCCTGCTCTGCCACACGTGTGGGCACGGTGACGCCCTGCGGCAGAGCAGCCCTCGTGGGCTCCCGCGGAGCGACGGAGGGAGCCCGTGATTGGAGCTGAGGGCCGCTCTGGGGTTCGGTTCAGAAGCCAGCGCGGTTGGTCTCCGCCGTGTCAGCCACGCAGGCGGGAGGGGAGGGCCCCCTGGCCCCGTGTTTGTGCCGCTGTCTCCGTTGCAGCGTGGTGGAAGGAGGGAGGAGCTGGCGGAGAGCCCTCAAAGCTGAGGCGGCTGCGGGTTTGTCAGCGCTTCCCGTGGGAGCAGGCGGGGGCTCTGCTTGCTGCCGTGCGTGGAGCCTGTTCAGCGGGGCCAGGCGAAGCCTGTGGAGGCCGAGACCTGCCCTGAGCAGCCCCTGCAGCAGGGACCTCCCGGGTGGCTCTGGGCCATGTCCTGTCCAGGAGGCCGCCCCTGCGAGGGGCCTGCAGTGACGGGCAGGCCGCCGGGCCTGGGCATGGAGCAGGGAGACGGGACGTTACGCGAGTGCCGCCGCAGCGGCAGCTGTGTAACGGTGAAGGCTGTGCGGGTATCGCTGCCGCTCTGAACCAGAGAAACCGAGGGGGAAGCACGAAGCGTTCAACTGATCACTGGTAATTGCTTCATTTCTGAAGGATTCACTTCCTGGAGCCCGCTAATAGCTGAGCACGGCCTGGCTCCGTGCGAGAGGGAGCAGCGTTGCAGCGCGCTGGAGCCTCTCTCTGTGCCAGTAAGTAGGGCTCTGCTTGTGCAGCGCTCGCTCCAGCTGCAGCATCTGCTTTTCCCAGGTGTTTTGCTGTGAAAATCGAGCGCACTGGTGATGGGACAGGTGTTGGGCGACACAAGCTTGGGACACCTCAGTTGCCTGCAGAACCCTGGCAGCAGGAGCCCTGCGGGGATATTTGACTTACTGGTGTCTTTGCGGGTTTTGTGACCTATCCTGCTGCAAGGGAGATCTTTGGGATTTTGGTTAAATCCAGCAGCTCCAAGGTATTTTTGTCATCACTGCAGCAGCAGTCTCTTTTCAGCAGCAGACTGTGGGCACCCTCTAAGAATTTGGACCAAAACCAAAAGCACAATAAGGATGCTAAAGTCTGCAGGAACAAATGGGAGTGAAAAAAGGCAAAAAAAAAAAAAAAAAAAAAAAAAGAGGAGAGGTGTTGCAGTTCTGGTGAAACACTGCCCATTTGGTCACATGTATTGGAAATGCGCATGCTTCTCTCACAGTTCGGGTTCCCCAGTCTCTGACACCTGTGGTTCTTTTTATTTTATCTTTTTCTCTCCAATTAATTTCACAGGAGAGGTCGTGGCCTGACGTGGCCATGAATGATTTGCAAATCTTTGCCCTGTCTTTTCTTGGTCCAGAGGTTTCTGGGGTAACTCAGGCTGTGGCTTGTTCTGCCTTTGGAACTGTTGGCTCAGGGCTCCCGTTTGACTCCATTCCACCTATTTATTATTCATATTAACAAAACCCATTCTCTGCACTTGCTTGAAGTCAGGCTGTGATTTTTCTCATTTTCAGAATGATTTGCTTCTCTCCTGATATAATTTAGACAGGGAAATGTAATCAATCAATCAGCATAGTAATTGCCTGTTTAGCATTGAGGACAGTTGGGAGATTGCCTTGCATTTAATGAGTCCTCCTCGATGGAGGCAGGGATCGGGGGTCAGCACCTTCTGACTCCAGGGGTTTACTCCCTGGGGAAATGTGGCCTTTTTTCCTTCTCTTTGTGCATCGGAGGTAGCTGTGCCGTGTAACTTGTACAGGTTGCTCTGCTAGTGTAGTTATCCTTGAGAAACGAATGCGCGGCAGCGATGGGACTTCATGCAATCCTAGCTTGGCTAGCAAATGGTGATAGGACAAGTTTCCAGGAAAAATCATAGTGGGGGTTATGGTCAAGTGAACTCTGTGTGGTAACTCAGGAGAGATTTAAAGGCGGTGTTTGCTGATATTTGGCCAATATAGATAGTGTCGTGGATGTCAGCCAGGACTTCAATCAACAGAGAATGTGTTTTTGAAGAGATGGTGGCTTTTCAAAGTAGTGTTGCAGAGCATTGAAATAAATGAAAAAGCCACTTGCCCATAGGACACCTAGAATTGGAGCAGTAGTGTCAGTTGGTAAGCAGGCCACACGAAGAATATTCCAGATATAATTATACTTGTTCATACTACATTCAAACTCCTTGGCTTTACTCTGAGATAACAAGACCCTGAAAGGTTTTGGTCAGTCTATGTGCACATCTGTGTAACATCTGTTTGCCTGGCAGGTGTTTATAACTGTCCCAAAGTCCCCTTTGAGAAAGCAGTAATCCAGATAAATGGCAGTTCTGCAGAGAAGCCATTTCAAGCCATTGGTCAGTGAACCGCGTAGTTCTGCTTCTGTAAAAGCTGTTGCTTCCACTAGTCACAATGATGCAAACATGTGGAAGACAAAATGGAAAGGCTTTTTGTCCCTTCCCTCTTCCCCGTGGCAGCTGCTGTGTGACCATCCCAGGCAGTGACCTGAGGCTGCTGTCACAGCAGCTGGCTGGGTGTGCTCGGCAGTCACCAAAACTTCATGCTTTATCCCCCAAAACAGCAATTTCAGAAGTGATCCAAACAACAAGGTAATAACAAAATATGAAATCAGCAAGTGCTGCTTGAGATCATGACAGAAAAATAAAATAACAAAAAGGTCAACGAGTGGCATTAAAATGTAAAATCAGAGAGCATATAAAAACAAACAGGTTTTTGGACAGAGAACGTGGGTGGATTTGAGCGCAGCAGAAACCCGAGCCCCGGCGCAGATGCCTGCAGTTGGCTGGGAGCAGGTCCTGCCCTCAGAGCACCGCTCTGAGCAGTTGTGTGTTTCTCATTCCCACACGGGATGCATGGAGCCTGTCTAGGGTTTCTAGGATGGCCCAGGCCCTCTGGCCTGGTGGAGGTTCTTGCTACCCTCCCGCTCACCGGTTGAGGCAATGCGGATCCTTCGGTGGTGGTGAGCTGGCAGCTTGGCTCTGTTGCCATGTGAAACCTTTTTTTTCCTTTTTTATGGAGGGAGGAGAAGAGGCGGATGTGAAGCGGGGGTGTTGATTCCTGCTGCAGTCCCCGTTTCCTGGTGTGGAAGGTGTTGAAATAGCGGCGCTGCCGCGACTTGCAGCGGGGAGCGTGCAGCGGCACGAGGCCGGGCACAGGGTGGGCACGAGAGCCAAGCGCGCGCGGCCGTCGCTGCTGCAGGGCCCCGCGGCTGCCGAGCGCGTCGCTGAGCCGCAGCCCAGGCGCTGCTGAAACACCCACGCGGGGTATTCAACAGGAGAAGTATTTCTGTTGTGGATTAAACTGAAAAGAGGGTCACTGCTGCAGGTTGGACATCCTGTGTAGATTGCTGCAGAATTGCTCTTCCTAGTTAAATCTTTCTCTATTGGGTGTTTAGGGCTCTAGTGGAGGTTTCATATTTGGCTTCTGGAACCTGCTTAAAGGCAGTCTTTCAACTATTTAACACTTAAAAAAAATGAACTTTTCATTGCATTCAAAATAGTGAAGAAGAACAAATCTTAAACTACTGTGTCAGGAAAAAGCAATTGCTGAGGGTTTACTCTGAGTGTTTGCGAGTTGCTGCAGTCACTGCACAGCCTGCTGTTCCTGGGGTCTGTGCCTTTGCCTACAGGCACTGAGGAAGATAAGACTCTAACAGGCAGGTTAAAATGTTGCCTCTGAAGCAGCCAAGAGGAAAAGGATAAACCCTATCAGGTTGCCCTTTTGCGGAGCGTGTAGAGCCCGCGGTTGCAGAAGGGGCCGGTTGCCAGCTCGCCCTCCTCGCCGTTCCCGCGGGATGCAGGGGGTGCTCGCTGGCCCCGTCGCCGTCTCCGAAGGCAGCTCCGTGCGCGGCAGGTTGCAGAGCAGGTGCTCTGTGAGCCCAGCTCCTGCTCTCCCCAGGAGACACGGTGCTTCTGCTCTTGCATTTTGCTGCAGGAGTTTCTCCATGTTAAAATTTAGAGAGGGCTGCTTGATCTCTAAGAAGGTTGGTGGTTCTTTTTTTAATAATAATAATAATAATAATAATAAAAATAAAATCTATCCATGGAAGTTTCACTACTGTAAAATAGTTGGCACCACAGTGCACGGCAGGATGAAGCCATTCATTGCCAGGAGGCTGGCAGGTATTTTTAGCATGGCCTGTTTGGCAAGGAAAAAGAAAAGTGTCCATTTTTCCCTCCTGAAAGGAGCAAGTATCACAGGCCATAGTGCGTTTGGATGGTGCTCAACTGCCGCTTTTCAAACTCTTGTTGGGGTAACCGGTTGCCTTCAGCTCTTGTTTGTAACGAAATGTTTAATGCATGGGTGTTGCAATTGCCACAGCTGTCTTAGCTTTTGCCTTTCCTTGTCTGTCTCTCCCTATTTTTTCCCTCTCTTTGTCTCAAATTAGAGCCACAATTAAAGTGTGAAGCCTGCTGGCAGCTAACTGGTAATTACTGTACAATGAAAGAGAGGAACATCTGTCAAAGCTGGGACAAGATAACAGCTGTAATTGATTGCCACATCGTGGAGCTTGACCACCAGCAGATGGCTAGGGCCACTTTTTAATAACCGAGTGCAGCAGTGGTCCTGGGGATTCACTGCGGCTCTTTGGAGGTGACGCCGAGCTGCACCTGTTTAGAAGCAGCCATACAAGGCTCCATTGCTTGGCTTTATTTTGATTTATTTTAAATCTACGCTCACCTCTGGAGGCGCCCCACAGGGCAGCAGCACGTGCTGTTGCTCCTGTCGCCGGCAGGCAGCGAGGACGGGGACGGAGCCCTCGAGCTGTACGCGGTGCCTGGGGGGAACGGGCAGCACTTAGTGCTGTGCAGCGCAGGACGCGCCTGCAGTCACTGGAGCCCTTGTGAAGGAGCACGGGAGCAAGTTCAAATCCACGGCGGAGCAGGAGGATCCGCAGAGGCATGCCTTGGAAAAGCAGCTTGGAGAGGGAACCGTTTGCTGCACAAAATGGGGCTCCTGCATCAGAACTGAACGACTTGAGTCTTGTGAGTGATTTCCTGCCCCCAGCCCAGACTGGCAGCTCCTGCTCTCAACCCAGCGCTGATGGCAGAGCTGCCAGGAAAGGGTCTCAAGTTTGTTACAGCATTGCAATTCCTAAAATGTGCAGGCTAAGACTAACCAAGAAGCTGCCCCTTGTTTTCGCTCTGTTGGCCCTCTATTTTACTGCGTTGTTGGGGCATGTTCATGGTGCGTTCTCTGCTATGCCGGAAACTTTATTGAAGAGGTAGGAGATGAATAATCTGGAGAGGAGGTTGTAACTTTTATTACACATAACGGCACTTGCTTTATGGTAGCTGAGATAAGGCCTGAGGAATCAGATCTGTCCTTATTCTGCAGTTTTCCTCCTCTAGTCACATACATATCCACAGAATGTGCATTGGATTTTTTTTTCCCTGCGCTTTTAACCCAAGGGAATAAACAGAGGAAAAATGCATATTTTTTGTTGTTTTCCAGGCAAAAGCAGCATTGCTGAAATGTGAATGAATTATACAGAGACTGTCTTTGAATCCTGAACTCTGCGGAGCTCCTGAATAGCTGCTGCCATTCAGTTCTCCTGGTGTTCAGTCATAGGGTTAATTGTTAAACAATTAGTGCTGCGTTTCAAAGGCAATATGACAAATTAGCTCAGGTATCTGGAGCAGTTTCACCTTGCACATTCCCCTCCTCCCTCCCTCCCTCCCTCGCAGTGACTCATTTGGACAGAGCTTCCTGGGTTATTGTGTAAAACAGCAGCTTGTTTTAAACAGTGCAATCTGTCATTAATTCAGCTAATAAATCACTGCATAAGAACAAGAGTCTTGCAAGATTAACATCTACAATCAATTGGGAATTACAACATTGGCTTTCATAGGCAAAGCTGATCATTAAGTCATGGAAAATTTATTACCTTACAAATCTGCTTATAAAAAGGGTTGAGTAGAAGCCTTTATAGATTGTACTTATTATTATCAGATATTCTCTTTTTTTGATGAAAGGTTAAGTAACTAGAGTTATTGTGCTCTGCGTTTTCCTTGAATTGCAAAACATCATGGGCAATTTTCTAAGCTAGACAAATTTTTGTGGAATGATCTTATTCAATAATGCAGTTCTCCCTGTGAACTGCAGTTGTCCTGGCATGACCATACCTGTGTGAAATGTCAGATGAGGCCAAAGCCAGCTATTTGTCAAGTGTTCAAACAAATCATGAAACAAACCAATTTTGTTGGTGCAAACCCAAGTGGGGTGCCTTATTTTGTCTGCTATGGGAGGATTCTGTTGGAGCCATAAAACAAAACTGTTGTTGTGGCTATAGTATCTTGCAGCAAGAAAACAAAAAGGAAGTTTTCTGTTAACAAAAACATTAGAAATCTCTGCGTGTCAATACACAGTGCAAAGAGCAAATGGTTCCATGAGTCTCAGACTCCTTATAGTAGTTTAGAGCTTGCTTTCACCCTAACACTAAGCACCCCCTTAAATGACAGCAGGAATTTTGTGCATTAGCATCATTATCAGTATTTGTGTTTAAAGCCAAACCAGGAAATGGGTCAGTTTGTGTGTGGTATTTGGTTTTTATGATGTAGACAACATAGTCTTAAATTTAATTGCCAGTGTAGCTGGAAGTCCTGCCCACCATTACGCTGGGTATCAGCTCACCGTAAGTGAAACCAAATAGCTGAATTCTAAAGATAGCTAATGAAGCGGTTGGGGATTTTGTTCTGTTCTTACTTTTTGTTGTTTTTATAACTGAACTTTTGGTAGATGCAGCACTGAAAAGGAACATTCTGAGGTGCAGCTCTGGTAGCTGCATCATCTCATCTCTTGATACCTCCTCAGCTGTGCAGGAATCATTCGTAGCTTGCAGAGAGCTGATGCCTGGGCTGGAGTGTTACAAAATGCAGGGGGACGATGACCAGGATGGCCACGTCTCAATGCGGTCTGGGAAAGCGCCTGTCCTCATAGGTGCCATCTACTGCCGTGTAACCCTTCAAAGTCCTTCCCGGGTATTTTTAAGAAGAGCTGCAGCCAAAGCTGGAAGCGAGCACAGGGGCTGCGCAGGGCCAGGCCGCAGGGCTGCCCGTTGCTTCTCGGCCCGCGTGCGGCCGCGCTCACAGCGGCCCCGTGCACGGCGCCAGCAAGGACGGCGCACGCACGGAACGGGAGCAGGATAGGGAAGTGAGGAAAGGCCTTGAAGCCATGAGGACAGCGGAGCGCCGCCCAGCAGGGACTGCCCGGGCGCTCCCGGAGCGGCTGGGCCGTCCCTGCAGCCGTGGTGGTGGCCCCTGGGGCTCGGTGTCCTTCGCGTCGCTCTGCTCCGCGCAGCGGTGCCCGCGGGGAGAGCCCCTTTGTGCCCCCGCCTCCCGCAGGCAGCAGGGCGGCCAGCGAGCAGGCCTTGGACGAGCGGCCCGCGTGTCTTCATGTGTCGCTCTGATCCCTCGAACAAAACCGGCATGCGAGAGGCAGCGAGGCAACGCGAAGGTCTCCTAAATGTCACTGTAATGTCAGCAGCGCTGGGAGCAGAGCAGCCTCCAAAGAGCAGAAAGCTTTGTAATATTTATAGAAACAGAATTTGTTAAAAATACATTTGCCTGTCACGGTTCAACCTTTTGGAGTCCTCACTTGTTTCAACGCTGGGAGTGGGCGGTGAATTGAGAGTCTCTGCGTGTGGCTCAGGCTGGGTTTAAGTTGTTAAGTCAGCCTGGGGTCCCAGCAAGTGCTTGGTAATTTGGCACCCAGGTTAACAGGTCAGGTCCCTCTGCACAAATTGGGCAGCGTGTTTCAAGGGCAGTGATGGAACAAACCTGTCCTGCCTCCCTGAGCGAGCACGGGGAGCTCAGCAAAGCTCTGCGTTTGCACAGCAGGGCGGGAGCTGCCTCCTGTGCTGCAGCGAGTCGGTGGTGATGCCTGTGGGACGCCTGCCCTGCAGGCTCCGGGTTTTCCCGGGGAAGCCCCATTTTCCTTTGTTTTGGGAGGGCCTATGGAGAACAATGTCGGCCTGTGCGCGGCGCCGGCTGCGTGCTGCTGTGCTGTCACTGCCGTGTGTCTTGTCACCATGATCACAGGCACGTAACGCTCGTACAGCATAACAAAATGGACCTGGAAACAACTGGGAAATGGAGAGAGAGAGAGCGAGAGAATGTTGTCCCTCGCTGTGAAGTTGCCCTAGAGGAGCCTGCCCGTGTCCCACGCTGCGCAGCACCGGGCGGCTGCTGCGCTGTTGCACACCGGTGCAGCACCGGTGCCCGTGGCTGGCGGTTGGCAGCGTCCCTGGCCCAAACAGGGTCCCAAAGTGCTCCGGTGCCGAGGGTCAGAGCTCCTGCAGTTCGGAGGACCCCTCTCTCCTGGTCGTTCAGCTCTGTATCCAGCGCTCCCCATCCTGGACCAGCTGCTGCCTAACAAGTGCCCTGCATCCCTCTCCTTGCCTCTCTCCCTTGCCTCCCTCCTTTTCCCATTGCAGCTCTTGCTTGTTTAAATTCCTGCTGTCTGCGTTGAGCAGGAGCCTGGAAGATGCATTGATTTCTTATTTCCAGCATGGTGCTGCACGGACCCAGCCTTGCTGCTGTGATCTGCTTAAACCTTGTCTCACTGAGATGGAAAATACCTCTGATTCCACCAAGCTGCTGTTGCTCAGGCCAGGCTGTGCTTTAGAGAGCAGTGTAAGGCGAGAGATGACCCATTTCCATTGGGGAGCAGGAAGCGGCTCCTGGGTTCGGTGTGTTTGGCTTTGTGCGACGCTTCCTGGTAGCAGACGAGCTCCCGCGCTGCCGTGTCCCCCAAGGTCTGCGGGTGGGAGCAGCACAGCGCTCGCTGTGCCGTGTTGCTCGAGCCGAATGTTCTGCAGAGGGGTTTGCTCCCTCCTTCCCCGCTGCTCCTACTGGAAAGACCAAATAGGAAACGTATGCGCTGGGATTTGCTTGCCTTTCCTGCGCATTAAGGTCCCTGGCAAGGGCACCCTGTGATACGCACTGGGCTGCACACGGGCAGGCAGATGCAGGCCTGTGCCCTCGTGGCGTGTCCCTGTCCCGGGAGGCCAGCGCCAGAGCTGGGCAAGGTGGGTGGCCCAAGGTGGTGGCCACGTGAGCTTTCCTGGTTTTGTGTACTGTTGCACAAGGTTAATGCAGAGATGTCTGGGCTGAAGTTCCTTGTCCTCTCTCCCCTTTCCTGCTCGCACAGGGACTGCAAATCCAGTGGAGCCGCGTTGGTCCCGTGGCTCCGCAGCGCGTTTATAGGGCTCCTCAGCAGTTAGTGGCTGCTTTGATTACGGAGGTTTTCTAATGACCACTTGACTGCAGGTGGTGAAGGATGGCTTCAAAATGTCCTGTTTTAAAATTACTTTCAGACTCCACAGAGAAATACCGAATTGTCCACAGAGCTCTAGCAAGGCTGTGTTACCTGTCTGTGGTGCACACAAATATGTGCACCTTTTTGCTGTGTTTTTTTTTTTATCAGTCTCTTCTTGTATGTTTTTCCCTGTGGGCAACTAAATTACTTGGGAGGAGGAGGAGGAAGATTAGCGAAACGAGTGTTTATCCGTCTTAATTAGTGCTCTGTTGACAGAAATTATTTTGAGTATTTTCTGCACTGTAGTTACTGTTCATGTAAATCTTACCTCTTTTTTTTTTTTTTTTTTTTTTTACCCTTGAATTGACACGTCTGTTTCAATGGTTTCAAAGGAAATGGTTCATTTTGAGTTACTGGTGTAGTGCAGCACAGCTGGCCACTGATTTCTCCTTGCAACAAGGTGCTGGGTGACTTCTTTAGTCAATCCCTGGCCTGGCGTTTGCCTGCAGGGTTCCGTTGGACAGCATCCAGGGTTGGCGACGTGGAGGTGCCGAGCAGGGCCATGGATCCCAGGTGGCTCCGGGAAGGAGCTGGGCTCATCCCGCCTTGGAGCACCATAGAGAGGCCTGGAGCTGTGCGGGGAGTCGCGGTGCAGCCCTCGATCATGAACACAGAGCGACGCAGAGCTGAGCAAGGACCCGGCTCGTGTCACGGTCCCGACCTGCAGCGGTGGGGGGAACCACTGAGTGCCGAGGCCAAGACCTTCCTTCTCTTGGTGCTGCTGCTACTTGCTGCTACTCATTAACTCTCTCATGCAGTTGAGATTTTTTGTAGCAAAAGCTCAGCTCTTCTGGGACCTGGAAAAGAAGAAAAAAGTTAGGGGGTCGGAGGCATTTGGAGTCTGCTTTGGGTTGTGAAGTGAAGGTGTGTTGTGCCCCCATGTCCTAACTGCCCCTTGGCAAGGCTGTCACGAGTGGAGATGCTGCTCAGGGTAAAAGCTTCTGCAAAAGTCGTTTTGCAGAATGCCCAAGTTGTGCAAGTCTGTGCTGAAGAAAGCAGGAGTGTAAAACATAGTCTGGCTTGAATGTACCAAAATATCATTTTCCTACCTCACCCATGAGGAAAGATGCCTGTGGTGAATGCAGCATCATGCATATCTTAATTTGATATATATTTATAATAAAATATTATTTGTGTGTGTATATATGTATATTTCTCTCTGTGAAGTGAGACTAGGAGCAGCCTACTTAACCATGGGGATGGGAAATTGCAGTTACTGGTGCTTGCAGAGTGCTTTGAAATCCTTACTGGGGGGCTGCTCTGTCGATGCTTGTTCAGGCCTCATTTGCACTGACAGCTTTTGGTCCCTGTGTGTCCTGCGCCTTCCCTCTGCCCTCCTCGGGGCACCTGCCATGCCCAGAGCCATTGGGCATTCCGAACCCGACCGGGGTCGCGGCTCCTTGGGCGCTGGTTTTCCTCCCTGGTGCAGCTGGGCGCTTGGGGCCCTGCGTTGCTTCTTGGTCCCTCTCTGTGCTTCTCCAGCTCTGCCCTCCTCCTGGGTGGAGGGGATGGTGGCGGTGTGGGAAGCGTGGCCAGAATCTTTGTAATTGTAATGGACTGCAACAAAAGGCCTATTCACGTCTTGATGAACCAGGGATTTACGTGCATTAGTTCCCCCCCACCCTGAATGGAGAAAATTCCTGTGTTCTGGTCTCCCCTCCTCAGCCAGGCTGTGGTGCCTGTTCAGTAACTGGGAATCAGTAAACTCTGTACTAGAGTTATGAGGAAATTAAACACTTCTGCTTTTTTGCTTTTGAGAATGTTCACACAGACCAGCAGGAATCCTTTTATTTATTATAACTTTCTATTAATTTTAATTTTCAGTCCAAATGTGTGCAAACAAATTAAGTCAGGATGGGTCTACATCATAGCCGAGATGCTTGTTAAGTGCAAGTTGTGTGTAATGTGTATATAGCACAGAGGCAGCGCGCCCGTCTCGTTCGTGCAGGCAGCAGTAGTTGCGCGCGTCGGAACACTTGGGTTGCAGTAAAGCCCACCAGGCTTCGGAGCCGGTCCGTGCTGTGGGGTGCTGCGCAAGCACGTGCAGCCTGTCTCAAGGACAGCGTTTGCGATGGTGAACCAGAACGCTGCGTAACAGGTTGGAGTAAGCAACAGCCGAGGGGATTCAAGGGCTTGCTCAGGGTTTCCTAACAGTTGGGTTTTCCTTGCCTCGAGAGAATAACTACTCCCTGCCCTGCGTTTTTCCCCGTCCCGCCTCCCGGTGCTTCCTCCGAATCGCTGTTCCTGAGAAGTCCTGGAGTCAGGCTCGAACCACCGAGTCTGTCGTCTCGGAGCGCTGCGCAGGCCTAGCCTGGACAGGGTTCCGTGTTCTGGGGGCGTTCAGGTTGACCCTCCTTCCTGCCCCTGTCCTTGGCCATGCCGGGACACGTGGTGGCAGCGCGGCCGGCTCGGCGCTGAGCTGCTGCTCCGTGTCCGCAATGACCAATGTCCAAAACGGGCCCAGGGTGTTGAGACACGTGGACATCATGGAGCCTGAACCTGCTCTGTTGCAAGTCATCTCTGAGGGCACGTGTTGAATGGGTTGGATGAGTCCAAACAGCCAAGAAGCTCCATTAGGTGTGTAAAAGAGATGAAACCATCAGCTCCCAGGGCATCCCACCCCTTCCTGTCAGCCTAAGGATTCTAAGGATGTGGGAAAGACTGGAGTTCATCTTTCCTACCAAAGGCAAGCACTCTGAGCCTGCTTCAAGAGAGAAAGTGTAGAAAAAAAGTGTTTGTGTTTCTTGATGTTAGTGTTTAAGAACAACTCCATGTAGCAGTCCCTAAAGTCATGGATCCTGTTGTGGATTCCCCCTCCTCCGAGGTTAGCTGTCATCTTCCCTGGGATAGTATGTCAGGAAATCTCGCTGGATTTTTGAAGGCACAGCCTGACTCGATTATGCTGTCAATACACTTGGAAATGCGATTGGTCTCTTGAAATCAAAAATAAGTGTACCACCTCTCACATGGTTCCCATAGTGCTGATACAGCTAATGATTGGTGAAGATTTGGAACTAGTTATACTAAATCATAAAAATAGATCTGAACTGAGGTCATAATTCAAGAGAAACTTTTGCTCTAGGCATGGCTTGGTTTCCTGATTAAATGTCACTTGTCTTGGTCCTATGTCGCTGTAGTCGGTCAGTTCTCCCCTACATGCATGCAGGTGTCCTGCATCCAGCCTGTCTGAACTGGAGCCTTATTTTGGAAGGGGTTATATTTTACAGCACATTTTCATAGTCCACTTTTATGGTCAATCAAACCAGTCAAAGTACTGGCTGCTGCAGCAGGATTTTGGTCCTGGAGATGAGGTTTGTCCCCTTCCTTTCTTGGTCGCTGGCTTCGCATAGGAGCGGTGGTCACCTCTGCTCATGACCAGCAGGTTGGTCAGCAACATGGGAATATTTCAGAGGGAGAAAATACTACAGTGAGTAGGAATAGCTTCCTTGTTTTTCGATCTCCTTTAATCTCATGGGTTTTAAAATTGTGCTTTTGGGGCCACACAGTGTATCATAAAATTGGTTGCTTGTAACTTAGCCCTTTGGCTTCTAGGGTTTCTTTCTGCATGGGAAATCCTGGCTTGGGAAACTTCCTAGGTAATTGGCAAAAAAAATCATGTCTTTATTTTAGATTACTGAGGTTGGTGAGACCTGAATGGAGATGTCAAACTGCCATGGTGTGTAAAGAGGATTGATGTTAGAACTGGAATTTTCTAGAGTGAAATTTGATTTCTGAAATGAAATGATAATGGAGATCACCCTATGACTAACAGTGTTTAAGCGGGTCTCAAGAGCCAGGAGCATTAAATAAATAAATGAAGCATCTCCATGAATCCTTGATGGTCTCTCCTTAGTTAGGAGTAGCCGTGGAGAGGTGCATGGCAGTGGGTGGCCCAGGGATGCTCTGCAGTGATCACTGCCAGCTCCATCTGTAGCTTATGCAGATGAACGGTGCGTTACTAGTGAGGCAATGTTCAATTTTTAATGTGGTGTGTGTGAAAGCGATATTGATATTACTACCATTATTTAATTAGAAAGCTGTCTCCGTAACCATTGCAATCCTACTCTACATTTTTTGCATGTTAATAACTGCTTTGCACAATGCTGGGAGTGCCCATTTTTAATAACATCACATATGTAAATACTGTTGTCTTCAAATTGCGAAGACCTTTTAATGATGCTGAGTGCAATGAAACAGTCTGTATACAAATGTTTAAACTTCCTTCTGACCTTGTAAATCCTGTTTTCTCCCCAAGTGCAAATCTGGTGCAATGCAAACAGTAGTGTTTCAAAAATAACCCTAATTAACAATTAGCTGCAGTAAGTCAGGATTGGGTGATGTGCTCAGTGCTGTTGATTTGATAGTATTTTATGGCACAAGTTGTGTAAGAGAAATTTAAATGTCTTAGTTTGCAGTGCTGCTGTTCACACATTAAGTGAAATATCTAAATGTCACGTGCATTTTTAGGAGCAGTGTAGTTTGTAGTGCGTACTTGTCACTTAGTGGAAACAAGCATTCAACGCAAAGGTAACAGATAACCTGAGAAAATGAAGTGTTTCTGAGCTGTGGATGTCCTGAGGAAATGTTTATAAATACAGAAATACACCGTTTCTGATTTCCTTCTCAAATAGATCATGTTTAAATATGCAACTTTTCTATTTAAAACAGAAAATACCAGTGTCATTAGAGGGATCTAGAGGCTAATTGGACTTATAAAAAGGCAAATAGTATTTTGATGATGTGTTAACCAGAAGTTCATTTTCATGGCCCTGAGTACATGAGTTTTCTAAGGTCCTTTAGAAGTAACAAAGAAGCTATTCAGCTTTTTATAATATGCCTCATATTGTTTATAATTATAGAAAGTGCTCTTATTCGTGAATATAAGAAACGGGTTGTTTTTGAGCAAATCTCCAGGGATTCTGGGCCTGCTGGTGTTCAAATGTGGAAAAGTGACAATGGTCACTACAGTAGCAACTGTGAAATGCCTCCTCAGTATGATATTTAAAAGTCTTCTAAAACATTAAAACACAAATTGCTTTTAATTCTGTGTAGCACTGAAGTTTTCAGACACTCCGTTCTGCCCTGGCTTGGCAACTTCCTGGCATCTGGGGCCAGAAAGAAGCTGCAAAATGATACCTGCCTCCCCAGTGCTCTTTGCAGGGACTGCCCTGAACATCTTGACTTCGAGAGGCCTCGAGTTACTCCCCAGTGGTACACGGAAAGTTGGGTGACTAATGGATAACACAAAAACTGGTTTTCATTCCTGCAACAGGAGTAAAAGGGTGGAGTTCTTTGCTTTGAATGTTTTCCCTTCTGGCTAGCTCAGGCATTTATTCCACAAATCAGTTCTTGTTTACCCACTTTGAAATTGTCTTTGAAACTTTTTACCACTGTTACATCAATGTTGTGATAATGCAGATTTGGAGTTTTGGGGAGTTTCTTGTAGATTTTGGCAGATTAAAATGTCAGTTGTGATATTTTAAAAGTAAATACCAATGAAGCGATCTCTTTAAAGCACTGACATCAGTGGAACTTTATCTTTTATGTACACATGCCATGTTAGATAGTGTTTTGCTTCTTTTGTTCAGCACTTGTGTAAATTGGATAAATACTGTTGTTAGGCTCATGGCTCCGGTGCTGGGACTGGAGCCTTCAGCTGTTGATCCCCAACCTCAGAGCTCAGATTAAAGATTACATTGACCCAATTTATCTTGATTTGAATTTTCCACTATGTGAGCAGTGTGGCCCAGTGTTTTATTCACCAAACAGTATTTCAGAGGCTCTAAAATGGCCGTGATCTGTCTTGCTGATTTGGATCAGAAAATATGCTTTCTGTTGTTCCAAATCAATGTTACACTGTGCAGAATGATGACAGCAGTGTCATATCACTGGCAGTTTTCAGTGTGCTTTACCTGATTCCTTACCTGATTTTTGTTTATGCTAACTCAGTATTAAGGCTGTGTTGTACAGGTCCCCCTTCAATTCAGGGAGGGCTGTGTGGCCTTCCTGCCCGCCCTGCTGGCTGGTCCGGTGGCTCTGAGCACGGCAGGACAAACTGCTCTTGTCCTGGTCGAGGACGGCTCCGTGGCAGTGGCTGCAACAGGACCGGGTGCTTTTCAGGTAGTTCGTGACTGTGGACAACTGCCCCGTGCTGTGTTTTTTCCATATGCTATAAGGTATGGTTGGCCAAATTTGTTAGTCAAATTATATCTTAGTTTACATCTGAACGTGAGTTTCAGAGTTTACACTGACTGCAGAAATGTGTTTTTCCTCCCAGCTGTGCATTGTAGATGTGCTGCTAGCACATGCTGATAAATTTATATGCAGAGAACTGTTCAGTGTGTTCTGAAGACAGGTAGTTTCATTCCGAGCTCTGCTCTTAAAGATGCCAGCACTTACTCAAATAATAAGTGAAATCCCTTAACAACTCCAAGCTTAACCTGGAATTTGTGTCGCCTTCTCCATAATCTTACTCTGCTCATAACCAACTATGTGTCATGTAGTAACGGAGATGCTGATAGTGTTGTCAGCACCAGCTGTCCCTTCTTGTAGCCGTTTCTCGTACTGAATTATTTACTACTGGGATTTATGCTATGTATATAGTGTAAAAGTTTTATCACATCAATTGTGCATGTAAACTAGCCACTGGGTACCAAGGCAGTCTCCACAGGGCTAGAAGAATGCTGGAGGGAAGGACTTCCATTTAATTGGCTTTATCTGTGGCGCCAGATTTATTCATTCCTCCCTTTATCTGTAGTTTAACAAATAATCATTCTCCATAATTTGACACATTATATGGCTGAGTAATTACATTCTAATTATGGAATCCCTTAACTGCAAGGTACAGTTTTGTGAAAGGTTTAGGGTTTCTTAACTCCAGGTGCATTTCCATGGGATTTTTTTTTTTTTCTTCAGATGAATTTCAAGGTTCCCAATACTGGAAAATTTTAAGATTCATAATGTGTTTCTTATTGTTGGGACAATGAAACAGGAGTGAGTAATGAAGAAAAGAATGAAAGGATCGAAAGGCAGCTGTTAGCCAGAAGCCTTAGGTTAGTGCTTTTTCAGTGCAGCCATCAGGGCTCATGGTATTGAACCTCCATCTGAAATGAAAGGTCAGGATTGGGTCTCTGTCTTGTAAAAGAAAAAAAAAATCCCTCAGTATAGTACAGCTTGATGTATTGAAGCATAAGTAGAAGCTTTAAGTAGGTTTATGTACCTAATACTGTCTGCTTTTTTTCTTGATCACTCTTTCCTGGATATCTTTCAAAATAGAACCAATATGTATCCATTAGGTGACTGCTGTAATAGTTCCCTAGCTTTTCAAAGTGAAATTGAACACATGATGATTTAGAAATGAAGAAACGATTTATTACAGGGGACTTATTACCAGGCCAAACCCCGGTGAACGTGATTTGGGCAGGATCACTGTGTCTTTTTGGTGGAATCTCTCAAACGTTTTTGTTGCGCATGTGGAGCCTGTTGTTCACTGATGCTTCCTGGGTAAAAGTCTTGCACTGTTTTACTTAATAGGTTGGATTTCAGCTTCCTTATTTATGTTTGCACTGATTATTTCCAGTGATTGTCTTAATGCTCATGTAGAGCCACTTCCTGCCCCAGCAGGGACGGCCTGCTCGTACAGCCCGCTCCTAAGGCTCGCGTGAGGGCTGCGTTACCCCACACTGCCAATGAGAATACATTGCCGAGCTTAATATTCCTCTAAAAGGTTGTTTCCTAAAGGTCATGTGCCCCAATTTTTATTGTGATGTTAACATCTTGTGTCCGTTGAGACCCGGGCTTGTTGGGAGCTGCCGGCCTCGTTGCAGGCCGTGTCCTTGGATGGGGTTTGTGGGACATGAGGTGCAGGTGGCCGCAGCGCCAGTGCTGAGCGGATCCCACCGGCGGCGCCTCTACGTGCCCAACTTGGTGGTTTTTCTCTCCTATATTTTTCTATGCCTGCATACCCTTTTAAAAGGAATAAGTGTTTGCAGATTTATTTATCCAGTAGTGTTCAGAGGGATGTTCTCAGGCTGGTGTTACATTCTCCTACAAGGAATAATTTGTTAAGAGTCCATAAAGAGGTAGCAGCTTTTGGGTGTGAAATGTTCTCTTCTGCCTGAGGAATTCAGAGAGGGAAATGATGTGAGCCGGGGGCGGCCTCGGCTTTTGTTATCCAAATTGCCGTAGAGAGCCCTGTGTGCAGCAGGGCAGTCCCGCCTGGCTTGCAGTGTCATTTCTGTTTAAGGTTTTGGAGAAGGGATACCCTGGGAAGAGGCTGTTATTGCTTTGCTGTAATGGGAATTGTGCGTGAGCACCAACGGGTAGAATTTGGCTCTGTGGAGATGTCCTATTAAATGCTTCAGGGAATAGCTCTTGCGCAATGTGCTCATTTCTCTAGTATAATTCCATATCACAGGTGCCATTAAATGCACCATTACCAGCCATCTTATGTAAATGATTTCTCCACTCTTTTCTCTTGGTTCAAAATACCCTTTTGGAAGGCTCTTGATTAGTTGAACTCAATTTGCTCAAAGGTTAGCATGTTAAATTGGTATTTGGTTTTCATTAACCTGTGCAGTAATATCTTGTCATTAGGAAAGGCCTTTTACAGGGTCTCCGTCATCATTCATTTCTTGTAGTTGGTGCTTTGCTTTTTCTCTTTTTATCCCATATATGCGAGCACAGATGTTGCCATAAAAAACAACTTGTCTTGTGTGTCACATAAGAAGGAGCTGCAGCAGCCTCTCAGAGCAGCATCTCCCCTCAGAAGTGCTGCGTGGTGGGTGCAGCCAGTGAGAGCATCGTCTTGCTTCAGTTTTGTAATTAGGGTTAGGTTAAGGGCAGCTGTTGTTGCAAAGGGTAAGAATATTTCTTCCTTTGAAAGAGACACTTAAAGAAATCAGGGGAACCCAGTCAGTTTTCCTGCAATGGCTTAGGAGACAGCACCGTGCCTTTCCTTCATTGCAAACATTTTCCAAGGTGATTGAATTAGGATAATCCTGATGGCCGTACACTTCTGTGCCACATGCCTTCGCTCCCTATTCTATTCATAAAAATAGAGCTAAGAAATTGTAAACTTCATCACTCAATCAGCCATGACTGCAACAGATAAAAGGACTAAATTTTTGCAGGTTATAATGAGTAGTTATTCATATTTACATTAATATCTCTAGTTTTGATTAAAATCATATACAAAAAAAACAAAAAAAAAAGCCCCGAGTGACAAACAGCGTGGTGGAAAGGCTGCAAGGCTTGTGCACAACACGGCGAGTGTCTGATGCACCCTGGCTGCGACGGGCTCCCGGAGCAGCTGGAGGAGAAACGGCCCAACGTGGCCGGGAAAGGGATTCCTCCCTCGAGCACGAGCGCTGCGTCCCGCAGCCTGGAGCAGCCTCTGCTGCCCTACCTGAGCCTGCGGTGGCCTCTGATTAATGTTTAGACTGTCTGTTACTCTGTAATTGCTGCCTATCAAAACCACATTGTATTAATATGACTGATTATTTTAGATGGCTCAGACATCTCCTGCTCTGGGCTGCCCAATGCCTCATTCTGAAGTGCAATCATGTTTCTTCCTTCTGGTATTTCTCTCTCACTCTCCCCTACCAAATTGATAAAAGCAACATCTTTGAACATAAATAAAATTAATGGAGCAGTGAAACAAAAGAAATTGTATTCTACTAAATCCTCTGTTTGCTTTGCTTAAAAAAATAACACATTACTCCAGGGATTAAAAAAAAAAGGCAGCACATGAAGAGCTTTGAGTTAAGTGAGTTTTTATGTGCTTTCCATTTCAAAAGAGAAGCATTCTTTGAAACGCGTGCTGTAAGAAAGCAAAAAGAGCAAGTTAATTTTTGGTGTCCGAGACCGACAGTAGAATATGAAATAAAGCTTTTTTCCATATGCCTGACAAAGGTCAGAATTATTGGAGAGGAAAAATGACAAATTCCTCTCCTAATGGAAAATGTGAATATCATAACTTTTCCTCTGATAGTCTGGAAATACACCCTGCTTGGGGTTTATTAGTTTTATCAACTCACTAGTTCTGGCTACACAAATCTGTTCAATTTTGCACCAGCAAAACTATATAATACTGAATGTCTCTTTCTTTTATATATATATTGCTTGTGGAAAGTTGTGTGCTGGTGAGCAGTTCCGTTTGCTTTCTTTTATTAGTAATTTCATGGTTGCAGTGGTTCTGTGCCTCCCTAGAACTGCAGCAGGAATCGCATTTTATCTGAAGAGCTGCAGGTCGGAGCCATCCCCTAACGGGGACCAAACCGCTTGGGAAGCGGCCGCGTGGGAGTCCCTGCGTCCCCAGCTGTGGCACTGAGCTTCCCTCCTGCAGAACCGCTCTGACCTGCTGGCTGGCGCTCAGTAATCTTGGTGTGGTTTGTCTGCCAAAGCTTTGGTTGAAAGAGTGGGCTGAGGCAGAGGTAGGGGGGAATTGAGATTGTTAAATTTCCTTAATGATTTGGGGGTTCATTTACTGCATATTTGTTGATGTCTTGCTTTAGGCTAAATTATGCAAGTTTATTATTACCCTTAAATAGTAGCAGGGAAAAAAAAAGAGAATAGAACCTGATTCAAATGTGAATTTCTTGAGGACTATCAGTTTCTCAAAAAAAAAGAAAAAACTTTTGTATTTTTAGGTATTGCAGCTTTAGATGCACATTTCTTAGTGCATAGAATAAGAGGCATGTTAGAAAGTTGTTCATAAATAAGGTTAGGCTGGTTTGCAAGAGCAAAAGTCTTGCTGAAGCTCCTGACCTAACTTAAGCAAAAAATAAAACAGAAGAATAGAAAAACAGAAGTAGAGGCGTTAATCTCATGTGTCACTGTTTGTTCTGGACTTGCCCTTTCACTCCTTTAAAAAATAAAAGAAAGGGGCTTCTCGTTTTCCCTTGGCTGGCACTGCAGGATTCCCCTTTGTGCCCGTCGGCCCCGCGCTGGGGCTGTGCAGCAGGTTGGCTCTTTCTCCAGAGGCTGCACACGGAGACACCAGGAGACCGGGATTGCCCTGCCCTCTCCTCGCCCGCTGATAAAGCTGGAGCCCGAGAAACACCGTGCTGGAAAGTAGCTTGTTGTGTGTGAAAGCCGAGGGCTGCTCGCTGCGTCGCGCTGGGCTCGCAGGAGCGGCAGGAGAGCTTCCCTGCGCCGCTCCCGCGCGCTCCGTGTGAGCCTCATCATCCTAAGCGACTGCGGGTGCGAAGAGGTGCTTTTTGCCCCGGTGACGTCTCTGCCCCCAGTGCTCTCCCGCTCCGCCTGCTTCCGTCTATGGAAGCCCAGGCACTGACCATGTGGTGGGGGGCTCCGCGGGGCCTGGCCCTTCTCCTGGGATCCCAGCTCTGCTGTAACCCACGGAGCAGCCAGCTGAGTGGGAGGCGCAAGGGGAAGGGTCCTGGGGAAAAATCAGGCTCAAGGCAGGCACTGTGTGATAGTTCTTTTCCTCTCCAATTTCACAGTCCTTGGGTGTGCTTCTTTTTTAATTGTTTTTTTCTTTTAACATTGCATTTTGAGAATGCAGCACTTGCTCTGGCTGAAGACCGAACCTGGGTCAACTTCGAAAAAAACAAAAAGCTGTGTATTAGGAAAAAAAATCCATGTTCACATGTAGCTTAGATGAGTTTGTCCTGGCCCTGGGTTAGCCGTGTGGGCAGGTGCTTCTCGTTACGGGGCTGGGCTCTCCTGCCAGCCCTGGCCCAGGTGGGAGTGCGGGGCTCCCCTCACGCACCGCAGGTGTGATGGGTGCTGCTGGCCCGCTTGCTCCAAAACGCATGGAAATGGGAGCCTGGAGAGACGGAGCGGGACACAGAGACTGTAGGGCGCAGGCTGGAGGTGGCACTGCGGGAGCGAGAGCTGCCCCATGCCCAGCAGCAGCCTGGGGTGGTGCTGGGGTTGCAGCCTTGCTCTCCAGCTCTGCATGGGACAAGGAACACGAGCTCTGGCGTGTTTTATTTCTTCATTTATCCCTCCAAAGCCTTTTGGGGAGGCAGGCGGCCCTGCCGCTCGCTGCGGAGGGGGAGCAAGCGGCCGTGGTCACCGAGCTGTGCTTGGTGACGGTGACGTGTGGCCCGTGGTCCCGCTCTGGGTCTGCATGGAATCAGCCTCTGAAAGCAGCCCTGCAGCTCCGGTCTGCTGGATCCGTGTTGCAAGGACCTGGGAGACCTGATAGGGAAATGCAAAGGAAAAGCCCTGGATATGAGGAGTGTTAAGGTGTCCACTGGAAAAGATGGCAAGAGTGCTGTAAGTCCTGTATTTTATTAGGTGAAGGTGCTTTGCTTTCTGCAATATTTCTGGATAATCATGCACGAATACAGAATAGGCAGAGTGAGGAATTAAATAATCCCCTCCCCTCATGCATACACTGTTTTACGAGTTTAAACTGAACCTCTTAATACTGTTTGTATTTTATATATGTGTTTTACTTCTTTTATTCTTTTAATGTCGACAAGAAGAGCCTTTCATGGTAGTTCAGAGAGTTTATTTTAAGTGATGTATTATTTACACAGTGGTAATGGCTCTTTTGTAAAAATGTCTTTTGAAACTTTTTAACATGCATATTATCATTTAAATTCACACACTGAGACTATTTAAAATGTGTATTACAGTGTACATATGTATTTAGGGGCTTGTGTATATTATTTTATCCTAATGAGTAATCCATCTTTTCACTGTGTATTTAGGGACACTTAAATCCACGGATTATTTCAGCAGTTGAGCATGCACACTAGCTTTGCAAGCTGAAAATGAGGTGAAACGTTACTGTATGAAAAAAGAAAAAACAAAAAAGTGCACAATGAATTATTTGTGTGCCATAGCCCTGCAGGTGGATCCTCTTAAGATTATCAGTCCATACATATAGTGAGTGCCTGGAGCTATTTGCTTTATGCCAGGGAAAAAAAAAAATCCCTCCCAGCAAAATGCAGCTCCTCATCCCCCTTCTCTTCTAATTCCTTTCAGGCTTCAGATAAACAGCGAGAAACCTAAAGAGTTTTAGCTCAACTTGAACTTACTTTTAATTCTTGGCAGTAGCTGTGCCTGCTAGGAAAGTGTAATAGCATTTGCATTGTCAAATCTGCTGCCATTTGAGAAATAGTGGAAATTGGCAGGAAATGAAAATGCTACTTTATAAAGACATAATTTTCAAGTTTATGTCTGGTTAGCCTTTTGCACAGAGAAATACCTATGTTAAGCTTAGCTTCGATCTCGTTTTGCATGAGTGTTTTCACCAAGACCAAGAAAAAACATACTGAGGCTTTTTTATTTTTGTTTTTCCTTTCCTTTTCTTTTTGGACAGTCTGCAAAAACAACAGAACTGCTGACACTTCACAGAAGTCTTTGCTGTCTAGAAATGATACAAATTCTGCGTTTCTCTTCATGCAGTTGTTTACTTCTATGAATGCTAACAGGAGAACAGGATCTTGCTCTCTGGAGAATTTGTCTCCTTCTGGGGCAGGCTTGAAATGCAGATAATGATCAAGGCTGCTTGTTCCTTCAGAAACACAAAGCGGCGGCAGCTTCTGGGTGTTAAGGGGTTGGTGTCTTGTTGGTGTTTAACCCAGCGTATCTTGGTGTTTGTGGTAGGTCAGGGCTATGGCACAGAGCCCGCCGGCAGGGAAGCGACTTCCTCCTGCCCCTACCTGGGAAACTGCTCCTTCAAGGTCCTTAATGCTCTCCTAGGAGATGCTGAGCTGTAAGAGCCATAGCTGAATTGGAAGTAGCAGTTGCGGTGGTAGCTGACTTGTTGTAAGAGATGTGTGACTGCTTTTGCTCTGCAGGCTCTTCAGGTGTTTGTTGAATGTGGGAATGGTGCAAAAGCTGGTGAGCAGCTAGAAACTGTGGTATCAACATTGTTTGTGTTTAGCTTTGGTAGCAAAATTGGAGTTTGTCAGCTGTGTCTAGGTACAAAGGAGCAACCTAGAAGCGTTGCACAGCAGTGTGTGTGCAGCTCCTGCAATCCTCCCAAACTCAGCGCTCCGGATGCGGGAAGGGAGCGCGCTGGATTCGGCCACCCGAGGCCGTGAGCGCTCGAGCAAGCCCATGTCCGCTGCTCCCTTGTGCTAGGTCTGAGCTTTGCTCCTGCGCGGGCAGCTCTCCGTGATGGTGTCTGGGGTGTCTTGTCATCAAATTGCACAAAAGCTTTTAACAGGCACAGTCCTTTTCAAGGAGGAGGACATTGAGGTAACAGAAAGCAGAGCAGTAGCTTTTTCCATGTTTTCTGGCTTGGGCCATGGCTTCAGACACTGGTCATGATTCGGTTGAAGTTTGTGTTGTCTCTGTCTACGCAGCGCGTTGCAGTTGCTCTCATCTTGGTTTTTGTCCCTTTTTGTTGGTTTATGGATTTTTTTTTTTTTGGTGTCTGCAGAATGTCTTTTGGTGGTAAAATGGAGGCTGCTCTCCTGCAGCACTATTTTTCAGCTCTAGGCTTGTACCATTATCTCCTGAGTTATGAACAGCAGATCGAACAGTATATAGAAAATCAGCCCTCCTTTGAGAGAAAATGCAATTCCTGTGGATTCTCTGTTGCTGGAAGAAGCTGAGTTTAGTGACAGGAATGGCCAAATAGAAGTCGTCATTCTGCTCTTTTGATTTTTGACATAAACACTATAATTAACTTTTGATCGCAGTCAATTTTCATATGCCCAATCCCAGGAAAAGTTAATGTCAGATGATAGCAAAAGCACAGATATTTCTCAGCTCTTAACCAAGTAATGGATGGGTGCTTTTCCTGCAGGGCACGTTGCCTTTTAACACGAGCGCATTATTTACCATTTTCCCAAACATCTCTGGAAATGGAGATGAGTGGGGAGACAATACTATCAAAGCATAAAATAGTGTCAAGTTTTTGACAGTCTTTAATGGGTCATTTTGACTGCTTTGTCGAAATCCCAGCTGTTCTGAATTAAATGCTGTTAGGTAGATGTTACAGAATTTGCTTTCTGTGTGAGCACAGGGGATTTTTCCACCCCCACTTCTCAGCCTACTATTACCACTACAAGAGGCTTGTCATCCTACACTTAAGGAAGCCAGATTTTTGGCCAGGGTTCAAACATATGTTTCCGTGCTGCTGCCTGTGCTCTGCTCTGCCATTGGAAACTGGTTTCAACTGCTGCTCTCTCCAGAATTTCCTCCCCGGGATGGGTGAGTTGACAAGATCACTCAGACCTCCGCAGTCTACTGGACTTCTGTGTCTTATGGCCACATTAGCGGATTTGTCAAGCTGCTCGAAGCAGAAAGAAACAAACTGCGGCAAAGTTATCCTATGCTTCAGGAACTTGTACTAGAAAAGAAAGGAACTCTCGTTGATAGCAATATTATTTAAACATTAAATAGCGAAACGATAGGCTGTTTGGTGGCTGCGGTGCGTGCGCCGGGCGGCCCCGAGTCTCCCCGTTCGCGGTTCACTGGGGGCTGCGACGCTCTCTTGCCTGTGCGCGAGCTGCCTCTCGCCGAACGGAGGCCCCGCGGGGCCAGGAGGGGTTTAGCCGTGTTCCCGGGCAGGCCTAGGGGAGCCGACTTGGGGAGCAGCCTAAGCAGCAGGCGCTCTGGAAAGGGAGCGCGGATCATGTCGGAGCGGCTGGAGGTGCCTCTGGAAAGGACCTCTGCCTGGAGGGAAAAAGGGAAAATGGGAAAGTTCCCCGTGGCTCTGCAAGAGCAGGCTCGAGCCCGGCAAACTGAGCAGCGCAGAGCATAGCTAGTGCTTTGTGTATGCTTGGTTGGGAAATGTCAGAGGATTTAACAGCTGCTTACTAATGTGAGGCCCAGGATTGTTACAAGGTTTGGGTAGGCCTGCTCTGTCGGAAGTTGCCTGTTGTTTTGGATGTGCCAAACCCGCAGTCGGGTCTGTTGGGTATCTCCTTTCTGGCACCCGGAGCGCGGTCGCTCCTGTGCTGGGGCGGCCGCGCTCGTCCCTGCCACGAGGCCTGGCAGGGGCCTGAGCTCGCAGGGACCTCGCGCAGCGAGGGAGGCACCGGGAAGCGGTTACACCAACACGAGGCGTTTCCAAGTGTTTATTTGCTCCGGGCTGAGGTTTCCAAGAAGGCCCGGGCAGGTGCCGGACGGGATGTCGGTACTGCGGTGCCTTTCCAGGCTTGGAAAAGAACCTTGTAGGGGGGGTGTCGTGTGGCACTTTTGTGCTCTGCTGGAAGTAGCTGAGAAATATGGAAAGAAAACAGAACTCGATCAGTTTTGGTTTTCTGCTTTTTGTTTTGTTTGAGGGATGTACTTTGGGTTACTTAGCAAGGGTTGTTCATATACTGATATGCTTGGATGCTTTCAAACTTTTTTTTTCCTTTTAAAAAAGCTTTGGTTAGCTCTTTAGCCTTTCATTTAAGTAAACAATAGTGTGCGTGGCCATAAACTTAGTTACCAGACAAAAGCCTGGTTTTACTGATGCTGAGACAAACATTGTTAATTATATTGAAGAATCAACAGCGTCCGTTGACTCCAGATCTCTGTTTGGAAGCTCTCGGATGGTCTGTGGGGCACATTTGCCAATCTGGCAGTGTTGCCCTTCCAGATTGGTTATTTGGCAGGAGGCGCTTGTACAGTTTAAGAGGTTTCACTCGCTTTTCTTTGACCACTGTTTCCTCCCGGTCCTTTTTTTTCCCTTGTTTTTATTACTGTTTGTATTCTCCCCTTTCTTTGGCCATGGAGAAGAGGGAGGACTTTTGAAAGGAGTAACAATAAATATTTTCTCGATTATGTCAAAATCAGATACATATTTCAGCAATCTGACATTTCGGGATGGAAGCAGGGTGGAAACATTGTGCTCGAGCAGGCTAATCACAGTGATTTATGTAATGTTATCCTTGCAGTTAAATGTCCAATCTGCAGTTGCATGCCTAGCTACAGTTTCCAAAACCTTAAATTTTTCTCTTCTGAAGGAACAGTAATAACAAAAGCTAATTGGAAAGAACAGAAAGAAACACCTGTTAGAAGGATTCCTGCTGCTGAGGGGGTGCAGGCAGGGCCCTGGCAGCCCCGTTGGGGCAGGAGCCCCTTGGGGCAGAGGGCTCCCAGCTCTGGCCAGGACGAGCTGCTGAGGGGCAGGTGTTTAGGGAGAGCAGGTAGGTAGTGTGCAAGGCCTCGATCGGAGAGAGGTTTGTTGCTGGGGAAAGCAAAAGGGAGTTGGGGTTTGGTTTGCGCCTTGGGTCTGTAATCAAGGAGTAATTTAGCTGTTGCTTCAGGAAAAGCTTGGGGCTTTGTGGTTGGTGGGAGGAGGCAGGAGGGACTTGCTCGTGGACACGGGCGCTCGACTCTCCTCTCCTTGCTCCACCGACCCTTTCCCAGCCTCACCACTGATGTGTCCTTCCTCCTGGTGCTCCTCCTGACCTGGCCTTTCTGCCTGCACTGATCAAACTCAGTCTTGTCATCTCTTGGTGACTTCAAAGCTCTCCTTGATGATTCCTTTAGAACAGATGCTCTACCTTTCCTTCCTCTGCTCAGCCTGGCAAGTTTGTTTAAGATGCAGCTTAGAAAATAATCTTTGTGGCTCATCTCTGTCTTTGCTGGAATTGCTGCATTTGTTTGATTAGAAGGAGGCGGGGGAGCACGGTGAGAAGCGGTGGGTGTGAATAGCAGGCGGGAGGTTTGTCCTAGAAAAGTCAGTGTATTTGCTGAGTGGGGAAATCTCCGCCGAGTCACTTATTCATTCCTGCACTACCCTGCCTGCCTTGGCTGCAGGTGTTCCGATATCAAAAAGCCTGGATACTCTACTGGTGGCAGTACATGTTTGCTTTATCTTTAACCTGACAAGCCATTTGTGCTCCAGGGCATGTGTTAGAAGAATTAAATGCAAACAGTCAGAGTCCTCTGCAGGTTAGAGACAAGAAAGATAGTGCAAAGGGATTAGGGATTAAAGGGAGAACAGCCATAAGCAGGATGGAAGGTTCATTTATGCACTTGGCTCCAACTAGATAAATATTTATGAGCAAAGGGAATGGATGGTTGTAAGAATGTCTGAGGTTTGTATAAGCAGAGCAAACACAAAAATCTTGAAGATTTTGGCATTATTGACTTTCAGAAAGGGTTTTTTTTTTTTTTTTTAAGTGACTTGAAGGTGTTAGCTTGGATCCCACTAAAGCCCTTGTTTAGCTGGGTATTTGTGACTGCACCAGTTCTCTCTTTTTAAGTTTGAAAATACTGTATTTTTGGTAGAGTTTTGAGATGTTTTTCATATTCTTTTCACTTGCTTTTCTGCAGAGTGATTTTTCTGTCCTTGGATTTTCCTTATGGCATATATAGAATGTTACTATCCTCACTGCACAATGTACTTATAGATTTATTGTTTAAGTACTAATGGAATAAACGTGAGAGGACTTTTTGACCTGGAACTTGAGGAGAACAATTAGAAGCAGCAGAGTTTCAGGGGAATATTTGAGTAAAGTGTATGTGGAAGTGAAACATGTTTATTGTTCACCTCACAGTGTTAAATGAATACGTTGCTTTTTCATTGTGACTGGCAGGAATCGTTTGTACAGTCTCAAGTGCCTGGGTTGCATTTAACCTGCCAACTTCTGCTAGACAAAATAAAGGCTTTGCACTGACGCAGCTAAAAACATTGGCAAGTGTTAGGATAGCTCATTTATATCCTTGCGTGTGATAGTCTTTCTATTAAATGATTTAAAAACACATCTTGCAGAGCTGAGTCAAATCAGGGCTGCAGGAGGTTTCCAACAGTCTTTCGTGGGGCAGACGTGCAGTTACAGCAACCTGGGAGCCATTCCTGGAGCTGAAGGGCAGCGCGGCCGGGTCCCGTCCGGCAGCGCTTGTGGCTCCAGCTCTCCGGTGGGATGTTGTGCTTGGCTGCTCCCGGGACACGAGAGCCCCCGGGAATGGCACAGCCACATCAAGAAGCCTTTTGCCGAGCAGTTTGCTCAGTGTTCGTAGGCAGTAGTAGCAGGGAGAACATAAGGAATAAAAACATCTTTTATTAATTGTCTCAGAGCTGCGCGTGGCCCCTTGTGCCGGCACCGGCAGCCCTGACAGGCTCGTTTGATCCAGCTTCCTGCAAAATCCCAGGAAAAGCAAGCCCTCCCTTTGGCCTCGGAAGGCTCTGAGCCGCGCACTGAGGTACTGTTCAGGCTTTCGGTGCTGTGTAATAGGCAGTGTTGCCCATGAAACTGCCATTTTATATTGATTTCCTACACCCCTACCTGTATCTTCCAGCTGCTTTATGTGCTGCTCTCAGGAGAAATTCCCAGTTGCCTCTCGGAAGTTTAGCCAGGGCTGTCTTCAAAGGGCTGGCTGAGGAGAGAGGAGAATCTGCCACCTTCTACGTGGGGGCCATTGGAGACCTGTTCCTCAGCTAGGAACAGGCCTTAGGATTTCTTTTTGTGGGGAGTTGCTTGCATGCCTTGTGCTTTTTTATGGTGTAACTTTCTGCCTCTTTATGCCAAGTTTTGCCGCTGACTAAGGCCAGCGAGTGAAGCTGCTTTCTGTTTTTGTTGGTGCCACAGAGCCGCTAATGTTAGTTTAATATCAAGTGGATGCTGCGACACTTGGCAGACTTCAAAGCACAACCTTTCTTTGGCTGAATTCCGCATCTGACGGCTTGTGCGTGGCGGCATTTCCTACGGAATCAGTTTGTCGGCCCCGGCGCTCGGGGACCCGAGTTGAGGTCAGCAGCCGGCAGGAGGGACATGCCTGGCTCCTGAGTCACCGCGGCCCTGTGGGGAGGCGGGACTTCACAGCAGAGCAGAAATCCTCTTCAAAATGTCTCACTCGTGCAGAAAACAGGCATCTTTCTCCATTGTAGGCAGAGATGACAAACATTCATTTTACTGAGTGTCTTTCTTTGTGGTGGCTGTTTAGACCCACCCCCAACTATGTTAAACCTGGACATGGTTTCCAGATCCTTGGCTTGGAGTGGCTCAGAATCAAAGTTATTTTAATGGTTAAGCTACATATAGTTTTATGTCAACAGATGCATTTTTTAAAGAATAAAATCTGCTTTGATTAGCAGCAGTCTAAAAGGAAAATGGTATCTGTAGGCCTCGAATTTCATTGAATTTTGAGTTACAGAAACTTGATGCTGCCCCAACTGATAGTCACTTAACAGGAACTGAGGGAAGTGCCTTGTGGTGGCAGCGGTGATGTCACAAAGACAAACTCTGGTCTTTGTCCCGAAGGCTGTGACTGACCGTATTCGGGTCTTGTGCCATTTCTCCAGAGCGGTCCCCACGGCCCTTCTCTCGTGTCGGTGTGTCCCCCAGGGACCTGCCTCTGGCAGGAAACACGATCTGTGGCTGCTGTGAGAGGCTGTGGATCAGCAGAATGGAAATTGTGGTGTTTTCATATAGAGAAATGTAATATAAGCCTGAAGAGAGAAGTGTGAAGTCTAGTCAGTGGGAAATGGAGGTACTGGCAGGTTTCCTGATCCATCACGTTGTGCAGATGGAGAGAAGCGGACGTGGCTCATCCCTGTGTTTTGCCATCTTGTCTGGGGTGACTTCTTACCCTGTCCTCGCCAGAGAAGTGAGTCACCCTTTAGGGTGTCCAAATCTGCTGTCTAGTTTATAAGAAACTATCCATTTTCCCAAGAAAATGACTTGAAGTGCTGCTGACGGGCAAGCGTTCTCCTAGGACACCCTGATTTCTGCCGGTCGTGCAGCACGGAGAGCTGTTCCCGGTCGTGCCCTGCCCCGCGCTGCTCCCTGGAGCGTGGTGTCCTCGCGCGGCACCGGGATCAGCTCCAGCGCGGCACGTCGAACACAGTCTCATTCTCTTGCGTTAGGATTAGAGACCTCACTGAGAAGAGCTCAGGGCACCAGCTGCTCCGTGCTGCTGGGCACAGCCCGGCCTTTGGGTTTGTGTGCGCTGGAGATGGGCACCCTACATAACCGCGGGAGCCTCCCCCGCACCAGGAGCTCTCCTCTCCTCTGCCGGCTCCGTTGTCCCCAGACCCACCAGTGCCACCACCTCCAGCACCCCCTGCTCAATGCAGGAAGCAGTGGCAAAACAGCTAGCTGGACTGGATCCTTAAAATGCACTAGGAGCCCTCAGCAGCCGTGCTGTTGATAGCGTCTTTGAGACCTCTGTTGCATTCAGATGTGGAAGCCGCGGGTATTGATTCAGTTGGCTTTGAAGTCAAGTGGTTTTGTCTCAGCTCTATCATTTTGTTAATGCAGGTGTTTAAACGAGACAGCACAAGAGCTGGATTCAAAATTAGCAGAGGAGTGGATTTCAAAGTGGAGCAGGTATAAAAGAACCAGCTTTAAGATGGTATGTTTGCATTAGGTCCTTAGCACAGTACTATTTAACAACTTTTAATCAGTGACCTGAGGGAAAAAAAAATGAAAACCATTACTCATAAAGTCCTCAGATAACATGTGGATTAGGTGGAGTGCGAGAGAAGGAGCAGGACAGAGTGGCTGTGATTGTGAACAGTATGTTCTGATGCAATAAAGTGCTTTGCCCTAGAAACTAAATGAGAGCCCTTATACAACGAGGAGATGGAAGAGGGACAGGTCTCTCCTGAGAAATGGTTATCCTGCTGGAGGCTTCAGTGTCAAGAATAATCATCTGAGTTGGGGTTTTCCCAGCCCAACTGTGCCCCAAATTGACAATGTCATCCTTGAACGTAGAGGGCGGGAAATACTGAGTCGAGCAGGTCTAAGGAGGTCATTGGCATGAGCGTAGCTTGAGTGCTGTATCCCCTCCTGGTAGTTGCAATTCAAGAAGGATGTTTAAAAATTGGAGCGACTTCAGAAAGGTGTCATGAGAATTGTTAAAGAATTGGAAGAATCTGTCTTGCAGTGAATGACTCCAGGAGCTCCCTCTATGTTATTGTAGAGGCCTAGAGGGTGACATGGTTACAATTTATAACCGCCTGTATAGGGAAGAGAAATATGATAATAGAGGGCTCCTCTGCCTGGCAGTCAAAATTGCAACACGATCCAGCGTCTGGAGAGCTGTAACACTGATACAGTTAGACTAGAGATAAGCTGCAAAATTTTACCAGGCTGAATAATTAACCAGTGTAGCAGTTTATCGTGTTGTGATGACTCCTTCGTCTCTGGGTATCTCTGCATTGAGCCTTTATCAAACAAGAGGCTGTATTTGAGACAGGAATTAATTGAGACAATCCGCTGGCCTGAGCTGTTGCAGTAACCCGGGAAGGTTTTTCTGCTGAAACAAGGTGGGAGGAGTTTTGTCCTTGTTTCCACCTGAAGAATCGCTGCTCATGTGCCCATTTCTTCTTTCTTTATTTCTTATGTGTCAAGTAGTCACAGCTTGCTCTGGGTGCTATGGCTTTCACTGGGAAACGCGCATCCTTGCATGCCTGCAGGAATTGCATCCCTTCTGCCCTGACATGCCGCTTCTTCTCAAGGGTCAAATCCGATGGAGAAGCAGCATTTGCTCCATTTTCCTGGGTGTCGGAGCTACATTCTGTGACCCACTGAGTGTCCATCAGCAACTTCTGAAGTAGTGGAGTAATGGGGACACTTAACAGCTTTGATACATTAGTCTGTTTGCAGTGAGGAGGGTTTTGTTTAAACTATGTGCATTAGTACTGAAGAACTACCCAAGCCTTTAATTTTTACACAGGTACAGAGCATCCCATCTGCTTGCCTCCCTATGTAGCCTTTTGGGAGACTATATTACCAACTAACATTAGTCCTGAGAAAACGTTTTAGTGTAGGCACATTAAAATTGCTAGGGCTCTAGGCAGTTAAATCTCTTAACTTCTTTATGAGGTTTATGCTTGTTTAGCTTGTATGTCACCAAGTGGGTCATGACTCAAATTTACCCAGCTCCGTTATTTATGCTGGAGCGAGTCTTCAGCGGGGCTATTTTTAGCCATCAGGGCTGTTGTTGAGAGGTTGCTATTGCTAAAAATGCCTTGGAATGATTTCACAAGCGATATTGTGTGGTGGAATTCGTGCACCAGCTGTCTGTCTCCAGGCCAGTTGATTGTGTTGACGCGCGTTCCCCGCGATTTGTCATCTCCGGCGGCTCCGCAGCGCCGGTGACAGGCGCGATCCGCGTCCCGCGGGGGACAGGCAGCGAGCGGTAAGTGACAGCGGCGGCCCCACCGCTGACAGCTCGGCAGGGCCCACGGCGCGGGCAGCACTTTGCTCTACTCCCACACTGGATTTTTGCTTTTGTTTTTCTTTTGCACTGATTCTGGCAAAACGCGCCCCTTGCTGTCAGCGAAGCGTCTGCTCCCTCGAAGCGGTATTTTACATCAGCTCCTCATGTAAGTGCTTTCCTTCAGGCCAAGCGCTTGCTGAGCTGTATTTTATGGCAGGCAGTGCTCACCTGTCCGTAGGAAGCAGCACTATCCCAAGTCAAATATCTTTCTTTTAAAGATGGTGCCTGGAAGAACAGGCCATGCAGAAGGGATCCCTGGAAACTGCCGGGCTGTGTCTGAGTTTGCCCCTTGTTTGCTGGGTGCTCTGAGCATGCTTGGTGCCAGTTTTCCCATCCAAAATCATAGGTTAAGGGAAAGCTTTGAAATGCGTATGTAAAGTAATTAAATTGTTAGTATTGATTGCTGGCTGTTTACTTTTGCCTGTAAAATAAAAATCCTGGTGCTGGAAAATTCTCTCACTCCCATAAATATAACACGTAGGAAATTGAATTGGCATTGGTAACTATTTTATGAAATTACAAATTGAGTTAGAGATGGCAGTAAGAGGGGGTTAACTCTTAGGCCGGGTGTTTTCAAGGCCTTTTAGTGTTAAGTCCTGGCAATGCAGAGTCGTAGCATGGCTCTGCGCTGGGCAGCTAGGAGGTAAATCAAAGCAGCTGGGATTAAATGAATTCATTGCATGTTTTTATTTTACAACAAATCCACTGATGAAGGCAAACTGCAGAGGATTCCATTCAGACCTTCAAAGCAAGCATTTGCTAATGCCTCTTAAGTTATAATCTGAAACACCAAACCATTCTTTTTTTGTTACTTATGTGGATTTCAAATAAGTGTAAAAACTCTGCATGTGAGGCAAATACTGCAGGCAGCCAGTAATGATTTATAATGCTGTAGGCTTTTGCCTCGTGAGACCTTGATTCAAATCTTGGCCCAAGCCCGAAGAGGAAATGAGTTTGGTTTTAGACTAATTCTTAGTGGATTTTTGTCCACATTACAAATGATGTGTGGCTTATCTGGCAGTCAGAAGCCTTCCTGGAGTAAAGGCTGAATTAGGGAATGTGTTTTAATAAGGCTTAATGGGGAAATTTGTCTGTCTGGATGAAGCTCTGACCAATTCTGCATCACTTGTCTTTATCAGCACTGAATTTGCCAGCAGGGAGAGAGGGAGAAAAAAAAAAAGAAAAAAAAAAAAAAGGAGAAGGGAGGAAAAAGTTAAACTGTTAGAGAAAGAATTTATGCCGTGCCATGGCAGGAAGCACAGTCCCTCATCGCGGGTCTGTGCGGTGTTTGTGCGCTCGTGTTTCTGTATCTAACATTGTATTTGCGCTGTTGAGCTCTGTTCCAGCGCACTGGGATCTTGTTGTTTGTCCATGGCCGAGGCGGGTGCCGGGAAGGAGGTGACGGGGCTGGGAGCTCCCCTAAAGCCGCGTTTGAGGGTGTCATGTGAGGGGCAGCTCGGGGCTCTCCTGCTTCTTGGAGGAGCCCGCGGAGGAGGGTCTGAGCGGAGGGCTCTTTGGGGGCGGGAAGCGCTCGAGGCCGTGGCGGCGCTGCCGGCCCCGCGGCACGGAGGAGTTGGGGGGTCCAGGTCCTGGGGAGCTGCTCAGCCGCTGGGCTCCCGTGGGGGAAAACTGTTGGGGGAGGCCCAGAGCTCTGTTTCCTGTAGTCCCCGTGAAAACTGGGAAAAATGCATCAAATTCTTGCTGTGCCATCAAAACAGAGGCATCCCTTCCCTGCCGGGTTATTTGAGAAATGATCTTTAATTTTCTTCGCTCTGCGCTTCCCCCTATCTGTTTTCCCAGCTCTCCCCGTGCCGTGCCGTGCGCGGTCCTGCCGTGGTTGCAGGCTGCGATCAGCTCTGCGTGCGCGCGGGCTGCGCTCCTCCAGTCCTGGGTTTCGCTCTCGGTATGAGTGTGGGCACGGCGGTGGCGCTGGCCTGAGCGCCTCCTCCACAGCCTGCAGCGATCCAACCACCTCCTGCAGCCGGTGGGTGCTTTGAGTGTTATTTTCAGGTAGTCCCCTGGCTTATTTTGGCTTTTGGCAAGTTAGTCCTGAATCCAGGTGCTCAGTGTGGGTAAATGAAGAGGAAAAGCAGATTTAGGAGGTTCCTCTTGGGGTGGGATGACCCCAAAACCAGCCTCCCAAGAAAGTGCACTCGAGTTGTTGCGTGTCAGCAGCTTTGAGCTGCAGCTTTGGCTCTCGGCCAGCTCTGCGGTGGGACCAGAGGAGTCAGAAGCTGCTCAGATTGGTCGTGTTCAATTTTTACCCTGGTAATGTGACTAATTTCTGAACCAGTCTTTGCGGCCTCTCGTTTTGGCAAATCTCTGAGACGCTGGGTCTGCTTTGATGGCGTTTTGGTTGTTTTTAAGAGCTGGCCTACCTGGATTTTACTGACCCTCCTCTTCAAGGAACTTTTCCAGATGGAGTGGGGATCTACAGTCCCTGCACGGATAGTACCTGCCTGCGTCCCGGTGGCTGGTTGACAGACCAGTTTGAGTCCTCTGCTCTTTGGGGTTGGATATGCATTTGTTTGGTTTTTATTTAACAGACCACTTTGTGTGTTTGTGCTGGGAGTGGTGTGTGTTTAGAAAGGAAAATGCAGTAGTATATCTTAACTGATTTATGTGAAAGCAAGTGCATTGAGTTTTCCTGTTTCTCAAAATGTTTGCTGTTTAGCAAAAGCATCTTTGTGTTAATTTCTTGGTTAATTCCCTTAATCTGCTGTAAAGAGTTTCTGATCTGGAGTTTTCTGTGTTGTCCGTTTATCAGCACCTTGTGCTCACGTTAACATGTTCTTGTCACTCAAATTGCAACGTCACAGCCCAGCCAGAGCATCATTCGTTTGTCTTTCTGTCTGCTAAAAAGAGCTTTAGAGAAGGTGCATTGATAGCAGTTGCTTATTCAAATTTCTAGTCGCTTAAAAGCTTTCTCTGTTAGGAGTGACGAGAAGTAAGTGTATCCTGCAGTGTCCTTAGATATCCTCAGCACTAAAACCAAGGCCTGTGAGCTCATTTAAGGAATATGAGAGAATTTGGTTTTAGTGACCTTTTCCAGTCAAGCTCTGGTAGAGCTTCATCATCTCCTCTCAATGAGATGCTTTGACCTTTAACAGGAATTAAAAACCTTTAGACCCAAAGCAGAGTCCAAAAATCTACTTCTTTCAGAGTAATTATAAGTATATTGAGAGCCATGGCAGTATTATTTATCTCTTAATTGGAATAATTTGCTTTACCCAACTATGTGCAGATTCTCAGCATTGTTAAAGCAGGCTCAAGTGAAAGGAAATTCCTAGGGTTCTTGTTGCAAAAAAATGCATTTCTTGCCATGTAATAGGTTTTGCTTTTATTCACAGTTAAAATGCTTCTCTGTGGAAGCCAGATGTGGGTGACGGACCTGGTTATTTACACAAATAACTTAAAGGCATTGTGCTTCAGGGGACAAGACGCTCTTGGTGGCACAGCCCTTGCTACGCAGGATCCTCAGCTTTCCAGGCGAAGAACCGTTTTTTTCCCATGAGAGGGTTGTGAAAGTCTTAAACAACCCACTGAATCCCTGTATCCTCCCTCTTCTCCAGACCCGTGTGCCAAGTAAATGGGCAGCTTCTGCGAACGCGTCCTTTCGGGAGGAGAAGGAAGCGCCTGCTGCTGAGCGAGTAACTGCAGCCCGAGTGGAGCATTTCCTCTTTGCTCACTGTTTTTTTTGCCTACTTGCTTTGTTAAGACAACTGCCCATAATAAAACACGCAATTTTTGTGTGGCTAGCTTGAATTTACAGTTCTGCCTTTTTTTTTTTCCCTCTTTTCTCCTTCCGTTAATCTCCATAACCAACAAGCTGCATTAATCCCTTCTGTATACAGAGATTCATAATCTGTTGCTGGAAGTATTATCCCTTGCTTCTAGGGACCAGATGTTGGATGCGTACAGCAGAGTTTGGGAGTCTGCCTTTTTGGTAGAGTTGCTGTAGGTTGTTCAGTGCTTCATACTGGGACTTTTCTTCCTTTGGATGTAGGATAAATCACTCCTGCTTACGTCCTTATATAGCCTGAACACCCTCTAGGCCAGCAGGGTGGTTTTAACTGTGTAATGAAGGGTTGCTCTTTTTTACAGATGGGAAGCAAAGGCACAGAGACTAGGGATGCAGATTCATGACCCGGTGGGATTTTACTGTGGCAGCTGAAGGTGATTTAATTCTGATCAATTCATAGTTTGCAGTAATCCATGCGGTTGTGAACTGCAGGGGCTTGGGCTGGGGAAGCTCCCTCCCTCGCTCTGCTTGCAGAGAGTCCAACCGGAGCGCGGGCCGGCGTTGGCGACGGCTCTTCCGTCCTGCGGGATGAGAGGAGCCGGCGCCCCGAGCGGCAGCCCCGGGAGCTGGGCGCAGGGCAGGGGCGCGCGGCGCCCGCGGGGCTGCTGCGGCACCTCGGCAGCCCGTCCCCGATTCCCGGCGGGAGGTTCACGCCGTAGGGCGGCTGTAGCAGCGCGCTGTCCTTGTCCTGCAGCGCCTGCCCGGGCAGCCAGCGCCGCTGCTCATCCGTGATCCTGTCCCAAATGTGTTCCCGCTTACTCCATGCTGTCAAACGTTGCTATGCTGCAAACACCATAGCTATTTTTCTCTCTCTCGTTTCACCTGGAGCCTTTGGAGGTGCTCAGGTAATATTTTTCCTGTGATGAATGTTGAAATTTCCATCTCTGTTACTTTCAACTCCATGTTCCTGAGATCTGTGCTTCCGGGACATGCTCAATTGCTTGGAAGGGCTGCATATGCCTCGGGATCCAGATGCTGCGGGAAACGCCAGCAGCATGTCTAAACAAACATCGCCCGTCTCCCCTTCCAGAGCGTGTAGCAGCTCTGTTGGCAGATGTGCCCATAAAATGTTAAACGCTGTGATTTCCAAGCCTCCAAAACATTTGGGTTGGAAACATGTTTGGAAATGTCTGAATGTTGGAATGTTTGGAAAAACATTCCAACTGGGAAAGACAGGGAAACCAGGAGAAAGGTGTGTCAAAGAGCAGGAGCGCCCTAAATAATTAACCGTGGCTGGTGAAGGAAATGAGCTTCTGGGCCTTGGAGTTTCCTGGGTAGCTCTGGGTGCTCAGGGCGGCCTTGCTGAGCTGCTGCCCTGGCCGTTAGCGCCTTGCTCCGACCTCCCTCCCTGCCTGTGCAGCCTGTTTTTCCTTCAGATGTTTCAAATGCCAAACCTGTGATAGTGCGAAGGACGGTAAAGCAAGGTTAGATAAGGGGAAGCAGCACGTGCTGAGGGCCGAGCTGGTGGCGCTGCCTGTGGGAGGAGATGCTGGCGCGGGCGCTGCGGGTGCTGGGGCAGCCCCGCGGGGCGGCCGGGCCCTTTCGGGGTCCCCCTCGGCACTGGGGAGCAGGGAGCGGACACGGAGCGTCAGGGAGGGAGCTGGGGAAGGTGCTTCGTGTGGGGGTCATCACCTGCACGGCCAGGGAAAGGGCCTTGGCTCAGTCCCAAGGAATCAGAAGTGGGACAGGCACAGGACCAGCTTTGACTTTTGTCTAACATTTTTTTAAAATGTATTTAAATATTTCCATCCCCATTTGTTTTATAGTTGCCAAACAGTTTTCTTAATAGTGCAAAAGGTCAAGACGAGAACATGTTTAACTCTAAAACTCTTGACTCCTCTCTTAACATTAGCCTGAATGTTGGGACACTTACAAGAATTGATACTGGCTTATGAACTTGCTATTTTTTTGTACACTTGAACTGTTGGGGAAAAAAAGAAAATCAAGACTAATTCTTTATTGTTTTAGTAATGCTTCTGTTCTAGTTATTGTTTAAAAAAAAAACAGTTTACCCTTTAGATGTGGTTGGATTGATAGCTAATGAGCTTCTAGTGTTTTAACACATATATGCATTTCATGATAGGTTCATGAGGGAATTTAGAACAAGGATAAAAGAGTTTTCCCGGTGGCATCTTTGGGGAAGGCATAATAAATGTGTGGTCTGTAGGGATAGTGGAGGATGGTTAACACTAAATGAAAATGACGTTTTAATCTTCGGAGTTCCCAGAGTCTCTGTTCTTCAAAGTCTCTCATTCACTTGATTCCTCTTTTTGAAATGCTCTCTTTATGCAAAGGAAGTGTCTGTCTGTTTGCTTGATTAGAAACTTAAGAATTTAAAAATACATGTGGTTTATCAGCAATGTTTTCCTTTTAATATTGTAAAGCTAGACAGGAAGCAGTAAGAAAGACTTGCATGAGACTGTCAAGTGTCTCAGCGAGGAGGAAAGGCAAAAGCAGCTGTCGTCTGCCCTGGCTCTTCACATAAGTGCATTACGAATGGGAAGTGGAAATCCTGTGGGCTTCACTCATTACGAGTGAGCACCCTGCCCTGGACCATCGCTCTGAGCCTTTGGTGTGTTCATAATTATGAAGAGAGATTTTCCAGTTATTGTCGCACTGAAATTTTAGGCAACCAGGGAAGAGGAATCGTTTCTGATAGTGTTTTGTGTCTTCCTGCGCCTTCTGATGTGGCGCTTTTACCTATTGCCTTTTTAACCCCTAATCTTTGTGCACTTGCATGTTTTGTTTAGAGATGCTGACCTTCAGGAAAAGAACAAGGCGAGTATGTGGAATCTTATACTATAGCTGCTATTTTGTTGGATTCCTCAGTGGTTCCTATTTTTCTCTGTTGGCATAAATGGAGTTAATGATTGTTCTCGCTTTTCCACCAGTGTGACTCTCCTTATCTCAGTGGAGTTAACAGCTGAATAAAAACATGTAGGTGAATGCAGAATTGGATGTTAGAGGTGATACGCGACATCCCCGTTGTTCTCTTGGAAGACTGCTGGTGCTGTTACCTCCCCGTCCACTTTTCCTTTCCGCCAAGGCATCGGTGAAGTGCCAGGAGCTGGACTGAGAAGAATCTGCGCCCGGTGTCCTGGCAGCCGGCGAGGAGGGGGACCGCTCTGCACCATGAGGGGAGGCCAAGCTTTAAGCAGCTCTAAGCCGTGGAATAACATGTTGGTTTTGACTGCCCTGTGATGCCGGGAGAGCGTCATGCAAGAGTGAATGCAAAAACAGAGGTGGAAAAAGCAGGCTTTTGAATTTAGGGATTAGCTTTTGGGCAGGGAAGGAAATGTGATACCCTCTGCTTTGAGTCTACACTGGGAAATATTTTTGCATATTTTTGTATCATTGGTAATGGTTTCTACAAACAAAGCAAGTGTTTACCCACACTTCATATGTACAGGAAGTTCTCAGCCCTCAGTGCCCTGAAGTCGCTTCGCTGGCCTCGTGTTTCCAGAGTGCTTAGCTGGCTTTGCCGCCTCCGAAGGGCTTTCAGGGCCGTCGTGCTGCAGTGATGTGTCATGTATCGGGCAGCCAGGAGCGCGGCCTCGCTGTGCACGCGCTGCCTGGCCCCACGGCGCTGGCTCTGGGCGCCGTCCAAAGCAGCGCGGTGGAAAGGCCAGGTTATGTGTCATATTTCAGAAGCCAAGAAGAGCTGCCAATTCTGCTCTTTCAGTAGCAAAGAGCTTGACTTAATATATTGGTCACACTGTCTTCGCTATCCTCAAGCTGATTTTGTCCAAGACGCTGAAAAATATGGCAGGACGAAGCTAAATGAACCTCACCTGCAGCTTCTTCTGTAGCTAATACCTCTGCTTGCATTGACCATGCATCCTAGAAAGCTCCTGTGTGTACAACAAACGGGAGAGTTCACTTATAGTATGAGGAGTATAGTTCAGTGTCCTTTGGCTACCAGTTTGCTTGGAGCAAAGGATAGTCTAGGACTTAGGAGATGTAGTTTCTTTTTCTGGATTTGCTAAAGGCTTGGTGGGTTCGAGGCAAGTTGTTTCATATTTTTGTTTGTTTTACCATGTGTAGAATAGAGTTCGCAGTGTTGATTCCTATTGTATTGCGCTTTTGAGAGTTGTTGATGAAAAAGGCCTAATAAAAGCCTTGCCGATGCTGATGTTATTTATAAATTACGAAAAAACTTTCCCATACCTCCTCAGCATGGTGGATTTTTTTTTTCCTTTGTGCTAGAGGAAGGATTTCTCTAATAGGATTAAAAAGCCACAAGGCTCATCTGTATGACTACCAGATTAATGTGAAGATGGGAGATCTGTGTGTGCAGGGAACAATGGGAAAGAAATGCTGTTACACTGTGGTAATGAATGTGGCCTTGCTCACCTTGCCCAAATTGCTACCTGCTGGGCCACGGGGTGGGATTTAAGCTGGTCTGGTTGATCTTTAAAGTCATCACGTTGTCAGCTCCTGTCTGCAGGGTTTGAGAGACTTTTTTTTTTTTTTTTTTTGGCCTGGCTTTGTTTCACGAGCCTCACTGGTGTCTTAGATCACCTGCTTTTACCAGTCCTGCTGAAATCTGAGATTTTACAGTTAAAATTTTGCTCGATCATGGTGGGAAGCCTGGAAAATCCATATCCCTCACTTAAATACCTGGAAAACTCCTGTGTTTTAAAATCCTTTCTGCTTTACTGACTGCTCTAGGTCCAATGTGTGAAATTTCCTTCCCTTGCCCTCTTATCTGCTCTTTGAAATGTGATATTCTCCATGTTATCTTTTTATCTGCCGTTTCTGCTCTCAGAGGGCTCCCCGGGTTCCTGCAGCAGAGCCGCTTTACACGCAGAGCCGGATGCCGAGGGGCTGCGGTGCCGGGAGGGCTCCCGACCGCTCCGGAGGGTTCTGCAGCTATGGAGGCGCTTTGTTGCTTAGCAACAGCCTCCTGAGATGGAGGCGATGGAGGTGGGATGGAGCGGCTCTTCCGGGAGAACTTGCCCACTGGGCCGGGGAGGCTTCGGACCCTCGTGTGGCTTCATGCTGCTCAGAGGGGACGCGCTGCTGGAGGGGATACCCCCAACGAGCCTCGTGGGCCCAGAGAAAGTTGAGATTTGTTAATAAACAGTAGCTGTGAAGCGCTTTTACAGCCCTTTTCGTGTTGAAAATGTTTTATATCATAACACCTTCGGGAGAGCTGCACTGCAACCACTACCTGCTTTTACAGCCGCCGCTTTTCAGAGCGTCTCTTGTTTCTGGTTGCCTTGGGAGTCAGTGTGAGAGGCCGGCTGAGACATCCCCGTGTGCTCGGCCTTTGCTGCTGCCGCAGCAGCAGTGAGAGGTGTTGGGGGGCCTGCATGAGGACATACGTAATGAAATTGCCCCCTCGGCTGCTCTGTTTTGGGTTGTCTGCATAAGGCAGCAAGTGGCCAGGGGAGGTGTCAGCCACAGTGTGGCTTGTTCAGGGCCTTCGCAAGAAACCCGCTGCCCTGCAGGCTGTGACTCTGCTTGTACTGTTCTGTCTTCACCCTTCTTGCAATGACTACTCTCTTTTATTTCTTACCAAAGTGCTATCACCTTTTGAAGAAATAAGCACTGTGTGCTACATGAGTCTTTCTCAGTCTCACACTTGCCATCGAAAAGGTGCTGTGGGTGGTGAATGAGAAACAAAAACCCTTGGAGCCTCGTAAAGGTCTCAGCAGGCCAGTAGCTAATTTGATAGGGCTAACGGTGACGGAGCTTGCTGCTCCGTGTGCTTTTCGAGAGGTACCAGGAGGCCCTGGCTATCCGTGTTAGCCTGGCTGGCTCCAGCCTTTGGCTGGAGGGAAAACACCTCCCAAAACAGAGCAGAGCAGAGAAGACTCTCAGCGTTCAGGCTGTGGGCAGGAGTGATTGATGGCACCTGCTCTGCTGATGTCTTTCTCTGCTCTCGGTTATTGTCCTGTCAGCTCTGCCTGCCCGAGGCCTTATTTTACATGCTTGGATAAGTGAATCGCATCATTCTGATTCTGCACATGTTCTCCCCTCTGCAGCTTGTTGTTTTTGTTTTCTCTTGAGCTTTAATTGTCTGCCGTCCGCATGGAGCATTTGCTTGGTTACCCTTTCCTTCCTGGCAAGTGCAACTATCCATGCAGAAGTGCAAATCCCTGGATTTGTCGGGAACTTCAATGAAAATGATGATTTATCTGCTCTTTCTTATATCACATGTTGCAAAGTGATGTACTCAAGATCTGGTGTTGTCCTTTGTCAGTCTTATAGAAGTTTGACATCCCATTAGCATTACTCTTGCTCTCACATTCATCTCCCAGAGGAAAATTGGATGGAAATGATAATGAAGTTTGGGTTTCTTTTCTAAAAACAAAATCAAGTAAACCTTAAGGACTTCCTATTGAAATGTGATGGGATTGGATTCCTATCTCTCATCCTTTGAAAATCCCAGCTGGAATTATTTAATGTCAAAGCCTGGAATTTGCTCGTGTGAAATCCGCTGCTGGCCAAGGATGCTGGGGGGATTAGAGCGCTGTGGCTCTGCCAGGAGAGCAGCGCTGGCGCCGCGGGAGCGCTCGCCGCACAAAGGGGCCTCGCTGGCCTGGCCCGCTTCAAAGCTGAGCCTTGGGGATGAGCGCCTGCCATTCCCACTGAAGCCGCACGCTGCGTGACTGACAGCTGGATCGGCGGCCTGAACCAGAGCGGGCAGCGCGCTGTCCTGCCTGGGGATGGAGAGGGAGAGAAAGAGGCAAGAGCTGAACACGGTTGGTCTTTTTTATTCTTAGATAATGGTCTTGCTTTGCCTGTGGCACTTCCAAAATGTATCTAAGACCACTCCACGTTCCAATAATGTTGTCGCTTAGCTTATGGGATACAGGGCATCAGATTAGACAGTTAAGCTAGAAAAGCCTGATGTCCTACAAAGACTTAGCTGACATAACTATATGCTCCTTGGAGGAAATCCATAGGTTTTAGTGGACATCTTTTCTGTTCCACAATACATGTACGAGGAGAAGGCAGCAGTGTGTTCAGGCAATGTACTGGGTAACCAGGAAACAAGCTCAGTCTTTGCTCAAAGACAATTATTTTAAGTAGGCATCAGTGTTGGTATGTCAGTGCAAATCCTGCACTTAAGCACAATATGGATGGATGGCTGTGTGTGCCCCGCTGCAGTGGTGCCACCAAGGTGCAGCCCTGTTTTGGAGACTACTGTGAGCCAGTATCGTTTAGGTGATGGACGGAGAGTGAGTGACTCTGTTTTGACGTATGAAAAATAGCCTTTAAGGCCCATTCTAAACTGTTGATCTCCTTATAAAAAGAGGATTTGCCCTGCTGTTCTAATAAGAGTTATAAAATAATATATGTGTAATTAGAATTTAGTAATTATTTGTGTGACTGGATCTACAGTACAAGCTGGTTCAAGTGATTGTGTAACCTTTGCATTGTGTTCATTATCTAATGTTGAAATAACAGCTGGAAGTCGAGAGACTGACATGCAGTTTGAAAATTACAGAGCTTGAAATTGCTGCTGTCTGTAAACATATGAAAATCTATTAATGACCTTTGAGCTCTCCAAGTGAAAATGTTTTATAACATAGAATACATCAAAATTGCCTGCTACTATTGTGTATGTTCCCTCTTTATCAGCGATTGCCTAGGATTTAAATGAAAGTCTCCTTCCTGACACAGACTGTTCAGATTGCTCCATGAAGCCCTAAGGATATATGGAAACATTTGGTTGCTTATTGTTTGTTCTAGCCAACTGGTTATCGATGAGCTGCTCACGAGCACAAGGCGTGCGGCAGCGCTCTGCGTAGAGGGACGTGGCCGTAGGGCTCTCCCGTCAAACGCGTCTCTCCATCAGTGTGTTTAAGGAAGAGCAAGGCTAGCACAGATGTACTGTCTTGGGCTTTCCATTAGTGAGTGTGACACTTAGACATTTGGAAAGGTATTTCTCATGTTAGAAGTCATTTCGCTCAGAGGTTTCCTATCAAGTTGTGTTAATATATATCATACAGCAGCTACAGGCTGCTCTTTTTATAGGTGGGTGTCTTCTACGTATTTCTTGTTGCTGGATCTCTTTATTTTTTCATGTTCGTTTCCTAGCCAAAAGAAGCTACCAGAGGACTAATTATTTAATGCACATTCTAGATCTCATCACAGCTGAGCTGAAAATTGTTGTCTGCCACTGAGGGCAACTGCAGTGCTGGTAAAAATGCCTCTAGTGTCATAGTGTGTAAGCATAAATTAATTTATCATGCAGCACCAGGGATTCAGGATGTGGCTGTTTTCTCTCCTGGAGATTCCCACCCCCTGCAGCAGAGTTGGCAGAAGGGAATTTGTGAGCGTTCCTCTTCAGTGCCGTGTCCCTTGGCTGTGTGCAAGTCGAAGCTAAGTCGAAGCTGGGCTTTGAAGAAGCTAAAGAGCAATCGTGTGTCTCTTCCAATGGATCTTGGCTGAGAACGGTGCCTTTCTGGGGCGGCTGGCAGTGAAGTGCACAAGTAGGTGTTAGGATCTCAGTGTCCGTAGCTAGTCTCAAAGCAAATGTGTGTTCAAACCCTGACTTTGTGCTTCAGCTGTTTGTCCCCACGCAGGAGATCCCTCTGAAGTATTCATCCCTTCAGGTGCTATTGCCTGAAGAGCAAGTACATTTTTCATGGCTGTGTACTTTTAAAAGTATGCATCTAAAAATAAGTCAAGACAACACATGTGACTGAAATCAGGAATCCTAGAAAATAAATCAAAACTTGACATTTGTATTTAGTGAGTGGAGACTTTGAACCACTTAAACAGGCCTTGGAGTCTTGAATTTGTAACCAGGCCACTCTGTAGCTGTAGCCCTGTTGTTTAGAAGGAAGCTCCTTGCATGGTAGTAAATGCAACCATGTTCTTGCTTGATACTTTGCAGTATGAGGATCAAAGCTTTAAATGCTTAAGTATAGATTGAGGAGACCCATTTAGGCACTTGCCTTGGCCAACGAGCCTATGCCTTGTGCAGCTGCCCAGCCCCAGGTTGGCTCAGCGCAGTTTTCAGCTCATGGGAGCACGGCATCTATGTCCCACAGATTTGAGATGGCTGTAGTTTCTCATTTTGCTATCAATTTTAGTTAACTGTTATTTACGAGTCTTTTTGCCCATGGTGACAAATAGGCTGCAGGCATGTGTCATTCAACAGCACCTTGCCGAGTTCTGTTTTCTGACCAGCTTAGCCGAGAGCTGGCATTGTTAAAAGCGTCCGTCTTCCTTGTCAGTTTGTGCCCACAGGACCTCGGCGGCCCTTCCTTTGCCAGCGTAGGGTCAACTGATGTATTTGGAGGCTCAGGGTTGTCCTACCTCCACCGAGAGGAGGACTGAGCACGAGGCACGGAGGCCACGCTGCGCTCGGGCCTTGGGCCTACGATGCGGCCATGGGGAGCTGACGGCGGGGCTGTCAGAGCAGTGTAAGCTCTCGTCCAAATCCTTCATATGCTGGATAAACCGGGCAGGCTGAGCAACCCGGTTTGAGGTGAGCTTTCACCGGCTGCGGGGACCAGGCCGCAGCCGCCATGGGCTCGCGGCCGCCGCCTCTCGCCTCCCTGGCAACGCCATTTCAGCTCCCTCGCTCTCCAACGCGCTCTCTGCTGACAGTAATTCCGCCAGCGCTCGCCGGGCAGTTACTGCCAGCGCTGGGGGAAACACTGATGGCTTCAAACAGGATCGTTTCCTTCTGGATGGACAGCAAGCGCCTGTGGGAGGTGTAATGGCTGCACAGCCTGGCCGCCGGCGGTGGGAAAGGTGCAGGCGGCCGCGGCAAGGCCTCGGTGAGGCAGAACCGGCTGCGTTGGCCCTCGAATGGCAACATCGACACCCACAACGCGGCAGCCGTGTGCCCACACCAGCCCGGATTGCGGCGTTCCTTTGTAGAGAGAAGGTGTTTGCTGCATACACGTGTATTTTTCTTGTCCTTTCGTTGCTATTAATTAATACGTAGAATAATTCCAGGTACTTGGTAATACTGTGAAAGGAGTGCCATGTTTTTTGTTTTAGTTTCTATCCTCCTCCCCAACAACTAAATGAGAGGGAAAAAAACGACACTGACCCCTTTCTTGACAGGTTTAGAACGTAATTCTTGCTCAGTGCTTTCTCAGTGTTGTTTGTTCAGTTCTTATGCATTCAAAAAGAGCAGTTAAAACCTTGTATAAATATTGCGGGTTGAAATGCATGTGTAAGTACAGCGATCCTGAACTTTCCCTTTCCAATTTCCGGCTAAGGTGCCTGCGGTAGTGTTTGCTGAAGGTGCCTCTGCTCGGTACAACGTCTCCGAAGAGCTAGCAGCAAAGATCTTATTAATTTTGGGGAGCCTAAGTGGTCATTTAGCGAGGACCTGGCAGCTTGTGCTTTGGCTTTTCACAGGTGACAGGAGTGCAGCGTCTGATAATAAATTTGAGCGTTTCAATTACGCAGAGTTTCTTGGTTCATCTGCTTTTATTCTCTTTTAAAGTTAAATCATGTATCATAAACCTGAAAAACAGTGGCAGCTTCAAATGTCTTAACATTTCCAAAGCTGTCTTGTCGAAAAGTCATCTTGAGCTGAGCGTTTGACAGGGTCGGAGCAAACGTGATGCATTTTAAAAAGCTAGACCCAAGCTCATCTGGAATGTGTCAGTTAGGAGAAGGGAATTGCAGTCTAAGGTTAAACAAGCAAGGATTTAATTTGCAATCATTTTAATTGATATTGATTGCATTGCTGCGAGAAGAGTCGTTTGAAATCTGGACTATTTCTTCCCCCGCTCCCTTTAAAAAAAGAAGAGGTTTTAGTGGCTTTGGCTAAAGACGAAGGCTTGAGTTATGTTTTAGTGCCGCTCGCAGCGGGGGATGACAGGGGGTGGGAAAGTAGAACACGTGAGCGTGGGTTATGTTGCAGGAGAACCCAGAGCTTCCCCCCTGCCTCCTCTAATCTTCTCTCACCATTTCTCTGTACCTACTTTTCTTTTATATTTTTTCCTTTTTTAATCTCCACTGCATTTTCTGCCTTTTAACCACACTGAGATCGAATTCGATCACCTTGATGGTGCCACCTGATATCTTGTATAGTGGCCTCTCCTCCCTGCCCGTGTTTCTCTGCTTTCCCCTTGCTTCCTCATTTCATTTGCCTCAGAGGCTCATTTCCTGCACTGGCTCCTGTTTTGGAGATGTTTTTTTCTCTCTACAGACCCATCTTTGAATCCTGGCCTCAAAGTTCTTATCTTTCATGTGTCTTTCTCCTGTATCTATCTCTAGTATTATCCTTCCATTTGAATTATCATCCCCTTTATCATCTTTAGTGCAGCCAGGCACCAGGTTGCTCTTAGTAGAGCTCCTGTCTCTGCATTTGTCAAGTGCTGTGACTACTTAGAAAGCACAAGAAAATGATTAAGTCACCATCTGTTTCTATGTTTCTTTTATAAACTGGGTATCAGGGCAATAGGAATATATTTTTTAAATAACTGCTTTAAAGTAAATCTGTTTCAGTTAATCTCTGAACCAGGATCTCTCTCTGAACTCTTAAACAAACATTTGAGGGCAGTGCTGCTAATTGCCCATTAAGGCTAATGTGAGGGGAGCTGGAGCTCCCATCGGAAGGGGCTTTTCCACAGTGGTTGCGCTAAAAGCTGCAGGAGATGGAGAAGAGCAGGGTGAGTTTGAGAGAGCAACTTTTTGTGCTTCCTTGGAGTGGATCCCTTGTTGTCTGGGATACTTCACGTTCCTCGAGGAATAAATAAGCGCTATAGCGAGGAGCTCGCGAGGTAGCTGTGGTGAGAGGAGTTGGTGGCTGTTCCCCTTCTGGGAAATGAGCCCATTTCATCCTTTAGAGTCGGCAGAGGCAGTCTGGCAGCAGAGGAATGTGACCAGGCTTTGGCTTCGTGTCTGACCGCGATGGTTCGCCGGCTGCCATTGAGATGGAGGGGTTTTCAAGGACTTGAATTTGCACCAGGGCTGCTGTTCTGACTGGTGCTTGAGAGTAGTTATTTTATTAATGGTAGATGTTATTTTTATCCTCAGCATCCCAGCAACACATTTGAGGGTTTTTTTTTTTTTTTAAACTGTGTGGCTTTACACCTTTTTCGGGTTCTTTAAGCGTTCCCAATGTATGAAAAGCATTCATAACCCTAACCTCCCCGTACATGCTCTCCCAAATCTGAAAGAGCTGTGTAAACTCAGAGGATTAGGGCAGAATTGGAGCTGGACTGAGCAAACACTCGGTGACGACTCCAGCCCGCGGCTGCCCGGGTATGTGAGCCTGCGCCAGCTCCTCCGCGCTCACTTATTTCCTGATCAAACAGACGCTGTGGATTCGCCTCTGTTGTGCAGAAAATCTCTTAATGTATCATTTTGGGTGTGAGAAGTGGGTAAAAAGAATCTCATTCTGAATATAAGGCTGTGGACTTGCGTTATTTGTGGCATTACTTGTGTGTTCTGAGCATCCTTGGAGACTGCAGCTGCAGTGCTGGAGGCAGTGAAAACCAAACCAGCTTTTGAGGAAGGAGCGTTCCCGGGAGCTGTGCGAGCGGAGGAGCAGTTGCATACCTTCAGCCAGCTCGGGCAAAAGCAGCCATGAAAGGCATTCACCAAGATGTTATCACGGACTCTAAAAACCTGCTGGAGCATCTAGGTTGCGTTCTTGGGTTGCCAACCCGGGCTGAATCTGTGTGTGTCTTCATGGCTTTCGATGTGCAAGTTACTTCAGGTGAAGTTGGAGCAGGCCTACCTACCTGTGCGGCAGGTATTTTCGAGTGAAATATATGTGGTATTTGTTACTCGTACGGCCAAAAAAGCAAGTGGGGTGACAGAACCTCAATTGTTTCCCTTGGTAACTGCCAGGGAAGAGGCTCTAAAGAAAGGCCTGGTGTTTCTTTATCTGTAACCGCGCAGCCAGTGAGGACCGTGTGTGCTCTGTCTGCAGCCCAGCAGGACAAGTGATGGGAGATGGGGAGGCTGGAGCCCGCCTGGGGGCTGAGAGAGGGATTCCACAGTGAGGACAGGTAGGAGATGTGGCTGGAAACAGCAAAGAGCAATAGTTTTGGTTGAATATTCTGACACAAGACTTGGCCATTGGTGTGCTGGGATTGGTAAGAGAGAAGGGGCCTGGCTCTACCAACAACAGCCAGGTCTTTGGCCTCCCAGACTGGGCAGAGACCCCAAGGCTGGAGGTAGAGTCCTTCAGGCTTTGTGGCCTGATTCTAGATGCTTTCCCTGTATGAACTCCAGGTTTCACATGGGAGAGCAAAAATAGCTGCTGGTCTGGACCTGTCCGGAGGGAAGGCTGTAAAGGGGCACCTGCGGGCGGGAGTTTCTGCCCTGCAGCTGGGCCCATCGTGAGCGCTGTCCACGGCAGTGGTGCAGCAAATGTTCTGCGTGCGCCGGAGTTTTCCAGCAATTGCCTGCACATGAGCACAGATGCACATCCAAAAATAGGAAGCTGCTGTGCTAAGTGAGGTCCCCAACTCGGAGGTCATAAACTTTAGTAAAAGAGCAATTGCTGGAAGGCTCTTTATGTGGAGAAAATAAAAAGGGAACAAAGGAGGCCAGAAGAGCAGCCTCATTAGCCCCCTCCTGCTCGTCGCCTGAGGCTGCAAAGAGCCGTTTTGCAGCATGGCAAGGAGGCCAGGCCATCGCGGCTGTCAGCACCTAGAAGCAGAGGGCAGTGTCCTCCGTCCAGCGAGGGTCATGTCCTGTGACCTGCCACCCCTGCTGAAGCAGAGGGAGCCGGGCCGAGGCAGAGCCTCCCCGGGCAGCGCTGGGGAGGTGGGAGCTCCGGCCTCGTGCCGTGATTTCAGTGCTGATACAAACCTTGTCTCTCTGCACAAAATGGGGCTGAAAAGTGCATTTCTAAGCAGGGAAATTTGTGTGATTCAGTAGAGGGAAGAATACAGCTTCTTTGGCTGGTTGTGCGGATGGTGGCTCGCAGCCTGCTGAGCCAGGGGTGTTACTTGCTGCAGCTTCCAGATGATGCTCTCGCCCTGCCACTGCAGCCCCTCTCCATCGCTGTGTCTGCGGCAGAAGCAGCGTCTTCCACGCGTCTGCTATTGCGTTGCCACTGCGTCTGGTTTTGTGAAGAGAAGCGTGGTTTTGGTGACTTGCTTCTAGTGTTTTGCTGAGTATCAGTTAACAGATGTCATTTCCATTGCACTACTTTCTGATTAGTTACTAGAGCGTAATGTTTTGATGCTATCTGTTTCAGCAACTTCACCGTATATAGGCCACTGTGACCTTTTTTTTTTAAAGTGGCATCTCAAACTGCTGCTTTAGAGTGTTATCTTAAAACTAAAAAAACAAAGTAAGCAACTAGGCACTAATTGGTGCGCTTCATTTTATCAGTCACGGAGAATAACGCCAGACAATCATTTTCTTTGGTCTTTTGCTAATTATGGGTTTGGCAAGCTGAGCTATATTCTGTTTTGCTCTGTGCCTCTGAGACAGTGCTGTTTATTTTAATTTAGAGGGGGGAGGCTCTTGTGTTTTGGGGTTATTTTTTGCAACCTGCTGTACCCATGCGCTTTAGCAGGAGGTTGCCAGCTCCAGATAACCCTTTGCAGGTTTTGCGGGGATCGCCTGCGTGCCAGAGAATTGACTCTTGCCCTAGGATGGGATAAGAAACAGCCGTGCTTATTTATTTATTTATTTTTACCCGTTGTGTTTTAACTTTCCGTGTCTGTGCGGCGCTAAAGCAGCGGCGCAGCGTCCTGCGCGCGAGGGAGAGGTGACTGCACAGTGAGAGGCTGGACGGGCTGCGCGCCGGTAACGTGCTGATTAACGCCGGGGTGTGCGCGGGGAGAGTCATCTAGAGCAACAGCGGGGCACTTCATCTCCGTTCCAACTTTGTTTTTTTCTTGCATTTTAGGTTGTGAGAGACTAGACACCGAACTGGTTTGTGTGCTTTTTGGAGTAGTGCAGGGGGGTGTGTGTTAGCGTGGACCAGTTGGGCACGAGCTTGAGTCGCGCCGGGTGGGAATACCGATGATCTAACATGATAGTTCGGCTCAAGAGGGGCGGACCAGGCATCTCAACAACTTTTCTCTGACTGAAGTTTACAAGTTCTGTCATGATTTTAAAGCATCTCTTGATCTGATTCGGTTGCTTCACATGAAAAAGTAATGCGGATGGCAAAGTCTGCAAGTCATTCCAGCAGAAGTTCGGTTTGACCCTTGAGCAGTTCACAGAAGATACGTGGAAGAATCTAAACTAGCTGCAGTAGCATTAACATAGTGGTTTGGTGTGTTGTTGTTGGTGTGTGTGGTGACAGGTCCGTCTGTGTGCGCTAGAGTTCAGCCTCCTGTCCTTTAGGAGCCAAGGATGGTGATAGTGACAGTAATTCCCTTCTCTGCTCTCGCTGCCATATGTTAACCATTATCGCATGACATACCAGCGTTTCTATCATGTTTAGATCGTGTGTTATAGCCCTCACTCAGGGAAGGCATTTATCATTTAGAAGTGTTCAACCTCTGTGATGTGTTTAGATACCGTGGATATTAGCTAGCTTACCGAATGCATGCTAGCCCTTAGAAGTATTTCTCGATATAAATGTTGCTGTGAATTAGACTGCTAAGCACAAGGAGGAGGTCTGATATGTGACTTCCTAGGATGGAAACAAAAGAAAATAAAAATCTACTTCTGTTTTGGGTAAGCAGAGTTAAAGGCCTTCCTTCAGGATGGTGATTTGTTTAGGTACTATTGACATATGGCTCCGGAATTAATCTGAGGCAAACTCATTTTCATAACCAGTTCCAGCATCTCTGGAATTAATCAAACACGTAGCCTGGAGAGTGTTCATCGTAATCTAATCTAAAATTACTGTTTGCATTGTGCGTGCCTAATTATTCATCGTGGGTTCTCTCTGGAAAGAACATGTTGTTTTGTTTGTGTTTTTATTCAACATTTATATTGCTTAATGCTTAACAGTAGTCTCAAATAGCTTAAAGAATTTCCAATTTTCTTCCTCCTTTGCAGAAGGACATGTCGCTAAAGCCTCAGGAGCGGAAAGAGAAGTGGGAGAGGCATCCGGGAAAGAAACCCCGAGAATCTGAACACTGTGTGTCTGCTGAGCCGAGTGAGAATGGCCACAATAACGATGCCGGGAGCTCCGAGAGAGAGGCGGATCGAGGCAAGGAACGCGTGAAGAAGAAACTCCCTTTGAAGCTGCCCAAACAGGTAGGGCAAATATTTCTCATCGGAAGGGCAGTGTAAAACGGTGTCCTGCTTGGTAGGTGGGGGTTGTAACTGGCTTCTCTGGTAATTTGTGCTGGAGAAGACGATGTCTTTTACATGAATTGTAGCCAAATGGGAAAGGTCTTTATTGCAGGCTTGATTTATAAGTTACAGTGAAAGAGAAGGTGTGCTGAGTAGTGGAGAAAGAAAGCATTTGGAAGGGTGCAGACCTGCCTTGTGTCCTGTAACTTTGAGAGGGTGCAGTAATTCCAACAGCATTTATGGTTCCTGCAATCTTGGATACAAATAGAAATCATCAATCAGACCATGACGTTCTCTGGGGGGAAACCGGGTTGTTCCTGTGCACTTGGAAGTCGCAAATGTGTGTCTATGTCACGAATCAAGTCCACGGGCCCCCCCAAAACAGTGTGTTGGGAAGGAAAGCACTGCAAGAATGTAAGTGGAAAATCAGCTTGGAGGAAGTTGCAGTTGAGAGGGGCTCCCATTGCCCTTCTGAGCACAGTTGTGATGCTAGGGGGGCAGTTCCAGAGGCTCCGCCGACCCACGGCGTGTGTGCACGGAGATGTGCTGGGGCTCCGTGCTCCTTGGTCACCGGGAAGGCTGCGCGGCAGCAGCGCCTCTCCGCGAGCAAACGCTTTCCCGGCTCTCTGGCAGCGTGGAGCCAAACGGCGCCCAGGAGGAAGACGGGGCCGCTCGGCCTTTTGGCATTTGTGCTGAGCTAAAAAAAAGTATAGCGCAGTGAGAAAGCGTTTTGAATTCCTCACGGTGCAGAAAAAAGAGCTGGTTTAACCAAAGCACATTTCCTGGTCTGTGGAAACTGTCCTGTACATGTGCCAAACAGGAGAAGATTGAAATCGATAGTTGGTGCAAGTGTGTTTTCAGAGATTTTGAGTGTTTTAGGATTTGAAAGGATTGTTAAGGTCATCTGATGTGATGCCCTGCGTAACTTCTCCACCATGTGCCATCTTTTGTGATGGAATTGTAGGATTTGTGTTCAAAAGCGCTCCTGTTTTGTATGTTAGAAATTCTAATGGCTCCTGTCTTCCAGCTAATTGTTCTTCTCCTGAACAAATTAGCTACCTTTTGTTCTTTTTATTTTGGTTTAAAAAATACTGTGGGAATAATTCACCCCTAGTAACTAATGCGAGGATGTGACTGCTGTCCTTGTTGCCGACACTGAGGTAACACGTTATATAAGCATGTATAGAACCTCTGCCAGGTTTCTTCTTTCTAACTCCCTAAATTGATATCAACTGGTTTCCTTTTAGAGTTGCCAGTATACGTGCTTAAACTGTATCGAGTTGCTTGTTTGCTTTGGCTGGTAGTCAAATGATAGGGCTTCACTTGCCTCTTTTGGATACAGATGCAATGGCTACATGTACAAGTGTTCAGCTTGTGCGAATGAAAATTGGCATTTTTATTATGGGTGGATAAATATGCGGTGTGTATTTGAATTTAGGTTCCAGTGAAAGTTGGGGCAAATAGGAGCTTTTTCCTTGGCTTCAGAAAGCCCTAGCATCTATTTCACCAGAGAGCCACGGCTGTGATGCAAGGTGTTCAGGAGCAGTAGTGCCTTATGCATTCCTGCCTGCTGCTTGCCCCAGGACCGTGTTATTCTCTGCTTCACCAGGTGCTCTGGCCTCCATGAAGATGCTGGGATTGTGATTTTCAGTTATTATGCATGGCCAAAACCCCGGGAGCTCCTGTAGGAATTCTGGGCAGCTGAGGTCTCCCCTCCCCGCAGTCCTGGGGCACCGCTCGGGAGGAGGGAAGTGCTGCTAATGTCGACATCCTCTACGGGAAATAAAAAACTCCTAATATTTGTGGCCACTAAGGAATTCATGATCCTTTTTTACAAGCCTTTGGGGTAAGAGGTTTTTGGTATACTGGGAAAATTCCAGTTTTTTGTTACTATATTCTGCAGCTTCAGTTTACCAAGTGCTTGGAGTCTTTATTCTTCAGCTCTGAAAAATGAGGATGTTGTTGCCTGTTTCTTCTGGCGAGTGTTTGCCTGCCAGTAGTGATTAACCAGAATATTTGCATGTGCCTCAGACTGTGATTTCATCTGTCTTTCATGCATTGTTTTATCTTTTTTTACCCGTTTAAAAAAAAAAATGGTAACAACTTCCAAATTTAAAAAAATATATATATAGTATAGAAATGGCAAGGGAGTTGCCCAAAGACGACAAAATCTGTGATGAGAGACTCATGAAAATAGTGTGTATATTCTAACAAATCAGAGTTCTTTTTTGTTTCAAAAGGTAGAATTTTTTGAAATATGTTGTGTTATCCTAGCTGATATAGTTGTGAAAAGCGGTTACATTTCAGGCCTTGTAAGGCGATGAAGTGGCAGCAAAATCCAAGCTAGATAAATGGTTTCTTAGTTCAAATTAATTACGTTAATGATATAACTTGATTTTCTTTTTTTTTGTTTGTTTTTGTTTTTATAACCACACAGTTCAGACCTAGAATCCTGGCATTTCCTGCCAAGCTGTCTAGAAAAATTGGTTGTGATATTAAGTTTCCTGGAATTAAGTTGCCTGGGAGTGGCATCTGAGGGTTATTAAGCATAGGTTTATACCTACTTTGGAAAGCTTATTATAATTAGTGTTAATTATATTGAGATATCTTACTTAGAATTTCCTAATCAAATTGCAGCCTTTCTTGCGCTCTCATTGCTTCTCCTACCGTGCTACTGAATTGTCATCTTTTCTGTGCAACCGCATCTAATAAATCAAATTGGGCATTATAATTATGGCATTCTGCTAATCCTTGCAGAGAGGTGCGAAGTGGTAAGCTGATTTGAGTGCCAGGTTGTCTGCTTTGTTTAGAAAATTAGATTAATGCTTCACTCCATTTGACAAAACATCCACATTCCTCTGTGCTCCCGATGATTCGGTGGTTCTGCACCTCGGGGCATGGCGAGAGAGTTGCCAGAGCTAATCCGGCCTTTCAGCCTGTTACTCCACTGTGAACAAAAATAGTTCCGCGGCGTTTGCTTCCTGCTGTAGCCAAGTAGAGACTGAAGGGCCTTTGGAGCAGCTGCAGGTCCTTTGGCCAGAGGGTTTTCAGGGTGTCGGTCTGTCCTTAGTGCATGGGCGCAGGAAAGATGCTGACTCGAGGCTTGCTGCTCTCTGATGGGAGGCACCAAACCTGCTGAGAGCCGTGGCCTGTGTCGCGAATCGAGCGAGCGCGCTGGGAGACGCGCCGTGCCCTGCGCTGGGAGACGCGCCGTGCCCTGCGCTGGGAGACGCGCCGTGCCCTGCGCTGGGAGACGCGCCGTGCCCTGCGCTCGCCCGCGTGGCTGCAGCAGCCCGGCCTCGTGGAGCACACGCCGAGTCAGCCCGGGCACGCGGGCTGGAAGTGGGCTGACCTCCTTATGAACAAGAGCTGGTGCCAGTAGAAAAAGAGCTGCTGATGCTTCAAGTTGACTTAACCGCTACATCTGCGGTTAGTCAGCAGCTCCGAAGCATCATAGTGTGTTGAATACACGTAGATGTTAATCGAGGCTGTAATAGCACTCTGCTCTGCACATAGTCATTTGTCATGAGGATGATTGTCTTCCACCTCCTCCTTCCTTTTCTCACCCTCTGCTTAACTCACCCGAGATGAGGAAGACTCCCAGGAAGCTGCTGCAGGCCAGGAGCCGTAGCTGATTCGAGTGCTCGGAGGTGGCGTGCTGACTGTGGAATATGGGAGGAAAGGGCAGGAAGGCTAACGCTGCCCAGCCGCGCTGGGGGTGGCTCTGGGAGAGCTCCTAGGAGGAGGGGAAGCTGAGTTAGTTCCTGCGTCTCGTTCCTCGCTAGCCTTCATCACGCTGCTGAGCATTACCCATGATTAATGTTTATTGCTGCTGCGGCTCTTGCTGGACTGGAACTACCAAATTAAATTAACATGTTTGATTACCTGTTTATGTTATTCTTCTGTGATGCTCATCAGCTCATCATCCAACACTGCTGATGAATATAGCACCCCTTGAGAACGCTGCTGGGGGGTGCCAGTGATCTGAGCCAAAGGTGGCAGGTTGTGAACCATTTTCCATCCAGGACACATGTTGCTTCTCCCAGTGTCCAAGTGAAAAGCAGCCGGCACTGGAAATCCTTATGCATTTAGTGGGTGGTGGCGGTGCTGAAATGCTCTGTCGAAGCTGCAGAGGAACCTAGAAACTTGTCTGGGTAATGAGATATATTGTGTGGAATAATCCCTTTGGCACCATGCTGCTAGTGCCCACAATGGGCAGTAAGAGCCTGTAGCTGCTTGATTTCTGCTTGTGTTTTTCCAGACAGTGATAAATGGCAGATCTGTCATTTGGGTGTGATTCCTGAAGCCACTGCAAGGCTCGAGGCAGAGTGGTTCTTTTATGACACAGGAGTTCAGGGACTGAATTATATAATTCTCAGTTGAGATGCAGCAGCTGCAGGAGAATAAGTCCAAGTCCTGTGTGCGAGGCCCAGAGGAGAGTGAGGAGTGGATATCTCATCCTTCTCGGTCTTAATAATACAATTTTTGGAAGCTGAGCTACTCTTTAGAGGGTCTAAATATATCTGTGAGTTTCTTTATTTCGTTACCTTCTGTATCTCAGGCTGTTAAAAGCAAATGAATTCTAGTCCTTTCTTTTAAACAAATGATGCCTTTAATGTGGCTTTGGAGGATTGGTCTGGTTTGGTGTGTGGTGTTTTTTTTGGTGCTTGCATTTCCCTGCTTTTGAACACGGAATTTATACAAACTAGTTTCTTTTCATTTCTAATTGATGCTACCCTTTTTGTTAGCAGATATTGTTATTAAATGTTCTTTGAAACTAAACAACAAAGCAAAAGGAGAAAAAACTGTCCCTTTTAATCAGGGAAATGTTTCTTCATGTACTGCTTAAAAATGGGATGGGTTTTCCACCCTTGTAAGTACAGGAACTCCGATTTGGCCGTTAACGCCCGGTGCTGGTTAGCGTGAAGGACACATCTGCAGGGCCGGGGAGCGGGGCTGTTCCCCATTGCCCCGCGCCAGCCGCGGGTGCCGGATTCGCACTCGCTCCAGGCGCCCGAAGCGCCCGGCTCCAGCTCTGAGGCCGCTGTTGGATTCGGCCGAGCGTTTTCAAGCTCGTGTCGGCTCCCGCCATGAGGACGGGCCTCCCCGCAAGCTCTTTGGGGCGGCGGTGCCAGGCGCGGCGGCACTCGAGAGCTGCAGCCCCTGCAGCCGCCCCGAGCCCCTGGGGAGCCGCGGCACCGAAATGGGCAGTGCGGCCTTCAGTCATTAGGTTTGCTAATCCGAGGCCTAAACTCAAGCTCATTTCAATCAATAGCAATCTGTTTGCACTGTCAGGAACTAATTTAAAAATCTGCTTTAAGTCCTGGTTAGGCACTTGGTATTCTGGTTTCAGCGTCCAAGTACGGGGGAGGCAGTGGGCATTGCACAGCAGTGGCAGGAGGAGGAAGCATCCTTTGTAAATAAATACTGGATGAAACCCTGCTATTATAAAGAAGTGCTATTGTGTTTTGCTGAATTTATCCAAATATTCCCAGAGATTTCTGGAGTTGCTGTAGGGTGTGCTGAAAGGCCTTGACTGGGGGCTTGATTCGTTCAGCATTTCTTTTAAAGCATCTTAGATAATTAAGGTCTGCCTTGTTGCTGTGATCCAGGTAACGTAATTAATCTCTGGAATAAAGCCATCTTTGAGAGAGACTAGATGCCTAGGATGACTAGAGCAAAATACTAACATAATCCCTCTGGAAACTACAGCTTTGTTTAAGTAGGAAAATATGCATGAAAGCCCCATGCAATTATGTTATTGAAACACAAATTGAGGGGACAGTGTTTATTAAAATTGGAGAAAAAAGATTGTTTTTAGGATAAAATTGAAGCATGAAACAAAAGCATATGCTGGATTTTACTGCATTTCAAATGCTATCTTCTAAGCAGGGAGGTGAAGTGTGTTTTGGCTGCTGTGGAAGTGCCAAATCTCAGAGAAAGGGGTTCCTGGTGGGTGGGAGCTGCTGCTCGAACAAGTGGAGGTTGGTGGCCGTGGGCACAGAGGTGATATCTCGACATGTGGCTTTTTGTGTCTGTGTTGTGCTCCCAAATGGCCCCGTCTGTTGCAGCGGCGCTCGGGACAGCAGCCGTGTGCTCCGGCGGCGGCCGGGACCGCGGTGCCTCACAGGGCCCGCGCTGCCTCCGGCCCGGCCGGGCCGCAGCGTCCTGGGCACCTTCCCTGTCCCAGTTCCCCATCGGAAAAAACGGGGTAACCAGAGACCCAGGAAAGTCTGGTGTAACGGAGCGGAGCAACCGAGAGGGGCCCGCGTGGTCACGAGTGGGGCAGGTCGGAGGAAGCTTCGCACGCCGGTTCTTGGGGCTCATCCCCAGCAAACAGGGAGGATCTCGTGTGACCTTCCTGCTATTTTTAATGTTGAAAAAAGCGCATGCAAAAAGTCAAACTATAGGAAGAAAAATAGCTAAGTGCTCTGCTACTGTGCAGGACCCGTGCTGGGTCGTATGTGTAAGAATTGTTGTATGTATAAGAATTAAAGTGGTCATAAGCTCCAAGTTTTAAAACTCTTGCAGGTCACCTTTAACTTCTCTCCCTATGATTAGATGACTGATAAGGACCTGAGGTCACATGTGGTTAAATATAGCCTTGGACTTGGAGCAGGATAAGGGGAAACAAAGCAATCCTCTTTTCTCAGTGATGTTCTCTAAGTAGCTGTGAATGAATCTCATTACAATGGCTTCTTTTGAAATGGAGAAATAAAAGGAAATTTCATTGCTAGCAACTAATGTGGCAGCAGACTTTAAAAATAATAATAGGAAAGAGAAAGGTTGTTGGTGGTCATTGGTTACATTGTTATAAAAGAGGTAAATGGTTTGTAATTTAGACAAGTGGATTTAATTACGTGAAGCAATTTACGGAAAACTGTACTTGCATCCTTTTCTCGGAATTCAATTGGTTGCCACAATGCACAAAGTCGTCTTTCTCTTCCTTCTTCCCACCCCTCTCTCTTTTCAATTTTATTTGTGTATTTGCTTTTGGAGAAGGCAGAGACCAAGACAGACACTTCTGTGGTATCTCATGATTTCAGTAAGCGGCAAAGAGTGGAGAAACACAGTGCAATCTGCATGGTCCTCGTTCCCTGGCTGCTCGTGGGGCTCTGCTCCGCTCCAAGTGCTCCTTGGATGGAGCCTGGAGCCGTCACGGGGACGGGCACAGCCTCTTGTCCTGGCCTTGGCACAGATGCCCCAAGAGGCTAGAAACTGGAAGCAGCCAATTTGGGCAAGAAAAATGCTGTTTCCTCTTTGCGTCAGGACTAGCTGTCTCTCATTTTTGCGTCAGGGTCAGCACTCTGCTGTCTGGCTGTAGCCCCAGTTCTTGGCTTTGCAATAAAAGCTCAAAACCTGGGGAGGGCGATGGGCTGCAGCAGGGAAGAGCTTTGGCCATGGCCAGCGTTGCACGGGGAGGCCTCGCTCTGCGTTCCCGCCGGAGGCGCCTCCGGAGGCCGCGGCCTCCTCGCAGAGCCCCTTCCGCGAGGGCCGCGCGGCCGGAGTCAGCGTGGCTGCCCTTGGACGACCTCTCTTAGGCAAAACGAGCACTTTTCCCCCTCCTTTAATCTCTCAGGCAAGGTTACCAGGAGCTCTTTGGGTGAATGCCCTTGCACTATTGATCTGCTGAAGTCAGTGCAGGAAACCCTCGCAGTTCCCTCTAGAATAGGGGATTAGAATAGATTTAAAGCTCTTTGTGTGTGCCTTTAACTCACAGCTGAAATATGCCTTGCCTGTTTGTAGATTTCTTTTTTTCCCCCTAGTAATATTGTAAATTGATGCTGATTTTTTTTTTCTCCTGAAGTTGAACCTTGTAGTTAATTCTCTCTTTCAAAAAAATTATTTTAAATAAAATCCCACCAAGGAGAAGATTTCAAATATTAAGTTTAGGATATTGAGATGTATAAACTGTATTACTCTATCATGGTTATGTGCAAACATCCCTATTCCCCTGCCCCCCAGCACATACGCACTCTTTTTTTTTCTTTCTTTTTTGGGGGGGTGTTCAGATGGCAAAGTTAAGGTTAGTTCCTGGATTCTGAAAGTCAATGTATAAAGTGAATTATTTAGTTAATTTTTATGTAGTTTATTTAATCAAAAAACAATTTTCAGCTTCACCCTTCTTTCCACTTTCCAGTTGCTTCGGGTTCAAGACTTTGATTTTGGCACTAGGCAAGTTTCTTCCTTCAGCTGCTGCAGACCCAAAGCAAGTTAAAGGATAGTAATGGGCAATCGTTGTGCAATTCTAATGTTTCCTCTTACGGACTTCTTGACTCATTGACAATGAATATTAAGAACAAGGAAAAACCTTTTCCAGGGGAAACCTCATCCACTGGAATAATATTGCTAGAAGAATCCAAGGGCTAAGTAATGGATCAAGCAGTGGAAACGGGCCAGAGCAGCTAGAATAACAGCTCAGTGCTGAATAGCTTTCTGATGCTGTAATATTTTAGCGGCCTGGAAGGTGATGCTGGACCTTGCACAGTTGTCTTTCTGTTAGTTCTCAAAAGTTTCAAGTGGTTATTGGGCAATATTTTATAATTTAAAATGACATTTATTTGCTGTGGTGTCGGTCCTAGTGACGTCCTCCAGTCCTTTCGGCTGGAAGATGGGCGTAGGTCAGGTGCTCAAAAGGGTCTGCTCAGCCAGTACATGAGCAAATTTGATTTTAAAAGATGTGCTCTTTGGTTACTTTGGTTATTTTTCAGCTTTTTGCCTATGGAGCAATTTCTATATGAAGGTAAATGGGATTGACATGAAGGAGCACAGCTATGTCACTAGTGTCGCTAGTGTTGCCTCAGAACTGAAGGATTTTCACTTGCTCCTGGTTGTGCAGGTGTGTTACTGTGCTATTTTTCTTTCAGGGGCGTGCTGCCAAAAATAACAATAGAAAAATAAAAAGTTATCCTCTTAGAGGAGCTATATTCCCATAGGATATTCACACAGGATGTCCACACAGGATATAGTAACCCCTCTACCGCCTCTGTCATGAGCAGAAACCAAGTGTAGATCCACCAAGCCCCAACACCGTTTGGTAAAGCCAGTCTGAGGGTGTTCCCAGCACGTGGTCCTCCGTGTTTGTGTTTCTTCCCCATTTTCATCTCCTGCTTTCCTTGCACCTCCCTCATTTTGTTCCCAAAGCAGCTCATAATTGTGTGTTTGACAGAGCGGTGGTTACGTGCGGTGCTGCTTGTGCATAACTGCCTAGCTGAGGGGAATGACAATTTGGGGCTGAATTTCAGCCCTCCTTTGTCACTGCCGTGTCTCCCTCAGTGGCAGTGTTGTCTGGACTTAACAGGGAAGATGGATGTGACCCAGGGCATGTCACAGTGGTGGGAACACCTGCCCTGGGAGGCAGCTTGCCACCACGCTTGCTCCTGATGCACGTGCTGGTGTGGGGCAGCACCAAGGTGTGTGCAGATTATAGTGAGTTCTGGCTTTTAGAGGTGAAGTCTGTTCATTTAGATAGTTTTATTCCAGCCTTTTGGAGTTTAAAGACTTGATTTCGTCGGGTGTTGAGCCTGGCCATCGTTCGGGGTTAGACGATGTAGGCTGCAGTTCTCCTAACCTGGGGAGGTGGTTGGAGCCCGGTCCTCGTGGGCTGAAAGCCGCAGCTCCAGCAGGGTTCTTGCTTATCGAAGTAAGAGTCTTATTTAGCTATCGCTCGGGAGGAAAAGAACTCCAGGATCCAGCTTTTTAGCTCAGGCAGCATGTGGGAGTTTCAATTGTCCGTGCCAAAACCCTTCTGCAAATTATGCCAACTGGGCAGGGTGTGGAGGGAACAGAAGCAATGAAGTTATGCATGAGTAAGGAACAGCTCGGTCTTTATTTAGACCTATTATAGGTCATTTGCAAAGGGCAGTCTTTCCTTTTTTTGAGGGGAAGGGGGGTCCTTTAAAGGGGCTGCTCATAGCGTGTTTGTAGGAGGTGCATTTTAGTCAGAAGCGATGGGAATCGGGGCATAGCAAAGGAGCAGAGCCAGTCCCCGGAGCGCCGTGTCCTCTGCCCGGGGCTGCAGGCGCGCGCAGAGCCCGGCTCCCCGGCGTGGGGCTTCCCGGGCAGCTCCCGTTAACGTCAGCACAGCGCGTTGCTAAAACCCACATGTAGAGCTAAAATAAATCACAACATAGGAAACAAAAGTCATGCACTCAGGCATGAGTAAGACTGGTTCTCCACCATTCTGGCCTACGAGATTAACTCCTTCCTGCTGTTGGAAACCCAAAATGGAAGCCCTTTCTGTAGCAAGCCTGCTAGGGTCAAGTGCAATGTGCTTTTCTTGGTGCGGGCATTGCATAGTGCTAGACAGTGATCTGTTGAGCAAAGACAGATTGACCGTCGGAGCTGATGGAGCTGACGTGGTTAACCCGCTGGGGGTGTCTCCGGGTTAGTGGTGTTGCTGCTCAGGGTGCGCTGGCTGTAGCGATGCACTGAGCTGTTTGTGTTGCAGAAATGTGGCCACCCGAATACCTTGTATTTGTCACCATGCGAAAGAGCCTTGCAGGTGTTTTGCTAAGACATCTTGTCTATCCTCTTAGCCTTGTTCTGAATCATCCTCACGCAGCTAGTAGATTGGTAAATACCCTTTTTTTTTTTTTTTTTTTAAATGTGTCTGTACAAATGCTGCTCTGCTGTAATCCTTTTGAGGTGGATATTCTATCCCTGTTTACCTGAATTGTCAAGAGCACAGGCAGAAAAAAAAGTCTTTGTGACAGCTTTTTTTTTCCTTTTCCCTTTCCAGTGAGGCAAAGAAATAAGGGTGTATTATTTTTTTTCTTCCCAGACAGTCTACCCACAGCAGCAGCACCAGGGACCTCTAGTAAATTGGTCAAGGGACACATTTGACCCTAGGGCTGCTTGTTAGAGATCATTGTTATAGGCACGTTGTAATAGCAGATGCAATAAAGAGTCTGCTTTGTCCCAGAGAAAAAGCAGCGTGTTGTGTGGGGGTTTGTGCGTGCGTGTTTGTTATGTACTAGGAACTGAAATGCTGTCTTGCAACCTCAGGTCACCTCAAATAGGTTTAAGCCTAAGGCAAAGCCAAAGGCAGAAGAGTTATGGAACTGGTTGTATGGGAATTGACAAATACCGGGTTATTTTTTGTTTATTGAAGCTGAGAGCAGAGGGAAAACTGGCTGCATGGAAGGCTATTTCAATTGCAAAACAAAAAAGAAAGTGTGACTTGTGTCAGGCAATTAGCAGTGATGTAGACCCTGGAGACTGGTGCTTTGGTAGCTCTGCTTTTCCTAGGCAGGTGATCATTTGTGCGCATGAGGTTTTTTGATCCCGAAGAGCTCAGAACAGCAGATGTTGGATATTTCTTAGAATCATCCAGTCAATTACAGATGGAGGAATAGGGTGCCTAAATGGGAGCTCCTAGGGCCTTGTGAAAGTTTCTTAAGAGCTAGGTTTGATTTGTGCTTTTCTCTACTCACATGTTCTAAGTTTTCATTCATTTTTTAGTTTGCACTGGAAGAAACTCCCCGCTCCCAGGACCATGTTAGCTAAATCCCAGTGTCGTCTTGGTGTGGGTGAACTCCTCCTTCATTCAAGCATTTACATAAATCCCACCTACCAGCTTTGAAGATGTATTCCCTTATCTCTGTTGCTGCATTTTGATGCCTTTGACTAGAGTAAGTGCATTGCTTGTACTATGATAGATCCGAGCAAGTAAAATGTGTTGCAAGATGTTATGCTCCATTAATGGGACTCGAAATAGGATTTCTGATCATTTGAGAGGCTTCCTTCTGTGGCATCATGTGCTTATTTTCCTAATGGCCATTATTTATTTATTTTGGCAGACTGACGAGCTCACATTGGTGGTGACATAAATTTCTTCTACTTTAGCTGCATGCATTAGCAGAATGTAGAAAAGTTTTTGGGAGTTTTTTTTTTTTGCAGTATTCAGCAACCTGTGTGACTTGCATTGATCATGTGTTTCCTGCAATGCAGGCGTCTGTGGACATGTGCTGTAATTCTTTAAGGATATCTGCTAAAACAGCTTAGTCCGAAGAGGGTTTTTAGTCCTTTGATGAAACAAGGCTGGCTGTTAGTACAGATGCACAAAAGAGAGATCTTAGTTAATTGCCAGTAAGTATCGACAGCAGCGTGATGTAATCGGTGTGAGTTCGGGTGTAATCAATAAAAGTCCATCTTTGCCTTCTGCCTACCAAAAAAATCAGATGCTTCCACTGCTGAACTGCATCTGTTCAAAGAAAAATCTGAACGTGTGATGCGATGATTTTCACTCCCGAATACCTGGAGTGACTGATGGTCACCCTTGGAGGCATTAACTCTTATGCACTATATTTATTTCTAAATTGGGTAGGATTCTTGTTCTCGCGCATGGTAACGGTTAGTGTTTAAGCTTCCCCCTCCCTTCCAGACAGTGCAGGCGTTCAGTTTAAAACCCTTCCTGCTTCCCTCCTCCTCCTGCTCCAAAGCAGCTCAGTCTGGGGCAGGAGGAGGAGGACGAGGAGGACCTGTGCCCTCCCAGCAGTGCTCACCAGCAGTGCTGGGGAGGCCGTAGGACACGCATCTGCTTGAGACTGTTGGGCGACTGGCTGTCTTTAGGCATCTGCTTATCTGTAACTGGAGATAATAATATTCTCTTCTTTTGTTAGGTGCTTGGGATACGCAGAAGAAAAGTACTATGGGACTTCATGATTATTTTATTATTGCACAGGAAAATACAAGGTGATTTTTTTCAGCCTAGAGAAGGGAGGAAGGAGTTCATTGACACTGGAGAAATAATCTTGCTAGAAGGATTTAAGGGTCTGGTCTTTCCACGTAGAGACTTAGGTTTGGAAACAGCCGTGCCACATGAGCCTGGTGCTGACCCAAAGAGAAACAGGCGAGTTCAGCTGGAGGCCGTCGGTGAAGGCCGCCTGAGCAAGCAAGGGCTCCTGCCTCGCGCTGGTGGATGTGTCACGTCGGGTGTCCGGGGAGGCTGCCAGCTGCCGCTTCCAAGCGCTTGCTCAGAGGTGCTGAGCACCCTCCAATAATTCAAACTAAGAGCGCTGCGGAAAGCTGCAGCAAACACTGGGAATGATCTAATGCTGGTATTAATCATCATCTCATGATTGGGAACTAGGTGTGAATACTGAGGGTGTTTCTGCAGTGCAAACCTCAGGAAGGATCTTGATAGCAAACTCACTGGGCCAGTTTTCCAGGCTAAGCATTTTCTTTTTCTTAATTATAAACTCTCCAAAGGTCTTCTGGGGTGAAGAGCTGGTTAGAAATACTCTGAGTATGTAATTTTGTGGTTTTCTGTCTTTAGTAACTGGCTTCTCAGGAAACTTTCGGAAGGAGTAGATCCACTTAGGCATGCTTGAGAAAGGGCTCAGGTATCTATTACTCTGAAATTGCCCCACTTGCTTATGCAGCAGCCTCGAATATGAGATGTGCGTAAAGCTGATTGCAATGGACTAAAAAGAGCTGTCAGAGGCCTGGCTTGCCAAGAAAAGCATTTTCTGCGATTCGGGATGAGTACTTTCCTTTTATACTTCCCAGCAATGGGGTTTGTTTGTGTCCTGCTCTTTGCTCAGAGACCTAGTCCTCCTCCTCCAGCGTCATCCTCTGATGCTCCTTGTGTCTGGGAGACCTTCACGCTGCTCCCACCAGTCTGGGACAGGGAGAGGCCGAGGGAGATGCTCCGGTCTGGCTGGCTGCGAGAGCGTAGGCGTGTGCTGGGGGGGATGTAACATCCGAAAACCCTCTCCCTAGCAGAAGGGCAGGGAATAGCAGCTGCCAGGGAATTGTCAGTGTTGGTGGGTGCTGCCGTTTCCTGAAGCTAACTGGAGGATACCCCAAGCTCTAAAATTCTGTGTGCCCAGCAAAATAAGGTGAGATTGGGTGGCGTTAGTCACCGTGCAGCTGATGGTTCGATTTAGCCGTGGGCTGTGCATGTTCAGCAGCACGGGCACCGAGAAGGAGCAGCAACACAAGGCCCATTGGGACCCCTGCTTGCTTTGGTCTGCTGCCTCCGTCTCCGCTGCCCCACGTGCTGCCCGGCAGCAAACTCTGGCCAGCGCGTTCACCCGAGCCGTGCGGGGCCTCGTTTCACTTTACGGATGTTCCCTGGGAGCTGCTCGCAGGGAAGGGGGACAGACTTGGTGTGAATGTTTATGCATGTGCACGTCCGTCAAGTTTACTCGCCTGGCTTTACTGTAATTCATTATATAAAGCCTGTTTGTCGCACATGACTTTACATATCCACAGGCCAGTCTCATTTAATAATTCAAATGCTTATTTCAAGTACAGGGAGGTGGGGGTTACCTAAGATCTAAGCTCAGAGGGAGAATACAGCTTGCGGCGGGATCTTGCTTCTTACCCAGTGCTGTAGCTGCCTTGATTGAAGCACCAGGAGGTCAAGTGACTTGTCAAAGGTTTCACAGTGAGGGAGCAACTCTGCTGACATTTGAAACCAGAAGCCTTCTGTTTCCAAGCCTGCTGCTGATTTACACTTTCATCCTCTGGTACACATAACTGCTGCCTGAATTAAGCTGTGACATATCTTCCCATCGGTGTAGAATTATTTAGAGTTAGACCTTGCAAAGGGAATGTCATTCCTTCCCCAAACACTGCTTGGGTTAAGTCCGTTTCCATGTGGTTCATACGCTAGTTCAGCACCACTCACTAATAAATTACAATTATTGAGGTATCAATTCATCATGTCTCGGCGACAGTGTCGCCTGTTCCACTGCATTGACCGAAGCCCTTTGCTAACCGGCTAATGTGCTGCAGTTCTCCTCTTTCTTGTCCCATAATGATGGGATCCCTTGTACCAATTTGAATCCTATTAGATTGCAATTAATTTCTCCCTATTCCAAACTGAGGCAGTTGAGTGCTTTTCCGTGTTGGGCTTACAATATGAATATATCAAAAGGGTGAAGTGCCAAGAAAACCCAGCTTGTGAAACTTTTTTTTTTTAAATATCTGCCTCATGTTCCCCGTCTCCCCTGATTACAGTAATTAGCAAACCAAATTCATTGCTTTGGGAGCATCAGTGTGAGCAAGTGAGAAGAAGAGTATAACTTTGGGATGCTTAAAGAACAAATAATACAAATAGAAGCATTAATTGCAGAAGGTTGGACGTGTAGGGGAGGAATATCTGCTTTTAGATTTCCAAGATTTTTATCTGTGTTGCAGTGGGACATTGTACCATAGGACCAGATGAATTAGCTTTATTTTGCAGTGAGTACTTTAAGGCAAACAGAATCACTTTGCAGAGGGGTGGAAGAGCCTGTTCAAGCTTAGCTCTGGCACCAGTGCGAGCAGGCAGGATTGGAGCCGCGTTACCTGCGCTCGGTGTTTGCCTGTGTTGAATATATCTCTTGGATGAGTTTGCCAGGACCTGACCCCGTCTGTCTCCTCTAGCATTATGGGCTTTGGAAGCTGCATGAAGATGGGAATTAATCTTCAAAGTTTAATAGCTGCTTGCTCTGTCTGCAGAATCAACACTTGGAAAATGTTCTTCCTTGGCCCTGACTGCAAACAGCCTAAGAGATGCAAACATGCTGTGCAGTCACCCAGGGGATAGGAAAAAGTAAACTTAACTCCCTTGAGGAAAACCATGGAGAAACAGCTGGAGGGAAACCCACGTTGCTGTGCCTGCTCGTCGGGGCAGTGTTTGATCTCTGATTGCAGTGCTAGAGAAATATTTAAATGTCTGTGTGCAGCCATAAAACAATAGTTTTGTTTTATGATTTAAACTCAGCTTTCAGAGAAGAAAGTATTTGACTGTGCCATCATGATGCGGTTTTTACCAGATAAATCGATCCTTGGAGGCAAATGAGATTAATACTAGGAGACAGATTTAGAATTTGCCCTTCTCTGTGGTTTCTATAAACTGAGGAATCCTTCTGGGCTCTTTGTTGCTCTAGCAATTTTCTCTCTGTTGGATGATGACCCTTTCAATAAGTGGTCATCCGCATTGAATTTTTCTGACTCAAAGCTTAAAAAACAGGGTTTTGTATTGCGAATAGAATCCCCATGCTGTAGCTTGACCTCACTGCCTGCTTTCTTTGGAGGCTCCGCAGAGGCCGCAGCAGTGCCAGCAGCAGCTCTTGGCCCTTGGCGCTCGCTCTGCCCCGGCTCACCGCGTCCCTCAGAGCGCGGGGCTCCGCGTGCTGCCCGCCCAGCAGCCATGGGGACACCCCTGGGGGTGAAGCGGGCACGTTGCCTTAGTTGTTTCTCCTAATGTGTTATGGCTCAGAACCTATTTCTGTGAGCAGGTAGTACCCAGGACTTCACCAGTTTTGCATTTGGATGCAGTTGATGAGACTATTTCAAGGCCGAGGTGATACTAGACATCCATAGCATACGCAATTGTTCTGAGCTTTTATTTTGTATGAAAGATAAGTGTGTGTTTGAGATAAGACAGCAGTTGTAGAGTGTTTCGTTTGTTTGTGTTGGTTACCCAGAATGGGTTACCCTTTATATTGCTTCTTATGAGCTACTTGAGCATTACAATGAGTTTAAGCCACTAAAGGCAGTGTATGGAATGTTCTTGGGAGCCTAAACGAGGGCAGAACAGCTCAGGAGAGAGCCCTGAACTCGGGGAGAGAGGTTTGTGTTTGTTAGACCTCCGGAATAGTTTAGATTGGCATATATGCTTTAAAAAGCTACTGTCTCTTTATTAACTTGTGCTTGCTCTGACCTACTGCACTCTGAGCCTCTTTGGGTGTTACCAAGGATTTGAGTTGAAGCCTCCCATGTTTCATATGATCTGATTTTTTTTTTTTTTTTTTTTCTTGGTGGGGCTTTCGTCATTACAGCTCTCTGGGATACTAGCACAGACAACATATTTGAGGTTGCATATGAAGGAGGAAGAGTACTGAGAAGAGGAAATGTTGAGTGATTGGAAGATATTAGGAAAGGTTCTGGTAAACTTGTATAGTTCTCACACTTAGCTTGCCAAATTGAGATGAAGTTGTCTCTAATTTGGAGGCAGGCATTTTGTGAACACCATGTGTTGTTTTTCTCCTTAAAGTCATTTGGCTCTAATGCATAGATTTAGTGTATGTCTCATTACTGTAAGTAAGTGGCTAAAGTAATACTCATAATGCAGACTTTTTCAAAAGACTAGAAGCTGGTGTTTGTGTGTAGTTGTGTCTGTGGCTCTTTCCATGGAAAAGAAACGTTTGGGGTGTGATGTGTGCTGCAGAAACGCCCCCGTAGGTGTTTGCACAGCCCTACAAGGAAGAAGGAAGGCTGCTTGACTGCAGTGCACGAGTGAGGTGGAAAGACGAGGGGCGTCCATAGATCTGCATGTGACCATTGGCAAGTTATTTAAGGTACTTTATTCCTTACTAATTCACATCTAAAAACAGATGTAATATCTTCCTATTGCACACATAAGTTGTAAGAAATTTTGTGACAATTGATGAGAAACTTGGATAGCTTTTATATGCTAGCAGGGGAGGGGAAAAAGCATTTTTAAAGGAGTAAAATTTAGATTTTTATATCACGTGACTCCAGAGGGTGGGATTTGAGGAAAAAATCCACTCTCAGAAGACTGCCAACTGTCTTGGGATAATGAGTGTGTTCTCCCAGCACAATGGCTGTGCCTCACTTTGCATTACAATGTTGTCTAACAGCAAGTGGCTCTTCTGATTCTTTTGTAATTTTGGAGCAAAATGCTGTTTGCAAAATAAACACACTGCGAGTTTCCTGGCGCTAATGTCAGCAGCAGCAGCGACCTGCCAGGCTGGGTCAGTTCTTGGTGGCGTGCAGGCGGGCAGCTCTCCTCAGTGGCTGCTGCACAGATGTGGGCCCCGCTTGTTGTCTTCCTTCCCAAGCTCAAGCAGCTGCGCTATGGCCATTTATTGCTGCAGAGAGGGGAATGGAGCAAAACCTCTGCCTATTTCTGCTGCTTGCCACGCGGCTGGCAGGAGGAGCGGCCCAATTGCTGCCCTGCTGCTGGGGAGGCCTGAGAACTGCTGCCCTGTGACGTGTTCCGAGCAGTGGCCCTGGGGACCTAATGGAAACGGGACCAAACGTTTCTCCTTTCTATCCATCCTCATCAAAAGATTTACTTAAGTCTATTAATGTACGCATATTTTTTTTTCCCTCTGTTTTTTCAAGCGAGGCCAGTTCAAGGCAGCAAATACAACGCGTGGCTTCAGTCAGGAAGCTGTGGCTACAATGGGGCCTAATTGGGAATGTGATTACAAGTTTTAAGCCAAGACTGAGTTTTATTATTCAGAGCAACTCTCAAAACAGAAAGGGAAGTTTCCTCAAGGAGCATGCTTGCTCTCACCTCTTCACACGTGCTATGAAGTTTATGGGCTTCAAGCTCGTGAAGTACTTCATGCATTAGATGAGAAGCGAGGAGTGTAGAGCACTGCTCTTGGTAATAATGAACTTGCTACAAAAGCTTTACTTTCATCCTTGGTTTCTTAGTCCTCAGCAGAGAAGTTCAGAATTCTTGCTGCTGTTTTACAGGCGGGGATGTTGATGGGGGCTCTGTGATGAGCAGTGACTCATTCGTGGACCAGAATGAGTCACCGGGACTCCAGCAAGTCACCGGGAAGGACCAGAAATGGAGCCCAGGGCTCCTGAATTCAGTAGCTCTAACTGATGGGCTGCATTTCCTCCTTGTCGCTGCAGCCTGCATTACAATTTGGAGATAACTTCCAAGAGGGAAACCACGGGAGAGCAGTCAGCCACATAGTGGTATTTGAGTTTGTTCCTACACATAGTCAATAACTGCTGGTAGTTAGATAGCACTGTAGGAAAACTGCGGGTAAACGTTGATTCATGTTTTTAAGGGCATCCGCTGTGTAAGCGAGGGAGGTAGTGAAGTTGTCTGTGTGCATGTGTGTAGGAGGGATATTAAAGATCTGACTTGTCAGGGGTGTAAACTCATGCCAGAATTAAGAAAAGAGAATACCCAGAATTCATTTTATTGGTTAAATTCCAACGGTGCATTGAAGAGACGGTGCTGAAGATGGTGGAAACCTAATGCTGGGGTTGTGTGATGCACAGGAACTAGAAAGGAAACCGCAAAACCCTACTGTCTCCAAAAAATGAGAGCAATCATCACAGTGAAGATTTGTGCTGTTTGAGATGGCTTCACTTGTAGGTGGTGCAGAGGGAGCCTCCTCTGTGGGCCAGGATACTGGATCTAGCATAAGACCCGTGAAGTTTTAGATAAAACGCAATAACGAACTGTGTTTAAAAACTTGCTTGCAATCTGTTGAACTTTCTTTCAGCCTGTGCTTTGGAAAGGAAAGGGATGAGCAGATGTCAGCAAACCCTGGCAGAACGGGGCTCATGTTTTAGGCCTCTGCTGTTCTCGCAGAGCACATGCCCGTGCCCATCGCCAGCACGTCCCGCTTGGAAAGAGCAGGAGGCCCCGGCGCCCTTGTGCAACGTCTGCTGCTGGCAGGCAACCACGCCGCGGTGTCTTCTGGTGACTTAGCTAAATAGTTATGGTACGAACCGCAGGCTGTCCGAGCCAGTCAGACCCTGTCTGGAAGAGTTGAAAATACGACAGCATGAGTAAGTGCCATTTGAGAATATCAAAGAGCTATAATAATGTGGATAGCATTACATTAGAAAACCAAGGTGGGAGGATTACATGAAAGCAAAACACACAGACAGGCCCCAAGGGGAGACCATCCACCACAAAGGATAATTTCCTATGGGATTCAGACCCAAGAGCACATTCCTCTGAGGCTGCTTTAAAGCATCCAGGCAAGACATCTAAAGGGAGAGAAAAATTCAGAATGCTTTTTTAGAACAACTGTGTGTAGCTGGAGCAGATGCTGGTGCCTCGTCTCCAGCTCCTGCCTTTTGTCTGGTCTCCTGCATATTTTCCTCCCTGTGACCCCTTTTTTTAGGCTAAAAGATTTTGAATTTCTCTTTTCCCTTCCCCTTTACTTGGGGAGAGAGAACTGTCTTTTATCCATGTTTTGGTTTTGCTTTTGCTGTCCAAGCAGTGCTGCAGCCGTATTTACTCAGCATGTCCCCTGGGCATTGCTGGGACTTTGGAGGACAGCAGGGCAGCGCTGCGTGGCTCCTGCTGCTCAACTGGAAGGTCCTTCACAGTGTGTTCCACAGTTAATCCCGGTGGCTGGGAGACCAGGCGCAATCACTGTTTTCTTGAATAGATGTTTACATATCTTCCTCCCAGGTGGGAGTAACTAAATCCCACGCAAACCTGTGTGAGTGTCAGTGTGTGCAGGGTCTGTGCACAAAGGGCACAGGTAGGAATGACAGGTTTAGACTTCCTGCAAAGCTGCTGTGCTATTCAGCCCCGTGGTGTTTGTGTGCAACCTGGGAGGGAAGTTAACTGCGTTTTTCCCCACTTTTCCACCCCAGCGCATGTTTGGGGTGCAGGGGAAGGCGATGCAGGAGGGTTTGTGCGTGGGTCACGGGTTCCTCACGCTTCATCTGAAAAGAGCAGGGCTGCTCGCGAGGCTGCTTGGAGAAGAGGTCCTGGCGCAGCTCCTCGTGTCAGCTTCAGGCCTCTGGGAGCATAAAGAGACTTTTATAAGGGGGAATGTGCCATGCAGGGAGCAACTGCAGCTTTGGCAAAAAAAAAAAAAAGAAGAAAGAGCAAAAGGCAAGCAGTCCCTCTGCGTGACAGTAAAATATTCAGAGAAATATGTGCTCTTTGCGCACGAGGCATCCTGAAACAAGGCATTGGCCCCTTTGTAATGCAGAGGCCGAAGCGAGATGTTTGGAGAAGGCGGATGGGCAGCTGGTTAGCGCCCAGCCCGTGGCTGCCCGTAGTCCATCAGTGCCAGGCCTGCTCGCGGCAGCGCCTCGCTGGCACGGCAGAGCCTCCGCGGGGCACCGAGCCCTTTACAGCAGGGACACAAACGGTCCCCTTGTCCCCTCTCTGCTATGGAAGCCGTTGGTGGTGAGAGCCTCTACGAGCTTTGGGTGGAAATCGGGTGCATGTGTCCTTGTGTTCAGCTGAAAGCAGCATGGACAGGTCTGCTCAGAACTGCTGCTGTCCTTGCCCGTGGCTTGCTCGGGAGCTCTCCTTGCTCCCGCAGCCTCTCGTGTGCGGCCAGGGTGCCGTAAACGTTTCTCTTGGCAGCGGTGCTGGTACTGACAGTTCCTCCTGCCACTTTGGTTGTGATGATGCAGCAGTTTGTGGCACCACACTGCAGAGAGCTACGTCTGTAGGAAAAATAATCCCCTCATTTCCTCCCTCCCGCCTCTCTTTTTTTTTTTTTTTTTTTGATGTTTCCCCTCTTTTGCCAGTTTGCTCCTTGGTCCCTCATTTTTTTCTGAATTCTGCATTTCAGGCAGTGTCTCTTGGCTTCCGTGGGCTTGGAATCAGGCCAAACGTGTCATTTCATTACAGGTTTCATGTATGTTTCATAAAATCACATCTACTGCAATATATTTGCAGGCCTGCTAGTGGTTAACAATGAGCAGGAGAATATCCCTTTTTTCCCATATTCTTTAATGGTTCCCGGCCTGGCACCGATTTGCGGGGTGTTTCAGTTGGAGGGTTTATGCAAAGCAGGGTTGGTTGTGCGGCCCTGGCTTTAAGTATCTGGTACCGCAAGTTCCAGGGTATGTAAAATACTAGCAAAGATGATATCAAGTTATTTAATTAAACATCCTATTGCAAGCACTAGAGGTCACGCATAGAACCCCATAGCAGCTAGGGACCCAGCTCCACCTTCTTTGCCTTTGAGTCCAAACTTTGGATATGACCCTGGTGCCTCACTCAGATCCTCTCCTTGATTTGCACAGACTGAATAACATTTATCCCCTCTAAGAGACAAAAAACTACTCGGGGAAGTATTGCATAAACTGGCCTTGCTCTGTTGACTTCAGTACAACTGTTGAAGTATTAAAGATATTGAGGGCAATGACGGGGTGCTCTGTTTCAAAAGCAACGACGTCTGGGATCTAGAGTCTGGTTTCTCCATAACCCTTCTCCCGCCATGTCCTGTTAGGCGAGTGCCTTGATTGCACAATTCCAGCGAGTATCGGTGGCTTTCTTGTGTTACAATAAAGCGTGTTTGTGGCAGGCTCTCCGGCTTTGGTTAGGTGGCTGCTAGTGACACAGTTCCAGTAACACTCGACACAAACAAGCGAGCAATTCTGCAAGCCGGCCTGCTCTATAGACTCCGTGAAAACACAGAGCCTGTCAGACAGTATCTTTCCTTTGTCGGCAGTTGTTTTGCTCTCTGTGTTCTCTTACACAACATGACCACACCACCCGCTGCTCTGACTTTTGGAAAAAACAACTGCTCATCCATGAGCCAAGAGGAACTAGAGTGGTTCTAAGCTATGTGAATGCAGAGGAAATGGCTAGTTCTGTTAGTCTGCTTGCTACCAAAGAGGTTCTGTTTGTCTGCAGCCTGCTGTGAACCAACCTCGAGGAAACTTCTCCTACCCGCTGGTGCCCACAGGCCTCAGGGTGGGAGCCCTAAGGACAGACATGGACGGGGTTGGTTGTTGACTCTTCTGAGCTGGGATGGTGTCCTGGTAGGCCCAGGAGCAGGATTTTACATCAGGAAACTTGGGACAGGACTCCTGGCAACTGTCCTGCCCTGAAATGGGCTGCTTGGTCTTCAGCCAGTTAACATGGTGCTGCCAGTGTAAAAACCACATCCTAGCTGTATGCCGAACGTGCCAGAATCATGGCAAAGCTCAAGCGTGTGGTCTTCTGGCGTGCTACCTCAGGCAAAAGGTTCATTAGTTGTCACATGGCTAAGACTTCCTTTTTTTTTTTTTTTTTTCCTCCAGCAAAAGCCTCTAAATTCACATGGCTTTCTCCGGAAAATCCTCCTCCACATCCTGTCTTATCATGCTTCCTCCCTCGCTCTCACTTCGTACCCACCACGGAGCAAGTCTCCCAAAGGAGACTCCACCTTAGCAGTTGCTAAGTTGTTTATTTCTCTAGGTCCCGACCACGCTGCGGTTTTCCTGCAGGCAACGTGTGGGCTCAATCTGGGGCGCGTCTCTGGGGGCCGTGTGTCCCCTTTGCAGGGACAGGCTGGGCAACCCACCGGGTGACTTGTGTTCTTTGCTGTCAGCACTGTGGTCGTGCTTCCCCTGGAACAGGTTGTTGGTGTTTGGGGTAATGAGTGCTAACAAATCACTGGAAGTGAAGATCAAACTAGAGGAGGAAAGTAGGTGAGATACCACTGCAAGCTTGGCTTGTGCTTTGTGGATCTTTTTTTATTTTTTTTTCCTTCTTCTTTAATAGCAAAAAAAAAAAAAAAAAAAAAGTGACATCAGCTCTGCTGCAGGCATGAATTAAAGATGAGAACTTAATAAAACTTGTTGGAGGGGAGAGGGAGGAATGAAAGAGGAGCTAAAGCAACGATGTCTTTATTTTTAAGCAGACAGCACCACCTCTGCTTCAGCTTCCCGAGGTGGTGGTGGGGAAGAGGGGAGGATGCAGCCCAAGTAGTCTGCGAATCAAAAGTGCCCTCTGCTGGGTAGAGCCCGCATGAAGGAGCATTTCCCAGCGCCTGTTCCCCTTGATGCCCAAAGCTTAATTACCCCCTCTTGCTGGGAAGAGCCTGGACGCGATCCAGGCCGCGCTCAGCAGCTCCTTTGCCGTTACAGGCCCGGCAGGGATTGCAGTTCGAGCACGTCACGGGCCTGGCGGCGTTGCCATTTCCCTGGGTTTGCTGCCGCGCGTGCGCTGCTGCTCCAGCACCGCTCTCCACTGCACAAACAGAAAATACCGATTTGCATTCGTGATATCGCTACGTTAGACAGGAATCAGGGTGCAATAGTGCACAGAGGTCGTTCTTGACAAAGAAGCACCTGAGAAAAAGGGGATGGAGCCAGGAAGAAGCTCGCTACAGAAGCCCTGACTCTAGTGCATTCATTTAACATGAGTAGTGCAGATAGGGTAAAGCATGCGCTGTGCATGCCAAGTCATACACTTTTCCAGCGAGAGCTCATTCCTGGCCCCGAGAGCAGGCACCACCCACGTTTGAATCCAAAGCTGGTTTTGTTGCAAGCAGCTGGATACTCACCCGGTAACAGCAGGGTCCCTGTCGGCCGAGCTGCTTCTCGCTTCTGCGTTTTCCTTTTTATCTTGTAGGGGAGAGGACGGAGTTGGCTCGAGGGCTGCAGGGAAAATCCCAGGGTAAGGAATGGCCAAGCGTGTCCAGAGATCTGCGTAGCGCTGGGTCCTGCCACGGGCGCTCAGGAGGAGCTCAGGGTCTCCAGGAGGCTCCACGGCACGCGCCGTTACTCGCGCTGCCTGTGGAACAGGCTCTTTGCATGTGAAACAGGGCTCTCGCTCTCCGTAATTCTGCTGCTATCTTCCTCCTGGGTCTTGGGGCGGGCACCGGGTCAGCGGGGCCGTGCGTGTGCCCCCGTGCGCAGCGCAGGCTCCCTGCGGCACCGGAGCACTCCGAGCCCCGCGGGCAGCCGGGGACGGCGGGAGGCTGCTGTTCGCAGCTGTCAGCCCTGTGTCTCTGAGGAGTCTGCAATAGCACAGGTTTAAAAAAATAAAGCAATAAACAGCAGTAAATTACAACTATTGAAAACTGAAATATTCCAGGTTCCAACTATTTCTTCATCTTTTATGCACGTCTAACAATTTTGGCATTTGCAATGCCATAGACCTTATGTAACTGAAATAACAATTTATATTTGAAGCAAAAAGAAATCAACTCATGTTTGTTTGTTTTGCTTTTTTTTTTCTTTTTTCCCTCCCTTCATTTTGTGTTTTGAAAGATTAATTGTGGGATACTTTAAAAAAAAAAAAAAAAAAAAGGCATAAAGCAAAGCAACTGGATAAACTGACTTTAAAAATTCAGTTAGTGCCAGGTGCTGCCCATGCCCCTGGGAAGCTGCAGTGTGATGCCTTGTGGTGAAACTCTCTAGCAGTGAGGAGTGATCTTAATAAATCCTGAAGGAAGAGGTGGCCAGGAACAGAGGGAAATAATTCTTGTGGTTATGAAACAAGGTTAAAATCCCTAGGGATATTTAATGGAAGCTTTTTTCCTCGGAGGAGCAGTAGAGCCAGTGTCCCAGGTTTTATTGTGCTGGCAGAGGTTGACTTTGGCAGGCAGAGTCTTTCCTGCCATTGTCCTGGCAAAGGCTTTGATTGCTCTGCTTGCGCTCAAGGGTGGGAAGGCACTTTTATTTAGGGTGGAATAAATATTTATTCTCTAAAAGCACTTGCCACAACTGCTGCTTTGCAGAGAAAAAAAAAAAACAGGATGGTAAGATGGTGGTTTCTGTTAGAAGCAAGTCATGCAGACTTCGTGCTCATGTGAATGTGCACCTGCTGAGCCGGGATTTGGGTTTGAATGCAGCTAAAATCTCAGAGGTAAAGTTCGCTGTAAGTGGCAAGTTTTGACTGTCTAAAACTGAGCACGTTATTCATTCTTTTCTCCCGGTACCACGAATTCTTCACAAACTTAACACCACCTAAAAATTCTGGCTGCACCGAGCAGATTTCTCAGTAAATCTGGCTGACATTACAGGGGTGTAACAATCATTTAACTTGTTTTCAGATTTGATTTCAAGAGAATTGCACAGCTCAGTCTCATCATCTGTAATCTCCCTGAATTTAGTCACAAGTGTTTCTAGTACCTAATTCAAATAATCTATTGAACTGACAGGTTGTTTTCTACCTATTTCTTGGTAACAGCTTGACACAATAGTTTTGAAATGTCTGTTTGCTCTGAAACCTCCTGACAGTTAACTGCCAGATGAGCTGTTGCTGTGTATGGTGTACGTGGTAAGATGGTGTACACGGGTCAGATGGTTGTGCAGGCAGTATTTACACCATGGTGCACTCTTGGTGGCATCTCTGTTGGTTACTGGACGTTTCTGCTGGTTATAATCACTGCCTGTGTTTACACTTAATGCTGTCAACAACATTTGGATCCAGAAGTTCATTGTCCTTTAGGAGCTGTAGGAACACGCTGCAGACAAAACACATGTACAAGATGCCACGGATGCAAGATTTCTAGTAATGGTTTCTATAGGAAATATAAAATCTGTCCAACTCTAGTGATGCTTTTCGTAGCTGAGTTTTCACTGAAGTTTCCTTCCTGCCACGCCATCCATCCATGCTTGTTTTTGCCCCTAACGTAGGGTGTGTGGCTTCCAGTCAAGCTGGGATGGTAAGGCTGGAGCAGACAGCTCTGCGCTGGGTTGGACGTTGGTTTCCTAATGTACAGAAGTGGTGTAGGAAAGTTGCAGAGTGTCTTGTGGCCCTGTGCAGGCAGCAAAGGGGAGAGCTGCCCCGGCAATGGAATCATGCACAAGCCCAAGGTGTTTTTAAAAACAGATTTGTTCCCTGGGGCCTTCCTGCGTGGAAAAGCAGCATGCTGCTGCCTTTAGCACCACAGTGGAAGGGGAGACGTTTCAGGGCCTCGATGCATTAGCTCGGAGTACGTGCTTAGCTGACAAATCAAGGGAAGCCCAGCTGGGAGAGCAGTCACAGCGTGGGCCTCGAGTGCGAGGGGCGGGCTGTAAAATGGCTCCCTGGGTTCATTGGCCTCCTTAGCGAGGCGGGGGCTGCGTGCGGGGCCGTGCGCTCGCTCGCTGCTGCCTCCCCTTCTCCCTGTCCCTAAAACACAAGGAGCAGGAGACCCCGCAGCCCCCCTGCCGAGGCTCGTGCCCGGCGCTTCCCCAGCCCCTCCGCGGGGCTCCACGCACAGTATTTCCAATGCTCTCCATAGCCTCAGAGGACGGGATGCGGCCGTGCAGCTCAACGCTGCTCTCCCTGCCAGCACTCCTCCTGGCCAGGTAATGCCGGTCACTTAAACCTTTCTAAAGCTTCTGCTTATTGAAACAGAAGCGTGAACCCAAGAAAGCTCTAACTACCCCAGACTTGTTCCCTCCGGTCATTTTAATGCAAGTAGGTTTATTTTACCTCAGCGCTACGAAGAACCAGCAGCAGAACTTGTTTTCAGAGAATCCCCGCGGCAGCTCCCCTTCCCGGGAAGGTGGCGCGGGCGCCGCGCGGTTTCAGTGCGCTTGTCCGCGCGCTCCCTGGGGCGGTTTCGGCAGGACGAGCCCTGGCCGGGGCCCTGTGCAGCAGTGGGGTCGAGAGAGGAGCGTGCGGGACGCTCCTGCCTGCTGCTTGCACCCGCGTTTTGTCAAGAGCTTGTCAGGAAAGCAGAGATGCTGCAAAGTAGTCGCTTTGCAGAGGTGATTTGGATCGCTTGTCCAAACCTAAAAGGAAACCTTGTTGTTTATGCTTGGTGTGGTGCTGCTGTTGAGATCACTGCTGTCATGCTGAAATGCAAATTTGCTCTTGTTTTGAATGATTTTTTGTGCCACATTAGAATAAAGAAGCTACTGAAATGCTTTCTTCTCTGATATGTTCTAAAAAATAAATTGCACCGGCAGTATGAAGTGACATCATGGAATATCACGAGATAGACCGTTCCATAATGATAGGTAGGTTGTCAAGTATAGGAGGGCAAAAAAACAAAATGTATTGGAAATACTGCTGTCATGTATTTAGTCACTAGGAAATGCCGTATACATTAGTATGTATACAGTATACAGTAGTTGGAGTAGTTTATAAGCAGTGGCCTCCTATATTTTGCCCTAGCTACCTCCCCAGCTTTCAACTTACAGCTATGGTGTGGAATTGATTCTATCAGAAGCCCTCAATTATGTAATTTCTGGGATTTGGTGTATCTGTAACATTCCTGCAGTTTCCAGCGCGGTCTTTGAGCGTGCGTGGGGAGGGCGATGGCTGCGCGTGCCTCAGGAGGGGCCCTCTCTGCGTCTCGGTGCGGGTGCGTGACCCACACACAGCTGGCTTGACAGGAGAGGAGGCTTCGGTTGAGGTTAAGTCAAACTAAGAGTTTAAGGAAGGAAAGTCCCTCCGTTTCTGGCAGCACAGACACCCCTGTTGATCAAAGCTTTTCATGTAATACCAAGTTCCTGCAGAGGCTACTCTGCGGTTTAACTTTCAGGTGGTAATTTCAGTCGAGTTACTGATAGTGTGTAAAGCTGAACGCAGATGCCAGAATCAAGATTAGCTTTGAATTTGCTCTCTCTTGGTCCTGTGGAAGGGAAGTGCTGCCCCTCGCTCTGCTTTGCAGGCGGCTGATCATTCAGATGCATCAGAAGTTACTGGAAGGAACTAGGTCTAGGTCCTGTTGGAGTCTATCTTCAAGCATGCAAGCATGATAAAGCTTTTTAGCAGCTGTCTACTGACCCAAGCAAGTAAGATTTCTGTCCTTTTCTTTTCTTTTGAGACCAGTGGGAACATGCTTTCAGTAATGTTGTGATAGCAAGCGTTGCTCTACAGAGCAAAGTCTGTTGGGCGAGGGTGGCCGTGGTTATCATTAAGACAATTTCTGTGATAGCTTGCTGTGGTTTCAGAATATGCTTGTGCACTTGGGCATTTATTTTTTCAGAATTCATAGGTTTTCATTAACATTGTAGTGAAATTCTAGATTGGGTTTAATTTGCAAACAAAATACTTGTTTAGAAAAGTCTGAATCTTTCATTGCTCCTTGGCTGATGCATCTTTCCTCCTTAGTGCACAGAGCACTAACCTCGGCTGCAGCTCAGCGAAGAGCAGAAAGCCGTAGCTTTGCGCTGTTGCACTTCCCATTAACTTCTTTCAGAGGGAGGAATTTATATTGTGGCAAACTCCTGTTTAACTGCAGATACATGTGTAGGGAAATGCATATGGTTGTGAGGGTGGGTTTTACCTGAGAAATATGCCAGATAATAGTGTGTTATGTTGGACGGATGATGTGGCTTGGCTATGGTTTGAAGATTTGCCTCTTCAGTTACTGCTAAAGGAGCAGAAGGAGCCCAGTATGTGCCTGTGTCTGTTCTGCATCTCCACCGTGGGGCAGATATGTCCTAACACACACTACCTCCTTTGTAATCATGGTAGCATAGACCATTTTGGGTGTAACACTGTCCCTAGCAGAGCTTCTTTTATAACTGTGTCAGAAAGAAGTCAACAGCTTCCTCAGCTGCACGCTGATAAAGCCATGAAAAGCAGGCAGATCGTAATCTGCTCTGTGCTGGAGCCCAACCTGTGACCCGGAGTCAGCGCCGTGCTGGTTTATAAGGCCGCTACAGCCGCGGGGTGGTGACAGGCCGATTCCAGCCAACACGGCCTGTGTGATTTGGTCCCCAGCAGCTGTGCAAAGAGGCCAGGGAAAACGTCCCTCCACCCCTTAAGGCAGTTCTCCTCAGCGGAAAATCCTGTGGCCTGACGTGTTGGTGTTTCCACCGTTGCTTTAGAGTTTGGCAGTCACAAAAGGCAGTGGCTGTACCTTAAAGACAAGCTGTCCTAAGGAAAGAACTCATCCCTTTAGTGAGAGAGAGAGAGGACTTTTTGGTTAGGGACAAGGGAGTTCTTGTTTTCAGCTGTGTATTTAAAGTTGTGTGTGTGTGTGTCAGTGAAAGCAGCTTTGCATGTGTAGGCTTGAAACAGCCGTTCAAATTCCCCAGGAAGAAATCTCTGTTTAAATAGTGACCGGAGCCAGGCCGCTTTCATCGCACCCCTTTGCAGTTGTCCCTGATGAGGGCACGGATGTGGCTGTGCCAAGCGCTCCAGAAGCAGAGCAGGGAGATGCCCCCCAGCCTGGGGAGCTCCTAGTGTGTCGGGAGCCCGGAGCGGCGGGAGAGCAGCAGAGCGGCTCTGGCACGGGGCTCCCGGCACAGCCCGCCTGGCAGGGCACCTGCGGACACAGGAGAGCTTGGAAGGGACACAGGTATTTTTATGAGACTTACGGGAGGTTTCAAGCTTGCAGGTGAGAGCTAATGCCGATGTGGGCATTGAAACTTGACTGGGCGCGTGCTAGGAGGCAGGGCCACGGGTGCTGGCGTGCTGTGCATGAGGGGAGATGAATAGGGTCCAACACGGCTCCGTGGCCCTGGATGCGCTTCCTTTTGGTGCAGATGGATAAGTGGAAGGAAGGTGCCACCCTGACTGTGGAGAGCTGGGAGGGAGCTTTGCAGCCGTGCTCGGAAGATATGGAGGGTAAGTTGCATTAATGTGGCTAAGGAGAAGGATGCCAACATGCCTACAGATTGCAGTGTAGTCCTGAGCAAGGGCATCAGCTGTATGGAAAGAGGAGAAAGAGATGGGTGAAAAACATGAAGCGGAAAGTCTGCTAAAACCCTCGGGTGCGGAGGCATAAGGCAGGTCTCAACTTGAGAACCCTTCCCAGCTTGTGGCCAGGTTAGTGCTGGGGTTCGTGATGAGAAGGAAGGGTTTAGAACAAGAAAGTCACCGTTTTAGCCACGATGAGCTTGAGACAGTCCAAAAGGACACGCGCAGCCTGGAGAGGCACCCGTGCGTGGTCGGTGCTGCGGCGCTGGCTGCGCGTTTGCTCGCAGACAAGGAGCAGTGCTCTGAGTGCATCCCCGGCCCGGCGAGCAAGGCAGCTCCTAGCTCAGCACCAGCCCCGGGACGAGCTGGGGGGGCAGCTCATTGCTTGAACCTGCTCTTGCAGCAAGGCCAACCTTTGTGCGGGCAGCTGGCACGTAGCGACGTTTGTGCTGTAGCTGCAAATGTCTATAAACAGAGGGAGAAATGATATTTGAAGGTGAGGGGGGGAGAAACAAAAGATTCAGGCACACTGCAGAACTCCCTGGAGTTACTGACAGGGAGCATGAAACCCTCCTCGAGGCCCGAGAGCTGATTTCATCAAATAGGTAGTAAAACTACAGCCTGTTGCATATTGGTTTTTTTATTTACATTGATCTACTGATAACTTGGAAATGGTGGAGGAGATCTAGTTATTGCTAACTCAAATTAAAATGCTTGTTCGTATCAGTTTTAAGATACTAAATTTAGATATATCACCAAACATATTCAATGTTTCTATTGGCCTTACTTGCTGACTGTTGCCACATGTTAGTTATAGGTTACCACAGTAGTAAATTCAGGAGATTTCCTTCTGTCTGAAAGTTTAAAGCTTTCTCCAACCTTCATAAGTTTTAATTAAAAGGAACATGTAATAATTTTAGGATTGAATCCAATTTCATATGCTGTTTAAATTAAGAAATAAAATTATTTCCATCAGACTTTTGGTTCAAGGTTTGTAACTGCTGGATCATTTCCTTTTTCATCAATTTCTGGGCTTTAAAATGGTTTATGAACTTTAGTGAAATCATTTAGAAATGGATTTCATGCAGAATAGTTAATAAATGAATAGCACAGCCATATAGTGAAATCAGTCTTGTTTGCATCTCAAGCAGCACAAAATTAAATGAAATGCAGGGCTTTAGATAACAGCATTTGTCTGTAATGTCAGTGCCGTTTTTCGAGCCACCTCCGCTACCCTTCAGTTTTCACAGCGATATCTTTGGCAACAAGGAGGGTTTTCAGGGACTGATTTGAGGTACATAATTGGAGCACTAAGGCTACACACACAAAGTGTCACTTAATGGATGAGGTTCATTTAATTGTAGGCTGCTCAGAAATAACCGAAGAAACACTTCACCGGGAGCTAATGCAGAGGTGTAATTAGACTTCTACATAAGTGTAATTAGGCTGATTGCGTAGAAAAAAAGAGAGTTCATAAGGTTTTCTCAATGTGTGCAGAGTCATTTTGTCTCAACTGTCTTGTCCTTAAGCTTTTGCCATAGCACGGTTGGATTTAAAAATAAGTGTGTTGCTCTCCAGCTCTGAGTTCTGGGTAGCGCGGGTCCCTCGGCGTGTTTTGCTCGCAGCCGTGCCGAAGCGGGGACGGGGCTGCGCATTGCACTGAGCAAACAAGGTGGGTTCGGAGCGTCCTAGGTGAAAACCTGTTTGTCTTTCAGGCGATGTTCTAATGAGAACCTTGTTGCGAGCAGCGGCGTGTGCGTGACCTTCCCTGCGCGGCTCCCGCGGAGGGAGATCCCGGCCACCTCCGCTGCAAGGGGCCCGGGAGCGGAAAGAATCCGCGGCCAAATGTTTGCTTGGCTTTGGTGCTAATGAGGGCTAAGTTCAGCACTGCCGCTGAACTGGCAGGTGTCGAGCAGGTTTCTTTACTGGCTGATTATCCAGTCTATATTGTTGAAGTCTAGACTAATACCTTTCCTAGCTAGATCATAGGATGAATTCAGAGACTGGAAATTAGTTCCTTGTTTTCCCTAGCTACATTTAAATCAGATGTACTTTTAAAATCGTATTTTATGCTAAGATCTTGTAAATGGCACTAGTGGCATGTAGAAAGAAAATAGTCACTTTATCTTGTTTTTCTTCTCAAATAGTTAAAATAACCATAAGGATTGCTGTCTAGTATATGTGTCTTTTTTTTTTTTTTTTTAATCTCTATTGAAAAGTTCTTAGAACTTTCTATGTATTTTTATCTTGCACAGAACTGGTATAAAATACGTCAAAACAGGGACAAAAATGTAAAATACCAGCTTGTTAGCCCTGAAATGCTGTCAGTTCATGCTTTGCTGTCAGAAAATCACCTTTTAGGAAGCTACACAATGGGAGAGAAGTTATATTTAAAAGATTAACACTTGGATGAAAGCATGCTTGGATGAAAGTCTCTATATTTGCTTTGAAAACAGTTTAGCTTCTTGCATTAATAATTTCCTGGCAGGTATTTTCTTTAGATGATGTTGCTCACAGGGAGGAGATCGTTGTACATATTCCATACAGCGGGGAGATAAAATAGCTTCTGGTTTTACCTTTTTTTAAAAAAAAAAAAAAAAACAGTGTGTTATTTGGGTATTTTGTTTGTTTTTCTCCATCGTTTTTATACATTTGTTCAAGTATAATCCGTAGTCGCTGCCAGCTGCAAGCATAACCCAGAAGAAACGTAGCTGTGAATTAGGAGCATAAACAGCAGCGTTTGGGCTCCTTCAAGCAGCATCTGACAAGGGAAACAATTTCTATGGAACAAGAAAATGCACCTCACAAGCGAGACGCTCGGAGTCCAGTAAAGGGATACCCCAAGTGTGTGAATGTGTCGTTCACGGCAGAGCGTCCCTGTGTGTTGCTGTTGTGGATTAGAGGCCGGGTTGGTTACTGGCCCCAGGGACGTTTTGGCGGGTGCCGGCTCCGCCGCGGGCTGCAAAAAGAGCAGAAACGGGAAAGAGGCTCCTCGCTGCCTCGAGCGGGAGCATCGGAGCAGCCAGCCTGGAGGACGCCAGGGCAGCTGCGGGAGGGACATCCGAACATCCTTCTGCGTGATTAGTATTTGTGCTATGGAAGTTTTAGAAAAAAATCAGCACCCACTGTGCTAGGGATTTTACAGGCTTTTGGTTAATATTTGTACGCTTTGTTGCGTTTCTCAAGCAAAAGACTCTTGACCAAATCCTTACCATCGTTTTAGTGGATGATGAAAGATAATGTGAAAGAGAATAAGAAGATAGTGTATCCTGCCCTGCTGGTGTAGACCAGTCCTTGCAACTGTTCAGCTGTCTTTAGCCCAGGCTCTGCAGCCAAATGGAGCTTATGCTATACGTTTATTAAGTGGTAGCATTTGTTATCTGCCAGGTGCTGTGAGTTGTGTGATTACAACTGCTTGTTTGGCTTCGCCCTCTAGCTCAGATGGCTCCTCTAGGCCTTCCCAAGTGCAGAAACACCATCTGGCTGCTTCTGCTGAACGCTGGGAGATTTCCATCTTTCAAATCTTCAAAGCTGGAGTCTTTTATTTTGAGAAAAGCCTGGGGCTCTCCCAGCTCTCTCGTCCCCATCCTTTCCTTCTGAGCAGGGAGAAGGTGTCTTGCCCTGCTGTTCGCGGCGTTGGTTGTCGCCCGTTAGCGTTGGAGGGGACGGTGATGAGCAGGGCGGCCGCGTCCCCAGGCTCCTGGTGATTCAGAGCAGGGGCTGTGGCAACAGCCCAATTGAAACCTCTTACAGGGAACTGTTTTTTCTGAAGCGGATGCAAATGTTACTGTGGCTGCTGGGTGGTGTGGGCGGGCTGTAGTTCCCCCTGCGCGCAGGGCACGGCTGAGCGTCTTGGGAGGAAAAAAAAAGGCTCTTCGGGGAGCTGCGTGCATCAAATGGAAGATTATCTAATAAATCTGACCATGTTTGGGGGTTCGAGTTAATATTTATACAAACACATAGAGAGAGAAATAGCTGTCGTTGCTATTACTGCGTGGAGTGAGAAGTCACAGTGAGTCATCTGAGGGGCAAGGAGCAATGTTTGAGGAGGTCGAAATTCCCCGCTCTCTATATGCTCTGCAGCTGTATTGAAAATGTAAGGTTTTGTGCCATACTTAATCTCTCAAGGTGCCTTGTCCTACCATGTAATGCAGCTGCGTTACCACGAAGCAAAACGTGCTGAGAGAGATGGGAAATTGCTGCGGACGGGGGGTTAAGGGTGAGCGCTGTGGGTGGGAAGTGTTTGTGCTCTTCCCTGTTCTTTGTGTCATACCAAGGCGGCTTCAAAGACCTTCCCAGGTGGTTTTTTCTCATCCACCCTCCAGTGGGGAAAACAGGGTGTTTTCCTATGACAAATACGGAACATTGGGAGCCTCACCCGTCTCCACACGCTGGTCAGGGCTGCCGGTGGCCTGGGCTGGGGAGGAGCTGGCCCTCGAGCTTCCAAGATGCCTGCGCTGGAGTTGAGGCTGTCCCGAGCGGAAAATCTCCCTGGCTCTGCTTGCAGGCTCCTGTGGTGAGCGGATTAAAGCTGGGTTGGAGAATGACAAATCTGTTTTGTTGCAGCTTCTGAGATTTCAAAGTTTGTTTTCGTTCAATGTTGCAACAAGAGGAAAAGCTTTTGAATGTTGTTTGCAACATGAGCATGTGTCGAAACACCTCCTTTTGGACCATACCAGCGAGGATCAGCCAAATAGTTGTCAGTGCTTAAAATGGCTGAAAAACGCTTTGTGTTAGAGAGGAAGCAGAGCATGTGCAAGTGCAAATTGTCCTTTATTTGCTTTGCAGTTTCCTGTAACGTAACTCTTTTGCCATTGCGGAAAACAACCTTCTGACCTTGGTGACCAAACCCAGCTATTCACTAGCCACCTCCAAAACGAGTTTGCTCCTCGGTGCCATATGGGCAGCACTGCTTGCTCTTTGAGCGGGGTTTATGTAAGCTCCGGGCTGGCACTGCTGCGGGGAAGGCCGGCTGCCCGTTTCCGTCTGGCTTTCTTCCTAATCCCTGCAGCTCCCTTGTGGCAGGACAAGTGTTTGCTAGGGTCATAGCAAACTGGGTTTTATTTTTTCCTGCCAGATTATTATTTTAGCCACGTCACAGTTTCCTCATGTGCACAATCCCTTTTGCTCAGGTGCTAAGGTAACAGTGACCTGGTGAGAGAAGGGTGCTCGATTCCAGCAGTTGTGTTGGCTTGTGTTTGTGTTTAACGAACATAGGAAATTATGTTGCAGCTCACACCTACGCTTTATACTCAAAAGTAGCTTGTTGAATTTGTGGTATTATTGATCTGAATGAATCTCTGCAGGATAGAGGATTTAGAGGAGAAAGAGGGTAAATCATACAAAAACTATCAAGAAATCCAACCAAAAAGCCCCTGTGTCCTACTTGGAGCCTCCTTATCCAACGGCAATAGTTTACAAGAGCTAAAACAATCATGGGTTGAGGTGCATGATTGCAGGTTTATAGCATGAGGCTTTAGTTAAGCAATAGCCTTCCACTGTTTGTGGACAAAACTGCCTGCAATTTTAATAGCACAATGGGCTAAAAATTTTTAGTTTTCAGGCAGCATGAACTGTTGAATGTTCCTGAGTTTTCAATTAGAATCAGTAATGATGCAAGCTGAAGAAATAAGGAAAAGATCTAACAGTAGGTGGGCAGTCCAGCTGGTAAATTGATTTTCTTTTGGGTCCAGGTGAATGTGAATATCTGTGTGATGAGAGGTGCAATCAGCTGTATTAACATGACTGTTCTTGGAGACTTCTAGCATAAATCAATGCTTGGCAGAAAACGTCCAATAATTGGCTGGGGAGATGTCAAAGCGATGTATTAAAAGCAGTTTGCTAATCTGTGCCAACTAGACTGAAAAGCCTGTAGTGGAAGTCATAAGAGTTCTTGGTCTCCATTCCAAAGTAAAATCAGGCCAAAACCTGATGAGTTTTAAGAGGGACACCAGAACTGCTGGGCTGACATATTCCCTATATTGGTGTTAGGGGAGCTGAATGCACCATCAAAAACAAGACTGGATTGTTTTAGTGGCACGACTGAACAAAGTTCTGGATCCTCTGCATTTGCTAATCGTTTTCAACCGTGGAAAGATCACAAAGGGACTGGAATATTATGAATCAAACTTGTTAATATTCCACCAGAGGCGATAAGATAGGAGTCTGAAAAGTCCCTGAGTCTTTACCTTCCTTATCTCTTATCACTCTTCTTAATAGTTATAGTTTTAAATTAAATAACCTCCTGTATCATAAAATAATTTACAGCTTATTGCTGTAAATTATACAATGATACAATTTTGCTTCTTATTTGTTATCATTTGTTGAGCTTTCAGAAATGTCAAAGGTCAATTCCCCCCCATTGGCCATGGTGTTGTTCAGTTTACAAATAAGAATTAAAAGATACCCGTTCCCATTTTTTCCTGATCAGAATTGGAAGGAGAACAAATCAGAAGGGGGCTTCAAAGCTAAAGGTGGGATTAGAAACTAGGCGTGATTTATTCCTGCTCGGCTGCCTGGCCCTGCTGCTGTAGGGTCATTTCTTCCTGCAGTTTCTTCCTCTGTCCGGTGGACAGAAGACTCACTCTTTCCTTGCAGCAGTTTGAACTACTGGTTAAACATTTTTAAAGATGTAAGGGATGGTACATTCCATGTGTTAATAATTAACCTCCCTCCACAGCTGTCCAGCCGTATAGCTTTCACTTCTCAGATTGCCAAGTTTTTTCCTTTTGGTGCAGTCTTCGTGGCTTCGATGCGTTTCTGCTCATTGTGCCAAAGAGCTGAAGTTGTGTCACTGTGTGCAGGGAAACCCTGGGGCCTCTGGGCTGTGGGATTTGGCCTCTGCAGCGTGGAGTCTGCTGGGCTGGGAGCTTCCCTGGGACAGTCTCGGGAAGGATGAGGTGCTGCTTCAATAAATAAATAGGTAAATGGTGATTGTACCTAGCTGCAGATGGAGATGTCGTGCTTCTGGTCCTGGTTTCCTCTTTGGTTTCTCATTTGTGTGGTGCAGCCATCACGTTTTGTCTCTTGGTTTTGATCTGGTGGGAGATGGGAAGCTGGAAGTGCTCTTCCTAAATCTGAACGGATGTGCCTTGCTTTTCCTTTGTAGTCTTCCCTAATTTCTTTTTGGCCTACTAAAGCCATGACACCAGCTGAGCTGCCACTACTCTCTGCCTGTCCTTTTCCCCTCTCTTTTGGTACATACAACTGGAAAAGAAGAAAACCTGAGTCCAGTGAAGTTAACAAGCTAATGCAAGTCTTCACTGTGCACAACTGCTGTTTTCTTGTACCTTTAATTTGCAGATGTAGGTCTTCCAGGGAGGATCGTTTTCTTTTCTGATCTGCATAGCATCTGCGAGCCTCCATCCTGATGACAGGCTCTGTGGTGCTGCAGCCGCTAATTAATAATGGTAACGAAGGAGCCAGCCCCCCTGCCTGTGCGCGGGCTCTGCAAGGGCTGTTCCGTGCCCGACCTACCCACGCAACCACCCAGGGCACCGAAGGCAGTGGCAGGTTTGGGGACATTGGACATCCGTGTGCTGGGGACTGGCCAGTTACCTGCCCCTGGTGCAAGGGCTGCAGGTTGTGGTAGCTCTGGGCTCTTCATCATCTCTATTCCAACATTATTATTAAGGTGCAGTAAACCTGCATTACTGAAATATCACTTACATTACATTGACTAGTGAATGGAAATGAGCTACCTATCATTCCGCTCTTTGGAAAAATAAAAATAACTTCCCTGTAATGCAGGTCTCGGAGGCTTCCAAAGGAGTGAAATACAAACTGTATTGCTAAATCTTCTACCAATTTGTGAATCATACTAATGTTGATCAAGAAATATGGTGTGGTACCAACATTGATGGGGGATTTAGGATGATGCCTATGGTGTGATATTCTGAATACCACGTTTGTACTGATGGAAGTGTTGCAGGCTCCAAAAGCTTGAGATCATGAACGGGAATGAGATCTGAGCCCAGACTGATTTAACATGCAGCAAGCAGATGGTTAACCTTCCTTCTGCATCTCTGTACAAATTGGACAAATTCTCAGGACTTCTTGTGATCCTTCATTTCTCATCCCAGTCTTTTTTTTTTTTTTTTTTGGTGAACTAATGAAAGAAAAATTGGTAAATGAGTTCCAGGCTGTGGGAAGGGAAGCATTTTGCAATAATGAGAAGCTGAGAGTCCAGTAAGATCACAGATGGGACTCGCAGCATTTAAACATCTCGCCTCCCGCGGTTCTGTTTGCTAGAAACTGGGAATGGTCTTTGGGAAGGTTGTGAACTGAACTATTGAATGTTTATAAAATGCCTTGATAGTTTTGCATGAAGTGCAGTATAGAAATGCTGTCCCTAACTTTCTTCAAATGATCACAGCGTTACAATGAAAAGTGCTATTCCTAGCTAGCCTTTCCTGTAGTATCTCTACGGATCTCACTTTCTTGGAAATTTGTTCTTTAATCTCCAATTTACAGAAGCTGAGTTTGCTTCAGCGTTTTTGAAGCATTTTATTTTATTTCCTTCACGAGGAATTCAATCTGCTGCAGTAAAATAGTCTTAGTACAGAAATAATAGATATATTAAAGTATGAGTTACCTTGGTGGCAATAAAGGACAGTTTTTTATTGCTTGCTTATCATAGAGAGTTTGTGTTTATGAGTTCACTGAGTTGCAAGTGCATTTTAGTAGAGCTAAATTTAACGTAGCTGCCTAACAGCAAACCCAGATAATCCATTTTCATGAAGACAGTACAGATTTATATGCCAACGATTAAAAGAAAAGTTTGAAAGTGCTTTCATAGCTTTTCTCAACAGAAAAAGAAGCTGTTAATATTATTGTAAAAATAGATGAATAGATATTTTTAAGGACATTGATAAAAAGATTGATGACAGCCGATCAATGAGGAAGTTGTTCCAGATGGAGAGTATTTGTGGTTGCGAACAGGAGCTCACAATTCAACGTAGGAAGAAAACGTCAGAATAGCAGCCTAAAGGAAAGGCTGCTGTGCAGGACAGAGCCCCTGTCACATGCAGCATTTCCAGCAGCCCCCATATTTACAAGTGCAAGCTGTCTGGAGGAGAGCTTGACATGAGGAAGTTGGAGCAGCTTACCTCAACGCAGTGTATTAAACAGAACTGGGAAAGGCCGTTCCTTGTCTGCAAAGAGCAAAATATTGCTCTTTAAATTCACATCCTGCCTCAATTTGGAGTCATTGCCCTATGCAGCTGAGCTGTAAAAAAATGTAAATAGGAGTGGCCAAGTTGCACGTAAATTAGTAAAGTTCTGAATCAGGATGTTTGCTTGCCTGGGGGATAACAGACTAGTAGGGGAAATGTCTTTTCAATTTGTAGGAAAGATATTCTGCTAGTTACGTTTGGTGATGGCACAAAGAGAAATGAGTTTTATTCTCTTAGAACTTAGTAAGTGCTGATGCAGCAATTTCAATGATACTGATTTTAACTCAGTTGTTCTCTGCAAAGATAAATTAGTATTTCTTGTGCCAGATGATACACCTCAACAAAATGAGGTGTTATTGGCAACAGATTATAGACCTGAAAGTGTTTATTCTTAAATCATAGAAAAAGAGGAGAGAAATAGCAGACCACTTCACAGGCTAATTTATAATAGCTCTGCAAATGAGATTTACTAAAAGGATCTTTCATGTGTTGAGATTAGGAGTATGGATCAACTAGAGCTGGGTGCTGGGAACGGGCTTTGGCTGCTTTCACTGAGGTTTGAAAAAGCTATGGAGAATAAGCCAGATTCAACCTATTCTGTTTGAAGGGGCTTTTGTTAGTTGGGCAGCAAGGGAACAGGAGCCTGTGAAATGGTGCCTCACAGGAAGGAACAACTGCTTATGGGCATGCAGGAAATGTGCCTTGGGGTGAAAGCTTTAATGCTCGCACTGGCCAGACAGAAATATTTGTTCCTGTGCTTCAAAAACATCCTTGTTTGTGAGCAAGGTGGAAATTGTTGCAAGCCACATAAGCGAATGTTTTGAGACATCTCCTATCTCGTGATAACAGGAAGAAATAAGTGAATTTCGGCTCTTCTCTCATGTATTATTCTTGTTTTCAGTTCTTAGGTTCGTTAGGTGAATTATCCTCTGGCAGTAACAGCAGAAACAGTCTCTCTTGATAGAACCTAGATGCAGTTGTTGGGCATGTTTGAATCTCAAGGCAGAGGGAATGCTGCGGTGGGTGGTGACTCCCTTGGCCCTGCTCCGCTTCCCGAAAGGCCGGAGGCGGCCGGGAGCCACCGCGGAGGCAGCGCCGGGAGCCCCGCGCTGCCCGGTGCCCTATGGATCCGCGCAGGTGGGCGCCCGCGGGGCCCGGGGGCGTTTGCGCGTTGGGCAGGACGTGCTGGGGGGTTGCTCCAGCGCGCCGCGCTCCGGAGCGCGCGTTTGTGCTGTCAAGGGCAGCGAGGAGGAAGCAGGTCTGCAAGGGCTGAGCAGTGCAGCTTTAATCGGAGTCATACATCTTGATGGAGCAGAGGTGAAGAGGAGGAGGCCATATGGTGTAACCTTTATTTTTGTTAGGTTCACTGATAAGCGGTTGATTTGATAAGAAATGCTGCTCCATTGGCTGCGCGTCCAGGGTACAGTTGTTCTGCGATAAGCATGTGTTTATTGCATGCCCTAAATGCCTAGAGTGACAGTTTATGGCAGGTTCGATTGAGTGCTTTAAATACGGAATGGCTCCATCATAACTGTGCTTTCAAAGGGCTGGTTTGCTGTGCATTTGGTGAGTGGCTGAAGACATGGGTTGATCTGTAACGTTAATTCCTCCCTGAGCAAGAGACCACCATAGATCTGCTTCGGGACACAGGAGAAACACGTCGTCTTTGTCAGTAGTTGTCAGTCATACTCTGGTCGAACAGAATATCAAGCACTAGCAACCCCAAAACCCAAGGAGGAAGAACATGAAATGAGTATATTGCGGCAAACTGGATGCCCTTTAAGGACCAGGTGACTATTTTGTCCATTCATATTAGAAACTCATACTAGCTGGATATTTGTCTTCACCTCCTTCAGAACAGTGTATGTATTTTCCCACCACATGTGAGAAATGGAGGAACACGTAGTTTGTGTTAGATAAGAGTCCTTAGACTAGCTCTAACTGCCTGTTATCACAGACAACTTCTTTTAATAAACAGTGTGAGGTTGATTTTAAAAATACTGCGTTTTGGTATTCATTACTTCTGGTGGATTTCCTGAATGCCAAAACCCCAGTGTTGTCCAAATCTGAGGGATTCAGGAATGAAAAAGCTATTAGTCTTTGCACTGCAATGGGAAGGAAATAACTCATTTGCTCTCTGGGCTAGTGAAGGGTGTGATGATTATATTTATAGATGTTCTGTTCCTAGTTGAACTGAGTAATATTTTCTGAAATTCAAGATAGATTCTTTCTGATTAAAATATGAAGACATTCTATTATTGCTATAACCACATTTAAGTCTCGTAATTTAAACAAATTAGTTTGCATTTCACATGTCAGACACATGGTGATTTATGGAGGGAAATGGTTTTTCGCATCTGGTTCGTCTCTTGATTCATTAAATTTTGATGGAGGAAAGTTTTTGCAATAGGGTCTGAGAGAATTTTCCTTCCTCAGTGAAGTGATTGTTTGCTGGTTTCTTGCAGAGTCTGGCTATTTTTTTTTTTTTTTCCCTTGTGTGCATATGCCAAGAAATCTTGAATTCTCTGCCCTAATTTTGAAAGTTCAACCTGAGGGAATTGAGCAATTTCTCTTGTTTACACTGTTTATTTTCTCTTTGTGTGAAGAGAACTGATCGAGCCGGCTGTGGGGGAGCAGATTGGGCCCTGTTGTGGGTCCCTCCAAGGCCCCGCGAGCGGGAGGGCCCAGCGCGTGTGCGCGGCCTGCGCAGCTCTCGCCGTCCCGCTTGGCCGCGGTGGCCGCTTGCGACGCGCCGGCTGTGCCCAGCTCGGTGCGCAGGAGCCTCGTGGGGAGCCCTGCGAGCCGGCGCTGCCTGGAGCCGTCCTCAAGCTGCTCCAAGCTGCGCTGCGTCACGTGCGTCCGTGTTGGGTGACACGGGCACGTTGGGGCTCGGCGTTGGACACCCGGGGGAGCGCCAGCAGCAAAATGTCTTCCTCTGTGCCGGCGCGGCAGGGAATTAATGAGAACCCGCGGCAAGGCTGGCTCTGAGGAGCTGCATGTGATGCCTGCGTCCAGCTGAGAGGCCGTGAGGAACCCTGGCAAGACGGGGCAGCCACCGCTCGCCTTTGAGGGCGCCCAGCGATGCCTTGGGCCGAGCCCAGGGCAGGGGGAGAGCTCAAAGGGCGCCCGGCCGCAGCGCCGGCGCGGCAGGAAGCGCGCGGCCACGCGGGAGAAAACCCGGCTTGGGAGAGAGCAGGGGAAGAGAGATTAGAGGATAAGCCGGCAAGAGTGTTAAAATATTCTCCGCATCTGGTGGCTGGAGCTGTGGGTTTTAATTGCTGAAATTACCTTGTCAGGCTGCCTTATCAGCTGCTGTTCTAGTGATTGTTTGGGTTAGATAAGCGCGAGTGCGATAAAGCCTCGATAACGTTTCAGAGATTACAGCTCTTTTGAAACTGCTGGCGCTTGCCAGGGGCTGCGGGCGCCTTTCCCTCCGCCCCCTTCCCTCTCCCCTCTTTTGATTTTTCCTCTTTTTTTATATAATCACTTGAGCTCTTCTTGAGGAGCGCTGCTGTTTTGAGGAGCAAAGCCTCTTCTGGGCAGTTCCTGGACGGGGAGCGTGCGGAGACGAGGCGCCCTGTGCCTATGAGTGGAAGCACATGCTGGTAGGAAGAAGCTGAAGGAGGTACTGGGCGCCTCTCGCCGCGCGCTGGGTGCGCTGGGTTCGTGGCTGAGCCGCAGCAGGGACCGGCTGCGCGAGGCCGAGCCCTGGGCAGGCTCATAGGGCTGCCCGCACTTCCAAAAATACACGGTTTCTATAAAAACCCCAGTCTGTGACAGTTCAGTTGATGCGGGAGGAAAATACCAGTCTTTAGGAATCTTCCTAATATTTCTTTCAACTGATTTGTGCTGTTTATGGTCATTTTTGACTTGTGTTATTTTTAATGAACCTAGTAAGAAAGCTTCTCGTTGAACCCCTCCAATGCATGTGTTTTGGATGGGATAAAAGAAAATGTTTGCAGTCTTGTGATGTGAATAGATCCATCTAGATCTATATAATCCGAATAGATTTATATGGTGTGGTGTTATGGCCTGAATGTTGGCTTTGCCTTTTTGCCGATAAGCTCTGCACTTAGCAGGCCTTGCACATCTGCAGGAATGTGCTGCTTAGGTTCTTAAAAATGATCAAAATTAGTTTATCGTTCATGTCAAGCTGATTTAACATAAAAAAGTAGATGAACTATGGAGCTCAGAAGAGCAATGGGGAAAATTAGTGACATTGCGAGGCCCATGCTTAGGAAATGGAAATTCAGGAGCTTGGGAAAAAGAACTTTCACAGTGGAAAAACTTCAGTGTTCTCAGTGTTTGGGTTTTGGTTCATATTCAACAGGCTTAACAGTAAAGCAATGCAGTGTTCATTGTCTACAGATATTTTTTCAGCATGTCCAGTCAAAGGCTGGACTTGCAACACTGTGCAATGAACACAGGGAGGAAGTGTCTGCCAGGATAATTACGCGCCTAGGACATTAATTGCATTTACAAAACACAGGACTAACCTGAAAGTGGTCACAGTTCCTCGGGTGGTGTTTGCGTGTGCTGGCTGGAGTCTCCTACCCCAAATCACTAGCTTATTAAACACCCCATGGAGCACGCTGCTGCCTCCCAGTGTGTCTCTGCCTTGCTAAAAGAGTTGGTAATTCCTTCACTGGCGTTGAAGTAGCTGCGAAGTTGGATGGTGCTGGAAGATGCTGGTTGTTAATTCTGCTTGTCAGACAGAAGCATCTCAAGATACCAAAGCGGTTGCAGGTCAGACCCACTTCCTGTAATGTGCTTTAGTTCCTGCTTGCATTTTGTTGTGGTTTCTTGACTTGGGGTTTGTGAAGAGCTAATTTCACGTAGCTGGCTTTCTTTCTCTAGCAGCAAATTCAATGTATTCGCTGTTAGTTTTCAGTCTGAAAACATGCTAAGCACATTCCAGTTGGTGCAGATACAATATGTTCTATGAAGTCCACAACAAAACTTTGGACCACATCAGTTTGACTATCTGAGATATGTAAATAATTGCAACACAGAGTACCAGGAGAGGCTGTACTCTGGAATAATCAGTCTTTGCTTTGCTGGAGGTTTTGTTTTCTTTCTTTTTTTTTTTTCTTTTTCTTTTTCCTGTTTTAATGTGAAATGCTTTGTTTATTGTATGCGTATATTTGGGAGGAACTTTTTTGGGAATTGACTTACTGAACTTCTACACCCACCCAGGTGTGCTTGCAACTGCTGAAAGTGAGTCTAAAAGCATCGGCCTGAAGAATTAGCAGTTAAGAGGCTGGTAGTTCTGCCTATTGCTAATATCTCTAAATGTCAGTTTTACAAGATTACTGTAAGCAAAAACCTTCTTGTTTATATGTGAGTAACAGAATATACATGGCAAATTTTTACTGGGCAGCATATGGGTTGGATCTCTTGTTCCTGTCCAGGAATAGATTCATTTTGAAACTGTATGGATTAGATTTCTGATGTGAAGGTGGTTTAGGTGTTTATTTTTGTTTAATTACTCATGTTGGATCCATTCTCAGAGAGATACTGTGTAAGCTCTTTCTACCACAAGAAGAGATGGACTGTAGTTAGGACAGCCAAATTTCAAAGAAAAATGGTGATCAGGCTCTGTTTTTATGGATTTTGGACTGAGGCGTAGGGTGGCTAGGTGATATCCTTGGAGTCCTGCAGGAGATGTGTGAAAGAGCCATTAACCAAAAGAGCAGCATAGGAGGAATACAGCTCCAAGCTATTCAAGTTATCAAGTATAATCAAATAATAAGAATGGACAAGTTACTTCGTTTGAGTTCGTTAATGAGTGCTGTGTTAGACTCCTCTTAATTGTATTCAGATGTTCGTGGGCCCAATTTCCAGAGCTATGTTTACAATGTCAGACCATAGACTTTTTTCCTCCTCCTAATGAAAGCTCAACATTCCTTTTGTTCCACCAAATTTCAGAACATAGAGGATGATGCCAAATTATCACATGCCTCGAGCAAAAGAAAGATCTGGCAGCATTGCCTTTCCTGGGAAACTGTGGAAATGCCCCAGCCTCCCTCCGGCCAGACTCTTTGATTTGAGGTGATGCTCTGCGAATATCATTGCACGAGCAGAAGGGGGACTGCTGAGACAGCAAGGAGTAGGTGCCCACTGGGCGGGGGGCACCCCAGGACCGGGGAAAGGAGGGAAGGGGCAGCTGCGTTGCTTTTACTGCTGGGCTCCTGCTGTAGGAGGCACGTGAAGCCCTGGGAAAGCTGCCTCTGGTGTTGGGCTGCCCTGCAGGGAATGACAACTGCTGAACCTTCCGTCGGAGGAGAGCAGCGGGTGGCTCGGGTGGGACTTGCCCAGGCCCTCCGCTCAGGACGTGCAGTTTCACAAAGCGCCCGTGGATGCAGTCAGCCCAGCTCCAGGGCAGGAGAGGTTGCCAGAGCTCTGGTAGCACCTTTCCGAGAAGTTCTCTGCAAAACTCAGTGATTTCACTGTTTACCCTCAAGTTTCATTTTTTCATCTTGACTCTGTCCCGGGTGATGCTACAGCTGAAGCTCGGCTAGCTCTTTGGGGCTTTGAGCGGTTACCAAAAGGAAGTCCCTTAAATTCCAGGCAGATTCCATGCAAAGCATTAGGCTCAGGAAGACAGATTAATTGTTCTTGAGAAGTACCATACCGAGGATTACAGTTCTGCAATAGCAAGAGCTAAATGTCCCTGTTATATTCCGCTGTTGCTATCTGGATATTTTAATCCAAGATTCTTCTTTATACTTAATGAAGGTGAGATCTGCTTACTGTTTCCCTCGTAAAAAAAAATTGTTTTGGCAATTAGGGAATAAAAAGAATACATCAGTAATTAGGATTTGGTGCTAATAGTGACAGGGGGGAACTGTCCCTTCCAGTAGAACCCAACTGCATTCCTATTGTCTTTAAAATACTTACTCTTCCACATGCAAGTCAGTTACTGTACTCTACCATCAGAAAAGCTGCAGTAATTTAAACTGAATAAAGGAAGCAAATGTAAAGGTTTTAGTGCCTGTCTCTATTACATTAGTGCAGACACCAACACGCTGTCTGTGTGAAGGACCGGCTGGCGAGGCTGAGCGTGTCCCTCGGGTTTGCTGCTCCTTGTGCGTGTGTGAACCCAGAGCGGGCAGCGAAGCAGCGTGGCAGCCGCACGACCCCGGGAAACGCCGCGTGCTCCGGAGCACACGCAGGCTCAGACCGTTACGACTCTGCAGATTGCTTGTGTGGGTGACCCACCAGTCACCTTTCTCATGGCTCAAAGCTCCAGCCATCAACAGTCTTCCAGGAAAAATGGAACGCCAATAGAAAATGACTTCATAAGTTGTCTGGCTAATTTTGATTTTGAGTTTGACCCCTGAAGCAGTTTCATGTGGTGTTAGGCTTAAAAATTGAAGATCATGACACCCACGCCAGCTTATTTAGCTACAGTGGAGAGTATGAATTCTTCTGGGCTTTCTTTCCTCCTTATAACCTCTCAGCAAAGGCAAACCTTAAGCTACCACACACAGCTGGTGTTTCTAATAAGGCACAGATGTGCATTGGGATCTCTCCCATCTCCTGCAACATTTAAATGTAGATAAATAGAACTTAATCAGCTATAAATAACAGCGTGTCATGCCTGTGGATCACAAACCCTCTGTGGGACTCCCACCGGGCCAGGGTTAAGCTTAATTACTTCAGCCTGCTGCAAACAACAGAGTAGTCGGGGTTGGGTGTTACCCGGGCGCAGGAGGACGCCAGTCCAGCGCCGCAGCCCGGCGCTCGCTGCAAGGTGCGCGCTGGATTTCGGCGCTGCGGGCTCCCTTTGTTGCTTCTTTTGGATTCAGGACTCCGGGGGGTTTTAGTGTCACTCATTGATCTGAGAGTGCTTTTAAAACAAAATATTCACACAAAGCAAAAGAAAATCTCAGGAGGCATCTGTGAACATGCTTTTTCTTCCTTATGGGTGTATAGCCGCTCAAATTTCCTGGAATAAAAAGTTAGCGATGTGGCTGTTGGACTCTGCTGGAGGTGATGGAAAGCTAGTCCTCTGCAGTCATTGTATGTTATGGATTTCAGAAGGTAAATAGTGTGTGGGGGTTGCAGCGTGATGACCGTCACCCCCGTGCTAGGGGAACAGACGTTTCTCTGCTCCTGGCCCTGGGGTTTGGTGATGGCAGGACTCTCCTACAGGGGAGCAATGCAACGGGCTGATTTCCAGCCACTTTCTGCAGCACCTGTCGGGAACCAGGCTTTGCTGAAGCCCCTGAGCCTCTGCCTGGCAGCCAGGGCAGCACTGTGTTCTACACATCCTGGTGAGACTCAGTACAGGACCACGTTAAAGTACGGAGTTGCCTTTTCTCTTCTAGGACTCGGTGGATGACCCTAGATGACTCTTCCATGCTAGATGACTTGACCATCATCTTTTGATTCTTAACAAGCCGGCGCTGGGTCTCTTTTTTGTCCTCAACAGGCTGTCACAGCCCTGATGCTACTGGGCCTTTGAGTGACAATACACTTGAGGTTTATGATTTGCCTAAGTTTTGTGAATGTTTTCCCCAGCAAATTTGGGCCTGCAGCTTTGTGCCTTTCCAGCAGAGCTGAGTTCCCGTGGGCCTGTCCTCGCCTGCCGCGCTGCCCTGGCTGTGCGCAGCGCTGCGAGCGTCCTGCGAGGAAACCTGGCCGAAGCCTTGGGCGGCGCGTCAGGAGCTGCGGGCAGCTTTGGCAGCTCTCCCCGAACGCGCTCAGCAGAAGCACGGCCGGGCACTGGTCTCGGTGCCTTGGTGTGTGGGGTCGATCACCGGCAGCTCAGCTGCAGCTTGTCTGGAGGTGCTGGGGCTGCTCCTGCACCCCTTTTCCTTAAGGAATAAGTGTGGGTGCTGGGACGGGCTGGCAGGAGGGTGGCCTTGGTCTGCAGGGAGCCGCAGACAGCAGTGCTGCTCCCGCTGCGTGCGGGGAGGGAAGGCAGACGGGGTGCCCCGATGGAGGCGCCAGTCTCCCCAAAGGGACCCTGGGAGGAGCAGCACGAGGTGGTTTTGGAGAGGGCAGAGGTGGCTCCTCCCTGCCTCTGCGGGCGCCAGGAGCCTGTGGGTTTGACAATTCACACGCAATTTCACATTCACCTTCTTTTTTTGGCCTGTGGTCACTCCCTGCAGGCTGCCTTGGCTCCGTGGGAGCGCGGCGGGATTTCATGGTGGAGAGCGCTGGGGCCGCGGGCCCCTGGGCACCCCCGCGGCTGGGGAGGGCAGGGGGATATTTGTTTATCAGCAGCGGTGCAGATGTTTTGGTTGCGGTTTGCGGTGCATTGGTGCCACTTAGTGGGGGGAGAATTGAATTGACAGCTTTGACTGTGCAGGGGAGAAAAGAGAGACGCAGCTTCACTCGAGCTCGGCTCCCCCTCTCCCCACAAACTCCTGGTGTTCCTGCAGTTTAATTAGGTATAAATGGACATCTCCTGCTAGCCCACAGAGTTGCTCTCGGGTGCGGGATGTGGCTTGCAGCCCCACAGTTCTGGCTGGTGGGTCAGGCACTGACTGTAGTTCCAGCAGAAGGAAAGTCAGCATTGAGAGTACTGCTGAATTTGAGGCTGAACAGTGCAGTTTGTTGATAGGGACACGGACGCAGCGTGCCTTCCGCCGAGCACAGTGCTGTGGGGGTGCTGAAACACGATTCTCCATCTGGGCTACGACTGCCACTGTTTTAAATACAATGGAAGAGGGATTGGGGAATGAAATGGCTTTAGCTTAGATTCCAGATTTGGAGAAGCCAGTCCATGCAAAATGCTAGCAGCATGGATTCAGACTCTTTTATCTATATTTTTATTGATTTTTTTTTTATTAAGAAAAGACTGTTGGAGAAGGAATCCTCTGCTGTGATATTTGCAGGCTCTCTCCATCCTGCCCTCCCCCAGGAAAGGCTCGTGTTGAGCTCATGGTAGCTGGGCAGAGGCTGCCCTGCGCCTGGGGACGGAGCCTCCCGGGCAGACGGCACCGTCCGTTTGCGCCTGGCCTTTCCTGGCAGTGCTGCAACAGGCACAGAGCCCCGGTGGGCCCCCAGCATCCCCAGTTTACAGGGCTTATGTAACAGCGAGGCAAAATTCTGCTTCATCGAGGTACTTGAGAACCTCTTGTGGTTGACTCATTTCTGTGTATTTTCCTCTTCGTGGAGGGAAGGACATTTCAGGAAGGTTTCACTGCAAAGCGGCTGCATTTCTTTTTGCACGAGGTCTCCTGCCCTCACTGGATTCTTCTCCACAGCCCTTGGTGGGTCACAGGGCACCCTGTGGCTGGGCCTCTGGGCACGTCAAGGTGGCCCTTGCGCTTGGGGAGCTGTTTGGGTTTCAGTGCCGTTCCCAGGACATGGCGTGGTGGCTCCTCCGTCCTTATGGCAACACATAGCGCGCCTGACACAACGCCATGACCGCGATGCCACACAAGGGGTTGACCGTGGCGACAGGGCCCAGCCTTGGCGCGGAGACATCTCCCGGAGTCCAGCAGGCCCTGCTGGCAGCAACGCTCGTTCTTCCCGTCCCCGACGGCCGGGATGGCGGAGCCGCCGGTTCCTCCCGTCCCCGACGGCCGGGATGGCGGAGCCGCCGGTTCCTCCTGTCCCCGACGGCCGGGATGGCGGAGCTGCCGGTTCCTCCTGTCCCCGACGGCCGGGATGGCGGCGCGGGGCAGCCGGGCAGGTCGGCGAGGCCTGAGGGTGCCCTCGCCAGAGGGCACTGCACAACCTGTTGCGCTCCGATCAATAACCCCTGAACCCGCCGCGCTGCCGCCTGTTCCGCAGTGTTTTACAGCGTTACCTGGAGTCCTTGAGTGCTCGTTCCCATGGCAACCTGATATAGCATTTTTATTCTTTATTACTATCACTGTTTTATTGCTGCCTTGTTCAAGTGTGCTGTCATCTTTATTTTGCCTTGGTGTGTGTGTGTGCATGTGTGTGTGAGCCGCAAATCTGCTTCTAAAAATTATATTATTAAACACTTTGGTGGATTTGGGGAAAGGATGATGGTCTGTCACTGTCAATTTAATTTTAAATGGAGAAGCACACCATAAATGGAAACAAACTAGAAAGAAAAAATAAGCTAGCAACCCAAATATAAATTAATACAGCTGGCTCAAGATGTTTGGTGCAGTTGTAGATACTCAGATAAAAGCAAATTAGTGGCAACAGCGCTGCTTGTATGGAGGAAAGTTCCAACTTTAATGACTTTTGAGGATGTCCCCGCAGTGCCCGAAGTCCAGAAGAGCAGCTTTGGGCCAAAGGCAGGAGCGGAGCAAGGACCTCCGCTGTTCTGAGGTGAAGCCTGACGCATTTACAGAGGGAGCTGTATGGCCCGCTAGAGAAAATCTTGAAGCCAGCAAGTTAAGCTGGAAATACGAAACCACAGGCTTCTCCAAGGAGATTTGGAATCAGGTTGTGGATTGCTTGTTTGGGCCGTGTTTGTGTTAAGTTAATCCTGTGCTTCAGGTGTCCTGCTGCTGCCAGGAAGGAGCCGTGCTTCCCGCTGGTGATGCTGGAGCTTCAGGAGTGGGGCAGAAGCACCTTTCTGTGATGGCTGGAGATGCTGCAGCCAGGGGTGGCTCTGCCGGCGCTCCCAGGGCTCCCAGCTGTGAGGGTGCCGAGATCAGCTGTTGAGTGGATTTAGGGTCTGGAAAGAATATTCCTGCGGGTGGGATTAGCAGGGACCGCGGGGAGAGGATTTGCTTTCCTTCCCACCGTCGGGCACAGCCTGTTTCCTGCGGCTGCTCGGGGGTTTTCCCTGGACACCCTTTGTTGCTGGAGGCTGCGGCGGGAGGGGAGTTGGAGGAGGTGAAACGCGGCGCCCACCGAGCCCGGCCCGGGGAGAAGCTCCGGGCGGCCTCATCACAGGCGGCGGCAGCGGGCGGGGGTTTCTCCTTGCGGGCACAGTCTGCGCTGGGGATGGTGCAGCAAGCAGAGCTAAGGGCGCTGTGATCCTGAGCGTGCAGCAGGCAGCTGGCAAGGCCCAGATAACAGATATCTCCCCAAGCACATGTTAGGAGCAGCGCTGCTTTCAGTGGCTCCCTTGTATGCTTGCTCGTCTTCCTTCCCCACTCTAGGTATTAGGGGGCTGCTAGAAAAATGTTTATTCTTTTTTAGCACCTCTAAGTTGCTCTCTGCTATCAACTGCTACTGTGTGGCTAAGCGCGGCGAGAGGCTATTAGGATCCCCCATGCCGAGGGAGGATGTTTAAGGCCTGGGGTCAGGGCTGCCTCCTCGAGGGTGATCTCTCGCGCTTAAGGAACAGAGAGGCATCATGTGGAAAGGTATGAATTATCTAGGACAGCACACAGAATTTTACAACCTGCACTTAAATCCTTCATTGTATCTTGTGCCAGCAGCAAGGAGGATTCTTCAGGCTCGTCTAAGGATGCTAGCAGCAATTTAGATGCTTTGGAGGATGCCTGTCTCCTTCCAGAAGCATCTGAGAGGTTTTTTCTTTTTTTTTTTTTTTTTCCCCTTCATTTTGTGAAAATTCCTCCATGCTCAAAGTCAAAGCCTCCTTGTTCATCCATAGTACCCAAAGTCTCATCCAAGCAAATGCAAAATGATCAGCAATTGGAATTCAGTCCTTAATAGGAAGTCAAGGAAATGATGCTAGCTAAGCAGAATAGCTTTTCTAGAAGGAAAACAGCACGTATAGATTGCCAGAGCACTGTTTATTAGGGGAAGAAAAAAAAAAGTCAGGGAGAGCAGCATGGCAAAGATAATGTGCTTCAAAGAAGCAGATTGAAGTCAATTAAGAGGTACAATCTTATGACAAGCTGATCTATGTGAAAAGCAAGTCAGGAGAGTGGAAATCTTCTTACAGAAGCAAATTCAAGTTCATAAGTGTGAACCCTCTTAATAGAGGGGACAGATGGGAAATGTAGTAGGAGATCACCTTAGCTAAATCATGGGCTCCTTAATGACCTGAAATTTAAAAGAAACATAAAGAAAATGGAGGGTAGGTTGAACTATGGAGGACAATTTTATTGTGAGCATGCAGAGAGAAATGAAGGCTGGAGTCCAAAATGAGATACAATTGGCAAAAGACATAAAGGGCAGCCAGCGAGATTTCTATAAATATATTAGTAGCAAGAGATGGACCAGGGAAGAGGCTGTCCACTGCTCAATGGAAAGAAATACCTCTCAAAAGATGCAAGTGAGAAAGCAAAAGTGCTTAATGACTTTTTTCTTATCCTTTCTATTCCTCCTGAGAGGGTCAGCTCCAGTCACGCAGCCAACAGTAGCAGGGAACGGGAAAAGATTTGAATACTTAGGTTAGCAGAACCTTGTGGAATTCAGTTCTGGACACTTAGAAAACTGGCTCGAGTGATTTCAGTGTCATTAGTGATAATCTTTGAAAAATTGTGGAGGACAAATGAGGCTTGAGAAGCCTGGAGAAAAGAAAATTAGAAGGGGGAGAAAGGGAGGAACTGCAAGCAAGGAAGCCTGGAGTGCCTGGATCTTTTTTTCTTTTTCTTTTTTCTTTTTCTTTTTTCTTTTTTTCTTTTTCTTTTTTTCTTTTTTTCTTTTTCTTTTTTTCTTTTTTTCTTTTTTTCTTTTTTTCTTTTTCTTTTTCTTTTAAACAACTTGTTATGGAGGGAAAAACTTCCACTCATTGTCAGGATATAGAAATATGGTTTACTATAAAACATGCAAGGCATTCTGATCTTTTTATTTGGTTCTGGTGATGGCTTCAATGTGTTTCCTTTTCACAGTTCAAGAAGGATATTGGTCATCCAAAGAGACATTTGGGAAAAAATGTAATAGTAAAGTCAGCTAAGCCCAGGGTCCAGCTTCGCTGCAGAGGCTGCAGAAGTATTGGAAGTTTCTAGGAAATGTTAGGCCAATGCCTGTTGAAGGTCATTAACCTGTTTGTAAGGTTCGTGAATCAGCTGGACTATGTGGTTCCCTCAGGAACCTTCCAGCCCTCTCCCTAGTTCTGGACAGAGCTGAAAACTGTCTGGCAAAGCTGCTAGTTACAGAGGAGATGGCTGCTTAAATCCATAGGCCATGATTAAAACCTGGGCAAAATTAAAGTCTTATACCTGTGTACTTGAAAGCTAATTTTTCTCATTTTATACAGGGGTTTGAGCATTTGGTGAGACACATTCCTAATGCTGTTTCACAGGAAAAGGTAAAGTAGGAGGGCTAGAAATTCCTTGGTCTGTTGTTGATTTTTCTTATCTCCTGTCTAGCTGTAAGGGTGCCTGCAGACCTATAAAAAAAAGAAGAATAGACAGAAAATAATACCAAGCTCTTCAAAAGGGAAATGGAGAATATAAGTGGTGTCTGGGGTGACATCAACATTTGGATCCTCCTCTTCCAGTCTGAAATCAGACTTAGGTTGGAGATGAAATAGCGTCCAAGAGTTTTCATGACAGGAAGAGTCTACAGACATCAGAAGACTCTTTAATTATGGGCAGAGTGATTCATTCAGTGGTCGCCATCTGTATCTCATTAAAATATGAAAACCTTCACTGTTTTTCCCTTAAATATGAAGGTATCCCTGTTTTATCTTTTTTGGCTTAGCAGAGCCATATTTTATGTCAGCTCATTGCAGCCTACCTTTCGAGTGAGGCTCTGAGTTATGTGCAGATTATTTAATGCTGAAGATGTTGAGCAAATGTAATTCACCTGTGTCGCTTCCACAAGACTCTTTTCTCCTTAAGCGACCAAGCACAACAGAAAAGCAGCTGGAAATGAAATTGAAGGATTAATTTGAAGTTATTTGGGGAATGGATGTAATCAATAAAAGTAAGATACGCTTTGTGTCTTTTCTTGCTGAGCCCTAATCAACAAGGAGGCTTTTCCTGAAGAAAACCTCAACAGTCCCAACACAACCCCTGCTAAAATTGATGGGGAAAAAAAGTCTCTCATGGACTTCAATGGGTGCAGCCTGCTTTGAACTGACTTTTACTGTGGTGGGGAAATATGCACTTTGTCTGCAAGAGGTTGCCCATAAATACATGTGCAGATGAATGTGTGTGCGGCTTGAGACAGCAGTACGAGGCTACGGAGGGATGGTCAGGCAAGAGAATCACAGGCATAAGCAGAGACCTCTACTTTGTTTATGCCTTTATTTCCCCCCACCAAAAATTAACTCTGAGGTGTATTTTGGAACAGCAAGGAGGATTTGCAAATTTTCTAAAAGGGTCATTGCAGCTTGCGGAAATCAGTCAGCCCAATTTCAGTGTCGTCCTGCTGAGCCTGTTTGGTTTTTTGGAGAGGGAGAGTCCTCTTGCTGTTACTTTCTGGTTTTGGAAAGGGAGAGTGTGCCCACAACAGAATTTTGCAACAGATTAGAAGCAATTAAGTGTTTTCAATTTTCCTACATCAGTTATGATTACTGTAGGGGCTTCTTACTCTGCTGCCCATTTCCAAGATGCATTCTGGCTGTCAGATATAAATTGGGGGCATCAAAGCACTTTCTGCAAGGGGTTGCTAGCTGGTCTGTCGTGCAGATTGCTCTGAATTTTCTCAATGCATTCAGTGCCAAACACAAATTACATTTTAAAAGCAATATTTTATTTGGCCAGTGTGGATTGATCAGCCCGTATACAGCAGCTGTGAGGTTAAATTCTGGTTTGCCAGTTGGCTTTAGGGTTTGAAAGCGAAACAGCAGCAACAGGTTTTTCAGCTTTGCCACAGCTTTCAGCAAAGTGACGTTGGAAAGAGTCAGAGAGGAAGGAGTTGGGGGTGCCTTAATTTATCAAGGGCCAGCCTTTAGCCATGCAGCAATTTGTCCCTCTTTGGTGGGTGTTATGACGTGCCCAGCAGTATTGAAAAGGAGGGGAACTAGATGGAAAGTTGGGACAGAAATATATAAGGGTCTGGAAAGAGGGCTGCCTGCCAAAAGCTGTGGTGTTACAGTTGGCCCCAGCTTTGCTCCGTGCTTGTCTTGGCGCTCCCGTCACAAGACGGATACATTTGTTTTATTGTTGTTCACGGAATCTGGCCGACGGCGACGGCCCCGGTGCAGGGTGGCAGGGCGACTGCAGCGCGGGGCGCTCCCGCAGCGGGGCTGGACGGGCACGGGGTGAAGTCTTCTCCTGGCACGTTTGGAGGTCTGAGGCTGGTAAAGCAGAGAGAATCCGGGATGAAGCCCCAGTGGTTTCCTGCTGCCCCAGGTGTGCGAAAGGGGAGGTTCTCTGCAGTTAACATCCCAATGGAGGAGAAGTCCCCTTGAGGGAATGAAGACCCAAATTTGGGCTTTGAGCCCTGTTCCGTCTGTGCAGCAGCAATAGTGGCAATGCCCAACATGCTGGGGTGCCAGGAGGATAAATCCATGGAGAGCACTGAGCGCTCAGATAAATAAATACCGGCGAGAGCGTGGGGAGGCATTTGTGCTTGTACGAGGGATAAGTGCTGTGTTAGTAATGACCCGGAAAGGACAGAGCTACTTGGAGGTATAGTAAGCATAAGCAAGTGCCTCCTGTAGTTGACAGGCTCTTGATATAAATCATTTGTGGAATAAGTGACACAGGAGAATTCATGCTTCCTAGAGGAGAAGGAACGAAGTCTCTGCTGAGCTTAATAAAAATGAAAATTTGGTAATGGATAATATGAGTCTGGAAGGGCTCGCGGTCTGCTTGACAGGAGCTGTAAGGTCACAGATTAAGTAGGTGCCCAGGCTGGTTGTGGCGGTGCACAGGAGATGATTGAGGGGAAACACTCCCTGCGAGCCTCCCCAGCGGAGCCGCGGGATCCGGGCTAGCTCCAAGCCTGCCCTTGCACAGCAGCATCCAGGGCAGTTCTTGTCGCAAACCCCAAACTCTGTGTTTGCCATGGCTTTAAGCAGCCAGGGGTATCTTCCAGGGTCCTCCCTTTGAACGGTGCAGAACGGGTGGGGGTGCTGGCCTGTCTCTCCAATCCCTCCGAACGGAGGCTGCGGCTCCCGGAGGGCCCTGGTGACGGCGCAGGGCCCCGACCTTCTCCTCCCGAGCGCGTGCGCCCGGAACTGCTGCCCAGGGCTCCGCGGCCAAACACCGACACGGGAAAAAAAGACATTATTTTCTTTTGAGCTCATTTCCTGAACTGTCTCCCCACTTAGTCATAGCGGTCCTGGTGCAAGGGAGAGGTGGGAACATAGGGCTGGGGCAAAGGAAAGGGTGGGAATTGCCTCAGTGTAAAACTCACTGCTCTGGGACTGTCACATCTGGGCCGTCCTCGCGCTGCCTCCTTCAGGTGGGAGAAATCCCATCCCAGTCCTGCAGAGGTTTGTATAAAATGAGGAATTTAGTATAATGCTTCTGCATGCGAGTGTTTGACATCCCTCAAGGTTGTTATCGTGCCTAACTGAAGTTGTTTTTCTATGCAATATATTTCTCCTGCTTCCTGCACTTGAGATATCTCCTCCCTCCCCTGCTCTCTGGTGTTACTGCGCTTCCCTGACTACAATTAAAATGTTGACACCTGGCTTGGCTCTGCAGATTAGGATTTGATTTTCTGTAATTATATGTTATCGCTCACATTCAGTAGCAATTTTACCTTCTGTACAGTATGATAACACTTATTAATTCAATAAAAGAAATCAATTCACAGGCAATTTCAAAATGTAACACCTTGGTAACTGAGTACTAACCAATCAGATTATGCATCTGACATTGTGCCTTGTCATTTAATCAGTAATGGGTGATTGCAAAAGCAGATATATGTCAGATGTTAATTAAGAGTAACACAGTTTGGGACCATAATGTTAACAGTGCCTGTTTTGTTATGATGCTGTGCTGAATATAGCTAATATTTGACTTGCACTTAAGTATTATTTACAGTAAATGGAACGATAAGGATATTTATTCTGTCTCTGTGTTCCGACAGATGTATTAGATTTTTTTTTAATCAGTGGAACATACTGACTGTTAATGGACCACAGCACAGTGTGTGTTTGTGTGAGTGGGATGTGGAGGTGGTTTTGTTTATAGTGAACATGTTCTGTCTTATCTTCTAGAAAGTTATGGAGGCTTCAGAGTCTTGCATTCCCAGGGCTGCTTTTTTCCTCCTTCCTGAAGTGTTTTCCTTGGTATCTGTCAGTCAGCTTTTTCCCCAGGTGGTTGTTATGGTGTGGAGGAAGAAGCGTGTAAGCCCGTGTGTTCCCCAGCTGTGGGTGTTCCGCAGCGCGCCCGGCCGCGTTCTCCTCCCACTCGGAACGTGGCCGCCGTGTCCCTGGCCGGGCTGTCCCTCGTCCCCGGCGCCGCTCGGGGTCGGGCTCTGTGCCGTGGCCGCGCTGCCGGCACTGCCGGGGCTGCGGGATCACTTCCAAGGGCCCGACAGCGGGAGGGAACTCGGCTGTGCCCAGGCTGCCCATGGGGCACCTGAAGGGAGAGGCCTTTTGCGCGCCGAGCAATGAAGTGCCCTTGGCCTCTTGGAGTAAATAGTTCACTCTCCGTGGCCTCTTTTCTTGCCTTTTCTGTAAGGTGTGACCATTATGGACTATATTGTGAATTCTGAGCTCAATCTCCTGTTTAGTGCTGCTTGAGGTGTGCTAAATGGCATTGACGCCCAACAGTTTTGCTGGGAATGAAGGACATGCAGGACCTGGTCCTTAATTTTGTGTCTTTGGTTTAAAGACCCATTTGTTCTGTGTGATTAGAACCTATTAGTCCAGTCAAATTAAGGTAACAACAGGTGAAGTAGGCCTGAAAGACATCTAAGCTTAGCTGAATGTTATCGTGCTCAGGCAACCTTCATTTCTAATTCATAATTAAGTTAGAACCAAGGCCATCAGCTATTAAACTGTGCAGTGCAAATGTGTAAGATGCAGAGAATCGCCAATAAAGTTGTAGACTTCAATTAGCCAGCACCAGCCCAGGGTTCTGAGCTTCCATGGGATGCTTAACTAATTTTATTATAACAACAGCATCCCAAATGAGCAGCTTTGAGGCATAGCCTATTCATTTAACAGTCCAAATATTCATTAAATCTTACAAATTGGCATCAGTTTTATGTTTTTTGCAACATATTCATTGAAGGAGATAGGCAAGGTTCAGCTTTAGATCACTTACATTTTCTGTTCGAAACATTTTCATTTATAGCTTGCCTAAAATGTGGCAATTTTTACAAGCTAGGCTAAATTCTCCAGTTAAAGTGATTTACTAATGACTGATAAAGCAACACTGAGCTTGTAAAACCATTTGCTGTGAAATTGCAGCAAGCAAGGAGCCTCCTCTTTTGCCCCAAGATGTCACTGATCTCGGGGAAGTGGAATGTTTGCAGATCGAGATAGGTAACGGATGAGGTTTCCTCCTCCTTTTTACGTAATAATTTCTCTTTCCCTCTCTATGTTTTAATAAAATAGACAAATCTCGCATTAGTTTCTCTCCTTTTTTAAAAAAGAAATATTCATACTTACTATCCTTTTCTTTTGCTGCGTTTTCAAAAAAGTAATAGATGCTTCAAAAGTATGTTTTTCTGTATAATTCTGTGTATCACAATTTTCAGAGTGGCTACTTGTTTTGGCTTCTATTTTTTGTTATTTTTCTATGTAACCCGAACTAGTCAGGAATTCTATGATTTAGGCAGAGCTTTGCCAAGTTATATCGCTATACCTGAGCCTTCTCTTATTGCTTGAGTTTTAAGTGGAATTTTAAGATGATTAGTAAAGAGTTTCCAAGTTGTCTTTCAGCAGAAAGGTAAAGTGATGCTTAGAAAATTTTGATGCATTCATCCATTATTCCTTTAGTGTGTTTATGCCTTTATTGAGGATGGAATGGTTTTGTTGCCTGGCTATAGAGCATAAACTTGCTGCTATCGGAAAAAGTGCCCTGGTGATGCATTTCACATGTCAGCTCTCGGGCCTCCCTGGTGGAACATCAGCAGTTTGACCTCCTGGCACCGTGGCAGAGCCGTCATGGCACAGCAGCTTTGTGCTGAGGACTGCCCTGCTCTTGGCAGTCCCAGGCACATTCAGCCTTACAAACTGATCAACTGGTCTGTATTGAAGGGTTGGGGGGACCAAAGAGAACAGTAGCAATAACGAATGATTTGTCTAAGGCTGTTTGAGGAGCTAGAGTAAAATGTGATGTCCTGGATGCTGTGACAACACTTGATTATGTGTCCATACGTGTATCTTCTTGCCCGTGGATTTCATGGAAAGGACTGCTCCTGTTTGACCTCACTGAACTCACTTAAGGTCACTTTTTCTGTACTTCGGTAGCATTACATCAGTACAACTGGAACCAGTTGCTAATTAAATGTTAGTAAAGTCATACGGTGAAAAATGTCCAGATTGCAGAGCTGAGCCTCTTTTTGGTCCCAGCAGGACCCATACTCACCAATGAAATCAGAACTTGATGTAAAGATATATTTTAAATGTACTATTAAGTACGTGTATTCTTTTCCCATACTTAAATTTGACTGCCATACATGCCTATATTTATCCATAATTTTCATGGTCCCTAAGAAATTCACTATATTTGGGGAGCTGTCTGTCCTCTACTGGTAATACTGACTTAAGTAACATACACAATCATTTCAAAGGCAAATAAAATTTTGACCTATAATAAGCTCTGCACTTGAACAAATAACATTTCAAGACTTTGGCATTCTCAAATGGATTTGGAAGGATGCAATATAGATCTTAAAATGCATGGTTGAATTAGTTTAAGCTCTGATTTTAAAGATGGATAAAACCAGAAATAAGCTCTCACTTTCAAGGTCATTATTTCTCAGTTATAGATCATTTGATATATTTACCATCATATTGCTGATTTAAAGAGCTGAGTAGATGCTTATCCATGGTAACAGTTTTACTTTAGCCTGCCCACAGTTGCTGCTGGTTGGTAGAGTAAAACCTGTCTTTCAACCATGTGTTAGGACACAGAGACACTTAATGCCACAAGTAGAATCTCTGCTTTGTGTTGAACACAAGATCCATCAGGGAGTACTGTAATTTTTTACTACATGAGTTTAGATTGCTTTTTTTTATCCCCTGGTTTCTTTGTGGAAAATCATTAATCCATCATAGCAGTGAAGCACTTCACTTTAAAGCAGTCTGTAGGCCTCTAGAGCAGATGGAGAAACTTGGGTTTGATTAAAACCATATTGTGAAAGGTGGTCGTCCTGCTCTGTTTCCTGAATTTGCTTAGGAGAGCACTATTAGGAGGGGAAGAGGGAAAGGATGCTTTATTATAAGTTATTATCCTAGGACCATGATCACTTTGCTTCATTCTTTAAGTAAACGTTAGAGTTCATCAGATAACTGAAATGAGTCCTCAAGATGCTGCTGGCCGTGGGGTGGCGGTTCCTGTCGCGGTCTCGGTAGGAGCCTCTCTCCTGCCTTTGCTGCCCATTCTCCTTCCTCCACCGTGCTCAGCGTCCCACCGGCCTGTGCTGCCGGCGGTGGCATTGCTGGAGCCTCAGCACCTTGCTCATAAGGGAAAGGGTTTCTAGAAGATACAGGGAAAAATGAAGAATAGTGTGGGGGTTTGGTCAGAGCACCAGGTGGATTATACGATGGGATCTTCCGCTGTGGAGCACCAGGTTTAGAATCTAACCCCATGTTCCTTAACATAAGGCTTGCAGATGCGTTAAGTGGTTTGTAGACCTTGTGCTAGGCCGCTCTGTGGGATGGCTTGAGACAAGCTCTGCCTTTCCAAAAGCAGACCAAAGCCTGCTTCCAAGCCTGACCAAAGCCTCACTCTTCGCTGGCCGAGAGGGAAGCAGGCAGGAGCCGGGCCGTGCTTTGACATAGCAACTGCAAAGCTAGATCACTTCAGCTAGGGCTTTAGTTAAATTCGGAGATCTGGACTTCATATAACCTATCCGAGTGGTTTTCCCCTGCAAAATTATCTGGTATAAAACAGAGCAGCAGATGTCAAGGGTCTCATAAACATCCCCCGCACAGGCCCCATGGCGTTGGGTTGACCGTGAGCGGTTGAAGAGTCTCTGCTGTGGCTGGGCAAGAGCGTGCGTCCCTGCGAGCGCCACGAGCTGCTTACGTGGCTTCGTGGCTTGTGTTTCCATGGCACATCGGGGACAAAGAGGCCAGGTACAAAGCCCCTTTGAAGGTTGATCCTCGTGAAAAGGCAGTTCACAAAGGTGGTGTGTTCTTCTCAAAAATAAAAGTGGGTTTTACCCGTATTACTATTAAAGTATAAAGCTTTAATTATGCCCTAAATTCAGTGCTTTAGCCATGGGGCTTACATGATTAGCAGGAAAAAAAAGGTATCTGGAGAGGCTGTGTGGTGCCGTGTTTTCCCATATGTGAAATTTTATACAGTACAAATTATTAAACACCAAACCTCTGGAGAAAGATCATAATGAAAAATTTAGCACTTCCTCATCAGCCTGCTACTAATTTGCCTTCTGACTAGATCTGAAAGGAGAGAGGGCTGTGCTGGGGAGCCCGTGGTGAGGACGGGGCGCGAAGGGGCGAGAGCGTTTGAACGGAGGCACCACGAGGGCCGGGGAGCCCCTCTTGGGGTGGCCTCACTGAGAAACAGCAAAGGCCCAAAACTGCATTTTTGGTCCAGGCCTGTGAGAGCGTATCCCTTGCTTTCCATCTCGTTGTTAGCCTCAAGCTCCCTAATCTCATCCTGCAGCACTCCTGCAATGCTACATTCTGAGTATCTGTGCGGAGCGGGTGCTCTTCTAAACTGCGCCGTCAAGGACTGGCCGAGAGGCACGAGCCCCGCTGCTGCTCCGCTCGCTGCCCGGCCTGGAGAACATGACGGGTTTTCTGAAAAGGGGCAGCAAATGGGGGGATTTGCTTCTGCTCGTTTTGCAATTTGTTTTTTTGTTTGCAGCAGACTATTGGTTTGCATTTTTTTTTAATTTTACCCGAAGATTTTCCCTTACTGACTTTTTGCAGGCACTGATTTGCAAGTCTGGCCCTGCAGAATTCTGCAGAAGTGCATTAGCATGGTAGAGAAGCAAAGTGATACTAAAACCTGCCTGATGTGACTGGAGGCCCTCGTCCTGTGGTTATCTGTGATTAGCTGTTGTTATGTTGTCCTAGGTGCTTATTACTGTTAAATTCATCCTTTGCTAGAAAGGCCGGTGTTGTAGCGATGGCTGGTGTGGAAGAACTGATGCTGCTGCAGCAATAGGCTGGGTGCTCGGAGGACACCTGTGTTTTTAGAGCTCTTTTTTTCCGTGATTCTCACTAGCAAAAGCACAGCCCCATGCCCCCACGTGTGGTTTGTAATGTCTCCTCACAGTCACAGCACCCTTTTAGCAGCAGGGAAGCGACCTTGTCAGGTGCACCGTGTCCCTGGGCACAGAAAGCAGGATGTGAAATCCCCGCGTTCCTGGAGGAGCAGCTTCCTCTGTTCCCTCTCTCGGGGACACAGAGCTAACTGCTGCCATAAATTCACATTTGCTCTCACAGTCCAGAACTAGTTTCACCTGGGTATTTGAGAATGAAAGGGCCTGAGGCACACAGAGAGCTCTCCCACTACGTCAATCTCAAATCCAGGTTTTGCCATTTAAGCTCAGGCAAACGCCACACCAGTGGATTGCTATCGGCCCCTGCCTGGCAGGGTGTTGATTAATAATTTGAACCTGCAAATCCTCTTTCAACTTCTGTGAAAGCTAAATTGTCCATCTGAGGCCTGCTTCTTTCCAAACGATTCTACTGTGGTTTTCCCTGCTCGCATAATTCGTGGTGAAATAGATAACGTGTCAGTGGGAAGCTGCGCCGCGCACCTGGAAGGCAGCCCGGCTGCCGGCGCACACGTGGCCGCGGGCTGCGGCTGGAGCCCTCAGCAGTTGGAGCTCTCGGTTCCACGCAGCGGTAGCCAGGAAGGAGCCGTTTCCTCATCCTGGGCCTTGCATGTTTGTTCTGGGTGGTTTTTTGTGTGTCTGGGGTGCAACGCTGAGGATAGAGCCTGAGAGAGGGAAATCTCGATGTCTTTAGGAGACAAAATGGAGGTGGCCACTGAGCTGGGGCTGGTCCTGCTGCGCAGGTGGGTCCTTGGGCAGCAGTGGGAGCAGGGACAGTGTCAGGCCCTGCTGACTGGAGTCAGCCTTGGTGAGGCCGACCTAGTTTGTTTTATGAGATGCTGTTATGTTTTAATGCCTACCTGTTTTCTTTCCATCCTGGCTCCCTTCTTTATGGTTTCAGGAAAAAGGATGTACTTTTACTCTTGCACAAATGCAAATCCATAGTGTGTCAGTTAATGACAGTAAAAAAATGATTTCAGAACCTGTGAGAGAAAGAATCAGCTCTAATGTTTTTTTAGAAAAAGACCTTGTTCATCCAGTAGTTCAATATTGCTCTATCATGTCAATAAGGAAAGCTTAGCTCACAAAGGCAGCCCATTACAAGAAAGGCTATACAATTTAAACATGTTGTAAATTCAACTAATATATAAAAATTGATTTAAGCGGGGGGAAAAAAAAGTTGTACAAAACTGTTCTTTCACCATATGTTTCAAGTTCTCCTGAAACCTTATTTGAATGGTATTTCAATGTGCTTCACCTATTGTGTTGCAAACTTTTGCAGACTGTGTCAAGTAATCCTAAAGCTTTTAAAATACAGATGGTGGTAAAATCCCCAGTGGAAAACAGACTTCTATTTCAAACTTCAGTTCTGTTTTTTTCTCTTCTAGTTCATAGCAAATTTTGACAGATCAGAAGAAATACTCACAGCTTGATGCAGCTGGATTCTTCTTTGGCATGAGCAGAAACATCTGGCCCCAAAACAGCGCATTTTACTAAAGGGCCAAAATACATGCGCATACATCTGTTGTGCTAATATATTTTTGTGTGAACTCAGATGTTAATTGCTTTGTTTTGCTGAGACAACAGCGTTGGTTCAATGAATAAGATTGTTTCCTTTAGCCTTCTGCTAATGGTTTCCTTCAGCAGTAAAATTATTTTAAATAGGAAACTGTCAGGTACGTGAAGGTAAAAGTGTTTTGAGCAAGTGTATTTATAGTAAGTGAGCAATGCTATATGCATAGATAGTATAATAATGGAATTTGTGTAACAAATGAGGTAGTTATTAGCACAAAAGGTTCCGCGTAGAACCCATGTTACATCACAAGGAGGGGTGATCCATTTTTGCATCATATTTTTTGAGGCTTTTATGGTTCCCACTTCCTCTCTGTCGTTTCCTCTTGCAGTAACACGGGAGCATTGAGAGGTCTGAGCAGTGACTTCCCTCTCTAGTTCTAACCGTAGTGGGGCCCTGGTGAGTTTTGCTGGCCGGGGCTTTGTTCCTTCTCCCACACTCCCTCTTACGGAACGATAGATGGGTAACTGAAGTCACACAGGTCCTTTTGTTGACTCTTGGTTTCTGCTTTCAGACGTGCCCCCGTTTCTCATAGTTTTCACGCTCCTTGTTGTCTGCAATATATCCTTGCTGTGGCAGATCTTGTTTGTTTCCAAAAGCCGAAATTTCCAGACTTTTCTCGGACTGTCTCTGTGTGCCTCCTTTTACTTAGCTGATTCCTATAGAGTTACTGGGTTTCCGTGGAGTATCCAGAAAACGGGTCATGCCTTTTTCTGCATTCCCAGCCAGCTCTCTTCTGTTAACATGATACGGTCTTTCTAAGAAACACTTAGTTACACATCGTCAAGGAAGAGCGACCTTGTGGTTAAGATGGAAGACAGTTGCTATTAGGAGCTGCATGTGGGCAGTGCTTTTAGCCAGCCAGTGCTCTGCGGTTCTAGCCTTATCCCAGGCCCGTTGCTTGACTTGGGGGAGAGGAGTTCCCTTTGGTGGCACCTCTAGGTAGCGCACAAGAAAAGGTGCCCCTGGACCAAATAGTTTGGCTTTGGGTTTGGAGTGCGTACAGGACAGGAAGAGCACTCAGGACCAGTGTAGTTATCCTTTTGTCATGCAGAAGACATGGTGTGAAATCCAGCTCCTGTTTTTTAACTCTTAAGCTGTAGGGTTTCAGAGAATCCTTTTTTGTCTGAGACGCTTTTTAATCTGCTCTTGCAAAGAAAATTTATTTAGTGCCAGCACTGTGCTGTGTGGAGCATCACAGAGTGACCGTTCAGGACAACCGGCGTTTTCCACCAGCATCAGGTGATGCAGTCTAGGGTCTGTGGGCAGGATCCTGGTCCATCTTCAGCAAGTTTTCTGTGCTTCGTCTACTTCATTGCATTTTGGGGCAGTTGTGTGCCCCTTGGCTACAGTAAGCGTCAAAGAGCTGTTTTGCAGAGCTCTTTGCTTGGCCTAATCGCAATGGTGGCTTCTGAAGAGCCGCTTCCCATTCCTCAGCTGTGAATGCTAATCTCAAAGCAAAGTTCAGTCATCATTAGCTGAAATAATTGTCACCCCCTTAAGTTATTCAGGGCTTAAAATTACCAAAGGGCTTCCCCTTAGTCGATTTGGCTGTAATTTTTTGTAGATTTTTGTTTTCTTCAGGAAGCTGAACAGTAAACAGCAAGTCCCGGGGGCATTCCAAGGAAATTGCTTCTGTGCTTCCTTGCAGAGCGGGCTGCGCTCGCTGCCGCAGTTGGAACATGGTTTCTTCAAATCACAGAACTCGCAGGGGTGGTGCAGGACCTGGTGGCCTCGCTGAAAGGTTCCTTGGTAACACGACCGTCTTGCCTGATGGCCGCAGTGGTGCTTCAGGGCTCGCAAATGCACAGCCTGGAACGTGTGTTTCAGGCAGCAAACGTGACAGGTCTGAGGTCTGAAACGCACAATCGTAGGTCTGAAATCATAGCCAATGATGGGCGACATCAGAATGAACATACATGTGGCTGGCAGGGCTGGGGCCTCTGCTAAATTCACATTTCCCCACAACTCTTGCAGCTGCCCACCAGTTCCTTCTGCGTTCAGTGACAAAGTGAAGCTTCTCTTGCCTTTAAAGCCAGCTTCTCCATGAGCTGCTGCTGGGCGGCAGCTGCACTAGGAAAACAGGGGAAGGGAATGAAGATTAGGGACAGGATTGTGGCCTGGGAAAGGCCTGAAAAAAAAAGTGGCATTAGGCCTGATTCTGCACAGGGGGAAGACCTGCCATCCACCATAATTCGAGCTGCTGCTTTGTAGCTCAAGCCTAATGCCAGCTGGGGGTGGGAGGGCTGGCGTCTGGGCTCCCTTCCCACGGCCCCGGAGCAGCCCCTGCAGCCCAGGCTGCTGCGGGCAGGACGCGGCTCCGCTGCCCGCTCGGCCCTGTCCTCTTTGACAGCACTTTGAAAGATTCGTCATTCCCCAGGCAGCCTCTGTATTTATTTATTTACGTTGTTTCTTTTCTTTTTCACTTAAGCTTATTAGTTGCATATGCGGCTTTATCTGGAAAAAATTGCATGCAACTTATGCTGCCTATGGTAGCATATGTTTTATATATCAGATTTATAGGGATGGTACTGATTCCTGAATTAATTTGAACAGCAAATTGTTGTTATATCTGCCTACAGTATGTCTTTTCCTTTTTAACATTTATTATATGACACATCTGGCGGTATTTTACTTGTGTTATTGTGGTGCCTCCGAGTCCTAGTAATGAATTTGAAGCTTTACTGTACTAAGCACGGGTTTTTCACATGGGACACTGGAAAAGTTGGAGTGAATTGTTGAGATGACGTGAATGCTTCCCTGCCTGCCTTGAGCTGCTGAAAAGAGCCCACAGTGTGTGTAGATTACTGTCTTATGTCAAGCCTGGTAACTTTTGTTCCCAGCCCTGAGGAGGGGGAGGTTTTACTGTGTATTCACTTGGGCAGTGTTGGCAATTTTTGCTTTTTCTGCTGGCAGTTTGCATTATCTGCAGAGGTTGGTGTAAGAAAGGTTTAGACCAGCAATCCAAATGAGTACCCGGGGGCTGACTCTGGCGCTGGATGTCCCTCTGAGGAGCTCAGCCTTGCTGTCCTGCTGGGTGTCCCCATATGTGACACACACATCTATATAGGGGACACCACTGTGACATTATTAACCAGGACAATTCCCTATGGACCATTCTACCACTGGCAGAAGTTATTAACTCTCTAGAGCTGAGATAATGAATCCAAAACATGGAAACCCATAAAGTGCAGGAAGGGGAGGAGAATACCCAGAGCGGTGTAACGCCATGTGGCCTCTTTTTTTAGGGTAAAAGGGCACTTCTGGGGTACATTGTGCAGCAACATAACACAGCGCCAGGGGTTTGTTCCTGGCCGCCACACACCTGGAAGATCATTCTTCTCTGAGCTCTCTTTTATTTAGCCATGCAAATCCTCAGGACTCCTGAGAGGGTTGTCTTACAGTGAGGGTTGGTTTAATGTAGCTCAGGAGTGTAGTGACCTTCACTTATGTTGGTGCCGGGAAGGACTCCGAAGACTTTGGAAGAATGTAAATATTCAGTGCATCATGTTAACATGAGAAAGGCATAACCAGAATGAACAAGTAGAATATCCTTACAGTCATGTTGTGTTTTGTGCTGATGAATACTCTTGAGGGTTTTCCATTAAGAAACACCCAATTTTGGATATTTTGGGTCTTCCTCCAACCCCAATTGTTATGCCTTTCTGAACACAGTTAAATTTTTATAAAGGTAAAATCAAGTAAGGTGCTCTTTGTTTCTGTTAAGCTGTAGCTGCAGTTGAGCTCTCTGTCCTCCTACTGCTTATGGCTGCTCTTCTGGGCTTCCATTCTGATTCTCAATTAGGATTTTACGTTTTTCAGGGAGTCTGAACTGTTGTCTCAAACTGCCTTCCTCTTCTCATCCTTATTTACTTCTTAACAAATATTGCTGGTAAATGTGAATTTTATCAGCGGTGGGTTTAGTAGTATTTTTCCCCAGTATTGATGAAACCATCGATGAAACCGCAAGCCTCATTTAAATCCTTTTACCTTCTGTAGCAAACATTAGGTGATTGCTTATTGACATGACTTTTTGAGAACATATCAATAAAACATATTGTAAATGGGGAACATAATGGCTATATAGTCCTATTTTTTATGAGAATATCTTCCACAATAAGAATTCTAAACGTGTCACATTTATCTGGTTCCCTCTTCAACTAAACTTATCAAAGGAAATGAAAAAGGGCTTGTTTGACATGAGTCATTTTCCAAAAAATACTTATTGACTCAAATAACAGCGTTAATTCTGTCTGTTGGTCCAGTATGACTTATTTTTTTCTCTCTCCTACTCATAGTTGGTGTCAGGGTAATGTGCCAATAGCTACCCGGAGAGTCCTGGTAGCCCTTGTGAAATGATTCTCGCAGACTTGCCATTTTTCACTTTCCTTAATGGCTATTCCAAGATTTACTAAAACTTAACATCTGTAGCATGTGGTCTAACAACTCTTTTAAGGCTTGTGCAAGATGTCTAGATTTTGTGTTTTAAAAGGTTATTCTTAGCAAATATTGTCTAGCATCTCTGTTTGTAACCAGAAGACTGGGCAGTGAATCAGTGTTTCCCTTCCAAGTGCATTCAATGTTTTACCTATCAGATGTGTTTAGTACCTTTTTGAGACTATTGTAACCTTTTGTCTTCAAGAACCCCCTCACTTTTGAGGGGTAATAGTAGCAGAGAAATACTCATGCGTATTAGAGTTGTCTTGGTTGAATTTCCTAATGTATTTTGAGCCATCTCTTGTAGCTTTGGACAATATGATATTTATATTAAATTTACTTTTGCTTTTAACTTCACAGCTGTGGATATTAGCCTTTAATAGATGGTATCTGTTTGTGTAGATGGCAGCTATTTAAAGCTGTCAATTCTGATTGCCTCAAACATGGTGCTTAAAACCATGGTGTAAACTCAGCCTCATTTAGCCCACGGGCTGCAGCTGAACAGCTTTCTCCTGAACTTGATGCTCAGCCCGGGCCAGAGCCTGGTGCTTTGCAGGGAGCTTTGCAGTACGGTCAGCAGCCCAGGATTGGTAGTGCATGATGCTGATTTTTACTGCAGCTCTTAATTGTACCTCACTGAAAACCTAGCAAAAACAGCTTCTCAATGGATGCATATTGGGAGGCCTTTTATAACTGAGAATCACGGGCCTGAATCACCTTAATGTGAAACTTAAGGCTACAAATCTGGTTTTATAACTTGCTCGGAGCCTTTCTGCTCTCTGGCGGAGTATTTATTGGACATTATTCCTTTAGACCTGTAGCAAAATTAAAGTGTAGTTAGAGCATCCAACTTCTGTCTGAGACTTACAGCTGGCGCGGCAAGTATTAGACACCGTCGTCTTCGCTGGTGCTTTTTATGAATCTCTCTTGTCCAGGTCTGACTTCAGCGTCATCCGTCAGCTTCACAAGCTGCGGCTCTTCAGTCAGTCTTGCTGTGCCTCCAGGCACCCTCATAAACACAGCCAAAGATGCCCCAATAAGTTGACTTGATTACTCGGTTGTCCCCGCTGAGGGAGTGCCGAGATCCGGACCTCTCCATCTTGCAGTTTCTCCTCACTGGGCAGCAGCACCAATGGGCCGCGAGTGGCCCGGGCTCGTTAGGCCAGGCCCAGGCGTCCTGACGCGCTCCACCCCACGGGTAGCCGGGGTGCCAGACGGGCTCTGGCACTGTGGGGTGGCCGTGACCGGGAGCGCCACAGTTGGCCCTTGGCGGTCACGGTGTCGCTCTCACCCGCTCGCGGCGGCCTGAGCGGCTCCGCGCAACACGCGTCAGCGCCGCCACGCGGAGCGGCCCAGCTGTCTGCTGCCATCTGCCACGCGCGGGCAGGGGCACGCGGAGCGCGGCGCGGGCCTCATGGCAGCCGCGAAGCTGAGCCGTTGTGCCCACTAACGCGGCAGGTCTTGTGCAAAACAACGTTGTTAGTGAGTGGTTGATGTGACCCCAGTAGCTGAGAAACTAACATTAACTTTTGAGTAGTGTGATTTTTCAGGAATATTGCCTTTTACAAGTAGTTGTTGTTGCCCTCCTGTAACAGCAGTATCGGCAGCCTCTGAACATAGAAATGCTTTACTAACGTTGAGTCTCTCTGCATCTCTTACCGCCATCCTCTAGACCGGTAAACTGCAGCATGGGTTAGTTAAGTAACTGATCATTAGGAACTTATCATTCATTAAAAAAACAGTAGTCTGGATACCAGTCCAGTGCTAAAACTCTGTGTTTCTAAAAATCATTTAATTTTCTGAAGGAATGTTAAAAAAAAAAAAAAAAAAAAACACAACAAAAGAAATTTTTCTCTATCATAACACTTTTGTCGTTTTTCTCTATCATAACACTTTTGTCGTTTGTCTCTTCATCACAAGAAGAAAAATTTGATGTGTTGTATTTAAAATGAGTTATAGCTAAGGCAGATGATCACAATATCCACAGCTGTACCACCCAATTAGAAAAACTAGTTTAATCTAACCTGATGCTACTGTCATTTTTTAAAATGAGTCCTACTTCAATCATAAAATCCTCGGACCATAACATTGCTTTCTACGCCATATGTCCTTATTTAGAGAAAAAAATGATTGCACCCTTAATTCAAAGGGAACGTTTCCCTCTGAGCCAGAACTCAATAAAATGTATCAAAAAAATTGTGGAAAAGGGCAAGCAAAGAAAATCAAATTGCGGCGTGTGAAACGATTTAAGGAGGGACCTGGGGAATACATAATCTCCAAACTGCCAAGTTAGAGCAAGTATAAAATATACAAACAAGCCTGATATTTTTCCCAGTTGATCTCATTATGAGGTATGCTTGGGATAGATAAATTTTGTTAGAATGCATTAAGGCTGGATTTTCAAGGAAACAAGTCAGAAGTAATGTGTTTAGCTGATTCCACCTTGTTTTGATACATGGGTCTTTTCAGGTTTAAAGAAGAACATTTTTAAAGCCAAATGGTTTGTTTTGTTTCAAGCATTAAAAACAGAGGCAGCTCTGTGATTTTTTTTTTTTCTTCCTTCTGGAAAACAGACGTTTATAATTTCAGCATGGTCTTTAATCACTGGCGTAGAGCTCTGTGCAGTATATGTCATTGCCACTTATTATTGCCTGCTTAAAATACACTGAACTAGCCTTGAGTGCAATCCCTTAACAGACTGTTTCGTCCACAAATAGTACTTTTTCCAAGTCTCCAATATATTTTAATTAAATTGTCCATTTATATTTATTAAGGCAGTTTACTGTCTTCTATTGCAAAAAGCTGCTACTGCTGATAGTCTGTCAGGAGAAACACTAGCTTATCTGGGAGTTGGTAATAAAAGGCAAGCATATGCTATCCAAAAAAGTCTTCCCAAAATATAGTTTAAGCATCATTTCCTTCTTTGTCGGGAAGACAACAGGCTTTGTCTTTAGCTTCCAGATGTTTTTGGAATAGTTAGTCTTAACAGTCTCATAGCCCTGGGTAATTGCACTGTTTAATTGGTAGGAAATGCTATGTGCAAATATATATATGTGTGTATGTGTACTTTAAATGGTCCTATTGAAGCTGTAGGAAAGAAAGGCCCTTTGGCAGGGTGGGTGGTGAAGTCATCACATAGTGGTTAGATGTAAAGTGGCGTTGGGCAGCCCCAGTTTAGACTGATAAGCGTGATAAGGTGGACTCATTCCTATCGCTGGAGATCCAAGGCCTTGGACCTCAACTCTGTGTCTTGGACGTCTCTCAGCCCTACTGCCTTATCTCTGAGGAGCTCGTGCCAAAATAGATTTGCCGTTAAGCCAGGAAAACTTTATATGGGAAGGCTGTGTTTGGTCTGGCCTTTCTCTCGGCACACATGAAAGCAGAGCTCCCAGAGCTTTTCAAAGAAGGAAGCTGTTCCCTCAAGCGATTGTCTGCCTGAGAAGACACGGTGGTCCTGGCCCTGCAGCCCAGTGTCGTGGCCAGTCCTGGTCCCAGTCCCGGTCCTGCTGGTGACGGGAGGGGGCTGGTGGGTCAATAGGCCCGTGTGAGCTGCCAGAAGAGGCATCCCAGAGAGGAGCATTTTAATTATGTCTCTCCCCCTCAGGAGTTGCTGCTTTCTGCGGTTCCATCAGAGCATCCCAGAAATAGATTGCTGATATATATATATATATATTTGATATTTTTCCCCCCCCTCTGTGTGCGTCTGCCAGACCCATCTTTGTGAAAAGGAGCCGTAACCCGTGGGAACGGCAGGAGGGTTCAAATCCAACCACGGCGGCTTTAAGCGGGGAAGGCAAAAACTGGTGAGGGAGGAAAATAAAAATCCCACAGCCTGTTGTAGCAGCTGTAGCTTCAGATCGTGTGGAAAATGAAGGCAGATGATTCAATTTGGCCTGTGCCCCGAGTACATTTCCAAACGCTTCTGTGTGTGCGCAAGATAATGAACAAATATATTGAGATGGCACCGGATCAGTGCGAGGCGGCCACCGAGCAGGCCACCGTGCTCCCTGTAGGAGCAAACTCGCTCCGCTGGGTTAATGGGGGTGAGGGTCGGCCAGCCCGGCACCTTTCATAACAACTTAGGAAAAGGATTTGTCTCCTTTGGCCCCCAGCTCCCCGCGGCGCGCAGGCGGAGCGCTGGATAAATCAAGGCGCGGTTGTTAGTAACAAGCCGGGGCCGCACGCCCAACGTGAGGCAACGGGCGCCGAGGGCAGCGCGCGCCCCTCTCACGGCACAAGCGCCGCCATGAGGGGCAAGGGGGCCCTTCCTCTGCGATCAGGAAGCGGTGATAAAAAATAAATTAATAGTAAAGGCCTTTAGGTACTGTAAAAGCCCATCCTGCCCCGTAAGGAGGGGTAAATCCCACCCTGGCCTGTGAGGAGAGCTGGGGAGGAGAGTGATGGCAGGTTGGGAAGGCAGAGGGTGGGCTCGGACACGTGTGGGAGGCGCGACCAGGGGGACATTGGGGCTTAATAGGTGTGTGGCGCCCAGCAGGGCCCCAGTGCGGGCTGTGAGCACGACCGGGGCACGCGCCTTGCTTCCCCAAAGAGACTTCGTGCTTCTGAGATGGCTCCTAAAGAAGCTCTGAGCAGACCCACAGGGTTTGCTTGTGGATAGATCCAAATCTGGCTGCTTCCTTACTGCTTCCTTAGTTTTTCTGTTAGCTCTGTGGCATTCACTGGAAAACACTGTCCAACAGGGCCTGAAGAAGGATGTTTGCTCTCATGAAAACAGAAAATAACAATAAACCACCTAAATACCTCCGACCAGGCAAAGGCAACGAACTGGAGAGGAGATTTTTTTCCTGTGTGCTTCTTGTTAGCAATTTGAAGGTGTTTTTGGAATAACAGTAGGGCAGCTGTATCCAGGTGGGAATGCAGCTTTCCTCCCTCCTTTTTCGCTCTGTATTTAGATCGATCGCTTGACTCCCGTACTGGAAATACTGTCTAGTGGTAGCTGATGTTAAGCATCATCAGCATAAGCCACTGGCAACACGCTGATGAGGGCACCTCATGGTGTGTGCATGGTTGTCGATGGAGCCGCTCGCTGGGTTCCTGTGCTGCTGGGGCTCCCTGCCGTGCCAGGAGCTGAGCAAGTAACAGACTTCCCAGGGCACGGGTAGTGCTAGCCTTTATGGTGAAACGTGGTCAGGAAATATGGTTAGGAGGAATTTCTGCAGGTCGAGCAAAAACACCCAGAGAAAATCACTCAAAATCACACAGGGAAGCCACAAGCAACTTGACGAAACAAGCTTTTGACTGGTTTGCTAATACCCCTGGCTGCAGAGAGTGCCCATGAAACCAATGCATCCATTTAGCAAAACAACTTGTCCTCCTAGTTGGGTCCTGCCTGTGGCTCATTAGGGTAATTACTGATGAATTAAGGCAGCTTGGCTCAGCGCTCTGGCTGCGGGTGTGCGGGCTCCCCTGCTGGCAGGCAGCAGGTGTAAATGAACAAGATCTGTCAAAAAGGCTGATGACCCTCTTAATTCACAGCAGCAAACTGGGGACAGAGGTAGTGCAGCAAGTTTAATAATTGATATTTACTTGGAAAGGTTAATGGCAGCAGCGATGCTTCTAATTTGCTTGCCCGTGCAAGACCTTGTCAGGTCAAATTGTCTCAATTTGTTACCGGGTGTGTAGGTGTAGTTTCCCTTTAATGAAATTTGGAGAAAAGAAACAGGTGGTGTTGGGAGTACACTGTAACTCAAGGAAAAGAGCAAAAGGTTGGGAGCTGCTAACAGGCTCTAGTTAACTCTGCTAACTTTAAACAGCTGACAGTTCGGTCCATGTGAATAGTTCTGGTGAACATTTAAGTTTGGGAAAGTTAAAGGATTTGAAATGAATATTTCCTTTAATTTTCTTTTATCTGAGACTTGTTTAGGTGAAAAGCATTAGGTTTTGACAAGCTTTGGTCTGGTGCTGGGTGGAAGAAATAGAGTTATGGATTGGAAATCTAAGGCAAATATAAGAGCAAATCCAACATGTATTTATTTGCTGTGTTTGGGAAATTGTAATTCTGTCCTATAATGATAAAATCATTCCATCTTCAGCGAAAACCAAAGATCATGTTAACATTAGCTACTATATGCAGACATTTTCAGGTTAGCAGATTTGAAATACTTTTCATCCAGGAGTTTCCAATGAACTTCCTAATGACTCTGCAACAGCAAAGTTAGTTTTCAAGTGATCGTAGGAAGATCCTGATGACTGAAGGGGGCTGGTGCCTCTTTTCAAAATGACTTATTGACATGTGGTTTTAAAAGCTTAGTAGTGGTCATGACATCAATGTAGTGCAGATTTCTGTGCTTGATGTTGTTGACCTCCTTATTAAGGAAACGGAACAGTGCAGATTCAGCAAGATGCATTGCAAGTGGATTAAAACCTGCCCTAATAATAGGTGCTGCTGTCACAAATGCAGCCTCACCACGGGTTGGAAGCGCTTTGAGTGGATCCCAGCAGGGATTCCCTCTTGTCGTTATGTTATTGTAACCTTTTGCTGTGGGAGCAAGGATGAAAAATCACTCTTGATAAAAGTTTGCAGGTAGCCAGTGTATTGGACAAGTGGTGTACGATGTACGATGAGTGAGACCCTATGCAGAGAACAACAGTCCTTATGTGAAAAGATGGCCACAAGCAAGTGTATATTTTTAACATTTCAATGTGACCGAGTCTAAAAGTCTTTTCTTTAGGAAAAAAAAAATACACTGATGATGTGTAAGACAGCAGAAAGACACATAGAGTAAGGACTTTATGGATAAATATATTAATGCTTGAACACGAGCATAATGTTTCCTCCATTCTTTAATATATGTGGCTATACAAGGCTGTATGTGCTGGACTAGACTGGGCTCCCTGGAAGCAGCAGAGCTCTCTGAACACACTGGGGTTGTGCTCGAGCACCACAAGCAAATCCTTGTGGAGACTCTGCCTTGGACTAGGACAGAATGAAACAAGGGGATTTTATTGCCATTAAAAGTACCCATTTGTACAAGCCGACATTTTCAATAGTATAATTTAAATGGAACCAAGCTGTTATGAATAGAACCTATTAATAAATTAAACACTTCTTTCTACCCAATATTTCACAAGAGAATTAACAGAATAATTTGTTAGTAAATGAGCCCAGGAGTGAAGCTCTGAATGATACAGCTGTCACATTCTCCTCCTCCTGCAGCTCTTGGCATGTGTGAGCTCAAGATAGTTGTGATTTCCAACAGTGTCTCTTGGACTTAGTGTCATGCAGAGGAATAAGCATGATTTGATGGTTAGAGAACCAGCCTTGGCTGTTTGGTGCATCACCTGAAGAGCAGCTTTTAGGCCTACCTGCCTCACCACGTGTTGGCCGTTGGACAGCTCTTGGGGTGGCCGCCGAGGTGCTTCTCCTAACGCCATCTCGGTAGCACCTGGGGGAAGGGGGTTTTCCTTGTCACATCAAGCCAAGGGCCTCGGGCACAGCCTTTCCTGCCCCAGGCATGCCAAAGCTGCCGCTGCTTGTGTGTTAAGGACAGGGAGTACGGAGATGTGTGCTCGAGCACGTCCTCAGCACGCTCACAAGCATCCTCTCCCCGGCGCCGTGCACACAGGAGAGAAACACTCAATAAACTGCCGTCAGTGACCTCGGGAACAGGTGGCAGAGCAGTGCTTGAAAACCCACTTTTTCCCCGCTTCTTCTCCCTCTAGATGAAGGTCCCTACAAGCAGAAGTGGCAGAAATAGCGAGGAGGACAGCATCAGGGAGGCCACGAGCTCGCAGCGGAGCAGCTCCAGGGACCGGCTCAGTGATGTAAGTACCACTCAGGAGAAAGCATCGCCTCGGCGCAGCAATTCCCGCTGCTGACACGGCTTTTCATAAATCTTGCTGAACAAATGTTGGCATCCAGAGGTCACTGTGTAATAACTTTTTTTTTTTTATGTCATGATTGAGTGTTATGGCATAAGTGGTTGAGCTGCCTTGCAAACACTATAATCATGGTGCAAATAATATGATAAGCAAAAGATCAGAGATGGGAAAGCAAGATGGAATTGTTATTCCTCAGGGAGAAATGGCTTGATGTTTTGGGTTCTTTTATTTTTTTTTCCCCCGCTTTGGATAGAAGTTGTGTTAAAAAGCTTTTTACGGTGTTTTTGGTTTTAGCTACTGCACATAATTACATACTTTGGGTGCAAAGTCAGTTCATCTAATTTTATGCTTCCTGCCTCCAAGATAGGAAAGGCTTTTGAGGGGAGAGCTGTCTTTCTCTCAGGAAACACGATAGTATGTTGAGTGAAATGTTATGATAAAACAAAAGCAAACGGTACCTTAGTGTGTAAACACACAAATGGGCTTTTGAGTCACCAAGAAATCAATGGCAGTGCTGGGATAATTTTATATGAAGGCTTTTTGTGTTAGCAATTAGCATTTTGCCTTCATTAAAACATGATTTTTTACTAATTAGGACCTTTCCCGTTAGGACTGATTTAAATGAAGAACAATAATCAAACGCTGGCACGAGCATGTCTGAAATATTAAATTTGCCATTTCAATGGCAAGCCACTGAAATCCCAGAGCGAGTGGTTTTCATGTTGAGTTCTATTAATGTAAAATATGCTTCATAACTAAAACCTGTCACAGAAAACGGCTCACACCAGCTAAATTCAATTGGACAGTTAATTTAGCTTTAAAATTGAAAACACTACCTCCGCTTCAGGATGCAAAGGGAAGAGGGGGGAAAGCCTTTGATAAGTGTAATGTATTTGCTATTAAGGCTTTCAGAGCCCATTCTACAGGAGGAGAAGGGAGAAAAGGGGGGAAAAATGGCTCCCACAAATGTGTTTAAAAGCTGAAAGTATTTATTAAAAATGTCAGCAGAAAAGTGCTTTTGGCAGATTAAAGCGGGATTCAGCTTGACAGCTCTGACAGGGAAATGTGACGGGGGAAAATTCTCTCTACATGTTTTGAGTGCGAATGGGGCGCTGTAAACAGCCTGCACAGTGGGAGGAAGAGAAAAATAACATGTCCTGCGATGCGCTCGCAGGCTTGCGGCTCCGCGCGGCCGCGGCGGGTGGCAGCGGGGCCCTTTGGGACAAATGGCCTTTCGGCGCGGGCGCCGCGGCTGTGCCGTTAGCCAGGAGTGCTCTCGGGTGCTTACGTGCGGAGTTGGTGCAGTTAGGAGGCTCTCTCCTTTGCTGCCCCTCGCGACGGGTATGTGCCAGGTCCGTGCGGTGCGGCCCTCGCTGCGCCGTGACGTGGGGCCGCGGGAGGAGCCGCGCGCTCAGGCTGGACGATTCGCTGAGGTCAAAGCACTGAGTGGTCTCGGCGACTCTTCTCATTAAGCCAAAGCACCTAAAGCTTTTCCTCTTCCTTTCCTCTTGCCCACACGTCTCAGGTTGAGGCTGTAAGAATTGAATCGTGGTGCCTAATACCCTCAGCATCTTCTAGGCGAGTTGTTGAGTGGGAAGCAGGTACAGGGACGTGGAGGCAGTGCCTGAAGGCCGAGGCACTCAGCGGAGCTCCGCTGACCCGGCGACCTGTTGCAAATGAGAATCTTTCAAATTAGTAATTAAACAGTTTGCAAAGGAAGGCTCATGAATCATGGAACGCACTTTGTTCGTTATTTGACGAGTGCAATTTAGCTCTAATTACGTATTAACGCTTCTGCACGTACTAGTAAATGTTCTGTAGTCTATTTAGTCGCTGTCAGAAAGACTTAGAAAGTCCCCCTGGTGCAGTGAGCTGCTTTCCCACTTTGTGTGCAAAGAAATGAGGCTCAGACGTTTTGTAGCTGGGGAGCAGGAGGGAGAGCCCGTCGGCGGGCTCTGGCGTGCCGAGTCGTGCAGGGTGTTAGTGCCCTGCGGCTCGTCCTCGTGTTGCCCCACGGCTCTCGTCCTCACAGGGAGTCCTAAGAGATGGTGAGCAACAGACCTGGCTCGCCCCTCGCGCCTTGAGGGTTTAAATGCCCACTGGGTTTTGAAAGGGAAGGCAGGGAGAGCTTTTCCTCCTAGCTAGCGAGTACGGGCTGGGGTCCAACCATGCAGGGGATCTGGGGCAGCCACTTTTCCTTGTGAACCCCTGGGCTTCCTCTGGGGGCAGCTGCTTCATGCTCTCCCCCAGATCTCTCCTGCCCCTCTTGGTGCATTTGGCCTTTCAGGCCACCTTCCCCTCCCATCGCTGTTCCACACCCTGGAGTTACCATGAGTAAACGGGGCGGGTGGAGGTGGACGCGGCCGCTCTGCGGGACGCGGCGGGTGCGCGGGCAGCACGTGCACAGCGGCGTTGCCTGCAGCGTCCAGCACCGCTCCCATCAGGGCCACGGGGCGATCTGCTGCTTGAGGGGACTTCTTCAGTGCCACGTACGCCAGAAAGTTGTTCTTTATTTACATGAATGCATGGCGTTAGTCTCTAATGGAGCATGAAGGCAAGAAGTGGCCTGCTCTGTCGTGAAATAATTGCACTCTAAAGAAAACTGAAACAGATGATTGACTGTGTCTTGCACATGAGCGTGCACGTAGCCGCCAGCCATCGGCCACAGAACACGGCGCGTTTTGCTTCCGTCTTTGACATCGTGGAGAAGGAGCGTCACAGGGTCCAGCAGCCATCTGTATTGGATAGTTTGTCTCTCCAGACATTACACCGAGGGCCATTTATTATGGGTCATTGGGAAAAAAACTCTTATTACGATCCAATGAAATCATCTCTGGCTGGAGGGGTTTGATTTGTTGAGGCTGGTCTGTCCTTCAGCTGATGGTCTTAAGCGGAAAACTAAAGAAATTTTAACCCAGGTTTGCACAAGGGACTGTGCGGTGAGGGCGAGGGGGAATTTGCCACTTGTCAGTGTTGGGCGTTGATGTAAAATTCCCTTAAAATCCATTATAAAGCTAAAGTCCATATTACACATGTGCTGTCAGGGTCCTCTGCAAGCAAGACAGAGTCAACAGCGTTTTTTCAAAACAGGATTTTCCTCTGCTGTCTTTCATGGTGAGGTAATTGGAAGTTGCCAGAGAATTAAGAGGCAGATAAGCCGTTTTACTATTTTGTTGTGTTGACCCAAGTAAAAGTGGAAGATTTGGGCATTTTGTTTTGTTTTTTGCCCGTGTTCCATAATTGTCCTAATCTTTTCTGATGTCCTGAACAGTCCAAAAAATCCACCCAGAGCCTTGTATAATGGCTTTAAAAAAAAGGGTTTTATCTTTTTCTTGACCCATCAGCTTAAGAACTGCCTGCTTTTTAATGGATTTTCTCCCTCACTAAATTGAATGGATCGTCCCTCATTATCATTTAAATAGAACCCTCACTCCCTGTGAACATGGAAAATTTGAATGTGGTAGGAGAGCTGTGATAATTTGAAATATTCGGAAGGTGGGGGCAAGGAGCGGGGAGCAGGCGGCAAAGTGCAGAATTGCTGAATGTAATTGTCATGGATTCTCAATTTTGTTGCCACAAGATGGGAAAATAGACTAATAATTGTCTTCCAACCCTAGTAGAATAGTTGCCCTAGTTAGCTGAAGCTAACACTCTAATTGTCATGGGGGCACAGAGATGAATGAGGATGTATGCAGGGCACAGCCAGGGCTAAATTGAGTGATATACTAAGGCAAAGAGCAAATTGGCAATTATTGGCCCAGCTGAAAAGGTTGGCAGGTGTGCTGCTTTCTCACGAGCCCTTAGGGGGAAATTGGAAATATAAAATATCGACCATAAATACTCACTGATTAGGAAATATGTTGCAAGAGGTGCTGGCCACTTAAGAGTCAAAACTCTCCTTTTGAAGGAATTGACTTCAGCTGTGTAAAAACCAGCGAGCGCTGCCGCTAACTTGTTCAGCCCTTCTTCCTCTGTCTCCCATCCCTCAGGCTATCTTTTCTAATTCTATTCCTGTTTGTTTTTCTTTAAACATAATAAACAGAAAGCAGCCTTTTAGGAAACGCAGAGGTTTTCCCGTCTCTAAATGTTCTTGGATAAGTGTTTAGCATATTGTATAGACTAGATATAAAACTCTCTCGCTGGTAGATGAATGCAAAACAACTCCTGTGATTTCTAATTCAACCGTTCGCTGTGAGCCGCTCCCCTTTGTTGCCATCGCGGTCACCGTCTCCTCCTTCCCTCCTCTCTCCCATCCCGTGCTCTCCCTCCTGGCACAAGGGCACTCGAGCAGCAGCAGGACACGAGGCTGCGGGTACTTGACGTGCGCCCAAGGCTGCAGCCCCTTTCCAGGAGCGTGATCAAATGAGCCTTTGAAGTGAGGACAGGACCACAGTCACGGCCACCGCTCCTTATTTATCCACTCCCCAATCTTTGGCACGTGTGGGATACCTGGGCTCTGCTCTGGGTCGGGCGGCAGTGGAAGAGAACAGCCTGGCACGTGTGTGTGAGGAAGACCTCGGTGCAGTAGCGAGCGCTGTTAGTGGTGGTGCGTGGAGGAGCTTTTGGAAGGCTTGCGATAGCTCAGAGCGGGCTGCGAGCGCTCAGAGCCCCTCCTGCCCTTTGTTTGCCAAGAGCAGTGCACTCAAATCTGCTCTGGGTGCTGCTGTGCTAGCAGCAGTGTCTGCAGGTGGCCCGGAGAGCTGCGATGGGCTCCGAGAGCCTGGGGAGAGGGACAGAGCCGTGGGGAGCAGAGGGCTGAGCGCGGCTTGAGTGGGCTCCGTCAGCAAGGCCGGGCGGATGGTGCAAGGGCTTTACCCATTTAGCCAGTATGTAGCAGAGCTCTGTTTTTGGAAAACTTCATGGCAGTTGCACTATCTCTGCAACCACCTCCACTAATGTGTTTTTGTCCCTCTGAGCACGTCGGGGAAAAGTGTAGAATGTGGCAGTGCGTGTGCGTGCAAAGGTCCCTGCTAATGAACGTGTAGATGGAGGTTTAGGGATTGCAACACTCAACCCAGTCACTGGGTGTGAACACAAGGAGTCAAGAGAGTTGAAGAAGAGCAATCTCCAACTTAGTGTCGTAAAGGCAGCAACAGGAGAGTTTTAAGACTCCCTGTCAAGCCTTGAGTTTTGGGGAATAGGTTTAAAAACCAGCACATGCATAAGGTCTGTGAAACCTTGCACGTCCCATTGATTTGCGCAGTGTGCTTTGTACAGCTTTCTTTTGGTCCCTCAAAATGCCAAACAGTTGCATAAAAATCACTGCTACAGAAAAATCATGAGAAAAGCTGCAATGATTTGCATGAAGCTCTGGGTAGTGGAGTGTGGCTCACGAGGAGAGTCTGGAGGAGGCTTTGGGAAGCTGGTGCAAAGAACAAAAGTGTGAATGGGAGCGGCACTTGTGCACGTGCTGCACATTTCACAAATGGGGAGTTTTTCACATGGTTAGCTGGCTTACTGTATGTGAAAGATGGTTTGCTGCCTGCAGGCAAGTTTTGTAAAAGGTTTTCTTGGAAAAGGAAATAGTAGATTTTTCGAGTAATCAAAACTAATCTTGTATTCTCTTGTTGATTATTCAACATGAATAGATGACCAGATAGACTGATAAATATACTTGCTTCCTTCTGTCTCAATCCAGTCTGAGTACAAAATGGGAGTGATTGATACATACTGGAAACAGATGCAGCTGAGGTGAGCTCTCTTCCTGAAGAATGTAAAAAAGTACAATTAAAGAGTAGTTCTCTGCACATCATTGATTAATTGCACTGAGTGCCAACCATGCCACCTCAGGCTTGCTCTTTTGGGCCATAGGGTAAGATTAGCCCTGGGATCCAGCAAGGAAGAAGAACTGAGAGTTGCGAAATAGATTTCAGTTCTGCCTGTGGTCTCCTGGGGTGACCCTGGGCATGTCTAAGTCTTTGTCTGCCTCTGTTTCCGAGCGGACGGTGCCTTGGTTTGTTTCGCTCCGTGAGAATGCCATGGAAGGCCCTGCTTTTATTTATACAAGGGAAATAACTCTTCCCATCAGTTTAACAGATGATCTTGGAAAACCTGCTGAAAGTTATTGGCAAGATTTTTGTCGTGATTTTCTTTCCTCAATTGCAATCATGGTGTTTATAAAGAATAAAGAATCTTTTATATAAAATTGCTTTGCAGCTTAAGGTCTCAAGGACATTGGGAGGGGGGTAGTAAAGTTCTTCAACAATAAGATCTTGTCTGTGCTGCCAGAAAAGCGTGTTTTTTTACATCCAGCATAATTAACACAAGAGCTATCCCAGGATAGAAATAATTCACTCTGTGACATAACCGAAATGGCTTGTCTGTGCTGTCTGGTTTTGTTTTTAACCTTGGGCTTAAAAGGAACCAAAAATGCTTAGCTGTAAAAGAGCAAGTCATCTGCAAAATATTATAACCCATTTATCTTTGTGCACAAATGCCATCGGGCAGTTCCCGCTCTGTGTCCGTAGTGGCCCAGACCCCGCCGGTTCGGCCCCCAGCTCGTGGCAGTCGCCCTGCGAAGCTCGGGGACGAGCCCCTGCTTGCGACGCGTCCGCGCAGGCCAAACGCCCCCGCGTTGGTGCCCGGAGCGCAGTCGTGCTCCACGCGAGCTGCTTGGGGTGGCAGGCTGGTGCAGCGGGGTGGGTGCCACGAGGGTGGCCCTGCGCCAGCGCCCGGCTGCCACCGCGATGCCTCCGTTGACCGAGACGGGAACGGCAGGTAGAGCGTTGGCAGACTGAGACTCCCCCGCTAGCTCTCCGTGTCCGCGCGCTCCTGTCCCGTAGGTAAGAGTCTGCAGAAGTCCTTCCAGCTGGAGCTTTGCCTTCGTAAGTGCTCTTGCTAGACAAGCACTCATTCATAGTCAGAGGAGGTTTCTCCTAGCTTGGGTAGGTGCCAAGTTAAACTTCCACTAAGATTTCTTATATTGCAGCCCCTATTGATTACTTTCCTTATTATTTGATGTTGATATAAAGACATATGGATTGAGCTATGTTTATATCAACCCCAAAAGATTTTCTCCTTAGGAACATCCATCACAGTTGCACACAAACTGTTCTTTGGCGCTCATAGCAGATACTTGCTGCAGCTCTCAGAGTTTCTGTGCTCGGCAGTTTGGTTTGGATTCGCCTAAACAGCCCTCAGTGTTCACAGCTAACACAGAAAGCCATAGAGGCTTGTATTAAACGCACAGAAAAAATGCATAAAAACAGCTATGGAGAGCATAGGGGTGTTGCTCTGCATGAATTTAAGCATTAGGAAGGATTTTAGAGTTGAAATCCAAAGAATTTGCCAGTCGCTAACTACATGCATGCAATGAAAATGTGGAGGGGAAAAAGGTTGTTCCCCTCTGATTTCCTGGAAGTTTAGTGTTAAAATTGTAAGAGAGAGAAAAGTTCTTAGGTGTGAAAAATGCCAGAGTAAATTGCCATTTATTTTTAATCATTTCTGATGTAACACTTTATTCAGCAGTTGTTTTCCTTCTTTTCTTCTCAGTGGTTTTAAGTCAGTGGTCTACAGAAACCCCAGGGTTCCTGGACAGCTTAGGGCCCTGAAAGTTCTCCAGGAAAAGTGGGTCTGTTGTTAACTTGCTTGAGTTTGTTGTATAAGGGTCCGCTCCATCCCTGAAAAATACTTCGGGGGGCCACAAGTCTTAAAAATGGAAAACGCATTAAACTGAAAACTCTGAGGGGTCATTTCTCCCAAGGCTTTTTAAAAAAGACTCCTGTTTTTGCTTTTGGTCATTGTTTCCAGTTTTTTAGACTTTTTGAGTCTTTGTGTTAGAACTAAACTGACAGGGAGAAAGAGGGGGAAATGCTGCCCTTTCTGCCTTCCTCCTCCCACTTCTCAGAGCAGATAATTTACTCTGTCCTCATTTCTCCATATACTTTAGGTGAACTGCCTGATCAAGCTATCAAAAGTGTCAGAACAGATAATTGCATATATAGATAGCAGCTGTTCAGCATACTTGACTAGATAGCAGGATATTGTTAATCTTTTTTCACTACAGTGTGGTGAATTCTGTGCAGTTTGAGGAGTTCGAGCGTTTAAGTGGAGGCAGGGATTTATCTTAATATCTCAAAGAAGAGATAAGCGCTACTGTCCTTCACTTCAGCAGTACGTAACTTAATTTCTAGATGCTTTACATTAAGAAGGTTTATAAATAACTCTGCACCTTTTTGTAGTGTTTGGAGGCAGAGGCCAAATCAGTTGTAATGTTGAGGAGGCTGAAGGTTAAGCACGGAGAGCTATTTAATGTGTTATTGCTGCTGCAGCCTTCCCTGGCCAGCTCCCCTTCCCGCTGGGCAGGTTCCTCCCGGGCTCCCACACGCGGCAGCGGCTGCTGGGCCCGCGCTGGGAAGCGGCGTCTGCTCCGCGGTGGCTGAGAACCGACGTGTCTCGGCTCTCCTGCCCGTGCCGAGCGGCGGGGCGCCTGGGGAGGCTGCTGGGGCCCCCCGAGGCCGCTTGCCCAGTTGTAGGTCATTGCTGTTGTCTCCTCCTCGCTTGGGAAACTCCTCTGTGGGTGGTTGGCCGGCAAATTGCTTCTCTGGCCTCTAGGGTAATTACAAGGCAGTGAAACAGGGTTTCCATGGGATGAGGGACGAGACATGTCTTTCCTTGACTGCAAGAGTTTGGAGGGTTTCTGGGTGTATCTTCTGGTTAGTGGGTTTGAAATTTGGCGATACAGAGGAACTGTTATCTTACTGGGGGGAAATTACAAGTGCTCGCAGCAGCCTGCAATCAGTTTGTATCAGTTCCTTTGGGGGAGCTGGGCTGTCATAGTGATTTAGTAACTTGCTAAATAACTTTTGGCAGACAAAAAAATCCTCAAGATCAGCCTGGAACAGTTTCACATTTTTGTTCAGGCTTTGGTGCCCATTAGAGTACCAGTCTTGGAAACAGAGTAGGTAAGGCTGCCCAAGTCTTGTTCAATAAAACATGTAGTGAGAGCATCATGACTGTAACTGCCGCTTGGAGATTGGCCTGCAGAATACTTGCTGGGTCGTGTGGTGCTGCTCCCTCCTTGTCATATGTTGCCATAGTTTTAGGCTTTTTTTCTCATTTCCAAAACAGCCACTGGAAGCAGTGGCAGAGCTCATTTAGCTGCTCCTGAGAGCCAAACCTGTCAGCTCGACAGTACTCACTCTTAAAGAAGGGAAGAAGATCCAAGTCACTGGGGATAATACAATGAAAGGGAAAAGAAGCAGATGATTTGGCAGCCTGTGAAGTAGGTGAGGGTGTGTTAGAGAGGAGCAGGAGGCAGCGCGAAAAGGAGCAAAAGTAAACAGTGTAATTTAACTTGCTCAAAAGGGACAGGCTACTTAGTAAAGCTCTGAGAGATGATAAATTAGTGGTTTGCTGCTATTGTTGTTTTGGATAGAGCTGTCATAGAGAAATACTGCAGCGATGAAGGCTGGAGGCTCTTGAGTGTGCAGAGGGGAATGGAAAGGGGGATGTGTGGCTATGTGATTGCAAGTCCAGCCCCGACTGGAGAGCGTCCTTATACACGGGAGCTGGGAGCTGCAGTTACGTGCTGAAGAGGGATGGTTTCAAATGCAGATTAAATGCATTCTTGAGTCTCTGTTCCTGTGAAGATGTATCCCACACTGAAAACTTTCACCTTAGTTGGAAGGTGCTGTGGAAGCCCTGCTGTAGTTTATGAAACCCTGTCTGAAACTACCCTGGGGCCATCACCTGGCAATGCTCTCTTGCTGTTACTCCTGCGGCGGCGTGCAGAATGTCAGAAAATAATTAGAGGAGTTCTGGTTGTGAAGTTTTCCCCAGAGGAGTATTGGGCTGGGGGAGGGAATCTCAAAATGATTCTTATCTTACATTACAGAGAATCTCTTGCATTACTTACTGTGGCATATTGTTTCCTCCCACAGAGTTCTGCTCAATCGCTTTCAGGAAGAGGCTACTCCGTAAGTCATTTTACAGCTAATTCTTTCACTTCTGTTGATGTTGATTGCAGAGGTTTACACTACCTATTGCATATCCACTGACATGAAGGAAATGCAAAAAGCAGAAACGGAAAAAAATAGGCTTAGGGGACTGTATTACACCTGGCCAGGGACAACACTGACATGACGGAACATTAAGCAGTCTGTTTGGGGGGCTTCTTGAATTAAATTTTGTCCATGTAGAGAAGGGGTTTTGGTGGTGTGCTTTGGGAATGGCATTCTGCTAGTGGATAGTCCTCTCCTGAGTGTTAAAGGACACAGGTGGGGAGAGTTCTCAGCAGTGGTGGGAGATGCCTCCTTCCACCTCACCAGTCCCCATACATAGTTTGTGTTCTACATAAAAAGATGAAAGACAAAATTATTGCATTTTAGAAAAAACTATGCCCCTTTACCAGTCCCAACAAAAGTCATTATTTCTTGTTTCCAAACTCTGAGCTATAAGACATTGTTGCAGGAAAAAAATGCTCAATTTCAGATGAGGGTGATGTTGTTGGTGTTGTGTCTTTCTTATAGGAAGTGTTATAGGGCTGTTTTTTCAGGGCTGGAACACATTTGCACGTGTATGCAATGTAACAGTGATGTCTAATTGACGACTTCTATTCACATGTGTCTTACTCATATGTACAATGACATTTTTTCGAGCAGAGGTTGTATAATTACTTGCATATTTGGGTACCTTTTTGCTGCTCAGCTGTCTGAAAAGGCAGGCGTGAAGATGATACTGTGAAGATTAATGTAAGAAATAAGAGAGGGTGTGAGTGGCTTAGTAGTGTCAACGGAAAACCTCCTTGAATCCTATTATATCCAACCCATAACAAATGTACGGTGTGTAGATGCCTGTGACGATACCCTGTCTGTTCAGCCAGTAAGTCAAGTGTTCCCTAATTACCAGTGTAAAGGCTGTAGGTGAACCTGTGTGCTTATCTTGTATGCAGGCTCAATGAGACTGTCTAATCCATTTAACAATTTCTGCCTGTACCTCTTGACAATAATGGCTGTTATTGCAAGCTCCACCGTGATAAAGTTTTGTCTTCTAGATGAATGATCAAAAAACTATTTCTTACTAAAAGCTGTAACTGCTCACCCTTAATAGCAGATTAGAACAAGGGCAGATTTTTATATACTACTTAAAGTGGATATAGAGACCCAGTAAGTGTTTTTTCCCACAGTAATTGTAAGAATGATTTTCTTTCAATAATTTATGTTGTATGTTTGGAGCTGTGTGGAACCTACAAGTTCCTACCCAGTGCTGTTTGCCCACGGAGCAGAAATTGTTTGGCAGGTTATAGTTGACCTCTGATTTCATAGTGGCACTGTCACACGATGCCACCGTATCTGTTGTTACCAGAAATTCATAATCCAGTACTGAGTGCCTTTGAATCATGAAGCCATTACAAAACATATATTCCTTTAAAAAGCTTAAAAGCTCTATGAAGTGATGCCAGAAAGGTTTAGCCAATAATGACATGCATCTCATAAGCATCCTGCTATCAAAATGTTCCCCACAGCCCAGGTGAGTAGCGTTACTTAACTCATGGCCTGATGAAGAACATTGATTCCAGCAGGGAGTTTCACATCTCTGCTTGCAGAGCGGTCGAGTGCTGCTCCCCATATACAGGACAGCTGGATTCCTAAGCATCTGAAGGCAGATGCTATATCTTCTGTTTGCCTGTAAAATGCCATGCACGCCCGTGGCACCACATAAATAATAATGCATCATCCTCACAGATTTTATGACTAAGAGCACAGTTTGGGAATTAAATAATTTCCCACCGGCTATAGCATTGGTTTCAAAATCTTAATGGAAAAAGGCTGAGGAATTCTTCTAGAATCCCTAAGCCAATAAATCATTGGACTGTTTTCCTCCATTGCTGGCTATTAAAAAATTTACATTTCCCTCTCAAATAAGAGGTTCTAAGAAATTAGCTCCTTTTCTGTGCCTGTGCAGGGGCAGGTTTCTTTCATTTAGCCGCTCTGTAACTTGGTGCATGCCACAGCAGCGTTTTGAGATCATGAGCAGCACGAGCTGGGCTTGCTTTTCCGTATGGGTTGTCATTTCCCCTATTAAGCTGCCTTCTGCCTCCCCGTGTACCAGCTGTTGGGCCGACCCTCTCCCTGCAGACCCCGCTGCTGCTCTAAATTGATTTAGCAGAAGGCAGAGGCTCCTGCATGCAGCCCTGCCAGGCCCCGCTGGCCCGAGCCTGCCTGGAAGCTGCTTCTCCCAGCGGCAGAGGGACGTTCAAACCTCCAGCTCAAGACAACTGGCCCCAAACCAGGGCTTGTCTCTGGGACACTGCAAAGTTTTTCATTTTCTCATGAAAGCAGCTGTATGTTAAACACTAAGTCAGTATTTTGGCACTGCCCCTGTTTACATCAAATAGGTTGTTTGCCAGCCATGGTAAAGCGTGTTAAAAGGGCACTAGCAGGAGGCACAGTGGCAGCAGTGTTCTGCCTGCGCTTGTGGGTGATCCGCCTGGTCCTCTTGGTATCGGGGTAGGGTTGTGTTGTCTGTCACTTGCAAAATGAAGATATATATCATTCCTCTGTGAAGCCCTTGTGCTGGGTTTCATAAGCAGCTGTTTAAATACCACAGAATATTTTGTGCATATTCATTTTTTAATTAACTCCCTTTGAATCTGCACACTTTTCTATTCACTTGCTTCAGCTGTCTTTGAAGAGAAGTTTGTTTTAGGGAAACATTTGTAGAAAAAAAAAATTTAAGGAAATGCAATTTTGTAGGAAGGTGACTTGCAGTCTGCAGTAATGCTGTTTTATCAAAAATCTCAGTCCAAGGTTTCAGGCCCCTTGGGCCACAGCGAGACATCTGAATAAGGTCTGTCTATGTAGTCAAAGCAGGTTACGGAGCAAACTGCTCCCATGCAGGGCATGGACTCTCCTAGATATGCCAGGCAAAATTTCTTACAAATTTATCTAACAAATTAGAGTTTTGAGTAATGTTTTGTTTTAAGTGCATAACAACATAACAAGGCTTATCTTTGTAGTGTTTTTGCAGACTCCTTATCTCATCAGTAGCATGTGTTTCATACGCTTATCTTATGAAGGTATCCCTTCCACGATGCTCAGATGGAGAATGCTCGTTTGTTTATGGAGGTTAATATCACTTTCCATTTATGACTTGATTGTCACACGTGTGTGATAAACTGCTCTAGGCATTTGTCACACTTCCTGCACACACAAATGTGATCGGTGAGTTTAGTCAGAAAAGACTGTCTGTCCTCTGAACAGACAGAGCAGATTTTGGTTTTGGTAGCAATATGAGAGAGACTTATCCACCTGAAAATGTACTGATTTGTTTAATGAAAAAAAAAACTTGTAGAATTATTGGAATCCAGTAGCCGCATGTTGAGTGTGTTAGATACTACTGAAGTTGCTCTGTGAACTGCTCTTCAAGTTCATTTCTGATACCTGCCATGCAAGTCAGGATCTAACATACTTAGCAAGCAGTTACAGTGGACACTACAACCGGAAGGTATTGATTTTAATGGCTAAAATGCAGCAATTTTTTGTAACGTTCAGCACATCATTCCGATGAACTCGAGCTGCAGTTCAACTTGACTCACTTTTGCTGAGAGTGCAGAGGAAGACAGAAGTGAGAATATGTGGTAGCTTAAAAATAAACAAAAGCCTCTTCCAATAAATTATGTGTTTATTTATAGAACATATGTGCAGCTGTTCCTCTTCTGAAATGGAAGGGGCTCAAATGCAGGAGTGAATAAACTTGAAAGCATATGGCAAAGGGAGATTCAGTGAATCTACTTGTCTGAGCGTACCTTGGAACAAAAGAGGAGGAGGGTGAGGGGACTTTGTTTTATTTGCTCTCGAAAGGATTTTTTTTAATAAAAAAACACAAAGGCAGCTGATCTTTATTCTAAACTCCTGTAAAGCACCAAAGTCTTTGCAGCTTAGTCAAGTCCCTGGCAGCTCATCAAATTCTGTTGTTTATGCATTTTCCTTGCTGAGCACTGGAAACCAGTATCTCACATAACTTATATTGAAGCTCAAGGGCATCAGGAAATGTGCAAAGAAACCCATGGCTTGCAGAGACACGCGGGTCACCCGGAGCCCCCTCAGTGCTCCCTGAGCCCTGCCTTGCCGGGACGAGTGTCCCGAAATGCGGGTGAAGGCAGAGCCGGGGGTGTCACGGGGAGCGCTAGGGGGGCTGCGAGTGCCCCTAGCCCGCTGCTCGCCCGGGATTCCAGCCACGTCCTTCCCACTGCTGCTCTCCAGTTGTATTGCCGGGTTTTGGAACTGGCTTTTTGCTTGTTGGTGACGATCTTGACAGCTCCTGAAACTCCCTTATTTAACTGTACGTCTGTGCTGTGCGCCTGGTGCTTGCTGTAGTCACCGAGTCCCCCCTTCTGCAGCCAGAGCTCTTGAGCTTGTGTCTGCGCTTGCTGGGACAGCGAGCAGGGAGCCGGGGTTCACCCGGGCCATGGCAAGGGGGAGTCTGCAGCGCAGCAGGCTCGGAGGGAAGGGAGGAGAGAGGAGAACAGGTCGGCAGGGCACTGGGAACCCGTAGCCTGGGACCTGTGTTCACTCTCTGCAGGTTTCACATACCCTGGCTAAGACTGTCAAGCTCTCTCTTAGAGGCCTGTTTTAGTTCGTGCCAGCCCAACGCAGCTCTCTGAAACCCTGGAGCAGCTGGCGCCTACCAAGAAGGCTGCTCCCGAGCCAGAAACTATGGGGCCCGTGCAGGCAGGGCCACCCTGCAGGGGAAGGGGTGGACGAGCTCTCTTAGCTGGTGCTCTCAGGCTGACGACCAGATTTTCAAACCCAGAAAAGCACCTTCTGTAGTGTCCTTCTATACGGAGCTCAGCTCAGCGCTGCCTCCTGCTCAGGAGATTTTTCTGGGTCCAGAACATCCCCCAGGTGACAATTACATATCTTGTTATAGAATCCTTGCCATTTCCATGGAGAAATTGGGGTCTTAAGAAGGATAGATTTCTGCATTAGTATCAACACAATTATCATTAAAAATATGTAATATTTCTAGTGGGGAATTCTTGAGCGTGCTTCAGTGCTGGGTATGTAAGCACGGTCAGTGACAGAAGCAAACTTCCCTTGTAACTAATGGGGTTCCTCCGCTTGCTGGTCTGTCATGTGCTCATGAAAAATCTTTCCTCTGTAGCTAGGTAAGATTTCTTAGCTGGCCTGGAAAAAGCATTGTGTTTTAGGACCTGTGATAAATTAGATTTTTTCTTACTAAAAGTCAGTATTGAAAACGAGGCTTTTGTTATGCGTCTAAAACTCCTTGAGCTGGGGCCAAAGACAGATGATAAAGAAGTGAATTTAATACTTATTTCCTACAATAACGTGCCAATGGACTCGCAGCATCAGCAAGACTTTCTGGACAAGATTTATGAATAAGTGAGAAACAATTCTAAAGTAAGTATCAATTGCTCGCGCCCTTTGCCGTGATGCCCAGTGTAAAAGAGAGACTGTGATTGTCTTCTCTGGGCAAGAAAAAGAATGGCAAGCAGGTCCCCTTCAGATGGGCAACACTCACTCTTGTTTGAAGACAGATGCTCGGTTAGAGAAAAAAAAAACATTTATGTGGCTTGTAAGAGCAATCACAGCAGAGATGATGAAAGAATCGAAAAATAATTACTATAATAGGAATGAAAAATATTTTTAAAGGAGTTCTTCCTCTGAGGTAGCAGAAATTTGAGGGCTGGGAATGTAGCCATGGGTGTCCACCCAAAGCGTTTAACTTTGCTCGTGTTTTTTTCTTGCCATCCTAAATATCTTGACCCTACAAAGCCTGTGGCCATGCGTTAACCCTCCCAGCGGGTCCAGCAGGTAACCTGGGGTGGGTTGAAGCCCGATGAGTCGTTCCCGAGCTCCTCCGTGGCCCCTGATCAGCACATGTCTCGTTCCAGATCTGTGGGAGCTCTTGGAGGGGTTTGAAATGTCCTGTGAAAAGCGTAAGCAGAAGTACAACCATAACCAAACTGCATACTTCAGCTTTACAAATACTGAAGTCCACAAACATCCTTACAACACATTTTCCTTTAGAAGTTCCCTTTGCTGAAAATCTGTTTCCTCTTAGGTGACCTCTGCTTTTAATTATGATGAAAAGTCCCATAAATTTTCACTCATCTCCGCAGTCATAAATAAGCACAAAAGCTCCTCTCTGCCTGGGTTTTGGTCTGTGTGACCGCGAGGGGCTGGCACGGAGGCCCGCGCCGCCCGCGTCCCCGCTGCACAAGGGCAGCCCGTGTTCCTAGAGCACAGGCAAGATCAGGCAGCATCAGTTAGCAGAAACCCACAAGTGCCGGTGGATACCGCAAGCCCTCGTGGTGCCCTTGAGGGAGGGGACAGAGGTGTGATTTCTGACTCAAAAGACACCGTTGTTATATGGAGACACCGCAATATTCCCCGTGCTAGGGCAGCCTCGCTGCACGCGGCTGCGCGCACCAGAATGTCAAGTTGTCCTAAATCCCTCTAGAATTCACCAGCCTGGATAGGGTTACATGCTGCTGAAGAGGAAAGGCAAAGGCTTTTGAGACAATCCAGTCTTTATTTCTGCACCTTTTTTGTTAAGACTGCCCTGAGGCAGCTGTTGTATTTATGCTGCAGCTTCCTTGTCTGCTGGTCAAGGTCCTGGCTTGTCTGTCTCAGCCTTTGCTCATGTCGTTATTTGTGCTCCTTGTTCTCTCTTTTTCTTTTTTTTTTTTTTACAAGCTGTTGCGTTGTTTTAACTTCCTTTCTTTTCCCTTTACCAAAAACAACAGCAAGGTAATTAAAGCATGCTGCTGATAAGAGTCAAGGCTGCTCGCCCAGTGTTAATGGAGCACCGTGCAAAGGGGTTAAGCAGGGGCCTCTCGAGGGGCTGCTTCTGTTTTGTGCTAATTCTGTGATGCTCTCGTGCATTAGCAGTGCTTGGGCTTTGCACCTGCAGGAGGGGTTAAGACAGGCAATTTCCAGGCTTGAGCAGGAGCAGGGATGGGCCAGCGGTTACGTTTTGTGCTGCAAAAGGTTCATCAGAGGAAATTAATGTGGGGGGTTGTTCGTGCTCTTGTGTTTTATCTTGCATCTCAATATGCCCCTACAAAAAGCTACACCCAAAACCACTGAGTAAAGGGGAGCAGCAGAGGAAGCAATGGTGACGTTATCTCAGAATACTGCTGTCAAATTAAAAGACAATCAGTGTGTTTTGCTGACCTGAATAGCATGTGAACAGGAGAGGACAAGGAAAAGGGCTTCGGTGAATCAACTTTGTTGTGCATACCATTGGCATAAGAAAATATTGTCTTAAAAATGCATTACAAGATTTAAAATAACTCCATTGTTTAGTTCAGTGAAATCCCCTTTTTCCCCATATACTTTGGGATTGATGGCTAATCAGTCCCCAGATGGGCTTCCCTTTCCTATCAGCAACCAAATAGACTAGTTGGGTTGGTGGTAAGATTAGGTTTTGCATACCCTGCAGTATAAAGAAGGTCCCTGTGGGCTGCTGTGGTCTTTGTTCCATTCCATCATGTGCGTTTCTTCCTTTTCTCCTATTTTTTTAATTGAGATTTGTTTTTTTAAAGGCTAGAGATCGATCTTGATCAATTCTTTCACTCTCCACACAGAAAGCAATGGTGCGGCTTCCATTTAGCAGAACAACAGAGACGCCCTGGGAGGTTTCAGATAACACATTGAAGCTGCACTGGCTCTGCTGCAAAAAAAAATGCAAATGGGGGAAACCTAGTTGATGCTGCAGGCCAAGATTTCTCTTTTTTCTGACTTCATGTCTCAGACCAACTTCAGTCTAGTAAGCTGCTAAGATGTGAATAAACCGGTGGATGTACTTGCATCTTTAGCAGAAAGGCAACGCTCCTCCAAGCGTGAGGTGCAACAAAGCTGAGAAATTGCATCAGGCTGAACTTCCCGAGGAGGAGACGCTCCAGGTCAGCCCAGGTGGTTCAGTGATGAGACCAGGCCTTGTGGACTGTCTTTCTGAAAGCAGTTAAGCTCTTACCACAGGAGTAAAAGAGTTGCTAAAAGACTGGATTTCTCTTCTGTGCTAGTTGTTTTGCTGGAGAAGGAGTATCCAGACAGAAATCCCAGTCAACCACGTGAAATGTCTCTTGCACAGTGTCAGTGGTTTTGCTTCACACCACCTTAGCACTTCAGCTCTGCAGTTCCTTGCGGACACTTCCAGTCCCCATGACTTGCTGGTAACTTTTTAGAAAGGGAATTGGCACCCATGTGCCCTCCTTCCAGTTCAGGTTAATGTAATGAGGTTAATAGAGTTAAATGTAACTTTAAAGGACTCCTACTTAAATAACATAATAGCACCAACTTCAAGAAAGCCCAAGAATGCAGGGCAAGGGCAAAAATGTATATTGTTCCATTGTGTGTAACTTTGGCATCAGATACAAATTGCGCAGGGACGGGAGACCTTTGCAGTACTGTTTGACAACTTGTAAGGCCAAGTGTTCTCTGCTTTTTGTTGGACTTTTCTCTTTAGTATGTGGCTTTAGTGAGATGGTGCTATAATTCAAGTGCTCAGTTATTGCCATACTCAAAAGTTGGTCATTATAAGTCTTGTTTTAAAACTTGTTGATTGATGAGACTAATTTTTGAGAGACATTTTCAACTTCCTATTCACAATGGAAGTTCCCTGTGTTCTGCTTGGTTTTCATCCGACTGTAGTTGTTCTCATTTTTTTCAGCTTATCACAGGTCAGGAAGTCAAAGGCATCGAGGTTGAGTAAAACCGCTGCTCATTGCTCTTAGCTCTGCTTTGTCTTTGTGAGAATTGTCTGCTTCTATAGCACCTTCTGTTTCATTCCTTTTTTAAAGTTTGGTTTACTAACCTGCTCCTGGAACAGATACATGCACCAAAGCTACTTTTTAATTAGATCTGCGGTCCATCCGGTGTGTATGTGCTAACATCTTGGCTGTACAATGTACTTCCAATGAGAAGGAACAGCTTGCCATAGAGTCTGGTAACCCTGAGGTCAGTTCTGAGCCCAAAATTGCTTTTGATTACGACTTTAGTCTGTGTCTCAAAAAATAAAATAAAATTCAGCAAGCACTAGCCGTCCTCACGTGGTGCTGCTGAGTTACACACTCAAGTGACATCTCTGCTACATTTTAAGGAAATTAACTTTTATTTACAAATTCTTTCCAGATACATTTCTGTACTGTTAGTTGTGATTATTCAGAGTTTTGCAACCAGAATGATGGAAAATTCACATATCGTTACATCACTGCGGATATGTCTGCAGTGGTTTCTGCAGGAATGTAGCCTGATTTGTACCTTTACTGTCTGCATTCCTTTTCTGTACTGTATTGTGGGTAAGACTTTATTCTTTGTATGCCTGAATATTTGCAGCGTAGATCTCTAGCATGCGGAGGAATGTTCTGGTCTGATTTATTGGCCACATGTGTTCTTCAGAAAGTCTCACGACACTGGCAGTCTTCAAGAAACATGTTAGGACTGTGTAGATGCAGAGTGTCTGCAAACCTCAGCTTAGATTTTTTTAGAATCATACTTTGCTGACTGTAAGCAAAAAAAAAAAAAAAAAGAAAAAGAAAAAAGCTTGGGAATTGATTCAGAAATTCTTGGTGTGGCCCTTCAAGTTTTCAAACAAGGTCATAGTGGATGCTGGGATGGTTGCTTCTACCCTTAAAATCAGCTCATCAAAATGGGAAGATTTGGGGCAATTCTGTTACAACTGGAGGACTGTAAGATGAAGGATAGTATGGAACGAGTGTTGTGCTGTTTAAGTCATGTGGCATCATACAGGCCTGACAGTCATTAGCAGGGGAAAGAAATAGTTACATTCGGGAGGGTATGGCATAAGTCTGTTTTAATCAGCTGATGAACCACTGCCATCTACTATGGTGGTTAACTCTACGGTTATGCCTTGCAGTCTACTAACTAGCTAACGTAGCTGCTGTGTGTCAGAACTCCCTCAGCGATGTCCTAGTAAGTCACCAGTGCCATGTCCCCTCATGTTGATGACCTGGGTAGGGACAGCAGCTTAAGTCATTGGGGAAACCTCTTGACTTTGCCTGGTGAGGACTTGTCCTTCAGATGCTGGGTGGCAACATCTGCAGCTGAAAAGCTAGAGTTAACGGGACACTCATACTGCAATGCATCACAAATTCAAAACTTGTTCTCAGAATCCACTGCTGTTTAAAAGCACTTCTGTGTGAGCTTTCTTTGGAGCAAAATACAGTCAAGTGTTGACAGAAGCATGATTGTCGGCTCACGGTCAAAATTAGATCAAACCTCTTCTTCCAGTCCACAGAACACATTTCCCCCACAGTATTCAGACCGCTCTTCCAAAGCTGCTTAATGGCATCTAGGCCAAGTGGCAGCCTGGTTTTACAGAAGAGAGCTCGGAGCGTGGAGATTAGAGCATTGCAGCGCAGCCCTGCGAGGCCGCCGAGCGCCGCACCGCTGCAGGCATCGAGCTCGGAGGGGTGGTGGGTGGTCACACATTTGTTCCAGTCATCCTGCCCTCCCACTAAGGCCCCTAATTTGGTTCATTTGTAGAGGGCTGGGGAACGGGGAAGGAGGGAGTAATAAATGATCCCTTGAAGACAGCATTTGGTAATATGTGCCACGTGAGGACCTAGACAGCCCGTGTAACCGAAGGCAGCTTCCTGCCAAGGATTCATCCGTGCGAGCCTGTGAGAGCACTCGCGCAGGAAGCGGCAGCCTCGCCGACCGGTTTCACTATCAGTGAGATATCTGTGGTCATTCCCCCTGCAGCTTGCGGCCAGCTTCTGGTTAGCAGAGAAAGACACTTTGAGCTGAGCTGGCATCAGTTCCCACCTACTTAATCAGTTAAGTTGTGAGTCATGTGGTTAGCTCAAGTCCCCTGGTTGTCTTGTGGATTGCCAGTGACAGGAAGGGGGAGATGAACTGAGTGGTTCAGACAGGAATAGCTTGGTTATCTGATGGTCACCCCAGAGACTGATAAAATTATGAGAGCTCTTTTCTGAGAAGACATCAAAACAGCAGAAACTGCTGTCTGTAACCACCTAAAGAGTTTAAAACGTCAAGGGAAATTTTGCTTATCTTAAAAGCCTCAAAACTGTTAGCCTGTCTCCATCAATGCAGACCACAGCACCATCTCAGACTGTCTGTGCACAGAATCAAGTTAACTGTGGGCATGCATAGTGGTAAAGCCTTATCAAAGATGCTATAGCTCAAATCTAGAAAAATTACTTTGGAGCCTCAAGCTGGGAGGTGATCAACTTGCAATGTTGTCACATGAGCCTCGCTTTTCGGAAGGAGCATGCTCTGTGTTTTCAGAAGCCTCTGCCTCATCGAGGCTCTCAGAGTGAAAGGTCTGGAGTTTGGGCATGCAAGAGCCAAAGTGATGGTAGCTGTGGCATGTACTTGCAAAGGTTAAGTTAGAGATTGTGGTCATATCCTCAGGACCACTTAGGGCACTTGATTTGGTTTCCTCATGTATTGGCTGAGTAAACCCTTGAATCAGAATGGAAAAGCTTGAAAGAATGACTTTGCCAGGTGAACTCTTAACTGAGAACCTTGAAAGGAAACCACCGTGTTGCTCTGAATCTCCGTACCTGAGTTTCTCTGTCTTTAAAAAGGGGTTTTGGTGCTTGTTTCCTCTTAACGCATGTTGAGGTATGCTCATGGAAAGTGTTCTACTCGGTATTCACCAGGACGTGTGGTCACTCCGAACAGAAGGTTTCCCTAATTTTTGCCTCTTTTGGGGGAAGACCCAGAGCAGGCAGCTCTGTGCTGCTTGTCCCCATGTCCTCGTGTGACAGCCCCTCTCCTGAACCGGCCCCCTCCACTTCGCCATCCTGGGGGCCGCGCGGGGCCTGGCATTGACCGACAGCTCTCGGGAGATGCTCCTGGAAACCAGGACACGCTTCACCCTTGGTCAGGGCCTTTCCCAACTTTGCCGTGCCTTCACATGGTCAGATCTGAGATGTGTGACTGTAGAGAATGCAAAAGTGAAACGCCGTTTGTCCATTGGTTTTCTTCAGCTTTTTTAAATGAAGTGTGAGTGATTGTAAGGACATGTTCTTAGATGGCACGTTGGATGCTTTTGTCTGCTGCTGTTGCGTGGCTCAGACTCCTTCAGTGACAACCATAACAATTGGTGCATTTTTGTCTCAAAGCTATTTCCTTTCCTGGTGCAGATTATGTCTGGTATGCATAACGTGTTAATTTAACAAAGCAGTTCTTTTGATACAGCTTTAATTTTTTAACAACAGCTTGGAGGCAATGATGTACAGATTATATAGTGTCAGTTTCCCAATTAAAGTTTTACAGGAAAACACTCTTTTTTTTTGCTTTAAGCCTGTGTTGAATACTTCCTTCAGGCGCTTGTGCAAATGAAAACTCTGCTACTGCAAAGCATCCATTTGAAACCTTGAAATATTTATTACGGCTCCACTGAATACTGAAGCAAAAATCTTCCTGTAGTCTTGTAGATGTCTGTCATATGAATATATCTTGTAATTAAATGTTTGGAAGCTGTGTGTGTGGTTGATTTCTTGTGTTTTGGCTTTTTGCAGGTTTTGTTGTTGAGCTGTTTTTCTTGAGAAAAGTATTTAGCACATTCCTGCTTGGGGTTCCTGTGAGCTCTTATCCAAGGCGCTGAGGAGCTGGGTCTGTGCAGACGTTGCATGAGACTGAGGGCTGGAGGATCCAAGGGCTAATTGGGGTTACGCTGGAGCTGGTGGTTGCAGGGCTTCTGCCCCAGGCTTTGAAGCGGCAGGGTAGTATGAAGAGTAATAGCAATATTCTTACAATTACATCCAAATCGCCCTGTTCTGGGGTTTCTGAAAGACAAGGAAAGTGCAGCTGCTTTTGCTGGCTGGCGAGCGTCGGCTCTGGAACGGCGGCGACCCAGCAGCCGTGCGGGGCCGGCGGCTTCCTCGTCTTTCCCAACGTGCTGAAGCTCTCAAATATTCTCTCCTGCTGAAGTGCCAAGGAAACCACCTGGCCCTCTTTGCGACCAAATGCTGCAGTCTCATGTGTTTATCACTTCTTTGCGTCTTTTTTTTTTTTCCTCTTCAACAACACTCTCTGCGTTACTCCCACTGTTAGATAATTATGACTTTTTCTATTTTCATCTCTTTTTTTCAAGCTTGGCTGCGTTATTTTGGGTAGCTATTTAAGACTTATTTATATATATATATAGTGTTCTTATTTGCATATTTGTATTTCAGAACAAACAGCGACATTTCTTGCAGTAAATGTTTCTTCAAATATTTTTCTTGAGAAATAGGACTTTTTCAGGCATGCCAAAATCAGCTTCATTATATCCCAATAGATCCTATTTAGAGCATGAGGGGATTAAAGGTGCCGTGTTCACAGAGACTTTATTTGATGCCATGCGAGATGTAGAGGTGAGAATTGGTTAATATTTCAGGGAAAGCTGGGAGATTGCAGCAGGTCCCTGGGAGAGCGGCCTGTGTTGGTTTGGTGAGAGGTTGGTAGATGCCCTACAAGCTTTGCAGCCCACATTTCTTTCTCAATTCTTCCAGCTCGTCCTGGAACTTGGTAGGTCTTAAGTACATTGGTTGAGGGGAGAAACAGCAACTGTGGGGATTTGGGGCAGTGTTTCTGTGGGCAGTTCCTCAGCTCGGTAATGTTTGTGGGGATGGCAGTGGTCAAGTGGTTGCCTTCCAGAACTGAATGCTGAAGTCTGAGCAGTCTTGGAAATGCAGCAGCAATCAGGTCCTTCAGACCCTGCAGTAGCTCCCTGCCTTCCGAAAGAGCATTGTAACAGTGGAAGCTGCTTCAGCAGCCCTGTTTAAGTGCGTGTTCAAACACGTGTGCGATATGAAGAGCAATGCATATGAGCTTTACGTTAATCTGGTGTCTAAGAAGAAGGGGCTTGACACGTTTATAACCAGTGTACACGTTCTACCCATCCTGCTGGCCCAAAGTGCTGTGACACGTTGTGCATCAGCCCCTGGTTCTTCAAAGTTCTTATTTGGGCGGTTGGATCAGCAATCACAAAGGGCCTATTGGGCAGATCAAAGCCATAGGCAGGTCCTCAGAAGAGAAGGAAAAATCAGAAGGGCAGTTTCGCGTTAATTTTCCGTGTTGCTGTCCCGGGCAGCCCAGGAGACCTGCCCCGAGGATCGCGTGGCAGCGTCGAGTGAGGTCTAAGCGGGGTGGGATATGAGGTGAGCAAATGCGCAGTTTTATCTAGAGGCTTGGGGGGCCAAAGGGCTTTGGGGTTGTGTGGTCTCCTTCATTAGAGGAGTGAGGTGTGAAAGAACAAGCCCTGGTAAGACTAGTTTCTGCTTTGTTTTATGGACGTTTTGCGTTTGATCTGCTCGCACCCTTATCTCTGACCCATCTATTCCTTGGGCAAACATATTTGTGTGTGTTCTGTTCAGGCAGCTCCTCAGCTCGTTGGCCTTGGACAATGAGCACAGGGAGAACAGTGGGGTTTCTTCATCTCTGTCACTGGCAGCTCTAGAAGGCTGCAGGAATCCCAAGAAAGCTCATCCATGGAGGGAAGGGCCCTCCACAGGCTAAGCAGGACCATGACGTGACTGATGCCTGCAACTTTTCACTGAACCTGGTGTTTTTCATACCGTATCTTCCCAAGTTGATTGATTTGTCAGAATTTGCTTTAAAATAAATGAATTATCATCAGTGGCTGACACACCTATGCATATTATTGAAAATAAACTAACGATTGCATGATGGAGACCTCATGCTTGGATTTGCATGTGTACGACAGCCTGCTGGCTGCCTCTGAGGATAGCTGAGGTAGGAGCTGCTATGATTTTGTGTTGGTGTCGATGCCTGTTGGATTTTGTTCAAGCGAAATTTTTGTGACACCCCAGTGCTGTGAGGATTGTAAATGATCCTGTTACTCATGTAGACTTTATCATTTGGTTAAAAAAACTGCTTTTGAATGAAACTCAGCCTGAAAGTCCTGTGCTCAGTAGTCGCTGAAGTGGCCAATAGCAGTACGAATTGTGGATTATTTTGCAATATGTACTTTTCTGGTTGCTTGCACAAACGCCATACAAAAGTCGTTTTTGCATTAATCTCTAAAGGTAGTCTTGAAGGCCTGTAATTTTGGCATCCTGCACGTTAACCAACAAAGGAAGCTGGTTTTGTGTTCAAAGCGCAGGACGAGGAGACAGGAGGTCTGCGCTCTACTCCCGGCTTGGCTAATCTCGCTGGGCGATCTCGGCCCGCTGCCGTCAGCGCCGCCCTTAACCTGCGCGAGGGGCGCGGAGACCTGCGGGCTCGAGCGACAGGCCGGGCTCTTTAGGGTTTTAATGTGATCTGCCTGTGGAAAGCCGTAGGAAAGAGCAGGAATCTAGGGGTTTAAGCCACCCCAACAGCCATGACGGGAATTGCCTGAGCTGTTGTCCCGGGCTGGCATCTCCAGTGAGTGCTTTTATCTTCGGTATTATTTTTCCCTCATGGCATTCGAATGCTGTGCACATTGGGTTGGTGTGCGTAGGGTTTGCATGCTGGGGCGCTGCGCACCCTCATGCTCTGCGTATTGGCGTTGCTGGAATTTCAAGGTCAGTAAAAGCGCTGCCAGTGCTTCACGCTTAAATCCTGCCCTTTATTCTCAGCATCCTAATAAATAAGATTTTGCCTGGAAGTTTCTGCAAAGCCAGCCATGCCATGCTAGGGACGGCGTCTCATTAACTCCGCATTTTCCCGCTTTCTTTGCTCTTTCAGGTCTGAGCCAGACCGCTTGATGTTCAGAGCAGGCTTTTTGATGCCTTAAAACGACAATGGCCGTGCCCTGCGCCCCTTCCCGCCGCCCGCCCTGCGCGCGCAGCGCGGCCGCGCGCTCCCAGGTGTTCCCGCCGCGCCGCAGCCACCGCAAATTAGTAACAGAAGCTAATGGCCCAGCGGGCGGCCATCAAAGGGCTGACAATTCCAGCCTTTCCAAAGGGCCCTTTATGTCAAAACCCCCCACGAGACCTGTCCGGCTCAAAAGGCTGTTTGTGCGTCCCCGTGTGCGGGCCGGCCGCGGCCCTCACGCTGCGCCCCTCGCTGTTGCTGCTAGCAACAGATAAAAATCAGTGGTGAGCGCAGCGGGGCCCGCGGCACATCAATCATGCGGCCCAGATAAAGGCCTCGGGCCTTTGGCCCCATCCTTCGGTTGTTTCTAAATAATTTCCAGTGGCTGAGCATGCTATGGTGTAGGCTGGGTAATTCAGTCCAGAAAACTTCATTTCAGTAAAAATGCTTTGATTTTTTTTTCCACCCCCCCCCCCTTAAAGACTGTTTTTGTTCAAATAGATGTTTGTTTCGAAAGGAGGAGTTTAGCTGATGAAAGAGATGCTGTGAAAGTTCACAGTGAGAATAATAAATAAAACTGCATGGTTAGAGGTAAAGCACCACTAAACGGGCAGCAAAAGGAATTAGTGTTTGCTAGGGGTAACAAAGCAACTTGAGGCTTTGTAGGGAGCCTCTTTTTCCTTCAGCATCTTTCAGTCTCCTTAATTTATATATATTTAAATAGAGATTAATCTTTATATGTGGATAACATCATTTCCACCACACCTTTATTAGAGATTTATAGCTGGGTATCAAATTACACTTTTAATGCCATCTAGTTGATTTTTGGTAGCAGCAAATCATATTTGTAGCTCAGAATAACTGAACAAATTTGACAGTTGGAAATTTTCTCCTTGACACAGCTAATTCTTCATCCTGTGGTAATGTTCTGCAGTAGAGCCATAAGAAACGGTGATGCTTAGCACTTGACAGGCGCAGGTTTTCCTCTTACCACTTAGCAATCCTTCAGCAGAGACCATTACACACACAAACTGAGCAACATCAGGGGCTCAGGAAGAGGGAAATTCTGTTTTGTTGCCGTGCCGACTTGTGCTGTGCATATAGGCTGGGTGTAGTGGGGTGACTCTAAAGGTGAAAGCAAGTGTTAGGGCACAATTAAAACCTCTGCGGAAGTCCTAGAAGTGAAATCTCAGCCAGCCTGCCTTTTGCACAAGCATCTTTGCATACTAATTGCGTGGGCCCTTTGTATTTATTGTAGATACTAATTACCGTGAGGTCCCAATGGGAACCGGGCACCTAGTTCTCTTTTAACCTCCCGGTTTACGAGCCTTGTATTTCAAGGGCCCTTGGCTGGGCTGGTGTGCTCTGAGGAGCCCCTCCAGAACGTGGGCACTGCTGCCACCCCCATAATGAGGAATTTGGCAGAATTTCATCGTGGGAGCAGTAGAGCTTGGTTTGATAAGATAGACAACATCAATGGTGGGGAGGTAGCCTGAACAGGTAACTCCTGTCTGCATGTGCTGGAGACATAACAGAAAAACTGGTCTGCTTCACCTTAGGCCGGTGTAAAGGTTTTAACGTAATTTTCATCTTTGTTCATGACCGCAGTTGGAGACTTTCACTACGACTAAGGCTGTATCACCAGAATCTGTGCTAAGGTGTGTGACTATGTCATGTGTTGCCACATCCAACACTATGATTTGTATTGCTAGTATTTCCAAGGTTTGAATTCTTGACTGAATACCAATTTTACATGTTTGGAGAAAGCTCTTGTTGCTTTGGTCTCTTGAAATAAGTTAAATAAATAAATAAATAAGTGTTGCCTGTTTTAATCCTAAAGGAAACCATGTAAAAATTATTCAAACACCTAAGAGTTTTCAGCAATTTGAAAGGAGTCTCTACGTATGTGTTGGCTACACAGTTTACCATTAAAATGTGTTATTGCTACCAGGAAGCTGGAGGACAGCCAGATTTTAGCTATACTTATCAACAAGCAAGGGCTGATGTTAGGGGTTAAATTACCTGAAATTACAACCAAGCATGGATGAAGAATGCTACGGTAAGATTAAAGATTAAAAGCTTTTAAGAAAAGTAACAGTTTCTGAAATGAGATGAAGTTTTCTGCAGTTTAGATACTTGTGAAAGGTAGAATACATATTGTGTACATGTAAAATTTTAACAAAAGAGATGGTATATGTTTCAGCAGAAGAGAATGTTTAGAGGCCCTGTGCTAATCTGAAATGTGTGTAACTACAGCAAGACTAGACAGAATTTGAAAAACATATTCAGAAGAACTTCACAAAACTTCCTAATGTTGGTTCTAATAAAGCTAAAAGGGGATAATCGAGAGAGGTAAATTCTGACCGGATTGGTGCTAAGGGGAACTTAGCCCTTCATTGCAGCAGGGCAAAATTGCATGGAGAGAGCCCTAACAAAGCACTGAGCTTCTGAAGTATTATTTATTACTTTATGGAACTTTGTATTTTATACTTCATTGGGTGCATATGGTACATATGATGAATTTTAGAAGTTTTCTGTAACATGACAGGATATCCCAGTGCTATATGTCCTTCAGTATCCTCTGAAAACAAAACAAATTCTGAGATTGATCCTAATAGGTTATGAAATAGGTAGCAGTAAAAATCTTTCATCCAGCAAGGTCACTATAAATGCTGGCATCACATCTTGATTACGTCCCTCTGCTCCGTTTCCCCTTCTGCTTTAGGTTTTTTGTATCTACTATATAATGCTGCCTAGGAAATAATGCAGAGAATGACAGAGAAGGGTAGGCTTAAATAACCCTGAGGGTGCTTATCTTCCTTGGCATTAACTTCATATCCACATTCATTATGTGAATGGGCTAGGAAAACTGTTTCTGTGACAAATTGGAGTGCAGGGGAGGTTGAACAGGCTCAGTTCAATTTTAGGTAATGGTATACAATCATCTATATGACTACGTTCAATGCCTGGTGCAGTCCCTCATTTAGAGAAGTTTGAATGCATAAAACCCTGTGAGAAACACTGTGATAACTCAGTTTCTTATTCTTAGGAGGAGTTGTAGTGCATAAGATGAGCTCCTGCCCTCCCTCACCTCCCTTTCTTTAATAACCCTGCCAGAGCTTCCTTCAGTGCCTAAACACTGCGTGGCCAGGTTTGAGCTTCCTATGTAAACGCAGTTTCCAGGAGGATGGGAAGCAGGAGGCAGATGTTCAGGTGAGAGATGGACGGGCACTTTTTAACATATAGCCGTTATTATTCAGTGGGAGGCAGGATTGGTTACTCTTGCATCGCACTGCTACGTGCATATATCAGAATAGAGGCAGTTTCAATTTGAATGGCAAGATGAGTGGAGTCAGTGCTTTGCTGCAAGCTGTGCGATACTCAAGCAGAGCAGCCTCCAGAATCTTAACTATTATGTGTTGTCTCATCCTCGCTTTGAAGCGTGGCGGGTGTTTTGCTGAGAAGTTGCTTGTGGCAAATACGATGCCGCTTGTTGCTAACTGCTCCTCCTGCTAATTGTTTGCACCGCGTTTGCAGGTGCCCATGTACTCGTGCAAATCTCTAAGACAAACTAATTAACTTTTTTGCATCTTCGTTTCCATGGCAAAACCTTCTAAGCAGTTATGTGAAACTGCTGAAGTGAAAGAAAATACTGGGCCATGAGAAGCAGGCGACCCAGGTTGCATGTGATTTGCGTGTTGAAAAACGGCCCAACCAATCCTGGACGTATTCTTTCAGTGAGAAGGCACCACACTTCCTTTTTAAAGGGAGATGAGTGCAATAAATAATAAGGAATGATCAAGAATCAAGTTGTTATTTAGGCTTAGAGTCATTTTATGGAATTAAGATTTCTAACTCTTTAGTAATAAGGGCATTGTTTCATTTTATTTGCCCTCAGAAACTGATATCAATAGTTAAAATGTAAACATTAGGTCTTGTTTGGGCCATATCTTGTAGATATGGCTCTTGGAAGTAGTTCTGCAGAAGTTAAACAAAGCCCTCAGGGAAGTAAGTGGAATAAATGGTCATCAGATGAGAGGAAGACATCGTGGGTCGTATAGAGAGCAATGTTCCAGGTGCTCTTTGGTGTCAATAGACACTCTTTACCTCGCAGAGTTTGGATCATCTCTGAAGTCTGCCACTGTAAACAGTTAAAAGGGATTGAAAAACAGCATTTCCTCTTTAAATCTAAGCTAGTATATATGGTAAATGCTCTGTGATACTGGGGGAAAAAAGCCCCACATTTTCTCCTTATACCTCAGTAAAACTTAATTCTTTGCAATGGAGAAAACTGTCTTTTTGTAGAACTTGAAAGATATACCAGTTATTTTCGGTCATCTATGCAAAGTAGACCCTGACTTTTGAGCAGCGTTGTGAATCAGGAACTGCAACTGCCACATGTTGTCATAGTCTATCACGCCCAGACCTCTTGCAGGTGTCACCCATCCCATCCTAGTTCTGCTCTTCAGGAGGAACTTCAGGGAAATCAAAAAGGTATCCAAATAGCTGATCATAAAAAGGTGATTCTTAAGGGCCGCTATCCCGATTATTAGCAGATTTCTTTTTGCCTCTTCATGTTAAAATTATTTTCTGAAGCTGCTCCCTGCTCTCCTCTGGAATCCTCTCAGAGCAGTAATGTTGATGTTAGGCTGAAGGCTAGTCGTGGCAGTGTAACAGTTCCTCTTACTTTGGTACTGGTTTGATAACTTATCTTGCTCATAAACAATGAAAATTCTGCTGTGTCCCGTTCGAGACAATCCAGAGACAGATCAGAACCTTAGCTGAACCAGTCTTAACTTACAGTGTGCCAGGAGTGAGAAGAGTCCAGGTTCTCCGTTCCTCCAGTGAAGGCAGAGACGGACTTTGGAGTCCTCTTGTTGCCTCTTCTGTGTTGCTGAAGAGGAGTCTAGATCTGGTCCATCACTGGGATACCTCCAAAAGCTACTTGCAGATATCAACAAAAAAAAAAAAAACTGCAACCTGTTTCTTAGGCTGGGTGTGATAGATATAGTGTAATCACTACTGGAGTAATTTTAATTAGAAGACTGCCACTAGACGAGGGGAGGTTTGCTCATATTTATTTTTTTTAATTAGACACAGATCTGCTGGCAAGATTTTCTTCCATTTGTCAGATTGATGCCTGACTTGACCTAAATGGTTCATAACTGTCATAACTTTCCCGTGTTACTGCCTCAGTCTAATGAGGCCTGCTGGTTATTGTGTGCCGTGCATTACCTTATTGATCGACATCCTACTCACTCTTCCTAATTACACAAGAGGATGAAACGATACTGTTGTACCTGGCATCTTTCCAGGATGGGTGTTCAAACTTTGCAGCCTCTCTTGCAGTTTCTTTGAACACGGTGTTGATCCCACCACTTTGTGTGCTTAAGTTATTGCTAAATTGCAGTGTTTTGAAGCCACAGTAATGTTGCTTAAAGAACTCTTCTCATAAAACAACTCATTAATATGTGTGCTGTTGAGGGCTTGCCAAAAGTTTTGTGGTCTGTCTTGCCTCCTCCGCTCTTCACTCCTCTCCACCATCAAAATGTCTGCAAGAAAGTGTGGGCAAAATTGATTCCCCTGTGGCTATTTCAAACTACACAGTTCGGGCTCATCCTTTGATCCCTCCTCATGACTTTATTTCATTATCCCTTAAGTATAAGGAGGAAAGTTAATGACATCATAAAAACTAGAACTCTATAAAAGATGTTTCTGCTGATTTACTGCCAATGTACTAGCAGCATGTCATATAACTGCCCATTAAAGATGGTGAGTTGCTCTCCTGCCTGCAGCTTTCCTTATCGCCAGCTCTTTTATTTATGAGGAGATTACAGGGGTTGGGTGTGTTCTGTAAAACATAAAACTTATTTTTATCATGCATATAATTAACCCTTTAACTATGGAATTCAGATGCATTTATCCTCAATTTTATTAAAAAGAAATAATTAAATATTCCTGTTTGTCCTCAGAGGGCTTGTATTTGTCTTCAAAGGGCTGTATTTTTGAGAGAATACTTGGTTAAGTCACTTGAAGCATTACCTAATGCCTTGTGATCAGCAAAGAGTCTGAAAGAGATAATAGAAGCTTCCTTACTTAGATAAACAAAATCAAATTGTTCCTATGCAAGGAAGTTGAATTTGCCTTATAAAAGCTCTAATCATCTTGCGTGCTCTCTTCCTAAGCTTCTAGCCCTGAAGTCCTTTCTCCATCACCTTAAAATACCTCGTAACTTGGTAAGTCATTATTTGAGCCCCTATTTCCCATCCATGAGGACCGTCACTGTGAGAAGTGCTTGTAATTTCGGTTACCTCTACTTTCAGAGCACGTTTTGCTTTTCAGAGTTCTTCATATTCTGCAGGCAAGGCTTCTCTGGAAGGATCTAGAGCTGTAGGTGGGGGTGGAGGAAAAGTTAGCAAAATATTGCTTCTGAAAGCCACGGCCAGTGAAATAGCTTGTTTAAATTAGTTATATTCCTTGTGCATGTAGACATCTTCTATTAATAAAATTGTAATGGTTTGTTTGCTACATACTGGCACTGGCTCTTAGTCTTGGGAATGCACTGTGATCAGTGTTATACATTATTAAACACTGTTTGTCTTTTTTCTGGCTTTTACCCAGTTAAGTTGTTCCATTTGCTTTGTGTTGGTCGTGAATTCCTGACAAAGAATTAGATCTCCCTCAGATGAAAAGCAGGAACAAAGCTTTCCGTGCTTACCATGGTTGGATGTATTACCCAGGTGTTGTTTGAGTCCTTGGGTAGTTCCTGAGGACGTCTACGAACAGTCAGTAGCAGTTGTACTAGGGGTTTCCCTAGGTGTAGTATTAGTTTGGTATTTCTCTATGCAGTGCTGGCAGGATGTCCGAGGGACACAGTGCTGGCTGCATGTTCACCACTTGTCTCAACCATGAACCTCTCTCCGAGTTTTCACTGGTTTTGAGCTGGTTTTCACCCTCTCATTCCAGGAAAGAGCCAATATGTATGAATGCAAAAGCTTGTTTTTACTTGTGTGTGTGTTGGAATAGGAGAAGTTCCAAATGAGGAAGTCATAAAAAAAAATAATAAAGGAAGGAAGCAGTGAATTAAGCTCCCAGTGTTTTGTTCTGTGGCTATGATTTATAAAGAGATACTTATTTATTTCTTGCAGAAGGAATTTCATCTCTACATAGAGTAACATGAATAAGTGTTTTAAAATAGAGTATAGATCTGTTCATGCTGGACCCTGATGCCTGTGGTCTGCTCACTTACACTGCGTTTAAAATACAGTGGATCTTTAAGCCCATAATAGCACAGATGCAATAGAAAATGGTTTTACTCTGGATATATCTCCAATTTACGAGGAATAAAGAATAGTAACTGCCCTCATTCAGAGGAACCAGGTATTGAGCATGAAAGACATTCTTAATTACAAAACTGTTTTAATTGATCTGATGAGCTTAAATGATGTGGTGCAACCCTGCTGCCTTCAAGGCAAACCTCGGCACTTGTGTAACTTCGTAACAGGCGGGTGTTCAAATTGAATGGAGACTTCCCAGCTCCCTGGATGTCTCAGCCTGAGACGCAGAGCTGTGGAGCAGGCAGGGGCAGCCTGCTGCAAGAGCCGCCTCTTACACTCTGCTTTGAAGGACGCCGATATCTCCGTTCCCTAGTCGAAGGAGAAGCAGCCTTCTGCATTATAAAGGTTACACATTCAAGGTGTGGTTGGAGCAGCTATTCCAGGAACTCCCCTCCCCATTGTCCAGAGGTCCAAGGGTCCTCTTCCCGCTGCAAACTTAACTAATTAATGAGTAATCAGTTCTCAGCTCTAGGGTATCAATTTGAAGGAAAAATCAATTTTCAAACCTAAATGTCTTACACTAGGACTATTTTATATTCTGAAACTACTGTGCATATGTCATAGTCCTATTTGGAGAAGTGTCCACCTCCACTCAAGGGCAGGCAGCCTGAGGAATAAATTAAATCGTATCCATTAGAGAATGACTATTACAGAGAAGCACTGAATATCAGCGTGCTAGTAAGAGGCGTGCTTGCAATTCCTGTACCTGAATCAAAACTGGCCAAGTCTTTAAAATTCACATATCATTGCTGCCAGACATTTACCTAGCATGAGCATTAATAGGATGAGAGGAGGAAAAAAAATAGAAGTTAAACAATAATAAGAAGTTCTCTGTTTATAATGTGAGAAATCATCAATTAATTGCATACCTGGAATAAAACATGCCCTAAGGCCTACCATCTGCCCACATTTAAACTTGAAGATAATAGATTTGGAAGAGAAGTTTGTAATTATTTGCTAGGTGGTTCTGATTAATTTACAAGGAAAATTGCTAATACCGATAGTGTATTACCCTGGGGCAAGTGGAAATCACAGTATTGCAGAAAGGGATGACATGCAGACGATGGCGTGTGCGTTATCTGCTAGGTTGATGGGACAGTCTGATTATTTTTCTTAAGCCACTAATGGATGCGTAGAAGATTAGTGTGTGCTTTGGACAACATGACTATAATTCTCACCTAACAGGCTGTAGAAAAAAACAACGTAAATATACCCCAGTGGCATTCTTGCAAATTAAAAACGTGAAAGGCTGCTAAAGGCTGGATTATGAAATTATAATAGATTTACACCAGCATGACTGAGATCAGGATCTTGCATTGTAGCACTGAAGTGTTTTCATGGAGTGTTCTGTACTAGAAACCTTGACAATTTTCACATAGGGAATGTATGTCTGCTCTGGCAAGTGCTCATACGCATTAAAAAGAGAAAACAGAGAAAACCATTGTATGAGTTTTGCTTTAAATTCAAGCTGAAATAGGCTGTGATGGACTACAAGGCGGGTATGGAAGAGGATAATTTATCTGTAACTCTAAAATATTTAGTTGTGGCTGTTTGCTTGCTTTGGAGAACTTCATGATGGACCTGCACAAGGCTGTGCCCCGTTGCAGTTGTGGCTGCTCAGTTGCATGATTAAAGACTGACCTTTAAAAAGAGTTTAAATTCTGTTGACAAGATACAGCTGGTAGAGCAAAAAGAACTGGTGATTTACGTGGCCATATTATAACGAAGGAAAATGGCAGGATTAGGTGGGAAATCCACATCTCCTCACCTTCTGTCCAGCATCATTCCCGCTGGAATTCCCACTTTTTTCAAGTAGTGGTCTTGCTATTTCTCTTATCTGGTCTTCCCCCTGGCTCACAGTTAAATACCATAGAGTTTGGTAGTCAGAAAAGTTTTAATGGAAATAAAACTGTTGCTTGTGCAGATAGGTCAAGGTTTGAGCCTTTCCACTGGTAGCAATAAATAGATTTGAGGCTCATCTTCCCGGTGTCCCTCTTTGTAAAACCATCTGATTTGATGCAGCCAGCAAGACGCCCCTTTTCTGGGGGTGGTTGGACACGGGTCACTGAAATGAACATTCAAGACGATGCGAGAAGATTCCAGTCTTCTCCACATTCCCATTGAGTGCAGTGATGGGATCTCTGCCCATGGCAGGGGGAATCACAGCTGCTGAACAGGATGTGCATTGGATTTTGAAATTCTCCCACTGAAAACATTTTTGTTTTCGTATATACACAATGTCCTCATATTCTGATGTGCCGCACTTTGCATTTAGTAAATACTCACCATTGAGCAGCAGCTTTTAGCATATTCAGTGGAAGTTGCATTACCATGAGCAGTATTTTTGCTGTATTTAGAAATTCAAGGCTTTGGCTTTTGTTCTCCTGCTGGGTTGTTGCTCCATATCACCAAGATCACGTGGCCTTGGAGTACAATAAAAAACGTGCGGCATATTTATTTAACCTACCAATTAATATGTCCTTCAGCCATGGAGTACCTTGCTCGTTTTTTACTCTCTATTGTACACGATAATTTAAATTCTCATGATTTCCCAGAGGAACCTGGGGATTAGTGTCTCGATGCAGAGCCCGAGTCCTCGCATGCCGCAGCAGGACACGTCACGTACCTGGGGCCGAGCGCGGGGCCAACTGCTGCAGCTGCGGAGCCCTCGCGGGTCCCGTGTGCCTGACAGCTCACGAGGAGGCAGCAGAGGGAACCACAGATTGGCAGAGGTTCTACAGAGGTTCTACAGAGGTTCTGCTCCTACTGTTGAACTCTCCTGTACCTCGTCCCTTCTGCTGTGATGTCTCCTAGCTCTGTGCAGCTTGAAACGTTCTCCATGACTTGCAGCCCTGGATCGTGGCTGTGCTCCGGTGCCAGCAGCAGTCGGAAGCCGTCGGCCACCCCAGGGTCCCCCGGTGCCCTTGATGTCCCTCAGTGTGGGACCGTCCAGCTGGCACGTCCCCTTGGTGGAGCAGGGACACCAGCGCTGCTGGCAGAGCCAGCAGGGATCCCAGCAGGGCTTTATCCTGGAGCCGAGCGTTCAGTTGAAGGGACACTCGGAAGAGGCCTGGGGACGCGGTGGGCACTGTCCTGCGGCCGGAGCCCAGGCAGTTGGTGCCAGGGCGAGGGGAGGATGAGCCGCATCCTCCTGGCAGGATGCTCTGCACAGGAGTGCGTGTCTTGCGCTCCGTGTAAACTTTGGCAGTGGTTTTGGGAACGATTTCCCTTGATATAATTGTTTAGACAACTGTCTGTTTGCTGCCAGTGTTTACAGAGCTTGCTTTGAAGCTAAACAGACATGTGCTCTTTGTCACCGCCGTCGTGTCAGTGAAGTTAAAGGTGCTTCATTTCCAGCGCTTCCTCTGATTGTCCCAGAGCAGATCTGGGGAATGGGGAGGGCTCCAGGCCAGCTACTGTCTCGGGCCTGAATCCGCTTAGTTCCTCTCCAGCCTTAATTTTCAGAAAGAGTTGCATGTGAGCATAAAATAGATTTCTTTTCCTCGGGTTACTTTTTAATTAATCTCCTATAACTCCTTCAAACTTGCAAGAGAAGGGTTGTTTGATTTCTCTTTATCAGGTAATTTTAATTATTCATACCATTGACTTCATTAAGTTAAAACACCATAATATGTACAAAACAGTGATTTTTGGAACAAGAGAAAAATTGCTCTAGTTTCTCTGAAAGCAGAATGCCTCAGATAGCAGCCCAAAGGCAAGTGCTGCCGTGGATGGCCGTCTGGAGCCAGGCTGCCCCTTGCCCAGCCGACCCAACTGGGTCCTGCCCACAGCCTCTCCCTCCTCTGGGCTGACCCAGGTAAATTGACCTTATATTAGTTCCTGCCTCTGTTTTGTGCTTTGTCGTTTTTATTCCTTGTCTAGGAGACTGGAACAAAGTATTAATAGGTGAAAACGATATACGGTTACGTATATGATTATGACAGCATGGGGGTTCTTGTTGTTTGGGAATCTTCCTACGCCCTCCTGAAATGCTGGTCGCTGCAGGACCTTTGGTTAGCAAGGCCTTTAGCATGGGCTTTAGCAAAAAGCTTACAGCTTTCACACGCTTTTTCACATCTGTTTCATATTACAAAAAGCTCCTGTCTTGATGATGTCTCACAATGTCAAACCTAAAAATCTAACAAGATCTCAACCTCCTGCCTATTGCAAAATCCACTTGGTTCACTGTATTGCAAATTGCAATAGGCAAATAAGCTCTTGCTGCTGCAACCTCAATGCTCTTTCATTGGGTTTATTCAGATGCAGCCCCAAAGCGTATGGGGCTGCCGGTGCCTCTGCTGCTGTCAAAGGAATATTACCCAATATTGTCCTTTTAGGTTGTTCAGCTCTGTGCTCCTTGCTTGCTGGCACCAGAAGAGTATAGTGTAGCGACGGGCACCTCTGCAAAGAGCTGTTAAAAGGCATTAATGGTGCTTGGGACAGGCTCTGCACTGTATCAGCAGGTAATCGTGCTGCGGGGCAGCTCTATCCTCTCCCACTTATCTGTTTAGGCTAAGTAGATTAACATGCTTTTTAAGAAGTGACGGTGGGAATTCCTGTCTTCAGTAGATTGGCTTTGTCTTTTGAGCTAAAATAACACAGCGAGAGTTGGAAATGACTCTTCAGGCAGCGAAGAGCCTGTTGTGAAGGGCCGCTGGGTACGGCCCCCTGAAATCCTAAATCCGTCAGGACAAGAAAATTAGACTGCCTAGCTAATTCCAATTTAAAAATATCTATAAACAGGAGCGTAAGTGTCAGAATCATTCCCTGAAAAGTGTGTTTTTAACTACCAAGCATTTCTTTCCTCCCAGAATGACAGTTAGAACATTGCTGTTAAAGCAGAACACGGAGATTTCAGTTGGTTGTCAAAACAAGCAGCACTTTCCTTCCAGAGAGCAGAAGATGCTGAACAATAGGCAGCACCTTTCAGAACTGCGTCTTCATTATGCAGTCAAATTTCTAGTGTAATTTTTTCCTCCAAGAATAGTGTATTATTTCTCCATAATGCTTCATAATAAGTGGACATTAAATTAATGCTACATGACAATGGGATTCCTGCGGAGTTATGTACTACCCCGAGATGAACGCCAGAAGAATTTGGTATGATTAAAAGGAGACAGTGAAAGTGGAAGGAGGGGGGAACTAATGGATTACCGCAGAGGCATGAGCTGAGCTGGGAATCACCCGGCTGTTGAAGGGCTGCAGGCCTGAGGGAGGGCTGAGTAAATCCACAGTCGAAACCTGAGCTCAAGCCATAAATTTTAGGACTTGTTTTCTGGCTCAGGTTGTTGGAAAATGAATATTATTTATGTTACGTTCTTATGACTTTAATCATCAAAACACTTTTGTCCTAATTGCGAGCAGGATGCTTGCATGGATTTGGCTCTGTAGATCAAAGACTTAGAAAGCTGTGGCTGAGGGGTCAGTTTGGTCCTGCACGCGTGTCAGGAGAGGCTCCCCCGGCTGCCGCCACCAGCACAAGTATCGGTTTGCTCCGGGTCGCTGCTGTGCAGGGAGCCAGCGGCCTCCCTTCCCGAGGAAACCTGGGCACTGCCCGCGTGGGCAGGCAGAGCTGGGGGAGATCCCGTGGGCTCCCTAGCAGGTCTGTGACGAGGACTTTGCGATGTGTGGAGAGCTTCCAGGAGCGAGAGGTCGGCATTTGTGCTCTTTCTCCTGCCCAGGGTGCTGTGCTGCAGCATCCCGATGAAATGCCAATGAAATTCCTAAAGGGAAACAAGAAGCAGGCAAGAGGAAAGAGCAACAGCGTTTGGTGTCTTGGGCATGATGGAGCTGCTTGGGCTTTATGCCTGGAGAGTGCAGGAGTGCTGCCTCTGAAGGTACCAGGTTTTATCCGAGTGAGGAATGAAGAGCAGCGTAGCCAGGAATAAGCTGTTGTTATTATATGTGCTTGCCTGCCTGGCTAGGAGGCCTGGTTTGGGCCATGGCTTCCCCTTCCCAGTCCCTCTCCTCTCGTGTAAACAGAAATGTTTGGTTAGGCCAAAGTTTGAGTTTTACTCCTTACCTAGGTGTTAGGCTACCAAAAAAGGTGTTAGGCAAAGCTATTTAAAGCATTTATCAGTGTTTGTTCACTATAAAGGACATTTGAAGAGACAGGGAGCAGAAGTGTTAGAGAAAAGCTGAAGGTGAACACCGAATTGTTGGAAGAATGATAAACCATAACCTAATAAGGTTAAATCCATGTCATTGAGTGAGATGTTTTTCCACAACGTTTTTCTTCTGGAAACTGTTACTTGGTGGGTCTGAATACTATATATTGCATCTGACTGGGCCTGAATGGAGTGATAACTCTGAAGCCTAATTACAAAAATTGTCCAGGTCATTGTGCAGATACGTCACCTTCCTGAATGCTGAAAATGTTCCTGCTATTGTGCCATACTTGATAATAGTTCTCTGTCTCAAACCTAGTCCCAGAAGTTTGGTTTGGCCTCAAGTAAGCATAAAAATGAGTGTGTCTTTTTTTATTGTTATGATTTTTAAATTCATGCTTGTTAGCAGGTGCCATGGGAGGCCATCAAACAGCTTCACTGCCACGATCTGTCTCCACAAAACCTGCCTGGGTTCAGGGGGGCTCGTGTGCAAGGCACGGACACGGCTGCTGCTTTGCGCCTTTCCCTCCAAGAGCTGCAATCTCTCTGTGAGCAGATGTTGCTAAATCAATCTACCCTGAGCCCTTTATAAACTCTTTTCAGGGACCTCATTCTTCTCTCTCCTCCTGTTTAAAAAAAAAGTATTTTAGAGCATCAAACATCCACCTTAGATAATTCAGGTAGCAGCATTTTTTTTCTTCCAGGGGCCTGTTAATGATGCCCGTTGATGGCAAGTAAGTACAGAAAGAATGATAGTCTAAAAGTATGTTTCAGAAAAGGAGTCCCATTTAGAGAGGTAGATACAAAGATAGATACGAAGAAATGTCAGGAGCTAATTACACTGTAGCGATGAATTGTGTGTGTCGTGTGCTGGGCTGCCTTCCCGTGAACCGGAAAATAGAGATTAGTAGCAGGCCTGTCCGGTGAGGCTTGCAGGTCCGTTGGCTTGATCAATAACATCAAGTTCTGGGCTGCGTTTCTCAGGATTAACATAAAACCCACTAGTACGTGGCAGGCCGGGGCTGTGGAGCAGGGGCGGCGCAGCTCCGCGGGGACCTGCAGTTAACCAGCTTCACCTGCAGAGAATTACTGCACAAACAGGAGCAGCAGGAACCACCTCTTGAAAGGGTTTGGGCCAGCAGGGATTTTGTCCCTGAGCACACGGTACCGCACGCAGCGTGTTGTGGAGGAGAAGCGAGCCCTGCTTAATAGGAACCTGCCAGCGGTACCGGCCGTGTCGTCCCGTGCAGGACGGCGCGCGGCTGCCCCGGGCTGACAGAGGAAAAGCTCCTTCCTCCAGGGGTTTTCCGCAGGAAGTACCTTCGCCTTTCAGGCTAAATCACAGTGTTCTGGTTTCATGCCGGAGCGCTGAGCCACAGCTGTGGAATTTTTCCAGCCATCCTTCCCGCTGGAGTCAGCCCAGTCAGGGCTATATATTATAGTATATTAGTTCTTGTGTTTTAGTGTACTAATATATTGTATTAGTATACAATAACATATAATATCCTTGTGGCGTGTTGCCCTTCAATAAAACAGGTCAAGCTAACTACTCGGATAGGTGACAGAGGGATAAATTCTTTGTAGGGATAAATTCTTTGTAGTAGCTTAGAGATGAATTAGCCAGTGAAGACGAGCGCGGTTTCTGCCCGCTGCTTACGGGCTTCCCTGTCAGGTCTGAGTCCTGGGAATGGGGGTCGGGATGGTTCGCTGTCCTTTTCAACCTTTTGGCTTGTAAATTGGGACTTTCTTCCTCTAATTCTGTTCAAATTGCAATAACCAATGGGCCAGGCCTTTAGCTGGAATAAGTTGTTGCAGCTCCACGGATTGAGTATGGCAGCTTTCACCAGCGAACAATCTGTCCCCTAAGCCAAAATGATTAACTTACAAAAACATTTGGTTATCGCATTTGTAGTTTTCCATTGTTTTAATGTACTGTGACAAAGCCTTTAAAAGGAAGATAGCTCGTGATTGAATTGTCCTTTTGTCAGTTTGATTTTTTTTTTTTACTTTTGTTTTCCTAAGGAGAGAGATCTGCTAATGTTTTTCTGTGCTCAGGAATATTTGTTTGTAGTGGTAAATACTTTGCCTCTGGTGAAGTCCTAGCTCCATTGAAGTCAAATGGGAGTTTCCCCAGTGTCTTCAGAGGGTAAAGACTTTCGTCTTTATAAACACTGTTGCCTATATCTCTATTTACCCATGAATAACTGGGTTGTGATTTGCACTGCACCTGCCTCTTACCTGAAAGCGTGGGCACTATTAATGCGCAGCGTTGGAGGACTGCTCATGGGTTTGGTGCCTTTGTATGGTAAACCAGGTCACCGGCTCGCGTCAACAGGCTGAGTTGTCTTTATTTGACATCGGCGAAGAATCTCGAGCAAGCCATGAAAAATGAATATGGGAAAAGGTGGATGTGACTTAAGCTCCCCTTGGTGTCAAGAGCGGTTAGAAAGGCTTGATAAAGGCTGCTGCAAAGCACTGCCCAATGCCAGGGAACGTGCAGAAAAACAGGACTGTGCCCAGTCCCAGACCATCATCCTGGGCCAGCTGCAGCTCCAGCCTTTTCTCTGCAGAGATGAGATTGAGTCGGGAGTGACAGAGACAGATTTGGTAATTTAATGCTGGCATCTCCTGTACACAAGAAAAAAAGGGTTTACCTGTGCTTAGTGTTTGTAGGAAGTGATTATCCTGTTGCTGTGCAATATCTTTCCTCACAGTGAATGACACAGGGCATTTATCATTTGCCATTTGACCTCCTCTTTATAGTATATACTTAAATGCAGTTTAATTTCATCCAGATTTATTCACAGTAAATTTCCAATTATTACTCACGTCTTAACGGCTTTATCCAGAAAGCTTGAAGCTTTTCCCCAGCATACCATCAGATGTTCTTTAGCACTATAAAATTAGTTAGAAAGTAATTTTCTTAATTTGGTTTCTTGCAACCAAATAAATGAAAATCCATCTCCAGCCGAAGCTGCGGGATTTAGAGTTTTCCTTTATTAAAGAGAAATGATAATCTATAAAGTAGGGTTGTGGCTGGGGACGAATATTAACTACTAAAAGGCTTATCTGCCATAATATCTTAGAGATGCTTCGGCAACTAGCGATTCCCTATTGATGTTTTTTTTATATATTTTGCTTGCAGCAGGAAATAGGAGAGCTCTTTAGTATCCTAAGGAAAGAATGGAAGGCCTGGCTAAAACCTGTCTCTTTTGCCTGACTCCTGACATGCTGGAAGGAAAACAGTGAGGACTTGGGTTTAAATACAGGTTCGACACCAATTCAGGAAAGCAGTTAAGCATTTGCTTAACCACATTCTTGTTCAACAATGCACTTAAAACATGCTTAGCTCTGGGCATTTTCTTTGTCCTGTTAATTTTAATGAAATTTAAGCATGTGCCTAACTTTAAATAGATGCTTAACAGCTCGACTGAGGAGAATGAAAGAATTTAGATATGTAACATTGGTGTTTTTCTTTCTGGTGAAGAGAGAAACAATAATTCCCCAATATTAATATTATATAATATATATATATATATAATTTATATATATAAAATGTATAATTCCCCGACAATTCCCCCAACAATAATACTACGAAAAAACACAGACACATGCCATGATTGAGTGCAGAGAGGGGGAACAAAATGACATCCACAGGTGCTGCTGACAGAAGCTGCTCTGAGATTAGACTCCACCTTTCAATCTGCTTATGAAGATTGCTTGCAGTTTCCATCCTGAGGTGAACAAACCTGAGAGAGAGAGGAGATGCAGGTCTGGTACTAAGCAGGTACCAGAGATATATGTGTGCTCGCAGTAGCTTATCTAAAAATGGGCCGTGTAAGTGCACTTGGAGGTCCATCCTTTAGCTAGTGCAAGTCAAGACACTTGGAAACCTTTGGCTGTGACAGTAAGTGGTGTTTTAGGCAAGGAACTTGAGGAGCTGCAGAGTTGTTCTTCATTTTTGAAACGTTTGTTCTTTGATGGGGGATAGTGGTGGCCACTGGTGTTCCTGCAGCTGCAGAGCTGTGAGCTCGCTGGAGCTGGGCCTAGGCCCAAGGTCTCCTGCAGCCTCAGTGTCCACTCGGGTCTGGGCTTGCAGGTCGGTGCCGGCTGCTGTGCGGTGGGAGAGGATCCTCCGCCGGAGCCCAGGCCCTCTGCTAACACCAGCGTTGGCGGCGCTGACCCTCTCCCTGCCGCGCGGGGCCTGGCGCTGGGCTCTGCCGTCCGCGTGGGCCGGGGTCTCCACAGCGCTGCCCGGGGCGCCCTCGAGCTGCTTCCTGGCATGGGCAGCCACAGGGGCGCCCAGCGGCCCCGGTAGCCCTGCTGCCTCCTTGTCTTCTGTGCAGAAATACATGAAATGTGCTAATGAGGAGATGAAATGTGAAGGCTTTCCTTCCTCTGATTTATGTGCAGAAGTGGTTCTAATTTTCCTGATGTTATCTCCTTTTACAGGATATAATTACCTGATTTACTTGATTGCCTTCTGGGAATATTTTTTTATAAATTGACTTAAAATTGTTTATACTGTTGCAAACTGATAATTTCATAAAGTGCCTGCTAATCTGCCAGAGTTGTTTGTTGTATTTTATTTTGCATTTTTCCTCGTTGCCCTTCATTACTTCCATTCTTGGTTATTAGAGGAAGTTGATATTGTGCTTTGGACTATGCTGGAACTGGAATAGCTTGTCAAGACCTTTCATGTCTTTGCCTCAATGTGTTGCTAAGAATAGACGCACTTACTTGGTTTTACCAGACAAAACTCAAGATTTACCTTTTTCAAAAATGTCATAGCGCCTTCAGAGTTCTAAAGAAAAGGTCTCTAGATGAAATGTGCTGCTTATGCTGCCTTGGACTGTTAGTTTAATTAGTCGAACCCATACAGATCTTTGATGAGGAGTTCTTTGGCTTTGCTAGTGCTTGAGTCCTAAATCCGAGGGGGCAATTGAGTGAAGAGACACCTTTCTGCTGTTCTTGAAGCCACTGGGAGTGAACTTGAGGAGCAGCTCTGGGACTTCGCTGTATTTCGTGACTAAACAATAATCCTGGGCTTCCCCAGTAGTTATTACATGGACATATGTTATCCATTTTGTACCTCAAGATACCAAAAAGCAGCATTTGGGGACAAACACAAGGCATACTGAAAAGCATCATGTATAGGGCTTTATAGGTCAAGTATTAACATTTTTAAGCAATGTGCAAGCAGTCCGTGTCGATGCCTCGAGAGGATCTCTGCCTTCGCAAGCGGAAGGCAATTCCCAGCGAGATTCTGAGCGCGCCTTATTCTGCCGCGGAGAAATCTGCGTTCCTCCTTCCTGTCATGAGACCTCCCTCTTGCCGGGGTAGATGCAGCCGCTTGGTTCTGTGTTGTCCCCTCCCCGCTGACATCTCCGAGCTCTTTACGTCTCCACCACTGCACACACCAAGCCTAGCCAACCGCTTGCAGAGCGGCGCGGGGATGTGAAACACAGGGGTGATAATGATTTGATTTGGTAACTCCTCAAACAGGCTTCTCCCTCCTATTACCAGGGCACGGGAGCTAGGTGAAGGAGCCTCTTTCGGAGCCTGCTCGAGGCTGTTTTACCTCCAGGGCTCCCCAAACAGCATCTGGTGCCCGGAGGCCCCGTGCTCCTCCCCGCCAGGCAGTTGTGTGGTTGGTAAATAGCTATTAGGCTGCCATGGCCTAAATTAGCTGCAAATTGACAACTCAATTGTAAAACAAAAAAAAAATGACCTAGTAATTAACGGGATATTTCCATAAAAGCATAATTACCATTTAGCACAGTGCTATTTGTACTTTCCTTTATTCCTGTAAACCGTTATATTTTTTTTAACTTTTCTGCCACTGCAAATATTATTGTTCCAATCTTATCAGTTTTTCAAGATGTTTTTGGAAACACAGATGAGCCGTCAGTCCCTGTCCTCCCGTCCCTCTCCTGCTTGCACAGCACGGCCCCCCTTGGCAGGAGGTTGTGTCTTTGTTTTAACTCCACGGTAGCATCTTCGCTCTGCCCGTCCAAGGCAAAGGCCTCCCTGGTTTTGTGCTCACAATCAGAGGCTGCATTTGCTTCTCTGGCAGCTCTTCCCTCCTCCAGGTCCCTCCTCCTCCTCCAGCCTAGTGAAATAATGGCCCTGATGAGCTCTTATCTTTTTGTCACACTCCTGCCAGCAGAGGAGACAAATTGATTTATGTATGTGGCATCCTCCTCCTGATAGTGCCATAATTTACCACTAAATATTGCTTTGACACAATAGTTTTGTAACAAATACATAATGCATATTGCTCTACTTTCCCTCCACCTCAATCGGTTTTTGAATTAATGGAGTGAGACTCCCTCAATTTGGAGGAGTCTCGTGGCCGCCGCGCGCGGATTCGCAGCATAGCAATCTGCTGCCACCCTGCGCGCTCCGCTTAGTGTCACCTTGAAATGAAGCTCGCTCCCCCATTAGGGGTTTTTTTTTCCCCTTCCTTGCACTGTCAAATGAGGCAGTTCTTCACTCCTTCGCAAGGAGCAATGCTTTACTCAGAAAGGCCTGACTTGATTTATTAGATAAAGAAATAAATTGCGTAAAAGGCTGGAAGGCTTCGCATGTCCTTGCACGGAGCTGAAGTGTTACATGGGAGCCTGCGATCACCGTTTCATTCAACTGGAGCACCACGCTTGGAAGTGCAAAAGCTGTTTTTGAATAAAAAGGACAGGCTGATTCTGTCAGGCTTGATTGATACCCTGCTGCTGTCCCCATGCCATCCTCAGTGCCACCTAAGAACATGTCCCAGGAAGGAGATTTTGCATCTTCAGGAATTACTTGGGCAAGTGAACAGTTAAGCACTGACTTTTTTATTATTTTTTTATTTCTTTTAGCAATTCCATCCACAATGATTTTACTGCTAAAAGCATCTTCATGTTTTCTCATCCCTTGATTTAAGAGCAAAGCAACAAATGCAGTGGTGAAATGGGAAAGTGGAGATGTTTGGAGCTCTTTCCAAGATACGTGAGATGACAAATGCAGCTTGTTTGCAAAGCAGGAGGGCTTTTTTTTTTTTTTGCTTAGCCCCCCCCTCCTTTTTTTTTGTTTTTCCTGCTGTACATCATATGTAAGTATAATTTTCCTCAGTTAACCAAAATGGGGAGGGACGATTTTTTTTGTGTGCCTGTTGGCGTAGGCGCTTTGCAGCGCGAGGGCCCTGTCCCTGCGGCAGCGTGGCGGGTTGGAGCGCCCAGGCTCACGAAGACCCTCGTGCTCGGAGCCCTCGTTGTGGCGCTTGGGGAGCGCGGTGGAGCCGCTGCCTTGCGGGGCCTTCTCTGCTCCGCAGCTTCCCTGCGTATCCAAGTGGGAGGATCTCAGGGGAGGCCGAGTCCTCAGAGGAACATCAATGGCAGGTCTCGTGTTGTGTGTTATTTTATTTCCTAGTTGTAAGAGAGGTTGTTTACAGGCGGGTCTCATTTAAATTCAAAATGATGGTGGTAAATCTATGTGGAAAGGGTGGCTCGCAGCGTTCTTCCCTTCCAAGCGCGGGGTGGTGCCCATGGCGCGTCGGCAGCCTCGCATCGGGCGGCCACCGCAGCACCAGCTCTTCTTTCCCTTCTCAGGAATGTGCTGAGAGTTGCTCTAAATTTTCTTTTATTTAATGAACCTGTTTATTGCTCCATTACACGTGAGTCAAAATGACAGTCTTAATTTTTCTTTTTTTGCTGCTTACACTGTCCAATAATGTGTCGTTACCTGTAGTTAGCCGCAGCATTTTCAGGACAATATACTGCATAGTTACTGGTGTCAAGGCCTTCTTGTTCAGTCCATTCTGCCATAAGTCATGGACAGATCGCTTCAGTTCCCTAATTGTTTTTACTCTTTGGCTCTCTCCAGTTGAGTAACATCATTGTAATTCAGGAAGGCCCATAGCTAACCAGGGTCTTTATGAGGTCCCAAAGCTGTTGCACGCAAAGCGATGGACTCTTCACTGCTCTGTCATGTAGTGCCTGCTCATACTTCACAGTGATACATCAGTGCAGTAACTGTTTTTTTTTTTTTTAATCAGTTTTATTGAACAGAAAACTTACAGCCTGACCAGCTAGTCTTAAGACTGATATTAATACTTGTGATTTGGAAATAGAACCCAGCAATATTGAAGAGTTATGTTTATATGTCAAACAAGTGATTTGTTCCAGTTAAGCGAATGAACCAAATTTGGCAGGGTTACTACATGTGTATACCGAGAACGTAATGTTGACTACAAAAACCCTTCATCCTTTTAACCAGCCACTGCTGCTGTCCGTTTCTTGCTTTTAGTTGTCCTTCTCGTGTGGGGGGTAGGCCTGTGGTGGCATCTTTGCCTGGTTTGAGCCAGTTAAGACTTGGCCCCACAAATGCCATCTCGTGCAGTTTAATGATGATCCCTTCAACAGACCCAAGACCCAAGTGATTTCCATCTTTAGCCAAGAAGGACTCGTTATCTGAGCCTAACAGCCTGTATGCATGTGTGGGGTATTAACATTTCCTTCCATTTCCTCATTTATAAAATGTGGAAAGCAGTGATGATGAGAATTGTGTGCCATATTTAACAAAGATAAGACTGTCAAGTAATAGATTACTGCGGTTTTCTTGAATCTTTTTTCTCTTTGAAAATTATTGCATCAATTTACTATAAACATTGTCTAAGTAACCAGTATTGAGTCAGCTCTTACCATTCGAATCTCTCTTGTCTGAGAAACCCCTTCTTAAATTGCTCACTAAAATTATAGCATTTAGGGAGAGGGAAATAGCTCATACTCATCAAGATTATCTCTTCAATCTTAAGAATACCAGTGTCTTATCACTCTGGCAGTTGTTGAGCAATTCATTTCTCTGCCTCTATACAAGAGGAAACAAAACAGCTGGGTGCCTATGAGAAACATTCATTATAATGCCAGAGTAATTAAGAGGTTCTCTTAAATGATAACTTTGCTGAGCTTTCAGATGTTCCTAAAGTAGGATGGCTGTTAAGGTTGCAGTGCAGAATATACATTATTGTCAGAGTTGCTTAATTACTGTCCTACAAATCATTACCGTTTAGAAGAGGAGGACTGTTGGTTGCTACTGGTTTTGGGTGTGTTTAGAAGTACAACATCATGGACAAGAGCAACAATCATCCAGGATCCTGAAGAAATGTAGGGCAGTAAGCGTTGCTGAGGGTTTTTAAATTTGTTTTTGGTTTTGCTGGGAGCTGCACTCGTCGCAGAAATACTATAAACCAGCCACTTTAAACCTTGCTTTTGGCTGTGTCACCTTCTGCAATTGTTTTGTGGGTTTAATATCTGAGAAGTCTGATCAAGATTTTATTTTGCTGCGAGGAAGTTGGGATCTCTTGTTCAGTAAGTGGTTCTAACCTGCAGGATTGCAGCTGTGTTTGTCTGCTGCTAATCCCCAGTGAAGCTTCTAGTTGAGGTTGCCAGCTTGATCCTTACTCGTCCCCAGAAGAACATGGATGATATTTACCTTCATCGTTATTGCTGAGGCTCTGTGCATATGCTGCTTGCTCTGCCTCCTCCAGCGTTACCAGCCCTTTCAGGGGAAGGGAAGGCCAGAAGATGCTTTCCTGCTCACCTGGTTATGCTAATTTTGTGCAAAATCCAGATTGCAAGAGTCTGAATTAGTGTCTTATAAGAGTGCTATCTTCCTATGAAACCAAACCTTTCCAAATCTCACAATAAATATCTCACTTCTATGGTATCGGTAAGGTAAATCAGCTTGTTCCTCACAAGACTGGCCAGAATTGGGCATGTGTCAGTAAATACTGTGCCTTCAAAGTATGGACAAACAAGAGCTGAAGTGTGTGTGCTCTGGTTCATGGCCACCTTAATATTTCCAATCAGGGGTACTGACAGTTCAAGTACAATACAGCCAAGTGCACTGTCTAATAAGGTTGTATAATTTTGATATAACAGCCTAGCTCTGTTGTACTATTAAAGCTTTAAAATATTAATGCTCGTTAATGGTGTCACTCAGCCATTTTATATGATTAGTTTTAAGTCTCTCTTGGGTAGGCAAGAAGGGGAATTTTTAATGAAATGTTCCCTGCTCATCTGACCTGCTGTATTACTGCATGAATGCCATTTTTATGAGGCAGGTTTATGACGTTCATTACTCTGCTCCTTGAGCCACTTCATGGCTGCTGTAATTTTTAAAGAAGAGATAAAAATAAGTCAGTTCTTTCTTTGCAGTCAAGAAGCTCTGCATTCTAGCTTTGACCTTTAAGCTGTCATGCATGGATTAATCACATTTCAGCTGGAGATTGTTTTAGACTTAATACTCGCTGTGGACTGATTAGCTTACTTGCCTTACTGGCTACTTCTTAAGGAGGTTTGTCAATGCTTTAGGAAAAAACGACACGCTTGAATCAGTTCTCCATTTGTAAGCTGCCGGTTTTGTGTATATAAGTGCATTCACATATTGGCATGTTTGCACGTGTCAGATCTCACCCATAGGCACGTATTTTGTGCACGGGTGTCCCCAGCAGCACAGGCATGGATCCTTAACAGCACAGGCAGGGGAGTAAGCCAGTTGTAAGCTAGTAGAACAGATAAGTGAGTTGACCAAGCAGCACTGGAACAGCAACCAGAATTCCTGACACCTTATTTGGGCTTTTAACTAAATGACTTTTCTCCTTAAAAAGGAAGTTGCAGCAGAGCATCAGCACTTGCACAGCTGCTTCCCAGGAAAATGCTGCCGTGCAGATTCTCTCTCCCAAAGCCAGGGGCAGGGCTGTAGCTGCAGCCAGCAGCTGCACATACAGAATTTTGGCAGCTCAGTAGTGTGGAGCTCCTGCCGTTATTAGCAGCTGCGTGAGGTTGGTGACCTTTGATCAACAAATCCAGTGGGAACACTACAGTGAAGTTCCCCAAGACTGGCAAAGACAGGGTATTTCATGATTCAGTGATCGTTTAAGGAAGTCCTTGAAGCAGAAAGAAAGAAAAGGTAATGCCTCCTTCCTGAAGCTCCGGGTGGGAGAGGGAAAACTGCCATTGGAAAGTGTAAAGGCGTAAGGAAAGCCTTGAATGTGTTAAGTGAGAAATTCAAAAATCTAGGGAGTCCTTAACTAAACTAAATGGTTGTTTTCCTTTTGCTGTCAGAACATTCTTGTAGGCGCTGGAAAGTACGCTTGCTTCCCAAGTCAGATGTTTTGAGGATCTAGGGGAGAAATCGCCTTATAAAATCCTCACTTACATGGTAACAACTCTGCCATTACACAGTAAGTGCAGTTCTAGCCAGGATGAGGTTGTGTGTGCCGTCTTGTTATAAAGATCCTGCACTCAGGGTAATGTAACCCTTTATTTGCTGACTGCTGAAGACCATAACTTCAGTCATCATCGGATGTTGGGAAAAGACCACAAAGATAAAGTCACTTGGCCAGTGGGTGGGTAGCAGGGACCATGGCAAGTGCTCAGATGGAGAACTGTGGAAATGGGAATGACAGAAGAGACTGGAGTCACAAGGCTCAGTCTGAATTTCCTCCTGAATTTCCAAGGAGCAACACACTGCGCTTGCAGTGTGCTCTAGTCCGAAATAACTAGTGACTGTATCTTGACAAACTGCAGATAAATGGCTCCCTTTTACTGGCGGTTTTTGGACGATAGAATAAATCATGACAGCAGAGGCTGAGTGGTATGTGCATTCAGCTAGAAGCAGCCTGTGATAAAAATAAAGCTGCATAATACGTATTATGTAGATGTACTTTACTGTTTGATGCTTGTATATCAACAAAAGGTGAAGATGTTTTGTTCCAGCTTCTAAAATTTCCGTTTGTACTCGGCTACATGTGCTGTCTGCACGATGCCACTGTGTCCCGTGACCTTCTCGGAGGTCCTTTCCCTCCCCCAGGGCCCTGCTGCCTCCCTCGTGCTGCAGTGAAATGGGGGGGAAGGCAGGGGGGAAGAATTACTACAATATAGGAGCTGCAATTCCCTCAAATATCTGAGAACCCTTGTTTTCATTTGTGACAGCAATTTGAGTAATGTTGCCGTGTATTATGGCATTACATAGTACTACTTAGCTCAATACAAAGCTCTAAAAACCACAATTTTAGAGTACTGGTAGAGAAACATGCATTATGCGTGCATGTATCTGCCTTTACAGAAGTGACAGGTACAAACTGTGCTGCTCTCCTCTTCCATTCACCTTGTTAATATGATTATCTGACTGTTTCAACAGAGCATAATGTGAAGAATGGATTATATACTGAGCATTCTTAATAAGACATGATAAAAGAGCAATTCATTTACTCCTCCCCAAAGCTGCACGTGAGCTGAGTGAAATTTCTGCTGGTGCTGTTCTTGCAGGCGAAAAAAATAAAAGAAAAAGAACAAAACACCAAAATCATGAGTGCTGGGAATAGGTCTCCAGAATCTTGTTGTCTTGCTTATCTTTGCAGGTAGTGAGACAAGCTGTGATTTCAAAGCATGTTACAAATGTTATCAAATCTATTAGGTTCAAAGGTGGGATGCTAAGATAAGTGGCATTAAATCTGTTTATAGAGTAATTGAGTTATTTGTATGTTTGCTCCATTATCACGAGAACCAAGGTTAAAGTAGGAGACCTGGAATTCCCTTGGATTGGGCCCTTTCCCCTGGGGAAGGGGGTCGTGTGCTCCCCGCGCGCCGTCCTGCCCGGCGCTCTCCTGGGGCGACCGTGCTTAACCACAGCAGCTTTAGCATTTGAAGCCCTGCCAGCTTAATCCTGACCTTTGCTTTGCTGAAAATGATGGTGCAATGATTTCCTCTAAAAGTTAGCAGCCGTAACTTTATTCTTTTCTCACTCTACCTCCCATTGAGATCTCAATAAAAAGCTCGTTCAGGAAAGGTTACGGAAGAGGTGAAGCTGCCAGACAGTCTTTTATTGGACAAACTGACATCGCTGGAGAAAGGAGCCGAGCCCTTCTTCAGGTCTGGAGCAGAAGTGTCAAACTGTGCCCTGAGTGCGGCGTGGGAGCAGGCGAAGGGGATAAGCTAATGGTGTTCCTCTAGCACCTCTGGTCTTTTCGTTTTAAAAAGGTATAGGGAAGCAAAAGCAAATCCAGTTTAATCCATCATGTAGAAACTCATGATATAGCATGTTTTTTCTCTTGCTAGGTGGTTAAATGTTCCCGAAAGCCATTAGCTATTTCAGACAAACACAGTGTGTGCCACATTTTTCAAAGCTCTCTAAAAATTCAGCGTCAATCTGTGAGGGATCAGCTCTCCAGAAAAGCAGAATAATTATCTTGCTTGGACAGGC